>NW_026533210.1:8075000-9495000 GCF_028296485.1 Oppia nitens | reverse complement strand
ATATGTTAATAATGTAAAAAATCTTAACAATTTTTTTCTGAATAGAAAATAAAATAATTATTTTTAATATTTCGTTAGAACATAAAAAACGAAATTGATACTTTAACAAAAAATTTAAAATTATTTTTTTATTATTATTATTACTATTATTACTATTATTAAAAATTATGTACAAATGTCATAATAATTATAATAAATATTAATTAAATTTATATATATATTTATATATATATACTGTAATATTAAAATTACATATGCATTGATGATTATAATGTATATATCAATAAATGCATATATATTGTATATAATATGTTTGCTTAATATGTTGAAATATTTTTACTAATATTATATGATACTATTTTAAGAAAAGTTATAACAAATAAATATACACATATATATAAATTATCATATAAATTAAAAAAAAGATTAGAAAATGTTACAATATTTCTATATATATATATAAATATTGTAACATTTTCTAATCTTTATATATATATATATTACTATTAGTAATAATAATATTATTATTAATAAAAAATATGACATTTTTGGCAATTACATATCTAGTAATCTAAATTATTATCATTATTATTATTATCAATAATAAGTATAAATTGTTATTTAAATGGCCATTTAGTTATTCATGTATTTATTAGAGAGAGAGAGAGAGAGAGAGAGAGAGAGAGAGAGAGAGAGAGAGAGAGAGAGAGAGAGAGAGAGAGAGACATTTATATTTATACTGTATATATATATCTAAACGAGTTTAATATAATAGTTGTGTGTTTGTGTTATCCGTTTGATTTATAATGTTATAATCGTTAAATAAATTTTACCATTTATGCAAATATCAAATATATATATATATATACAAACATTAAACTATATTATCCAAAATAACGAGAGAGAGAGAGAGAGAGAGAGAGAGAGAGAGAGAGAGCTATTTTAAAAGATAAATGTTTATTGGATATGAAATAAATGAGAGAAACTATTTTTAGGTAACAACACATATAACTTATAAATGGTCACATATTTTACGATATATTATATGAATGAAATGCTAGGCTATGCTATAATATTATATATACTGTATATATATATAGGTTTTGATGTATGACTATATATATATATATTGTGTGTGTGTGTGTGTGTGTGTGTGTGTGTGTGTGTGTGTGTGTGTGTGTGTGTGTTTGTGATTGTGTGCAGTTTAGTATAGTATAGTATGATATTTATATTATAATGATCAGTATTGGCATCAAACTTAAATAGCACCAAACAAACAAAAATAACAACAAAACTACAAAATGCAAACAACAAAAATAAAAGTCATTCAATATATTTTCTGAACACACATTTTACTATGACTTTTACTATATCATTGTTGTGTGTGTGTGTGTGTGTGTGTGTGTGTGTGTACGTCCATATACAATATAAATTTACCAAAAATATCAGATATAGTAATATAGTATTGTATCGATTATATAATATATTTTGTGTGTACAATACTGTACAGTACTATTAAAGTCAAGTATTGTTATAACAATAGGGCACACAATCATTCAAATTAGCTTTTGATAGTAAATCCAATTTTTGGAAATCACTTTATTTTATTGTAAATAATTTTGTTTTTTTATTTATGTTGAATTTCTGTATAGACTATATATATATAATATCAAATACAATGATTACTGATTTTTTATTTAGATTAAATACTTGAAAATCTATAGATATTTTTAGCATACTAAATCAATTTTTAGCTAGGTTAATGTTATTACTTATAATAAATTATATACTGGTTTATATATATATATATATATATATAATATTATACGTTTTATGTTATATAGGTAAATAAATATACTTGTGTTTAACAAATATCTTAATCTAGATAAAAATATATTAATAATAATTATAATTTATAAAATATATTTAATAAATAATAGTAGGCTTTAATAATAAGCAATAAATTATACTGACATCAAATGTTTGTGTGCTTACAATGACCTATTATTATTAATTAATAAAAAATTATATATCATATAAATTATATATACTGTACCGTATATTAAAACAGTTAAAAAACATCGGTTAACATCTAAAAAAGCAAACAAATTAAAGGCTGTCAACAATTTTTATGTTGAAATAAATATATTATATATATATATTTGTATATATATAATATCTACAAAATAACACTATACAGTATGTACGGTATATTGTCATTATTATACAATAGGGAGACATGAATATAAAATTTAATAATAATTTTGTATGCTAAAACAATTATACTTATTATATTAAAATATTATATATTCATGTATATTGTATATTATATAATGACTTTGATTTATGTCAAATAATACATATACAATATATATATATATTTAGTACATTAAAAATCAATTTTAAAATAATATAAATGTAGTTTATAAGTTTTAAAAAAATTAACAACAACAAAATTGTCTGTGAAATTAACCAGGTGCTAAATGTATCTAATGTTTATGTGTGTGTGGGCCTATCTGTATAATATATCTAGGTAACTTTATTTTTCTTAAATGTCAAAACATTAACACCAAAAAATTGAAAATTTAATATATTTTATTTATAGTATAATATATATATTTAATAGGATATTTAACAATTGAAATAAAATAAAAATAAAAAGAAATAGTGAAAACAAAATTCAATTTATATGGTCTATCATCGGCTTATATGTCAAATCAATTGTTAAATCAAACGTATATAACAAACAAAAAAATTGTCCGCAAGTTTTCTGTTTATTTGCATTGTCTATCTGATTGTTGTCCGATTAATTTATTTAAGATATATATCAGTAATATATATATAGAATAATTTATAATACTAAACAAAAAATATAATAAAAAGTTTTTATTTTAACAAAATCAAAAAATACGTTTCTATTTATAACAAAAATTACAATATTGTAAATATTAACTGCACAGTATATACTCTAATATATATAATATTATATATATAAATTTATATTATATTATCAATATTAAAATTTATAGTTTAATTTATTAAAGGATTTTACTCTATATTTTTATTTGCTTTTCTGTGCTTTATTTGAAATTAAATAAAAAATATTACATTCATATAAATTGTTGTATATATATATACAGTATATACCATATATTTACATTTAATATAATATTTTATAAGTAAATATTTATTACAAATATGCACTTAATTAATTAAGATTCTTTATATATATATAGAATTAAAGAAAAATATATATAATAAAATTAAATTAAATAACAAAATTTTTTATTCATCTTATAATACTGTATATACAGTACATGTATATATATATATAAATGTACTGGTACACAAATAAAAAACATATACCTATTTAATTAAGTTAATGTAAAACACACACATATACAAACATTTATAATACTATATAAGTTAATAGGTCAAACATCTATAGTAATTAATTTATTATATATGTATGGAAATACAATATTGATATAATACTGTAATATACACATAAATTATAACTTTACTAATTATTTTTATATTATGCAATAATTGCTTTTTTTACACCAAAAAAATGTAAAAACAAATATTTATTTTTCTCCCCCAATAATATATTGGCATATAATAAATAAAATAAAAATTAATTATAAATATAATAGCAATTTATATGATAATTATAATAAACTGTATATAATAATAATAAAGAATATTCTGTGTATTATTTTTTTGATCAACAAAATCCTACTTAAGTTACTTTTTAGCTAACAATTTATAAATAGTATGTTTCAATAAATAAGTTAATATCAGTTATACAATATATACTGTATTATTGTTAAATAGCATCAAAAAATAAAGGTTTGTCCCATTGATATGTTTAGTAGCTAACAGTTGTATGTATGTATGTGTGTGTGTGTGTGTGTGTGTGTGTGTGTGTGTGTGTGTGTGTGTGTGTGTGTGTGTGTGTGTTTGTATGTATGTGTGTGAGTGTGTTTGTGTGTCGATATACAGTATATAATCAGTGATCCGCAAACACATAATCGCCTGAATCCTCAAACTGTTTTCATTTATATCAATGACTTATAAAGTGGATGTTTATATCGTTTTGTGAACTATTTTATATATATTTTATTTTATCATATGATATAAAACTCTGGGCACTCATTAACACACACATAAACCTACGATATATATATATATATATAAGTAAAAAACAGTATACAAGATAATAACAATAATGTGATGACGTCTATACATACCATTGATATATAAAAATATAGAGAGAAAATCAAACTTAATAACAAAAACTGTTTTTAATTGATTGCCTAAGATTTGAGATTATTTTTTTATATAGTATTTGGATACTGTATTATAATAATAATTATTATTATGCTTATTATTTATACTGTATATTAATCTAAAAGCCTCTTTACATTTATATAGTTATACATAAAAAACAAACATTTAATACTATTAATAAAACTAATAATAATAATCTTTATATAAGAAATTATTATTAATTTTTTTATGGTATACTGGTATAATATGAAACATTTTTAACATAACTTATGTGCTAATATGTTAATAGTATATTAATAATAATAATTTTAGTAATTTTTTAATAAATTTTTTTTGAATGTAATGCTATTTAATAACAATAATATTAAATAATAATAATAATAATACTGTATATAATAATAAAAACAATTTATGAATAAATAGTTGGAAAAAATTCTATAATTTTTTTATTCATCTTTAATTTTAATGATTTTTTTTGTTTTGTTTTTGTTAATGTTATTCATAAATACATATTAAAATATTTAACAAATATTCGTTAAACAAACAAAAAATAAAACGAAAAAAATATAGATTTTTGTTTAATATTTTTTTCTTTGGAAATGATATGAAAACAATTTATAGAAATTAAAAAATAAATCTTTTTTTTAAATAATTCTTTTATGTTAAATATAAATATGTTATTATCTAATATACAGTATATGGCATACATATAATATATAGGTTATAATATGATATATATTTTATATTATTAAATAAATATCTAATTTATATAATACTAATAATAAAAATATTTGATTTTATGCATCACAAAAATGCTGCCTCAGGTGAGTTGTCAAACAAATAGGTAATGTAATAAAAATTGACTTAAAATAGTGAAAAACCTATATTTCCAGTAGTACTGTATATATTGTATATATATATATAGTGCCATTCAATTAGCATTATTGCATACATTATATAATAGTATATCAATATAAATCTATCAATGGTAGAGGATTTTATAAACGTATTTGACTGTATATATTCAATATAACTTATACAGTAATAACATTTTATATATCTATCGAGTTATTGCTTCCACATATAAATTTACTTTAGTTTTATTTTCAATTAATATATGAGATTTTCACCAAAAAAATATATTAAAAAATCAAACAACAAAAATATTTATATACTAATAAAACAACATTGATGTTTAACTAATATATATTTTTATTATTTATTTACTATTGGATTTAGTAATCCTATAATAGGATAGCTATTTTTCTGTTAAATCTATTAATATTAGATAATTATCAAATAAAAAATCGGGTTGATTGTTACTATACTATATAATTATATATGTTATATAAATTTTTTATGTGTGTGTGTATTTTAATTTTAAATTTATAATTTATTTTATTTATAATACAGAAAAACATTGTCAAACATTACATTTAGTAAACTAATTATTTTCACTTATATAGTTTATATTATTATTATTATTATTATTAGAAACGATAAACTAATTTATTTATTTATAAAAAAATATAACTTAATAAACCATTAATTATTAAATCATTAAAATGTCTGTATGAAATGTGAAAATTATTTTTTTTTAAATCTCATTAATAATAAATTATGATTGTTACTATTTTATTTATTTAATCAAAATAAATATTAAAATGTTAAAATAAATATAAATTTTAAAAATACCACCACCACAAGTAATATATTATTATTATTATTATTATTATTATTATTATTATTATTATACAAATAATAATATATTTATAAAATAAAACATTAGTTTTTTTGGGTTTATTATTTGTATAATACAATCGATAATATAACAAACTATTAATAGATAAATGTAAATAAATATAAATAAATTTAAATTAAATTAGAAATTTAATCTTACCTTTTTATTATTATTATTATCAGGAATAAAAATCGGCCAATTTATTTGATATAATAATTAATTATTAATTTTTAAAATTATTATTTTTATTATTATGATTTACAATATGATAACAATAGTTTTTTCAATATATATAAATAACACTTTAATAATATATTGAATTTATATATAAATTTTCTTTAATGATAACTTGTTTGTTGAATTGTCATATATATATATATATATATATATATATATATATATATATATATATTTTTTAATGATAATATTAGTCAAATAATTTTAATCTAGATAATAAATAATGGATATTTAATCTACAATAAGTTATACATATATATATATATATATATATATATTTAAAAATATAGTATAAATATACAGTTTATATACAGTATATAACTTACTAGATTTGAGTGTCAAACAACTCGTTATTATTATTATTATTATTTTTCTGTTTAGCAGATGTGCCAAAAACGTGTAAAATATATATATATATAACTTATATATATATATATAACTTATATATATATATATACTAAGAATATAAAACTTTTTTTCTTTCTCTCTCTCTCTTTCTCTATCTCTATTGACTACCGTTCCTCTCTATGACTCTTTTAGCTCTAACTTTGATATATAAACTCTATTTATCTCTTTTTTCACAAATGTCTCGACAATATGTGCCCCGAGTTTTTTGGCATAACTTTCCCATAACTTGAAGTAGTTATTGAGCCGCGCGAGAGAGTGATGATAGAGATAGAGAGCGATATATATATATATATAATGTGCTAAACGTTTTAAGTAATAAAACTTTAGTTATATTTTTTTAATCTCATATGATATATAAGTTTATAATTTATATCATATAATATAATATCTCTCTCTTTCTTTCTCTCTCTCTCCCGAAACTTTACTTTCGGTTTATAATACGGCGATAATAGCTATATAACAGCGCCAGTAGTTATCTATTTTTTCAGCCAACCAAACAACAGTTATGCGTAACTATTACTACTACTACTACTATCCAATATGTTATGTAACTTATGGGGGTTTGTATGATACAGGTATTGCCAACTTGTGTGTCAAATATCAATAATAAAGTTTTTAGTGCACAATATTTTATTGAAATAATTGTTTGTTTTTTTTTAAATAATAATAAGTATAAATTCTATAATTTATTAGAAATACAATAAAAATATATTTATTTTATTATATCACAATCAACATTTTATTTTATTTGTTTATTTAAATAGCTAATTGACTGTGAATTTTATGAAATTATAATTATTTTTATTTATTGTACAAAAAAAATTTAGTATTTCTAGTTTTTAAATAATATCAGCAAAATTTATTATCAAATAGATATTATAATTAATTAAAAGTTCATAATTACCGTATATATTAAGATAATTTTTATACTTATCTCTAAAAAAAAAGTTTTATCGCTAAACAAATCTGTAATAAATTAATTGTTAAATACATTATTAAGTAGTTTTGTAGAGTAAGTTATTTTTGTTTATAAGTTTTAACAAAAGTTATTAATCAATATATTAATAGATAACACACACACACACACACACACACACACACACACACACACACACACACACACATATATATATATATATATATATATATATATATATATACACATACACATACACATACACATACACATACACATACACATACACATACACATACACATACACATACACATACACATACACATACACATACACATACACATACACATACATACATACACATACACATACATATACATACATACACATACACATCAAGTATTTGTGACATATAAATAAAAATTTATTTTTAAAATAAGTTTTTAAAAAAATAAAATAGTTATTTACAACAACTAATAATACGTTATGAGTCGACACGTTATGAGTGAATGGTCCTATTATTATCAATAATACACACAGTGTGTAATACATACGGGATATTACTGTACATAATATACAATATATATATATTTTTTAGAGATTACAACAAAAATAAAATTATTATTATAAAAAAAATTATCGCTATTTTTGTTTTGTATGTATATTATTGTTAGTATTACTCTATGTGTTTGTAATGTATAAGAAACTAATGTATCATTTATTTCTATTGATTGCTCGCATAGACTAATAATACTAATAATACTAATAATAATTACAATATAAATAAATATTGAATACAAATATTATTTATTTATTTTTATATAACATTTTCTATGTGTTTGTGTAAACATATTACTCTATTATACTGTATATTATTGTTATGTTTTTTTTAAATATAAATAATTAGTTAATAAAATATTATTAATTATTTCAAGTTATTTATCAATTGTTTGTTTTTGATTAAAACATATTTTTTTTTTAAATATTATTATTATTATTGTATTTATCGGTGTTTTGTGTCAATTGTTTTGTTTTGTTTTGTAAACAACAAACTTAAACCCGTTTTGTGTTAAACACGTATTGATTGAGTGGCCATCGAGTATCTGATCCGTCAACAAAAAAACACTTGAAGAAAAATGCCGACCAATTGATGACCACAATAATCATTGGCCGACGACCCGACCGGACATACGGTGTGTCGGTGTTTAGGTGTCATCTCTGATAGACTGACTGACTCTTCAATTTCATCTGTCATTTACCACAACAACGACGACGACGACGAAGACATCCCATATGAATTCGCAGCCAATCCATGAGCTGACACTCAAGTATGGTTTGCCGCAAGATCTGGGCGACAGTGATCTTCAGCAACGGCTAAAAGATTTGAAACGTAATGTCAAAGAGGAGATACGCAAAGAGCTGAAGATCAAAGAAGGAGCCGAAAATCTGAGGCGAGTGACCACCGATAAGAAGTCTCTGTCAAATGTCAACTCATTGGTCAAGTTGTCGAACAATAAGTTAGAAGAACTTCACGAAGACTTACAAGAGCTTAACGCACATATTGTTGTCAATGATGACTACAGTCACGGATCGGTTGGCGATTATAGCGATATGTCGTCAACTATTGGCTCGGATCGCGAGGAAGGCGGCGCCGGCGGTGACATCAGTGTCGGCGACATATCGGTTGTGTCGGCTAACAGCCAACGATTGATATCACTGGAGAGACAGTTGTCGATCGAAATGAAAGTGAAGGCCGGCGCCGAAAATATGATACAAATGTATAGCGGAAGCAATTCGAAGGCCAATCGCAAACTGTTAGCCGAAGCACAACAAATGTTGGCCGACTCGAAGGCTAAGATCGAGTACATCCGGATGATGATTATGAAAGTAAAACATAAAGAACTCAATGATAGCAATTACGATAATAATGGCCACTCGCTGGCTGGCGGCGGTGTCGGTAATACGGGTATCGGTGGTAGTGGTTTGGGTACCGGTGCTGCTGACAGTAGACTACCAGAGATTATGTCGCCGTTAGAGATGCGGACTGAAGAGCTTCGTCATCGACTGAAAGTCGAGTGCGCTGTTGTCGACGGCGCCAAAAATGTTATTAAATTACTTCAAAGTTCTAAATTAAGTGATAAGAAGGCCTTACAAGAAGCCCAGTCATCGCTGCTGGAGTCCAGCCATAAAGTGGACGTCTTGCGCAAAGCACTGGACATGTGTCGGCAACAGTTGCCGCCCGGGTCGCCGAAATCGGCCGCCTTGAAGATCGAATTGGATAACAGTCAGTCGGCCAACAATATAGTTTACTCGCCGACCATTGCCTACAGTAGCGGCGGCCGAAATTCGGTTCAAAGTAATACTCCGTCAACAATGTCGAAGCCGGCAGCCGTTACCGGTAAACTAGAAGTCCGATTAATCGGTTGTCAGGGTCTACTCGAAGATGTTCCCGGCCGGTCGCGTACCAATTCAGTGTCGGGCGATTTGGGCGGAATATTTGGCCGATCCAAAGGTCTCGGTCGGACATCTTCGCGATCGTATTCGATTAAAGACGAAATCACTAATGAAATTATGGCTATACTTAAGTTGGATAATGTGACCGTCGGTCAGACAACGTGGAAGACTTGCAGTCAGAAAGCTTGGGATCAACGGTTCAGTTTGGATTTGGACCGAAGTCGCGAACTCGAGATACAAATCTATTGGCACGACTGGCGAGCACTTTGTGCGCTGAAGTTTCTGCGATTGGAAGAGTTTATCGACGATAACCGACACGGAATAGCTTTGCATTTGGAACCCCAGGGCATATGTTTCGCTGAGATTAAGTTTTTGAATCCAATGATATCGAGAAAACCGAAACTCCAGCGACAGAAACTGTTCCGACATAAAGGCAAGAATTTCTTGCGCCCAAACCAGATGAACATCAATGTCGCCACTTGGGGTCGACTTATGAAACGGGCTATACCTCAGTCGTCATCCGAACAGAATATCGCTTCATCCGCAGCCACCACCACAGCCATCACTTCACCGAATAACGCCAGTATTACGCCATCGCAAAAGTCTATTGATTTATCCCTAACTGATAGTCTACCGAAATCTAAACTCGAATCGACGCCAACACTATCGGAACCGTCGTTCAGACAGCGACAACCTGTAGTAACGACTACTTCTTCTACTAACGATAATAAACAACTCATAGTTGACGAACCGTCGGGCGGCGACATTGGATCAGCACTAGAAGAGTTTGACTTTTTACACGACATATCCTGCAGTACTATCGGTTCGACGGCAAACTCGATTGCACCGATGAGTCCACTGCCGCCGCCACCGCCGATGTTTGCCAAAGAGACTTCGCCCGAACTATTGGATACGTTCGGCAGATTACGTATCGAACGGATGGGTAGTGTCGATAGTTTTGAATATAATAACAATAACAACTTGCGAAGCAATTATTCGCCCGGTCCCGAACCGATTATCGATTTACCGCCCGATGACGATGTTAACTACAACAATGTTAATGTTTCGGTGGTCGCCTCAAGTAAACAATCGGCACAAGTAGGTGTGGAACAACCAGTTTTCGGTGGTTTTGCCGATTTTGGTTTAGAAAACTTCGAGTTTATCAGTGTACTCGGTAGAGGACATTTCGGAAAAGTATGATTTAGAAAAATATTTTTTAGTTAATAGTTTACCAATTGATTGAAATATATATATACTGTATATATTCCGTAATTTTTTTTATAATTTTTAGGTTATCTTAAGTAAGAATAAGAAAAGTGGCGAATATTTTGCTATAAAAGCCCTGAAAAAGGGTGATATCATTGCCAGAGATGAAGTGGAAAGTTTGATGGCCGAAAAACGTATCTTCGAAACGGCTACACGCGTCCGACATCCGTTTCTAGTGAATCTGTTTGCCTGTTTCCAAACCGGCCAACACGTGTGCTTTGTGATGGAGTACGCGTGCGGCGGCGATCTGATGATGCACATCCATAACGACATATTTAACGAGCCGCGGGCCACCTTCTACGCCGCCTGTGTGGTACTGGGTCTTCAATATCTTCATATAAATAACATTGTCTACAGGTTTGGACAGAGAGAGAGAGAGAGAGGACATACCAAATAATTATACTATTTTTTTCTGATTCAATAATTAACAGAGACTTAAAGCTGGATAATCTGCTGTTAGATCGCGATGGTTATGTCAAAATTGCCGACTTTGGTCTCTGTAAAGAGGGAATCGGTTACGCCGATCGGACGGGTACTTTTTGCGGTACACCTGAATTCTTAGCGCCCGAAGTACTTACCGAAACATCTTATACCCGTGCAGTCGACTGGTGGGGATTCGGTGTACTTATATTTGAAATGCTTGTCGGAGAGGTTTGTTTGTTGTTGTTGTTGTTGTTGTGTTTGTCTAACAAGTGTTTGTCTAACAAGTGTTTGTTTTTAACCGTATTTATTTTGTTGTCTTTTTTCTATACCAACAACAAAAAAAATAGTCGCCATTTCCTGGCGATGACGAGGAAGAAGTTTTCGATAGTATTGTCAACGATGAGGTCCGTTATCCACGTTTCCTGTCGTTGGAGTCCATAGCCATCATGAGAAGAGTATGTATTGTTTTTTTTGTTGTTATAGTGGTGTATACGAAATACTAACTTTTTATCGATTTTTTTTAAATAATAATTATTATTATTAGTTATTACGAAAAAATCCCGAACGACGACTGGGTTCAAGCGAAAGGGATGCCGAAGATGTCAAGAAACAGGCCTTCTTTAGAGTAATTATTTTTATTTTGTTGTTTTGAAAATCTATTGTAGTTTTTGAATAACCGATTTTATTATTATTATTATTATTATTATTATTTACCGGTACATCCAAAATAGCACATCAATTGGGACGATCTGATAACACGTAAAACCAAACCGCCGTTTGTGCCGACAGTCAAATCATCGGAAGATGTAACCAATTTTGACGAAGAATTTACATCCGAACAGCCAATACTGAGTCCGCCCAAAGAGCCGCGAACATTGACAGCCAAAGAACAACAATTATTCAAAGATTTTGACTTCAGAGCCGACTGGTGCTGACCTAACCCGTCGGTGGATGGGTGGGTGTGTTGTATGTGGGCTCTGACCCAACAGTTATATGCCATTTATTTTGAGAGCTTTTATTTTTTATCAAACAAACAAACAATTCAAAAATGTGACTGAAATTATTTGATGGGATTATCACTACTACTACAACAGTAACACAAAACTCTTTACACAATTATTTATTACAATTATTATTATTATTATAACTATTACTATTACCCGGTAATTGTTTACCGCAAAATGTCTCACTACTAATTTGAATGAATTGCAATTACCGGTACAATTCAAACAAACCAAAGCGTTCATAACAATTAACAACAACAACACAATTACCCGATAAAAACCGTTTTAGTAATATGATCCAACACTTAGACTGTCGGTAACGGTGAACGGGCGGCTACCGGAGCGGTAGATAAGCTTTATTTTAATCTTAGGCCTGTGTTAGGTGTGATCTGTGTGTGTGTGTGTGCGTATGTATGCGAGACTGACTTCCTATATGTGCCTTAAATGTGTTAATTAATTGTTAATTAATTATTGAAAAAAAAAACAAAAAACAAATGTCTAATACCTGTTGTTTTATGACTTTAAAAAACAAAACAAAAAAATACTGATATTATTGATAACGCAATTAATGATATATACAATACTGTAATAATTTGATTGATTGATTGATTGATTGATTGATTGATTGGTGGCTATTGTTGTGATGTTTGGCAACTATTTTTTATATATATAATTTTAATGATTAATTATTTTTTTAATGATTTCAATTACACACACACACACACACAAGTAATTACTATTATATATATCTAAACATATTATATAAATCACTATAAATATTTAAATTATTTATAACTTATTATTATTAATACTATCAGTACTTTCCTAGAAACACATACACACAGTTACATACACACACACACTCACACCTACACATACAGTATATATGCCAATGCCTTTTGTATTTGTTAAATACACACCAATATTATTAATGATTAATTAGTAATGTTTTTATAATCACACAATCAGATCAAACACAGCATATATTATCGATAATTATATATATTGTATAACTGTTTTTATCTACTGTTTTATACTGTGTTTTAATAATTAATTAATTGATGTTTGAATTTAAATTATAATAATTATGATATATATATATATATTTAAATAAATAAATTATAAGTTTGCAATCAAATCAATCGTTTTTTTTAAATATCCAATTTTTATTTTAGTTATAAATTTCAAAATAATATCAACCATTATCGTCATCGATGGTCTATTTATCTTCATTCAGCGTCTCCGGCTTCCAATCGTTGGATAACAGCCTTCTTTCTTTGGGCAATCTTATTCTTCTTGACCGCCAACGACAACTTGGATGCATTCCAGCGTTTCTTTGTCTCGTAGGTCTTCTTAACGGTTGGTTTAAGTTCGGGATCAGCTCGGATGGCTTCGTGAGCTTTCGTATAGATGCCCTCCAACTGATTGGTTTAAATCAATGATAAGATATTTTTTCCCATTTAGACATTACAAGACACGACAACATACCTCATCCGGAGTAATACCCAATTTAGAGAAACGCGAAAACTGTTTCTTATAGGCGTCTTCGTCCTCTTCCATCAGACTCTTCATATAGTCGGCCACGTGTTGACCCAAAATGTGTTGTCGATGAACATCGGCGCTAAACTCTTTGCTTTCGCTGTCATAGCCGGGAAAACGTTTGGTCGAATGGGGTATATCGATGCCGCCATCGGCCGCTCCTTTCATTACACCGAAAATACGGGCACCAGTTGTCGTACGGGCCAGACCAACATCCAGATAGGCTCGGAAAGCCCTGGGTTTGCCTTCAATGTCTTCAACATTATACTGTTCGCCGGTTACAGTTTCAGAGCCTTTGTAGATGTCGTCCAAATGAAACTTTTTCAACAAACGTCGGGCCAGTAGTAATCCAGTACAATAGGCAGCGGCATAGTTGGTCAGACCGACTTTGACACCATAGCGGGGCAATTCGTGAGCGTAAGCGCTACAGACAATAACGTCGCCCTCGATCTTAGCGTAGGCTATCTGTGTAGTGATGTCTTTGTTGGTGAAGCGGACAATCAGCCGATACTTTGGCGTATTGTACTTATTCTTGTCCTGAACCACCAGTCGCCGGCGGGCATAGTAATCGGTTTTGCCCTCTGTTTTTCGGTTACAGTTTTTTTTATTAATACTACTTCTTCAACAACATCACTACAACTACAACTACAATAAGTACATACCTCTCCTCCTTTTGAACTTGACTTGGAATCGCTTGAAGTAAGCCTTGTTTTTAACCACTTTGACGAAACCTTTCTGTTAATTATAATTAATAACAAATTGTAAGGATTTTTGATTCATCCACAACAACGAAATCAATCAATTATCATCTGATCCCATACCTTAGCCATTGTGTTTTATGGCCAATTGATACCCAATTGAATGGATTACTTGCGATGATTGAAGAAGAAGTGCTGTCTGTGAGAGAAACGACAACAGAAAAGGAAGTCATGTGTTGTTTAACACACACTATAGTAATCATCACTTCCGTTACAACACAGTTAGCATCAAAAAGGTCCAAATCTGAGTGCTTCACAATATAGGAAACAATTGGTACTTTTTATGACTAAACTGTAATACATATGTATTGTCGGTTTACACATAATATACAGTAATCATTGGTAACGACATCTGTAGTCATACAGACATCTGCAGTGATTTGGCGGTCAATCCAAACAAATCCACAAAACAAAACATACAAAGTATTTCATGTTTTGTTTTGTTGACAATCAATCAGTTCCGTAGATATCCTGAAGATTGAAGAGCGAGATGTCGGCAACAAATGACAACTCATTTAACGATTCGTTTGAGGTATTGATTGATTGGGATATGTCTTGGGTTTTGATTGATCCCATCTGTTATTATTAGTATTATTATTATTCACTTACTCACTGAACACTCACTGAACAATATATAGGATGATCTCATCGATGACATTGTCGCCGCCGATGTCTTAGACAATCATCACCATCAACAACAACAACAACAGCAACAACGCGATAGACACAGCGATATCTTTGACAAGTTATTCGGTGATGACTTCGAGGACGAGTCGATACTATTGAGTTTGTCGACCAACGAATCTTTACCTGAAATTGTTCTCAATTTTGATGAGTTCCGCAAAACGGTTACCGAATCCGCCGCCGCTGTAGATGACGACACCAACCTTACTGTCGAATACATCTTGGGTTTGACACGATTGATGCAAAAGTTGGCCCAAATTGATGACACTATTATCGAATGGTGGATCCGATCCGATAGACAATCCGATTATTGTCTATTGACTACACTATTCCGATTGCTGCCCAATTGCTATCGGGAAATATGTTTACCGAAACTAATTGATTTGTCCAGAATTGACCAACGAATGTAAGTGTTTTGTTTAGTAGTCTCATCAATGATGTGTAAGACATCTAACGATTCATTTTGTTTAATCCGCTGACAGACGGATCAGCTTTTATGAGTTTCTATGTTTCAATATCTGCCAATTGGTGGCCACACTCGGTCCGGATCACTATCCATATGTTGAAGAGTTGCTGTTTGAAAACCTATTGTCCGATAAGTCAGTGTGCAATCAGTTGGCCTCCGATGTCCTCTGTTTTGTCTGTCGACTATCACCGTCGACACTATGCTATCACTATTGTTCCGTACTGTTCATCTTAAGCAAACACATTGATGATACATATCTGCTGATTACCACTTCGCTAATCAATCGTTTGCTACCCATTCTTACGGCCAACGAATTCCACTCATTGATCAATGATTACGATTTGTTTCGCTATTCAAGAATCTGGCGATTACTTAGATTTTCAATACTAATGTCAGCGGAATTGATCACTGATTACTTGAACAGAATTATTACCGAATCAATTGATAATCAGAAACCGATTAATAGTTACGAAATTCAAGTATTGTCTAAATTGTGTAATAATTGTTTAGTCAATAATTTTCATCAAAAGATATTCTTCGATGTGTTTGTCAATAACTTTATCAACGGTTTAAGTGATGAAGAACCACAAATTGCCAGCGATTTCATCAATTTGTTGACCACTTTATTGTCGAAACAGATCAATGATAACGACAAATGTAATAATAATAATACTCTAATTAAACTATTGTTAAAATTAACTGAAACTATCGACAAGAAATTGATCCCCAGAAAAGGAGGAAATAGTAATTTAGTTTTAACCGAAAAGATTTTAAAATATTTGGTTTTAGTATCATTGATATCACCAGTAATTTCTGGTGATAATGAAGAACAACAACAGAGACTAACAAAACTAATCAGTCGATCGTTGAAATCAATCTACAAAAACAATTCAAAAAACAAATGTTTTTACTTGAAATATCTGACACTCAAGTATATGAAGTATATATCATTGAAATCCAAACACTTGTCGATTATCATCGATTGCTGTACCGATGATGAAGACATTAAACAAGAATTTAATTATTATTTACAACGAATTCATGTAATATTATTATAATTATTATTATTATTTAAAAAAACTAATTGTTATTTTTTTTCTTTAATTTTATAGAGAAAACAATGGATGAATTCAATTGAAAAACAAAATTATATAGAAATGATTGCCAAACAACTTAACAGTGAAAATCAATTGATTGTTAGGACCAGTAGTAGTAGTAGTCAAACAAAGAAGTCAACGAAGACGACGACAACAACAACGAAACATAGAAAGAGAATAAAACTTTTGATCGATGACACCGAAGAAGAGGAGGAATAGTTAGATGGATAGAAGTTTTTTATTTAAAAAACGATTAGTCATCTAAAAGATTGATTCATTTATTATCACCGTTGTTGTCGTCGTCGTCATCATTGGTCAGCCGTCTCTCTCTCCCCAAGACTTTCTCTCCGAAAATTTTTTTATCGAAAAATTTCTGTTAATATTCTGTTAAAAGTCTATATAAAACAATATAAACATTTTTAAATAGAGATGTCATATCATATATGATAATCATTTGATGAAAATCATATTATCTGATCCAATATCTTGTATATGTATGGATCTCTTTATATATATATATATCTTTTTAGGGTATCTCTTAAAATATCTATTACCGGTTAATGTTTATATAAATAATTTATTTTTAAAGCTAATACCCGATAATTTTTTTGTTAACTTATTTTTTAATGTTATATTATTAGAGTGAAAAATTGGTTGATCCGGTTATTATCAATACTATGTAATTATTATAATTACGGTATTTGTTTTTTTTGTAAAGAAAATTACTAAAAAAATAAACTTTAATTTTAATTTAAAATATTTTATTTTAGAAATTATCGGTATTTGAATTATTTCGATAGATAGATACAAAACAAAAGTAATTATGCATTTAAAAAGTATAACTATATAGTCTAATCATACATTATATACAGTATATATATATATATATTTAATTTTAAAAACTGTAACAAATTAATTGACATAGAATTTATACAATTATATAATTTGTTATAACTTTAATAATTATTATGATTACAAAAAGTATATTAAAAATGTATGTCTCTCTCTCTCTCTCTCTCTCTCTCTCTAAAGAGAGAGAGAGATATATATATATATACAGATTTTTAAGTGCAGATACATAGAGATAACATACTGTAATTAAATACAGATTTTTTTATGTTCATTAATGTCATAATTTTTTTATTGAATTGAAATTAGTTTATTAATTAATAAAATTCTTTTATTTGTGTATACAGTATATATGCTATAAATAATTATGATTTTTAAAAAATATATATACAATACTCATTATAATTAAATATATTAGTTTTTCTAGCATTTCTATAATTATCTATAAATATCTTTTAAATCGTATTTAAATTAACACAAAAAAACTAATAATAGTTAATAAATTTAGTTTTCGATGGATCGGACATATTATAGATAATAAAAAAAATAGACAAACAGAGAGAGAGAGAGAGAGAGAGAGAGAGAGAGAGAGAGAGAGAGAGAGAGAGAGAGAGGAAAGAAAAATTTAGTATTTTTTTATTAACATTCATAAAATAATTCAAAATTTTTACAAATTAACAAAAAAATTGTAATTATATTAATTGCAAAAAAAACATTTAATTTAAATTATAGTATTGTCTGACGGCTGACGCCGCCAACATCGGTGTGTCGGCGATCCGCTGCCATCAGATCGCAGCAGTCATGTGTGGGCCGACTTCGGGAAAGGCCATCGATTCTGTCGACCTCTCTCTCTCTCTCTCTCTCTCTCTCTCTCTCTCTCTCTCTCTCTCTCTCTCTCTCTCTCTCTCTCTCTCTCTCTCTCTCTCTCTCTCTCTCTGTGTCTCTGTCTGTCTCTCTCTCTCTCTAACCAATCAATAACGTCAGCAAAAACTTGATAGACATCTCAATCGTCAATACAATACACACAACAAATCCATTGATTGAACACAAAAAAAAACATAACATTATTCATATCCACTGTTTGTTTGTTTGTTTTTGTGTTGTTGTTGACCACCGGTGTCGTCGACGGTAACCAAAAACTAACGGTACGATTACTATAGTGTGTGTGTGTCTGTCTGTCCACCAGATTGTTGACCACCACAACCACCCGCGTTTGAGCGTTTGTGACTGTCCTATCATTAAATATTATCGGTAATACGCGGATGTGTTTAATACAATGGTTGTCAAACATTGTGTCTATAAGGACTGCGAAAGCGATTCCCGATATTGGGACAGGGATTACATGAAAGGTTAGTTATTTTTTGCCGCAAATCATTTTGTTGACCACTTAATCACTAAATCTTTTCTTTCATCTCTATGTCTGTCTCTCTCTATTCAGGCGTCTGTTTCATAAGATTCCCGAATCCCGTAACTCATCGGCAAAGATGCCAGAAGTGGGTAATGGCCTGCGATCGGCCCAACCAGTTGACCATCGATTTGGTTACCGACAAGACATTCATTTGTTCAAAACATTTTGTCGGCGGCAACGGCCCGACCGTTGATAACGCTGATCCACTGTCACCGCAACAGGTATTTGATGATTGAATAGTAGTAGTAGTAGTAGTGTTGGACATAACCGATGATATCTCTGACCGAATATTTCATTCATTCATTTTAGATGATAGCCATCAACAGCAGTACATCTATCGACACCAATACAACACTCCAGAGACCTCCTAATAATGACCAGCACTTTGTCGGCAATAAATTGTCGACAAATTTGCTACAAACTACTACTACTAGTTGTGAATCACAATTAATGACCAAATTGTTGAACAACAACAACAACAAGAGTCTTCAGATGATAGCAAATGATAGTCAATCATCAAGAGTTGTCAATCAAAGCACAACAACTGTCAGCAGCAGAGGCGGTGGCGAGTCTTCTTCTTCTTCGTTGTTGTCGTACAATAATAATAATAATAGACAACAGAATGGTATACGAAGTATCAATGAAAACACTGGTCGTAACCATCAAGAAGTGCTAAACAATTCGTTGCCATTGATTATCATTCCGTCGGCGACTAATCCTGTGATCGGTTCCACATTTTCCGGTAATCAAGTTATGAGATAGCAATTTGATTAGCCATTAGTTGATAATATCTTTGTTTTTGTTGTTTAATAGTTCCAATTGGTTCCATAAATGACACGAAGAATTGGTTTACAAATGTCATGAACAGCGAGTTTTATCGGAAACTATCACTACTGGGACTAAGTGTTGGCCTCGTCTCGGGTCAACATCGGCTAACATTTAGCGATATTGAGGCAACAGTTGTCCGCAAACAACTTATTGTCGACAAAAGCGGCTGTTTTGATGTCAAAGTTTTTGGTCTATCAATTGGTGCCAGAAATCAATTCTATAAATTAGTGCCAAATCTAATCTCTAGTGACAATGAATTTCAGTCAACTCTGGAACTGTTTGCCAAATGGCGTGTCTGTTACGGCAATGACAACGACGACAACAAAATACTTGAGGATCAAGTAATAGCCATCAGATCTTTCATTTGTAATCTAACGAATCGGATCCGTCATCGACATTGTTGTCTATTTTTGCCAGAAGTTGGTTCCATTCGGTGTAAATTTTGTCGACTATTGTTGAATAGGATTCGCAAATCTCGATATAATATTAATAACAATAATATTAACAATAATAATAATAATACATTAAAATCACAATCACTATAGTAATCACTTACGTGTAATTGAATGATTGATTTATTCATTAATTATTACTTTTTATAAGTCCTGTTATTATGTCCTTAATTACCTGTAATTAATTTAACACATGTTATACATTATACCTTAACTATTATTAATATCGTTATTACTGTAATTTATCATAATTTTATATATATATATCATATAAATCTGTATATAATTTATTTAAATTAAAACAATTGATTATTAAATTGTTTTTGTATTTAATTTTAATTATAATTTATTAGCAAATAGATATAACAGTCATTTGTTTGTTTGTTTGGTTTTTTTCGATAAACAAAATTTATAAACTTTTTTCATATATATATATAATATAATAAATTATACAATCAATATACTGTATATATAATAATTGGTAATTAATAATAATAATAATAATCAATAATAATTGGAAAAACAGTGGTTTTTTTGGTATTTGTTTGTTGTTGTAGTTATGGTTAGTTAGTTGTAGTTTAGTTGTTGGGATCTAACCGTTAACTAAAGCTCTCCATCGACGTCGACATCAATGAATTGCTGGCCCGACCGCTTTGCGGTAAACTGATTACCGATGATGTATGAAACAGTTTGTACCAACCGATAACAATGTTGGATAGGTCGAGATCGTCGATGATAATCTGGACGACACCCATGAATGTCTTTTTGTCCATTCGGCCGTAATCACCCCAAACCATAATCTAATTAATTACCCGATTATCATATATTTATTTATTTTTTTAAAAAAAGATATAATGGATTCCTCTCTCTCTCTCTCTCTCTCTCTCTCTCTCTCTCTCTCTCTCTCTCTCTCTCTCTCTCTCGAGACTTACTAACTAAGAGAGAGTGGACTACTAACCTGAAGAGTACATCCTCTATAGTCGTCGGTAAAGAGCAACTGTTGCTGATATAGCGGATCCAATGTTCGTCTGGCAGTAGCCGTCTTGGCCTTTGCTATACATTTTCTTTCTTTAACGAGATATACTTTGACATAAGGCGCTGGATATATGACAAGACAAACAAAACAAAAAAATGGTATCAATTTTGTTATCATTAATGTCCCAAAAAAATGCTAGATATGGGGTACTGAACCCCCCTTTACCTGGAAGTGTTTTCGAGCTCTGTTTTGCTTGCAAACCCCTGGCCCGGACCACCTCTACCTCAAGGTTGCCCTTTCTATCGCATAGACTCAGCTGTATATCGCCAAGATTTGGTGAGGCCAGTGCCTGCCGGCCCACTATCTGTCCGGGACCCAGACCTTCGACAAAGTTGGAAAACTCGCCTTCCGGTGCCAACCGTAACGATGGCACCCAACTAATTATTGGTGACAACGATGAGAGTGGGAAAGGGAGGTTGTATAGGGGTTGTGGGTTGAAAATAATTTTAATTAGTTTATGTATCACTTTTTTGGATGGGTTGGGTGTGTATATATGTGTATGTGTTTGTGACGGTGTATCTGTATGTGTGTGTGTGTGTATGTGTGATGGTGTGGTGGACACCAATTCAGTTGTGTGTGTGTGTGTGTGAAATAGGTTGACATTAATTAATTAAAAATATTATTATAATTTAATAATATACAGGTATTTACGATATATTATCAAAACATATAAATTTATAGTAAGGGGTAGTTATACATACAGAAATCATTGCACACACAAAAAACATGCAAACAATTTTGATAAAAATCCAAAACAGTTATCCAAATACACATATTTGTAATTTATAAAGGGATAGGTATCGGGGGAGGGGGAGGGATAGGTCAAGTGCGGGTATTAACGTATGCTACGGGTACCCGGGTTGGGGATATTTTTGTGTGTTAGGTATAGGATGTTATAGATTATTATTATGAAAAATACAGCATATCTATACTGTATATTGATATATAAATTTATATATATATATATATATAAATGAGAGTCCACTTACAGGGAGGACTCATTGCTAATAACATAGTTCATGCTATGCTGATGGTCATCCTCCTTGTTGGACAGTTGTCTAACAGTGGACACATTTGAATGCATTATTATTAATTGGGTTATATTATTGGGCAATACTTCTTGGCTACGGTGTATACCACTACAACCACTACGGCTACGGCTATTACGGCTAGACTTATGGTTAGTTTTACTACGGTTTGTATCTGCAAAATAACAAACAAACAAAACATGCAGAAAAATAAAGCATTTGATAATAATATTAATAATAATAATAAAATTAACAAAAAAAAGTTTAATTCAAAAAATTATATATATATATATAAATTCTATAGCATTATATAGTTTATAATAAGTTAATAAGCAATACATACTACAGTTATACTACAATATATAATATATTAAATAAAAATAACTACAACAACAACAAAATTATAATTTTAAATTCAATCATATAACAACAACAAAAATATTATAATAATAGTGTTATAATAATACAGTAATAATATTAATAATAATATAATAATAATGCCAAAGAAAAATAGCAAAAAAATAGTTTTCAACAAATTTGATATTTCAAAAAATATACAACATTTTATGTTTCTTTTTTTTGAAAAAAATATTATACAGTTTATATACTAATCTCTAGTGAGAAAAAAGACATTACTTCCACACACAAAAAACAAAATAAAATAAAACAATATCTTTTATCCTCTACTAAACAATTAAATGCCATATTATTATTGTTTGTTCATTTCATTCAATAGATATTTACAAATATATAGATAGATATATATATAAATAAAGCAATCGATTGTAAACTATATAAATTTATATATATATATATGTATTAATAGATAAATATTAGATAGATATACGACAATAGGTATACAACAACAAAATAGAGGATCACTACTACCACTACAACTATTACTACTAAAAATCAATGCACAATAATATTCTTCATATATAAGCAATATATATATAATTTATATATAAAACAAATTGATTTCTTTTGCTAATCTATCACAAATCGTGTGGTATTATATACACTATATATATATAATCTAATAAAATATAACTTATGATACATAAGCTCTTAGTCGAGTACACACACATACACACCAACAACAACAGACATATATATACTAATAGATCAATATATATACCGTATATACTGTATATATATATATATATATGATTTGATAAAATTTCAAATAATATCTAATATATATATATATATTAAACGTGCGGTTTTTTCTGGTCAATCGTTTTTTTCTCAATTGATACATATTTCGGGTATTATACCAATTCAATTACCCGATGATGATGAATAGTGTAATATAATATATATACCCGTATATATACTGTAATAGTAAGCAATAAATTTCATATAAACTAATTGTATACACAATTAACCCAACAACAAAAAAAACAAAATTAAAATACCCGGTAATTACAGTAAACTTTTGTTTTTTTTATAGAAAAATGTATTATTTATATCAATATTTATTTGGCATATGTTTAGGTGTCTGTCTGTCTGTGAGTGAATGATATTTTTATGAGGTTTTTGTATGGCATCCGGGAATTGTATGCCAACACACAAACCCTAGGGCTTAGGGTTTAGGCTTTTATTTTATTTTTGTTGGTTACGACACTTACGTCTGAGAGCTATCCCCACTCAGACTTCCCTCTCCATCACTGGACGCCGAACTGCACTGTTTGACTAAATAGCGGACTTCGTCGGGAACTACTTCTTCGCTTCGGTGGACACTAAAAGACGTCGCCTGCTTTCGACGGAAACCTAACCTCTTTTTTGTGCCTTTAATATACATAACAATAATCATAATAATAATAATATTGATTTTTTTGCGGCAAATAATATTTTTTGAACACTTTTTTTCGTGTTTTGTTGGATATTTCAACACACAATAATTAACAGCTATAGTATATGTAATAATAATAATAATAATAACGACACACTAATAATAATACTAGAGTCTAATGATATTGATATATATATATATAAAGTTTTATATACATATAATGATAGGACTATTGATTGAAACATAAATAGAGTTTTTTAAATAATTAAAAAATTAATAATATTAATATTAAAAAATACTTTATAAAAATTGCAATAAATTATATTAATTAATTAATTAATTATTATTATAAACTGAGAGAAACAATGAAAAAGAAAGAAAGAAAGAGAGAGAGAGAGAGACAACTCTCAAGAGAGAGAGAGACAAGTGCGGACAACTAGTCTAAGTTTTGACAATTAGATTAGACATAACTGACCGGAAACGCTGAGCTGGGATGTGCTGTTGCTCTTCTTGGTCAACGTCGACGACGATTTGCCGGTCTGGTGCGGCTGATTGGCCGCTCCCGTTGTCGGCATCGTTGTTGTCGACAAATCTAGTTGACCGTCAGAACCGCCGCCAATACCAGTATCAGATAAACTGGACTCGTCTTTCAAGTCCAACTCATTTAACCGACTTATTGCTATTGATGTACGCGACGGATGCGCCGGATGGACGGGTCCATGACTTTGCATCTTTGATGTAAACTCACTGTTTGTTTGATTGATTCAAATACAATAAGGATAGGGATGTGTTTAGTTAGTTTTATTGATATTTCAGATTTTTTTAAAGCATTTTTGTTGCTATTATTATTAATATTACTGTATATACACAGTATTTTGTAAATAATAATTATTTCAAAAATACAATAGCAATTAACGACTAATAATAATAATAATAAAAACTACAAAAATATTCTACACACAGAATATTCTGTATTGAATTTTATTATTAAATGATTGTTACGACACATACTGTGTGTATAGATATACATATATCTCTCTTTTATTTTAAAAAGAGACTAATTTATGTTAAAAACTATTAAAAAATAATATTTAGTAATTAAAAAAATAGTTACAACATTTTCACTGTTTCTTATTATATACTGTTAGTACTAGTACTGTATATTAAACACAATATTTATATTATAGACAGTATAGCTAACTAACTAACTAACTGTCAAATAAAACAAAAATTTTAGTTTTACTGAATTGACTTTTATTTAGACTGTGAATTTTGTTTAACTAATTATAGAAAACACTACAAAAAAATTTAACAGATAAATAAATTAAATATAATAAAATATTTCCATACACACACACAACTAACATAATTTTAACACATTTTTATAAATAAAAATTTAAATACTACTAATAATAATAAAAACACACACTTAAAAAATGTTTGGCATTGAAATTCATGCATAGATTTTATATAACATTAACTTATTTATTATAAGTTACTGTATATACAATTATAATATTGTCATAAAAATTGTGTGTGTTTTAAGTGATAGTAATAGTATATGAAAATATAAGTTATAAATATCTTTTTTGAGAGAAAATATAAAAACTATCATTAGTTTTATACATATATTGATATATATGTTGTTAACAGATATATAGGACGATCAGAAATTATAGGTAGAGTTGCCATAACACAGACAGACAATAGGATTAACAATATTATAAACAATTAGATAACTTTAAATTTTTTTTTAAAAAGATATTACTGTTTATATAAGCAATTTAATTTTTTTGGATCAATAAATCAATAGTTAATATATAAAGTAAATATTGTTTTCTTTTGTAAAAAACTATAATATTAGCAATTATATGAAAACTTGTAGAATTGTAGAAAAATATATATAAAACTTAATTATTTATTTTTTATGGGACAACAATTTTGACAATTGGCAACCATATTGTATATATAATTTAATATATAATACCCATGTTTCGATACATATATAGTTAATAATAACAAAAATGTTATAATAATAATAATAATAATAATAATACTGTAATACTATTATATAAATTAAGTATTAAACGGAAATTTTTAAAATTATTCTCTAACATTAAGTAAATATTTATATAGTTATTAAAGACAATTGTGTAAATATTATTATTATTATTATTACAATTATATTATTAACTTATAATGAAACCTTTTTAAAAAAAATAATAATTATTTATTCATTGAATATAAACAATTATGATTATGCATAATTGTATTCAATAATAATATGTAATAATAATAATAATAATAATACTAAAGTATTGGTATATTTACTTTACATGAATTATATATTGATATTATATGATATATTGATGTAAATTTTTTGGGTATTGTTTATAATAATAGTGTGTAACAAATTTCATATACAGTAAGCAATTTAGATATTTAGATAAACATAAGCTATAATTTTTTTGGTGCATATTTTTGCTTTTAATAAGTAGTATTTTTTAATTATTTTTTTTAATTAAAAATCTATTTAAAATAAATAGTTTTAATTTAATCTATTTTTAAGTTTCATATTGTTTTATATTATAGTTATACTGTATGTACTGTATAAATATATTTTTATGTGATGTGTAATAATACCAAATAAATTTCAACCAAATGTGATATATCACACTTTATATATATATATATATAATTTTATAATAATAAATAAAACTAATTTACTCAAAAAATTAAGTAAATTTGTATAAACACATCATTAAACTTATTTAGCTAAGATTACTAACAGTGCTAATAATGGGTAAATATTTAACTAAAAATTCAGTATAGTATTTTTTAAATAAAAAATCACTTATTATAACAAAATAAATAAGTTTTTAAAAATAAAATATATAATAATTATTAAGAATAAAAAATATATAAATTTTATATTTATTATATTATGAAATCTCTAATTTTATGAAACTTTTTATTTATTAATATATAACTATATCTAATATATTATACGATTAATAGTAGGGAAATTTTATTAGAAATTTTTTTAGTAAATTTCTAATAAATCACACACACATACACACACACACACACACAAAATTAAACACAATTTATTACTATCATTGCAGAGTCGTTTGGGTAAAACATAAAACTTATTGAATAATTGTGTGGAAAGTGAAAGCATATTTTGTTTGAGCTCTCAAACTGATCGGTCAAACATAAAAAAAATTCCGTAATTTAAAAAAAAATAAATCTTAGAGTTGGACACAACATACCTAAGTGTACGACTGGGTTTGGGTCTATCCGATAGTGTAGAGAAGGCACTTTGAACACTAGCTTTCGACTGTAGACTACTTTCCGATTCATCGCCGCTGTCCTGATGGCCACCACCACCGCCACCATGTCTACCGCGGTCGCCGGTCGACACTCGTCGTTGGTCGCGTACTACCCGTTGATCCCGTTGATCCCGCTGATCCCGTTGATCCCGTTGATCCCGTTGATCCCGTTGATCGTGTTGATCGCGTTGATCCCTGTGATCCCTGTCTTTTCTATCCCGATAACTGTCCCGACGTTCAACAGTGTCACGTCGGTGATGATGATGGCCTTCAGTTTCCGATTGATACTCTCGCTGGTGATGATGATGATGACTATCGTCTCCGCCGCCGCCACCACCACCGCCAGAGTGGCTATCGTCCAAAGTTGCCGATCGCCGCGATTGGCGACCACTATCCCGTCGGTGATGATGATGTTGTGGTTGGTCTTTGATCGGATGCGCGTACAGTTGTCGATTGCCGAATACAGGCCGAGTGGTTATCTCACTATCGGAATACATGCCCGAAGACGTACCGCCGCCGCCACTGCCGCTTCGGTGGTCAAGCGATCGCCGCTGAGGTATATGCGGTCTCCAGTTTGCTTGTTGTTGTTGATGTGGTTGTTGGTGTCTATCAAAACTTGTCGATTGTAAACTGTCACCACCGCCGCCAACTCGGTTGCTTCGGCCACCAATGGCCGGCACTTGCGGTAAATGGCGTTTCTTATTGAAACCAACTGAACTGCTGGTCGGCGTTCCCAGCGATGCTGACGGCGATCGCGACCGCAACGATGGCGGCGATAGTGAACGAGTTGGTTGGGAACTGCTTTTGCGAAAGTCGGGCCGATATCTGAGTACTTCGTGTTCGTTAAGCATATAATAGGGTGGAAGCGATGATGTCGTTCCTTCATTAGCTAATCCATGTCGTCCACCACTGCCGCCGCCGCGTCTATCCATGTCTTGCGATAAATAATTGTAAACTCGGGAACTATGGGATTTGGTTGGATCTGTAGTAGTATTGATGAGCGGCGGACTACCACTGCTGCCAATCGAGCTCTGGCTGGTATCGGCCAGTAGTCCCCTCCACGACTCTATAGATATTTTTTTAAATGAGATAAATCAATGGTTAAACTAAATATCTTTACTATATATATATATATACCTCTAGAAGTATTGAAACCGTCATCAAAGTCTAATTCGGATATATCACTATCGGAAAGGCGTGAGGAAGTGGAGGGTGATATGCGGTCAGCACTTGTCAGGTATGGCTTTTGTTGGAGTCGCTGATGATGATGATGATGATGATGATGGTAGTGATTGCGTGATGATAATGAATAATAAGTTATATAAATATCATATAATTATATATAATTATAAATCAATTATTACTAATTGAGCAACAATTTCCTCGTGTGTGGCCAACAGATACCATTCGGGTTCGTCATCTAACGGCGCCACCGATAGCTCGATCAGTACTTCGCCCAGGAATTCGGTGGCACCGTATCGGTCGTAGTCCCAGACGGTTATCTCCAGTGCTTTGGACTTCATTTCCGATCGCCTGAGCGGCGTATAGGCAAACGTCTGGTTCCAGACCGGCTCTACAGTATTTATAGCCGTTTTGGTGCGCCGTTTGCTTTTCTCACTGTTATTAAAAAAAACCCCAAATGAAAGGGACAGTTAGGTTAAGATACACTTCCCGATATCGACACAAACACACATACCTTTTGTCGGGAAGTAAAAACATTTTCGCATACGGATTGCGTGGAAAACCGTTTTTTCGCGGATTTAAGTCGATTGCGCTCATAATGGTTACAACCAATTGTAAAGATTGGATGTCATACCAGAGCTTAACCTAATTTGTTTGTTAATTATTTAAATCATTATTAATATTATTATAGTTAAAATTAATTTTAATTAATAATAATAATAATCACATTGCGACACAACTTATACACAGTATACTTGTATAGTATAAACTTTATGTAAACTTATTCAAAATAAATAAATATATCAATATATAGTCAACTTTGATAAAATTGTTCAGGGTTACTTTTTATAGTACATATAGTAGAAAATTATTGTAAAACTTGTACTTTACTATTAAACACAAAAAAATTACTAAATGTAATGTTACTGTAAGTATACCTGAACAATTTGTCAAGTTGTCAACTATTTATTTAATTTTTTTAAAAAAAAGTTTAATATATATATATAAATCATATAATATGATTATAGCTTTTATACGATATTAGACACAAAATAAATTATTACTAATAATAATACTAATAAAAAAAATTTTAACCTGAATTCTGCCGCTTATAGTTGAAGTGCGGGTCACTTTCAAAAATGGTCGGTTAGATCGGCTTAGTTCAGCTCCTAGGCTACTGCCCCGCATAAATGTTTTATCTTTGATATAAATAGTAGACATTATTATTATTAGTACAGTATATTAGTTATACCGGTAATTATTAGACAACAACAACAACAATAAAACATACCGTAACTAAACTGTGGTCCCATATTAGCCATAACATCGGTATGTCGTCTACCGATACGATTGGGAGGTATAAGCATGTCCTCCTTCAGCAGTATCGATGTCGGATTGGTGGCCAACGGAAGCTTTTGGGTTAGCCGGGAAACAATGAGCTCGACCTGTGGTTCCTGTTTGGATTCGGCGATCACATCGTAGACCTCTTCGTAGGTCTTACCCTGTAGTGATCTACCGTTCCATTCGAGTACCTCATCGCCTAAGAGGAGAAGGAGGAGATCATTGGGTTTTTAAAAAATATAAATTTGATTGACATGTGCGGGGGTGGGATGGGAAAGGTATATACCGGGTCTCAGACGGCCAATGGTGTCGGCGATGCTGCCCTTTTTGACCTTTTCCACAATGGCCCCCAGTCGGCCACCTTCGATGATCCGGCCGCCGACTACCTTGAGTCCCAATATGGTGGCACTGGACGAGGACACTGTATCGTCGGCTAAATGTTTTTTCAGTATCATATGTCCGATTAGGTGACTACCGTCGGCCGACGGTTTCCACGTTATTGGATGCTAATGATAGATATATAAGAGATAGGGGATGGTTAGATAAATAGGTAGGTGCTTGATAAATAGGTAGGGGGCATACATACAGCGAGAAATTTTTTAATTTTGGCGTCAAGTATTTCCTCTGGTTTCATGATTTTTTGGCACTTATTATGAAGATTATGGTCAATGAGTTCGCCTTTTTCGCTAATACTTTCGCTTTCGATGTCCAAGTCTTCTTCAGTGGAACAATCGGGTGTCGAACGGATTTCATCGTCGGAACTACTGAAGCTGCTGTACGGACGCAACTTTTTGCCGCATTTGTTACGCAATTTGTACGGTTTGGGCGGCGGCGGCCGGACAACACTTTCCGATTGATCCGAACTTAACGAATCGTTTCGGATGACACTATCTGTTGTACTTCTTCGCCGATGATTACCTGACTGATGGTAATGAAATGACTGTCGCTGTTGGTTAATGTCGACGCCGATGACAGTGCCGCCGCCGCCGGTGTTGGTGGAGTACAGGTGTGATGTGACAGATGTCGGATCTACTAAATGAGTGGTCATTTGTTGTTGTTGTTGTTGTAGTTGTTGTTGATTAGAAAAACCATTATTTGAAGAATATAGTTGATTATTGAGAGGTATGGCGTCTATTAGTTGTTGTTGCTGTGAGTTTGTAATACAAGGCACACCGGTATTAAAATTGCTAACTAAGCCCATATGAGTCGTCGAGGCGGTGGTCGCCGTAGTTGTCGTCCGTTCCCTTAGGATTGCCTGCTGTTGTGCTGTTATACGGGGCAACTGTTTGCTGGCCGGCAGTTGTTGGTGTTGTTGGCCACTACTATGGGTAGTAGTGGTAGTGGCGGTCATCGATGATGTTGTAGTCTCGGCGTGAACTGTTGAATCGGATAGTGTACCGAAAGACACGTCCGATACGCCACTCGTCCAATTGGATTCGTTGCTTCGTTGTCTTTGAGGCGGCAGTTTGCGACCAGTACCACCACCGCCGCCGCCGATAGTGGTCACCACCGACGATGGCATCATCGGCGGTTCGACACTGCGACTATGGTTGTTGCGGAATATGGAAATATCTGTCGATTGGTCCAACTTTCTGCTGCCGATAATAGGAATCTCGGGCATCAGCCGCTGCTGCTGACTAGTGATGGCAGCAGACCCTGTCTTCATCATCATCTTTGACTGCATTATTGAATTAAATGGCAATATGTGTTCAACTAAAGGCTGTGCAGCTGCTGATCGACCGTCCCATACGATTGGCGACTGCTGGTGATGCTGCTGATGGTGGTGATGGTGATGGACAGTTGACGACTGATTCTCGTGCGAATACTGTCGCCGCAACTCTTTGTTCGGCTGCTGTGTTAGCGGATTCTGGGGCAGTCCGCTCAGTGAACTTCGGCGGCCACCACTACCACCACCACCAATGCCGGACTGATAGACAGAGTTCATATAGTTTTCTTTGCCGCCGCCACCGACACCGAATCTGCCCATTCGTTCCATGAGCGGTGTCTCGGCTTCAGCTTCTAATTGTTGTAGACGATTGGCCATCGATGAATGGATCCATTGGCCAGTTTTTATAAGCAACTCTTGTTTTTTCCGACACAATATGCAAACCCATATATTCTGTGGTTTATAATTAATTAATTAATTAAAACTATTATTTAGTAAAATAAATAAATAACTAATACTTTGTTTGATCTGAGAGTGACTTTGCCACCACATCGGGCACAGCATCGGGTGTTGCAATAGTTACAAACGTGTCCAATACCGTCGGCAAACTTGGTCTTCAGGCATATCTGACACGTGGCCTCCATTTCTAAACCCAATTTCTTTTGTTCTTCATTTCGCTTACGAATGGCGTTCTCTAATATCATTACTTCGTCCTGTTTTTTCCTAATCAATCAATCAATCAGTTTGGATACAATTAATTAATGAAATTTAAAAAATATTAAAAATAATGATTATTTTTGTAACAATTATTAATTGTATTTCAATATCTTTTGATTTATATCATCTAAAAAAAATAATTGAATTTAAATTATTCAATAAGCTATTAACAAACAAACAAACAAAAAAACATAATGTGATGATAAAGACTGCAATAATTGTTTGCTATTATCTGCTGTCCGACGACGACAACAACAACTCACTTCAAGACAACGGCTTCTTCTTCCTCTTCTTTCTTCTGTCTCATCATAACTGATTCGATGATCAGTCGCTCCTCTTCGGTCAGATGGCTCAGATCGGGCATATCGGCCGACGGCGACGCCGATTGCTGCTGCTGTTGGTGGCCACCCATTGTCGGTGCCATCATAGTGGCGGCCAAATCGGTCATTTAGTGGTATAATATTATTAAATTAATAATAATAATAATAATAATTGTTGTACACAATAATAAATTGTGTGATTTATTATTATTACTATTAGTAGTAGTATTAGTATTATCGATGCATTTGTAATTTATTTTATTAGTAGTATTTTTATTATATATTATTATTATAATTAAATCAATTGCTGTCCGTAAGTGATGCCAATTAATTGGAAGACAAAACATTAGATGCGATTTCGTGATGTGATATATATATGTATAGATATATATATATATATAATTTATATAAACTAAATAATTGCAATAATTTTTAATATTATATAATTTTTGAATTTATTTTTTTTTTTTGTTTTGTTTTTAAGCTAAAAGGCCTCCACTATTGGTACTGAAGAAGAATAAGAAGAAGTAGAAGAAGTAAAAGAAGTAGAAGAAGAAAAATAGATATCACTCATCAAATATATATATATATATGTATATAACTGAAGACAAATCACATTTAAAAGAGTTGTTCAAAGTTGATGGCAAACACTTCATCACAACAGCAGCTAATTATCAGTTAATTTATTTTTTTTGGTGACAATTATAATAATAATAATAATCAGTATATTGTTGTTGGCTTAAGAATCTATTGTTGTTGTTGTTGTTGTTGCTGAACATGGCTTTCAAATATTTAGTGGTCACTCATCGGTATTGTTGTTGTTGTTGTTGTTAATAGAGATATCTTATATTTTGTTGTTGTTGTTGTTGATGGCCATCATATGAATTAACCATTGGATCCAACCATTTGGATAGTAAGATACGAAATATATATATATATATATATATATATATATATACTGTTTAGCAAACATATACACACAATCGCTGCACTTTTCAAACAATTGAAGACAACAATTAAACAATTAATATATAAAAAAAATTATGAAAATTGTTTCTATTTTCTTATAGACAAATAATAATTTATTGAAAAAAATTATTTTATTTTTTAATAAAAAAAATTGGATAAAAAAAATATTTTCCACAATTTTTCTAATCAATTATGCCATAACTAAATCAAATTTTTCTGTGTATGTATAAAAATCAATCAGTGATAATATAAATTAATTTTTTTTAAATTCATTATAATCATTATTATTATTATTATTATTATTAATTAGTAGTATTAATAATCATTATAAATATAACAAAAACATCAACAACATTAACAACAACAACAACAACAACAATTTGGTAGCAAAAAAACAATGATTATTATTATTATTAGTAGTATTAGTAGTACACAAAAACATCTATCAATATATAATAATTATTAATATTATAACTACAAAATATATTTGGATTTTTTTTTAATTTTTAATATTAACGTTTTTATTATTAAACTTATAATAATATTAATAATCGTTTATATATATATATGTGTTGTTTAATATATATATAATATATATATTAATATTATATATATATATAAGTCCTTTAAAAAAATGAGATCTAAAGGCGACTCATATTTGAATCGCGCTTTCCTACAGTCAATCGCCAACAGATATCATATACACATATATATATTTATAAATATATATATATATATACCAGAAATATACATATATATACAATATATATATCATTAAATATATATATATTTACTATACGTATATAAGAATATTCTGTGTATATATAGCATATTCTCTATGTGTGTGTGTGAGTGAGTATATATATACGGTATCTATCTATCTATATATGTGTGTATCTATGAGTACAGTATATATATGTTGTGGCGTAACGTATACTTCGAGTCTGTACTCTTGATGGCAGACCTTTTTCCCATCTCTTAGCAGCTTTTTATTCAGCATTTTGTGACCAAAAAACCCAGTACTCTCTCTCTCTCTCTCTCTCTCTCTCTCTCTCTCTCTCTCTCTCTCTCTCTCTCTCTCTCTCTCTCTCTCTCTCTCTCTCTTTACTTACTTACTCACTCTCTGGCAGTGCTGACAATCAAATCTATTGATTAGTTGGTGTGAGACTGCGATAGTGTGTATGTGTGTGTGTGTGTAAGTGTGTGTGTGTGTGTGTATGTATGTATGTGTGTGTGTGTGTGTGTGTGTGTGTGTAAGTGTGTGTGTGTGTGTGTGTGTATGTGTGTGTGTGTGTGTGTGTGTGTGTGTRWGTGTGTGTGTGTATGTATGTGTGTGTATGTATGTATGTATGTGTGTGTGTGTCCTCTCCGCCACACAGATGTAATGCGCGGTCACTATAACTACCATTCAGTGAGACATTAAATAAATATAAAAAAGTAAAGACAAAAATGGAGAGAGAATTGGCCGTTGAAATCACAAATAATAATAATAATAATAATATATAAGTAGAAGAATTGGCGGATATTATTGAAGGGAGTGAATGAAGTGATTGATTCAATGAGTCAATCAATGAATGTGTGAGTGAGTGAGTGAGTAAGTGAATGGAGAGAGAGAGAGAGAGAGAGAGAGAGAGAGAGAAAGAAAGAAAGAGAGAGAGAGAGATAGCTTAATATGTTTAGTATATAACGCTATTAAATAGTACAACAAATTATTATTGTTTTTTTTGTTGTTGTTGTTGTTATATACATATAAGTGATTATATTATCATCCATTCAGAGGCTCTCCCAAGTAATTGAAATAATAATTGCATCATAGACTCACACACACACACACACATAGATACATACACACCGATTCCGGACTTGTAAATCATTGACGTGTAAATCAAGTTATACCACACATACATACATACATACACTCTCTAACATTGAAAACAATTTATCTAAACAATTATTGTATGAAAAATAAAATTAAATAAAAAACTTTATGCTCTGTCTCTTTATATTACTTACACAATCAAAGTTAAGGCAAGTTAGACAATGATTGCATTTATTTTTTATTTTATTATAATAATAATATTATTTTTTTAATTACTAATATCACACTTCAATTTATGTATATTTTACTATACATATTATATAATATATAAATCTATATATATATATATATATATATATAATTGTGGAATAATAATCATAAACTTTAGTTAATGAAAATAAATTTATTTTACAGAATATTCTATTATTTTGAAAATTATAGATTTATATATACATTCAAATGATTTATCTTACATTTAATTTTATGTATGTATAAGTGTGTGTAAAACATATCTATTGATGTAAAAATAAATTTATAATCAAAAATAATAATTATTATTATAAAAACAAATTACAATAATAATAATAAAATAATTAATTAATTAATTATTTTAATACAATATTTACATCATTGTGTGTGTGTATGTATGTGTTTTTAATAAAAGTGCCTAGCACAAACATTGAATTATTATTATTATTATATCATATTTATTTATTTTTTTTAAATATTACATATATTTTATTTATTATTTAATTTTTAAAGGACGGCATAATCTATATGTGCTTTGAGTGGCCATTCAATTGTTTTATGTTTTTTACAGTAATACACAAAACAAAAACAATTGTTTGTTTTAAAGTGTCTCTCAATAAATACAGACAAAAAAATCAAATCTATTATAAATAATAAAAACAATTTTTTATATATTTAAAAAAAAGTATTATAGATCACTTAAATTTTTTACCATGATGACATTTAAATATAAAATAATAAATATAATTCAATTAAACTTAAATATCAAATTTTATGTCATAATTATAAATAAATTATATTTGTTTGCTAGTTTAAAAATTAAATTATTAATAAAAAACAAATCACATTTTAATTGAAAGCAATTATTATTATTATTATTTATCATTGTTTGTATTAAACCTATCATTTGATAATATTTTATATCTCACTTAAATATAATTAATAAATTTAGAGTAATTTAATTTTTTTAAAATTTAATTTAAACAAAAAATAACTAATAATATGAAAACTGTGATAATGTTTTTAAAAAATTAAAGATTAAATATATATATATATTGAAAGTCATTAAAAAGTTTTTTTTTGAAAGATAACATCAAAAATGACTATTAAACGATAATTAATGGGAAAATCCATGAAATTTACTTATAAAATATACTTATAATTAAATTAAATGATGCAAAGCGTGAGTGTGTATCTAAAACACTTGAAATAAACTAATGTAATAATTAAATAGTCAAAACAACTAACTAAACAACAATATAGAGTTGTCTACAAAAAAATATAAATAATAAAAAAGATTTTGAAAAATATATCTGAATCTTAAAGTAAATAAAATATTTGATCAAAATTTTTGTTTTTAAAATAAAATTATTACTACAACTACTTTAGTTTATATATAAATATATATTAAAAACAATATAAAATTGATATTCACACCATTGAAATTTGCTTTTAAACCTATTTTATATCTAAAACTATTGTAAATATCATATTAGATGTGAATTTGTTTAAAATAAAGTTTTAAAAATTACTTCAAAACCCACACAAAAAATTGCACATAAATTCTATACAATTTCATAAATTAAAAAAAAATTGAAGATTAAAATTATTAATTTAAAAATAAAGATTAAATTAAGTTATTAATAGTACCGCGTATTATTAGGTGTTACGGTAAAATATTATTTAAAAACTAGAAATTAATTATTTTTTWAAAAATGGATAAAATAGTATAAATAATTTTTTTGGAAAATTTAAATATATATCATAGAATAGAAAATTAAAAAATAATAATTTTGTTGTTATTATTATTATTATAGAGATAAAATAAAACAAATTTTAAAATTACCGGTAAAAATATATATATCATAATATCGATATTAAACACATAAAAATTGAGCGATGAAAACATTTATATTTAAAAAAAATATTTTTATAATAATAATAATTACGGTAATTAATTTCAATAATATATGGATTTTATCTATCAATTCAAACAAACATTTTTTTTAAATTTATAAAACCAAATCATTAATTTATTTAATTAATTATTAATTACATAATGCTTTGCGTGTGTGTGTGTGTGTGTGTGTGTGTGTGTCTGTCTGTATCTGTCAGTCAGTCAATCAATTGTCAATCATTGGACTCAATTCCGATTCAATTAGTTTTTCAATGCGAATCAAATTAGTAAACCATTGCTCGACATCGACCTCAACTTTTTCGTAATACTTGATAAATGGATGTTCCTATCAATCAAATCAAAAATATAATGTTCACTCAATTAGATTCGCCGAGAGTTGGTTTCCGAGATATAATTTGATTTTCATTTACTTACCAATAGTTTCTTATATTTGGGTCTCTTTTTATAGTCCTTTGTTAGACTAAATACAAAAAAATTATAATTTTTTTTTATATAAATATCTTATAAAATATATAGGGAATCAATCAAAATCATAGTCAAACACACACACACACACACACACATACAGTCATATATCATACATCCGTTTTACCGGTAAAAGTATTACATACCATGACTTAACAAAACTACAAAAGTTTGGTGAAAATCCTCTATCGGCTGGAAGTGTTGGCGGATCCTCTTGGATCACTTTTGTTAGTACTTCAAAATCGGTAATACATTCGTGATATGGAAATTTACCGGTCGCTAACTCTACTAATGTTATGCCTAAACTCCAGACCTATATATTTAACACCAAATCAAACAAACAAATTGGTTAAAAAAATCATTTAACATAAACACCACATTTGTGTGGCCTTACATCGGCTCGGATATCATATGATGGGTTTGATGTGTCGGGTGGATCAATACGCTCGGGCTGTATATTTAAAATAAAAGTAAACAATTGTAAAGTCATTAATAGGTATATTAACAAAACATATCCTATCTGAACACATACGGCCATATAAGCGGCACAACCGGCCGATCGGGTTTTGGCTTTACTGTCGACAAGACGACCGCTGATACCGAAGTCGCACAGCTTGACGACACCTTTTTCATTGATCAATATATTTGATGGCTTAACGTCTCTATGGATGACTCCGTGATTATCTTTCAAATAGTTTAACGCTTTTACAGTCTATATATATAACCGATTCAGTAATTTACCGATAAATAAGTATTGATATATAATACAGACATTTAACGAAATAAATGCATTTTTAGGCATCACTTACAGCTACTGATATTTTACCCAAAATCGGTTCGGGTATCGGCGACTTAAACTTCTTCAACATCTTATCGAAACAAGTGGTCATCAGTTCCATACAGATCCAGACTTCAGTGTCTTTGATGAAATAGCCATAACATTGGACAATATTGGAACAGTCGTGACAGGCGAGCAGTATATCCAAATCCATTGTAATTCGTTTGTTCTCTTCTTTGTTACCACTTCTTCTCATTTGCTGTTGTTTTTTGGTGCAAAATATATATATATTTTTAATTTCAAGTAATTTGAAGACAACTACAACAACAAAGTTACTGACCTTAACGGCAATCACTTTGCCAGACGGTCTGTGACTCATTTTGACGACATGACCACAACTACCTGAGCCGAGTTCGTCAAGATAGTCGAGTTCAGTGTCTTGTGCGGCATATTTCTGTGTTTGTTTATATAAATAATAGACAAATGAGAGATCAGTTAAAATAACAAATCAATTCAATCAAATAAATATATATATATATATATATATATACTTTGCCATCGATGGTAAGCACAAAGTTGTTTTGCCTGAACATCTCATTGAGCTTCTGGTCGTCGTTAGTATTGTTAAACTTTGAATCGTTGATCACCTGCATTGGCGGACATTGATTTCGATGGTCACCACCGCTGGGCTGACCAAGATTTAGCGGTTTGACACTACGCGACGGCGATGCAGGTCTACCATCACCGCCAAAGTTGCTGCCAATCAGTACTATAAAGTTGACAATAGAAGACAAAAGAGAAAGAAAGTTATAAATTAGTTTTTTTTGACAGCAATTATTAGAAAAAATGAATAAAAAGTGAGGAACAAAGCGGACAATTTCGCGGACGAGGCCGTGGACTAAGACATTGAGCGTTAAGTGACTGCGATTGGGATCCATTTTGGCGAATATTATTATTATTATTATTACGGTTGGCGGCGGCGACGGCTGCCGAAACGTCTTGATTTAAATTCAATTGTAAATTAGTATTACTCTGACGTTGAGTAGCGCTCAACGAATACTGTCTTCTCGGAAACTGTTGGACCGGTTGTGGTGTCCACTGGCGATGATGATGGCTGGCAGTGGCCAAGGCTGGTGGCGCCCGAAACCCGCCTGGAGAACCACCAGTTCCTGCTTGCGGTGACGATGATGCAGACGATGGCGACTGTTTTTGGCTGTTCGGTCCGCCGCTTTGGGACCCGTTTTGACCACCACTGCCGCCGCCACCGCTACTACTACTACCACCACCGCCGCCGCCGCTGCTGGCCGTCTCGTTCTCCATATTTAGCCGCTGTCTTAGGCTTTGCAATTGTTTTTCAATGGATGCCATCATTTTGACGACGGGATCCAATTTAGGTGATGATCACACACACAGACAGTTGGATGTGATCTTCACCGATGTTGTGGACAATACACACACTAAGAGACAACACGCGTGAAGAGACGGGTTGTTGTGATGGCTGTTGTCGTCACACTTGTTGTTGTTGTTGTTGTTTGTGGTCAACAACACAACAATCAATCAATCAATGATTGGATCAATTGATTGATTTAATTATTATTAATTATTATTAACTATTATTGTTATCATATTATTATTATTATTATTCAATGAAAATACTGTATAATAACAATACAAATGGGTTTTCAATTATATTAAGTGATTATTAATCAAAACAACGATTCAATTATTGAATTGCATTTCAATATATAATAATTGTGTAGACATTGTATAGTAAATTAATTATTAGTTTTTTTCGTTGATATTATTATTATTAATCAATCAATACATGAAAATTATTTATTTAATTATTAATACAACTAAATAATACAAAAATAATACAAAATATATAATAATTTGTTTTTAAAAACTAAACTAATAATTAATTAAATACATTATCTCATAGTATATATACTGTATATATATAGTGTGGAAATAATAATAATAATTAATATATAAATTAATATATAATCAGTAAATACAGTGTCAATACAGTACTCGATAGACTATAAGCAGCGTATAGTAAACACAATTGCATTTAAACAGTAATAATATTAATGTAGTAATAGATTACCCAAAAAAATAAAATAGATATATATTTTTACTGCAATTATATGTTTGGTTTGATTTAATCGTATATACTGTACATACAGTATAACCAGAGCCTTACATATTAATACTAGAGATATACTGTATATTTAATACATACTGTACTTGACGTCACACTATATATGCAGTGTATACTGTATTTTTTATATTTTATTTTAATGTATTATTGCATAGAAATTTTGCAAACAAATCGTTCAAATATGTCGTTACATTTTTTTTATATATATTCGATATAATTTATTATAATAATAATAATAGTGTTAAGTTAAAAAAGTCAAAAAATATTTCCAGCATGCTTAATTTATTTTTAAAAATATTCTAATAAATAAAAATAATCTATCTACATTTATATATCTATATATTGTTATTTGTTTTTTTTAATAATTTAAATTTTATTATTATTAATACTAATTTTTGTATTGAAATGGGGGGTGGGGGTGGGGGTACCTCTCTAGTAATGTAATGTATTGTATGTATGTTTCAAAAAATTGTATAGTGTGACCAGATTTATTTATTAAATAATTCAGGACAATCTAAAGCAGTGATCACAATTAAGTGTTATCATGATAACTTTGTGATACATATATAACATAACATATAATTTAACAGATATTTAATAGTAATTTTCATAATTTATAACAAACAATGAGTAAGTTAAACAAACACTTACTCATTTAATATGTACTAGGTTATTTGTACAATTTAGTTTTATAAAGTTTAATTTTGATCACTGATCTAAAGTTTGCTATATAACAGCATTATGCATGCATATATAAATAGTAGACTTAAATAATAAAAACAATATATATATACATTAAAAATAACAATTTTTTTTCATGACAATTATTGACAAAATAACAAAATTAGTTAAATTATATTTTTTGAAAATCTTAAATTCTATAATAACATAAAATAACATATTGTTTGCAAAAAATACCGATTAACTCCATTGAGAGAGACAGTTGGACACTCTATGCGCGCGCAATAAACAACATTACAGTAATAAACACTGCATTAAAACCAGTGATACTAATCATAAACATAATAACCAATCGATTAATATTACAAACAAAACAAACAAACAAATAAACAGTTGATATCATATATCACGTGTGTATTAGTGTGTGGATCAGCTACTGGTGATCATCACCGACAACATCGATAAAAAAAATGTTTTTTCATATGAGTCTCGAACATGAAATCCAATTACATCCGCGATATTTCGGTTCGCAACTACTGGACACTGTCCGCCAGAAACTGTTCAACGAAGTTGAGGGCACCTGTACGGGAAAACACGGTTTTGTCATTGCCGTGACCACTATCGACAACATCGGTGCCGGCCTAATACAATCGGGTACCGGATTTGTTACCTATCCGATCAAATACAAAGCTATTGTCTTCAGGCCGTTCAAAGGCGAAGTCCTCGACGGTGTGGTCACACAGGTTAACAAAGTGGGGATATTTACCGAAATCGGTCCGCTTTCGTGTTTCATTAGCCGACACTCGATTCCGGCCGATATGACCTTCGATGCCAATTCAACGCCTCCGTGCTATAAGACACAGGATGAAGATGTTGTGATACAACAGGACGACGAGATTCGTCTTAAGATTGTCGGCACCCGTATCGACGCAACCGATATCTTTGCCATCGGAACACTGATGGACGACTTTCTTGGACTCAATTGATCCACATTGTTGTTGCTGTCTATCATATATATGTGTGTCTGTTTTTTTGATTAATTAATTAATTAATACAATAATTTCATTAATAAAAACACAATTTTTAATTCATTTCATTATGCATTAACGTAATTAAGTTATTACTATATAATAATAATAATAAATATTATTTTTCTATTGTAATTATCTTTTAACTATTGATTATTAAAATAAAAATAATTTGATTAAAATACATAATTTTTAATATTATATATATCTTAATTTTCTTATATATATATATTACCGGTATATATATATATATATTAGTTAATAACTATTTTTATTAATTATATGGTATAAAAATGACTCTGGGCTAATTATTATTATTTTTATTGCCCTGATAATTTTGATTGATTTTTAAAGGTGATGATAATATTATTTTCAAGGATATTTGAATCCATGATAATTTGGTTAGTCTATTTTTTTAAATAAATAAAATTAGTACTACCTGTAATTAAATATTCAAATAAATCGGGTATTGCCGAATAAATTATATATTATTATAAATAGATATATTTATAATTAGTTATTGATAATGTATATAAACATTATAATTTAGTTAACAATTATTATGTTTACTCAAATATTTAAAAAATAAGCTAGCTCACTATTTACATAAGTTATGTGTAAGCATAATATTTGACATAACTTAGAAAAAATCATATTTTTATAAAGCTCTATATTAATTAAAAAAATTTTGTAAAAAATAAAATTAATTAAAAAAACTACTTGTACTAATTCGATACAATTCACAGTAATACAAATTAAACATTTAATTAATTAAACATTACTGGATAATTATAAATTAGATTATCAACATTGTTGTTTAACTTTCATATTTATAAATTACATAATAAATAAATAAGTTTTTTTCTGGTTTCAAAATTAAATGCTTACTTAAATAATTATTTTATTTTATTATCATTTTTTGATTCAATTATTAAGAATTTCAATGACTCATTTGAAATGTGATAAATTTGTACAAATAAATAAATATTAGATAGACTTAACTATTATATCATATATATATGTATTTATATAAACCTTGAAATAAATAATATAATATAACACCTGATGTCTATGTCAATGATGATGGTGATGATGATAATCTTGATGGATGATTCATACTATTGCATTTAGACAAAATAACAAAAATGAGCATGATAAAACTATTTATATATTAATATATATTTCATATTTTTTTGTAGATAAGACTACTTATGATATGTTTAACTATTTTGTGTAATAATCAACAACAGGATGTTTTAGTTAAAGTGTTTTATCATTATTATTATTATTATTTAGTAATATTATTATTATATATAATTATCATTTATTGCAATTTATAAATTTATTATAAGTGATATGGATATTGACTAAAATATAATAATATTTTTAAAAACATATATGACCTAGGTAATTTACAGTATATCATCATATGTTAAGTTATGTGAAAATAAATTATATTATTTGAATTTACATTATATTGAATATACCCAGTATATATTATATTAGCGATAATAATAAAATTATATATTTATAATGTATATTAGTTATTTTTGATATGTTTAAATGTTAATAAATAATTTGATATTATATTGTCAATAACAATTAATTTTGTTTGTTTGTTAGTATTAATAATAATATCAAATTCAATAGTTATTAATAGTATGATAGTTTCAAATTGATTTATGACTTGTGATATAAAATGTATTTTAATACAGTATTAATTTATATTAAGTATATAAATCCTAAAACATATTTTGTTTTTTAAAAAAAAGTTTTTAAATAAATATTATATTTTAACTGTTATTTTAGCAGAACATTGGTATTCAATGCACACGTATTATAACGTCAATTAAAAAACTAAAATTTATGATTATTATTATTTGATAAAAATTTAATTGCATACTATTAATTGATATTGATGCAATATATAATTTATTGCATTTTATTAATTAAAAACAAAAAAAATAATATTGTTATATTACCTAAAATAATAATAAAAATTTATTTCTATAATAAATAAAATACTACAACAAAAATACAATTAAACATTTGGTTTATTCAACAAAATTATAAGTTTATTTTTTACAGCAATTTGTAATAAAATTTACACAATTTATAACAATAATAATAAATAAATAAATAAATAAATTTTACAATATTTCACACCATTTATAAATACACTATTTATAATAATAATAAATTATTGGGGAAAGCAACAAAAAATATATAACAACATTTATTTATAAATTATTTATATATCAATATATTAATATATAGATAAATTAAATTAAATTTAAGCATTTCTATAATTTTGTTATAAAATAATAATTATACGCTTTTAATATATAATAATAACAAATAAATATCTAAATTAAGGGGTTTTTTTGTGTTACTTATCTATATATATATATTAATAATTAATAACATAATGTATTACAGTATTTATAATATCGTAATATTAATTAATATTAATATTTTTTGTTTGTTTTATTGATATACACATGAAGTATATGCATCATATAAATGAGTGTCTCATTTGGATTGATTGGTTGGTTAGGTTTTTTTTGGTTAGTTATTAGGATATTAAACATTTCGCAAAATTTTTGTACAATTAATTAATTAAATTAAATTTGTTAAAAAAACAATAAAATGTTTGTGTGTTTATTAATTACTGAAAAATATAAGTGTGTGTTATTATTACAAAAATTGGATTTTAATTATTCCGTTTAATAAAAATTTTCTATATTTTTTGATTTTTAATTTTGCACAAAATGCTATATACCTGTATATATATATATATATTAATATATAAAATTTTATTATTAATTTTTAATTATCAGGTTGTAGTTTAGTAGTTAGTAATTGTATCTATTAATTTTGATTGACATTAATCTAATGTACTGTTTGTTGTTTTTTTTTATCAGTAACAATTTATTTAAAATGATAATTTATATCTGGGTGTATATATATATTGATATTTAAATTATTATTTTCTATAAACAAAAAAAAATTAAAAAAATAAATAACATTTTTTAAGTAATTTTAATTTAAAAATAATACTGTAATTTAAATGCATATCATAAATATATAACTAATATATATATATAAATTATAAATAATAACATAAATTATATTGTATTTACCAGTAATTTATATATACTGTATATAATTTACTTTTATTATAATTATTTAACAAAAACATAAATTTAAACATAATTTATAATTAAAATATTTTTAACTTTTTTTTGCTTAAAATTTTTAAGGATTACTATTTATCATTAGTATTAATATTTTTAATAACAATTTTTCTCACTTAGAAAACTTTATCATTTTTCTTGGCTATCAAAAATAAATTTAAACTAAATTAACTAAAATTTCGTATAAAATAAGCAATATAAAATTAACTAGAAATTTGTATTTTTTAATAAAAAATTTATAATTTAATTAATTTAATTAATTAATTAAACAAATAATTTTTTTGAGTTAATTAATTAATTAAAAAATTAAATTATTTTTTCGCACACATTAAGCATTGTGTGCCTAATTTAATATTATTAAACTTAATTAAATTAATAATTTAATAATTAATAATTTTTGCTATTTAATTAATAAATGCAGTTTTCATTTGATTATAATTAATCTAAATTAATAATTATTTAAAATAAATATTCATAACATTTTAATTAATTAACTATTTAAATCAACAACAAAATTTAAAGCCTAATCACATAATTAATAATTAAATTAATTAATAAAAAATAATTAATAAAAAAAATTAATAAAAATTAATTATAATAACTTTAAAAAAATTATAAAATCACAAAAAATAATTGTCAGTTAATTACTTATATTAATTATTTGGTCTCAAATGACTAGAGAGATATCGGGGAATGTTTTTTTAGATTTTACATTCAATTTGGTATTTTTAATATTATAATCAGCTGTTAATTATAATTAATTATAGTTAATTAATTATTAGTTAATATTAGTTAATAATAATGTTTGTTTGTTTTGCTAAAAGAGATTAATTTTGTGTGTGTTTTAGTTTTGTGTTTTATTATTATTATTATATTTGTCATTCAATATCATTGATTTTAATCGTCGGTACATTTATTTATTTGTTTGTTTGTTTGGTTGAATTGTCTGTCATTTATTATAAGAACTACTTGTCCTTTGAGTTATTACCGCCGCCGCCGGTGACCACCGGCGGTGACGATACTGGTGTAATATCGTCGTGAAACAGGGGATTCTTGACCTCCATTTCGCCGGTCGGCGCCAATCCGGGACACTCGTAGACAGTATACTCTCCTTCTTCGTTCTCTTCATCGGATTCGACATCTGAGGCCGAATTGCGTCGATTAGTGGTAACAGCTCTATAAGGGAGGGGAACGGTATGTATTAATAATTGTTTAGCCAATAGTCTACTGTATATATATATATATATTAAAAAACTAACTTTTCCGATGCAATCATCTGCTGTTTCTGATGGTGATAGTGATACATTTGGGCCGATTGGGCCAGTTTTCGGTCGCCACTGGGCGATACATTACCGCCACCACCAGTGCCACCACCACCACCGCCGCCGCCACCGCTACCACCGGTCGAATTGGTCTCTTTTTTGCTGGCCGGTCCGACTACACCGTAGGCCGGATAGTCGACATCGGCGGCTGCTTTGTTACTTTGTTGAACTTTGTAGACACAAATACCGGCGCCGATTACGCCAAATATGGCGACAGAGCTGACACAGGCGACCAATGCTATATAGAAACATACAGAATATATTGATATATATACATATATAACCCGTTAGGTTATTGGTTATATATTGGAGAGGAAAGGTATACTATACTGTTGTATTAGTCAGTCAAACATATTAGCACTCATACACACACACAGAATTTCAAGGTTAACAACTCATAGCCATATTCTCTGTTAGTATAGTCAACACTCACTCTCTTTCAGTATTCAGTGTGTTTCAGGTTTTTATTTTCATTGATCGGAAAATCAATGTGAAAACCATTTTCAAACTTAAAGGGATTGGTTGGTTGACTGGAAGACCTACTCGTATGCTCTCTTGACTACAACGAGAAAGAAAGAGAGAGAGAGAGAGAGAGAGAGAGAGAGAGATGCCATTCATTCACATAACAACACAATAGATATACAGAATATTCTGCACAGAATACTACTATACAATAGTTTTTAATAGTTATATTGAGTTTTCTTTACAAATTTTTTTTTATGTATCATTTAGTCGTCAATAGAAAATATTTTAGTAGCAGAAATAATACCTAACTATATATAATACTAACATTAGTAGATAAGTATAAAACTTAATATATAAAACAAACACACAAAATAAAATGGAAAATAAAATACCAAAAAAATAAAATAAAATAAATAAGAAAATCTCAAATTAAATTTGTAATGAAAATGTTGTTTTTCCTCAATTATTATCATTTTTGTTGTTGTGACTAATTTTAAGTAAAAACAATTTAAAAACATTTTTTATTTTTTACTACTAATACTACTGGAAATAATTTTATAAACAATTTATATAATAATATTTACAGTAATGTCCAAAAAAAATTGTGTTGTTTTATTATGTTAATAAAAATTTTATTGTTGTTTTTAGATATATATATATATATATATATTTATAAATTGTTTTATAAATATCTAAAAATTTATATCTATATAGTACAGTATATACACACACACTATAGACAAACACCTATTTATATCAATAGTATACTGTACTGGCACTGGTATGTAATTTATAAGCAGGTAGATATACTGTATAGTGCCATAAATGCATTTCACTATAGGCTGGAAAAATGCTATAAAATATTTAAGTTAAGTTTCACAAAAAAATAATCAATAGATTTGTTAAATAATTTACAGAATAATATACATATATAATATCTTATTATTAGTTTCCTATTTATCCTATTTAGTTATAATAAATTAAGTAAACAAAATTATCGCCAATGTTTTTAACCTTTTTAATTAGTATACCTGGATTAATTGAAATAAAAAAACATTCAAACAAACAAACAGTCAATTAACTAGTTTGAATAAATTGTAACTAAAATTTATAATCAAAGTTAATCGTTAATTATAGAGATCGATAGAGTGATCATTAAATGATATTTACTAAACAAAAAAACTTATAAATAACACACACACACACACCCACACGTAGATAAACACATACACACACACTTACCGACAAAATAGACATCACCCAACGAGCCGCCATTAGCCGATTCATTGATAGACGTGGCCTCCTGTTGTCTGGCCATCGGTACCGGTATGTTTCGGTGATTTGCCGACACCTGCAATGCCGAATCGCCGCCACCGCCGCCACTGTTGGCAGACTTACGCCTCATAACATAAAAGTTTGGTGTCGTCGGCTGTTCTGGTTGTTGTTGTTGTTGCTGGTGATGGCTATTATCATCAGCGGTTTGGATGTCACCACCACCAGTGTTTCGATGGTGATGTTGTCCACCGGCGCCGTGTCTGTTGGCTATCTGTTGCTGTTCGTCATTGAATTGAATCAATTTATTAGTTATGGATCGTAATCGTTGTCGACTATTATCGTCGACTGTGCCATCATTAGCATCAACACCAACAGCAGCAGCAGCTGGTGGTGATGGTGTCTGTATCTCATCATTTGGTCCGATCGGGTATTGTGATGGCCGTCGGTGTTTGTAGTCATTAGCTAACGACGACGCCGATGATGAAGAAGAAGAAGAAGACTTGTGACTTAGTTTTGGTTGACTTTTAATAATAATTGGTTGACTATTACTACTAGTAGTTATGTCGGGATTATTATAATTATTAAAACTATTATCATTACTATTATCGTAATTATTATTATTATTCAGTCGGTTATTATTTGATGTTTGACGGGTTGTTGTCAGTTGTTGTTGTTGTTGTCTACTATAGTGGCCTAACGTTGGCGTCAAATGCCATTGCGGTTGCCGTTGTTGTTGTTGTCTATTGTCGGCTACATTATAGTCGGCAGCGGTGGCGGCGGTATTATATTGATATGAATTCCCAAAATTGTTAGTATTATATAAAACTTCTGGTTCTTCTGCCTCTTCTACTAATCTTTCATATGGTTGAGGATTATTATAAGTGGGAATATAGTACTCCCGTTGGCCTCCGCCTACATAAGCTGCTGATCGACTACCAGTCCTAACATTGTTTGCCGGCTTATTATCTTTATTATTATTGTTAGTAACTTTATCGTTATTATCGTGTTGTTGTTGTTGTTGATTATTATTATTAACTATATTAATTGATAATTAATGATAATTAAAATTATTTTTTAAAAAATTAAAGATTTTTTTAAAAATTAATTAAAAATTTTTTAATATCGATTTATACATTTATATATACATGTATATATAAATACATATACTTAATATTTCATTTTTTTAATCAAATTTAATTAAAAATTATTACTAACTTGTAATTAAAAAATTTTTTTAGTATAATTGCAAATGTCATGTTAAGCAAAAATAATATAAATTCATATTAATTTATATTTTCATTATTAAATAAATCCTATAGTTTTTATTGAGAAAATTAATATTTTTCTAATTCCCTAAAGGATATGATATTTTGGTAGTCAATAAACTCATAGTTTTTTTTATTTAATAATTATAAATGTAATGCTTTTTTAATATTAGCAGTATTTATACAGTATTATGTAATTGTATATAATTTTTTGTCGTTATATAATATAAATTACGATTTTTTAAACACTAAATACTATATAAATAATAATTTTAATATTCAGTAGGCGTTTGTAAAAACATTCAAAAAACTAATTTGTCTTTTATATGTTATGTCTTTTTTTAAATATACAATAATTATTATGAATTAGTTTTTTAAAAAAAAATAAAAACACATAATTTATTTCTTATATTAACCATATAAAAAAATATTTAATTTGTAATTAATATTATTTGATAAAAATTTAATTATAAAAACACTTAATTATATATTATATATACTGTATATATATATATATAATTTATACACAGTGTTATGTCATTTATAATTTGTACATTTACAGTATACTTAATCAATACTAATATAATTATATATATATATATATATTTATATATATATAATTTAATTATCATTATGACTTAAGTATAGTTTAAAGTATAGTTACATTCATTAATTTGTACACTTAAGCCTTTGGTGTTCACACATGTACTTACTTGAGTTACAGTATACTTAATCAATACTAATATAATTATATATATATATATATATTTATATATATATAATTTAATTATCATTATGACTTAAGTATAGTTATACTTAGAAAACAATAATTTCTAACCAGGATCTAGTACTGTATAGTAAATATTAATAATAATTGATGGATGAATAACAAAAAAAAAATTAACATGGTCAAATATACATATTCATAATTATTAAACTTGTAGTACAAGTATATATATATATAAACATTGTATTTACTAATACTATGATAATTGAGTTTTTTATATTGATCTATATTTCATATATTAAATATATTCATACATTTATATATTCTTGACACACAATACACTGTGTTTGAGTGCAAATACAATAAATAAATATACAATTACTATATATATATATATATATATATATTACTAGTAACTGAATATTACAGTAAATTAAAGTACTCTTACTTATTGTGTAACATTGGTATATAGTATATACAGTATTGTATATATACTTATGTAGTTATATTGGCAAACAAATAAATAAATTATATTATATTTAATATAAGAAAAATAAAAAAGTTATTGGCATTTATATATATATAAATATTTGATATTAACTTATATTTATTAAATGACAATCATATACTGTATGTAAGTGTATAAATATTGCTGTATATACAGTATAAAGTTATATAAGATATATTGATTTATAGTTTAATATATAACATATAAGATATAACTAACTCATAAGTAATTGAATACAATTGAATGTGTGATTTCGGCAATAAATGATAATATAATTTAATTAATCATGATTTTTATTTTCAGATAACTATATAAGTAATAATAATAAGTAAAAAAATAAAATAAAATAATTTTCATTATTATTATTATTATTGCAATTTTATTGTTGAAATTTAATATAAAACATTTAGAAAATTGTTTCAACAAATTTTTAGGTTGATGTAGAAAAAAGTAATTAAATTTGTGTCAATTGTATGTCAACTATGGCCTAAAAAACTTAAAACACTAACGAAATGTTGGTATAGTATATAATAATAATATTATTATTATATCTTAATTGAGAAAATAACAAACAAACAAAAAAATTAATCCATTATTATATAATTTGGACGTAAAATCTGATTATCTTAACTTAATAATAATAATAATAACTTTTACATAAGATTTTATTTGAGATTACAATCAATGTATTATTATATAATAAAATTTATTTATCATATTTATTATATTTTTATAGATTTTATTTACACTTTATTTTTGTTGTTATCAATATGTGATTTTAGTATTATTATTATTAGTAGTATTAGTATTGGATTAAAAATTTTTTTACTTATATATCATATATCTAAATGGTATTAATGTAGACATTTTCTTATAAAAGTATTTAAAAATATATCTCAAATTTTTATATGAAAAACTTCAATAGTGTCGTCTAAAATAAAATCTAAATTTAGTAACAATTTAATGGATTTCAATAGAAAACGTTGGATACAGTATTATATTAAAAATACGGTATACTGTATATACATATATATATATAAATCAAATTTAATTGTGATATATGGTTACAAATAACATTTATTTTCCGGTAAATACATAGACTTTTATTTTCATTTATGCCATATATATAGATAAATAAGACGTTTATATAAGAAACCAACCTTTAAATCAATCGATAGTCATATAGTCTTAAGTATTGAAAGTCCTAATAATACCTATACCTATATATATATATATATATATATATATAATATCCTAATGTATAAATCTTGTAATAAAACAATTAATTTTAACAAATAACAAACTAAATGGTGTCTACAATATATATATATAGAAATCGGGTCGACTTAAGTCCCATAAAATCTTATAATAATAATTTATAGTATAATATACAGTAATTTATATGTATATAACTATTTATATAATTTATCATGAATTTTATATGATTTAATATTATTTATCATAGATAATGTATTTCTTTTTGTTTGTTATTTAAAAGCTAACAAATTGTTTGCTCTCATCTAAACAATAATAATAATAATAAGATTTTAAAAACATTTTTGATGTCAAATGTAAATATGATATACAATAGATATATAGGGAATACTAGCGTAAAATTTTAGATTAAATTAAAATAAACTCAAATAATCTCCTGTTATATAAGTTATATAAATGTATTTCAAAAAATAGCTAAATATTATATTATAATTTTTTGACAAAAATTATATGCTCTGATAAACACATATTTACATTATAACAATATACATCATATTATAGTTGAATAATTCAATTGAAAAATCAAATTTAAATTTTATTTTTTTGAAAAAAAAGTTTAGTTTAGTATTCAGAAAAATTAGTAAATAATTTTTATTTATTTTATTAACTAAATAAAATATAATAAAAGGTTTTTTATATTATAGTTGCAGCAATGTAATTATTGATAATCTAATAATAAAATTTATATATATATATATATATATATATATAATATAAGGAGTCACTCATTGTATTATATTATAGTTTATATATAATTTTATATTAAATTAACATTTGAATAGCATTAGTAATAAATTAATGAGATTTTTATATAAATTATATATAAATATAGTATAAATGAAATAATATAATGAAATAATACAGTAATAAAATTTAGAAGATTTTTTTGTTGTTGAAATTTAATTCAAGATTTATGTACTTAAATAATATTAATAATTTTATATTTTGATTAATAAATCTTTTTCTAAATATTATATACAGTATATAACACAATAATATTTAATATTTTATTTTTTTTAAGTTAACAATAGTAGAAAATTTTTTAAATCTCTTGGAAACTCTCTAAATGATAATAAAAATGTCATAAATTGTGTGATTATAGATCAATATTAACAATAAAAATGATTTTTCTTTTAATATAATTAAATAAAAAATAATATATATATATATATATATATATATATATATTGATATAAATAACAAAAAGTACTGTAAATCTAGAAAAATTAATTATAGAGTATAGAAATAAAAATATCGTACTTATTATTATATCAAATATATTCAAAAATTTATATAAATAATAATATAAATATTATTACATAAAAGTGTTTTAATTCAAATGATATAATTATGATTTAATATCTGACATTGAAAATAAAAATTTATTATTAATTAATAATAATTATTATTTTGTGTCCTTAATTAAAGAAATTGCACTCAAATTAACATATTTGATAAACAAATTTCTAAATTAATATATTATACATTTACACTATACTATTAAATTGTTTTATTAAATGTCATATGTAATCATCATATATATATATATATATGGAGTGTGTATTTAATTTACTATATAATGTATATATGAGTTAATAAATAAATATATATATAATAATGAAAAATAAAAATTTTTGTAATATATTTATTTAGGGTAAATAACATTATATCCATATATCATTTACACATAATTAATAATAGTGTGAAAAAATAATGTACAATATAATTATCAAACCATATCTACCTATATATAAATTATATGATATTATCGTATATATTATATATATATATAATACTTTTTATCATAAAATATATTATATACCATATAATTATTAAGATATCCTATTTCAATATCATTTCAACACATAATAATAAATATATATAAGATTTCGTATTTTTTTAATAACAAAAAAAACTTAATGAGATTTTTATTTTGGTTTTTGCTATTGTTTTCAATAATACTGTAATAATTAAGCTAATACTCAAAAATAAAATTATATACTGTATATAAACACCTGTCAATTAGTTATAATTAAAATAAAACAAACAACAAAATTTTTTTTATATATAGTATTTGTTTTCAAACAAATATTATTAACTCAACAAATAAAATGTCATTTAATATTAATGAGACAATTACTTTAATTGCAATAATAATAACAACAATAATAACTTTAAAAAATATGGTATAATATTTGAATAAATATCATAGTTATGATTTGGAGCTATCATATATAATATATATAGTATATATATTAGCCATATGTATGTAAAATATTAATAATAATAATAATAATAATATGGTTAGGAATAATTAGGTTAATAAAAAAAATATAAATTATATATTATATAAATTATTATATAATCAAACATACATTGCTGTTGTTGTTGCTGTAGTGGCTGACTGTAAGCGTATGGACACAATAAAAAAGTTATGGCCAACAAAATTAATAGAAATTGGCAAATCATTGTCCGCTGAAAAAAATTGATTGATATGATTGGGATCAGTTTAACCAACTATTTAGACTGGTATTTAACTGTTGATGATGACATTGCACAGTTACTTTTTTTTTAAACTACCAGTTCTTTCAATCAATTTGCGCCACCATTTTTATCACCTAAAAAAAGTATATATATATATATATGTATATATATTTGTATTTTATTCAATGAGAGATATACTATATAGAGAGAGTTGGTTATAGTTTAACATTTTGATTATTACACTATTATTTTCCATTGGATTTTGCCTTTCATAGCCATCATTTTGCTGGTGGTTTTATTTTCTGTGTTGGAAAACGGTTGCGCTTTAGCTGTAATTTTTGCTATAGTTTTGGTAACATAGGGATACACATAGAAAAGTGGATATTGACGTCAATTGTCTCTAAACATTACAGTGGTTGTTGTTATACACTTGCGTTTTCAATGATAGAAATGTATATAAAAAAATTTTTATATACAATATATTTATTCAATATATATCTCACTGAATATTACATCCTTTATATATATATACAGTATATATATTCAATAGAAAATACACGACAAGAATCTCAAAATACAATACCCATTGTTGTTCAGTATTTGGATTGGGATGTCATCTCATACGGAGAGCTTATCATACGGTTATTAAAAATAATATTATTTTTACAATATATTTATATATTCAAACCCCTATCTAAACATATATATAACTGTCCATCAAAAATAACTTTTAAAAATCATAAATAAATGACAATTTCAATCACACAAGTTATTAACAACAAAAACATAATAATATTATTATTATATAAGACATTAATTAGGACTTTATTAAAATATTTTCAACAACAAAAAAATTATAATCAATTCATTACAATATTTGTGTGATTCAATAGAAAATTATCAACAATTTATTTGTTTGTTTGTCTTGATTAGTATTGCATTTTTTGTTATTGTTTTTGTATAATTTTTAAGACTAATCAGGGTCATCATCATCATCGTAATACTAATAATGCATATAAAAAATTAGACTAAAAAATCATATATTGTTTGTTTAGTTAATTACTTTAGTTAGTCAATCAATCATTGATAGTCAAAATAGGTCACAAAATACAAAATAGGGTTAATAATCAATAAATAGCATTATTATTATTATTATCTTCAAATAGATTTTTTTTTATATTAATTTGTAAATAATTAATTAAATAATTAAATAAAAATTATAGTCAAAACTTTTTTTTCGATTTTGTAATTATGATTATTATCAACACATAAATACATGATATAATAATGTATATTTGAAAGACAAATTGTAAATAAATAATTATATATTAAACTAATCACAAAAAATAAATCATTTTTTTTTAAATTTTGTGTGTCTTTTGTTTTCTATATAATATGATATATAATATATCTTCAAATGTCTTCAATTGATTCGCGTTTACAATGATTTCCTCTATATTTATGATGTCTTCTGTGTTTGTTGTGGTTGTCTTTTGTCGATGACTTTGTTGTCTGCGTTTTAATCGATGATTTGACACTTCGTTCAATCACTTTCTTCTGGTGATTCAATTGGGGGAATAATTCTGAGGGGAGAAAAAAATAACAAAAATTAATTATTATTATTATTTTTTAATAAATAATATTTTAATTAATTAGTAAAAAAAACAAACCTCTCGATGATTCCAATGCATTGGATGCGGCACTCATTTCGGCCTCTTGTATACTATGACCGGTACCGGTGGCCAATCGTTGGTCGCGAAAATAGACGGCCACCACATAGACTCTGGTATTTGTCGGACCTCTGCATTCAATGACCCTTTAAAATTGAAAAACATTTTTAGATAAAAATATATATATATAGTATATGAATATTTTATTACGGATTTTAAATAAAAAACAAAATTTAAAAAAAAAATCTAATTTAAAACATTTCCAACAAAAATACATTTAAAAATTTAAAATATTCATAATAATCTCTCACTACAAAAAAATAACACCCACTTCAATACATAAGAGACACCAACAACAACAAAAACAAATTCATATTAAGCTAACTGTGCAAAAAAAAACTATAGGCGCTATGTAATAGTATCATACAGTATGGGTTCAATAGTAAGTAATAAAAAACAAAACAAATCAAATAAATAACTTTTATAATACAGTAAGCAATTTTCTAAAATATAATTATTCAGTGTAATATTCCACACTATTAAAAAAAATATTTCCAAAAAATTTTGTTTTTGTTGGAAAAATAGTTATCATTTTTTTTTAGTATCAAAAATAGATTCTCAATTTTTAGTAATATATATTAAATAAATAAAAAATACCTAAACTCTAGCATAGTTTTACTAAATAAAAAAAATATAAGTCATTGTACTGTAAATAAATTTAATATTATATGATTATATTATATGTTATATTATTTATGATATATTATAAAAAATTTGTATAAAATTATTTTACATAAAAATATTTTTATTCATAAATATGTTATAAATTATATATAATTTATAACAACACGAGGCAGACATTTAGTGTATGTGAAAAATTTATGTGCAATAACTACTACTACAAGCCATAAAACATATCAAACAAATATTTTTTTGAGGTATTTTTGTTGTTGATTAGGTATAGATATTATACCGTATTATTATTATTAGAGAATAGTTTGATAGTTATTTAACTTAAATTAATAAATTATATATTGATTTAACTATGCATTTATTGTCAGGCTAAATTACTTAAACTAAATAATCAGTTTAAATATTATATATTATTTGTTTTGAATAACACACATATTGTTGATTTAAAACTTTCATAAATAATTGTCACATAATGTTTGCTAATTATTATAATAATTTAAATACCAAAAAAAAGTATATTACTGTATTTACATAGTATTAACGTAATAAAACAAATATTAGTTTTGAAGTAAAAATAATGTAGAAAATATAAACAATAAATACGACAAAAATATTATTCAATAATTATTTTTGATAATATGTTTACATTAGTAGGTAATTAAGTAAATACACTGTTATTAACTTCAATTCCTATTTGAAACATATTTTTTGGGCTAACTTTTTAAATATGATTTAAAAATTTATCCATTTTTTTGTTATGTAGTGAATATTTAGATAAGAAAAACAAAACAAATAACTATAAATCTATTCTCTGATTATTATTATATACAAAAAAAGTATATGTATTATATTGATATTAAATTAGCTAAATTTCGGGCATATTTTATATACGGTATAAAGTATAAGGCATAACAATATACTTAATATAATAATAAATATTTTATGGAAACCTCTTGTTGTATAATAAGTTAGAAAAAAATATTTATATAGGAATTTAAAGAATTTTTTCTCAATAATAATAATAATACTAATAATATAATAGAATATTCTTGAGATTATTAGTTGTCTTATACTGTCTAAACATAACAAGTAAATCACAAAACATATTATTGTATAAAGAAAATTAATAATCTCAACAATGAAATAATATATATATATATATATATATATATATATATATATATATATATATATATATATATAAATTATTTTGACTCTAATTAGAAATCTTATTACAAATTAATTATATATACTGTAGTGAATATCGTTGACAATGAAAATACAAAAACTAATCACTGGAAACAAAACAAAAAAAATCATTTTAATTTCAAGAAATCCAAACCAATTATATTAGTAATTTATATTACGATAAGTATTATAACTTATACTATAGTATTAACATTATTAGCTATAATAATAATAATAAGCAAACAGTGCTTTTAATACTAATATAATAGGTTATTATTCATACAGTATATGGTAGTAATAGCTAAATACCAAACTATTGATGATATAAATTATATAAACCGGTGTACAGTATACTATAGTACCAGTAATTGTATAAAAAATAATACACAATATTTTTTTTGCTAAATATATCTCAACAAACAAAAGAAAAAATTATATTAAATATCGATTATAATAAAAAATAAAATATTTGTATCAATCAATCATTAATATATACTGTATATAACAAACTACCGGTAGATATATACATATATATTGTATATATGATATGTTATTTGAATGAAATGACAAAAAAACAGTCTATTTTTATAACAGGTGTATAGGATAGCAATAGACAGTTATAATTGAAACTATAAATAATAAATTATTATATATTTTTTTTTGATTAAAAATACATCACATACTTATAGATAGGAATGTCGGGTTCTCCGCCATCGACCGATCGCAGAGTTAGACAACATTGTTGTAGTTTAGACTTCGGGTCGTTCCAGTCCTGGTTCATAATGAAGTGCTCCAAACGGGGGAAAAAACAAACCTCACAAAACAGTCGACAATACGGCAGTCCTTTATCGACATAGAGTGCCCCGAGAAATGCTTCCAACAGATCGGCCCGATCTTTAGTTTTGAGCTCGCCTTTGGCAAAGTTATAGATGGCAATGGAGGTCATGGCCAGATCATCGCATACCACTGCCTGGGTCTTATTGTTGACCAATGAACTACGCAGCAGCGATAGATGACCTTCGTGATGTTCGGGAAAATATTTGTACAGATACTCTGAGGCCACTAACTGGAGTACGGTATCGCCGAGAAACTCCATACGCTGATTGGACCCCAAAGTTAAATTGTTGAATCCGACTGACCGGTGGGTGAACGCACGGGCCAATAGTCTGATATGTGTAAATTCGATTCCCGTTATGTCTTCAAATTTGGTCAACTCCTTTAGTCGGGGAATTGTTTCGATGTACTGCCGATCGCCGTTCACTTCTTGTCGCTGAAGCGGATGTCGGGGATAGTTGATCCAAATATCTAGTAACTGGTTTTCATCGGCAAACAATGTATTGGAAAATACTCGGTCGGCCACTTCGATACCGCCGTCCAGAAACAGGGCACCCATTAGTGCTTCGAAACAGTTGGCCATTGCGTGCCTGAGTTCCAGATCATGGCACAGATCCGAGCCGTGAGCGTAGAGCATAAACTTTTCCAATTGTAATTTTTTGGCCAATACAGCCAACTGTTGATTCTGGACCAGCGCTGCCCGATAGGTGGCCAGACCGCCTTCTTCCAGATCGGGAAACATAAAGTACAAGTGTATGGACGACATGAACTCGACTACGGCATCGCCTAAAAATTCTAGTCGTTCGTTGTGATTGATATTGGAAACAGTTTCCTCATTGCAACCGAATCGGGACATAATATTGATTAACATATTGATACCGCGTTTGCGGGTATTCATAAAATGGACGCGTCGGTCGCCGTACTGTGGCTGCCGAATGCCGCAATTGGTCAGTGCATTGCGGGCGTGATCAGGATTTGTACCGAAATTCTCACGATATGATGGATGTGTTAGCGCCAGCTGTAGTAGATATCTATCGGCAAATGTATAGCCGATAATGGATTCCAAGTACTGAAGCGATTGATGAAACCGTAAATGACATACAAGTACTGGAAGTAGTAGCGAATGTTGAATAATATCACACTGAAGACCAGTCGTATAGAAACCTTTACTGTTGAGGACAACCGTAACATCACGTTTCAGATCACTTTTCATACGCATCTCTTGGAGTTTTTCTTCTTTCTGAAGTAGTGTCTGCTTATCAGTATAGGAAACCTTCTTCTTGTTGGCCAATAGGTGACGAAATTTTACGTAATCGCGCCACGCTTTCTGGTATTTAGGATTACCGGCGTAACTCAACTGAGGCGGACGTATACCAAAGTGAACAATAACAGGATAGCCGTCGTCGTCGACTACACCGTCGGTGTCACTGTCGTTATTGTTCTTGTCTTCATCGTTGTCACCATCGCTGCAACTGTTGCTGTCCTTATCATTAGATTTCTGATTGTTATTATTAGTATTATCGATCAAATCATCGGATTCGCGATCTATTTGATCGACTCTTAGCGATGATGGCTTCATTCCCGGACAGGTAACTATCATACCTTTCAATTGTTTAGCATAATCTGTCCACTGGTCATCCGCCATCTGTTTGTACTCTTCTAGTCGATTGTCATCGATGACCAGATTGCTTTGATTCAGCAGATACTGAAGTACAACATTCATCGACAATAGCTCTTTGCCATTATCTTGAAGTAGACGCGCAAAACGTGGCATAAAGTGAAACCGCGGACAATCATTGCCGCTGCTGTCGGCAGTGGACTCGTTGTTGTAGGCCTTGAAGTCAAGATCAACCAATTCGAGTATCTCGAAGAACACGTATCGCTGGAAATAATCCAAATCCAAGACATTGAAATTGTCGGGAAATTTTTCTTCAACAAACGTTACGGTATATTCAATATTAAATCGTATAACTTTGCAAGCAATCGGATTGGTCAGTGGCCAGTGAGACAATAGTGAGTAGCCTTCAAATATAAAATCGTGTCCATCGTGTCCGATGGTTGTCGGAAATTTTGTTAGAAAATTTGTTTGCGGTGTTATTGATATACGATAGTGATGTAGCCGATGACGATTGTTACTGTTCGGGTTACACCCGGGTAGATATTGTTCGCCCGGATATATGCCGTGCCTGATGCCCGTCTTGCGTGCCTTTGAACTGCACCGACACAGTGGGCCGTCGTTCATCTGTTTATACATACAAATGTGTAGATAATAGTATAGTACGCAAACAAAAGGAGATTTCAAATCACAATCTTTCAAATAACAAATAACTTGAAAACACTTTTGATTGCGATATTCAATAAACGGCTTTTACATCACATCATACATCAAAGTCTGGTCTCAAAAAAATAATTAATTTTTTTTTCTTTCGCTCACAAATACTTTCACAACCAATACAATCAAAACAATTACAATAATAATAATAATCAGAAATGACATCAATAGAGAAGATACGAATATAAACACAACATACCTCTCCCGGATCGTTATACCACAGCTCTTCGTGAAGTCTTAGTGGATGTCTTTTCTTTCGTTGCAATTCTTCAAATGCCGTATCTTCACAATCATCGTCGTCGTCATCATCATCGTTGGAATCGCTGTCACAACATGAAGATGAATCACTGCTCGACGCTGTGTAACCAAATAAAAATATAAATAAGACATTAAAACACAATTCAATTGCAAACCTAAACATGTTTTCGAAGGTTTTAACTTCAAAGTACGGGCCGGTAGTTCCACTTTAGGCTTCAGTTGAATAGCCCGTCGCGATCTTTCCAACAGATCGTAGCGAAACTTGTCTCTCAAATCTTGCATACGTTTGGTTCCAACAGAACAATCGTTACCATCAGCAGTACGTTGAGGTTCGTAAAACAGATCGGCCGGCGAACAGCGCATCCATTCGACCGGTTGTGTCAATACCTGTTCGGTTGTTGCTGTGGTAACATTACCGCTGCTGCCGGTACTGACAACGGGATGAGTTGTTTCTTGTTTCTGAGTTGTTTTACCAGAATTTTCGCCAATTTCTTCATCCTTTTCTTTTGTCGTCGTCTTAGTATTATTGCTGACTCGTTGTCTCTTCAACGGTGGATGTATTTCAGACAACTGATCCACTGATTCTCTATATCTCTCGTTTTTATCGTTGTTTCTATCGATTGACTTATTAGTATTATTATTATTATACTTTGATCCAATTCGGCTATCATTTCGATGTCTATTATTATTATTAGTATATCTTCTATTGTTATCATTATTTTTATAATTATTACTATTGTGTTGATAATGCTGTTGTTGTTGATGATTATGATGTCGATCGTGATGTCGTTGAGAGCTATTATTATTATTATTATTATTAATTGTTTGACTACTTTTGCCATTAGTGTATGACTTGTTATGACGTGAAGAAGACTTAGTCGAGTGATGACTACTACTACTATTACCACTACTATTACCACTACCTCTGAAGACATTATTATTATTATTACTGTTGTATTGTTGACTACTTTGTTGGTGTTGTTGTTGTTGGGAACCACTGATACCACCATTAATATCACAATTGTTTGAACCGTATCGTTGATGACTTGATGGCACAACTGACTGTTGTTGCTGTTGTTGTTGTTGATGTCCGTTAACCATACCATTGATGTCAGCAGTGGCGGGTGCGGGAGCGGTAAAGTATGGACTCATTTGCGGCGGACCGCCAATCATTGGCATACCATTGAAACCATTCATCATGTATGGTGTCATCGACTGATGATAACCATAATGATGATGATAAATGGCGGCCGCATGCGGTGTCGCCAAAATACCGGCGGCTGCGGCCGACCATTGGTCAGCACCAACAGCAGCTGCAGGGGGTGGTAGCGAACACATTACCGACGGCGGTACGCCCGATATGGACGGCATGTAAGCCATGGTGTTGTTGTTGTTGGCGCTGCCGTTGTTGTTGTTGTTGGCCGTCGGCGGTGTGGTCATCGCAATGATGGTCACCAATTGGCGGCAATTCTCTCTCAGTCACTGGTAATCTGATCCACAAAATCATATATATTTGACTACAGTCACACACTTGCCGACTATTACCCGATAAAATGTTGGCCACAATTATTATTATAATAATAGCCACTCATTGTGTAATTGATAGTACAATACACTCGTTGTTATTGTTATTAATATTATTGTTGTTATATTCAATACAAACCATAACAACATATTTTTATTTCTATAGTATTATATAAACACCAATAAAAGCTGTCCATTAGATATCACCACTAAATGTATGTTATGTTATGGCAATAGAGAAATAATATGTAATAAGTTTTTATAATTATTATTTATTTTTTATTTATTATTAATTAGAATATTATAAATTCTACAAAAAAATAATAAAATTAATTAATTAATTACTACTACTACTACTACTACTGATTATACTAGTTTAAAAAATTATGTAATAAATTAAATACATAATTAAATACAAATTTATATTTATATACCAATAAGACAGCTCTCATTATTGTTTGGCTTTACAATAATAATATCATTGAATAGTTTTATTACTGTTTTAAATACATGTATTGTGTTCTACATGTATAGTGTGACCAAACACTAACACACAAATATAATCAGATAAATCCTGTACATTATTATTATTATTATTATAAAAAAATAATTTTTTAAAAAAACAATTTCTAATACAAATACATTTTATTATGAAAACTATTTAATTAGTAAATTTTATTTTATAATCATATCAACAACAAAAAACTAACCTAGATTAAATTTTCACAACCAATGTCCAGGTGAATCATCAATGTATGCATTTGGTAACAATCATTATATTTGAATTAACTGTTCATCAATGACGTCCACAATAAACACGTGTGTTATGTGTGTAAACAAAACGTTTGCTTTTTATTATTATTATTATTATACCGTATATTATAAGACAGTCTACTGTATTGTCTAAACTAACTAACGGATCAATTGACGGGTGATATTGCCGTTGTTGTTGACCTACGCCACGATGGATACGATGGACATCAGCGCATACTTTGTTACCGTTAGTATATATATATATTACCCGTAAAATAAGTTTGATCCGAAAAAATTTACCGAATAATACCTTTTTATAAACCAAATCCAGAGTACCGAAGACTTGCCCTTCGAAGAGGACATTCTCCGAAATCCGTTTTCGGTAAAACACTGGCTCCGATATATTGACCATAAGAAACAACAATCGCTACCGCCGCAGACCAAACAGTCGTCGTCGTCATCATCATCGGCGCCATTGGTGTCGACATCATCAGCTGCAGCGGTAAACATGGTCTACGAGCGGGCGCTCAAAGAGCTTCCCGGTAGTTATAAACTATGGATCGCCTATCTTCGGCTTCGGGTCAAACAAATTACTGGCCATCCGATGATCGATCCGCAGGTCAGCGATGTGAACAACTGTTTCGAGCGTTCGTTGGTTTTCATGCAGAAAATGCCCAGAATTTGGTTAGAGTTTTGCCAGTTTTTATTGACACAAAATGCTATCACCAAATGCCGCCGTACACTGGATCGGGCCCTACAGGCTCTGCCCATTACACAACACAACCGTATTTGGCCGATATATTTGACACTCATTAAGACCTATGATATTCCGGAGACAGCCGTTCGGGTATACAAACGATATTTGAAGTTACAGCCGGAACAGGCAGAAGAATTTATTCAGTATTTGATTACTGCCGATCGTTTGGACGAAGCGGCCATCAAATTGGCCGATATTGTCAACAGAGACGACTTTCTATCGAAAGCCGGCAAATCTAAGCACCAGTTGTGGACCGAATTGAGTGAATTGATTTGCAAGAATCCCGATAAAGTACACTCGCTTAACGTCAACGCCATTATACGCGAAGGTATCAAACGATATGCCGATGAACAGGGAATACTGTGGATATCGTTGGCCGAGTACTACATCCGCAGCGGTTTGTTTGAAAAGTCACGCGATATCTATGAAGAAGCCTTACTGTCGGTAACGACGATCAAAGATTTTTCGCAAGTTTTTGACGCCTACGCACAGAGTGAGGAACAGCTGATCAAAGCAACGATGGATATGACGAATCTGAGCGATGACGACGATATTGATCTTGAATTACGAATAGCCCGTTACGAGGATCTAATCGATAGGCGACCACTGCTGTTGAATAGTGTAGCCTTGAGACAGAATCCGCATAATGTCGATGAATGGCACAAACGAGTCGGACTGTTAGAGTCAAAACCCGAACAAGTGGTCGAAGTCTATACCGAAGCCGTACAAACCGTAGATCCAAAGTTGGCTGTCGGCAAAGTACATACACTGTGGATTAATTTTGGTAAATTTTACGACCAAAATGGCCAGTTAGAGGACGCCCGAGTGATATTCGAAAAGGCGACTACAGCGGCGTTTACCAAAGTTGATGATTTGGCCGCTGTTTGGTGCGAATGGGTTGAGATGGAGCTCCGACACGACAACTGGAAACAGGCCCTACAGCTTATGTACAGGGCTACGGCAGCACCGCCGCCGTCGGCCAAGAAAGTGTCCTATCATGACCACACGGAACCGGTACAAAATCGATTATTCAAATCTCTGAAGATTTGGTCCATGTATGCCGACCTAGAAGAAAGTTTCGGTACGTTTACCACAACCAAAGCCGTCTACGACCGTATTATTGAGTTAAGGATAGCCACACCTCAAACAATCATGAATTACGGTCTGTTTCTCGAAGAACTTAACTATTATGAGGAGGCGTTCAAAGCCTACGAAAAAGGTATATCACTGTTTCGGTGGCCAAATGTTTACGATATTTGGAACACCTATTTAACGAAATTTTTGAGACGTTATAAAGGCTCGAAACTCGAAAGAGCCAGAGATCTATTTGAACAATGTTTGGCCAATTGTCCGGAAAAATTTGCCAAAAATTTTTATCTATTGTACGCCAAATGCGAAGAAGATTACGGATTAGCTAAACACGCGATGACTATCTATGATCGGGCCGTACAAGCAGTTCTACCTGAAGAACGATATGAATTGTTTAGCATATTTGTCCGAAAAGCGGCCGAAATGTTTGGCGTTACTCATACGCGACAAATCTACGAGAAGGCTATCGATGTCCTGAACGATAGCCAGGCCCAGGATATGTGTCTAAAGTTTGCCGAATTGGAGAGAAAGTTGGGCGAAATAGACAGAGCCCGAGCCATCTATGGCCACTGCAGTCAAATGTGTGATCCGCGAACTTCGGCCAACTTCTGGAACGTTTGGAAAGAGTTTGAGGTTAAACACGGAAACGAAGACACCATACGAGAAATGTTACGTATTAAGCGATCGGTGGCCGCGACTTTCAACACACAAGTCAACTATATGACCGCACAGATGTTGGCCGCAGTCAACGGTGGCGGCCGTAGTAATGAAGCACTGGAACCGACTTCTATGAGCCAATTGGAGACAGACTTGAAGCTTACGAACGAAGAGTCTAATCTGAAAGCGCCGATAATAGGCGCCAACAAGAGTTCCGTACTGTTTGTTAAGTCCCAAACAACTGCTAAACTGGTTCCGGATGACAGTGAGGCCGCTGTTATTGCGTTACAGAAAACGGCTAATCCCGACGAAATTGATATCGATGAAGACGACGACGACGAGGAGGTCGATGATGAAGAGGATGACGATGGCGACGACGAAAGTGGTTCCCGGAAAAAGGAACCGCAAAAAGGTTAGAATATTTTTTTTGTTTATTATTTCAATGATTATAATATATATATATATATATATTGTTTTATATTTTGTTAAACAGAAATTCAACAAAAAATGGTTCCCAAAGAAGTGTTCGGAAGTCTTAAGACGGCTGATGATGACGACGACGATGACGATTGATGGGCCAAAAAAAATTGATGAAGAAATTGCTTTTTTCAAACATTTATTATCATATTTATACAAAAAAAAATAAGTTTTACTCTTTGTTTTGTCACTTATGTTTGGTTTAAACTGTTTCCTTAAAAAAACAATCAATTGATTTGTTTTCATTGAATTTCTATTTCATATCATTATAGTTTGTCAATCATTTTGTAAATAATTTATTATTAGTTTTTTTTTTAAATTTAATTTTATTACTTATCATTCATTCACTGCTATGTTTGTGTCTCTAAATTAATAAATCAATTATCGGTATTTTATTTTTTATTATTATATAATAATTATTGTCAAAAGAAAAATAAATAATTATATATATATTTACCATAAATTTTGTTTATAAATTTATTTTTAAAAAAAAGTATCAATGACATTTTAAAAATTAAAACTTAAATTTTTTAAGTGTTCCGGAAAGTCATATCCTATTACTGTATATATACGCTATAAATACATTGTTTAAAAAATATATATATATAAATGTGAATTTGAATATTTTTAAAAAAATGTATCTAGCTAAAAAGTTACCATTTAATAATGTTAGTTTTCAAATATTTTCAAAAATTAACTAATAGTTAAAAATAGTTTTTTTTAAATTCATAAAATTTTTAAAAATGTCTATGTTTTATATGTATGGGAATTATCAAATATTATCATATCATATACAATACAGTATACTATCGCTATAGGATACCATTTTATTGAGAAAAAAAAATTGTATTGTAGTATTTAAAAACAAATTGATCAAGGTGAGTTACTAGAAAAAATTAAGTAATTTTACTTTTTAAAAAAAAATATTTTAAATCTATATTTAACAATATAATTATTTATATTTATATATTAAATTATCTTTATATTAATGTATTGACTGTTATAAACAATACAACACAACAACAACAACAAAAAACACATGATTTTTATACAGATATTTAATATTAGATTTTAATAAATAAATATTAAATTTAAATATCTATTACTTGCCATATGATTGTGTGATATATTATAGACCCCATAGCTATCAATACATTAAGTGACCCCTAAATAAAAAAAATTGTTTAAATATTTTTTTTAATCAATTTATTCATCAAAAAAATTTTTTTTTTTTAACTGATATCACACACCATATTATAACATTTTTTTTGTACCTAAAAATATTAAACCCAGTGTTAATAATAATAATAATTTACTATTAAAATACTCAAATATATATATAAAATAGTTTTTATTTTTAAAAACCATTCAATGAATAGACTGTTTAAGACAACTGTAGACATCATTAGTAGATCTCATTTCATCAATAATTCATTTAATAATAGTTTATTGAAATTATCGCCAAAAATATCACAGGTTTTTATAATTATATTTTTCAAATTATTTATATGTAAATAAATAAATTATTTTTTTGTTTTTAATAATTTACTTAAATATAAAAATAACTTTTACACATATCATGTATAAAATATTTTATAAAAAATAAATATAGTATAAAGTTTTTTTAAATATATGTTTTTTCAATTATCGATAAAATAATAGTTTTTTAAAAAAATTGTTAATTTTTTTAAAATTATATCTGTAGTTAGCAGTCATGTCGTCATCGATGGCCACTCAAGATATTGCCGCCGACCGTATCAAAGGTAGTCAAGAAAGTGTTTGGTTAGTATTTTTTTAATTATTATTATTATTATTATTAACTATTAATTAGTGTAAATTGTATGTAATTTTACACAAATTATATGATATGATTTTAATTATAGAAATAAATAAAATAATAGGTCTTTTTTGAATTTTTTATACCTGTATAATATAATTATTTTTATTGAATGTCTAAAAAATGTGTTAATTAGTTGTGTCATAATAGTTGTTACAAATTAGTTAATTTATGTAATGTTACACTTAATTATAAATTGCTATTACTTTAAGTGTCAAAAAATTTAAATAAACTTATGGATAAAATTTTATGCTGAATTTAAATGTATATATTTTATGTATAATATTAATATATTTTATATACAGTATATGGTAATACTTAACAAAATTACTGTCAATACTATAATTATAGATAATATCAATAAATATTTAACACTTCATAAATATATAGACAGTAATTACAAAAAAAATGAATACAAATATATAACTAAAAAAATTAGCATAAAATATATCTAATTGTTATCTAATAATAATGTACTAATAATTTCAAAATAATAATAATAAATTAAGGGTTGAATTCATACAATTGGCGATCGATTATAAGCCACTGAATTTAGGACAAGGATTTCCCGATTTTGCTGCCCCGAGACATGTCTGTACCGCACTATCCGAGGCCACACTCAACGATGACAATGTCCTACTAAATCAATATACCCGTGGATTTGTAAGCTATAATATACAGTATATTATTTTTTCAAATCAATAACATCCCCCCCCCGGTATATATATTGTTTTTATATTTATAGGGTCATCCTCGACTGGTCAATGCACTGAGTAAACTGTACTCCCAATTGTTAGGCCGGGACCTGAATGCCCAAAAGGAAGTACTGGTAACGGTTGGCGCCTACGAGGCCTTGTTTTGTACATTTATGTCGCTAATCAATCCGGGCGACGAAGTTATTATCATTGAACCGTTTTTCGATTGTTACGAACCGATGACCCGTTTGGCTGGCGGTAAACCGGTATTCATACCGTTAAGGCCGCAACCGATAACCGACCGGCCGTTGTCCAGCAAAGATTGGCTTCTGGATGCCAAAGAATTGGAGTCAAAGTTTAGCCCGAAAACCAAACTGATTGTTGTCAATACACCTAACAATCCATTAGGAAAGGTATGTACTGTCAATCTATACTGGTATACTGTAGATATGAGATTTTATGAGGACAGTTAGATTTTATGGATCAGTTTGTTTGAATGACTTGTTTTTAAAAAAAAAATTATTATTAAGATCTATACGAAAGATGAGCTCCAAATGATCGGTAATTTGTGCAAAAAATACAATACAATAGCCGTTATGGACGAAGTCTACGAATGGATTTCCTATAAAGGAGAACAACACTTACGGATGGGTAGGTTTTTTTTGGCGAGACATTACACCTAATTATTTAATAATTGATTTTATTTTTAATATACATTTTTTTTGTTTCAATCATTAGCATCATTGCCAGATATGTGGGACCGAACCATAACTATAGGTTTAGGAAATTTTTTAGGAGAAATTAATTTTAACTAATTATTATAAAAATTATGTATTTTTTATCAATCAATAATATATAAAGGAAGCGCCGGTAAGACATTTAGTGTGACCGGTTGGAAGTTGGGCTGGGCTTACGGTAAGTCAACATTTTTTGTCTGTTTGATAGTTATAGATCACACAAAATAGTTATGTAATAGTTTTTTGATTATAAAAATGTTTATTATTTGAAGGACCCGAACATCTACTACAGCCGTTGCGTATGGTTCACCAAAACAGTGTCTATACCTGTGCGACACCCATTCAGGAGGCAGTGGCCGCCGGTTTTGAACTAGAATTACAACGATTCGGTAAACCCGAGTCCTATTGGCAAGAATTGCCGGATATGTTGGAACCGAAACGCAACCGAATGGCCAAGTTTTTGTCATCAGTATCGATGAATCCGACCGTTCCCGAGGGCGGCTATTTTATGATTGCCGACTTTTCCAAATTGGCCGATAAGCTGGACTTGTCGTCCGAAACGGGAACCCGGGACTACAAGTTTGCCAGATGGTTGTCAAAAAATAAGGTATGTTTGTATATATACAGTATATATATATAATATACTTATTATATATTCAAATTATCGGTAATTACGGGTAATTAATAATATATATATAAATATTTATTTTTTTAAACTATAGAAACTTCAGGGCATACCTACCAGTGCTTTCTATTCAGAAGAGCACAAACATCTGGCAGAAAATTTGATTAGGTTTGCTATGATTTTAAAATATATATATTTTATTGATTTAAAAATTTAATTTAGTAATTACTCTATAATAATAATAATAATAATTAATTAATTATTATTAATTATAAAATGAATTACAGATTTTGTTTTATCAAAAAAGACGAAACACTGGAAAAAGCTGAACAAATAATCAATGATTTGAAGACAAGTCTTAAATGAGTTGTTAGTTAGCTATTAATATCAAAAAAATTAATATTTTTAAATGTTATTATCATTATTTTTAGGGGTTTAAAATGATATGTAATTTGATTTTTTTTAAAAATTATACTTTAGTACAAAAAAAGTTATTTAGGATTTTAATAACTGGTAATATAAAACAAATATTATTATTTAAACATTTTTTTCAATAAAATTATATTTTGTAATTTGAAATATTTAAGCAAAAAAAAATAATTAAATAAATAAATGATTTATTTTTCGATCACTTGATAAATTTTATACTATAATATATGATATTTTCTTTTCAAAAATCGTATTTTTTGGTAAATTTACGGAAATATTATTAAATAAAATATATTTATAAAAAAATAAGTCACAAAATAGTTGAAACTATTTTTGTTTGTTTTAAATAATAATACTTTATAATTAAATGGATAAAAAAAATCAATTTAAGTTTTTGCACTACCGGTAGATTTTTTTAAAATTATATATTTTTAAAGACATTAACACTGGGTATCATTTTTTGAATAATTTTTTAAAAAAAATTTCAATGTAAAATAATTTAGCAATTAATTATTATTATTATTATTTTCGTAGAATTATGAATTAGTATTTAAATTGAATTATTAATTAATTATTGGATATTATTCAATAACAACAACAACCAAAAGTACTATAGGTTTTAAAAAAACAGTAGATATATAACTAAATAAATTATTATTAATATTATTATGCGATATACTATAACTGGTAATAAAACATTTAGTGAATCAAATAAATATAAATTAATAATATTATGGAAATTATTATTAATGTCTGTATTAGTCATCATATAGGCATTACTACAAATTATTAGTAAAATTTTATTTATTTATTTTTTGTCATCAGATTCATGTCTATACAATTACATATAAAATACAATTTAGATTTTATTTTTTTTAAATTTAAATAAAAATATGGAAAAATGTTTGACTTATTTATCATATAATAATACAGGTATTATTATAGTACCATATAATGTGATTGTGTGTTTGTTAGCAAAATAAACAAAAATAATAAATAAATTCTAATATGCAGTACATATAGTATATATTAATTAATTTATGATAATTTGTGGCTTAGTAATGAATATTTAATAATAATATTAATCAATATTATTATTATTATTGTATTGTATAAATAATAATTACATAGAATTATATTCACTATATATATATATAATATATATAACTTATAAATAATTATAAAACAAATATATACAGTAATATTAATAATAATATAAAAATTTCATATAATATTAACATAAAATGATGTAATTATTAACTAATACTTTAGTTTATTTTTTGTTTAGTTTCTGTCATTTATATAAACAGTATATACTATTTATTTAATGAAAAAAATTATTAATGCTTTATTTAAATAAATATTTTGAAAAAATACTATATGTAACTTTATTAAAAATTTTTTTTAATGAATTATATCATAGCATACATAAAAACTATAATATATACCATTTTTTAATCAAATAGTCATTGTATGGAAACACACTGTAATTTATTATACAATTAGTAGTAACATTTTGTTTGCATAAATTTTAAATTTTAAATATTTGTTATATTATTAAATACATATTTTTACCGAATTTTTACTTAATATTGTATACTCTAAACATAAAAATAAGTTATAATAATTTTATTTTTATAACGTGATTTTAAACAAAATTTTTTAAAACTTATTATAAAGATATACTGTATAATAGTATATATTTATTAAAAATAAAAACAAAACAAAAAGTTAGAAATATGTTTTTTTAAAAGTTTTATCATTTGATATGTATTTGAATAAAGTTAATATTAAATATATATATAATATAATATATTTTTTGTTTTGTTATTTTTTTATTGTATTACTTGAGGAAATTTAAATATTTTGAAGGCTTATCACACATTTTTTTGTTGGTTTTCTAATGTTTGTGTGTTTTAAAACTATCAATAGATGTGTTTTGAATAATAATAATAATAATAAACTAGTTATACTGTATACTATATATATATATATATTAAAAATAATTATAATAATAAAATTAATTTTTTATTATTTTAATACTACACATAGGAAAAAACTATATTTAGCTTTTTAGAAAATAGTCTACCGGTAAATTAATAATAATAATAATAATAATAAAATGCGAAAACATTAATTGGGCATTTCAAGTTTTTATCTATAATAATAATCATTTATTTTAAAAAAAAAATATATTATATTTATGTATTCAATATATAAATGTTGTTAATAAAATATTTTTATTATTTAATGAAAAAATGGGTTATATTTTGGGTGCTCACGGGTAACGCCTATGGGGTCTATAATCATAGAAAGAGAGAGAGAGAGAGAGAGAGAGAGAGAGAGAGAGAGAAAATTAGGGGTAAAAGTAATGTCACACACAGTAAGTGTTTTTAAGTTTTTTTTAAATTTTATTTCACAACCATTACGGTTGAGATGGGGTGTCACCGGAAACCAACTGTCAAATAATAAATATATATATATATATATTTAAAAATATAGTTATATTTATAAAAAAAATAATAATAATAAATAACTCGATTAATCTAATTATATTTTCACACACACACACACACACACACACACACACACACACACACACACACACACACACACACACACACACACACATACAAACAGTCAATTGCGTAGGCAATTGTAAAAATATATCGACAATATTCAAGTAAAATCTAAATTAAAGTTTTTAAAAAAAACTATATTTTATAATATTTTTTTATTTTAATAGAAACTTTTTATAATTTCCTATTTTATGTATTTAAATACTTTATATACTAGTATTTCATAATATATCACTTATTATAATTATTGAGTTATTAATAGATTAAAAAATAATAATAATAAACATCGATTTGGACTTGATTTTTATCATTAAATTTATTTGTGCTAATTATCACTAATTTTGTTGTTGTTGTTGTTGTTGTTGTATAACAAATTGATTTTTACTGTAGTATAATATTTTTTGGATTGTAAAGCAAATAATGTAAAATTATAATGTAAATTAACATGGGTTTATTATTTTTTTAAACAACAAAATTGATTTAATAAAAGTTCAATAATTAAATTTAAAAAGTTTGTTTGTTTTATAACAAGAAAAAAAATTTTACTAAATTTTTACTTATTAAAGGTTATATTAATTTAAACAAATTTAAAAATAAAAAATTTATTTACTTTATAAATTTAATCAATTACTTAATTAATTATCTACTCTATAATAATTTTATTACTTAGAAATTTAACTATTAGTAGCCAATATTTAATTTAAAACTATAATTAAATTTCTACAATATTACTGTACAACAGTTAATTAATTATATAAAGTATATATAAATTAATCAATAAGTTTTTTTTTTGATCATAGAAATGTTTTTAATTATTTTTTATATTGTATAAAAATGTGATATATATGCCAAATATTTATTAATTTAGTTAAAAATTTATTATTATTACTAGGAAATAGCCTTGATCATGGAAATAGATAATTTTTTAACTAGATTATAGATTATTATGAGTAATTTATTTTGACCATATATATATATGCAAGGTTATTTTATTTGTGAAAATATAAATAGCTATAATTATATATATATTTATTTATAAAATATTAAAAATATTTAACTGTATTTTTTAAAAATAACAGGTCGTTAGCCCTTATTTTTCTAATGAATTATATGAAAGCCTTTAATGTATTTATTAGTTTATATAAAACACTAAGAAAATAGGTTTGAAATGTAATTAAAAACTATGTGTTTTGTTGGTGTAGTTGTTATGTAATATGGTTGGTATCTGTACATACCGTATTGTATTTTTTGATGATTATAGTTATTAAAAATTGTCCTCGGACAAATAAATTATTAACATAAAATTATTTTTAAAAAATGCTATAATAGTTATAATAGAAAATATATCAAATTGTCTCAAAAATATATAAACTATTAATATTATTAAATTCTACCGGAATTTATGTTAAATTCTATATAAATAATAGGAAACATTGTTTTTTTTAAATCCCAACCCTAACTAATGATAAGTATGATATCATCGAAATAGGCGATCATTTGTGTATTATTGGGTTATTTAATAACTTTTTCTTTATAATTATTATATAGAAATACTTTATTTAGTAAAAATACCATTTACTATCATATATGTGTTTTATATGTGATATATATATATATAATTTAATTTCAACAACACATTTATGGTTTATTTTCAATTTGTAATTTATAATACATTATTATTTTTTACTATTATTATTATTGTTATTATTATTACATTATAAGCACATACCTAAAAAAAAGTGTTGGTTTACTAGTGATAGTCAACAGGCGTTAACATTAATTATCGGCACATTTTTCTCTACCCTTTTTCCCCCAAATAAGTGTAAGACATTTATTAATATAATTTTTATATTAATATATATTTTATGTGAAACATAAAAAGTTTGACGACTTTTTAATTTTATTTCTCTTATCTATGCAAACAATATATAATAATTTTATTTATTTATTTATTTAAATTCATATTTTTATGCTTTCATTTTGCCACCAAAACTTTTACTGAAAATAAAAAGTAAAAAATATATATATATATTCAATTTTTTAATAATAATAATATTTTTTAGCTTAAAAAATATGGAAAATTTATAATAAAACTTTTTGTTGTTAATAATATTATAAAAATATGAATTTTGCATTTTAAAACAAATTTGGAAATTTAGCAAATATATGGGCGATATTTATTATTATTAAATAATAATAATAATAATAATAAAATAACAATTATTTTACTGCCCAAATAAATTAAATAAATTGTAATTTTTATTTTTATTATTTATTATATACTTTTTTATTGCTAATTTTTACAAACAATAATAATAAAATTAAAATTAAAACTATTTTTTTTAAATAATAAAAAACAGAATAACATAAATTAAAAATGAGTGCCCATTAAATTACATTAAATCCGTTTGTGAATTTATTTCAAAAAATTTTAACTTTATTTAGAAATTAAGTTTATATTATAATTTTTTATAGTTATATAGGATTTCCAATAAAAAAAATTGTATTTAATTAAGAGAGAAAGAGAGAGAGAGAGAGAGAGAGAGAGAGAGAGAGAGCTATAAAAAACTTATTGATAAGATCAGCGCCAATATTATACATATATTATATTATTACAGTATTATATAATATTATATACAAGTATTATACACGCATTGTTTGGTCCAACCGTTTTATAAAATAGGTTAGTCTGTGAATGTCAAGGACATACATACTCTGTATATATATTTACCGTATATATAACTGTATATATACTGTATATATACTGTATATATATATATAACTAAATAAGATTATAAACCGCACCGAAAATCAGGTCGAAAATCGCTTTTCAAACACACAACTAAACTCATCGTAACTTTTTTTTAATTATTATTATTATTATTAATTTATTTTAACTAAACTATAATTAGACGTGACTTATAGTAGTAGTACTGTATCAGTCAGTTAGTCAAACAATTTATATTTATCTTTTTTAAAAAAAACATTTATTTCATAAGTTTATTATCATATAACTGTTGAACCCATTATCGTATTATTATTATTAGTATTGTTGTTATTGTTGGCAATTAATTTTCGGGTTAACACTTGTATTACATGTAATGTTTTTTGTTTGTAAAAAATTATTTTTTTTTATTTTAGGAAAAAACGTGAATGTTTTGAGTAGAATTTGAAAATCGTTTTTTTAAAATAAATTAAGTTTTCTTTAATATATTTTTTAATTTTAGTCCCTAATAAAAATAATAAATATTTGCCACATTTTTTTTAAATAATAAAAGGAAAAAATATCATAAAATCAATTTATTTTTTTAGCTACAGTTATCAATTGTGTTTGACATATACAGTACTATACTGTACTGTAATATAAATTGTTTGTCCTGTTAGACCTGTCATCAAATTTTAGGCCTGTGCTGGTGATGATGATAAGTCAATGCTAACGACAAATAGCCGACAAAACAGGTGTTATATATTATATATATATATAATACCTGTATATATTAGGCAATATATATATGATAATTGATTTAGACATTCATTCATCAGTAATTCCTTAAGTATATTACAATTGGAGAGGAATGGTATGTTTTTTTTGTGAATGTATGTATGTGTGTGTGTGTGTGTGTGTGTGTGTGTGTGTGTGTGTGTGTGTGTGTGTGTGTTAGGTGTCTCTCTTTTCATAGCCGTGGTAGCGACTGTTGAGCGCTGGTTGGCTGCTTTCGAGACATGTTTTAGGTCAGGGGCATGAAGTTTGGGCACATGGAGGCTCCCAACAGCAGCTCATGTATGAGAAAATATGAGAGAGAGAGAGAGAGAGAGAGAGAGAGAGAGAGAGAGAGAGACCACCACAGGCTTCGGGATCTAATGCTTGCACTCAATTGATTCAACTTTTACATAGACTTAATAAACTATATATATAATAGTGATATCGGATAATAATATGATTTTAGTTGCACTTTAGTTAGTAGTCCGTCAACTGTAACCGTCATAAAAATTTTTTAGTAGAGATTAATCATTATTTATATATATATATAAACACGCGCTGAAAGAGATAGTAGTTTTTTTCCTACTATTTAATTGTTGGCGAAAAATATATATATATATATAATAATAAAAAACTAAATAAAAGTTTTTTGATTCAGTGTTTTTTTGTTTGTTTGTTTGTTGTGAATTGGTTTTTAATAATAATAATAATATTAGTCAATAAATTATTATTATTATTATATAATAAATAAATAAATATGAATTCCTTTAGACAACATTTACAGTTAATTATTTCAACGCTATTTATATTACAAGGTATGAAACTTTTTTTTGTTTGTTTGTTTATATTTTTAATTTACTAAAAAAACATGTAATTAATTTGTTTTTTACATAATATAATTTATTATTAACTAATTAATATCATAAATAAATTTTCAATAATTAATATCATAAATAATTTTCAATAATTAATTAACTATATATTATTTCAATTAATTAATTAACTAAAATTTATATTATATTACAAAATTTTTCTTACGATTATTTTTCCTATACCTAAGTTTAAAAGTTTTATTACAAAAACTTATATATAAAGTATATAAATATTTTTATGTTGAAAAGTTTATTTAGAAATTTTTTGAATATTATTAACAAAATATTATGAGTTTTATTATTAAATATTAAAAAACTTTTTTTTATATAAAAAACCTCAAAATGTTTATTAAGACTTAAGTTTATTGGTTCACAGGTTGATGACCCAATCCTAGAGAGAGAGAGAGAGAGAGAGAGAGAGAGAGAGAGAGAGAGAGAGAGAGAGAGAGAGAGAGAGAGAGAGAGAGAGAGAGAGAGAGAGAGAGAGAGAGAGAGAGAGAGCTTGAAATGGGTCATCAAAACTGATACAAAATTAGCATCAATTTTGTTAATATTTTTTTAATAAATAAATATATAAAAAAATAATTTCTATGGATATATTTAAGCCCATCATATATAAGCTTTTTATTTGATAATAATATTAAAATTAAATCCTTAAACACATAGACCGATAGGATCACTACATATACATCCCATATCCCTATAGCCTTGATTTTATGTAATATATTTAGTTTTGTTTTACTTTATAATAACCTTTTAATTTTTTTGATGAGAAATTAATGCCATATTTATTTATATATACACTAAATATATATATATTATATAAAAGTTTATTTATTAGACAATAATTAGTTATGACTTTTATAGGTCTTGAGGTCATATTATTATTAATAATAATAATAAGTGTTTTTTAAATACATCACTAGAAAAACGGTGTTAAATATCAAACATTTACATGTAATAAAAAAAATTACTTAACATTTTTGTTTGTTTGACCATTAGGTTAAATTGATAACCATTTTTTTTCTCTCTCTCAATCAAATTTAATTTTGTAAATAAAATGTTAGGAAATGTAGATTTAATAGTTTTAAATAAATGAAAATAAGAAATATGTGTTATTATTGCTTAATTAATTATTCAGATCTCGTTTTTGATTTAAATTAATTATTAATAATATTAAAGTGAAATATAAAATATTTATCTCTCTCTCTCCCCCTAACTATAAGAGAGTCCTAATTGATGGCGAAATTATATACAAATTATTTTACTATAATATTATAAGTAATGACTTTTTTATTTAAAAAAATAAACCTATAATTTTAAAGTACTTATTAAACTTTCTAATTAAAAAAAATATATATACAATAATTTATAAATATTATTAATATTTGGTTAATTAAATAAAACTAATTAACAAACAGACAAACATACAATACATTACAAACAATTAACAAATTTTTTTATATATATACACATACACTGTATGTGATTACTAATATTGCAACAATAATAATTTTTGTTTGTTTGTTTGTATGGGGACAGTATGGTCGCAGCGACAGTCGCCACAATTTTCGTTCAGTTCAAATGCCAACCCTAACTATCAGCCGGCACAGCCGCAGCCACAGCAACCGGCCCAGCAGGCCGCACCGCGACCGGCGGCCACCTATGCCGGCAGTTTTATTTGTCCCCAGGATTTCGGTTTCTATCCGCACGGCAAAAGCTGCGACAAGTACTGGGCCTGCGATAATGGTAAGTGTTTTTTTTTGGTTGTTGTTTGTTGGCTACCTGTGCTCCCTATCAATACAAACATTTTTTGTTGTATTCTTAGGCACCAGTAGTCTGAAGACATGCGGCAATGGACTGGTATTTGACGACTCGGATGCCAAACGAGAGAACTGTGCCTATCCTTTCTCAGTTGATTGTGGAGAAAGAGCTGATTTAGGTTTGTCTTTCAAAAAAAACAAACAAACAAATAAAAAATAATTTTAATATTTTTTGTTTAATGAAAATTAATTGCTTTAAAACAATTTTTTTTGTTACTTAAATTGATTGAAATGATGATAATATATATAAATATTTAATAACAACCAAAAAAAATTCTTTAAACAAAAAGTATGTCACTTACTATACATATTATAATACAGTATATAGTGTTTTATTTATTTATAATATATATATACTGTATAAATATTTATATATAATTGTATTGAATCGTATAATCAAATCAATTAATATACAGTACAATACAATGTCATCTGATTGAGTGTCTGTGAGAAACAGTTGTTTGTCTGATGACTTAAATATAAAAAATAAATAAATAATTTTTACGATAATAATAATAATAATAGCAATTTTCGCGACTTTTTTGTCGTAACAATAGTAATAACAATAAAAATGTAGTTATCATTTAAACTAAAACTACTAATTAGTTTAATAGCTTTAAAATGCATATATATATTGAAAAATAAATCTATTGATTGCACACATAATTCAGTGATGCATTTGATTTATTATATTTAATATATATATATATATATATTAAATATAATAAATATATATACAGTACTAATGAAGTTGTGAAATGAAACCTCAATTTATTATTTTAGAGTTCATTAGAGATATCTTAATATAAAAATTATACAAAATTTTTTCCCAATAAAAAAAATTAGTCTAAAAAAATTATAACATACAGTACAATGTTTTGTATATTAAATTTAGGTGATAAAAAAAATTAATTTTTATTAGACAATTACTATACAATGTTATTGTATTACTATTATTATGTGTTTATGTAATTCAAAATTATTTAAAATTAATTAAATTAATAATTGTATGGTTTGTCTATCAAAAAAATATATATATATCAGAGCCACCCATATCGACACCTCACTGTCCCCGATTGTACGGTATCTTTAGCGACCCGACCAATTGCCGGGTGTTTTATTCATGCTGGAACGGTGAGGCATCCAAATACGAGTGCCCGCCCGGCCTGGCCTACGATGCCGACCAACGTGTATGCGTTTGGGCCGATCATGTCGACCGATGCGACTCATCGGGTAAGTGTTGTTGTTGTTGTTGTTAACCAAACAAATAACAAAAAATTATATAACAATTATAGCTATACTAATAAATAAAATAATTAAATAAATAAATAAAAACAACAAATTGTCCATTAATTTGTTTCACACATCAAACAACAAAAAATTCAAATAAAAAAAAAGTTTACGGAAGTTTCCCCCCATAATAATAATTTACAATTTATGCAATTTGTGCCATTACTTAAACAACAAGTAGTTTTTTTGCTATACATATACAGTATATATAAATTTATTTAATTTTAAAATAAGACATTTTTCAATATAAATAAAAAAAGATATACAGTATATACAATAAAATAAATATAATTTTTTAATTTTATTTGAAACACATATATATATTTTAATGGCTTTTTTGAGAAAAACTATTTTCTCGAGGGAAGAGAAAACTTTGACTGACTTTTTTGTGTTGATTTAAAATAAATAAATAAAATAATAATTTGCTTTTAGGCGATCCCATAGTTTTTTTGATATACAGTATAACCTCTCCTCCCATTGACTATTACACGACACACACACACACAAAACATTAGCTTAGATTTTCAACAAAAATTTAAATTTTTTTTATATAAACTTTTTTTTATCTGACATTCTTTCAACAACAAAAAATTAGTGTAAATATACAGTTATAATGATATATATATATATATATATATATATACTGTATATTTCAATATATATTTATCTCTAACTTTTACTTTAGAGCCCTTAGGAAATAATATATATACCAAATAATCTGTTGAATTAATTATAAAATAAAATTATTTGAAATTATCTAATATATGAAAAAAACTAGATTATAATGTTTTGAAAAAAATGATGTACTAATTTGTCGTTAATATGTATTACATAAATATAAATTACATAATATATATTGATATCATATATTATTTGATATATTGGTACCCCTCAAACAAAATTAATTAATTAATACATAAATTATAGATTAGTTTAGATACACATTATTATGTAATTTAAACAAAAATACCAATTGTATAATTTTTTTAACATTTAAATTGTATTTATTTTTTTTTATTCTAGAAATTAGCGATGGATTTGTCTGCCCCGGTATGTAACCGCATATTATCAATACAACTATGTTTATGATATTTATTTAAATGATTTTATTACTAAATAACAGTCTTATTTTGATTAAGACCCCACAGAAACTGACCAACCAGGCCATTACACCCGTCACGCCCACCCAACTGATTGTCGCAAATTTTATGTCTGCATTGAAGGAGTCGCCCGTCCCTATGGTATACATTGATTACTGATTACACTATAAATAATTTTTGTTTAAAAAAAAAGTTTTTATATAACTAATACAAAAAATTATTTTCTATATAAATAGGTTGTAGTATAGGAACTGTATTCAATGTCGAGTCCCTACAATGTGACGATCCCGAAAACGTACCTGGATGGTATGTTACTCTAACCCCCACCCACCCCCATTTATAATTTATCTAGCTAATTTTTGTTTAATTTTTGTTTTGTTTAATTTATTAGTGAAAAATATTACGGAGATCTTGACTCAAAACAAGTGAAAAAACTTCAGAGAGACGGCGGACGCAACTAACAAAAAAAATTAATAATAATAAAAAATAAAATAAATCATACCATCGATTGATTATATATATATATATATTGAATATATATATATATTAATTGTTAATTTTTTTCACATAAATTATATTATTATTATTATTTTAATTTTATTGACAACTATTTTTGTTTGTTCATAATTTCAAATATATATATATATAATTAATTATATCAAACACACATATATATATACACACATAAAAAACATACTTAAAAAACATTTTATATATGTCAGTCACAACTAATTTTCTCAATTTTTTTTAATTAATTAATCAAATAATAATCAAATGAATAAATTAATAAAAAAAATTACAAAACTTAAAATATTTGTCGTTTAAAAGTATAAAAAATGTATTTATGAAAAAATCATTTGCATGTTGTTATTGAAATAACTAATTTTTATTTTATTTTTTTAAATGTTTCTCTCTATCTATATTTAATGATAATTTAATAATTAGTGTATTATCTACACAAACATATATGTATGTCATCTAAAAAAAAGTTGTAAGCGATTGCCATATTTTGTTATAATTTATAAAAAAAATAATAATTTTTGAAAAAACTAACAGCTATTTACTATCATAGCATTAAATCTTTTATTTTGAAATGTGTAACAAAATTTGTAATATTTAAAAAAAATAATTTTTTTTGGTTAGTCGTATGAATATTATGTAACTGTGTTTTAAACATACATATTATATAATAATTATATTACGGATTACAAACAAAACTATTTACTACTACTACTATAATACTAATTAATTGGACAATATTTGTACCAAAGAGGCATCAATATATAAATATACTGTATATACAGTATATATATTATATTGAATATTAATAATTATATAGTATTTAGCAATCATTAACTTAATTTTTTTGTAATTAATTTTTTTAATGCAAAAACAATTATTATATAACAAAATACATCATATTTAACAATTTCAACTTAATTAGTGCCATTGTTTTATTATTTAAAAAAATAACTAGTAATTCAATAGTAATGTAATTCAATAACTAAAATATTATAATATAAATTATATATATATATAAATTTTATATTGATTTATAAATAAAAATTAGGAAATTTTTTCGGAGTAAATTATCAAGATTTTTAAAATATAATTTATAAATATTTATATTTATCTATATAAATATAATATATATAATTATTGCCAGTTATAACCAAACAAAACCAAACCAGGATTTATGTTTTGTGGTTCAAACCTAATAATGATATCTCTATTTTTAGGACAAATCTATTACCAATAAAAAAATGTGTTATCAAATATATGTATATACAGTATATACACTGTATATTCACTGTATATACACTGTATATAAAATATATTAAGAGTAAAGACCTAAAATAAATGATAGTAAAAATATTTTCATTATCATTATAAATCATGATTGTATCGTTAAAAAAAATAATAATCCAATAAAACGTCAATTTATTTTTAGGTGTGTTCAAATGTTTGACCTATTAATTTATTTTTTTATATATATACAGTATATATATATTTAGCTAGATTATAATTTTTATGATATAATTTTGTTAAAAAAAATTTATTATGATTATGATATAATTATTTTATCAATAATTTTTGTTAGATATAATAATAACTAAATAAATTTAGTTATGCAGTAGATTTAATATATATATACATATTTAACAATTTTTATTAAATTTTATTTAATTTTTAAAAATATATATATAAAAAATATAATACAAAATACAAACTTTTAGTTTACTGATTAAAACATTTTTTTTAATAAAAATTTTAATATATTGTACAATACTGTAGGTTATGATTATTTGCATCGGATTCAGTTAATAAGCGGCAAATCTATTCAATAATAATAATAATAAATTTAAATTTTTAATTTTTAATTTAATATATGATTTAAATAAATATTTACTTAGATTTTGTTTGTTATAAAAACCAAATTGATATCTACTGTAATAATGTATAATCCAATGATGAAAGAGAGAGAGAGAGAGAGAGAGAGAGAGAGAGAGAGACCAGTGAGAGTTCAATGAAATTATTATACAAATTATATCACAATTTTTCTGATTTAAAAAAATCATTTGTTTTTTTCACAATTATCAATTTTGACCTAATTTATGACATAAAAAATATATACAATTTATATTAATTATATTAGCAATAACATCAAAACAAATAATAATAATAATAATAATAATTACATCATTTATTTTATTATCCAAACGTTCAAAAAATTCAATTTGACTTTTACTTCTATACCTAGTATTGAAAAAATTTATTAATTTAATTAATTATATATTTTTTTCAAAATAAATACAACAATTATTTTTTTCCTTACAATACAATTGATGGCACGTTCTTAAAGATTGGAGTAATTGTGCGTAACTTGCGGTCACCGCCAGCACCGGTAGCACCGATACCATCATTATTACTATTATTTTTATTGGTGACACCAATAGTTTTATTATTATTATTATTATTACCATTAGATTTCTCTCTCCAAGCTATGCGAGCACTTTCTCTAATAAATTTAATAATAAATTTTTTAAAAAACAAGATTTAATTATTAGATAAAATTAAATTTACAGTAAATTAATTTATATCATATAGTAATTTATACGAATAATTATGTAATACTATATATTATTAATATTATTGAATAAATACTTTTAGGATAATTAAATTTTTATCTTTATAAATACACATTTAATTATATAAATTGCTGATGTATTTGTGTTGATATTTATTAAATTTAATTTTTAAAAAGCTATAAAATTATTATTTTTAATGTATTATTATTATTATTATTATTATTACATACCTACGTTTATTACCATTATTAATAGTTGTGCTACCATTCAAAGTTATATTAGTACCCTGACCATTTTTAGTCTATATAAAATAAATTATTGAAAACAAAAATTAATTATACATTAATTTACATATTATTAGTATTATTTTGTATTTTTTTTAATGTATTACTATTTATAAATTACTATTTTTTGTTGTTGTATTAATTGTTTAACAAGCATGTAATACACACACACACACTAACTAGTGTTTTGAAAATTATTATGCAATTTCTATTAAATTATAAATATATAGTTTTTTAGTAAATCTAAATATTTTATTGAATATTATCAAAGTTTATGTTAAATATTTTTTCATGCTTTAGTTATTATACAACAATTTTTTTTAACTTATACTATAACATAAAAATTTGATTGAATTAAACCCTAAATCCCTAAGCTATCATATTTTAATTTATTACTAATGTTTTTTTATAATAATTTATATGGAAATACAGTGACATTTATTTGTTACATTTGTACAACTAGTGTCATTAAAAATTGATTTTAATACATACATACATACATACAAATGCTAGTATAGAATCTATACTATAGATTGTTTTTTAAAAAAATATATGATTAAAAAAAGCTAAAAGTAAATTAAATTTTGTTTTGTTTTGTATAAAACTAATTAATTTATTGGACATTGAAACTAGAATTTTACTTTTAAGTTAATTAAAAAATCTTAATAATATAATAATATATTTTTATTATATCAAAAAATGAAAAAAAGAAAATCTCATATAATTTAATATTTAATATAATATAAACAATATTGGTTTGTATATTATATACAATAATAATAATAATAAACATATTTAATAATTATATGCAATAAAATATAATAAATTAAAAAATATTATAATAATAATAATATCAATAATTACAATATCATTCCCAGTGTTGCTGATCTCACTTTGATTTCTAGAGTCTAGACAATCAAATTAATCCAAAAATATTATTATTTTTTTATTATTATTATATATACAATTATTATAAAATAATAATTATATTATTTATAAAAAAAACATTTTTATTATGTGTATGTAATTACTTGTTATTTCTTCTATGGCCACTATTTTTGATGGTTTACCCAATTGACAGCCCATAACTTCATGATGTCTATAACATTGATAATATTTTTAATATTATCATTATTATTAATATTATTAGTTTATAACATAATTATAATGTTACATTTAATATCATATATTCACGCACATATTTTTTTGAATAATAATTATTATTAAAGTATTAACATTCAGTAATCATTAAACATTCAAATAACTTTATAGTATATAATTAACTTTATAATATATAAAAATAATAATAATAACTGAGTATATAATACAGTTTGATTTAAATAAACATTTTTTTGTGGTTAATTTATAAAAATTTTGATTATTTAATTTTTTTATAAACAATATTCAATATACATCTATAGATTTTATATTATTCAAAAATATTACATAATTTTATTTCCATACATTTTACACACACATACACTCACACATATTTATTTTGACATATATGAGAATAATTGTTGTTAAAAAAATTATATATATATATATATATATAATTATATTTATATATATATCTATGTTGTCATTATGTCACTACTGGATACCATTGGATATTAAATGTTGTGATATTATAAATAATATATATATTTGATATATAGATATAATACTGTATAATATATTTATATTTAATATGTGATGATTTTATGTTTTCATCAAATAAATGTATATATATATAATAAATAATAACTTATAGTTGTTAGCATTACTATTAATATTATTGTTTGAATAACATTATTGACAAATTTAGTTTTTCCATTTAAATTTTATTTTTAATCATTATTATAATAATTTACTATACAATTGCTAGTGTCCTATATATTTATACAAATACTATTCAATACATATGAGATACTAATATATATATATATATATATATATATATATGCCATTAAATCAGTTTAATTACTGTATTTTTAGTTTATTTGTACATATATTTAGTGCAAATAATCAACAACACAATCTACATACAGTATATATTTAATGCACTAATATTTTTTATTAAAAATTAAAAATAGTTAGCATAGCTTTAACACATTTTTTTTTAAAAATAAAAGTTTTTTAATCGTTTAAAACTTTAGTAAACAAACAAATGTCATACACACACACACACACACACAAAGTTAATACAATAAGTGTGTATAATAAGTAAGTTTTTTTGTAAATTTAAGTGTTGCGTAATAATGATACTAAATAGACTAAAAAATATAAATCATAAGAAACTAAACAAATAATATATACAGTATATATCATATATATATATATGGCTAATGATGTGAAGCCCAAAATAAGTTATTTATAACGTTAATAGTAATAAAACTATAGTAAATTGTTTAATAAATAAGTCACATTGATTTCATATTTAATTTATGATATGTCTTACCAAAAAAAATATTAAGCATAAGAAACAAATATAGTTAAGTTGACATCAAATGATAGACTATAATCACTTTTACACACACACTCACTCACACACACACACATACACACTATAGATATACATATTTACTGTATTATTTATAAAATACAAAATAATTAATTGGAAATTTCTTGCTTAAAAATATTATTAGCAAGGTTATTTATCTTTTAAATATTAATTATTTATTTACTTTAATATTATTTATTTATCTATGCAATTTTCATTAGAAAAATCATCATGCTAATCATATTATTAATTTCATTATAAACCATTTACTTAGATAATTTCTAATAATAAAATTTTTATGAAATTTTCTAAGAAATTTAAATAATTATCATATAAATAAATATATTTCTATTTATAGTTACTGTGTGTGTGTGTGTGTGGGTGTGTGTGTGTGTGTGTCTATGTATTTATATAAATTTAACTCAAATATATTATCCTATTGTCTAAAATTATTGATAATATTTAATACACTTATTTGTCACGTTATCCGTGCAATGATTTTTTGTTTTTGGTTTTCAATACAATTTAATAATGATTTTTAGTAATTTAATTGACAATTTATATTGAATATATCACAATGTTTTTCATGCATTAAAAATTCATTAATTTTTTTTAATCAATTATATCTAATATTATATTTAATTATTCAAACAGATAATTAATTTTCTAAGTTGATGCTACTAAATGAATAAAAAAATAGTTATATAATTATAATTAAAAATCAAATATTTATAACAGTTATACTGAAAAATCTAAAAATAATATTCAAAAGCTAATTATAATTATATTGTTTACTAAAAAAATAAATACAAATTTAATTTATAGGTATATTATAAAACATGTATCAAAATGATCGAAACTAATAATTGAAAAAAATATTAATAATAAATTATTACCTAAATTAGTAATAGTAATAATTTTTTTTTAAAAAAAACTTAATCATACACTTAAGTATACACAAAAAATATTTATTTAGATAAAACTTTTATTTTATAATATTTTATGAACTCAATTTATTTTCAAATAATAAATTATGATTAAATAAATAAATAAAAATTACATTTATGTATATATATAAAGTATTAAACTTTATTAACCAAACAAACAAAAGTAGAGAAAAAACAAAAACAAATAATAAATTAATCGATTTTATTATATATATATATATAAATACAGTAGTAATACAATTGAATAGATAAATGAATTTTTTCAATAAATTACTTATACATACATTTATATACAATATATATCAATACTACTATTACTACTATCAATAACATCACAGAATATTCTGTTTTTTTTTAAAAAATTATATCATAATATATTGACACACCAGAGGACAGTTATATAGTAATAGTAATAATAATAATAAACTTATACAGTGTATGGTCTGTCGTACAGTGAAACACACGTACTGTTTGTGTGTGTATGTGTGTGTGTGCGTGCAATACATCACACTCACAATCATACAGTAAATGCTAGTGTGTGTGTGTGTTATGCACTGCAGTAAAAATAGTCAATAGCACTATAAAACTATAATATATATATATAATACAATGTTTTTAATATATACCAAATATGAGTAGTGAATGCAAGCCTATGCGCTTGAAGTATGTTTAACTACAAGTAGTAGTAGTACTGTAGAGGAAAAGGCATTGCACTGGTATTACAACAGCCAAACCTACTACTATTGCTAAACTATTGGTGCTCTTTATATTGTTGTACTATAGAGGAGGGAAAGGCATTGTGTTTTAGTACTGTATTATTATTATTATTATTAGTAGAGAGGGAAAGGTGTGCTTTTCATAATACCGTACCATTAATTGTAGGCAACGTTTTCATTGATTTAGTAGTTAATAATTTTTGTATTTAAATCACTTAAGATTTATTATTAATTGTTATCTAATTGTCTGTCTGACTGTCTGTCTGTCAACAATTTTGAATGTGATTTTTGACTCTTTATTTTATTATAAATTTTTTTTGGTGACAAAAATAACTGAATGAATGGCTACTAATCAACGGACTAAACATCTGCTGGTAATATATGTCGACAATTGTGGCGACAATTGGAAACAATTTGTCTCTTGATATGTGGTTTAATATGACTTCTTGTTATTCTTCATCATCTTTTTGAATGCCATTGTCATCGACGACAACAACAATAACAACCAAATGAAAACTACAAACCAATTTGAAGTCCAAATTATATTTATAATTAATAATTAGTTTTTTTTGAGACCAATTTTTTTTTAATTAATTTTCGTTGTCATCAAAATTTTATTTTATTAATTTTTTTTTTGTAAAAACTATTTTTAAAGGTATGTATGCATTTGATTGCATTATTATAACTTAATTGATTTTTTATTATTATAATGTATAAGTAATAACATATTGTTTTAATGATATATCATATTATTATTTAACATATGTATTGATGATATCTATCTAAATATTTTATATATGATATATACCTATCATATATAATCTATTATTTTATTGGTATTTTTTGTTGTTGTTGTCGCTAAATGCATGGAAAAAACATATTATTATATATTAATTGATTGATTGTTTGTTTGCTTGCTTGCTATCCTATTAATGATTTTTTATTATATTATATAATAATAATAACTGACATAATTGACAACACAATATACAGTTGTATATTAAAACCCATATATGCTATATAAAAATTACTAAATTATTATTATATAACATAACTATTAGGTTATATATCATATCATATATATATATATATATATATATATGATGTCTATTGAGGCCATCCATAGGCTATTTATTTTATTCTTGATTATAGTTTTTAATAAATAGCCCAACAGTTTTCAATATACATGTACTGTATATAAGTTATAATCAAATGCTTATATATTTTTTGCTATATATATATTTTAATGGTATAAAAATGGTTATGTAATACACATACTGTAATATACTGTATGTATGTCTATCTATTTGGTGGACACTTCGCGGATCTATTGACGTAAATGGTTTGACACCGACTGTTTAAGTTGAGACCCGATTTTATTGATATATATAATGTATATTTATATATATATATATATATATGATATAAAAGGATTGTTATACCATATATAGGATATATTAATGTAAATGCATATAAACACATACAATACATTGTATATAAATGTTTATCATATATTATTTATATATATATATATAGTTAGATAACATGATAAATGTATTGTCTTTTTTTATAATAATAATATACATATATATTATTAATAACACAATGAATTATATATTTGTTTGTTATTTTCTAATGCATTTAAATAGATACAGTATTGTCTATTATTATACCCATATAAACATGTTTTTCTATAGACTATATGTTTATTATTATTAATTTATTATCATATAATCTACTGTATTATTATTATTCATGTTATAATGCAATTAAACATTTTTTTAAAAACATTATTTTATGGTAAACAACTATATAAATTTATATATATATATATATATATATATATATATATATATGATATAAATGTATATTTATTAATACATCGGCTCAGTTAGGTTTATGTGAATATATTTATATTATTATTTTTAATATTATGAAACTTGAATTTTTTTTTGTTTTTTTTATAATTAGTTTTATTCAACACTACATATACAATGTGTTGTGAAATAAAAACTAGAAATAAATTATTTTAGTTTAGTTGAGAAACTCATGTATGGTATGTGTGTTTAGGGAGACAACCCTTTTATCTCTTTCTCTTAAATACATTGACCGGTTATTGCCGGTTAATATGCATACATGTCCAGTGAGATAGACAACACATAGCCCCCTAACCCTTTAAAATCATAGATATATAGTATAATAATGGGGAAAATATACTGTATATGTAATACATATTTAGAAAAGTTATTTTATGGGCTTAAAAAATGGCGCTATATTTTATATAAATTAAAAATTGCAATAATAGTATATTTATTTAGATTATTTATTATTAGACTAACAAACAACAAATTGTATTTTGTTGTTATTATTAAAATTGTTTGCAATTTTTCACCCAAGTTTTTAATACAATTATAATACAGTTATTCATAAAAAATTAGTTACAATTACAAATTTTTGTTGTGTGTATAATAAATTGTACATGTCCATATTTGTACATTACTCTACTAGTTTAAGTACACGTTGCATATATAAAATTTTTAAATATTTTCATTATAAAAATAAAATTTTGATATCACATTAGCTTAAAATTTTTTGTTAAAACAATTTTATGTTTTTTATTTATGTTAGCTAATAATAATAATAACAAATATATATTAGAAAATAGATAATTCTAGTGTATATATATATATATATCATGTTTATTGAAAATAAATATTGACATTATTTTTTTGGGGTTATGATTTAATTTAAATTATAACAAACACACAACATATTTGATACAATGCCAATTAGGATATGCATTGTGTAATAATAATAATTATTATTATGTTATAAACAATTACATACTTTACAAAACATTAATTTTAAATAACAACTCTCTCATTACAATAACATTATAATAAGTTTATATTTATTATTTAAATGATATCCTTATATATATATATATATATATATATTAATTATTTTTTCTCTGATATTTAATATTGAAATTATATTTTTATAGTTTTAAAAAACAATTTATAACTGAGTAGTCATAAGTTATTGATAGGCTTTAATAATAATATTTTTTTTTATATAAATATCACTCAATAAATTTATAAAATTATTGTTTTATACACTTTGAAAAGAAATTATGTAAATTTGTAATGAAAAATAATTTTTCCATTCAAAATAAAATGTGATTTATAATAATTAAAACATTAATAATATATAAATGCATTTTCATTAACACATTGATGATGACTATTGAATATTATTAATATTAAATTGTCTATTAAAAAAACAGTATTATTATTAGTTAGTTAGTTAGCTATATATCAATAAAAATAATAGCTATAATAAAAATTAATGTAAACATATTATCTATTACGTTAATTGATTTTGATTGGATTGAAAAATTATTTGTCAATTCAATGTAATGTACTTTATGTATATGTTTACCATTTTTTTTATTAAAGTATTATATGATATATAATTTTATTACAATTTAAAATTTTTTAGCAAAAATGTGAGTTTTTCTGTATGTGTATAGTTGTCTGTCTGATGATGTGTTTTAAAAAAAAGTCAAATATTTGGTTATAATTTATTTATTTTTTCTTTCTATTAACTTAACTATAACTTAAAACTATTTCAATAGATATATATATATATGCTGTAAAATACCGGCATTTATGACATGTATGTATTGAAGGCTTGATTTTTATCGATGGCTGGAATTACCACTTGATTTTTATGGGGGCCTGTATTTCAAGTGTTTAAATATATATATAAAATACTTGTATTTGAATAGCTATTTAACAAATCAGTGATTGGTTTTTGTGGGGGAAAAACTGTTGCTATTAATATGTTTGCCCAGTTGTCTCTCTCCCTCCCTTTCCCATATATCCCATACAATACTTACTTACTTATACATGAGCTCTATATATATATGACATCCTATAGCCCCCACCAACTCATCAAAAGCAAGTTTAGTCATAAATTAAATACTTTGTGTAAAATAATTAATTTATTTGTCTGGCAATAGACTCGACAACTCACACACACATTTAGACCACGTTTTTATACATTTTATATTTTAGTCAATTTTATACAATTTTTTTTTAAAAAAAAGTTATAATTGTATATTTATTGAAATTGTTATTTGTGTGTCTGTGAATTAATTATATATTTTAATTAATAACAAATTATTTATTATATAATAATATTAATAATAATAATGTCTTATTATTTGTCTAGTGATATACAAAAAGTTATTACAAGTTTTTTACGGAAACCGAAACTATAGAAGAAAGTCGAAGAAAACTTCTCTTTTTTTTAATTTAAATTAATAATATAATAATTATTTATTAAAATATAATAATTGTTTTCATATTTATAAATTGTTATAAAATAATAATAAGGAAAAAAAATTTAATAATTAGTTATAAAATATTAAATTTAATTAATTACCGTAATATTGACAACAACAATGGTATCAACAACTGAGAGTATCCGAGACAATGATGAGGATCAGCACTCGCCGGTCCTATTGATTGAGGACAAGACCTACCAGAAGTCGATTTTAGACAATCTTAATATGTTAAGGAAGAACAAGCAATTCTGTGATGTTATTCTTCAGGTAATCAATTTGAATGAATGATTGTTTGGAAAAAAATTACCAGTAATTATGGTTTTCACAAAAGTCAGTGATGATGACCAACCCGTTTGATAAATATAGTTAATTGTTATTAATTTTAGTTAGCAATTAATATTAAAACAAACGGGTAATAGCAATGACCGAATAGTGTGTATGACAGAACCGATTACCCATTTTTTTATAGGTTCTGCCAAAGAATATTTTCGGTGACATTATTTTTTGTATACATAATATCAATAATATAGATATGATTTATTTTTTATTGATCCCATACCTTATTGATTGTCTAATTAGATTAATAACAAACAAGATATCTACGAAATCTATGGCCACAAAGTAGTGTTGGCCAGTGCCAGTCCCTATCTGCTGGAACTGTTTGCCAACGATCAGACATCATCGTCCGCGACCACTACTGTCAACCAATATAAACTGTTGGCCGGAAACTACGATATGGAAGCATTCGAGTGTATCGTCGACTATGCCTATACTGCACGGCTAGAAGTACCGAACGATAAGGTCAAAGATGTCTACGGCATTGCCAGTCGGCTGAAGATGAGTTCAATTGCCTACGAATGTGGACAGTATCTGATGTCTTCGCTAACCGCCGACAATTGTCTGAACATACGATCCATTCGCGGCGTTCTCAACGATCAGTTTCTGTTGTCATCGGTTGACAACTTTATCCGACAGAATATGTCGGAAATTGTCGAAAGCAAATGTCTGGACGGATTGCAGAAGATTCAGGTGGAAGTGTTGCTTAACAATGACGAAGAAAGGTCGGCCATTAACGAGAAGCATGTCTTCAATATGGTTGTCGAATGGATTCAACAGTCGTTTGCCAGGGAAGAGCTAAATGAGCTAAACATTTGCGAAAAGATGTTTATGTTGTTCGTAAACAAGTCGGACAAAATGCTTCACGACTGTAACGAAATTGAAAACGACACCAACTATTATGATTCAGATCTAATACAAGACTATAAGCGACAATCTCGGCGACTGTTTCCGGCCAAAGATGCGGCCGCCGCACGTAAGTCGAGTAATGGTCATCAAAAGCCGTCGTCAAATAATGGCTCATCGAGTCAGCCGTCAAAGTCGCGTCAGTTTATGTTCACTCGTTCCGATTCGGAGTCGTCGCTGTCATCGATTGCCGACGAAGATGTCGAAAGCGATTGGAAAGTACTGTCCGTCTGTTTTTCGGCCAAACATACGCTTATGGGTTTGATTATAGTATCGGGAAAGTTGTCGGTACTGATTGTTAAACTGCGAGTTAGTTCACCGGTAAATTCGCCGAACAATTCACGTCACCATTCGTTGGAAAAACCGGAACTTTATTGTCTGATTCCGCCGATGAACTCTGGCCGCTGTGCGGTCGGTACGGCTATTTTTGACGGAAAACTGTTTGTTTGCGGTATGTCTTAATGTCGAGTTAGTCTTTAATGGTGTGATTAATATTTTTTATTTCGTTAAAATATCTTTAGGTGGATATGACAGAGGAGAGTGTCTGAAAACTGTCGAAGTCTACGATGAGTTGACCAACAAATGGAATAAAGTAAGTCCAATGCTTGTCCCGCGCGGACGGTTCGGTATTGCCGCTATCGGTACAAACGTTTACGCCATCGGAGGTATAGTTTGAAATTTTTTTCATTTGATTATAAAATTTGATTAATAATATATATTATTATTATTTGACTACTAAAGGCTGCGACGGCCAGAATGAGCTCAACTCTGCCGAAATGTACGACTCGGCCACTCAGGAGTGGACACCGATAACCAACTGTCCTATTGTTCGTTCGAATGCCGGTAAGAATTCAAAAAAATAAGAGTCAAATTATAGACACTATTGAGAAACAAAATAAATTTTATAACGGGTTTGAAAAAATAAATATATATTAAAATTGATCGGTAAGTACCCGTATTGCGGTTGGCATCCAATGGTTATAAATACCCCCTAAATAATATTGCCACAAAATCTTCACGTTTTCTGTTTTTGCAGTCATATTCCCCCAAATAGTGTGGGTGTGAACTAGACATTTGGATTGTTGTGTCAGTCGCCGACACTCACTCACTATTGATTGAAATTATCGGTTTTTATTTGATTTTTTTGTATAGTATTTATCAAAATTATTTAAAACGATTTTTCAAAAAAATCATTTAAGTATTAATCCTATTTATATATATACTGTTTGAATATAATGATATGTTTCCTATTTTTTTTTATAATTTCAGGTTAAGATGTTGACTGGACTTTAAAAATGAGAGGTATGTGTGTCCTCTCTATACTCAAGACCTCTCTATCTCTCTGTGTATATCTTCATTGTCGACCATCAACTCATTTATGCGATCCCGACATTACATACATTTTTTTTAACTTAAATTTATATAAATTATATTAATTAATTGATTGATTATATATATCGGGATTGCATTCAACGGTGTTTGGTATGTGGTTATAACAAAACACACACAAAAACATTGGATTTTTTAAAAAAAAATTAATTACAATTTGGTGCCAACCCTTGAATTGTTTAAAAATATTTAAATATATATATATTTTAGTTATTGTATAGCAAGCGCGCGGCGCTCCTAATATAAACATTGCTATAAATACTATTATACTCGTATCTAATTTAGGTGTTTGTAGTCTGGATGATAAAGTCTATGTTATCGGCGGCTGGAATGGCCAGAGAGGACTGACCCGATGTGATACTTACGATCCAAAGACAAACCAATGGGAAGAGATAAACCCATTAAATACCGGTATATTTTATTTTATTTATTTTTTCAATTTAATGTATAAATTTTGTATCAGATTTTTGATAAGGAAAAGTGTGTCAAATAATGTTATCTCTTAATCCTAATTATAAATATAGTTTAGTTGGTGATAAAGTTTTTAAATTGATTATTTTTGTTTTATTTATTTATGCCAAGGGCATTATTTTGTGTATACAAAAATAATTGATAATAGTTTTTAATTTTTATTTTCCTATAAATAATTCAAACGGTATTTATATCTCTCTCTTTGTGTATATATCAGGACGATATCAAACTGGTGTCGCCGTACTCGATGGTCACATCTACGCTGTTGGTGGTTGCGATTCGTGGACATGTCTGAACTCGGCCGAAGTATTTGCCAACGATTTCTGGAAACCGATTGCAGCCCTGCATACGGCCCGTCGCGGATGTGGTGTCATAGCGTTCAACGGCAAGATTTACGCTATCGGCGGTCACGATGGTGTGCACGCACTCTGTTCGGTAGAAATCTACGATCCCGAGACCAATCAATGGACATCTGGTCCATCGTTGACCAATTGTAGAGCTAATGTTGGCGTAGCTGTGGTCGGCAAAAGACTTTATGGTATATTTTTTTTTTGTCTTGAAAGACATTACATTAAAATCAATACTAAATTATTTAATTATTTTTTGTTTTCGCGAAGCTGTCGGCGGTTTTAATGGCAAAATATTTTTGAATACTATCGAGTTTTTCGACAGCGATACCAATGAATGGACACAATCGGTGGCTAAATGTCTGATCACTGATTCGGACGATAGCAGCCATGAGTACAATAATAATAACAACAATAACAATGAACACAATGGCAAACACCATCATCAACAGCAACAATGTTGCGGTATTTCTATGAACACAAACGGCATTACCGGCGATGGCTATAATGGTTGTTCATTCAATTATAAGACAAAGACATCGCCGCTCAATAACGAGCCGTTGATCGAAGTCGAAGAAACAACTGTTGGTCACTGAAACAAAAAAGAGAGGGAACGGCTATTATTCTATCCTACCCTCTCTCTCTCACATCCCATTCCCCGATCCCTTCCATAATTTATATATTATATATAAAACGTTTGCTTTTTCTAATTATTATTATTATTATATTTCGAAAAAAAACAATTTTTTAAATGAATGATTGAATAAAATGAGTGCTTTTTTGTGGTCAGTAGTAATTTGAAGAAAAAAAATTTCTATTCAAATATTGTGCAAAAATATTGGTTTTTTTATTTATTTGATCACATAATTTGGTAAATTTGAAGATACAATTCAATGGCTAAATAATTCAGTCATCGAACGAATCAATTCCAAGTTATTTAATGGATTTATTGATGTCGTTGTCATATATATATCTTTGGGATGTGTTATAGACAATGAATTGTTTTGTAATCTTCATTAAGCTTTCCATTCAAATCAATAGTTGCGTTCAGAAAACAGTTGTCATTAGATTAGATCTTAAGCCAAATGTTGGCTCAAAAATTCGTCAATAGTATCGGTGTCCCACTTCTGGATGTTTAGTTCATCAACTTCTTGACCATTTTCGTCCAGTAGTTTGATAATTGGATCCGCGCCTCTCATATACTTTACCGATAGATTTGGATACTTATGGCTTTTGTCTCCTTTGATGAACGCTTTTATTGAGACAACAAAAAAATGGTCACTGAATTGGTCCACAACAACAACAACCAACCAGCAAAAGCTTACCATTGATTTGTGGAAAGTGTCCTACTTTTCATCCGCAGACCTCCAGACGGGCGGCCGAATACTTCTGTGTGTGTGTAATACAACCCCACCGACGGGTTAATCAATGGATCAAATCATTAGTTAGTCAAATCAAATATACATACTTTGACCGACTCTTCCTGGCCATCGGTAGATACTTCCTTCTGGCAGCAGCTAAGACACGACGACTTTAGTGATAGCAAATCAAATTTGATTAGTTCATCGCAACGATGACACGACAGATCCTGACGGCGATAACCAGCGGCCAGACATTCGTCAACCGATAGCTCGACGGCGGCCACCAATCGGGTCTTTATTTTTGGTGAGAAAGACAGACAGACAGACAAAGATATCAAAAAACAAATTAATAAAAATATTTATATATAAAAAAAGTTTTTTATCAATTGTCACCAAACAATTGGTACACATCATCGACAATAGCAATAAAGTTATTGAATTATAAAATAATTTTAATAATAATAATACTAACAATTAATACGATTAATGAACTAATATATAGTTCAATAGATTTCATGATTTTTGTATTCAATTTTTTAACAATAAATATAATTACATTACAATTGAATTGAATTGAATTGAATTGAATTAAAATAATTTAATAGAAATAATTATATTTATAAAAAAATACACATTTATATAGTCATTGATTACTATTATTATTATAATATAAAAAATCAATGTATTGGGGAATATATTATATACATATTCATCAATAACGTCCAAAATAAAAGTAATTATAATTTATTATAATATAAATTTAATAATTGATTAATTAAAGTTCAATTAAATAGCTATTATATAGCATTTATTTAGCTATTTATATATATATATATATCAACAAAATATTGTATATAAGTTATAAGTTAATAGTTATTATCAATAGTTTTGATCATTTTTTAAATGACTTTTAAATAGTTGATTAACGATAATTGTGATAATAATAATAATTTTAAATATTTTAAACTAACTTTTAAGCTCTCTTTAATGCTATCATGATAGATTTTTTTTTAATTTAACTTTATTACATATTTTATGATAATGTTAATCATATACCTTACTAAATTTATAAATAAACTATTACTATCAAAATTATTTTTTACCCATTTAGTGATATATTAATTAATTAATTAATTATTTTGTCAATATAGTAAATGTTTTGCATATAATATATGATTTAATAATATATATATAATAATATTTTAATGTAATTAATTATTTGTTTAGTAATATAAAAATAAATTATTTAATATAATTATAAATAATTAATAAAATAATTTTTTTTCCAATACATATTATATAATGCAAATTTAATTGTACACATCATTTGATTAATTGATTGATTGAAATCAATTGAATATTAATAGCTATTAATTTTTTATATACTCTAAACAAAATAGCATTGTATAAGTTATAAGTCAATACTTATTAATAGTTTTTAATCATTTAAAACACATTTAAATAATAATTTGATGCCATTATGACTATTAGTATATGTTTTTTAAAAAAATTGATTTACAAAACTTATTAAAAATAAGATTAATATTTCTATTGAAGACAACAATATATTAGGAATAAAAAACAAACAATTTATTTATATATAATGTTATTAATTAAGTTTTTATTTATTTATACAAAATAAATATTTTATTTTATTTTCTATTATTCATTGTGTGATATTTATTAAAATCGTATATTGAATAAAGTAAATAATATTTTTTTTAATATAAAGTTTAATTAATATTTATATATAATATAAATTTAATTTAATACTTATATAATAATAATAAAATATTACTATTATAATAATAATAATACCTTAATATTTACTATTATTGTTATTAATAAATAATATTTATTACTTTTAAAATATAATAATCTATTGTTAAGTAAACTTATATTTAGAATAGATTTTTTTTAATTAAATTTATTTATACATTAAGTAAACAGTATTCAAAATAATAATTATTAGTAATACTGATTAAAAAAATTTAATATATCTAGATAACACTTTAAGATAATTGTTTCTATCTGTATAAACTTTCACTATGACACATTCTCAAAAAAGCAACTATATTTTAAGAAAAAAAAACTTTAAAAATCTATTGTTATATTTTTAAAATTTAATTTAAAGCAATGTTATTCCTATGGATAATTTTAAATGATTATTGAGCACTGGTAGGTTTTAAGGACAAGTAGGTCATTTAAGCAATGATTACAGATAGAACAGAGTAGTGTTTATCGGCGATATTGTTTATTGTCCGTTCGGTGATCATAATTGGTGGTCATTATCATTGGTTAACTGATTATTACGGATCTCATTCCAATCAACAATTCCCGACACAAAACAATATATAAAACAAAATAATATATAAATTTTTTTTAAAAAAAAACATCTAAAAGTTTAATGTTAAACATTTTGATTTAATTCATAAAAATTCGAATCCATATCGGAGCCAACAATCAATGATTTATTATTTAAACAAACATGGTTATTCTATTATATAAGATGAACCTAGCTTATCATATATACGCATTTGTAGTTATTTGAGATACGCTAACAATGCGTGTGATATATATATATATATATATATATATATATATATATATATATATATATATAAGCGCCGATGCGATAGTCAGCGGTAATAATTAGTGGACACGAAATTAACAATAATATCAATTAGTTTATGTTTGGGAAAGTAGTGTCTGTGCGGACTGATTGTCAGGAACTACTAGTACGGGCAGTAGTGTTGGTTGACTTTATAGTCAGTTCAGATCGATAACAATGAAACCGTTACCAACATTGATCTGTTGGCAGTTGTCGTATAAAGTATAGTAAACGATACTATTGGTGATCAAGTGTTGAGACTTGATATTAAAAGATTGCAAATACTTCAAGCAATTATTATATACCCCAACAAAAGTCTCCAATCATACATCATTGATATCATTAATGACAAATGGTTATAGATAAAAGATTTATTAAATTAAAACTTGAAGTTTTTAACTATATTTAAAAATTATATATATTTAATAGTTGAATTAATGTGTGAAAAATTAATGTTTATCAAGCTAGATATTTGAATATGACGATTTGTTTAAATAATAAATTTTCAAATAAAACTAAAATATAAATAAAACATTTTTAAAAAAATTTTACTCGACAAAAACATTCCATTCTATATCGGAGCCAACAATCAATGTTTTATTATATAAACAAACATGGTTATTCTATTATACAGTACAAGATGAATCTAGCTTATCCTATATACGCATTTGTAGTTATTTGAGGTACGCTAACAATACGTGTGATATATATATATAAGCGATAAACGATACAATTGGTGCTCAAGTGTTGAGACTTGATATTAAAGATTACAAATACAACTAGAAATTATATACCACAACAAAAGTGTCAAAATGATACATCATTAATAATATTAATTTAATATCCATTATGACAAGTGGTTATCAATAAAAAATTTTTACTAAATTAAAATTTGAAAACTGTAACAATATTTAAAATTTGTATAATTTTTATTTTTATAGTTGACTTAATGTATGAAAAATTAACCAAAAACAGCTAGATATTTGAATGGCGAATTTTTAAAAAAAAATATATATTTTTAATAAAAACAAATATAAATAAAACATTTATAAAAATATTTTTAAAAAATAATATGAGTCACATTTATAATAATATTTAAGTTGTTTATTTTTGACATTTAATACTCTACATGACTAAAGTTGAGTCATATTTAATAATAAATGGTATGAAAATAATGTCTAGCATTCTCAACTAGTTTCAAACAATTTTGAAAAAAAATAAATAATTTTTAATAAATACTTAATGAAATCATTTTTTCTGACTTTAAATATCTTGAAATAAATGAGAAGTAATTTCAATAAATTTAATTAATTAAAAAAGTTTTCAAAATAAAAAAAAATGTTTGAATAACAATTTGAATTTATTATAATTAATTTAAATATACTTTTTGGATATAATGTAAAGTATGAGCTGTGATTACACCCTCTATTAGATTGAAACTTAACTATTGTGTTAACACTACTAAAGCTACATATTGTTAAATATATACAGTACATCCACAGTATAGCATACAGTTAAGTGAAAACACTAATTGATCAATAATAAGCACTTAATAGTTTATTAATTAAGTGCAAAATTAATTATTTAGAAATTATTAATTATGGTGTAATACCATTAAAATTTAGGTTAGGTTGCGGGGCGTACACCAGGTTAGGTAACGTTAGGTAACACTAATTTACTATTACTTGACTACTATTGCTTGCTTTCTATGTATATGTTATACTGTAGAACATAGACAGTGTATAGTTTTAGTTAAACTAATATCCTATAGAGGGGGTATACACAGCTCCTACTCTATATTTTGCCCTAATTTTTTGTTTAATTAATTGTATTTACATTTCACAAGTAAATTGATAAACATTAATACAATAATAACTTGATATACAAATACAAATTAGTATTAATAGTAATATAATTTGATTAACAAATAAAACTTTCATAATATGGAGATAATAAATATAAGATTTAAAAAACCAAACATAAAAATAAAATTTAATTAATTTTAATTTAATATATATATATAAATTACATGACAACTCTCAACAATTTATATTATTATTTTTTGTTTGTTTGATATATAGTCTACTCTAATACTGAACGTGGAATGACATTAAACGGTAGTACCGGTGCTGTTGCCTCTAACTGGAGTCCTGTTAGATGACAATCGGCTGCCCGTTGATGATCATCGATGGCTTGCAATACCAGACCCATGTATTGCCAGGTCTGGTGAACAGTGGCGTCAATATTGAGAGAATCTTTCAGATACTTATCGGCTGCCAAATGATTGCCCAACAAATAGTATGTGTGTCCCAACTGTTGCAACGCTCGGACGTGTTTCGGATTAATCGATATTGCATTTTGTAAATAAGTTTTGGCATCAATCAGACTGCCTTTGGCTTTACTAATAATACCTTTCAGATACATCAGCTGATGGGACAGTGAGCCGAATATACCGAGAGCACCGTCATTGACGCACGACTCGGCTTCCGATATGTGTCCCAATTTGAGAAACAGTTCAACAATCAGCAGCCAGATGTGCATTTGCAGCGACCACAGAGGCTTATTGATGGCACTGTTGGCACCACCAGTTCCTCCGCCACCGCCGCCGCCGCCTAGATGATTGTGTCCGCTCAGTGAGACACCCGTACCCGACATGGCGTCGTTTGCCGGCGGAATTGGTGTACTATCAAGCGATGCCACTTCGCTCAATGTTTGCTCCATTTTCATCGATATGGTATCGTAGTTGACGTTCGGAAAGTAATTGAAATGATAGTTCAGTCGTTTTTCTTCTTCATTGTTGGCAAACTTCCAACAGTTGAGCATCTCTTTTGCCGTCAACAATGCCTCTTCGCGACCATTTTCTCCGACCATTTCTTCCAAGTGTGCCTACAGTTATATGAAATTATTAGTATTATTATTATATAAACAATCAATAAAAAGATCAATAAAGTCAAACAAACCTTGAAATACAAAACAATCAGATGATTGGGATATTCTTCGAGAGCCGTCTCGCACAGTGCCAGTGCTTCGCTGTATTGTTTGAGTGCCGATAGACAGAGAATCAATAGCTGTATTGATGGCAAATGTTGGCCATTGAGTAGTAGTGCAATCTTAACGTATTTAAGCGCATCGTTCAATGCCCGCTGGTTTGCCATATGAAGAGCCAAATGAAAATATGGTAAATGATCGGCAAATCGTGATTTGGAGGCAATCTTCAAGTGTTCAATCGATTTGTTTAAGTTATCCGTATAGAACTTCTTGCAGGTTTCGCTTTCTGTTTCATAGATCAACGCATTGGTTACACCGATAACTATATGAATCTTATTGCGCAACGACTCGTTGTCTTTACACCGATTCAAGGCTTCTTTGGCCAACTGAAGACCTTCTTTATATTTGCTGAGCTCTTGTAGACAAAGTTTGGCACCGATTAGCGGTGGCAATGGATCCGCTGAGTCGATACGAGAAACTTCTTTCAGTAGAAGCAGTGCCCGTTGAGGACACTTCTTCGACTCGATGAGTGTCAGTGCAAACTGAAACCATATATGTTTGACTTCGAAACTGAATTTCATTGATCGCTCAAAGAAATCCATATAATAGCAGCGCAAAGGTGTCAACGTAATGGTCAACAGGTCATAGATGGCCATCACATCGTTCAGCGACTGTTGCCGACTATCAGTAAATTCAGGACTTCGGTCGAGTACTACGTTACGCGAGGCCAACGATTCGCTCATCAGAAGCAACAATAGGATCTCCTCTTCGCGTACTTTCGGCACAAACAATGACTGACCGATATATCGGAGAGGTTTCAACGGTTTTACTGACGATGAACTGGTATTGAGATCGCATGAGCTCCACGTACTTTGGGAGACACCGCGTATCAAGAGTTCGGCCAATTGTTTGGCAAGAATTTGGCGAGTGGTCAGCGTTGACGGTGTTTCGCAGGCGTTCAACGTTGACCTGTACTGATTGACAGCTGACTTGACATCGGAAGCGGTATTAATATAGACTATCGGTGCCCGTTGTACAGCCGTTTCTAGTATCGATCCCAACGGTACCACAATATACGGTCCCAACTGTTTCTCTACGTTCTGCAGATATCGGATGGCCATCTCGGATGCCTTAACCAAACACGACGTCCTAGTGGTCACGTCGTCGGTTTTGTTTCGCTGTTCGAGTGACATACCTTTGACAGCATACGATTCGGCTACCAATTTGACGACCCGAAGCGGCAGGACTTTATCGACGGTATTGATACTGTCGATACCAGACTTGTCGATATGTCGAAGAGCCAGTTCGTAGTCGCCGCGGACATAGTGACACTTGGCCAACAACAGATTGGCGTCCATGGCCAGCGGCGACGTCTGCGACGAGTCCAGACAAGCATTCAGATGGCCAACGGCTTCGTTCAACAGTTTAGCTTCGGCTGCGGCCGCCGTTGCCGCTGATGTACCACTTGCGCCGCTGCCGTAGTCGCCACTAGTGATATGTTTGCTGTTGGCCTCCAAATACAGTTCGACTTTGGCTTCGCCGCTCAAAAAGTGGACCATTTGTGGCAACTCGTGTTGCATATGTTGGGCCAAATCGAGACATCGGCGCCAATTGGACTCTTCACGACACCGTTCAATGTCCGACTCGACCCGAGCCCTGCTTTTCGGCGATGACATCGTCGTCGACGCCGAATAATCTTATAATTAGTGTCTTAAGACAATTGTTTAAGTGTTGACCAGAAAATTTCTGGTCAGACTAATGAATAATAGCCGCTGCCGACACCCGAAGTTATATCACATCTATTGTAATCGCATTTAATATTAATTACTATTTAATACCGCAATTACTATACAAATACTGTATTTAATTTCTATACAAATATTTTCCTCAAAATATTTATTTTTGTTATTATTATTGTCATTGAATTACATTTATATTAATAATATGCTATATATTGGAGTTATTCATAACTATTGTAACTTTTCTATTCAAATAAACAAAAAAAAATCTAAAATAAATTTTTATTAAACTTTTATTATTTATTTTTATAAATTATATTTAAACAATTTATTATTTTTAATTATATTAAACAAATGATTATATTAAAAATAATATATATCTTATATTAATTAATATATAACTTATAACTGGTAAAGTGTGAATGTAAAAAAAGTGATTGTTTTTATTATAATTATAATTATAATGTATAAATTATATTAAACAAATAATAATAATATTGGCATTCAATTAGTTTATGACTTAATTATGTAATAATAATAATAATAGAAAAAATAATATAAAAAAATAGTTAACAACAATTGGAATGTGTTTATAGATAATAATAATACTAATAATAATAATACAATTAATTAATTAATTAATTGATTGATTGTCAAACAGATATCATATCAGTAGATAATATCATAAATACAATAATAATACTATCGTTTAATTGGTTTTTATAGCGCAACAAATATTTGTTACGATATAGGAGTCGGTCTATCGGTTCACTAATAGACTACCTCTTCGGTCGAATTTTTTCAAAGAAAAACTGTTGCTCTTTGCCAACCAATTGGTCATCGATGGTAATCAGTGTTCGTTGGCGAATAAATTTGAACTGTTTTACAGCAAACTCGTAGAAATCGTTTTCCATTTGCCAGACCCGAGACTCGCGAATTTTGGCCACTGTTTCGGCCGACGGCTCCAATTTGTTATAGGTTTTCCTTAGATGAGACTTTGGTCCGCTTTCGTACAGACGGCGGGCACCGGCGAAAAACTTCGGTAATGCGACCTCCAATACGGCCACAAAATCGTGCATCTGTTCTGTTTGGCCGACAATCAGATACTTGTCCACTAGATTACGTTTGGCTTCGGCCAGTGCCCACTCGTTACCGGGAATCCAACATTCGAAGATATGGCCGCAAAAAAACGGTATCTGAAGCCACATATTTTCCGGATTACAATCGTGTTCGCCGTGTTGGACACACTCGTCGAACGTACGTTTGTCTCCTTGTCGGCGGCGGACAACATAAGGCCGAAAATTGTCACCGTTTCGCAAGAAATAATAATACGACACCAGCCGGTCAAGCGGTTTGCGGATCAGATTAATGTAAATTGGCTTCACTTGATTGACACCCAATCGGCCGAAATCAATGTACGCAATGTGGCCGTGAATCAGTGCCGGATGTCTTTCGCGCCATTGGCTAACATTACGGGCAAATCTTAGCTGATCTGTGAGTGACATCATATGACTGTTCTTCGATGTATTCAAATGCAAAACATTGAAACCATTTTTATCGCACAAATCGTAGGCCAGACCCGTAAAACTGGTACTACCGGTCTTCGGGACTCTATTGTAGATAACGACAGTGTCTTTATCGTCATATGATGTCAATCGTCTGTTTTGATCACTTAGATGTCTGAATCGTATTTCAAAAGTCAGATAAACAAATATAACAAAAACTAGGAAAACTGTGGCCGTTGTCGACGAACTGGTCCATCGGTGACAGCAATGACACAAGTTGGCCGTTAAGTGAACCAATTTGCCGACCGTGCGGCTCGTCATTAAGATTACTGACTTCATGATAGACATCGTTGTTGTTGATGACAATGAACGACGAGATCCAGTATTTGTTACATTGTTGTCGATCGGAATGATGTCCGCAGCAGTCGATAGCTTCGATTGGTTGAGTAAAGACTTGGGATTAGCTGACGAGGAAGGGAATGGTATGAATCATATAAACTTTACAAATAAAATATATACTAATACTATACTGTCTTTAAAATTATTTCATAAGATAACCATCGAAATAGACATCAAATTACATATGGGTTTAAATGTCAAAACAAATTATATTTATTTATATATTTTTGTTTTCAAAATATTATTAATAATAATAACTAAAGTCCATAAATAACGTCAATTATTTAAATAATTAAGGGAAATAATAATATTAGCCTCCACTATATTGTTATATTATATGTTGATTATGTCATAATTAATGTTGTGAGAGACAAATTTAGTTCAACACATGTAGGCTACTAATGTTTATGACACTTGAATACAGTTTATGACAGATTAGTATTTACAGACAAATCTTGTGACTTCTTTGTGACTCTTGAATACAGTTTATGACAGATTAGTATTAACAGACAAATCTTGTGACTTCTTTGTGACTCTTGAATACAGTTTATGACAGATTAGTATTTACAGACAAATCTTGTGACTTCTTTGTGACTCTTGAATACAGTTTATGACAGATTAGTATTAACAGACAAATCTTGTGACTTCTTTGTGACTCTTGAATACAGTTTATGACAGATTAGTATTTACAGACAAATCTTGTGACTTCTTTGTGACTCTTGAATACAGTTTATGACAGATTAGTATTTACAGACAAATCTTGTGACTTCTTTGTGACTCTTGAATACAGTTTATGACAGATTAGTATTTACAGACAAATCTTGTGACTTCTTTGTGACTCTTGAATACAGTTTATGACAGATTAGTATTTACAGACAAATCTTGTGACTTCTTTGTGACTCTTGAATACAGTTTATGACAGATTAGTATTTACAGACAAATCTTGTGACTTCTTTGTGACTCTTGAATACAGTTTATGACAGATTAGTATTTACAGACAAATCTTGTGACTTCTTTGTGACTCTTGAATACAGTTTATGACAGATTAGTATTTACAGACAAATCTTGTGACTTCTTTGTGACTCTTGAATACAGTTTATGACAGATTAGTATTTACAGACAAATCTTGTGACTTCTTTGTGACTCTTGAATACAGTTTATGACAGATTAGTATTTACAGACAAATCTTGTGACTTCTTTGTGACTCTTGAATACAGTTTATGACAGATTAGTATTTACAGACAAATCTTGTGACTTCTTTGTGACTCTTGAATACAGTTTATGACAGATTAGTATTTACAGACAAATCTTGTGACTTCTTTGTGACTCTTGAATACAGTTTATGACAGATTAGTATTTACAGACAAATCTTGTGACTTCTTTGTGACTCTTGAATACAGTTTATGACAGATTAGTATTTACAGACAAATCTTGTGACTTCTTTGTGACTCTTGAATACAGTTTATGACAGATTAGTATTTACAGACAAATCTTGTGACTTCTTTGTGACTCTTGAATACAGTTTATGACAGATTAGTATTTACAGACAAATCTTGTGACTTCTTTGTGACTCTTGAATACAGTTTATGACAGATTAGTATTTACAGACAAATCTTGTGACTTCTTTGTGACTCTTGAATACAGTTTATGACAGATTAGTATTTACAGACAAATCTTGTGACTTCTTTGTGACTCTTGAATACAGTTTATGACAGATTAGTATTTACAGACAAATCTTGTGACTTCTTTGTGACTCTTGAATACAGTTTATGACAGATTAGTATTTACAGACAAATCTTGTGACTTCTTTGTGACTCTTGAATACAGTTTATGACAGATTAGTATTTACAGACAAATCTTGTGACTTCTTTGTGACTCTTGAATACAGTTTATGACAGATTAGTATTTACAGACAAATCTTGTGACTTCTTTGTGACTCTTGAATACAGTTTATGACAGATTAGTATTTACAGACAAATCTTGTGACTTCTTTGTGACTCTTGAATACAGTTTATGACAGATTAGTATTTACAGACAAATCTTGTGACTTCTTTGTGACTCTTGAATACAGTTTATGACAGATTAGTATTTACAGACAAATCTTGTGACTTCTTTGTGACTCTTGAATACAGTTTATGACAGATTAGTATTTACAGACAAATCTTGTGACTTCTTTGTGACTCTTGAATACAGTTTATGACAGATTAGTATTTACAGACAAATCTTGTGACTTCTTTGTGACTCTTGAATACAGTTTATGACAGATTAGTATTTACAGACAAATCTTGTGACTTCTTTGTGACTCTTGAATACAGTTTATGACAGATTAGTATTTACAGACAAATCTTGTGACTTCTTTGTGACTCTTGAATACAGTTTATGACAGATTAGTATTTACAGACAAATCTTGTGACTTCTTTGTGACTCTTGAATACAGTTTATGACAGATTAGTATTTACAGACAAATCTTGTGACTTCTTTGTGACTCTTGAATACAGTTTATGACAGATTAGTATTTACAGACAAATCTTGTGACTTCTTTGTGACTCTTGAATACAGTTTATGACAGATTAGTATTTACAGACAAATCTTGTGACTTCTTTGTGACTCTTGAATACAGTTTATGACAGATTAGTATTTACAGACAAATCTTGTGACTTCTTTGTGACTCTTGAATACAGTTTATGACAGATTAGTATTTACAGACAAATCTTGTGACTTCTTTGTGACTCTTGAATACAGTTTATGACAGATTAGTATTTACAGACAAATCTTGTGACTTCTTTGTGACTCTTGAATACAGTTTATGACAGATTAGTATTTACAGACAAATCTTGTGACTTCTTTGTGACTCTTGAATACAGTTTATGACAGATTAGTATTTACAGACAAATCTTGTGACTTCTTTGTGACTCTTGAATACAGTTTATGACAGATTAGTATTTACAGACAAATCTTGTGACTTCTTTGTGACTCTTGAATACAGTTTATGACAGATTAGTATTTACAGACAAATCTTGTGACTTCTTTGTGACTCTTGAATACAGTTTATGACAGATTAGTATTTACAGACAAATCTTGTGACTTCTTTGTGACTCTTGAATACAGTTTATGACAGATTAGTATTTACAGACAAATCTTGTGACTTCTTTGTGACTCTTGAATACAGTTTATGACAGATTAGTATTTACAGACAAATCTTGTGACTTCTTTGTGACTCTTGAATACAGTTTATGACAGATTAGTATTTACAGACAAATCTTGTGACTTCTTTGTGACTCTTGAATACAGTTTATGACAGATTAGTATTTACAGACAAATCTTGTGACTTCTTTGTGACTCTTGAATACAGTTTATGACAGATTAGTATTTACAGACAAATCTTGTGACTTCTTTGTGACTCTTGAATACAGTTTATGACAGATTAGTATTTACAGACAAATCTTGTGACTTCTTTGTGACTCTTGAATACAGTTTATGACAGATTAGTATTTACAGACAAATCTTGTGACTTCTACAGACAAATCTTGTGACATCTTTGTGACTCTTGAATACAGTTTATGACAGATTAGTATTTACAGACAAATCTTGTGACTTCTTTGTGACTCTTGAATACAGTTTATGACAGATTAGTATTTACAGACAAATCTTGTGACTTCTTTGTGACTCTTGAATACAGTTTATGACAGATTAGTATTTACAGACAAATCTTGTGACTTCTTTGTGACTCTTGAATACAGTTTATGACAGATTAGTATTTACAGACAAATCTTGTGACTTCTTTGTGACTCTTGAATACAGTTTATGACAGATTAGTATTTACAGACAAATCTTGTGACTTCTTTGTGACTCTTGAATACAGTTTATGACAGATTAGTATTTACAGACAAATCTTGTGACTTCTTTGTGACTCTTGAATACAGTTTATGACAGATTAGTATTTACAGACAAATCTTGTGACTTCTTTGTGACTCTTGAATACAGTTTATGACAGATTAGTATTTACAGACAAATCTTGTGACTTCTTTGTGACTCTTGAATACAGTTTATGACAGATTAGTATTTACAGACAAATCTTGTGACTTCTTTGTGACTCTTGAATACAGACAAATCTTGTGACTTTTTGTGACTCTTGAATACAGTTTATGACAGATTAGTATTTACAGACAAATCTTGTGACTTCTTTGTGACTCTTGAATACAGTTTATGACAGATTAGTATTTACAGACAAATCTTGTGACTTCTTTGTGACTCTTGAATACAGTTTATGACAGATTAGTATTTACAGACAAATCTTGTGACTTCTTTGTGACTCTTGAATACAGTTTATGACAGATTAGTATTTACAGACAAATCTTGTGACTTCTTTGTGACTCTTGAATACAGTTTATGACAGATTAGTATTTACAGACAAATCTTGTGACATCTTTGTGACTCTTGAATACAGTTTATGACAGATTAGTATTTACAGACAAATCTTGTGACTTCTTTGTGACTCTTGAATACAGTTTATGACAGATTAGTATTTACAGACAAATCTTGTGACTTCTTTGTGACTCTTGAATACAGTTTATGACAGATTAGTATTTACAGACAAATCTTGTGACTTCTTTGTGACTCTTGAATACAGTTTATGACAGATTAGTATTTACAGACAAATCTTGTGACTTCTTTGTGACTCTTGAATACAGTTTATGACAGATTAGTATTTACAGACAAATCTTGTGACTTCTTTGTGACTCTTGAATACAGTTTATGACAGATTAGTATTTACAGACAAATCTTGTGACTTCTTTGTGACTCTTGAATACAGTTTATGACAGATTAGTATTTACAGACAAATCTTGTGACTTCTTTGTGACTCTTGAATACAGTTTATGACAGATTAGTATTTACAGACAAATCTTGTGACTTCTTTGTGACTCTTGAATACAGTTTATGACAGATTAGTATTTACAGACAAATCTTGTGACTTCTTTGTGACTCTTGAATACAGTTTATGACAGATTAGTATTTACAGACAAATCTTGTGACTTCTTTGTGACTCTTGAATACAGTTTATGACAGATTAGTATTTACAGACAAATCTTGTGACTTCTTTGTGACTCTTGAATACAGTTTATGACAGATTAGTATTTACAGACAAATCTTGTGACTTCTTTGTGACTCTTGAATACAGTTTATGACAGATTAGTATTTACAGACAAATCTTGTGACTTCTTTGTGACTCTTGAATACAGTTTATGACAGATTAGTATTTACAGACAAATCTTGTGACTTCTTTGTGACTCTTGAATACAGTTTATGACAGATTAGTATTTACAGACAAATCTTGTGACTTCTTTGTGACTCTTGAATACAGTTTATGACAGATTAGTATTTACAGACAAATCTTGTGACTTCTTTGTGACTCTTGAATACAGTTTATGACAGATTAGTATTTACAGACAAATCTTGTGACTTCTTTGTGACTCTTGAATACAGTTTATGACAGATTAGTATTTACAGACAAATCTTGTGACTTCTTTGTGACTCTTGAATACAGTTTATGACAGATTAGTATTTACAGACAAATCTTGTGACTTCTTTGTGACTCTTGAATACAGTTTATGACAGATTAGTATTTACAGACAAATCTTGTGACTTCTTTGTGACTCTTGAATACAGTTTATGACAGATTAGTATTTACAGACAAATCTTGTGACTTCTTTGTGACTCTTGAATACAGTTTATGACAGATTAGTATTTACAGACAAATCTTGTGACTTCTTTGTGACTCTTGAATACAGTTTATGACAGATTAGTATTTACAGACAAATCTTGTGACTTCTTTGTGACTCTTGAATACAGTTTATGACAGATTAGTATTTACAGACAAATCTTGTGACTTCTTTGTGACTCTTGAATACAGTTTATGACAGATTAGTATTTACAGACAAATCTTGTGACTTCTTTGTGACTCTTGAATACAGTTTATGACAGATTAGTATTTACAGACAAATCTTGTGACTTCTTTGTGACTCTTGAATACAGTTTATGACAGATTAGTATTTACAGACAAATCTTGTGACTTCTTTGTGACTCTTGAATACAGTTTATGACAGATTAGTATTTACAGACAAATCTTGTGACTTCTTTGTGACTCTTGAATACAGTTTATGACAGATTAGTATTTACAGACAAATCTTGTGACTTCTTTGTGACTCTTGAATACAGTTTATGACAGATTAGTATTTACAGACAAATCTTGTGACTTCTTTGTGACTCTTGAATACAGTTTATGACAGATTAGTATTTACAGACAAATCTTGTGACTTCTTTGTGACTCTTGAATACAGTTTATGACAGATTAGTATTTACAGACAAATCTTGTGACTTCTTTGTGACTCTTGAATACAGTTTATGACAGATTAGTATTTACAGACAAATCTTGTGACTTCTTTGTGACTCTTGAATACAGTTTATGACAGATTAGTATTTACAGACAAATCTTGTGACTTCTTTGTGACTCTTGAATACAGTTTATGACAGATTAGTATTTACAGACAAATCTTGTGACTTCTTTGTGACTCTTGAATACAGTTTATGACAGATTAGTATTTACAGACAAATCTTGTGACTTCTTTGTGACTCTTGAATACAGTTTATGACAGATTAGTATTTACAGACAAATCTTGTGACTTCTTTGTGACTCTTGAATACAGTTTATGACAGATTAGTATTTACAGACAAATCTTGTGACTTCTTTGTGACTCTTGAATACAGTTTATGACAGATTAGTATTTACAGACAAATCTTGTGACTTCTTTGTGACTCTTGAATACAGTTTATGACAGATTAGTATTTACAGACAAATCTTGTGACTTCTTTGTGACTCTTGAATACAGTTTATGACAGATTAGTATTTACAGACAAATCTTGTGACTTCTTTGTGACTCTTGAATACAGTTTATGACAGATTAGTATTTACAGACAAATCTTGTGACTTCTTTGTGACTCTTGAATACAGTTTATGACAGATTAGTATTTACAGACAAATCTTGTGACTTCTTTGTGACTCTTGAATACAGTTTATGACAGATTAGTATTTACAGACAAATCTTGTGACTTCTTTGTGACTCTTGAATACAGTTTATGACAGATTAGTATTTACAGACAAATCTTGTGACTTCTTTGTGACTCTTGAATACAGTTTATGACAGATTAGTATTTACAGACAAATCTTGTGACTTCTTTGTGACTCTTGAATACAGTTTATGACAGATTAGTATTTACAGACAAATCTTGTGACTTCTTTGTGACTCTTGAATACAGTTTATGACAGATTAGTATTTACAGACAAATCTTGTGACTTCTTTGTGACTCTTGAATACAGTTTATGACAGATTAGTATTTACAGACAAATCTTGTGACTTCTTTGTGACTCTTGAATACAGTTTATGACAGATTAGTATTTACAGACAAATCTTGTGACTTCTTTGTGACTCTTGAATACAGTTTATGACAGATTAGTATTTACAGACAAATCTTGTGACTTCTTTGTGACTCTTGAATACAGTTTATGACAGATTAGTATTTACAGACAAATCTTGTGACTTCTTTGTGACTCTTGAATACAGTTTATGACAGATTAGTATTTACAGACAAATCTTGTGACTTCTTTGTGACTCTTGAATACAGTTTATGACAGATTAGTATTTACAGACAAATCTTGTGACTTCTTTGTGACTCTTGAATACAGTTTATGACAGATTAGTATTTACAGACAAATCTTGTGACTTCTTTGTGACTCTTGAATACAGTTTATGACAGATTAGTATTTACAGACAAATCTTGTGACTTCTTTGTGACTCTTGAATACAGTTTATGACAGATTAGTATTTACAGACAAATCTTGTGACTTCTTTGTGACTCTTGAATACAGTTTATGACAGATTAGTATTTACAGACAAATCTTGTGACTTCTTTGTGACTCTTGAATACAGTTTATGACAGATTAGTATTTACAGACAAATCTTGTGACTTCTTTGTGACTCTTGAATACAGTTTATGACAGATTAGTATTTACAGACAAATCTTGTGACTTCTTTGTGACTCTTGAATACAGTTTATGACAGATTAGTATTTACAGACAAATCTTGTGACTTCTTTGTGACTCTTGAATACAGTTTATGACAGATTAGTATTTACAGACAAATCTTGTGACTTCTTTGTGACTCTTGAATACAGTTTATGACAGATTAGTATTTACAGACAAATCTTGTGACTTCTTTGTGACTCTTGAATACAGTTTATGACAGATTAGTATTTACAGACAAATCTTGTGACTTCTTTGTGACTCTTGAATACAGTTTATGACAGATTAGTATTTACAGACAAATCTTGTGACTTCTTTGTGACTCTTGAATACAGTTTATGACAGATTAGTATTTACAGACAAATCTTGTGACTTCTTTGTGACTCTTGAATACAGTTTATGACAGATTAGTATTTACAGACAAATCTTGTGACTTCTTTGTGACTCTTGAATACAGTTTATGACAGATTAGTATTTACAGACAAATCTTGTGACTTCTTTGTGACTCTTGAATACAGTTTATGACAGATTAGTATTTACAGACAAATCTTGTGACTTCTTTGTGACTCTTGAATACAGTTTATGACAGATTAGTATTTACAGACAAATCTTGTGACATCTTTGTGACTCTTGAATACAGTTTATGACAGATTAGTATTTACAGACAAATCTTGTGACTTCTTTGTGACTCTTGAATACAGTTTATGACAGATTAGTATTTACAGACAAATCTTGTGACATCTTTGTGACTCTTGAATACAGTTTATGACAGATTAGTATTTACAGACAAATCTTGTGACTTCTTTGTGACTCTTGAATACAGTTTATGACAGATTAGTATTTACAGACAAATCTTGTGACTTCTTTGTGACTCTTGAATACAGTTTATGACAGATTAGTATTTACAGACAAATCTTGTGACTTCTTTGTGACTCTTGAATACAGTTTATGACAGATTAGTATTTACAGACAAATCTTGTGACTTCTTTGTGACTCTTGAATACAGTTTATGACAGATTAGTATTTACAGACAAATCTTGTGACTTCTTTGTGACTCTTGAATACAGATTAGTATTTACAGACAAATCTTGTGACTTTTATGACAGATTAGTATTTACAGACAAATCTTGTGACTTCTTTGTGACTCTTGAATACAGTTTATGACAGATTAGTATTTACAGACAAATCTTGTGACTTCTTTGTGACTCTTGAATACAGTTTATGACAGATTAGTATTTACAGACAAATCTTGTGACTTCTTTGTGACTCTTGAATACAGTTTATGACAGATTAGTATTTACAGACAAATCTTGTGACTTCTTTGTGACTCTTGAATACAGTTTATGACAGATTAGTATTTACAGACAAATCTTGTGACTTCTTTGTGACTCTTGAATACAGTTTATGACAGATTAGTATTTACAGACAAATCTTGTGACTTCTTTGTGACTCTTGAATACAGTTTATGACAGATTAGTATTTACAGACAAATCTTGTGACTTCTTTGTGACTCTTGAATACAGTTTATGACAGATTAGTATTTACAGACAAATCTTGTGACTTCTTTGTGACTCTTGAATACAGTTTATGACAGATTAGTATTTACAGACAAATCTTGTGACTTCTTTGTGACTCTTGAATACAGTTTATGACAGATTAGTATTTACAGACAAATCTTGTGACTTCTTTGTGACTCTTGAATACAGTTTATGACAGATTAGTATTTACAGACAAATCTTGTGACTTCTTTGTGACTCTTGAATACAGTTTATGACAGATTAGTATTTACAGACAAATCTTGTGACTTCTTTGTGACTCTTGAATACAGTTTATGACAGATTAGTATTTACAGACAAATCTTGTGACTTCTTTGTGACTCTTGAATACAGTTTATGACAGATTAGTATTTACAGACAAATCTTGTGACTTCTTTGTGACTCTTGAATACAGTTTATGACAGATTAGTATTTACAGACAAATCTTGTGACTTCTTTGTGACTCTTGAATACAGTTTATGACAGATTAGTATTTACAGACAAATCTTGTGACTTCTTTGTGACTCTTGAATACAGTTTATGACAGATTAGTATTTACAGACAAATCTTGTGACTTCTTTGTGACTCTTGAATACAGTTTATGACAGATTAGTATTTACAGACAAATCTTGTGACTTCTTTGTGACTCTTGAATACAGTTTATGACAGATTAGTATTTACAGACAAATCTTGTGACTTCTTTGTGACTCTTGAATACAGTTTATGACAGATTAGTATTTACAGACAAATCTTGTGACTTCTTTGTGACTCTTGAATACAGTTTATGACAGATTAGTATTTACAGACAAATCTTGTGACTTCTTTGTGACTCTTGAATACAGTTTATGACAGATTAGTATTTACAGACAAATCTTGTGACTTCTTTGTGACTCTTGAATACAGTTTATGACAGATTAGTATTTACAGACAAATCTTGTGACTTCTTTGTGACTCTTGAATACAGTTTATGACAGATTAGTATTTACAGACAAATCTTGTGACTTCTTTGTGACTCTTGAATACAGTTTATGACAGATTAGTATTTACAGACAAATCTTGTGACTTCTTTGTGACTCTTGAATACAGTTTATGACAGATTAGTATTTACAGACAAATCTTGTGACTTCTTTGTGACTCTTGAATACAGTTTATGACAGATTAGTATTTACAGACAAATCTTGTGACTTCTTTGTGACTCTTGAATACAGTTTATGACAGATTAGTATTTACAGACAAATCTTGTGACTTCTTTGTGACTCTTGAATACAGTTTATGACAGATTAGTATTTACAGACAAATCTTGTGACTTCTTTGTGACTCTTGAATACAGTTTATGACAGATTAGTATTTACAGACAAATCTTGTGACTTCTTTGTGACTCTTGAATACAGTTTATGACAGATTAGTATTTACAGACAAATCTTGTGACTTCTTTGTGACTCTTGAATACAGTTTATGACAGATTAGTATTTACAGACAAATCTTGTGACTTCTTTGTGACTCTTGAATACAGTTTATGACAGATTAGTATTTACAGACAAATCTTGTGACTTCTTTGTGACTCTTGAATACAGTTTATGACAGATTAGTATTTACAGACAAATCTTGTGACTTCTTTGTGACTCTTGAATACAGTTTATGACAGATTAGTATTTACAGACAAATCTTGTGACTTCTTTGTGACTCTTGAATACAGTTTATGACAGATTAGTATTTACAGACAAATCTTGTGACTTCTTTGTGACTCTTGAATACAGTTTATGACAGATTAGTATTTACAGACAAATCTTGTGACTTCTTTGTGACTCTTGAATACAGTTTATGACAGATTAGTATTTACAGACAAATCTTGTGACTTCTTTGTGACTCTTGAATACAGTTTATGACAGATTAGTATTTACAGACAAATCTTGTGACTTCTTTGTGACTCTTGAATACAGTTTATGACAGATTAGTATTTACAGACAAATCTTGTGACTTCTTTGTGACTCTTGAATACAGTTTATGACAGATTAGTATTTACAGACAAATCTTGTGACTTCTTTGTGACTCTTGAATACAGTTTATGACAGATTAGTATTTACAGACAAATCTTGTGACTTCTTTGTGACTCTTGAATACAGTTTATGACAGATTAGTATTTACAGACAAATCTTGTGACTTCTTTGTGACTCTTGAATACAGTTTATGACAGATTAGTATTTACAGACAAATCTTGTGACTTCTTTGTGACTCTTGAATACAGTTTATGACAGATTAGTATTTACAGACAAATCTTGTGACTTCTTTGTGACTCTTGAATACAGTTTATGACAGATTAGTATTTACAGACAAATCTTGTGACTTCTTTGTGACTCTTGAATACAGTTTATGACAGATTAGTATTTACAGACAAATCTTGTGACTTCTTTGTGACTCTTGAATACAGTTTATGACAGATTAGTATTTACAGACAAATCTTGTGACTTCTTTGTGACTCTTGAATACAGTTTATGACAGATTAGTATTTACAGACAAATCTTGTGACTTCTTTGTGACTCTTGAATACAGTTTATGACAGATTAGTATTTACAGACAAATCTTGTGACTTCTTTGTGACTCTTGAATACAGTTTATGACAGATTAGTATTTACAGACAAATCTTGTGACTTCTTTGTGACTCTTGAATACAGTTTATGACAGATTAGTATTTACAGACAAATCTTGTGACTTCTTTGTGACTCTTGAATACAGTTTATGACAGATTAGTATTTACAGACAAATCTTGTGACTTCTTTGTGACTCTTGAATACAGTTTATGACAGATTAGTATTTACAGACAAATCTTGTGACTTCTTTGTGACTCTTGAATACAGTTTATGACAGATTAGTATTTACAGACAAATCTTGTGACTTCTTTGTGACTCTTGAATACAGTTTATGACAGATTAGTATTTACAGACAAATCTTGTGACTTCTTTGTGACTCTTGAATACAGTTTATGACAGATTAGTATTTACAGACAAATCTTGTGACATCTTTGTGACTCTTGAATACAGTTTATGACAGATTAGTATTTACAGACAAATCTTGTGACTTCTTTGTGACTCTTGAATACAGTTTATGACAGATTAGTATTTACAGACAAATCTTGTGACTTCTTTGTGACTCTTGAATACAGTTTATGACAGATTAGTATTTACAGACAAATCTTGTGACTTCTTTGTGACTCTTGAATACAGTTTATGACAGATTAGTATTTACAGACAAATCTTGTGACATCTTTGTGACTCTTGAATACAGTTTATGACAGATTAGTATTTACAGACAAATCTTGTGACTTCTTTGTGACTCTTGAATACAGTTTATGACAGATTAGTATTTACAGACAAATCTTGTGACTTCTTTGTGACTCTTGAATACAGTTTATGACAGATTAGTATTTACAGACAAATCTTGTGAGCTCTTTGTGACTCTTGAATACAGTTTATGACAGATTAGTATTTACAGACAAATCTTGTGACTTCTTTGTGACTCTTGAATACAGTTTATGACAGATTAGTATTTACAGACAAATCTTGTGACATCTTTGTGACTCTTGAATACAGTTTATGACAGATTAGTATTTACAGACAAATCTTGTGACTTCTTTGTGACTCTTGAATACAGTTTATGACAGATTAGTATTTACAGACAAATCTTGTGACATCTTTGTGACTCTTGAATACAGTTTATGACAGATTAGTATTTACAGACAAATCTTGTGACTTCTTTGTGACTCTTGAATACAGTTTATGACAGATTAGTATTTACAGACAAATCTTGTGACTTCTTTGTGACTCTTGAATACAGTTTATGACAGATTAGTATTTACAGACAAATCTTGTGACTTCTTTGTGACTCTTGAATACAGTTTATGACAGATTAGTATTTACAGACAAATCTTGTGACTTCTTTGTGACTCTTGAATACAGTTTATGACAGATTAGTATTTACAGACAAATCTTGTGACYTCTTTGTGACTCTTGAATACAGTTTATGACAGATTAGTATTTACAAACAAATCTTGTGACTTCTTTGTGACTCTTGAATACAGTTTATGACAGATTAGTATTTACAGACAAATCTTGTGACATCTTTGTGACTCTTGAATACAGTTTGTGACAGATTAGTATTTACAGACAAATCTTGTGACTTCTTTGTGACTCTTGAATACAGTTTATGACAGATTAGTATTTACAGACAAATCTTGTGACTTCTTTGTGACTCTTGAATACAGTTTATGACAGATTAGTATTTACAGACAAATCTTGTGACTTCTTTGTGACTCTTGAATACAGTTTATGACAGATTAGTATTTACAGACAAATCTTGTGACTTCTTTGTGACTCTTGAATACAGTTTATGACAGATTAGTATTTACAGACAAATCTTGTGACTTCTTTGTGACTCTTGATTACAGTTTATGACAGATTAGTATTTACAGACAAATCTTGTGACTTCTTTGTGACTCTTGAATACAGTTTATGACAGATTAGTATTTACAGACAAATCTTGTGACTTCTTTGTGACTCTTGATTACAGTTTATGACAGATTAGTATTTACAGACAAATCTTGTGACTTCTTTGTGACTCTTGAATACAGTTTATGACAGATTAGTATTTACAGACAAATCTTGTGACTTCTTTGTGACTCTTGAATACAGTTTATGACAGATTAGTATTTACAGACAAATCTTGTGACTTCTTTGTGACTCTTGAATACAGTTTATGACAGATTAGTATTTACAGACAAATCTTGTGACTTCTTTGTGACTCTTGAATACAGTTTATGACAGATTAGTATTTACAGACAAATCTTGTGACTTCTTTGTGACTCTTGATTACAGTTTATGACAGATTAGTATTTACAGACAAATCTTGTGACTTCTTTGTGACTCTTGATTACAGTTTATGACAGATTAGTATTAAAATAGCTGTTGTTTGCACAACAGCTATATATAATTTTAGCCTACGTTTGCATACCATTCACATAAGGAATGGTATGCAACACTCAGACATCATCCCTGTATCGCATCCAATGGGATGCGATACTATTGGGCGACTTTATGTCGCACCCAACCCTACTATCCCTAAAACAAAAACTGTTTTTCATAGAGATCTCGGGCTGAGTGCGATATCGACAATGTATTAGTTAAGTTAAAAGTAAAATAAATAAGTGATTAAAAGAAAAGTATAATAAGTGTTTTAATTATAATTATAAGTGAAGAGAGAGAGAGAGAGAGAGAGAGAGAGAGAGAGAGAGAGAGCCGACGGCTGTCCACCGGAACTACAGTCGACATAATAAGAGACGACAACAGTTGAAGATACTATAGCTGTCACTGAATTAGTTCCACAAGAAGCTACAGATACCATTGAATTGACTAAAAGAACCTGAAGACAAATCAATAGATGAAACAGAATCTACTGTTGATATAAGTAAGAAAAAAATTATAAAACCGAAACGCAAATCAATTGCTACAGAAGAAGTGATTCCAAAACAAGAGACGACAACAGTTGAAGATACTATAGTTGTCACGGAATTAGTTCCACAAGAAACTGCAGATACCATTGAATTGACTAAAAGAACCTGAAGACAAATCAATAGATAAAACAGAATCTACTGTTGATATAAGTAAGAAAAAGATTATAAAACCGAAACGCAAACCAATTACTACAGAAGAAGTGGTTCCAAAACAAGAGACGACAACAGTTGAAGATACTACAGCTGTCACCGAATCAGTCCCACAACAAACTGCGGAAACTACTCAATCGATTTGAAGACCAGCTATCGTGTCAATACAAAGTCGGTCAATAATTACCGTCGGTAAAAGTGAGTTGACTATTTTATAGTAGTATACACTGAACTACGTATTGATAAATAATTTCTATCTAAGTAGTATACACTGAACTATGTATTGATAAATAATTTCTATCTAAGTAGTATACACTGAACTATGTATTGATAAATAATTTCTATCTAAGTAGTATACACTGAACTATGTATTGATAAATAATTTCTATCTAAGTAGTATACACTGAACTATGTAGTGATAAATAATTTTATCTAATAAGTAGTTGTAACGGGTTGTAACACCCAATGAATACTACTAGTATTACTAGACCGTTACATAGATACTATTTTCAGAAGTAGGGGATGATAAATTCCCAAAAGCCCCACATTTTAATTATTGGTTTTAATTAATTTATAATTTGAAACTTATTATTTATTTGACTTAAATGTATTTTGCTTTTATGTTTTATTATTTGCTTCCCTTGACTAACCCGGGCAGTTGTGCCCTGGGCCGGGTGAGTAGCCCTGGCAGTCGAGGTGTATCCGAAACAAAAAACCTATCCTTTTATTTTATGTTTTTATTTTCTTTAAATTTATGTAACGATTTAATTTAATAATTTATAAATAAGTATATGTAATTGTGAATTACAATCGGCCGTAGTAGTTCACTTTTGATTTACTTGTTAAACACTAAGCTAAGAACACTTGTGTATAATTTGTTCAATCGAAACAAACCATTCCATGATTTAATTTATTATCTTATCGATTAAGTTATCTAACCGGTTCACCTCAATTATTTTATTATTTTAATTTTAGTAATTTATAAGGCCTAGTGGTATACCGTCGTTGATATTGGGCTATAATTTTATAAGTATTATAATGTATAAAACTATATTATTGGAAGGGAATATAGGGTCAGGAAAGACAACCTTTAGTCATTATTTGAGTCAATCTCAAATAGCAAACAGACTTTCTATACATAATGAACCTATAGATAAGTGGAGAGACCTAAACGGCCTTAACTTATTAAAAGCCTACTATAGAAAACCTAATAAGAGAGCCTTTTTATTCGAAAGTTATGTTGCACTTACAATGATTGACCATCACCGAGCGTTGCCACGTGATGGTAGTGACATTAAGGTTATGGAAAGATCGTATTTCTCCGCGATTCGCGTCTTTAAACCCACACTTGTTGATCAACATCTCATGTCTAATTATGAGAGCGAGGTGTTTGATGCTATAGTTAATGAACAGTTATCTCAATATGCGGACGCCTTGAAATACGATCTAGTAGTTTATATTGAGACCCCAATAGATAAACTCACAACCAATATATATTGTCGAGCGCGGGCCGAGGAGAGTGGTTACATACGTGTCCCTTACCTCCTTGAGCTTAATCATTATTATAACCAATGGTTAGAAAATCTACCGGAAAACATACCGGTTATTAAGGTTATGAATAATTCAACCAGAAAACAATTAGAGTTAATGACTCCTACATACGCCGAGTCCATTGTTAAAGCACTTGACATTTAAAAATGCTGTGAGTAGGCGACCCGTGTGACGGCACTGCTGGGCGTCCGCTTCACAACTTATAAATGTTAGGTGCAATTTGTGTGTAGTATTGTGTATTCTATTGTGTGTGTATGTAGTATCTGTAATATGCTTAACACTAAGGTATACTTAGGTGTTTTCGGTGAAAACAATGCCGGTCACCCGATGTTATACCTAACATTTTATGCTTTAATTATTTTATATATTAACATTTACATATACACCAACTAACATGATTTTAATATTCAACAGTATACAATGTCGGGCCTATATGACGATAGTAGCTACAGTAGGGATTCATTGTCTAGAGTTGAAGAACTAATACGTGACAAATCAGAAAAGACAAACGTGATAACCTATATATTTACGCCTAACGACCGACGTTGTCTAGAAGCCATCGAATGCGTGAGATGTAGAGGGAAATTTATTGAGCCGGGTTTATATTACAAACATTTGGTCTACAAACATGATTTTAGCGCTTTCCAAGCACACAAATTAATTGGAGAAATGCTACATCACGGGTTTGAACCACCAATAATTTGTAACAACTGCAGCGAAGAATTCTATGATTACACAAAACTACATAATCATCAAGTTGAAAGTAGGCACTGCAATGATGAGCTAAATGTTATGAAGTTACCGGACAAGAAGAGAATAAATAGTCCATTCTATAAAAACAAAGTCCCAATTGTCTGTCACCAGTCTAATAATACTCACGGTAACACTTTGCTTCAAACATTTACGACTACTAAGTATAGTGGCGACAATAATTGGCCAAAATTAATACAAACTTCTTTTGCGTGCAATGACGAAAACTGCAGCAAAGTATTTCCTACTATAAAAGAACTAAATCAACACGGAAAACTAGAACATGGCACGTGTCACAAATGTGATGAGACATTTATAAATCAAGAAAAACTCGATCACCATTTAGTTTATAAACACAACAGAGATCCTAAGTATCATTGCATTACAGGCTCATGTGATCAAAGATTTTGCTGGCAAAACGCATCGTTTAGACATCTCGACACTTACTCGGCTGACTGTATTCGTCAGCTCAACAACGGCAGGCCCAAATTACCATCTGATCCTTTAGTTGAACGGACTAAACGTTTGACAGAAAATATAATGAAAACACCCAAACTTGACAAACAAGCAAAAACATTTTATTGTTTATTATGTGAAAGGAAATTCTCAAGTGGCTACGATTTATACAATCACAAGAAAGCTATGCACAACCGAAAACTCAAGTCGGCAAGGAAGTGTGACCTATGCCCCGAATTTTTCATTGAAAAGGGAGATCTTGTTCTACATCGTCAACTTAATCATAAAATTAAATTTCGAAAATTTCCAACCTCATATAGGTGTTGTGATTGCAATAAAGACTTCAGATCACCCAAAACCTTGCGCGACCACAAGGAAACTCATCATGGGTTGAATTTGTTTGATTGCATCTATTGTAATGAAAAATTCAGTACAAAGAAAGATTTGGATTCACATAACATAATTTGCAAATCAGTTCGGATAAACCCCGAGACAATAACACTGGAAGATAGTGACACATCGCGTGAAACCTTATCTCTCACAATGAATAACGGTCATCGATCCCCAGAATACTCACCGATGGATTTACAATTAATAAGCTGTCAAAAGGAAGGATGCGACGAACAGTTTTTAACTGAAGAAGACTTGAGCATTCACGTTTATCTTCGTCATCAACCCCGATATCCTTGTTTGAATTGTTTTGCAAAATTCGATTCTATCATTACTTTAAACGAACACGAAAGACGTCAACACGGAAAGACTAACTTTGATTGTTTGTTTTGTATACAATCTTTTGGCTCATTAACCGAATGGGAAAAACACCATAACTTATGTAAACCAACTAGAGATCCCGACACAATAAGTCTTGATGATATAAGTAACTCGTCAATGACACCCTATGTCCCGACACCATCACCACCTTTAATTACAAGACTTCGAGTTAACCAAGTTCGGACACAATCAAGTGTTAATAAGAGTACCATCAAATGCGATCAGTCAGGTTGTCCAATGATGTTTTCATCAATAAGTAAAATGGTGGAACATTTTAACACTCATAAGTTGTCGCCTATTCAGTTGCCATTTAACTCAACTGACTAAAATATTTACCTTTTTATTTGCTTATCGACATTAAACCCAGATGTAATACTGAATATTAAATGTTTGTGCCTGAATTAATGCTTTTCTTTGTTTCCACCTACCTACCCTACTAATAGATGTCGAATACCCAATGTCAGGAAATGGATGTTGCGAGCAGTGACAGCGACGGGCCATTCGATCCAAACGAGTCGATTTTTCCGACACAACATACTTTACGCAAGATACGAAGAAATATCAACAAACTTTACAGACGTGTTAAGGCAAGAGTAGAAGCCATAGAGGCATACATCGCCGAAAACCCGAATCCAACCAACTTAGAACAAACAAGGAGGATTGGAGAACTGAGAGTGCAATTACGACTACACTTACGTACAGTGGCCGAAAGTTCGGATAACATCGAGAGGCATCAACGTAGCAGACGAGAAGACCGGCCCGAAACCTGGAAACATTATGAAAAATACAGGAACCTGAGAAGGCTACAAGTCCGGAACCTGATTGAAATGGAACCAGGACTCCGATTAATATGCCCTCTTAAACCCGATCATGCCGCAATACTCCAAAATAATAAATGTTTTATTTGTTTCAAAAAATGCTGTTAGAATAACAATAAATATGTCTTACAATTAATTAACTAATGTATTTTGTTTGCTGATCTATTTAAAATAAATGTTTTATGCAAATTAATGAATTGTGTTTGTTGTAAGAATGTATGGACTCGGGTATGAAAGGTTATTAGATTAAGGTTAATACAAAGAGGTTCTACCAAATATATAGAATCAGTTGTTGACAAGTTTGTTTTGAGTTAATTTTAAATTAGTAGGTTAATAGTTAATGTAGACTTTGATAATCAAGGCCCGCATTAATCTTGCATTTACATTAGATGTCAAACCAAACAAAACAAATTATCAACGAAATCGAAAAGAATTTTCCCGACTACCGTCAGATTAAGAGAGAAGTCACTAAAGAAAGAGAGAAAATTACTTACATTAGGAAAGAGCTATACCGACAGGTTGAAAAGGTTAAGAAGGGGAAACCAACATTTAATGTAGCTGTCAAACCTCAGTTTCCTGTAATTGTGTTTCCTAAACCTATTCAATTCAGATTTTCTGAATATTGGTTAACAACACTAACTAATTATCATATACAAGCTATGGAAAGATATAACGATTGTCGATTAAAATTAGAATTCTATAAACACGAACTATCAAGAATAGCCGATTATCATGAAATCAATTTAGAGTCAATAATCAGTGAATATGATAATCATTTTAGTATACCTGATAAAACAAATTGTAGTGAATGTAGAAAATCGATATTTGTTTGTCGAACTCACATTAGACCAGAAGATACTATAAGTAGGCCGGAAGTCATAGACGAAGAGACACTTTCGATGTTGCCCAACATGTCTGCTGTTGCCGTAGATGTCGAGTCAGCCGATCTTATACCCAATAACGCAAAAAAGGGAAAACCAATCGCAATACGCGTAGCATTAATGGGTGAAGTGCCAAAAAGAGATAGAAAACATTTGAAGGGGCGATCACACGTTCCCGACTACAAACTGATATATCATTCATTCTGGTCACCCCCGACGACCGGTCGCATCAACTGTTGGAAACCAATAACTGGTTATAACTTAAGAGACTTAAAAGAACATTCAGATCAGATGATGGTGAGATCAGTGGCTAGAACTAACTTTCTTAAAATAATTCAAAACAAAATTTTAGTCACCTGTAATCATGAAAGCGACCTTAAAGCTTTGGAAATAAATCAATCTGAAGTTAACTACAGGGACATACAAGACTATTATCGTCGACCAATGGACGCCGGAATACAATCAGTAAAATTGGAATGGCTAGCCAAGTACATATTAGATACAGACATTCAAAACAACAAAGCAATTAAATCTCACAGTCCCGTAACTGATGCATGCGTTACCCTCCAACTCTATAAATTAATCCCGAGTGATCACTGGGTCGACCCGACTCGACAAACTTTGGGGATTACAATTAGATGTCCTGACTCTCCACTAATAAGATTTTACGACAACTTTGAACCTGATTATGAACCCGATTGTTAGATTAACTTTACGCTACCTTATACTTTACAGTCAATGTCTTCGATGATTATAATTTTACTGCTCTGCTTCACTGTCGCCAATGTTGTTTCACGAGGACCTCCCTCTCTACCAAAATCATGGTCACGCAGAACTTTCGGCTCAGAAGATAAGAGTTTAAACCTGGATAGTTATATGATAGCGGAAGATTACAAAGACCATATACTATCTATGCACACATGGTGTTATAACGAAACAAGGCATTTTATACGAGAGCCTTTCGATACGTATTTTTTAAACATAACTGGAGCTGATCTCGAAATATTGAGTTGTCCACCCACCCCGGTGGGCTGTGATGAATCCGTATACAAAACACACTGTAAGAAATGTATGGATGGTCTTGAAGTGATTATATATTTTAAGGCTTGGCGAATGTTGTTTCTTAAAGACGCTCAAATAACAGCTAAGGAATTACGAGTTTATAACTTATTGGGTACTACTATAAGTACAGATCCGACTTTGTATAAAAACGCAGCAATACTAACCATCTCCAAAACCGAATTTGGTCCGGAACCCGAAGCCATATATTTATTAGAAAGTGACCCGAATAGATTCGATAAAACCAAAAATTTACAAAGACTTCAAAGCACTTTTTCATATACATACACTGACGGTGATTATCTCGTAACGATGGACGATTTACCATTTGGTACCTACGATTTTGATCGATTCCCTAACGTAGRCGTGTACGATGAGATACACAAACAAAGATTTATCGAAAGTATAAGGCAAAGAAAAACCTCACGAAAACTCTTAACTAAACACTTAAACCAATCATTTATTCCCGAACAATTCGATAACGAATCGACAATAATAACAACAAAGGATGAACTACTCACTTATAACCCATCCTTTCTGAGTGAAGACTATGTTACCAAAGCAGGAATATTTGGAGTACAATTTATACGCAATGGAGTCGGATACGTCTTTGACTCAGTTTGGGATCACTTTATACGTGTCGAGCTACCGACTTTCAGACCTCAACTTATCAACACAGTTATGCCAACTGACTGTTTAGATTTTCTTGCATTACTTAATGACAACATTACTAAAAAGATATTTGACGAAAACTCGAAAGATCTGTATAAGCAGCAAAACGAAAGTTGTAACCAACTTGAAAATGAGGTTAAAAGCATAATGGAAACGACAATATTGACATTAAAGTCAGCTCATACACAATTTAAAGAAAGACAATTAATAAGGGTGCAGCGATTCGAACCGATAACAATGGCGGTTGTGGGTGCTGGGGTCGCGATAGCTTCCGGTATTGCATTCTTAGCCGGGTGGAATGTGAATCAGGATTCTGATATCAGGGAATTAGAAAACGACTTTAGAAAACTCAAAGGACAACTTGATCTAAACAAGCAAAACATCGAAATTTTGAGAGATAAACTAAAAGGGATAAATAACGTGCTGGATGAAAGCAATAGACTTTTAAATCAGAAGTTAGAAAGTTTGAAGACTACTACGGAGAATCAACTGAGGGCTCTCTCCGACTTTGTTGAAAGAGAGATTGAYTTGCTTAATGAACAGCAATACCTATTAGCTCTACTCACTCACACAAATATGTTTAAAATTTTAAAATTAAACGCACTACAACAACTATCATTGCTTATCATGGATATGTTTCAAAACTTTGAAAACATAATGGCAGATCTAAGAAGATCGGTTCTTAGTCATCAACTAATTCCTTGGACAAGTTTAAAACCGATACTTGATGGAATAAAAGAACATATACAATACACATATGAACTTGGAATCGATTATGAGGATTACCACCTATATTACGTTTTGCCGCTCGTAACTTATCGAATTGACTTGACTGAAAATGCCTTATATGTCCACCTACAAATACCTCTTCGGAAGCCAATCAAGCCAAATAAATTCGATATGGTATCGCTCCGTTCAACCGGATTTCCTTGCCATCAATCTATATGCGGCAATACAACCAAAGACAACAACAATCTAGTGGTCATAGATACCCCAATCAGCCTATGGCTAGTACATAATCAACGCCTACATAGAGAGACTTATAAAACTGACTATGCGTGTAAAGCTACAGGTGCTAATGAAGTTTGTTTCACCTTTCAATCCCACACTCTTAGAATGCCCTCTGATTGCAGCCAGGCCCTGATGGACTGGTCTGCTTCATTAATTGTTCAAGAATGCAAACTCATGCAGCGAAATATAAAAACCTACTTACCTATTGCCATAACGAGCAATAAATTTATACTGCACTCAAAAATCATACCCAATTACGTATTAATTAACAAACGCGGGTTGGACACTGAAATAATAAACAGCGGATTTGCCGATGTCGTTACTATCCCTCCATTTAATGAAGTATTTATACCATCACTCAAACTAACACTTATAGGACCATATGATAAGGAAATGCGTTCGGAAAGCAACGAAACCATAAATACAGTAAATCAAGAGACAATTGATGACTTTGCAAAATACGCGTCTTTCACACCAGATCAAGATATTTTCTCGAAAATAAAAGGAAGGAAGCGAAATTTCCGTATCTTTGATCCAGACAGATACAAACTACAAGTTGAATTTGATAATTCTAAACTTACTGCAATTTCAAATTATTTAATGGAATCAACCAAAGAGCTGGAAGCGATGGTGATCGATATTGATGATAACTTTGTTTCACATGAAGAACACACCACATTCTACACCTATATAACCATAATTGCCGATTGTTTGAAAACTTTTGCGACTCTGATTGTGTTATTTGGAATAATGACATATACAAGGCCGTTTGGACGCATAGCCGGACCAGTGTTAATTGTCCACAGTCGTCGAACTGATGCGCTTTCTTTCGATAGTATAACTACATATGTTGGAAGCTTTGATATCACTATCAACTTTCTATTCGTAATAACTTGTATAGTTATGTTAGGTCTATACGTAAAACTGGCCTACTTTAGGACAATACGGTTAGCATCTTATGAAGGACAGTGTACGGCACGCAGTACATCACACAATTTTGCATTGGTTATCAGTCTCGAACATAAGGCCCATTATTTCAGATATAAGCTTTTTGAAACAATCAATTTAAGAATCCCGCTAATGAAAGGACTTAATAGCGAAAATTCAATAGTTGAAACTGATTTTGGACCGGATGTATGTCGTGTTGAAGTAGTAAACCTTTACAATCAATGGCTAATACGAAACAAACACCTGGAACTAGCCGAATTGGTTATGATAGTTGGGTTAGATAATTTGGGGAGAATTGTTAAGAAATACAACCTTAATGTCAAGTTACCCATTCACAGAATATCATGGCAACTACCTACAACAAATCAAGTCAAACCTGACATAACCTGTCATACGATTTTGTGCGGACGATGTATCGTTAATGCGATACACGTCTAAGTCTATACATTCACTAATTAACCAATTATTTGCCTAGATGCTTAACCCCGACGCAATATTAGAAGAGTTATCAACTATCACCGCCGCCGCGCCTATGCCACACGCTATCGATTTAACAAGAGAATCAACAAGTAAAGAAATTCAAACTCCGCCACTGTATAATGATAAACCTATAAGATACACTAACCAATTCACGGACCTACACGGATTCAACCCACAACAGACCGACCTGCCAACAGCTCCAACAATTTCTGACATAGACTTAACAAGATATCGGGCTCCTTATAGTCTTAATAAAAATAATTGTCCTCCCTATGATCCTTTCAACATTAAACGTTGGATCGAAAAATATGAAAACGCGACCGCGGGATATACCGACTATGATCGCCTTAACCACCTGTTTTATTGTTTTGACAAAACAGACTATTATGACTACTACTCAAAGCTAAAGAAATCTAATCTCTTAAATAACTGGCCGGAAGCAAAAGCCGTATTCCTCGCAAGACACACAGATCACTTCGAATGCAGTTTCGAACAGTTAGTTGACTTTAAGCAAACCAACAATGAAAGTGCAAAGAAATACATTATGGAGAAAGAAAGCATGATATCCTACTGTAGCCATCCTATACCAGATGAACATGGCATTGAACTGATAAGAAAAGGCTTACTTTACCCTATCCGAAGCAAACTACCAACGCAAATAAACTCAATCGAAGAATTAATACAAGTCGTAGTCCCGATAGAAAGACAATGTCTAGAAGAAAAGCTTATTGGCCCCAATGCTATATCAAATATAGGTATAGACCACTCTCAAGAATTACAGACAATACGAATGGACTTACGACGATTACGTAACGACTTGCGAAACGCTAGAACTTTTGGGGGAAGTTTGCAGAATACTATCCCCAAGGCAGCCGGTAGCAATCAGAGACAAGATGTAGTACGTCCATCGAACGTCGTGCGTGACACTCGAGGAAATATTCAATGTTGGAATTGCCACGAATATGGTCACATGTCAAATACCTGTACAAAAGACAGAAAGGAACCGGTATGTTACAGATGCAAAGAGGTGGGTCATAAATCCCCACAATGTCCACGAAGTAAACAGGGAAACTAGTCGCGAAGGTACAATCTGTAGGCGTTGTACCCCATCGAATTTATCGAAGTTCGCCTTCAAATACTTTACAAATTTATATAACAATTAACTCAGCTAAATATCTAACGCTTTTGGACACAGGCAGTGAGCGATCACTTATGCCTATAGATACTGCACGCAACTCTAAATTACAAATTCACAAAACAAAAATTAACTATGTAGCCGAGATGATAGCCGGTCATAAACAAATCATTTCGTATTGGAGTCCATTGGTATTCACAATAGAAGAAGGCAAGAATGTTTATCAATTTAATCAAGACATGTTATTACATTTCGGTCAAAACGAAGAGATTCCGTTAGGAATGGACTTTATAAATAAACATATAGACATAATAAACCTTACAGAAGACGCACCAAAAATTACTTTTAAATTACCCGACCCCACTGATACCATGGATGTCAATGAGCTACTCACTATGTCGCCTTACTACAAACCTAGTGACAACTACACGCAAGACATCATTAGCTCAATGATGCTCACAATAACCGAAGAAAAAACCAAGTTAAAGATTATGAATATACATATGGATGACACTACAGATTATGAAATTGAAGAAAGAGATCTTATCGATTTACCTGAGGAAGTTGACATTGACAGCATGATAGACAAAACAAACGTCGATGAATTCAATCAAATGAAAGACTTTTTAATAACAAAAAGGCACTTCTTTGTCACCTCCTTAAAAGACATAGGCACGACTGACATTTTGGAGCATACTATTGAATTAACCACAGATGTGCCTTTCTATAGGAAACCGTATCACACAAATCCAATCAAGGCTGAATTTATCAAAAATCATGTGCAACAACTATTAAAAGAAGGATTAATTCGCGAGTCAAGAAGCTGTTATGCCGCCCCTGTAGTAGTAGCTTACAAGAAAAATGGAGACATGAGGTTTTGCATTGACTACCGAGAACTCAACACTGCAACCATTAAAGACCGCTTTCCGTTGCCACTTATAAACGATTTGTTGCATGCATTGGGTTCCAGTAATTATTACTCCAGTCTCGACCTATTTTCGGGATTTCATCAAATCAAAATAGCAGAAAAGGACAAACACAAAACTGCATTCATATGCAGCGAAGGATTTTACGAGTATAACGTCTTAAGTTTTGGTCTGACCAACGCACCGGCTACTTTCGAAAGAATGATGCAGAAGGCTTTCGCTGGATACTTATTCAAATTTGTCCTAGTCTATTTAGACGACATAGTGGTTTATTCTAAGACTTTTGAAGAACATCTCAAGCACTTAGATCTTGCCTTTGACCGCCTCAAACAAGCAAATTTACGAGTTAATTCAAAGAAATGTCAATTCTTAGCAAAGAAATTACAGTACCTAGGATATATAGTAAGCATGGATGGTATCAGTCCCAATCCCGCTAATGTTGAGAAGATAACGAATATGCCTGAACCAAAAACACTAAAACACGTGCGACGATTTCTAGGATTATGTAACTATTATCGATGTTTGATTAAAGACTTTGCAAAGATAGCTAAACCTATCACAGATTTATTAAAAAAGACAATCGCAGCGAAAGTCAACAAAATAAATTGGACACATGAATGTGATATTGCGTTCAATAAATTAAAAGAAAAGTTGTCTACCTACCCAGTTGTTGGTCATTATAAGCCCGATGAGCCGATAATCCTCTACACTGACGCTAGTAAATATTCTGCCGGATGGGTTCTACATCAATTACAGAACGGTATTGAAAGAGTATTACTATACGGAAGTTACAAATTTAGCCCGAGAGAACAGAACTATTGTGTCACGGATCAAGAGGCACTAGCGCTAGTAAAAGGCATTAGAGCCGTACAACAATATATTAACAACGCCCCATTTACCGTTCGTGTAGATCATCATAGCCTATGTTTTCTCACAACAATGAAGAATCTTAACGGAAGGCTCGGAAGATACGCTTTGGAAATACAACACTTAATCCCCAACTTACGCATAGAATATAAATCTGGGTCACTTCACAAGAACAGCGACTGTATGTCAAGACTTCCGATAATAGAACAAGAGTTAATCGATAGTAAAGCCATTAAGCCATCAAAAGCTAAATGTATTTCAATCGCACTGTGCAAGTCTAAGGAATGTATACTAAACGATATGGAGCGTGCAAGAGAGGAACTGATGCATTTTTCAGATATCAAATCGTTTGAGTATTTTGGTTGGGAATTCACTCTAAACAGTTTAACAAATGTCAAAACTGTTAAAATACACAATAATCAAATAACAGAGTCTAACGCTCAAGAATTAATAAACACCCGCGAAGAACAGCTAAAAGATTCTTGGACTCGGTCTCTCATCGAATCATTGGAAAGAAACGAGTTAGAAACACAAAAAAGACATGTACTTATCGATGGATGCGTTTACCGAATATTCTACTTTGAGGGACACCCTGTTTATTTGTTTTGCCTGCCGAAACACTTGAGAGAATTAGTTCTTTCCGATTTACACGGATCACTTACATCTGGACATATGGGAAGAGATCGCACTATGAGTGAGGTTTACCGTCGATTCTATTGGCCAGAAAGAAAGAAAGATGTGGATAAATTCGTAAGAAGCTGTAATTGTTGCCAACGTCGCAAACATGAGACAACATATCCGAGAGGATTACTACATTCAATCTCTATTGAACACCCAATGGACCTCATAGGCATGGATCTGGTCGGACCATTACCCCGTAGCAATGACTATCGTTATCTCATTGTTGCCGTCGACTATGCTACACGATTTGTAATTCTGGGAAAAATCAAAGATAGGCAACCGCAAGGAATAGCTGASTTCTTTATAAAGCAAATTTGTTTAAGATTTGGCTGTCCGACGCGAATATTGACTGACCAGGCAAGGGAATTAATATCCCAAGCAATGGAAGTCGTATTTCAAAGTTTTCAAACACAACATAGTCTATGTGCTCCTTATAAGCCATCAACACAAGGACTAGTGGAGAGAACAAACAGGACGATAATAAATTCTCTCTCATTATACTGTCACAGCAATCAAGATAACTGGTCATCGGTTATTCCGTACATAGAGTTTGCAATCAACGCATCCACTCAATCTTCTACTGGAAAATCCCCATTTTATTTAATGCATGGTTTTCATGTTCGTAAACCTATAGATGTTGCCTTTGGTTTACCATTCGACAGCCCCAAGCAAACAACTGGCGATCATTTAGCCGACGCCAGAGAAGTTGCTCGAGAGTTCCTAAAGTCAGCCCAAGACAAACAAAAATTCTATTACGATCAAAAACGAAGTCCACAATTTTTCAATATCGGAGACACGGTAGGACGATACAAACTTTTACGACAAAAGGGGGTCAACACTAAAATGCAGTTAAAATATTTTGGACCTTATAAAGTGGTCAAGATACATGGTGACCCACCAAACAACTATACTATTGAAAGTCTTTCAGACCCAAGGGAAAGATCTAAAGTCCCTATAGAACAACTTAAATTATGGTATTTAAGAGACCCTATCGAAACAGAATATTTTGAGGATAATAATAGCCCAAATATCAGCGATATCTCGCATGAAACCAATGATGTTTCATGTTCGCAAATCAGTCTGCGTACTGATAGTAATAATAATACAGGGAAAGCTTATGAGATCCCTGACAAAGGAGTGGTCGTCTGCGAACTTCCACAGTCCGTTACTTCTTTGACAGTGGGAAATGAAGATATCATTTCGCCGGCTGTTGTATCGACGTCGTCAAACCAATGAAGAGGAGGAGTTCTACATTGGCGGTTTTGAAGTTCTACGCGTAGAATATTTGGACTCGCATTGACTACTCTCTTAGTGATCAATACGACTTTAAATATTCAATTTATTTAATTTAGCTTTATTTATTTATCTGCTTTAATTATTGTAGCATTTTAAGCGTTTGATGTTTATTATTACCTTATTGTTTTAATTTGTGTTGTTTTAAGCATTCTAAAATACCAAAAAAAAAATTATAAAACTGAATGATCACTCAGCTCAGGGTCTGATCTGTCGGTCAGGAGGCCGATAAAATAGCTGTTGTTTGCACAACAGCTATATATAATTTTAGCCTACGTTTGCATACCATTCACATAAGGAATGGTATGCAACACTCAGACATCATCCCTGTATCGCATCCAATGGGATGCGATACTATTGGGCGACTTTATGTCGCACCCAACCCTACTATCCCTAAAACAAAAACTGTTTTTCATAGAGATCTCGGGCTGAGTGCGATATCGACAATGTATTAGTTAAGTTAAAAGTAAAATAAATAAGTGATTAAAAGAAAAGTATAATAAGTGTTTTAATTATAATTATAAGTGAAGAGAGAGAGAGAGAGAGAGAGAGAGAGAGAGAGAGAGAGAGAGAGCCGACGGCTGTCCACCGGAACTACAGTCGACATAATAAGAGACGACAACAGTTGAAGATRCTATAGCTGTCACTRAATTAGTTCCACAAGAAGCTACAGATACCATTGAATTGACTAAAAGAACCTGAAGACAAATCAATAGATAAAACAGAATCTACTGTTGATATAAGTAAGAAAAAGATTATAAAACCGAAACGCAAATCAATTGCTACAGAAGAAGTGATTCCAAAACAAGAGACGACAACAGTTGAAGATACTATAGCTGTCACTGAATTAGTTCCACAAGAAGCTACAGATACCATTGAATTGACTAAAAGAACCTGAAGACAAATCAATAGATAAAACAGAATCTACTGTTGATATAAGTAAGAAAAAGATTATAAAACCGAAACGCAAACCAATTACTATAGAAGAAGTGATTCCAAAACAAGAGACGACAACAGTTGAAGATACTACAGCTGTCACCGAATCAGTCCCACAACAAACTGCGGAAACTACTCAATCGATTTGAAGACCAGCTATCGTGTCAATACAAAGTCGGTCAACAGACAAATCTTGTGACATCTTTGTGACTCTTGAATACAGTTTATGACAGATTAGTATTTACAGACAAATCTTGTGACTTCTTTGTGACTCTTGAATACAGTTTATGACAGATTAGTATTTACAGACAAATCTTGTGACTTCTTTGTGACTCTTGAATACAGTTTATGACAGATTAGTATTTACAGACAAATCTTGTGACTTCTTTGTGACTCTTGAATACAGTTCTTTGTGACTCTTGAATACAGTTTATGACAGATTAGTATTTACAGACAAATCTTGTGACATCTTTGTGACTCTTGAATACAGTTTATGACAGATTAGTATTTACAGACAAATCTTGTGACTTCTTTGTGACTCTTGAATACAGTTTATGACAGATTAGTATTTACAGACAAATCTTGTGACTTCTTTGTGACTCTTGAATACAGTTTATGACAGATTAGTATTTACAGACAAATCTTGTGACTTCTTTGTGACTCTTGAATACAGTTTATGACAGATTAGTATTTACAGACAAATCTTGTGACTTCTTTGTGACTCTTGAATACAGTTTATGACAGATTAGTATTTACAGACAAATCTTGTGACTTCTTTGTGACTCTTGAATACAGTTTATGACAGATTAGTATTTACAGACAAATCTTGTGACTTCTTTGTGACTCTTGACTACAGTTTATGACAGATTAGTATTTACAGACAAATCTTGTGACTTCTTTGTGACTCTTGAATACAGTTTATGACAGATTAGTATTTACAGACAAATCTTGTGACATCTTTGTGACTCTTGAATACAGTTTATGACAGATTAGTATTTACAGACAAATCTTGTGACTTCTTTGTGACTCTTTGAATACAGAATACAGTTTATGACAGATTAGTATTTACAGACAAATCTTGTGACTTCTTTGTGACTCTTGAATACAGTTTATGACAGATTAGTATTTACAGACAAATCTTGTGACTTCTTTGTGACTCTTGAATACAGTTTATGACAGATTAGTATTTACAGACAAATCTTGTGACTTCTTTGTGACTCTTGAATACAGTTTATGACAGATTAGTATTTACAGACAAATCTTGTGACTTCTTTGTGACTCTTGAATACAGTTTATGACAGATTAGTATTTACAGACAAATCTTGTGACTTCTTTGTGACTCTTGAATACAGTTTATGACAGATTAGTATTTACAGACAAATCTTGTGACTTCTTTGTGACTCTTGAATACAGTTTATGACAGATTAGTATTTACAGACAAATCTTGTGACATCTTTGTGACTCTTGAATACAGTTTATGACAGATTAGTATTTACAGACAAATCTTGTGACTTCTTTGTGACTCTTGAATACAGTTTATGACAGATTAGTATTTACAGACAAATCTTGTGACTTTTGTGACTCTTGAATACAGTTTGTGACTCTTGAATACAGTTTATGACAGATTAGTATTTACAGACAAATCTTGTGACTTCTTTGTGACTCTTGAATACAGTTTATGACAGATTAGTATTTACAGACAAATCTTGTGACTTCTTTGTGACTCTTGAATACAGTTTATGACAGATTAGTATTTACAGACAAATCTTGTGACTTCTTTGTGACTCTTGAATACAGTTTATGACAGATTAGTATTTACAGACAAATCTTGTGACTTCTTTGTGACTCTTGAATACAGTTTATGACAGATTAGTATTTACAGACAAATCTTGTGACTTCTTTGTGACTCTTGAATACAGTTTATGACAGATTAGTATTTACAGACAAATCTTGTGACTTCTTTGTGACTCTTGAACAGTTTATGACAGATTAGTATTTACAGACAAATCTTGTGACTTCTTTGTGACTCTTGAATACAGTTTATGACAGATTAGTATTTACAGACAAATCTTGTGACTTCTTTGTGACTCTTGAATACAGTTTATGACAGATTAGTATTTACAGACAAATCTTGTGACTTCTTTGTGACTCTTGAATACAGTTTATGACAGATTAGTATTTACAGACAAATCTTGTGACTTCTTTGTGACTCTTGAATACAGTTTATGACAGATTAGTATTTACAGACAAATCTTGTGACTTCTTTGTGACTCTTGAATACAGTTTATGACAGATTAGTATTTACAGACAAATCTTGTGACTTCTTTGTGACTCTTGAATACAGTTTATGACAGATTAGTATTTACAGACAAATCTTGTGACTTCTTTGTGACTCTTGAATACAGTTTATGACAGATTAGTATTTACAGACAAATCTTGTGACTTCTTTGTGACTCTTGAATACAGTTTATGACAGATTAGTATTTACAGACAAATCTTGTGACTTCTTTGTGACTCTTGAATACAGTTTATGACAGATTAGTATTTACAGACAAATCTTGTGACATCTTTGTGACTCTTGAATACAGTTTATGACAGATTAGTATTTACAGACAAATCTTGTGACTTCTTTGTATTTGAATACAGTTTATGACAGATTAGTATTTACTCTTGTGACTTCTTTGTGACTCTTGAATACAGTTTATGACAGATTAGTATTTACAGACAAATCTTGTGACTTCTTTGTGACTCTTGAATACAGTTTATGACAGATTAGTATTTACAGACAAATCTTGTGACTTCTTTGTGACTCTTGAATACAGTTTATGACAGATTAGTATTTACAGACAAATCTTGTGACTTCTTTGTGACTCTTGAATACAGTTTATGACAGATTAGTATTTACAGACAAATCTTGTGACTTCTTTGTGACTCTTGAATACAGTTTATGACAGATTAGTATTTACAGACAAATCTTGTGACTTCTTTGTGACTCTTGAATACAGTTTATGACAGATTAGTATTTACAGACAAATCTTGTGACATCTTTGTGACTCTTGAATAAAGTCAACCGTTAAAAAGTTAGCCATTGAAACTAATGTTAAATACTTATTTAAGCTATACTTTTAGTATTAACTTTATACGTATACTGTTAAGGTGTGGGTTTTCGGGCCTTAAGCCTGGAGATCGATTCCGTCCTAGAGACACTTTAGTGTTGAATCAATCATTGTTAGTCGAACGCGGGTATTATAAGGTAGTACAGTAAAATTCTTAATATATCTCACCCAATACATTTAGTTAAACATAAGTTTAATAGTATGAGTAAATTAACATTGATTGAAGTGGCAAAAGCATTAGCTAAGCTAAAGCTTTTGCACTATTTTAGTATGATTTTAATCTAAATTAATTTATATTTAAATAGCAATTAAGTGCAAATGTTTTTAGTTTAAATTAAAGCTTAAATTTAGTTTAAAATTATTTGTTTAATTTGATCTAATTAAAATACAAACATTATTAAATTAAAATTATGTAAACTAACTGTTAGACTAACAATTTAATTAGTATATTAAACATATAATATACTAATTTAAATAAAACACTTAATATAAAGTAAACAATAATATATATAAAATATTAATGTAATTTAGGTTATATATGAAATAATAAAAAACACTATAAAATTTACATGTATTTTCATAATAAATATAATTAAAATTCATTTAATTTAAATATTGTTTGATTAAATAGTTATTACTTTACTATTAAACTTATTAAAATTTGGCTGTAATTATATTTTAAGTAAAATTAATTATAGATAAAACATAATATGTTAGCAATTATATTAAAACTTGGGTGTAACAAATTTCAAAGTTAAAAATGTAATAGAAAATATGGTAAGTATACAATAATACATTAGGCGTTATACATATATATATTGAAACCAACATTAGTATATTAAAACTTGGGTGTAACAAAATTTCAAAGTTAAAAGTATAATATAAAATATAATAAATATTCAATATTTCATTAGGCGTTATACATATATATATTGTAACCAATACTAATAATAAAACTTGGGTGTAACTTTAAGTAATGTATAATTATTAATTAATAACCATAATATGTATATAATAATAAAAATGATTATTAATTTAAATAACATTAAAACTTGGGTGTAACAAAATTTCAAAGTTAAAAGTGTAATAAAATATAAAGTAAGTAATTAATAATACATAAGGCGTTATACATATATAAATTGCAACCAATATTAGTTGTTTAAATTAAGGTCATAAAAATACTTCAGAGTATATATATATTGAATTAAATTTAAGAATATCATTCACACAAGTTTAAACACTTTAATAGTAATAATTAAAAGTTTGTATTACAAAAGCGACACCTATCGGACAAAATGGAAGCTGACGCATTGGCTAACATTGTTGCTTACCTTCGTATCAATAACAACAACAAATCCACAAATAACGTCGATGAACAGCTTCGTTTACGAGAAGAAGCATTGGCACGTGAAAAGGCTTATGAAGAGCAACTCGGATGGGATGGCCTACGTACTCAATCAGAGTATACAAAAAGCGCTGCGTTCAAACACGCCCTCAGCCATCAGCTTCTTCTGTGTCCAAACTGTAGGATGGACCATCTAAAGGCAATTGATGGTGGTTTTATTGTATGTAATTGTGGGGTTCGTTTCCAAACACCCCTAACTATTCATCAAATAGTCCATAAAATATGCGTTTTAATGGACTACCACGCCTTTATTCCTTGCGCCGACCCATTACTTCAATTGGATATGTTAATGGGCAATCTATGGATAAACTGCGATTGCGGATACCATCATTCTATTTTGTAATGGCCAGCATTTTTAAATATTTTTTTCTATATATTATTATATATAGTTTTTTTTATATAATATGTATATTATTTTATATATTTTTTAAAAAATAAAATATTTTTAAAATTTAATGATTTTTCATTTTTTTTAAACTTAAAAATAAAATAAGAATATTTTTTTATTAAATTATTAAAAATTAAGTCATTCTTAGGCGTAGTTTATAAACAAAAATAAATTTAAATAATACTTTGATGTAGTTTATTATTTGTTTAAATAATACATATATTTTCAAGTTTATAAATAAAATAAATTTAAGTATTTCTTAGGCGTAGTTTAATATTTGCGTTAATAGTACATATAATTCAAGTTTGTAAACAAAAATAAATTTAAGTAATTTTTAGGCGTAGTTTATTTTTTGTTTTAATAATACTTATAAATAAAAAAAATTAAATGTTTAGGCGTTTCTACAATTTATTATAATAGTAACTATACTTCAAGAATACAAATAAAAATAAATTTAAATGTTTAGGCGTTTCTACAATTTATTATAATAGTAATTATACTTCAAGTATATAAAAACAAATAAATTTAAATGTTTAGGCGTTTCTACAATTTATTATAATAGTAACTATACTTCAAGTATATAAATAAAAATAAATTTAAATGTTTAGGCGTTTCTACAATTTATTATAATAGTAACTATACTTCAAGTATATAAATAAAAATAAATTTAAATGTTTAGGCGTTTTTACATTTTATTATAATAGTAATAATATTTAAAGTATATAAATAAAAATAAATTTAAATGTTTAGGCGTACTACAGTTTATTATAATTGTAACTATATTTCAAGTTTATAAATAAAAATAAATTTAAATTTATGGGTGTTGTTATTATATATGTATATTAATAACGTTATTAATAAAACAAATTTTAATTAAAGTTGAGTATATAAAGAGATATATTTTACATTCAATAATCATTCAGTTTTTAAAGCTAAAATTATAGTAAAAGTTATAACAGTTTTATTACTTTTAAAATAAAATTTTGTTGCAATGGCCGCTGAAAAAAGATCTGAATTATTGGCATCTATTGGTATGGATGAATCATCGTCGGACTCGGATATTGAGGAAGTGTTGCCATCAAAAAGTGGACTAAACGAACTGGAAGCGATTGGAGAGACTGATGATGACTCGAAAAAGCGCAAAGGAAAAGGCAAAGCAGGTCCGTCAGCAAAACGGGCTAAAAAAGTAAATGGTATAACATATGCAATGTATGAAAAAAGTACTCCATCCGGCAGCGATAAATCTGAAATAACTGAAAAAGTTTTTAGACGAGGTATGTAAAAATTATAACATAATATTTTAAAAAATTTATATTATTTATGTATAATTTTTACATACAGATTATGATGGTATATCAACAAAAGGTAAAGAGTTAATTTTTTTTAAATTTAACAAAGAGGACGTGCCTTCAAATTATCGCTACCGGATAGAGATGAATCACATGTCATATATCCTGAGATCACTAATTACAATTGCAATTACCAATAAATTACCAATTGATGATGTGTTTACAACATTTAAAAAACTTCAACCAAAAACTAAAAAAAGTAGTATCGGTTAAGTGAATATTAAACTCACTTAGCTATTGAGCTACTTAATCAAATTAATTCAAAATTTATTTTATAAAATTTTTAAGTAAATTTATATATAAAATTTAATAATAATATAATATATAATCAAATTTAATTACTTTGTTATTTTAATGTTAAATTTATATTTTGTATTTACAATATATTTTATTCAATAAACTTTTTATGCAAATAATATATCTTGTAATATATGAATTTAAAATTTTTATAATGTTATGTTTTTAATAAATTGTTTATAATTTATATACAATTTTGCTGTAAAAACATTGTTTTTCTACTCCAGACAAATGTTAATAATATAGTTATTTAAACTTAGTCTACTAATGGCATAGTTCCGATGTGACTATAATAGTTTAAAACATTTATTATTAACAAAGATTTGTTTCGATAACAATAGCTGGAATGTTAGCATAAACATAACATTTAAAAAATGTTTTAGATAATTTAAATAAATGATTGAAAAAGTAAATGTTTTTTAATTAAAGATATTTATTTATTTACAAATTACTTGATAAAATTAATTATTTATATATATTGAAAATAATAATGCATATGTTATATTTATAAACAATTTTAAATTTAATTATCAAATTATTAATTATATTTTTCTATTTTTACAGTCATATTTCCTTTAATAAAGCTACCATTTATTCAAAGACGAAGAGTTTTTCTCAATTGTCCACTTTGCAATGAAGCAAGCATACTTGGAGATCAAATGTCTAGACATTTAATCTATTGCAATAAATTACTAAGACTTAAATATAGAAAGTTTAGTGATTCTGTATTATATTCATGTAATTTTGTTGCGATAAATGTTATCCTTTATATACTTGGATTAACTCGTAAAATTGACAAATATATTGATTTAAAAATGATATTTTATCCAAATTCTATTAAGCAAATCTGGGCTGTTTATGAAATCATTTACAAAACTCGTAATAACATTACTTTGGATAAAAATGAGTATTTACATGTTAATCGAGCTATTGAATATTTGCTTAAAAATTGTCTAAATCTTGAAACTTGTCCATTAAAAATAATACCTGGCATGACAATGTATGATTTCAACCAAGCATTTGGTAAAAGAGACTGGAGTTTTGTAATCGATGATTATGATATTGATGTCCTTATAAATGAAAGACAACCAAACGGATTTTATACCCCAATATAAATGTTAAAATAATAAAACTGAGTTCACAAATGTATTTTCTAAATTTTAAAATAATTTATTTGTAATAATAACTTTTAAATTTTTTATAATAAAACTGATTTTTGCATTAAAATATCTAAATTAATTATTATTGCATATGTTATTTTAAATTATATTTTATAAATTAATATATATAAAATAATTAATTATTTTTATTTTAATTATTTTAGATTTAATTGCTAAAAGAAGATCTGAACTAAGATTACTTCCATATATTAAAAGACGTCTTGTTCGTCTCGATTGTCCTAATTGTTGGCAATATGAAATTCCAGGATCGCAAGCTCTTTCTCATATTAAAATATGTAATGAAAAACAATCAACGATAGCTAAAAAAATAATTTCTGAACAATTATGTTCAACGTTTGTATTATTTAACTCATTACTTTTTATACTTGGTATAAGTCGTAAACTTAACAATAAGATAAAATTGTTTAATATATTTGAACCATATGTTATAAGACAAATTTGGGCTGTTTATGAAATCTTATATAAAATACGCAAAAACATTCCTGTTGATATAAATGATTATTTATTCATTGATAAATACTTTGAATATATTATGAAAAATTGTTTAAATATGGATACATGCAAAATAAGAATAATACCTGGAATGACTATGAAAGATTTTGATCATGCATTTGGTGAAAGAGATTGGAATTATGTTCTCGATGAATATGACATTAATTTGCTTATCCATACTGAACAAAATCACGTTGCATTTACTCCATCATAAATGTATATTTACTAAAACTGAGAACATTTATTATACTATAAATTGAATTTTATAATATATAATCCAATAATAACTTTACTTGATGTATCATTGAATATAAATTTTTTTACAATAAATTTTTTTGCATTTTAATTCTGATTATTTAATTACAACATAAACAATCTTTAGACGAATTATGTACCAATTCCAATAAATAAGGTTTTGTAAAAGATGAAATATAAGTGTGAAAATAATTGATTTTTTTATTATTTACTTTATCAATACTTGAATTTATAGAAATAATATTATGAATTGATAAATAACAATTGTCTAAATCATTTTTAATAACATAATCTATTGGATACTGACATTGTTTTTCGTTAAAAATAAAAATTATTAAACTTATATTTAATAATATTGATATTATATTAGTTGTTATTAAATTTTTATTATTCATTTTCTTATAGATATGGAACAAAACAACGTCTTTACACTTCCAATCACATGTGAATATTGTGATAAAATATATACTAAGATTCGTTTATATAATAATCATATTCGTCTTATACATAGTGATAAAGTATTTGTGTATAAATGTGAATTATGTGAGAATACAGTTAATTCATCAAATAAATTACGTGCACATTATTTACACTGTGATAAGTTTAATAATAATATAAACAAAATAATTTGTAATATTTGTGGAAAAATTTATAAAGTTAAATCTACATTTATTTTACACAAATTACGTGAAATCAATCAAATTGGCAAAGGCAATCAACAATTGCCTAATATTTCTAACAAAGAACATAATTTTATGTTATCTAAAAGTGCATTTAAAAATTTTTTACAACAATATGAACTTTATCCAAAAAGAGATTATAAAGATCCTCACGATTTTTTTTATGTACATTTTGAAGATATTCAAACTTTATTAAATTTATTATTAGCTAAAATTAAATCAATTAAAGTACAATTTTGTCTTCAAGTAACGTTTTACAAAACAGTTGCTAATGTAAAAATATATACAATATCTTATTTTACAAGTGATAATTACATATTATCTTCTTTTAATTTTAACATTACTAACAAATTAATTAGTAATTTTGAAAATAAAATACAAACTTTTGAAGCAATCGGAAGCGGTTGGATAATAGATTCAATTGACAGATTAGATTTGCGAATTGCAATATATAATCCCTTAAGAGGTGGTTGTTTTAACAACAAATTACCCGATTGTATTAAAAATAAAAAAGCATTAATTTCTTTAAAAAATACTGATCAAAAATGTTTTATGTGGTCAATATTAGTAAAAATTGCTTTGTTGTATTATAAAAAATTTGAAATTAATGAATTTTTAAATGATAGAAGATTAGATTCTTTATTACCATTTAAAAATTTTGCAAACTTTAATAATATATCATATCCAGTTACTCTTAAAGATATTAAAAAGTTTGAAAATTTAAATAAACATTTAGAAATAAGAATAAATATATATGGAATTGACAGCGGATTTTCAGAAAATACTCATTCTGTTATACCTATTTACATATCTAAAAAGAAAGCTATTCACACTATAAAATTACTATATTACAATGATCATTTTTATTTTATTAAAAATTTTAATAGATTATGTGGTAACTATTCATCAATTAATCATTATTTTTGTAAAAATTGTTTAAGTGGGTTTCAAACTAAGGTTAGACTAGAGAATCATAAATATTTGTGTCAACATTTTAATCCTTCTGCTGCTGTAATGCCTAAAAATGATATAATGAAATTTACACAAATTAATTTTATGTATAGATTTCCATTTGTTATTTATGCTGATTTTGAATCACTTTTAGTTAAAGATAATCAGATGATTAATAAAAAGTCTAGGCAAATACATAAACATGTTGCTTCAGGATTTTCTTTAGTAGTCGTAAAAAATGAAAGTGAAATATATTACAAAAATGTATATACTGGTAAAAATTGTCTAAATAAATTTTTAAGTATACTCGCTACAGTATCTTATTTAATTTATGGTGAAATAAGTAACCCAAAATCAATGATAATAACTGAAAATGAAAAAATAAAACACCACTTAGATCACATTTGTCATTTGTGTAAATTACCATTTAATGATTCTCTAAATGAAAAAGTTTATGATCATGATCATATGACTGGAAAATATAGAGGTGCTGCCCATAATTTATGTAATTTATTATATCAAATCCCCAAAAAAATTCCTTTATTTTTTCATAATTTAAAAAATTACGATTCTCATTTTATTGTAAATAGTTTAAGTAATAATTATTTTAGTAAATGTACTATTATTCCCAATTCAATGGAAAAATTTCTTGCACTTGAATTAGATAATTTAAAAATATTAGATTCTTGTCAATTTTTAAATGATAGTCTAGATAGACTTGTAAAAAATTTAAAAGCTTCAAATGGTAATTTTTCAATTACAAAATCTGTTTTTGAAGAAAAAATACCAATTAACGATATAGAATTATTATTTAGAAAATGTCCTTACCCTTATGAATATCTTGATGATTGGTCTCGCTTTAAAGAAACCAAATTACCATCAATTGATGAATTTTATTCACATTTATCTGCATCTACTATAAGTTCAGATGATTATAATTATGTTTTAAAAGTATGGGAAAAATTTAAATTTAAAAATATTAAAGAATTTCAAAACTTTTATTGTTTGTTAGATACATGTCTATTAGCTGATGTTTTTCAAACATTTCGAAATATGATTTATAATACCTATCAATTAGACCCCTGTCATTTTTACAGTATTCCTGGTTTATCATGGTGTGCTGCTTTAAAAATGACAAAAATAGAAATTGAATTATTAAAAGATATTGATATGTATATGCTAATAGAAAAAGGTATCAGAGGAGGAATCTGTAATATAATGAAAAGATATGCAATTGCAAACAATAAATATTGTAATAATTATGATAATTCAAAAGAGAAATCATTTTTAGCTCATTTTGATGTTAATAATTTATATGGAAAAAGTTTAAGTGAAAAACTTCCATTAAGTAATTTTCAATGGATTAATTTAGAAATTTTAAATATTATTGATTGGTCAAATATAAATACAGAAAATGAATTTGGTTATATATTAGAATGTGATCTTGAATACCCTAGTGAATTACACGATTTACACAAAGATTTCCCACTTGCTCCAGAAAAAAATAAAGTTACAAATAATCAGCTAAGTTTATATCAAACTAATTTGTTAACAAAACTAAAGCAATTTGGTTATCGTAGATATCCTACAGAAAAATTATTATTAACTTTGAATGATAAAAACAATTATATTATTCATTTTAAAACATTAAAATTATATTTAGAACTAGGATTGAAAATAAAAGCAATACATAGAGGTATCAAATTTAAACAAAGCAATTTTTTAAAACAATATATTTCTATAAATACTGAATTAAGAAAAAAAGCTAATAATGATTTTGAAAAAGACTTATACAAATTAATGAATAATTCAGTATTTGGTAAAAGTATTGAAGATAAAAGAAAGCATGTTAACGTTAAAGTCGCCTTAAATAGAAATCAAGCAAATAAATGTATTCAGAAATTAAATTTTGATACATTTCAAATACTAAATGAAGATATTACATTAATTAAAATGAAAAAAACAAGTGTAGTCTTAGATAAACCTATTTTTATTGGTTTTACTGTATTAGAATTATCTAAACATTATATGTATACTTTGCATTACAAAGCATTTAAAAATTATTATAAAAAAAATATTCAATTGTTATATACTGATACTGATAGCTTAATTTATGAAATTAAAACAAACAATTTGTATAAAGATTTAAAAAATTATTTAAATCCTTTAATGGATTTTAGTAACTTTGATACAAACCATTTCTTATATAATGAAAAAAATAAAAAAGCAATTGGATATTTAAAATCAGAATATGGTGATAAAGTTATGAATGAATTTGTTGGATTAAAGCCGAAATTATATTCTATTTTATATGATAATATAGAAAATAAAAAAGTTGCTAAAGGCGTACAAAAAAATGTAATTAAAAATAATTTAACACATGATATTTATAAAAATGTTCTGTTAAATGAAAAATATTATAATACATCTATGACAACAATTCAATCAAAACAACATATGCTTAAAACATTATCTATTAATAAGTTTGTGTTTCATCCTATGGACGATAAGAACTATATATTATCAGATGGAGTTTCATGTCTTCCATTTGGACATAATTCATTAAAACATTAATATTTTTTTAGTTACAGACAATATGAATAATGTATATAAGGAATTAATCATTAACGGAGACAAAATTAATCCACTTGTATCAATAACACCACTAAATTTTCATGCAGTGAAACCAATGACTAAAGTTGTTTTATATGTAAATAACTTAAACGAAATACCAGCTAATTATATGGGAACATTTATTAAAAATGAAGATTTAGATGTTAAAGATATTGTCTGCAAGTTGTTTTATGTTGAAAACAAAAATTCAGACATTATGCAAATTGTTTTGTGGAATATATCTAAAACTAACACATTGTACATTAAACCAAACGAGTCTCTTGGAAAATGTTATATTGATTGTCTTAATTATTTGGATGAACGTCGTATCACAGATTATAAACTTAATTTAAGTTATGATATTATTTCAAAAGGTATGTTTAACTAATACTAAATATGTAATAATCTAATTATAAGATTAATTATTTTTTTAGATGAACAATTAAAAATAAATATGGATTTTGGATCGTGTCTTCCTACCAGAGGTACATCAAAAAGCGCTGGATTAGATTTATACTCAAATGAGGATAAAATGATATTGCCATCTCAACGCAAACTTGTTTCAACTGGATTAAGCATTTACATGCCAAATAATTCATTTGGCTTTATTGCTCCAAGAAGTTCATTAGCAGTTAAAGGGATAGATATTGGAGCCGGAATTGTAGATTTTGATTATACTGGAATTGTAAAAGTGTTGGTTATTAACAACAGTAAATTGGCTTTCAACATTGCACCTGGAGATCGTATTGCCCAACTCATAGTGTTACCATACAAAAAGGTTACTCCATATATTGGTTATATTCCACAGACTGAACGAGGAAATGGTGGATTTGGCTCAACTAATGCTATATAATTTCTATTATTATATACTTATTTGGTGGAGGGTTTAATTTTATAATTATTTTTATATATAATTTAATAATTTACACAAATTATTTGTTTTAATAATTTTATTTTAAAATAAAAATTTTTAAATTTTAAATGTATTTAATATTTAATTATAAGAAATAATATATTTATTTTCTAGATGAACCATTTTTGTAAGAATTTCAGCATCTGTAAATAAATTGTATTATTATATATTGTAAGTTTTTAAAATAATACAATTTACTTACCATATAGTTGTTTTTGCAGTATTTATTTGATTATCATTATTTATTTTAATAAATTGTGGGTTAAAATATTTATTATGAGTATTTTTACAAAAATTATACATAAACTCAGCTTTTTCTTTTGCACACAAAGGTTTTAAAGTAACTTTTAGTTTTTCGTGCAAATAACATGGATTAGAATTAGTATCTTTTGTAATTTCGGTCATTATATCATTATCTGTTGGAATCATTGTGGATGAAAATATATTTAAGTTCTCTATATTTATGATATATTGTCCAAATCCAGCTTTATATAATAGACTTTTAATTCCATCATCGTTTTTACAAACTGCTATATATTTTGCATGTGTATTGGTATTTAAGTGATATAAAGTTTTGATTACAGGTACAATTTCGCTTGGTGATAATCCAAATTCAAATTTTTTATCAAATTTAATCCCATGAATATTATCTTCCATATAATCTATGACAAATTGATTAGTTACATCGATTTTAGATTTATTAATTCTATAGTTGAATGGTATTGATGATGATAAATTATTATAACAAAATCCAAGTTCTCGCAAATAAAAGCCACCATCGATTTTATAACCATTAGTGCACATAATTATTTTAATATTTTCAAAATCTGGGTTTATGAAAGCCATGTTTTATTAACTGTCTAAATTTCAAAATAATTTTTGATTTTATAATATAATTTCAAGGTTATATTTCAAATAAAAACTATAAAAGTATATATAAATGTAAATAACCAATCATATTATTTATAATACTTTTATATTAACAGTAACCATGAATAATTATGATTTAACCTTGACACACCCTTCACGTATTTTAGTATGTGGACCATCAAGTAGTGGTAAAACAACTTTCGTATCAAATTTAATTGAAAACATGTATGAGTTATTTGGATTATATTTTGACAAAATAATATATTGTTCATCTCAAGGATTCTCAGATTATAATTCAATACATGGAATTCATATAAATAAAATAAATACTTTTAATAATGATGTAATAAATGACCTTGATTCAAGCCATAATAATTTAATTGTTTTAGATGACTGTATGCATACAGTTTCTAATGACTTACTTGTTAGTGATTTATTTACAAAATTAAGTCATCATAAAAATATTACCGTAATTTTATTGTTACAAAATTTGTTTCCAAAAAGTAAATATATGAGAGATATTTCAACTAATAGTACATATATTGTGCTTATGAGTAATCCACGTGAAACATTACAAATTAAAATTCTTAGCTCGCAAATAGATGCAAATAATTCTAAATTTATATATGATAGCTATATAGATGCTACTAAAAACAAACCGTACAGTTATTTATTTTTAGATTTTAATCAACACACATCAAATGATGTAAGAGTACGTACAAACATTTTTCCAAATGAAACACCAAAATACATTTATATTAAATCAAAATAAATTAAAAAATATTAAAAATTGTGAAAACTCTCTGAAACAAATCGTTAATACTAAATCTACAAAACAAAGACAAAAGTTAATAAAATTAGCTAAAATCTGTGTCATAAATTCAATATCTGAAATAGCTAAAAACTGTCTGCATGGTAACTTACCAATAAAAAATTGTGATTTTAAAAAATTAAATAATAATAAAAAATTATTAAGAAAACTTGCAACAAAGACTTCAGTTATAAAACGTAAAAAATATCTTAAACAACAAGGAGGAAATATTTTGCTGAATATATTGATTGCTTCTGCTTTAAAGTTACTTTACAAATCTATATATAATGAGTTTCAAAAAAATGCAAATTGTTCAAAATGAGAATAAACATCAAAATGATATAAGTAACTTAGTTAAATATCAAACACCAAAAAATTTTTTAGTAATGAATGACTTGGATAAAGAAATAGAATCTATATTATCTAGCAATATTGATGAAAGAATTAAAGCTAAGTTATATGCAGAAGCTCTAAGAAAATTTTTGATATTTAAAAATAATATCGATCAAACAGAGGAAAAAGCATGCCTTGATATAACAAGTGCTGTAATAGCTTCCAAATCAGATGATGATGATAAACAAAAAGAAATTATAAACGTAAAAACTCCAAAAATTAAAACTCCAAAATTTAAAGAGATTGAAGCAGATTGTGACATAACCCCAGATATAAATAAAAATAAAAGAAAATATACTTACAATTTTAAAGCACCTAGTAAAAAATTAAAAGAACGGGAAGAATATTTAAACATAACACCTAAAGGATTATTTAAAAGAAATTATAAGACAAATGATAAAAGTTTAAAAAAAATTTTAAAAGTAAAATCATTTATAAAAGATCTACGATCCCAACGAGTCGATATATCTCCAAAAAATACAAATTTAGTTAAAAAAGATAAATATAAAGAACATATGAAAACACCAGCAAGTTTTCGTTCTAAAGTTATACGTGCTAAGTACCCTAAAAATGTTAGACAAGCCATTAACTGGGAAAAATATTAATCATATACTCAAAAAATATTATTATAATACAAAATATTATTCTAGTTTTAGTACGCCTCTTAAACTTTATAAATATGTTAAAAACATTTATTCTAATATAACATTAAATCAAGTTAAACAATGGCTTTTAAATCAATCGACTCATACAGTTCATCGATATCCAAAATTTAATTTTAAACGTAATCCAATAGTGTCTAAACATATTGATGAGAATTGGCAGGCAGATTTAATTGAAATAACAAACCAAAATCGAATAATAATTTTCGTTATATATTAATGATTATTGATAACTTATCAAAATATGGATGGGCTATACCATTGAAATATAAAAATGCTGATGTGGTTAAAAAAGCAATAATTTACATAATGCAGTCATCTAAACGTAAACCAATAATATTGTCTACTGATGCAGGAAGAGAATTTACAAATAAAAAATTAAAAAAATATTTGCGATGGAGAAAAATTAAACATTTAATATTACGTGACACATCTAAAGCTAGAACAGTTGAACGTTGGAATAGAACAATAAAAGAAAAAATTCAAAAATATTTGTTTTATAATAAAACTGATAATTTTATTGATGTTTTGAATAATATTATTTTAACATATAATAATACAGTACATAGTCGTACAAAATACAAACCAGTTGATGTCACTAAAGAGAATGAAATATATGTTTATAATAATCTATATCATACAACTATTGTTAGAGAAAAGCAAGTATATAAACTAGGAGATAAAGTTAAAATTAAGTTACTAAGAAATATTTTTGATAAAGGATATCTAGAAAATTATAGTACAGAAATATTCACTATAGCTAAAATTTTATATACTTCTCCATATTATAAATACAAAGTGCGTGACAAATCTGGTTCAATTATACGAGGATCATATTATGCTAAAGAATTAATAAAAATTAATTAAAAATGGATTATTTCAGAGAAAACGAAAATCAAATTTTTCATTTAACAAATGATAGTGATAAATGTGAGCTTAATGTAAATTTTAATGAAACAATAAAATACAATGTGCCGATGGAATGTGCATTGGCAGAATTGATAATTCCTAAAAAACTTGATCAAAAGGATTTATTAAGTGATTTGGAAATAACTTTTAATTTAAAATGGATAATGGATTTATCAGAAGATGAAATTGATGTAGTAAATTCAGTAATAGATTTACTTGAAACAACAGATAAAACAGTAAATTCAATTAATGTACTAGAAAATGAAAATTATAAATATGGTAACCATTACATTGAAAAGATAAACTTAAATCATTCAACAACTAAACATTGGCGTGAAAATTTGAAACAGCTGATTAGTGATTTAAACGTAAAAGCTAATAACTTAATAAACGAAAAATATAAAGAAATATTATATATGAAAGACTGCGAACCTAGTGATTTAAATAAAAAATGGATTATAAATCCATTTGAATTTTCGTTTGAGAAGCATATATATAAATTAAAAAATGGAAATTTTGCTATTGATTTAAAAGATCCATTTATACCCAAAACCAGTGAAATAATTGCACCAACCGACAATTATAAAACCTATAAATATTATAGTTTAAGAGGTTTATTTTATTTAGAATTTAATGATAAATTAAAAAAATTGCTAGGATTTAATAAATACAATATTGCAAATATAAAAACTAGTTTAAATATATTGAAAAAGCCAATTCCTACATCAGAATCTGAATCAGAATTGAATATATTACGTAATAACATTGATGACATTAAACATTTTGTAACTGACGTGCAGCCAATTAAAGTCTCTCAAACTATTAATTATTTTCACATATATTGTGATATAATAGAAGAATCTTATTATAATAATAGTAAATTAAATTTATTACGTGTCATACCCACAGCAATTAGCGAAAAAGATGACTTTATGAAATTTGATTTTGATATTAAACATTTTGTACCATTAAAATTTAATGAATTTAATTCAATAAAGCTTTATATAAAAGACGATAGTAACAATGATTTACTACTTAGATATGGTAAAATGATAGCTATATTAATAATAAGACCACAAAAATTGTTTTAAAAATGTTATCATCGTATAATAATAAATTTTATTTATATTTAACAAATAAAAATAATAACTGTGAAATAAATTATTATTTTAATCCACCAATAAAATTTGAAAATAATATGGAATGTGCACTAGAAGAACTAATAATTCCTAAAAAGTTAAGTGAAAAGCAAATTGTTGATAATTTAAATATCCGATTTCATATGAAATGGGTTATGGATCAAGATATAAGACATATTGGTGATCATTCAGAGATAAATTTTATGTACATACCAACAAACACAAATTATACTAAAGGTGATCATATAACAATTGATTATAATTTAGATAAAATTAATTGGGTAGATAGTTTTAAAAAAACAGTAACAGAAATTAATGAAAAAATCGAAGATTTAATACTTGAACGTTTTCCACAAGTTTATTTTTTACCTAATTACCATCCTACATATTTATCTAAAAAATTAGATAATTTAGGAAAACGTGCAAATCAATGGATAATAAACAAATTATCATTTAATTTTAATGAATCTAATAATCAATTTTCATTGACAAATGGTAATTTTGCTATTTATTGTAAAAATATAAAAGGTAATGATTATGATCACAACTTAAAAATTCAATTACCTGATCCAAATATCACCCCAACTGAATTTATCGCTTTTTATAAATTACGTGGTATTGTTTATTTAGAATTAAACGATACATTACAAAAATTATTAGGAATGAAAGATTACAATACACTTAATCTACCACAAACAATTAGATTAGGGGGTGGGTATTACGAAGGAAACCCATCATATATTAGTGAAGAAATATTTAGAAAAAATATGGAGATTGTGCAGCCAATTATATCCAATACTAAACCAGTAGATATTAACAATACAATTCATTATTTACAAATATATTGCGATATTGTTAAACAATCCTTTTTTAATAATAAAAAAGTTAGTTTATTAAGAGTTATACCCACTTACATAAATGAAAATGATAATTTTATGAAATTTAGTTTTAAACAAAAAAGTTTTCTACCAATAAAATATAATGAAATTCATTCTATACAATTAAAAATAACTGATGATAATGATAATAATTTGTTAATAAATGAAGGAAACATATTAGTATTACTTATATTTAGACCTAAACGACTATATAGTTAGTTAATATTTTGTCTTTGACATGTTCACATTAAATAAAAATGCATGATTACACAAAATATTATTGTAATCAAGCAAAGCAAACTAATCAAACTGGTGCTGGACAGCCTATACAAGGCATAAATCAATTAGAACCTAATAATTTTGATTTTTTACCATTTAAAACAAAACCAATTTCTACTAATAAAATTGCAAATAAACAATCTGGTTTAAAGCGTAAACCTAGAAATAAACCACCACGTCGTCGTTCTAGGAAAAATATTACTAAAAAAATAATTAAACGCAAGTCTAAAAAATCTTGTCGTCGTAAAATCAAATCAAAAAAATTGGATATATTTATGTAAAATGAATGAAATATTAAAAAACGAACTTGATTTATTTCAACGTATGCCATATCAAGGTGCCATTGAAGGTTCTCAAATAATACAATATCGTCCAAAAGCGCCTATTGCTGATACAAATACTATAGAGTTTGAAATCCAGGCATCTACAGATGAATACATTTATATGCCTGATATTTTTTTATGGTTAAAATACAAAGTAATAAATCAAAATGGCAATGATTTTGCAGATACTTTAGGAACTGAAGATAATTATAGTCCTGTGAATTATGTACTTAACACTGCATTCGATCAATTAGCAATATATTTAGGAAATACTTTAGTGTCTCAAGCATCTAAAAATTACAATTACCTATCATTTATTGAAGCTGTAACTAATATTACTAATATATCAAATCAATCAATTAGTCCAAGTGGATTTGTTACATCATATTGGAATAGTGATTATGAGTATGACAAACCTGACCCTATTTTGTTAAAAATGGTACGTAAAAGTACACCAGTGTCTTTGTATGGTAAATTACATGGTCCTATTTTTACAACTAATCGATTGTTAATTAGTGGTGTACCAATAAAATTGATTTTTACAAAAGCACCGCCTTGTTGGCCTGTTATTGGAAAAGATGGATGGTGGACAAATGATACATTTCCTCATTTAAAAATAATGGACATGAGTTTGTTTGTAAGAAAAGTAAAAATTGCACCAAACATTTTAAATGCTCACGCGCAAGCATTGCGTTTATCACGAGCAATTTATCCTATTAAAAGACCATTTACTAAAGTTGTAAATTTAAGCGCTGGACAATCATCATTTAATATTGATAACGTAATAATTGGACAACTGCCACATAAATTAATTTTAGGATTAGTTACAGAAATTGCATATAATGGCAACAATCGTTATGACCCTCTAAAGTTTTCACATAATAATCTTACTTATTTAGCATTAAATGTTAACGGAGAAATGCTACCTAAGCTACCTTTTCAACCAAATTATGATATACACTATTATACTCGAGAGTATCACGATTTTCTATTAAATATTGGTGCAAATGCAGTAAATTTTCCTCCACCTATTGATTATACAAATTATAAAACTGGTCGGTGTTTATATGCATTTAATTTAAATAGTGATTATAGTTTTCCAGAAAATTACATAAATGTACCAAAAAGTGGTTATATTAATATCGATATTAAATTTAATGAAAATTTAGCAAACGCATTAAAACTTATAGTTTATGCTGTTTTCGATAACACAATTGAAATTGATGAAAATAGAAACGTTACTGTAGATTACTCATAATCATGTATACAAATGAAATAATGAGTTATATTAAAAAAGATAAATATGTTTCAAAAGAATTTTGCGGTGTTAAATCATTAGACATGCTACCAAAATATAAAATTAAAAAGCCTTGTGGATTTATTGTTAATACGCAAAAATCAACGTTTCCAGGAGAACATTGGGTTGCAATATATTTACCTAAGACGGGACCAATAGAATACTTTGATTCATTTGGATTTCCTCCAAGACATAAAGAAATAATTAATTTTATTAAAAATAATGGAGACAATTATATATATAATAAATTTCATATACAAAATATAAATAGTTTAACTTGTGGAAAATATTGTTTATTTTATATAATCTTACGTTCAAAAAAAGTTAAATTAAAAAATATTATAAATTTTTTCTTTAAAAATACTAAATATAACGAATTTATTATTTTCTATATTTTTAAAAATAAATAAATATTTTAAAAATAAAATCATGAAAACTGTTAAATTTAATGATAATATTCAAGTAAAAATTATGTATGTTTGACCATATGCCTCTAAACAAGCTAGAATATCTAACTGGCATTGGATTGTATGGGACAGACGTCTTCATGAATTTAAATGCAAACTTATCGGAGAAAATATATCGTACGTTTTGGAAAAAGAGTTTAGAGATAAAATATTTAATGAACGTTTTAATAAAATAACTTAAATATAAAAATAAAAATCAAATTTTAACAAATATAAACTTTTTGTTTTATTTCTATTAAACAATTACAAATAGGACAATTTGATATTTTTAAATTACAGTCTGTACAAGTTAATTGATGACAACATGGCAACAATACACTATTTATTTCATTTACGTAACATATTTTACATAGTAATTGGTCATTTATACATTTATTATTTGTTTCACATATTATTTGATGATTTATATTTTCATTAGTTATTTTTAAATTATTAATTTTTGAAATCAATTCTTCGAACTTGGGTAAAAGTACTTTGTTTCGCTTTTCACTTTCATGTATTTCAACACATGTTTTGATAAATGTTTGACTTTTCTTTTCGTTGAGATACTTGCATGTCGGGTAATATTTTGCATGTTCTATCCATGGATCATCACCTGGTTCCCAACAATAAAGTCCACCATTACATTCAAAGCATTTCATAATATCTTCATGGCCAACATAATATAAACCAGCATCTGCAAACCGATTGAAGTTGTTTGATATTAATTCATCTAAAACACAATTTTCAAATGAAGAAAGTCTATTTTCAAATAAATTATAATTAATATCTAGTGAATTCATTTTTAACTGTTAGAATAATGCAATTTCGCCTTCTTAAATACTATTTAATAATCTAAAAAATAAAATTATTTAATTGATTTTTATTGGTTGTTTATTTAAGGTAAACATGTTTATAATAAAGTGAAGGCTAACAACTTTTACTGTTATACATTATTATAATATAGTATAGTGTTTAATGCAATGTAATGTAATTATTATTAATATAATAATTGTATAAATTTTTCGTAGAGCTTATACCATTCAATTGTTTAATTTTTTCGTAGAGCTAAGTAGACATAAATGTCTATTTTCGTAGAGCTTGTAAAAGTATACAACAGACAGATTAGTATTTACAGACAAATCTTGTGACTTCTTTGTGACTCTTGAATACAGTTTATGACAGATTAGTATTTACAGATAAATCTTGTGACTTCTTTGTGACTCTTGAATACAGTTTATGACAGATTAGTATTTACAGACAAATCTTGTGACTTCTTTGTGACTCCTGAATACAGTTTATGACAGATTAGTATTTACAGACAAATCTTGTGACTTCTTTGTGACTCTTGAATACAGTTTATGACAGATTAGTATTTAAAGACAAATCTATACAGTTTATGACAGATTAGTATTTACAGACAAATCTTGTGACTTCTTTGTGACTCCTGAATACAGTTTATGACAGATTAGTATTTACAGACAAATCTTGTGACTTCTTTGTGACTCTTGAATACAGTTTATGACAGATTAGTATTTACAGACAAATCTTGTGACTTCTTTGTGACTCATGAATACAGTTTATGACAGATTAGTATTTACAGACAAATCTTGTGACTTCTTTGTGACTCTTGAATACAGTTTATGACAGATTAGTATTTACAGACAAATCTTGTGACTTCTTTGTGACTCTTGAATACAGTTTATGACAGATTAGTATTTACAGACAAATCTTGTGACTTCTTTGTGACTCTTGAATACAGTTTATGACAGATTAGTATTTACAGACAAATCTTGTGACTTCTTTGTGACTCTTGAATACAGTTTATGACAGATTAGTATTTACAGACAAATCTTGTGACTTCTTTGTGACTCTTGAATACAGTTTATGACAGATTAGTATTTACAGACAAATCTTGTGACTTCTTTGTGACTCTTGAATACAGTTTATGACAGATTAGTATTTACAGACAAATCTTGTGACTTCTTTGTGACTCTTGAATACAGTTTATGACAGATTAGTATTTACAGACAAATCTTGTGACTTCTTTGTGACTCATGAATACAGTTTATGACAGATTAGTATTTACAGACAAATCTTGTGACTTCTTTGTGACTCTTGAATACAGTTTATGACAGATTAGTATTTACAGACAAATCTTGTGACTTCTTTGTGACTCATGAATACAGTTTATGACAGATTAGTATTTACAGACAAATCTTGTGACTTCTTTGTGACTCTTGAATACAGTTTATGACAGATTAGTATTTACAGACAAATCTTGTGACTTCTTTGTGACTCTTGAATACAGTTTATGACAGATTAGTATTTAAAGACAAATCTTGTGACTTCTTTGTGACTCTTGAATACAGTTTATGACAGATTAGTATTTAAAGACAAATCTTGTGACTTCTTTGTGACTCTTGAATACAGTTTATGACTGATTAGTATTTACAGACAAATCTTGTGACTTCTTTGTGACTCTTGAATACAGTTTATGACAGATTAGTATTTACAGACAAATCTTGTGACTTCTTTGTGACTCTTGAATACAGTTTATGACAGATTAGTATTTACAGACAAATCTTGTGACTTCTTTGTGACTCTTGAATACAGTTTATGACAGATTAGTATTTACAGACAAATCTTGTGACATCTTTGTGACTCTTGAATACAGTTTATGACAGATTAGTATTTACAGACAAATCTTGTGACTTCTTTGTGACTCTTGAATACAGTTTATGACAGATTAGTATTTACAGACAAATCTTGTGACTTCTTTGTGACTCTTGAATACAGTTTATGACAGATTAGTATTTACAGACAAATCTTGTGACTTCTTTGTGACTCTTGAATACAGTTTATGACAGATTAGTATTTACAGACAAATCTTGTGACATCTTTGTGACTCTTGAATACAGTTTATGACAGATTAGTATTTACAGACAAATCTTGTGACTTCTTTGTGACTCTTGAATACAGTTTATGACAGATTAGTATTTACAGACAAATCTTGTGACTTCTTTGTGACTCTTGAATACAGTTTATGACAGATTAGTATTTACAGACAAATCTTGTGACATCTTTGTGACTCTTGAATACAGTTTATGACAGATTAGTATTTACAGACAAATCTTGTGACTTCTTTGTGACTCTTGAATACAGTTTATGACAGATTAGTATTTACAGACAAATCTTGTGACATCTTTGTGACTCTTGAATACAGTTTATGACAGATTAGTATTTACAGACAAATCTTGTGACTTCTTTGTGACTCTTGAATACAGTTTATGACAGATTAGTATTTACAGACAAATCTTGTGACTTCTTTGTGACTCTTGAATACAGTTTATGACAGATTAGTATTTACAGACAAATCTTGTGACTTCTTTGTGACTCTTGAATACAGTTTATGACAGATTAGTATTTACAGACAAATCTTGTGACATCTTTGTGACTCTTGAATACAGTTTATGACAGATTAGTATTTACAGACAAATCTTGTGACTTCTTTGTGACTCTTGAATACAGTTTATGACAGATTAGTATTTACAGACAAATCTTGTGACTTCTTTGTGACTCTTGAATACAGTTTATGACAGATTAGTATTTACAGACAAATCTTGTGACTTCTTTGTGACTCTTGAATACAGTTTATGACAGATTAGTATTTACAGACAAATCTTGTGACTTCTTTGTGACTCTTGAATACAGTTTATGACAGATTAGTATTTACAGACAAATCTTGTGACTTCTTTGTGACTCTTGAATACAGTTTATGACAGATTAGTATTTACAGACAAATCTTGTGACTTCTTTGTGACTCTTGAATACAGTTTATGACAGATTAGTATTTACAGACAAATCTTGTGACATCTTTGTGACTCTTGAATACAGTTTATGACAGATTAGTATTTACAGACAAATCTTGTGACTTCTTTGTGACTCTTGAATACAGTTTATGACAGATTAGTATTTACAGACAAATCTTGTGACTTCTTTGTGACTCTTGAATACAGTTTATGACAGATTAGTGTTTACAGACAAATCTTGTGACTTCTTTGTGACTCATGAATACAGTTTATGACAGATTAGTATTTACAGACAAATCATGTGACTTCTTTGTGACTCATGAATACAGTTTATGACAGATTAGTATTTACAGACAAATCTTGTGACTTCTTTGTGACTCTTGAATACAGTTTATGACAGATTAGTATTTACAGACAAATCTTGTGACTTCTTTGTGACTCATGAATACAGTTTATGACAGATTAGTATTTACAGACAAATCTTGTGACTTCTTTGTGACTCTTGAATACAGTTTATGACAGATTAGTATTTACAGACAAATCTTGTGACTTCTTTGTGACTCATGAATACAGTTTATGACAGATTAGTATTTACAGACAAATCTTGTGACTTCTTTGTGACTCTTGAATACAGTTTATGACAGATTAGTATTTACAGACAAATCTTGTGACTTCTTTGTGACTCTTGAATACAGTTTATGACAGATTAGTATTTAAAGACAAATCTTGTGACTTCTTTGTGACTCTTGAATACAGTTTATGACAGATTAGTATTTACAGACAAATCTTGTGACTTCTTTGTGACTCTTGAATACAGTTTATGACAGATTAGTATTTACAGACAAATCTTGTGACTTCTTTGTGACTCTTGAATACAGTTTATGACAGATTAGTATTTAAAGACAAATCTTGTGACTTCTTTGTGACTCTTGAATACAGTTTATGACTGATTAGTATTTACAGACAAATCTTGTGACTTCTTTGTGACTCTTGAATACAGTTTATGACAGATTAGTATTTACAGACAAATCTTGTGACTTCTTTGTGACTCTTGAATACAGTTTATGACAGATTAGTATTTACAGACAAATCTTGTGACTTCTTTGTGACTCTTGAATACAGTTTATGACAGATTAGTATTTACAGACAAATCTTGTGACTTCTTTGTGACTCTTGAATACAGTTTATGACAGATTAGTATTTACAGACAAATCTTGTGACTTCTTTGTGACTCTTGAATACAGTTTATGACAGATTAGTATTTACAGACAAATCTTGTGACTTCTTTGTGACTCTTGAATACAGTTTATGACAGATTAGTATTTACAGACAAATCTTGTGACTTCTTTGTGACTCTTGAATACAGTTTATGACAGATTAGTATTTACAGACAAATCTTGTGACTTCTTTGTGACTCATGAATACAGTTTATGACAGATTAGTATTTACAGACAAATCTTGTGACTTCTTTGTGACTCTTGAATACAGTTTATGACAGATTAGTATTTACAGACAAATCTTGTGACTTCTTTGTGACTCTTGAATACAGTTTATGACAGATTAGTATTTACAGACAAATCTTGTGACTTCTTTGTGACTCTTGAATACAGTTTATGACAGATTAGTATTTACAGACAAATCTTGTGACTTCTTTGTGACTCAAGAATACAGTTTATGACAGATTAGTATTTACAGACAAATCTTGTGACTTCTTTGTGACTCTTGAATACAGTTTATGACAGATTAGTATTTACAGACAAATCTTGTGACTTCTTTGTGACTCTTGAATACAGTTTATGACAGATTAGTGTTTACAGACAAATCTTGTGACTTCTTTGTGACTCATGAATACAGTTTATGACAGATTAGTATTTACAGACAAATCTTGTGACTTCTTTGTGACTCTTGAATACAGTTTATGACAGATTAGTATTTACAGACAAATCTTGTGACTTCTTTGTGACTCATGAATACAGTTTATGACAGATTAGTATTTACAGACAAATCTTGTGACTTCTTTGTGACTCTTGAATACAGTTTATGACAGATTAGTATTTACAGACAAATCTTGTGACTTCTTTGTGACTCTTGAATACAGTTTATGACAGATTAGTATTTACAGACAAATCTTGTGACTTCTTTGTGACTCTTGAATACAGTTTATGACAGATTAGTGTTTACAGACAAATCTTGTGACTTCTTTGTGACTCATGAATACAGTTTATGACAGATTAGTATTTACAGACAAATCTTGTGACTTCTTTGTGACTCTTGAATACAGTTTATGACAGATTAGTATTTACAGACAAATCTTGTGACTTCTTTGTGACTCGTGAATACAGTTTATGACAGATTAGTATTTACAGACAAATCTTGTGACTTCTTTGTGACTCTTGAATACAGTTTATGACAGATTAGTATTTACAGACAAATCTTGTGACTTCTTTGTGACTCATGAATACAGTTTATGACAGATTAGTATTTACAGACAAATCTTGTGACTTCTTTGTGACTCTTGAATACAGTTTATGACAGATTAGTATTTACAGACAAATCTTGTGACTTCTTTGTGACTCTTGAATACAGTTTATGACAGATTAGTATTTACAGACAAATCTTGTGACTTCTTTGTGACTCTTGAATGCAGTTTATGACAGATTAGTATTTACAGACAAATCTTGTGACTTCTTTGTGACTCTTGAATACAGTTTATGACAGATTAGTATTTACAGACAAATCTTGTGACTTCTTTGTGACTCTTGAATACAGTTTATGACAGATTAGTATTTACAGACAAATCTTGTGACTTCTTTGTGACTCTTGAATACAGTTTATGACAGATTAGTATTTACAGACAAATCTTGTGACTTCTTTGTGACTCTTGAATACAGTTTATGACAGATTAGTATTTACAGACAAATCTTGTGACTTCTTTGTGACTCTTGAATACAGTTTATGACAGATTAGTATTTACAGACAAATCTTGTGACTTCTTAGTGACTCTTGAATACAGTTTATGACAGATTAGTATTTACAGACAAATCTTGTGACTTCTTTGTGACTCTTGAATACAGTTTATGACAGATTAGTATTTACAGACAAATCTTGTGACTTCTTTGTGACTCATGAATACAGTTTATGACAGATTAGTATTTACAGACAAATCTTGTGACTTCTTTGTGACTCTTGAATACAGTTTATGACAGATTAGTATTTACAGACAAATCTTGTGACTTCTTTGTGACTCTTGAATACAGTTTATGACAGATTAGTATTTACAGACAAATCTTGTGACTTCTTTGTGACTCTTGAATACAGTTTATGACAGATTAGTGTTTACAGACAAATCTTGTGACTTCTTTGTGACTCATGAATACAGTTTATGACAGATTAGTATTTACAGACAAATCTTGTGACTTCTTTGTGACTCTTGAATACAGTTTATGACAGATTAGTATTTACAGACAAATCTTGTGACTTCTTTGTGACTCGTGAATACAGTTTATGACAGATTAGTATTTACAGACAAATCTTGTGACTTCTTTGTGACTCTTGAATACAGTTTATGACAGATTAGTATTTACAGACAAATCTTGTGACTTCTTTGTGACTCATGAATACAGTTTATGACAGATTAGTATTTACAGACAAATCTTGTGACTTCTTTGTGACTCTTGAATACAGTTTATGACAGATTAGTATTTACAGACAAATCTTGTGACTTCTTTGTGACTCTTGAATACAGTTTATGACAGATTAGTATTTACAGACAAATCTTGTGACTTCTTTGTGACTCTTGAATGCAGTTTATGACAGATTAGTATTTACAGACAAATCTTGTGACTTCTTTGTGACTCTTGAATACAGTTTATGACAGATTAGTATTTACAGACAAATCTTGTGACTTCTTTGTGACTCTTGAATACAGTTTATGACAGATTAGTATTTACAGACAAATCTTGTGACTTCTTTGTGACTCTTGAATACAGTTTATGACAGATTAGTATTTACAGACAAATCTTGTGACTTCTTTGTGACTCTTGAATACAGTTTATGACAGATTAGTATTTACAGACAAATCTTGTGACTTCTTTGTGACTCTTGAATACAGTTTATGACAGATTAGTATTTACAGACAAATCTTGTGACTTCTTAGTGACTCTTGAATACAGTTTATGACAGATTAGTATTTACAGACAAATCTTGTGACTTCTTTGTGACTCTTGAATACAGTTTATGACAGATTAGTATTTACAGACAAATCTTGTGACTTCTTTGTGACTCTTGAATACAGTTTATGACAGATTAGTATTTACAGACAAATCTTGTGACTTCTTTGTGACTCTTGAATACAGTTTATGACAGATTAGTATTTACAGACAAATCTTGTGACTTCTTTGTGACTCTTGAATACAGTTTATGACAGATTAGTATTTACAGACAAATCTTGTGACTTCTTAGTGACTCTTGAATACAGTTTATGACAGATTAGTATTTACAGACAAATCTTGTGACTTCTTTGTGACTCTTGAATACAGTTTATGACAGATTAGTATTTACAGACAAATCTTGTGACTTCTTTGTGACTCTTGAATACAGTTTATGACAGATTAGTATTTACAGACAAATCTTGTGACTTCTTTGTGACTCTTGAATACAGTTTATGACAGATTAGTATTTACAGACAAATCTTGTGACTTCTTTGTGACTCTTGAATACAGTTTATGACAGATTAGTATTTACAGACAAATCTTGTGACTTCTTTGTGACTCTTGAATACAGTTTATGACAGATTAGTGTTTACAGACAAATCTTGTGACTTCTTTGTGACTCATGAATACAGTTTATGACAGATTAGTATTTACAGACAAATCTTGTGACTTCTTTGTGACTCTTGAATACAGTTTATGACAGATTAGTATTTACAGACAAATCTTGTGACTTCTTTGTGACTCTTGAATACAGTTTATGACAGATTAGTATTTACAGACAAATCTTGTGACTTCTTTGTGACTCTTGAATACAGTTTATGACAGATTAGTGTTTACAGACAAATCTTGTGACTTCTTTGTGACTCATGAATACAGTTTATGACAGATTAGTGTTTACAGACAAATCATGTGACTTCTTTGTGACTCATGAATACAGTTTATGACAGATTAGTATTTACAGACAAATCTTGTGACTTCTTTGTGACTCTTGAATACAGTTTATGACAGATTAGTATTTACAGACAAATCTTGTGACTTCTTTGTGACTCTTGAATACAGTTTATGACAGATTAGTATTTACAGACAAATCTTGTGACTTCTTAGTGACTCTTGAATACAGTTTATGACAGATTAGTATTTACAGACAAATCTTGTGACTTCTTTGTGACTCTTGAATACAGTTTATGACAGATTAGTATTTACAGACAAATCTTGTGACTTCTTTGTGACTCTTGAATACAGTTTATGACAGATTAGTATTTACAGACAAATCTTGTGACTTCTTTGTGACTCTTGAATACAGTTTATGACAGATTAGTATTTACAGACAAATCTTGTGACTTCTTTGTGACTCTTGAATACAGTTTATGACAGATTAGTATTTACAGACAAATCTTGTGACTTCTTTGTGACTCTTGAATACAGTTTATGACAGATTAGTATTTACAGACAAATCTTGTGACTTCTTTGTGACTCTTGAATACAGTTTATGACAGATTAGTATTTACAGACAAATCTTGTGACTTCTTTGTGACTCTTGAATACAGTTTATGACAGATTAGTATTTACAGACAAATCTTGTGACTTCTTTGTGACTCTTGAATACAGTTTATGACAGATTAGTATTTACAGACAAATCTTGTGACTTCTTTGTGACTCTTGAATACAGTTTATGACAGATTAGTGTTTACAGACAAATCTTGTGACTTCTTTGTGACTCATGAATACAGTTTATGACAGATTAGTGTTTACAGACAAATCATGTGACTTCTTTGTGACTCATGAATACAGTTTATGACAGATTAGTATTTACAGACAAATCTTGTGACTTCTTTGTGACTCTTGAATACAGTTTATGACAGATTAGTATTTACAGACAAATCTTGTGACTTCTTTGTGACTCATGAATACAGTTTATGACAGATTAGTATTTACAGACAAATCTTGTGACTTCTTTGTGACTCTTGAATACAGTTTATGACAGATTAGTATTTACAGACAAATCTTGTGACTTCTTTGTGACTCAAGAATACAGTTTATGACAGATTAGTATTTACAGACAAATCTTGTGACTTCTTTGTGACTCTTGAATACAGTTTATGACAGATTAGTATTTACAGACAAATCTTGTGACTTCTTTGTGACTCTTGAATACAGTTTATGACAGATTAGTGTTTACAGACAAATCTTGTGACTTCTTTGTGACTCATGAATACAGTTTATGACAGATTAGTATTTACAGACAAATCTTGTGACTTCTTTGTGACTCTTGAATACAGTTTATGACAGATTAGTATTTACAGACAAATCTTGTGACTTCTTTGTGACTCTTGAATACAGTTTATGACAGATTAGTATTTACAGACAAATCTTGTGACTTCTTTGTGACTCATGAATACAGTTTATGACAGATTAGTATTTACAAACAAATCTTGTGACTTCTTTGTGACTCTTGAATACAGTTTATGACAGATTAGTATTTACAGACAAATCTTGTGACTTCTTTGTGACTCAAGAATACAGTTTATGACAGATTAGTATTTACAGACAAATCTTGTGACTTCTTTGTGACTCTTGAATACAGTTTATGACAGATTAGTATTTACAGACAAATCTTGTGACTTCTTTGTGACTCTTGAATGCAGTTTATGACAGATTAGTATTTACAGACAAATCTTGTGACTTCTTTGTGACTCTTGAATACAGTTTATGACAGATTAGTATTTACAGACAAATCTTGTGACTTCTTTGTGACTCTTGAATACAGTTTATGACAGATTAGTATTTACAGACAAATCTTGTGACTTCTTTGTGACTCTTGAATGCAGTTTATGACAGATTAGTATTTACAGACAAATCTTGTGACTTCTTTGTGACTCTTGAATACAGTTTATGACAGATTAGTATTTACAGACAAATCTTGTGACTTCTTTGTGACTCTTGAATACAGTTTATGACAGATTAGTATTTACAGACAAATCTTGTGACTTCTTTGTGACTCTTGAATACAGTTTATGACAGATTAGTATTTACAGACAAATCTTGTGACTTCTTTGTGACTCTTGAATACAGTTTATGACAGATTAGTATTTATAGACAAATCTTGTGACTTCTTTGTGATTCTTGAATACAGTTTATGACAGATTAGTATTTACAGACAAATCTTGTGACTTCTTTGTGACTCTTGAATACAGTTTATGACAGATTAGTATTTACAGACAAATCTTGTGACTTCTTTGTGACTCTTGAATACAGTTTATGACAGATTAGTATTTACAGACAAATCTTGTGACTTCTTTGTGACTCATGAATACAGTTTATGACAGATTAGTATTTACAGACAAATCTTGTGACTTCTTTGTGACTCTTGAATACAGTTTATGACAGATTAGTATTTACAGACAAATCTTGTGACTTCTTTGTGACTCTTGAATACAGTTTATGACAGATTAGTATTTACAGACAAATCTTGTGACTTCTTTGTGACTCTTGAATGCAGTTTATGACAGATTAGTATTTACAGACAAATCTTGTGACTTCTTTGTGACTCTTGAATACAGTTTATGACAGATTAGTATTTACAGACAAATCTTGTGACTTCTTTGTGACTCTTGAATACAGTTTATGACAGATTAGTATTTACAGACAAATCTTGTGACTTCTTTGTGACTCTTGAATACAGTTTATGACAGATTAGTATTTACAGACAAATCTTGTGACTTCTTTGTGACTCTTGAATACAGTTTATGACAGATTAGTATTTACAGACAAATCTTGTGACTTCTTTGTGATTCTTGAATACAGTTTATGACAGATTAGTATTTACAGACAAATCTTGTGACTTCTTTGTGACTCTTGAATACAGTTTATGACAGATTAGTATTTACAGACAAATCTTGTGACTTCTTTGTGACTCTTGAATACAGTTTATGACAGATTAGTATTTACAGACAAATCTTGTGACTTCTTTGTGACTCATGAATACAGTTTATGACAGATTAGTATTTACAGACAAATCTTGTGACTTCTTTGTGACTCTTGAATACAGTTTATGACAGATTAGTATTTACAGACAAATCTTGTGACTTCTTTGTGACTCTTGAATACAGTTTATGACAGATTAGTATTTACAGACAAATCTTGTGACTTCTTTGTGACTCATGAATACAGTTTATGACAGATTAGTATTTACAGACAAATCTTGTGACTTCTTTGTGACTCTTGAATACAGTTTATGACAGATTAGTATTTACAGACAAATCTTGTGACTTCTTTGTGACTCATGAATACAGTTTATGACAGATTAGTATTTACAGACAAATCTTGTGACTTCTTTGTGACTCTTGAATACAGTTTATGACAGATTAGTATTTACAGACAAATCTTGTGACTTCTTTGTGACTCTTGAATACAGTTTATGACAGATTAGTATTTACAGACAAATCTTGTGACTTCTTTGTGACTCTTGAATACAGTTTATGACAGATTAGTGTTTACAGACAAATCTTGTGACTTCTTTGTGACTCATGAATACAGTTTATGACAGATTAGTATTTACAGACAAATCTTGTGACTTCTTTGTGACTCTTGAATACAGTTTATGACAGATTAGTATTTACAGACAAATCTTGTGACTTCTTTGTGACTCGTGAATACAGTTTATGACAGATTAGTATTTACAGACAAATCTTGTGACTTCTTTGTGACTCTTGAATACAGTTTATGACAGATTAGTATTTACAGACAAATCTTGTGACTTCTTTGTGACTCATGAATACAGTTTATGACAGATTAGTATTTACAGACAAATCTTGTGACTTCTTTGTGACTCTTGAATACAGTTTATGACAGATTAGTATTTACAGACAAATCTTGTGACTTCTTTGTGACTCTTGAATGCAGTTTATGACAGATTAGTATTTACAGACAAATCTTGTGACTTCTTTGTGACTCTTGAATACAGTTTATGACAGATTAGTATTTACAGACAAATCTTGTGACTTCTTTGTGACTCTTGAATACAGTTTATGACAGATTAGTATTTACAGACAAATCTTGTGACTTCTTTGTGACTCTTGAATACAGTTTATGACAGATTAGTATTTACAGACAAATCTTGTGACTTCTTTGTGACTCTTGAATACAGTTTATGACAGATTAGTATTTACAGACAAATCTTGTGACTTCTTTGTGACTCTTGAATACAGTTTATGACAGATTAGTATTTACAGACAAATCTTGTGACTTCTTTGTGACTCTTGAATACAGTTTATGACAGATTAGTATTTACAGACAAATCTTGTGACTTCTTTGTGACTCTTGAATACAGTTTATGACAGATTAGTGTTTACAGACAAATCTTGTGACTTCTTTGTGACTCATGAATACAGTTTATGACAGATTAGTGTTTACAGACAAATCATGTGACTTCTTTGTGACTCATGAATACAGTTTATGACAGATTAGTATTTACAGACAAATCTTGTGACTTCTTTGTGACTCTTGAATACAGTTTATGACAGATTAGTATTTACAGACAAATCTTGTGACTTCTTTGTGACTCATGAATACAGTTTATGACAGATTAGTATTTACAGACAAATCTTGTGACTTCTTTGTGACTCTTGAATACAGTTTATGACAGATTAGTATTTACAGACAAATCTTGTGACTTCTTTGTGACTCAAGAATACAGTTTATGACAGATTAGTATTTACAGACAAATCTTGTGACTTCTTTGTGACTCTTGAATACAGTTTATGACAGATTAGTATTTACAGACAAATCTTGTGACTTCTTTGTGACTCTTGAATACAGTTTATGACAGATTAGTGTTTACAGACAAATCTTGTGACTTCTTTGTGACTCATGAATACAGTTTATGACAGATTAGTATTTACAGACAAATCTTGTGACTTCTTTGTGACTCTTGAATACAGTTTATGACAGATTAGTATTTACAGACAAATCTTGTGACTTCTTTGTGACTCTTGAATACAGTTTATGACAGATTAGTATTTACAGACAAATCTTGTGACTTCTTTGTGACTCTTGAATACAGTTTATGACAGATTAGTGTTTACAGACAAATCTTGTGACTTCTTTGTGACTCATGAATACAGTTTATGACAGATTAGTGTTTACAGACAAATCATGTGACTTCTTTGTGACTCATGAATACAGTTTATGACAGATTAGTATTTACAGACAAATCTTGTGACTTCTTTGTGACTCTTGAATACAGTTTATGACAGATTAGTATTTACAGACAAATCTTGTGACTTCTTTGTGACTCATGAATACAGTTTATGACAGATTAGTATTTACAAACAAATCTTGTGACTTCTTTGTGACTCTTGAATACAGTTTATGACAGATTAGTATTTACAGACAAATCTTGTGACTTCTTTGTGACTCAAGAATACAGTTTATGACAGATTAGTATTTACAGACAAATCTTGTGACTTCTTTGTGACTCTTGAATACAGTTTATGACAGATTAGTATTTACAGACAAATCTTGTGACTTCTTTGTGACTCTTGAATGCAGTTTATGACAGATTAGTATTTACAGACAAATCTTGTGACTTCTTTGTGACTCTTGAATACAGTTTATGACAGATTAGTATTTACAGACAAATCTTGTGACTTCTTTGTGACTCTTGAATACAGTTTATGACAGATTAGTATTTACAGACAAATCTTGTGACTTCTTTGTGACTCTTGAATGCAGTTTATGACAGATTAGTATTTACAGACAAATCTTGTGACTTCTTTGTGACTCTTGAATACAGTTTATGACAGATTAGTATTTACAGACAAATCTTGTGACTTCTTTGTGACTCTTGAATACAGTTTATGACAGATTAGTATTTACAGACAAATCTTGTGACTTCTTTGTGACTCTTGAATACAGTTTATGACAGATTAGTATTTACAGACAAATCTTGTGACTTCTTTGTGACTCTTGAATACAGTTTATGACAGATTAGTATTTATAGACAAATCTTGTGACTTCTTTGTGATTCTTGAATACAGTTTATGACAGATTAGTATTTACAGACAAATCTTGTGACTTCTTTGTGACTCTTGAATACAGTTTATGACAGATTAGTATTTACAGACAAATCTTGTGACTTCTTTGTGACTCTTGAATACAGTTTATGACAGATTAGTATTTACAGACAAATCTTGTGACTTCTTTGTGACTCATGAATACAGTTTATGACAGATTAGTATTTACAGACAAATCTTGTGACTTCTTTGTGACTCTTGAATACAGTTTATGACAGATTAGTATTTACAGACAAATCTTGTGACTTCTTTGTGACTCTTGAATACAGTTTATGACAGATTAGTATTTACAGACAAATCTTGTGACTTCTTTGTGACTCTTGAATGCAGTTTATGACAGATTAGTATTTACAGACAAATCTTGTGACTTCTTTGTGACTCTTGAATACAGTTTATGACAGATTAGTATTTACAGACAAATCTTGTGACTTCTTTGTGACTCTTGAATACAGTTTATGACAGATTAGTATTTACAGACAAATCTTGTGACTTCTTTGTGACTCTTGAATACAGTTTATGACAGATTAGTATTTACAGACAAATCTTGTGACTTCTTTGTGACTCTTGAATACAGTTTATGACAGATTAGTATTTACAGACAAATCTTGTGACTTCTTTGTGATTCTTGAATACAGTTTATGACAGATTAGTATTTACAGACAAATCTTGTGACTTCTTTGTGACTCTTGAATACAGTTTATGACAGATTAGTATTTACAGACAAATCTTGTGACTTCTTTGTGACTCTTGAATACAGTTTATGACAGATTAGTATTTACAGACAAATCTTGTGACTTCTTTGTGACTCATGAATACAGTTTATGACAGATTAGTATTTACAGACAAATCTTGTGACTTCTTTGTGACTCTTGAATACAGTTTATGACAGATTAGTATTTACAGACAAATCTTGTGACTTCTTTGTGACTCTTGAATACAGTTTATGACAGATTAGTATTTACAGACAAATCTTGTGACTTCTTTGTGACTCATGAATACAGTTTATGACAGATTAGTATTTACAGACAAATCTTGTGACTTCTTTGTGACTCTTGAATACAGTTTATGACAGATTAGTATTTACAGACAAATCTTGTGACTTCTTTGTGACTCTTGAATACAGTTTATGACAGATTAGTATTTACAGACAAATCTTGTGACTTCTTTGTGACTCATGAATACAGTTTATGACAGATTAGTATTTACAGACAAATCTTGTGACTTCTTTGTGACTCTTGAATACAGTTTATGACAGATTAGTATTTACAGACAAATCTTGTGACTTCTTTGTGACTCTTGAATACAGTTTATGACAGATTAGTATTTACAGACAAATCTTGTGACTTCTTTGTGACTCATGAATACAGTTTATGACAGATTAGTATTTACAGACAAATCTTGTGACTTCTTTGTGACTCTTGAATACAGTTTATGACAGATTAGTATTTACAGACAAATCTTGTGACTTCTTTGTGACTCATGAATACAGTTTATGACAGATTAGTATTTACAGACAAATCTTGTGACTTCTTTGTGACTCTTGAATACAGTTTATGACAGATTAGTATTTACAGACAAATCTTGTGACTTCTTTGTGACTCTTGAATACAGTTTATGACAGATTAGTATTTACAGACAAATCTTGTGACTTCTTTGTGACTCTTGAATACAGTTTATGACAGATTAGTGTTTACAGACAAATCTTGTGACTTCTTTGTGACTCATGAATACAGTTTATGACAGATTAGTATTTACAGACAAATCTTGTGACTTCTTTGTGACTCTTGAATACAGTTTATGACAGATTAGTATTTACAGACAAATCTTGTGACTTCTTTGTGACTCGTGAATACAGTTTATGACAGATTAGTATTTACAGACAAATCTTGTGACTTCTTTGTGACTCTTGAATACAGTTTATGACAGATTAGTATTTACAGACAAATCTTGTGACTTCTTTGTGACTCATGAATACAGTTTATGACAGATTAGTATTTACAGACAAATCTTGTGACTTCTTTGTGACTCTTGAATACAGTTTATGACAGATTAGTATTTACAGACAAATCTTGTGACTTCTTTGTGACTCTTGAATGCAGTTTATGACAGATTAGTATTTACAGACAAATCTTGTGACTTCTTTGTGACTCTTGAATGCAGTTTATGACAGATTAGTATTTACAGACAAATCTTGTGACTTCTTTGTGACTCTTGAATACAGTTTATGACAGATTAGTATTTACAGACAAATCTTGTGACTTCTTTGTGACTCTTGAATACAGTTTATGACAGATTAGTATTTACAGACAAATCTTGTGACTTCTTTGTGACTCTTGAATACAGTTTATGACAGATTAGTATTTACAGACAAATCTTGTGACTTCTTTGTGACTCTTGAATACAGTTTATGACAGATTAGTATTTACAGACAAATCTTGTGACTTCTTAGTGACTCTTGAATACAGTTTATGACAGATTAGTATTTACAGACAAATCTTGTGACTTCTTTGTGACTCTTGAATACAGTTTATGACAGATTAGTATTTACAGACAAATCTTGTGACTTCTTTGTGACTCTTGAATACAGTTTATGACAGATTAGTATTTACAGACAAATCTTGTGACTTCTTTGTGACTCTTGAATACAGTTTATGACAGATTAGTATTTACAGACAAATCTTGTGACTTCTTTGTGACTCTTGAATACAGTTTATGACAGATTAGTGTTTACAGACAAATCTTGTGACTTCTTTGTGACTCATGAATACAGTTTATGACAGATTAGTATTTACAGACAAATCTTGTGACTTCTTTGTGACTCTTGAATACAGTTTATGACAGATTAGTATTTACAGACAAATCTTGTGACTTCTTTGTGACTCTTGAATGCAGTTTATGACAGATTAGTATTTACAGACAAATCTTGTGACTTCTTTGTGACTCTTGAATACAGTTTATGACAGATTAGTATTTACAGACAAATCTTGTGACTTCTTTGTGACTCTTGAATACAGTTTATGACAGATTAGTATTTACAGACAAATCTTGTGACTTCTTTGTGACTCTTGAATACAGTTTATGACAGATTAGTATTTACAGACAAATCTTGTGACTTCTTTGTGACTCTTGAATACAGTTTATGACAGATTAGTATTTACAGACAAATCTTGTGACTTCTTTGTGACTCTTGAATACAGTTTATGACAGATTAGTATTTACAGACAAATCTTGTGACTTCTTTGTGACTCTTGAATACAGTTTATGACAGATTAGTATTTACAGACAAATCTTGTGACTTCTTTGTGACTCTTGAATACAGTTTATGACAGATTAGTATTTACAGACAAATCTTGTGACTTCTTTGTGACTCTTGAATACAGTTTATGACAGATTAGTATTTACAGACAAATCTTGTGACTTCTTTGTGACTCTTGAATACAGTTTATGACAGATTAGTATTTACAGACAAATCTTGTGACTTCTTTGTGACTCTTGAATACAGTTTATGACAGATTAGTATTTACAGACAAATCTTGTGACTTCTTTGTGACTCTTGAATACAGTTTATGACAGATTAGTATTTACAGACAAATCTTGTGACTTCTTTGTGACTCTTGAATACAGTTTATGACAGATTAGTATTTACAGACAAATCTTGTGACTTCTTTGTGACTCTTGAATACAGTTTATGACAGATTAGTATTTACAGACAAATCTTGTGACTTCTTTGTGACTCTTGAATACAGTTTATGACAGATTAGTATTTACAGACAAATCTTGTGACTTCTTTGTGACTCTTGAATACAGTTTATGACAGATTAGTATTTACAGACAAATCTTGTGACTTCTTTGTGACTCTTGAATACAGTTTATGACAGATTAGTATTTACAGACAAATCTTGTGACTTCTTTGTGACTCTTGAATACAGTTTATGACAGATTAGTATTTACAGACAAATCTTGTGACTTCTTTGTGACTCTTGAATACAGTTTATGACAGATTAGTATTTACAGACAAATCTTGTGACTTCTTTGTGACTCTTGAATACAGTTTATGACAGATTAGTATTTACAGACAAATCTTGTGACTTCTTTGTGACTCTTGAATACAGTTTATGACAGATTAGTATTTACAGACAAATCTTGTGACTTCTTTGTGACTCTTGAATACAGTTTATGACAGATTAGTATTTACAGACAAATCTTGTGACTTCTTTGTGACTCTTGAATACAGTTTATGACAGATTAGTATTTACAGACAAATCTTGTGACTTCTTTGTGACTCTTGAATACAGTTTATGACAGATTAGTATTTACAGACAAATCTTGTGACTTCTTTGTGACTCTTGAATACAGTTTATGACAGATTAGTATTTACAGACAAATCTTGTGACTTCTTTGTGACTCTTGAATACAGTTTATGACAGATTAGTATTTACAGACAAATCTTGTGACTTCTTTGTGACTCTTGAATACAGTTTATGACAGATTAGTATTTACAGACAAATCTTGTGACTTCTTTGTGACTCTTGAATACAGTTTATGACAGATTAGTATTTACAGACAAATCTTGTGACTTCTTTGTGACTCTTGAATACAGTTTATGACAGATTAGTATTTACAGACAAATCTTGTGACTTCTTTGTGACTCTTGAATACAGTTTATGACAGATTAGTATTTACAGACAAATCTTGTGACTTCTTTGTGACTCTTGAATACAGTTTATGACAGATTAGTATTTACAGACAAATCTTGTGACTTCTTTGTGACTCTTGAATACAGTTTATGACAGATTAGTATTTACAGACAAATCTTGTGACTTCTTTGTGACTCTTGAATACAGTTTATGACAGATTAGTATTTACAGACAAATCTTGTGACTTCTTTGTGACTCTTGAATACAGTTTATGACAGATTAGTATTTACAGACAAATCTTGTGACTTCTTTGTGACTCTTGAATACAGTTTATGACAGATTAGTATTTACAGACAAATCTTGTGACTTCTTTGTGACTCTTGAATACAGTTTATGACAGATTAGTATTTACAGACAAATCTTGTGACTTCTTTGTGACTCTTGAATACAGTTTATGACAGATTAGTATTTACAGACAAATCTTGTGACTTCTTTGTGACTCTTGAATACAGTTTATGACAGATTAGTATTTACAGACAAATCTTGTGACTTCTTTGTGACTCTTGAATACAGTTTATGACAGATTAGTATTTACAGACAAATCTTGTGACTTCTTTGTGACTCTTGAATACAGTTTATGACAGATTAGTATTTACAGACAAATCTTGTGACTTCTTTGTGACTCTTGAATACAGTTTATGACAGATTAGTATTTACAGACAAATCTTGTGACTTCTTTGTGACTCTTGAATACAGTTTATGACAGATTAGTATTTACAGACAAATCTTGTGACTTCTTTGTGACTCTTGAATACAGTTTATGACAGATTAGTATTTACAGACAAATCTTGTGACTTCTTTGTGACTCTTGAATACAGTTTATGACAGATTAGTATTTACAGACAAATCTTGTGACTTCTTTGTGACTCTTGAATACAGTTTATGACAGATTAGTATTTACAGACAAATCTTGTGACTTCTTTGTGACTCTTGAATACAGTTTATGACAGATTAGTATTTACAGACAAATCTTGTGACTTCTTTGTGACTCTTGAATACAGTTTATGACAGATTAGTATTTACAGACAAATCTTGTGACTTCTTTGTGACTCTTGAATACAGTTTATGACAGATTAGTATTTACAGACAAATCTTGTGACTTCTTTGTGACTCTTGAATACAGTTTATGACAGATTAGTATTTACAGACAAATCTTGTGACTTCTTTGTGACTCTTGAATACAGTTTATGACAGATTAGTATTTACAGACAAATCTTGTGACTTCTTTGTGACTCTTGAATACAGTTTATGACAGATTAGTATTTACAGACAAATCTTGTGACTTCTTTGTGACTCTTGAATACAGTTTATGACAGATTAGTATTTACAGACAAATCTTGTGACTTCTTTGTGACTCTTGAATACAGTTTATGACAGATTAGTATTTACAGACAAATCTTGTGACTTCTTTGTGACTCTTGAATACAGTTTATGACAGATTAGTATTTACAGACAAATCTTGTGACTTCAGTTTATGACAGATTTGTGTGACTCTTGAATACAGTTTATGACAGATTAGTATTTACAGACAAATCTTGTGACTTCTTTGTGACTCATGAATACAGTTTATGACAGATTAGTATTTACAGACAAATCTTGTGACTTCTTTGTGACTCTTGAATACAGTTTATGACAGATTAGTATTTACAGACAAATCTTGTGACTTCTTTGTGACTCATGAATACAGTTTATGACAGATTAGTATTTACAGACAAATCTTGTGACTTCTTTGTGACTCTTGAATACAGTTTATGACAGATTAGTATTTACAGACAAATCTTGTGACTTCTTTGTGACTCTTGAATACAGTTTATGACAGATTAGTATTTACAGACAAATCTTGTGACTTCTTTGTGACTCTTGAATACAGTTTATGACAGATTAGTATTTACAGACAAATCTTGTGACTTCTTTGTGACTCTTGAATACAGTTTATGACAGATTAGTATTTACAGACAAATCTTGTGACTTCTTTGTGACTCTTGAATACAGTTTATGACAGATTAGTATTTACAGACAAATCTTGTGACTTCTTTGTGACTCTTGAATACAGTTTATGACAGATTAGTATTTACAGACAAATCTTGTGACTTCTTTGTGACTCTTGAATACAGTTTATGACAGATTAGTATTTACAGACAAATCTTGTGACTTCTTTGTGACTCTTGAATACAGTTTATGACAGATTAGTATTTACAGACAAATCTTGTGACTTCTTTGTGACTCTTGAATACAGTTTATGACAGATTAGTATTTACAGACAAATCTTGTGACTTCTTTGTGACTCTTGAATGCAGTTTATGACAGATTAGTATTTACAGACAAATCTTGTGACTTCTTTGTGACTCTTGAATACAGTTTATGACAGATTAGTATTTACAGACAAATCTTGTGACTTCTTTGTGACTCTTGAATACAGTTTATGACAGATTAGTATTTACAGACAAATCTTGTGACTTCTTTGTGACTCTTGAATACAGTTTATGACAGATTAGTATTTACAGACAAATCTTGTGACTTCTTTGTGACTCTTGAATACAGTTTATGACAGATTAGTATTTACAGACAAATCTTGTGACTTCTTTGTGACTCTTGAATACAGTTTATGACAGATTAGTATTTACAGACAAATCTTGTGACTTCTTTGTGACTCTTGAATACAGTTTATGACAGATTAGTATTTACAGACAAATCTTGTGACTTCTTTGTGACTCAGACAAATCTTGTGACTGAATACAGTTTATGACAGATTAGTATTTACAGACAAATCTTGTGACTTCTTTGTGACTCTTGAATACAGTTTATGACAGATTAGTATTTACAGACAAATCTTGTGACTTCTTTGTGACTCTTGAATACAGTTTATGACAGATTAGTATTTACAGACAAATCTTGTGACTTCTTTGTGACTCTTGAATACAGTTTATGACAGATTAGTATTTACAGACAAATCTTGTGACTTCTTTGTGACTCTTGAATACAGTTTATGACAGATTAGTATTTACAGACAAATCTTGTGACTTCTTTGTGACTCTTGAATACAGTTTATGACAGATTAGTATTTACAGACAAATCTTGTGACTTCTTTGTGACTCTTGAATACAGTTTATGACAGATTAGTATTTACAGACAAATCTTGTGACTTCTTTGTGACTCTTGAATACAGTTTATGACAGATTAGTATTTACAGACAAATCTTGTGACATCTTTGTGACTCTTGAATACAGTTTATGACAGATTAGTATTTACAGACAAATCTTGTGACTTCTTTGTGACTCTTGAATACAGTTTATGACAGATTAGTATTTACAGACAAATCTTGTGACTTCTTTGTGACTCTTGAATACAGTTTATGACAGATTAGTATTTACAGACAAATCTTGTGACTTCTTTGTGACTCTTGAATACAGTTTATGACAGATTAGTATTTACAGACAAATCTTGTGACTTGACTTTATCAACAAAAAGAAGCGGGTAAACGAAGAGTTAGATTCAATTTTAATCCCGTGGATAACCGCCCAAAGGAACAGAATGCATTTTAACAACAACAATCGCAAGAAATGTAACAAATGCAAGAAAATATTAGATACATGAAACGCTTAATGTTGAGAGGAAATCAATTTGCACCTAAGGAGCCTGTGGAAATATCGGAGCCTAAAGATGACACTAAAAAAGAAACACGACGCTCAGATACTAATTGGAAGAAAATAGTAAAATGTTATAAATGTAATAAAATAGGTCATATTGCTAGAGATTGTCGTGTTAACAACAACAACAAGGGAAACGGGTGACGACGTAATTAACTGAGGAGAATAATTTCGTCCATTTAGACCGGTCTCCTCAGGAATCGACTACCCTTATAAAAAGAAAAATTAAATTAAATAATATTTTAGATTTATGACGGATTATAGATACAGAATCAATAGTATCTATTATCAATTCTAAACTACTAACAAAATTAAAGAACAGCCAAAAGAAAGAAAAGGAAAAGAAATAGTACTATTAAACAACAAACGTTATGAATTGGACAGTACGATAAATTGAATGATGAAATCGACAATGAAATATACATACAAGATCAAATATTCAGCACTTCTGGGTCTTGATTTTTGCAAAAAATCAAAATTAAAACTAGACTTTGGTAACGAAGAACAAATTGATTGGATAAACTCAGACTTTATTATACAAGAATTAGACTCGACTCTGGACGTTAGACTATGTCAAAATTATAATATTCCAAATGAAACGATGACTAATGCTAAATGTGAGATTGATAAAAGTAATCTACCACCTAATACACAATTTGGTTTATTAAACCAGTTAAGAGACTGTATGACGATTATCAGATTGTAATACAAGAAACAATTATTGATTTACAAAAACCAATACATGTCATTTTATACAATTCGTCAAAATCTAATAAATACTTGTGTAAAAATCTCAAAATAGCCTTAATGTACCCAATATCATACCCTCAATACGGATGCGAAGAGAATTACATGATTGAAAGCGTAGATGATAATAAAAAACAGTTTCATATCATTACTAATGATAATTACAAGAGACAAAAAATGCTTAGATTACTTGAAAGAAATAAAGATCTCTTTGGAGAATCTGTTTTACAGCTGGGAAAAGCGAACACAAAATTAAGTTAACAACCGAATAACCGGTACGCTTACGCGCTTATAGAAATTCACCAAAAGAAAAAGAAATAATACGACAACAAGTAAAAGAAATGTTAGATGCAAATGTTATCGAAGAAAGTAAATCACCGTATAGTTTTTATCTGTAGTATTAGTTAAGAAGAAAAATGGGAAAATTAGATTTTGTGTAGACTACAGAAAATTAAATTCGATTACAATCAAAGACCGACATCCGTTACCATTAATTAACGATGCACTCGCAGCTCTTGAAGGAAGCAAATACTTTACTGTAATGGACTTATTGAGTGGCTATTGGAATATTCATGTAAAAGTTTCGGATAGACCTAAGACAGCATTTATAACACCTGATGGCTTATATCAGTTTAAAGTGATGCCATTTGGCCTTACCAATGCACCGGCGACATTTCAACGATAGGCGCCAACCGTTACCAGTACTTCCTTTTGGGCATTTAGGTCCCGGCAATCGGGAGTACAGTTTACTCAGTGCATTGATCAGTCGAGGATGACCCTATAAATATAAAAACAGTATATATACCGGGGGTAATGTTATTGATTTGCAATTTATGGGCTAAAATATACTGTATATTATGGCTTACAAATCCACGGGTATATTGATTTAGTAGGACATTGTCATCGTTGAGTGTGGCCTCGGATAGTGCGGTACAGACATGTCTCGGGGCAGCAAAATCGGGAAATCCTTGTCCTAAATTCAGTGGCTTATAATCGATCGCCAATTGTATGAATTCAACCTTTAATTTATTACTATTATTATGAAATTATTAGTACATTATTATTAAATAACAATTAGATATATTTTATGCTAATTATTTTAGTTATATATTTGTATTTATTTTTTTTAATTACTGTCTATATATTTATGAAGTGTTAAATATTTATTGATATTATCTTGAATTATAGTATTGACAGTAATTTTGCTAACTATTACCATATACATAAAATATATACATATAAATTCAGCTTAAATTTTATCCATAAGTTTATTTAAATTTTTTCATACTTAAAGTAATAGTAATAATAATTAAGTGTATCATTAGAGAAATTATTACTAATTTGTTATAACTATTATGACACAACTAATTAACATTTTTTAGACATTTAATAAAAATTGTATTATTAGAGGGAAAAAATTACTATACATTTAGCAAATATTTTCTACAGTAAAAAATATAATTATCATATCTTACATATACATTACATATACATCAGCGTTAAGTAAGGGGGGTAGGGGGTAAGACCAAAATACCCCCCTAAAATTTCGGCGCCGAAGTCGCAGAAAATTTTTTTTGAAATTTATAAAATTTTTAATTTTACTTCATACTATTTTAGTAAGTGTTTTTATGTTTTTATAATTTATACAAATCTAATTATTGATTAAAAAATAAGTATATTAGTTAAAATAACGTTAAAATAACATTAATTTAATTAAAATATTAAAATATTAAAATTAAAAATTCCTTATTTGTTGGGAAGACTAATCATATTACAATTTAAATAAAAATTTAAGATAGTTTAAGAAGTTAGTATAACAATAAATACTTAGATTATAAAGTTTTTATTAATAATTTTTAAAATTTTAAATAAATAATTTTAAAAATCTTTTCAATTTTATAATAAATATAACTAAAACTTAAACAAAAATTGAATTAAATAGTTAATTTTCAGTCATTATTTGTATAAAAATAAAATTTTAAAATAAAATATATATACTTATAAACTACTAGTTTGTCCCGCGCAACATGTATAGCTGTGCAATCTTTTTACTAATTTAAAAATATTCATCATTAGTAATTTGAATGGCTGCTTGATTTTTTTATACATCAAAATACTTAAACTAATATAACAAAATACAGTACCAATACACATTAATTCGTCTAAACTCTTAAGAAATTTTAGATTTTTAAATATATATTTAATAATTTTAATAAAAATTGAAAATTTTATCATTGTTGAGAAAAATTTTGCATTTGAGAAAAATTTACAAAAATTTAGCACAGGTATCTAACCTACCGGTGCCCTGTGAGTCATAAAATATAGCAAAATGTAATTGCACAGATCCTGCCTACTTATCCTTAAAACCTACCTGAGCTCAATAAACATTTAAAATTTTTCATAGAAATAACATTACTTTAAATAAAAATTGAAAATATAACAATACATTTTTAGATTTGTATTAAAATATGGTTGTTGATGAAATGTGCACGCATACATACAGACAAAACAAATATCTTAAAGTGTTATCTTGATAAACATTAATTATTATTAAATATTAAACATTAAAATTTATTAAAATAGTAAAAATAACTCATAGTGTATCATTAATGCTTTTATCAAGTATTTTTAAATTTTAAATACATTATTTTACATTTTGTTAAAATTTAAGTTTTTCTTAATTTTTATTTTTTTTATTTTTTGAGAATTTTTTTCTATTTTCCTGGCAATTTATACGGGAACTTATGGGAATTTTATGGAATTTACATGGCAATATTCGGGAATTTAAAGAATTTTTAAGGAATTTTCTCTTGATCCCCCCCTTGATTTTGAATTTTTAAAAAATTGCCGTTTTAAAATGCAATAAAAATTTTATCCTACTCAATACCCCCCCCCCCCCCCCCCCAAGATTTTTCGAGAATTTTGCAAGTTTTACCCCGGTCTACCCCCCCAAAATCCAAAACCTTGCTTAACCCTGATATATATATTACATACACGTAATATACTGTATTATACAGGTATCAAAAAAATTCAAAAAAGACCTATTATTTTATTTATTTTTATAATTAAAATCATTTCATAAAATTTGTGTAAAATTACATACAATTTACACTAATTAATAGTTAATAATAATAATAATAATAATTAAAAAAATACTAACCAAACACTTTCTTGACTACCTTTGATACGGTCGGCGGCAATATCTTGAGTGGCCATCGATGACGACATGACTGCTAACTACAGGTATAATAAAAAAATTAACAATTTTTTTAAAACTATTGTTTTATCGATAATTGAAAAAACATATATTAAAAAAACTGTATTTATTTTTTATAAAATATTTTTTATACATGATATGTGTAAAAGTTATTTTTATATTTAATCAAATTATTAAAATAATTTATTTAATTACATAATATTAATAATTTAAAAAATTATAATTATAAAAACCTGTGATATTTTTGGCGATAATTTCAATAAACTATTATTAAATGAATTGTTAATGAAATGAGATCTACTAATGATGTCTACAGTTGTCTTAAACAGTCTATTCATTGAATGAGATTTGTTTTTCAACAAAAAAAACTATTTAATTGATATATTTTTTTGGAGAGTATTTTCACGAATTCCTGAAAGGAATACGTATATGCATTCTAAAAGTCTGTCTGTCTGTCCCACGAGGACATAGGTTCGAATTCAGGCTCCGCTACAAATTTTTTTTTTGATTTTTTTTTGTTTTTTTTAATTTTTTAAGTTAAGGAGATCGTATGGGAATGCTTTTGAAGCATTCTCAACTGTTTTTTTTTATTTTTTTTTAGATTTTTTCCTTTTTAAGTTAAGGAATTCGTGTGGAAATGCTTTTAAAGCATTCTCAAATGGTTAATAGTAAATTCTTTATAATTATTATTATTATTATTAACACTGGGTTTAATATTTTTAGGTACAAAAAATATATGATAAAATATGGTGTGTGATATAAGTTTAAAAAAAAAATTTTCATGAATAAATTGATTAAAATAAAAATATTTAAACAATTTTTTTATTTAGGGGTCACTTAATGTATTGATAGCTATAGGGTCTATATTATAGACTATATAGATTACTATAATTTATAGACTCAACAATATATCACACAATCATATGGTAAGTAATAGATATTTAAATTTTATGTTTATTTATTAAAATCTAATATTAAATATCTGTATAAAAATCATGTGTTTTTTGTTGTTGTGTTGTATTGTTTATAACAGTCAATACATTAATATACAGATAATTTAATATATAAATAATTATATTGTTAAATATAGATTTAAAATATTTATTTTTCTAAAAAAGTAAAATTAATTAATTTTTTCTAGTAACTAACTTTGATCATTTTGTTATTTTTAAATACTATAATACAATTTTTTTAATAAAACGGGCCTAACAATCGGGAGTACAGTTTACTAAGTGCATTGACCAGTCGAGGATGACCCTATAAATATAAAATCAGTATATATACCGGAAAGTAATGTTATTGATTTGCAATCTATAAATTATAGGCTAAAATATACTGTATATTATGACTTACAAATCCACGGGTATATTGATTTAGTAGGACATTGTCATCGTTGAGTGTGGCCTCGGATAGTGCGGTACAGACATGTCTCGGGGCAGCAAAATCGGGAAATCCTTGTCCTAAATTCAGTGGCTTATAATCGATCGCCAATTGTATGAATTCAACCCTTAATTTATTATTATTATTATGAAATTATTAGTACATTATTATTAGATAACAATTAGATATATTTTATGCTAATTTTTTAGTTATATACTGTATTTATATTCAATTTTTTGTAATTATTGTCTATATATTTATGAAATGTTAAATATTTATTGATATTATCTATAATTATAGTATTGACAGTAATTTTGTTAAGTATTACCACATATATAAAATAAATTAAATAAATAAAATATAAATTCAGCATAAAATTTTATCCATAAGTTTATTTTTTGACACTTAAAGTAATAGCAATTTATAATTAATAAATGTGTAACATTACATAAATTATATAATTTGTAACAACTATTATGACACAACTAATTAACATTTTTTAGATATTTAATAAAAATTGTATTATTACAGCTAAAATAAATTTCTATACATTTAGTAAATATTTTCTATTTAAGTCTATTCATTGAATGGTTTTTTTTTAAAAAAAATCAATTTTATATACTGTATATATTTGAGTTTTTTAATAGTAAATTATTTATAATTATTATTAACACTGGGTTTAATATTTTTAGTTACAAAAAAATATGATATATCATAATATGGTGTGTGATATCAGTTAAAAAAATTTTGATTAATAAATTAATAAAAAAAATAGTTGATAATGCTTCAAAAGCATTTCCATACTAACTCCTTAATTTAAGAAAGAAAAAAATTCAATAAAATTTTTTTTTAATGTGTAGCAGAGTGTGGATTCGAACCTATGTCATCGTAGGACACCGAACAGACCGACAGACTTAATGTATTGATAGCTATGGGGTCTATAATATATCACACAATCATATGGCAAGTAATAGATATTTTTAAAAAATAATATTTATTATTAAAATCTAATATTAAATATTTGTATAAAAATCATGTGTTTGTTGTTGTGTTGTATTGTTTATAAGAGTTAATACATTAATATACAAATAATTCAATATATATATATATAAATAATTATATTGTTAAATCAAGATAACACTTTAAGATAATAGTTCTGTCTGTTTGTATGTATGCGTGCACATTTCATCAACAACCATATTTTATTTCAAACCTAAAAATGTATTGTTAATATTTAAAAGTTTAATTGAATGCAATGTTATTTCTATGGGAATTTTTAAATGTTTATTGAGCTCAGGTAGCTTTTAGGGTCAGGTAGGCTTTAGGTATTTGTATGACCCCATGTGTTATTTACAAATCGTTTTGTTGACATCTTGATATATCCATTACTTTATTTGTGTTATAAACATGTGATATTTATTATGGATTCGATACACGGCTTAACATCACACGACCTCCGAGTCAGATATGCCATGGAATACGAATATCGTCGTGGAACAAACGCAACGATGGCGGCCAAAAATATTAATGGATGTATCAAAATGTCAACAAAACGATTTGTAAATAACACGTGGGGTCATACAAAAACATAGTTGCTTTTTAGTATTATAAAATGCGTCATGAATACCTAATATTAACAGTATATATTTAAATTATTATTAAAAAATTTAAAATTGAATCATTGTTGAAAAAAAATTTTGCATTTGAAAAAATATACAAAAATTTAGCACAGGTAACTATCCTCCCGGTGCCCTGTGACTTATAAAGTATAGCAAAATTTAATTACACAACACCTGCCTACCTGTCCCTAAAACCTACCAGAGCTCAATAAACATTTAAAATTTCCCATAGAAATAACATTGCTTTCAATAAAAATTAAAAATTTCAATAAAATTTGAAAATTTTATCATTGTGCAGGATGAATAGAAATACAAGAATTAAAAAACATATTATAATTGATTTTTATGCTTTTTTAGAAATATGTAAATTAATAAATTAATTAAAAATAATAAATAATACTGTATAATTAATCATATTTTTCTATATAGTCGATAATTAATTTTTTTAGTGCATATAATTTTAATAACTAAAGCATTTTTTCAATAACAAATAATAATATGAAAAATAATAAAAGAAAAAATATATAATAATAATAAGAGAAATAATAATAAAATATAAAATAAAGAAAAAAATATAAAAAATAATAAGAGAATAAATAAATAAAAATTATTGAAAGTAACTATTTTCATAAAATTAGACAAAATATAAAACCAGTTAAGAATGCTAGAAAGCATTTTCAGAAAAAAAACTTGAATAGCATTGAAAACCATACGTTTATATAATTATAGCGGCTATAGAGTAACATTTAAAAATTTAAAAAACGTCAAATATACATAAATTAAATATTGATATCAAATGACTCAGTATGACAAAATAAACTCAACTTTAGTCATGTACGGCATCAAATGACTCAGTATGACAAAATAAACTCAACTTTAGTCATGTACGGCATCAAATGATTCAGTATGACAAAATAAACTCAACTTTAGTCATGTACGGCATCAAATGTCTCAGTATGACATAATATACTTAACTATAGTCATGCAGGATATCAAGTGACTCAGTATGACAAAATAAACTACTCATATGTGGTATCAAATGATTTAGTATAACAAAATAAACAACTATAATCATACTTTTTAAATATTGATAATTTTGATCTATATCTTATTTTTAATGATCTATACAATTCTAAACGTTAAAATTTTTACCTAAAATTTTTTATACTTTTTCCGCCATTTTTGAAAATTTTTTTTGATCAATTATATCTTATTTTTGATGCTCTATACAATTCTAAACGTTAAAATTTTTACCTAAATTTTTTTACTTTGGCCGCCATTTTCTCTATGTTCCCGAAGAGATATCAAAATTTTAATGCATATTTATTATGCTTGTTTTTGATGCTTTATTCAAATCTATACTTTAAAAAAATTTTCTTAAAATTTTCTTTACTTTGGCCGCCATTTTCTCTGTTCCCKAAGAGATATCAAAATTTTAATGCATATTTATTATGCTTGTTTTTGATGCTTTATTCAAATCTATACTTTAAAAAAATTTTCTTAACTACTGTAGAAAAAATTCAATAATATAATCATTGCTCCCACAGAATTTTTTGTACAGTATTTAAATGATTAGTAAACAATTTAAGTCAAAACTACCCAAAAAATATGTTTTATGGCACAAATAGGGTATCAATTATCACATTTCTGGTCACTCTCTCACATACCATAAGTACCTAATGACCAACAGTGCTGTCAGTTTGTACAGCAATTGCGCTGATGAAGGACAGAGACAATTACTGTCCGAAACAAATATTGCAATAATTTGTCCGCAATTAAGGCCGAAGACAAAAATCGGCTAAAATTTATGTCACAAATTGTGTGAGTAATAAAAGTTTTTCATTTATAATGAGTGATTGTGATAACATAAACCTAAATCAACTTATTAATCAATATGGAGGACATAATGGTCTACAAATGGGGAAAAAATGGGAGAGAGAGTGCATCAAAATGGTAAGGTACCAAGAACACTTAACCTTTAATATTAAATGTGCCAAAAATAAAGTTATCCCTCAATCATTACTTATAAAACCTATTGATAATTTTTATTTAAGTAGAAAAGCTTCCAATGAATGTAGTTTAAAATATTTAAACTCTAGAATTATTCAAACACAAATAAAATTAGCTAAATTGAGAAAAGTTTGTAATAATATATTTATTGAATTAAGTAACATTTTACCAAAGTTTGTAATAAATATGTTAGAAAAAAAGAGTTAATAAAACTAGTAAATACAATAAATTTAAATATAGAAAAACACAAAAATATAAATTTGATAAATTAAATACCAGATTTATTGATAATAATTTATCCATAAATAATAATGATTGGATTATTAATCTGTCTAATAAAAAATTAACTGAAACTGAAAAAACTATATTAGCATTAGACCCTAAATTTCAAATAACTCCTAAAGATATTAAAATAAATACATTATTAGCATATACAGAAAACAGATTATCTAATTTAATAACTGATAAAATTGAATTAGCAACTGTTAGAAATTCTATAGTTAATTTAATTAAAAACTACAAAAAACCAATTACTAATTTAACAATAAATCAATATAAATGTCTTAAAAATTTAAGAAATGATAAAAATATTGTTATAACTAGTGCTGATAAAGGTAATAAAACAGTCATTTTAAATAGTATTGACTATATTAATAAAATAGAAAATATATTATCAGATACCAAAATTTATGAAAAATTAAGTAAAGATAAAACAAAAATAATTGCTAGTAAATTAATTGATATATTAAATAGATTAATTAAATCAAATTATATTAATTACAATCAATATAAATCTTTGTATCCTAACAATTACAGTACGCCTGTAATATATGGACTAGTTAAAACACATAAATTAAATAATCCATGTAGAATTATCTGTCCATATTATAATTACCCTTTAAATAAATTATCTAAATATTTAAGTAATATTATTAGCCCTATTATTAGAAATAGTATATATTCTCTAAAATGTTCAAATGAATTTTGTAATGAAATTAATAAAATAAAATTAACAAAAAATGATATAATGCTATCATTAGATATTGTAAACCTTTTTACAAATATACCAATTAATATAGCAATTAATATATTAGAAAACTATTTAAAAAATTACAGTAATTTATCTAATTTAACTAGTTTACCAATTATAGAAATAATAAATTTAATAAAATTTTGTATGTCAAATAATACTTTTTTATTTAATGAAATATATTACAAACAAATAGCAGGTGCCCCTATGGGCTGTCCTCTATCACCTGTTATAGGTGAATGTATAGTTAGATTTATATTTGAAAAAGCTATTGAAACATTTAGCTATAAACCTAAATTTATTAAATTTTATGTAGTTGATTCGTTTTTAATTATAAATAAAAGATATGCCGATTTATTTGTGCAACACATAAATAAAACATGTAGTTATATGAATTCAATTAAATTTACAGTTGAAAAAGAAAATGATCAAGGTATTTTACCGTTTTTAGATGTTTTAATTAAAAAAGTAGATAATAAATTATATACAAGTGTATACCGAAAACCTTCCCATTCAAATAGGTATTTAAATTTTCGGTCTCATCATCCAATTCAATATAAAATATCTGTTATAAAAACTTTAGTAAATAGAGCTTTTAATCATTGCAATAATAATAAAGATCTCGATGATGAATTGAAWAATATATATAGTATTTTACTAAAAAATAACTATCCAAAAAATTTAATAAATATGATTATTAACAATACTAAATTAAATACAACTAGTCCTAATATTAATAAATTTGCATTTAATTTTTCAAACACTATTATACTTCCATATTATAAGGGATTAAGTCAACATTTAAAATGCTTATTCAATAAATATAATATTAAAGTTATATATAATAGAGGTAAAAATATAAAAACTTTATTAAAACATAATTTTAATGATAATATTTTAGATAAATCAGGTGTAGTATATGATATAAGTTGTACTAATTGTAACTGTGAATATATAGGAGAAACTAAAAGAAAGTTAAATAGTAGATTAAATGAACACAAAAAAGCTTTAAATAATTTCAATATAAAATCTAATATTGCTGAACATTCATTTAAAACAAAACATAATATAAATTTTAATAACCCTAAAATTTTAATTCACGAAAATAATAATAAATCTAGAAAATTTTTAGAAAAATGGTATATTGCTACTAATAAATTAAAAAATGTACCATTAATGAATGATAAATTTAACGATAAAACAAACATTCCTAATCAATATTTAGAATTTATTAATTAATTTTTAGTTTATTCCTACAGGAGCTGGCATTTGCCAGTTTCTGTGGGAGCAATGATTATATTATTGAATTTTTTGTACAGTATTTAAATGATTAGTAAACAATTTAAGTCAAAACTACCCAAAAAATATGTTTTATGGCACAAATAGGGTATCAATTATCACATTTCTGGTCACTCTCTCACATACCATAAGTACCTAATGACCAACAGTGCTGTCAGTTTGTACAGCAATTGCGCTGATGAAGGACAGAGACAATTACTGTCCGAAACAAATATTGCAATAATTTGTCCGCAATTAAGGCCGAAGACAAAAATCGGCTAAAATTTATGTCACAAATTGTGTGAGTAATAAAAGTTTTTCATTTATAAAACTTTTCAAGTTTTTTTTGAATATAATTATAATGTTTAACTTTTTATAAGATATATCTATTTTTGTTTAAATATATATAAATTGATAGTTTACTGTACATGAAAAATGTTTGAATAAGTATAAGTTATACTATAGCCATGCAAAACGTTATCTTTTTAATCCCTTAAATAAACATAAAAGGTATACATAGAAACTAATTTCGGATTAAAACGATATGATAATATAAATTGTATTGTAATAAATTTATTTTTGATGATGATAATGATAAAATTGATTAATCAAATTGATTTAAAATAGTATTGAATTTATTAATTTTGATAACAATGATATAGTACTAGTAGTAGTAGTAGTAGTAAAATGTATTATAAAGATTACTAAAAAACAAAATGATTTTTTATAGGTATTTTTAAGTAACTTTTTTTTCAATTAAAATAAAATTGTTACCCTCATCATCCTAATTATTATTATTGAAATAACATTGGTATAATTTATATATACAAAAATAATAATAATAATAATTAATTAATTAATTTGTACTGTATAAATAACAATAACAACAAAATAATTATTGATTGTGTGGTGTATAAAATTGATTTTTTTTAAACAAAAATTGTTTAAAACTACTAAATAATTGATAATTAATTAAATTAAAAAATAATAATAATAATCACAAAATAATTAATTGGATTAATCATATAATAGAAGGTTAACAACAACAACAAAAAATACGGTAATATTTTTTTTGTTGTTGACATCAATTAATTTTTGTTTCTCTCTCTCTCTCTCTCTCTCTCTCTCTCTCTCTCTCTCTCTCTCTCTCTCTCTCTCTCTCTCTCTCTCTCTCTCTCTCTCTCTCTCTCTCTCTCTCTCTCTCTCTCTCTCTCTAGTATAAAATTAATTAAAGTATAATTATTAATAGTATCACTGGTACCCCTAACCCCCCCCCATACCCCCGTATAATAGTAGATAAAATCATAATAATACAGTAGAATAGTACTGTACTATTAATTAGGTTAGGGGGGTTAGGGTGGGTACCTGTTTAGTTTGTTATACTGTATACTTATTTTTCTAATTAAATAAAAAACACTATCAAATAAATTTTCTACATTTAGCTGATCCGCACATACAATCAATGTCATTGATACTTTTTTTAAAAATATTTATAAACAAAATTTATGATAAATATATATATAATTATTTATTTTTCTTTTGAAAATAATTATTATATAATAATAAAAAAATAAAATACCGATAACTGATTTATTAATTTAGAGACACAAACACAGCAGTGGATGAATGATAAGTAATAAAATTAAATTATTTAAAAATAACTAATAATAAATTATTTACAAAATGATTGCCAAAATATATGATAATATGAAATAGAAATTCAATGAAAACAAATCAATTGTTGGCGCCAATTATCGGCGCTTTCAGATTAGACTCTTCGTTCGTAAGTCTGTCTCCAATTGGCTCATCGAAGTCGGTTCCTGTGCTTCACTACTACGGCTGCCACCGTTGACTGCGGCTACATCTGTGCGGTCATATAGTTGACTTGTGTGTTGAACGTCACGGCCACCGATCGCTTAATACGTAACATCTCTCGTATGGTGTATTCGTTTCTGTGTTTAGCCTCAAACTCTCCAAACGTTCCAGAAGTTGGCCGAAGTTCGCGGATCACACATTTGGCTGCAGTGGCCATATATGCCTCGGGCTCTGTCTATTTCACCCAACTTTCGCTCCAATTCGGCAAACTTTAGACACATATCCTGGGCCTGGCTATCATTCAGGACATCGATAGCCTTCTCGTAGATTTGTTGCGTATGAGTAACGCCAAACATTTCGGCCGCTTTTCGGACAAATATATTAAACAATTCGTATCGTTCTTCAGGTAGAACTGCTTGTACGGCCCGATCATAGATAGTCATCGCGTGTTTAGCTAATCCGTAATCTTCTTCGCATTTGGCGTACAATAGATAAAAATTTTTGGCAATTTTTTCCGAACAATTGGCCAAACATTGTTCAAATAGATCTCTGGCTCTTTCGAGTTTCGAGCCTTTATAACGTCTCAAAAATTTTGTTAAATAGGTGTTCCAAATATCGTAAACATTTGGCCACCGAAACAGTGATATACCTTTTTCGTAGGCTTTGAACGCCTCCTCATAATAGTTAAGTTCTTCGAGAAACAGACCGTAATTCATGATTGTTTGAGGTGTGGCTATCCTTAGCTCAATAATACGGTCGTAGACGGCTTTGGTTGTGGTAAACGTACCGAAACTTTCTTCGAGGTCGGCATACATGGACCAAATCTTCAGTGATTTGTATAACCGATTTTGTACCGGTTCCGTGTGGTCATGATAGGACACTTTCTTGGCCGATGGCGGCGGTGCTGCCGTAGCCCTGTACATGAGCTGTAGTGCTTGTTTCCAGTTGTCGTGTCGGAGCTCCATCTCAACCCATTCGCACCAAACAGCGGCCAAATCATCAACTTTGGTAAACGCCGCTGTAGTCGCCTTTTCGAATATCACTCGGGCGTCCTCTAACTGGCCATTTTGGTCGTAAAATTTACCAAAATTAATCCACAGTGTATGTACTTTGCCGACAGCCAACTTTGGATCTACGGTTTGTACGGCTTCGGTATAGACTTCGACCACTTGTTCGGGTTTTGACTCTAACAGTCCGACTCGTTTGTGCCATTCATCGACATTATGCGGATTCTGTCTTAAGGCTACACTATTCAACAGCAGAGGTCGCCTTTCGATTAGATCCTCGTAACGGGCTATTCGTAATTCAAGATCAATATCATCGTCATCGCTCAGATTTGTCATATCCATCGTTGCTTTAATCAGCTGTTCCTCACTCTGTGCGTAGGCGTCGAAAACTTGCGAAAAATCTTTGATCGTCGTTACCGACAGTAAGGCTTCTTCATAGATATCGCGTGACTTTTCAAACAAACCGCTGCGGATGTAGTACTCGGCCAACGATATCCACAGTATTCCCTGTTCATCGGCGTATCGTTTGATACCTTCGCGTATAATGGCGTTAACGTTAAGTGAGTGTACTTTATCGGGATTCTTGCAAATCAATTCACTCAATTCGGTCCACAACTGGTGCTTAGATTTGCCGGCTTTCGATAGAAAGTCGTCTCTGTTGACAATATCGGCCAATTTGATGGCCGCTTCGTCCAAACGATCGGCAGTAATCAAATTCTTCTGCATGTTTTGGCTGTAACTTTAAATATCGTTCTTTGTTGACGTTTCTCTTCGTTCGTAAGCTTGAAGTCTGTCTCCAATTGGCTCATCGAAGTCGGTTCCGATGCTTCACTACTACGGCCGCCACCGTTGACTGCGGCCAACATCTGTGCGGTCATATAGTTGACTTGTGTGTTGAACGTCACGGCCACCGATCGCTTAATACGTAACATCTCTCGTATGGTGTCTTCGTTTCCGTGTTTGACTTCAAACTCTTTCCAAACATTCCAGAAGTTGTTTTGTCTTTAATTGTTTGTCTGGTGATTGCGTTGGGATTTGTTTTCTCTTTCTTTGAAGACATGTCTGACTGAATGACTGTTTAAAATTTTAAATAAAATAATAATAATAATAATTGTTGTATTAATCGCGAGATTTTTGACGCGTGATTAATACAACAATTATTATTATTATTATTTAATTTAAAATTTTAAACAGTCATTCAGTCAGACATGTCTTCAAATAAAGAGAAAACAGAATCAACGCAATCCCAAGACCAACAGCAACTGGAGTTGGCAATCGATCGGGTGCTGGACAGAAGAATTCCGACTATTGTTGAACAAGTCGGCCAAATGCTTTTGGGCCGTCGGGACAGTCAGCAGCCAGTGAWACAGTCACCGCCGGTACAGTCATCGCCGGTACAGTCATCGCCGGTACAGTCATCGCCGGTACAGTCATTGTCATCGCCGGTACAGTCATTGTCATCGCCGGTACAGTCATCGTCATCGCCGGTACAGTCATCGTCATTGCCGGTACAGTCATCGCCGGTACAGTCATCGTCATCGCCGGTACAGTCATCGCCGGTACAGTCATCGTCATCGCCGGTACAGTCATCGCCGGTACAGTCATCGCCGGTACAGTCATCGCCGGTACAGTCATCGCCGGTACAGTCATCGTCATCGCCGGTACAGTCATCGCCGGTACAGTCATCGCCGGTACAGTCATCGTCATCGCCGGTACAGTCATCGCCGGTACAGTCATCGCCGGTACAGTCATCGCCGGTACAGTCATCGCCGGTACAGTCATCGCCGGTACAGTCATCATCGGTACAGCCGGTAGAACAGGCAGCTGCGCGTAGCGGCCGAAGATATCACACCCGTGGTATCAATAGTCATACCGCAGCTATACGACAGAACACAACTGCCCTGAAAAGGAACACAATGGCTGTCCGCAGGGACACTAAAGCGATAGGTTCTCGTACTCGATCCCGACGTAACCGGCGATCCAGGAGCCGATCGCACGACCGGAATCGCGCCAATCAGCGATGTACCGGATCGAGCGCTTGTAACTGCCATACTTGTCGGGTGAACCGTCGGCAAAACAGTCGGCGACGAAAAAGAAAGAGTCGACGCCGTCTTCAAAGAAAAAAGTGAATGAGAGTGTGTGTGTGTGAGGGAGAGTATGTGTGAGAGAGAGTGTGTGTGTGAGCCAAAGGCAGACTGATATCAAAACTTATTTACAAATTTCAATATCGATTAATCCGAAACACGAAACAGATGGGACACACATACTATTTGTTGGACAATCATTTGGCAGCCGATAAGTATCTGAAAGATTCACTCAATATTAAAATTTTCAAACAAATTACCCTTTAGTTTGTTAACTATTAATTTAAGATTTAAAAAAATAAAATAATCAAATTTATTGTACAGTATTATATTATAATTATTTAAAATCAAATACATTTACAATTCATAACATACAGTATATTTTAAAAAAAAGTTAGACTAAAAATTATAAATTATTAATGACTTATATTAGAGTATATATTGTATAAAATGCTAATAAAAACAGGTATTAATAATAGGTTTCCCGTTCAACACAACCTCCCGGATAGCGCCGGATAAGCCATCTGCGTATCTCATCGTAGATGAATATGATGACCGAAAATGGTAGAGCCGGTAGCCACCAGTGCCACTTCAATGGATACAATCGTAGAAACAGATCCATACCGGGACAGTAGCACAAAAAAGCGGCCAAAACTGTCTCGAATACCAGTGCAAAGTTGAGCACATGATTAGTCATTCCTTGTTGAATGATTGAGTTGCGTCGGGTCTTGCAGATGATCAGATCGGCCCATTGGACGATAACTATTGAGACAAAAAATGCTGTCTGACAGGTATACTCCAGTTTCTTGCGCTGAGTGTATGTCCACTGTTGGCCATAGGAATCGGTCAGATCGTTGATGGCTTTCGATTCCCATTTGGATCTAATGTTTAGAAGTCGTTTGGCCTTAAAACCCGATTCACCCATAACAACAAAATAGGTGAAGAAACCGGCCGCTGCCTGAATCATACCGATCTGGGCATAGGATAGTAGAATGAGTCGTTGATTAACCAGACTGTCCTTTTTGGAGTCTCTTGGCTTGCGTTTCATTATATCGCTTTCGGCTTTTTCGTAGGCCAGCGATATGGCCGGAACCATATCAGTGCCCAAATCTATACACAATATGGTTATAGTGCCCAACGGTAACGGTATACCAAGGACTATGAATAGTAGAAACGGTGTTATTTCGGGTATATTACTCGATAGAGTATAGGCTATGGATTTCTTCAAATTATCAAATATCAGTCTTCCCTCTTCAATACCCGTTACTATCGATGCAAAATTGTCGTCCAATAGTATCATATCTGCGGCCTGTTTGGAAACATCAGAGCCGGCGATACCCATTGCTACACCGATATCGGCCTTCTTGAGTGCCGGTGAATCATTGACACCGTCGCCTGTGACGGCAACGATAGCTCCCTGACGTTGAAAGCCCTCGACTATGAATAGTTTTTGTTGTGGCGATGTCCGGGCAAAGACAATCTCATTATGCGATCTGAGAATCGTATCCAACTGTTCGGGTGTCATGTCTTTGAGCTGTTGTCCGGGAACTATAGCTGCATTGGCTGCTCCCTCAGGCGATATAATACCCACGGCTTCGGCAATAGCTTTGGCAGTAATTGGATGATCTCCGGTAACCATAATTACTCGGATACCGGCGCTTCTACATTTGGCTACAGCATCGGGTACTGCAGCCCGTGGCGGGTCTATCATAGCGATCAGTCCCAAAAAACGGAGGCTATCTAATGGAAAGTTAGCCTTTTCTGTATCAAAGATAAAACCAGATGGAAACTGACTGATGGGTAGTTTGAAGTCACAGAAACCGATAACACGTTCGCCGAGTCCGCCCAATTTTTCGTAGGCGGCATTGAATGCCGTTTTCATGCCGTCGTCCAGCGGTTTGTCCTCACCGTTCATAAGTATAGTAGAGCACCGTTCGAGTATGCGTTCGGGCGCTCCTTTCATGCATAAAACATAACAGGAATCGGTAGATGAGTTGTCCTCAGTTTTATGAATCGTTACGTGATATTTGTTGGTCGAATTGAATGGTATTTCGCCAACTTTGGCATTCTTTTGGCGAATTTCGGCTACATTTCCGATAGCCATTTCCATACACTTCAGTATTGCCGACTCAGAGGCATCGCCGACACATTCTCTGTCCATTTTCAACACACAGAAAAAAAACAGTATCAATATTCCCGATATATATACTTTCAAGTAGTCATACCGTTTAAGAATAGGTAGATTTTCCTGATTGGCCTTAAACTCAGCTCTACTGCATAGACAACAGGCCCGACTCAATGCCTGCCAACCGATCGATGTCTTGTCGAATTGAACTCCTGGGGCGGGGAATGATAATCGATAGTTAAAATTGGTACCCGAAATAACTAAATGGACAATAATTATTGGCACAAAAAAAAGTTACGGTAAATACCTGTCCTATTCTCAGTAGTATCGGCTTCAACGATACGTCCATCAAACCACATGTGAGCCACAGTCATACGATTCTGGGTTAAAGTTCCCGTTTTGTCTGAACATATCGTAGATGTCGAGCCTAGAGTTTCGACTGCTTCCAAATTTTTTACCAAACAATTCTTGGCAGCCATACGTTTGGCTGTCAATGTTAGACAAACGGTTACAGTGGCCAACAATCCTTCGGGAACGTTGGCTACAATGATACCGATCAGAAATATGACCGCATCTAACCAATTGTAACCCATTATGAGGGCTATAATGAAAAATGATACGCCAAGAAAGATGGCAAATATAGTAATGATATTAATGAAATGGTGTATCTCTCGGGCTATAGGAGTTTCGCCCATTTCCAAGCCAGCGGTCAGACCGGCAATACGACCCATAATAGTACGGTCGCCCGTATGGACGACAACTCCCTGAGCGGTACCTTCAACACAGTTGGACGAGAAAAAGGCCAAATTCTTGGTTTCCAATGGATTCTCATTTGTCATCTCTGGTCCTCTCGGCTGTGGTTCCGATTCTCCGGTCAGCGACGAGTTGTCCACTTTGCAGCCGTCGGCTTTAATAATACGTATGTCGGCCGGTATCCGATCGCCGCCTTTTACTTCGACAATATCGCCCACAACTAGCTCTTCGGCGGGAATGGTATGCACTTTGCCGTCGCGCAGTACTGTAGCCGATTGTGGGACCAGTTTTTTGAACGACTCCATTATGGCAGATGACTTGGACTCCTGATAGTAGGAGAAGCAGCCGGTAATGATGACAACAACGGCCAATACTATACCCAAATATAGCTGTAATAATCAATGGTTAGAAAATCAATTTTTTTTTGTGTCACAATATTATTGAATACATTGTCTAATTCTGGTTCTTTGATTGAGAAATACTGTATACCATAGGCCAGAATACATAGGATAGCGCCCATCCATAACAATAGGGCAAATCCACCGAACAATTGGCCACAAAACTTGACCCATTCGGGCGTTTTCTTCGGCGGTGTCAAACTGTTTGGTCCGTCTCTATCGAATTTGGCTTTTGCCTGACCACTGGTCAGACCGGTTCCGGGTTTTGTTTCGAGTCGGGCGTACAGTTCATCGATGGCTATCTTGTGTTCATCCATAACCACTTCTTGTTTAAGTTCGTCCATCTTCTGTTGTTTTGTGTCTTTTTTCGGCTTTTTGGCCTTCGTTTCGGGTTTTTTACTCATTTTTTTGGTTGTTTTATTGAAAACTCGCAAACAATTCAATCACTTTTTTTTATTTGAATGTTGTATTCATCACCGGTTAGTAGTAATACTATAGTAATAACTTTTTTTTTGTATCGATATCTGTGGTAATAATACTACTAATAATTATCGATTGAATTGTTAAATAAATAATTAAAACAAAAATGATTTCACGCGCTTTGGATATTCAAAAAAAAAAAATAAAATAAATAAAAAATTGAATTAAAATCAAAATTCAAATGATTATTACAGTACTATAATAATATTGTATTATTAATAATAATTATTTTACAGTCAATTATTTTATAGTAATACTAAAATAAAAACTTTAAGTCACTTATATACAGTGTATATAAAGTTAGTACTAATGGAAAGTTATACTCTACTAAAAGTTTAATTGAATTTTTTAAATTTTTTTTGCATTATATTTCAATGTAATTGTTTTTGTTTAGTTAGTTAGGCCGGGAGGGTGGGGTTGGGGTTTGGGGTAGTGTATGAGACAATTTGATGGACAGTTAGCATAATAATAGCATTAAATTAATTGTTAACAAACAAAAAGTTTTTTTTCTGTCATTTCAATAACCAATATATGAATGTTTGAAAATATAGTTTTCATTTAATACTGTATTTTTTTAAACATTATTTATGTGAACGACTTGTGTCTGTCTATGAAATGCTGAATCATTTGTGAATTACAATCACTTATTATTTGATAATTGTTTTGTCAATCGGTTTGTTTGAGACAATAGTTTTGATTAAAAAAAAAAACAATTAAATCGGTAATTAATCGGTCAGTAGTGGTCAACAACAACAATATGTCAACATCGGTTGCCGGTATATGTCCTGAGTTGCCCGTCGGCGGCTTCTCCTACGAAAACTATCAACGGTTTGTTTGTTTTGTTTTTTTGATGACCAACTAATTTGATCCACTAATTGATGTCCACTTTTTTCCACAAACAGTAACCAGTTTTTAACAGCAAAAGGCTATCAGATGCCGAAGGCGACCAAAACTGGTACAACAATTGCCGGCATTATCTGGAAAGACGGCGTAATATTGGGTGCCGACACTCGGGCCACTGCCGATACGATTGTGGCCGACAAGAACTGCAAAAAGATACACTATTTGGCACCGAATATGTACTGTTGCGGTGCCGGTACAGCTGCCGACACGTTTTTTGTGACCAATATGATATCGTCGCAACTGGAACTGCATCGTCTGAACACTGGCAAAGTGGTGCCCGTAGTGGCCGCCAATCAGCTACTCAAACAGTATCTGTTCAGGTATTTAACCGATATATATATGTATACTGTTAATCCATAATTACTGATATTATTCATCATCGGTGGTGAACATAGACTAAGACATATTACAGACAATTGTTGCTTAAAGACATATCATATATGGTTATCGTTTTTTTGTTTAATTGATCCCAAAAGAGTTGGATTTTTCCTAATAGTTTATACAGTAATAAGTGATGTCTTCTTAGAGGTGGTCACTAAAAGGTGGCCTATGTTTACCTCTTTCTCTCTCTTTCTTTCTCTCTCTCTCTCTCTCTCTCTTTCATCAATTATCTCCGTGTGGGCTATAATTATATCTAATAAAAAAATATTACCTAAAATTTGCATCAATTTTTTTTAGGTATAAATAATTATAATAATAAGTGTTTGAGCTATTATACCGATTGTCTATTATTTTTTGTTGTTGTTGTTGAAATTTTTTAATTAAAAATTACATTACCGGAAATTATTTTAAAAAAAGCTAAAATAGAGGTTATACTGTATGATAATATTATTTTTAAAAACTACCGGCAATTTATATTTGACTTTTATATTATTTAAAAAACATATTTTTAGATTATGTTAGTAAATGTTGTAATTTTTTTTCAATTACCGGTACTTTTTGTTGTTGGTGTTGTTGTTTATTAGTTTGATAGTGAAAAATATTAACTAAATTTGCATTAACTTTTTTTTAGGTATAAATCATTATAAATGATTCATTTATATACATATTTATATATTATATATATAACTTTTGATACTATAATTTGTCTATTTTAGACATTTTATATCATAATATACTTATAACTTACTTAACTAATAGTCGGGGGTACTAATTGCTTTAAAAAAACTTACCGGTAATTTATAAAACAATTTATTATCTTTATATGTTTTATTATATTAAACTTACTTATATTAAAAGTATAACCTATATTAAGATAGCGATGATTGTGTTATAATAATAAATATATGGGAAATGCTATCTACAAACAAAAATCTCAATACAAATGCAAATTTGATGTGATTTAAAAAAATAAATATATTTTACTTTACAATCAAATAACGTTAAAACTAATTTCAACGATCACTACCTTTTAAAATGAAATAAAATAAAAACTCGAGCAATGATATCATTAATTTATGTTTTTTTACTGTATATAAATTTGTTTCTTATCTTTTTTTAAAATGTGTATATAATTTCAAACAAAAATATAATCTAAATTGTGTTTTATTACAAAACAGCATCACTTAAATAGTAATATGAAAATTGTTTTTGAATTTGAATATCAAATGTGATTATTATTATTATATAATGATTTTTTTCTCAACATTTGATTTAAGTGGTGTGAGATTTTTTTTGGTTATCATTAGTATTAGTATTATTTCATTGAATCAATTTTCTGTTTAATTCAAAAACTATATAAAAAGAAAAATTATAATTTTTATTTATCTAAATATAATATACTCTATTATAATAGTCTCTCTCTCTCTATATATATATCTAAAAACTGATTTGAAGGTTAGGTCAGTGTTTTAAAAAGACATTTGATTTGTATTTGAAAGCATATTTATAGTATAATTTTTATGTACATTTATTTATGGGATAGACTTTAAATATATATATATAATAATTTTTATGAATAGTTTAGTTTTTTTTTGATTTTTTTTATATATCAAGATTAAGGAAATACAACAAAACATAACTTTAAACATAACATTATTTTGAAAGCCCTTATGAATAGAAAACGATTGTTTTGATTAAAAACAATAATAATTCTGTTATCAAAAGAGACTTTAAAAAACAGAAAATATAAAATAACTATTTTATTTGAATGTCAAAACTTAAGGGTCAGTCAGGGGTTTACCTATTCAAGTGTGTGTGAAATAATGAGAGAGAGAGAGAGGTATATGTTATGTAAAAAGGGGTCTAACAGACATACAGACAGACTCAACACAATTATTGACCGAAAGGCTCGTTATATTATCCATTCATTCATCAAACAAATAAAAAAATAAATAAAATCATACATTCCTTAAGCAATTTTTATGCCTGATTTCAATTTCAAAACTGGTTTTATTGTTGTTGTCGACGTTGTTGTTGTTGTTTATATCTAACAAGATAATTGGTCATTGATTATTAATATATATATATTGTTTTTTTTTTGTTGATCAGATATCAGGGACATGTCGGTGCAGCTCTGGTACTGGGAGGTGTCGACAATAACGGACCGAAATTGTTTTGCATTCATCCGCACGGCTCGACCGATAGCCTACCCTATGTGACTATGGGTTCCGGCTCTTTGGCCGCAATGGCTGTGTTCGAGTCCGGCTGGAAACCCGATATGAATGTATGTATTTGTTGGGTTTTAATAATTTTGTCGGTAATTAATAAACTATTGTTTTTTTTATTTATTATGTGATTAGCTTGAAGAGGCCAAAAAGTTGGTCAGAGACGCCATAGCCGCCGGCATATTCAACGATTTGGGCTCCGGTTCTAATATCGATCTGTGCGTTATCACCAAAGCTGGTGTCCAATACTTGCGCACCTATGAAGAGGCTAATAAAAAGGGGCAACGGTTTGTGACCCCTCTATATATCTCTCTTTTTCTCAAAAATCTATTATGTGATAATCACGTATTCAAATGACTCTGAATTTGATTGATTGATATAATTATTTTTGTGTATAATTTTTCTCTCTCTTTGGTTTGGTGTCACCAGACAAGCAAAATATAATTTCAAAAGAGGAACAACTGCTGTATTGACAACTAAATCGATTCCATTGGAAGTGGAGGAGACTATTGTCCGACACACTACCGAAGCGATGGACACTTCCTAGATATTGGAAACCCTATTAGACTTTTTTTTAAAAAAAAGTTTTCACTTATTTTATTACTACCGTATTATTAATATTATTATTGTAATTTGAATGTACTTTTTTCATGTGGAAGTTTTAATTAATTAATTAATTAATAAAACAAAAAAATGATAAACTTTTTGTTTTATTTTTTATGAATAATATTTCTAATAAAATGTGGTTTCTTTTTTCTAAAAAATTTTTTTTAGTGATTTATATACTTTATTTGTAACACAAAAATATTTTTATGCTATTTAGTGTGTCTTAGTTATTGACAGATATTATATAAATTTATATACAGTTTATGTATTTTTTATGCAATTGTTATGTATGTATTGAAAAAAATTTATGGTATTTTAATTGGGAGGGGGTTTTGATCAACAACAAAAAAATTTGACTGATTTTGTGATCAATTGAATGTCAAAAATACATACAAAAGCATTATTTATACGGAAGAAAAAGTCACCAAAAAATTTTTTTGGATAATATTTTTTGTTACTAAAAACTATAATTTTATTGGAAAAATATGGAAACATTTTTTTCTCTTATCAATTCACTATAATTTTCTAGTATTATTTTTTTTATAATATACAAAATGTAAAGTTAAAAGTTTTGTTGTTACCTACCGGTGCTCCAATAATAATAATAATAAGTGCTGCTTATACACTGTATTATACATTTTTTGATTTGATATGTATTTTATATATGCTTATATACTGTACAGTATTATGTAGTAGTTTTCTGTGATTATTTGCCCACAAATATATATATATATCATTTCCTCTTTATATACCGGTATAAAAAAATTTATATATTGATATACTATATATATATTTCTATATGTTATATATATCATAACAACCAATCTATTATGTAATGAATTTTTTGTTGATAAAAATACAGTTCAGTTAGAACTATGATTATTGCCAGACCTATTGCATTGGTAAGTAAACCTGCATTTAATAATAATAATAATAATAAGGGGATCGGTAGGTTTGGTCGTCAAATAAAAAATTACAATATATGTGTGAATTAAGTGGCAATAGGAGAGTACAGATACAGTTACAGATAGATATGTAAATTATATATATATATATATACTGTATTTATATACCTGTAGTATATCTGAACTCTATTGTATAAGTCCGAGTCCTTGACATAACGGTGCTTATCTATCTCTTTGTGTGTGTGTGTTTAGGCCTGTTATTTCACAAACCAAGTGGTGGTACCCTTTTTTTCTCGGGCGAGATATCTTATACACTGTAGAGATGATGAAGACTACTACGAGTTAAACCAGTTTCATGACTACTACTACTGACAGTATTGCTAACTAACTCTCTTAAGAGAGTGGCGTTAACTATCTTAACAAACAGACTGAGCTCTCTCTCTCTCTCTCTCTCTCTCTCTCTCTCTCTCTCTCTCTTTGACTGACTGACTGTGCTATCATTGACTATAATTTTGTTAGATCCCATTTCTCTGTAGAAAAAAATAAAATAAAATAAATAACTAAAAAAATAAATCTGATGTTTCGGTAGTATTTTTTGTTACTTTACTCAACTTTTCACTCCTCTCTCTCTCTCTCTCTCTCTCTCTCTCTCTCTCTCTCTCTCTCTCCAAATACATAACCAAAACAAAATGCCAAACAATCGGTCAACCGATGCATGCATTGATTCATTCAGTCATTTACATCGCATTTAAATGACAGCTATGTGTGTGTGTGTGTGTTGTGTATGGCATCTAAATGAAGGGTTATGTTTGTTGTTGTGTTAGGGATTAACAGCTAATGTATGACTTTTTTTGATTATATATGTAATTTTGTTGTGATAATCACACAATCGATTAATGACCGACTAGTGCTGTACAGGTATGTGATGTGTGTGTGTGTGTGTGCTATGCAATATTCATAAGACACACACACACACACACACACACACACACACACACACACACATCATATACCCGTACCTTGAATTTTGACGATTTTATAGACAAAAAAAACTTAAGGTTATAAAAAACAAACCAAATCATTGTATAAAATATAAGACAATCATAAAACAACAACAAACTATTGGGTTATATGATAATGATTTATAACATTTAATCATTAGATAATCTTTTTAAATTAAAAAAAAATTATTCTTAAAATATTCAGTTATTTTTATTATCAATGGGTATAAAATTAATGACCTAAACTTTTTTTACAATATCATCGCATTAGATATCAATCTATATCTGTATTCATTAGGTGTGTGTGTGTATGTCTGACTGTTAAATATATATATATATATATATACAGTAGAGTATATATGGCATACATTTGGCCCACAAATATAAAGCTTATATTGACTGATGGATAGGTAGGTGTGGGTGTATAGGTGTGCGGTATAGTATGTGGTGGTGGTTGAGGTCAGTAATGTGAAGGAATTTTTGTTTGTTTGTTATGTAAAACAAAATCCACCAAAAAAAAGATATAGATCTTTCAGATCTCTCTCTCTCTCTCTCTCTCTCTCTCTCTCTTCAAGTGTTTAACCAAACCATAAAAAACTTGCATAATATTCAACCAGTTTTTTTCTCTGTACTCAAACAATTTGTTTCATTATTATCATTATTATTATTACTGTATTATTATTATAACAGTATAACTGAACACATATTTATTGGTAATGCAATGATCTGTTACTTCTTCTTCTTCTTCATTATTATTATTATTCTTCTGCTAAATGATAAGGTTTTTGTGTTTTGCAAATAGTTTTCTGTATTGTTGTCGTTGTTGTTGTTGTTTAGTCCTATTATTCTTCTTCTTTTTTTTATTCATTTTTCTTAATTTCATTCATTTGTTAGTTTGAAGAGATTTATGTCAGTGCCGTAAAACTTGATAACAATTTATTATATATATATATATGATATATAATATTTATTATGTAAAGTATTAATGTGTATTTGTCTTTATATATGTGTGAGTATGGGAAAGCCTAACATAACAATGTGTGTGAGATAGTTATACCCCACCAACTCATACCGTATAGACCAGTGCTTTACACCGTAAAACCTCTCTCTCTCTCTCTCTTATCCAAAAATTATTGTATAATATAACAAAACATGAGATTATATACCTTATACATGATATACATTATACAGTTATATAATTTATATTTATACGGGTATATACCGYACACACACACACACACACACACACACACATTGACTTATACACATACATACATAAGCATACATACTATACAGACAAAACCAAACTGTTGAAGTGTTAGATTGAAGACTCAGATCCACTGGTCAGGTATGTTTTAATAATAATAATAATAATACCCATACCCTCTCTGCACCTTTTATACTCATCCAGAAAAAATGTATTGTGTAATACAAATACTATAAAACTATATATATATAAATATAAAATATATATAATAACCACACAATACAATCCACCCGTTCCCAGAGCACATACATACACACATACTAACCACTACAGCCTACACTCCGGAGTCCGGAAGAGCTGATCCCATATCACAGGCATTTAATTTTCATGAGCCATAAATACATACAATTCATATCATTTAAAAAAATAGTACTAATAATAATCATAATAATAATAATAATACTATTTTTGTTTTAAATACTTAATTAGATTCACATTAATGTTAGTTAGTCTCTACAAAAAACTGTTAAGTCATGTATTGTTAATTATGAAATGAATGGCTATTTAATGTTTAATCCAATTAACTTACAAAAAATATATTGTATTGTATACTATATATTATGATAATTAAATAGATTTTTAATATATCTAATGTGTCAATTCATTTGCATTTTTTTTCTTTATTAGTATTATTATTATCTGCTAATCAATTTTTAAATGTTAGGTTATATATATATATATACAGTATATATAAATACCTGTATATGAAAATAATAATAAATAGCGGCGGCGGTGGTGGTGGCGGGTGTGGCCGTTCATGAGGCTATTAGTGCTGATTATATTCAATAATAATTACATCTAGAGTTATCATAAATTTATATATATATGTATGGTATGACCCCCTAACCTTCACATAGCAATCACAGGTGCAATCAAATTACAGGTAAAGTATAGTCGACCACAAATATACTATATATATATAAGTTATATATTTATAACTTAGTTTGTTTCGGCTCTGGGAAAAGGGATTTACATTTAATATGATATATTAATATACATATTATTGTTATACATAACAGTACAGTACATCCAGTTTATTGATTTATTCATTTTAATTTTTTTGTTGTTGTTTTTTTTGCTATAAAAAACTTATATATATATTATTATATGTATAACTTTTTAGTAATAGCTCTCTTTTTTTGTTGTTGTTGTTGTTGAGATATGCAAAAAATACACTAAATTTTAAATAATTTACACAACAGTTATATCATTTTTTTGGATAACAGGATATACAGTATATATATTAGATACCAATATAACAACAACACATATTCTGTATATATATATATAAATATGTAGTTCACAAAGTAATTGTAGTCAATATTATTATTTAATATTAATAATACAGTAATAAGTTTTTGATATTATTTTTTATTGTAACAGTACTTCCCATTGAAAATCAAGAAATTATTATTATTATTATTAGTTGGGAACTCTTTGGCCTCTCTTTTATATAAATATATAAAAATTTATATACAATTTATTATATTTCGTAAATTTCAAAAAATCTATCAAAAATAACCGCATTATTCTCCCACACTATTAATAATAATAATAATAATACCACAAAAAAATTATATAATGTATAATATACACTAATATTTTTTACGTATCCCCCGATGTTTGAGTTAAAAGCGTCATAAAAATTATAAAACTTATTAATATTTTTAAAAAAATAACACTCAATAAAAAACAACACAAATTTAGTCAATCTTATTGTGATTACTACTACTACTACATGAATATACAATTTTAATTAATTAATTTAAATTAAAAAAAATAATAATTTAAATAAACATGAAAAGCTATTCACATAACTTACTTTAACATTGCAATTGAAAATACATAAAAAATATATTTGTTTAAAAAATTGTTTGATTAGCAAACTTATTAACAACAAAAAACAATAATATTAAAGTTTTAAAAAATTCAACTATGTTTGTTAGTCAACATTTATTTTTGATATTATAATTAAATTATAAGTAAATAATATTTTTTGAATAATAATAATAATATAAAAATAATAAAAACAATTGTGTGTGCAATGCATATGTATTCAGTACTAGTCCACTACTACTATATTATTAAATATAATTATTGAATCAAATTTTTAAATAAGTGCTAAATATAGTTTCATGTATGTTATATATGCAAACAAACAAAAATTATGCATATATAATATTATAATTTATTAATTATTTAATTATTATTTTGTGTGTACTTTAATATCGGTCAATGTCTAGTCACCAGAATAATGATGGCAATAATAATAATAATAATAATAATAATAGTCATAAAAAAATTTGTTTTTAATTATTTATGATAATATAGTTTACAATATACTACCACACAGTATCAGTGTTAGGATATAAAATTTTTTAAATAATAAATAAAAATAATAATAAAAACACAAATAAAATAAATTAAAATACACACATATATACTCATAAAAAGTAATTAAAAAACAGTTTTGTTAATGAATTTTTTTTTAAAATACAGTATATTTTTAAGAAAATAAAATATATTTAATATTGAGAACTGACTGCAAATTTTTCGTTAGTTTTTTTTATGTGTATGTTTTGGTTTTGTTTAAAATAATTATTATTTTCATTCAAAAAACAAAACATAAAATAACAATAACAACAACAACGACGACGAAGAAAAAAAAACTTTTTAAAGTTTATGTAAGTTTTTGATATAAGATATATAATATTTGTCTTTTATAAGTGACTTTTTTTACTTTACAGGAGAGAGAGAGAGAGAGAGAGAGAGAGAGAGAGAGAGAGAGAGAGAGACAATAATATATTTTTATTCAGTATTAGTAGTAGTAGTGGTAGTAGTGGTGCTGTTATGTAATATAAGTAATGGTGTTCTGGGAAAATGATTTCATGAGATCTCATATGACAACTAATTTGGCAAAAAGATATGCCAACCCTTGTCTACCTCTCTCTCTCTCTCTCTCTCTCTCTCTCTCTCTCTCTCTCTCTAATATCTCGGAAGTGAGTTAAGGTTAATATAAGAGACACAGAGTTTTTTATATATATATATATTTTATCTGTAATACCGATAAAAGCAATTACAAGATAGTTGTGCTTAAGTAGTACTGTATATACTTTTACCGTATGATCGCGCAAACTACTACTGCCCCGAGTTGTTGTAGTTATTTGATTTATATATTGATTTATATACAGTATATATGTATTATATATATATATAAATAAAAAACTTGCTTGATAAAAATTGTTATTTATTTTTAGACTGGTGATTTATTTAAACTGTAATTTGTTATAATTATTTTCCAAAAATTATAATATATTTATAAATAGAAAATAATCTTATTCAAATTTTTATTAAACTAAATTACTGGTCATCAGTAATAAAATTTAGAGAGAGAGAGAGAGAGAGAGAGAGTATTCAGAGAGTCAATATTATTTAATATGATAGTTAACTTTTACAACAATTACCTATATATATAAAGTTATACAAGTATTCAAAATAATTTCAATATACTGTATAAGTACTTAGATAACTAAACATTTTTAGAAATTTAAGACAATTTTTTTCAATCCAATTATAAAACTTTATACTATATAAGAACTATATATATATAAATTTTATATAAAAATAATAAAAGCATTTTTAAAAAATATATATAAATTTCCTGTACATTCCTGATAAAACATTAATGTGTGGGGAAAACGGTAACAATTGAATCATTTTGAAATAATACAGGAGTCCAGGAGTGTGTTTGCACTAAACGCTTTTGTATGTATTATATATTATACTACAGTATATAAATTTATATATAAAACTATATATTATATTATTTATGACTTTATGATTACAATAACAAAACAACCGTATGATTATTACAATTGTTTGCGTACTTTAATATTTTGACATCTATTTAAAAGCCATTTTACTACTATTTTGTTACTTTTAAAAAAAACTTTTAACTTATTTTCTTTGACTGATTTGACTTACATTTCAGGACATGTCTTGAGAGAGAGCTTTTAAAAAATAAAATATAAAAAAATCAAATCTTTTGTGTTGTGTTTGCCTTTTATGTATACATATATAAAAAAATCCATTTCTCGTTATATAACACATAGAGGAAAGCAATTTTCTTTCATCTAATTTTTTTTATATATATACACATTTTGATTGTATACTAATAATAAATAAATAAATCTCAAATAGCATTCAAATCAAAAAATATAATAGCATTCAAAGTGAGAAAAAGATTTAAGCTTTCAAAAAAATCATTTGATTATATATCTAATACCGTATATATACATACAGTATATATATATTTTTTAGCCCAAACAATGCCTATTAATTCAAATCCCCCGACATAACTACCGTACACTTATACCTGTACTGATAGTAGTAGTAGTAGTAGAAGTAATAGTAGTTAAGTGGTATTCACAATAAACTTAAACAAATTTACACAAAAATTTTATATTAGTTTTTTTCAATCTATCATTTTATTTCCTAACAATTTATCAAAAACTAAAAAAAAATTTGTCTCCTACTTAACGGCAGGAAAAAAACTAACATTTTTTTTTCGTTAACTCTGTCTATATAGTGAAACAAAATTTTTAGCTAATTATCACTCAAGTGTTTGACTGTTGACCTGTTTGTTGTTGCGGTGGTTGTGATGGTTGTTGTTGTTGTGGTTGATAGAGAAGAACCGAATCTTTTTGATTGTCTGTACGCCACTTGTATTCACTGTTACCGTCGCTATAGTTATGGACAGCCAAATGATTCTGATAGCGAACGTGACGCCAGTGTCGGTACTCGGGAACCGATGTATTGAACGACCAGATGGCCAGTTTGGCGCCCGAAGCAAAAAGGGCACCAATGATCGATCCGAGTACACCGGATACGGCCATTGCCCTCAAACCTAATTTCATTTTCCAGGCCGCGCACAATAGGGCACCCGAAGCGCAACAGTCGCGATAGTAGATATCGTTTCGGTAGGTAATGGCCGTTGTGGTCAGTGTCGATAGTACACCAGAAAACAGGGCCATTCGCCAACACCACCGCCAGCCGTGTCGGCCAAGATTTATGAACATCGCGTCCCGTATACGACGTTGGCCTTCGAAATGGCCGCGAAAGACATAGTCGTTGTGTCGGCGGACAAAGTCAAAGATGGCAGCCTTGTTGTTGACAAGACCGCCGTAGAGAAAGCCGCCCATTGCGCCGTAGGCTACCGATTGCATTATAAATGATATTTCGGGATTGTCTTCGCCGTCCAAATGTTCCGACCACATCAGTCGTATCCTATCGTAACCGGTTTCGTTATCTTTGACAAACTGTCGCCGATAATCATCGGCACTGGTGTCCACTTTTCGTTGATATAAATACTTAATACTCTGCCAAATGGTTAGCGAACCGATAAAATCCGTATACGCTTTGCTATTGTTGTCAAACTCGTTGATAAACTTCTTGTTGTTGTTGTCATCAGTGGTGGGAATATCAGTGTCGGCAATGATATTATCTCTGATGATATTGTCATCATCAGCGGTGGCGGCGGAGGCGGCAAACACCGCAAATCTATTGCCGATCCTATCAGTCAATAGCCGGCAAACTGTCTTAATCACGGATGTGTTGTTGTTGTTGTTGTTGTTGTTGTCATCGCTTGTCTTGTAGTTGTTATTCAAACACATCTTTTGTTTGTTTGTTTGTTTGTCTGTGTCTGGGATTAAGCCATCAAATCAATGGTTAGATTATTATTGTTTTCAAATCTCAATTAAAAGTCACGCATTGTTTTTGTTTATAATATTATATATGTTTTGGTGTGAAACACATGTTTTGTTATTAACAATACTATTATACTGTATATTATAATACATATGGTTTGACGCAAACGCAATGCAATGGCAAATACTATTGACTATTATTTAACTATACATTTAAATGTATCGTTAATATACAGTACAGGAAAAAATAATAATAATAAAATGTTTTGCATTGCATTGCATTCATTATAATCACTCACTTTTATTTATTTTTTAAAAAAATAAATATTAATTATAAATTTACTAATTTTTTGATGACTGATTTGTGTGAAATCAACAAAAAAAAACATGTGAAAAACATTTGCACACAATTGCATATTTTTTTCGTCAAACAACAACAACAAATTAAATAGGGATTAATATTTTTTTTATATAATATATTGAATATTTGAGGATATTTTTTATAATAAAAAAATCAATCATTCATAATATTAATAATAAATATTATTATTATTATTATTAAAATATAAATCTATTATAAAGTTATTCAAAAAAAAGATTATGCAAACAAAAATAATAATAAAGTGCTAATCGATAATCAAACAACAAAAAAGTTTAAATAAATACATATATAGTTTATTTAGAAATAATAAAGTGCTAACAAATAAGTTTTTCAAATATCTATCATATTTTGTGTCTACTTTTTTGTTTAATAAATATGTTTAAAACAATACTACATTATTATTAGTATTAGTAGTATTATTATTACCTAAAATATTTAATAAATATATATATACGGTATATAAATTTTATATTAGTTATGCAACACAAAACTTATATTTATAGGAAATAAAGATATTACTACAAAAATATTTTTTTAATATATATATATATATTGTATGAATTATTATTATATAAATAACGGTATATAAATAATATAAAATAATAATAATATTTTATTTTGAAATTGTTTATTACTTTACGAGTATTAAAATCAGTTACGCGTCGGATATACCATATATATTGATTTACTTATGATTTTTGTTTGTTTGTTATCTAACCACTGATTTGTGTGTTTTTTATTAATGAAAAGAAAATATTTATAGTAAAAAAAACCACCAAAATTGTTGATTAAAAATCATTATCAATGAGAGAGAGAGAGAGAGAGAGAGAGAAAGAGAGAGAGAGAGAGAGAGAGAGAGAGAGATAAAAAAATAATTGAACTGAACTGTCATTTGTTAAGAGATGTGTGATTTACGTTATACAGTATAATACAGTAATATTAGTACCAATTGGCAAATGTTTGGCAGATTTTTTTTATATAAATATAAAATATTTAATACAGACAACAATCGGCCGGTTATCAGACACTACCACCACTACACTACACACACACACACACACACAAAATGGCAATACTATTACTAACAAGTAATATACAGTAACTTATATTAATGTTATATTATATAACTACATGTGTGTGTGTGTGTGTGTGTGTGTGTGTGTGTGTGTGTGTGTGTGTGTGTGTGTGTGTGTGTGTGTGTTGTCAACTATTAAAACTTTTTTTCAATCCATAAAAATAATTATCGATAGAAATTAAATAAAAATGTTTTTTTATTTGTTTGTTTGWTTTGAWGGGTAAACAAGTAATGATTTTCTGGTATAGTTTTTTTTTGTTGATGTATCGGATGTAATTGGATATTAGACACCAAATAACATTATGTGAAATTAATTTAGTTAATTAATTTTAATATAAAGGTTACATAGAGTATAATTGTTTATTATATATATACAGTATAAAGTGATTTATATTTGTTAACTCACAAAAATGTAATATACAAAACAATTTTTTTAAAAATGTTAAACTATTAACTAAACTGTTGAAATAAAATTGATTTAAGTTTATCAACAACAAAATTGCTATTTAAATATATGCGCGAATATTTACACAAATAAAGTAATCATTAAAGAAAAAATATATATAAAATAATAATTTATTAAAATATTTGTTTAACAAAATAATTTAATACATGATTAGACTGATTGTACTGATAGTGCAGTTATGTATATACATGTATATACTGTATATATAGTACTAATATTATAAAATATTTTTTTTCAAAAATTATAAATTAGTTGATGGGCTCAAAAATAAAGTACAGTTAATATGCAACTAAAAAAAGTCATGATTTGTCGATTCAATTCAATTTGCATTGGGATTAGTGACGGATTGACTGTTTAAAAATTTTCAAAAAAAAAACATTTTGTTTTTTTTAATAAATATTTTAAAAACACAAATCAATTTATTGCTTTCATAATATTTAAATCGTGAAAATTCAGTGATGGGCGCAATTATTATCGTTTAAAATACTAAAATAAAAATAAAAAACATACTGTAGTTATCTATTATATCTATCACACGTTTAATCTAACCCTCAAAAAAATCTAATTGAATTGAATTGAAATATTTTTATTATTATTATTATTATTATTGAAACTGATAAAACTCATACATTATATAATATTTAAATACATTGAAATTTATATATAGTATTTAATAAAAAAACCATTTTGCTTATACCATAGTACTACTAGTTTTAATAGTATATATATAATTTCAATAATACATATCAATTGCCATAATTTTTTTGTTAATATGATTTTTTAAAAATTTAATTTATTTTTTTTCATTATATTATTATTATTATTATCATTATTCTACATATTTAATAGATTGACGCCTTTATCATCTCTTTATTTTTTTGTTGTTGGTTTAAATTATTATTATTATTTTTTTAAAAATTTTATTATAAATTTTAATGTCGAAGAAAACATGACATTCCTGTACTTCTTTGCCCAAACAAAATAACCAAACAATTCAAACAAATAAAACAAAACATTTGCTTCATTGCTCTTTCAATGGTATTTATAATAATATAAAGAGAAACAAAACAAAATAAAATAATAATAATAATAATAAAAGAAAAGTTATAATTATTTTGTCGAAAGGCTTAACAAATAAGTTTAAATAATAATAATAATAATAAAAAACAAAATAAAAACAAATAGTTTTTGCCAGATATACAGCAGCTATACATCAAATATAGTAAAATGAAAAGGAGTTTATATACAATATATATATATATATATATTAACTTATTATAAGTTAATACTTTAAATAATAATAATGATAATCAATAAAAATGAATATTTATTTATTTTTTTGTGAATATTTAATATAGTTTTTATTATTATTATCATTATTTAAAGTTTATTGACTCCTATACGAAAAAAGCTAATTGCAATTGATTAAAGTAAAATGAAGTGAAATGATAAAAATTGTTGTTTTTATTTTATTATTTGCCATTTATTTATTTTTTGGTTATTAATATTATTTTTTTCAACGAAAAGAAAACAAATAAAATAAATTATTTTACACAAAAAATAAATATATATAAATTATATTAAAACACATTGCAAATAATAATACAGTATTAATATTAGTATTAATATATTATTATAAACGACAAATTTATTTTGTTTTTAGGTATTACTCTTAAAAAAAATAGTAACGATAATAATCATATCATAATAATCATAAAATTTTATTTTATTTTGTTTATATTTTTTTGTGTGGATAAAAATAAACTGTTGCCACTGTCTAATATAATAAGTTTATTACTTATATTTATAGTATATATACTATACTGTATTTATTAAAAGATGTTAATTATGATAATGATTTTCACCGAAAAAATTTTTGTGTTTTAATTTGATTTGTGAGCCGTTATAGTCATCAACATTGCAACAAACATTTACAGTTGATTTATTAAACGACATGGATGTTAAAAACTATATATATATATATATATATATATAATGTATAAAAACCTTGAACTTCAACTGTAAAAACATTTTTTAAAACATTTCATTTCATAAAATTTTATTTTCTTTATGTTTTCATAACTTAATTAATCATTTTATTTATAATTTTTTTTTTAAATAGTGTGACAAAACAAAACAAAATTTTCAAATATGTCATAATTTTTTTTTAAATCAAAACAACAACATATATTATTCAACAATTATATATTAACAACTATATAATATAAATAACAATAATTATATTTGACAAAAATATTTAGTAAATTTATGTTTTTTTTCAAAAAATGCATCTATTTTAAATTATTTAATTTGTAAAATAATACAAATATAATAATAATAATAATTTTAAGTAATATTAAAAATGCTAAGCATTATAAAGAAAGAAAAAATTAAATCTCGTATTTAACAATTATATTGAGATTTTAAATTTTATGTTTTTTAAAAATAACATTTTTTTTTGTATTGCATAATACTATTTGTAATAATAATAATAATAATAAAAATAAGTAAATATCCAATTATAATCAATCAAATTATTAATAAGTTAATAATTTTACTGTTAATATACTGTCATTTTTCTCAGTGGTGTAAGTTTTTTAAGCACTTGAATTGGATAAAAAAGTAATAATAATAATAATAACTACAGTAAAACTAACAATAAAAATATAAATTGCAATCACAAGTGTTAGCTAACAAATTAAATTTCACCAATTTTTGTTGTTGTTGATTGATATTATCATTTTGTATATACTATATTATATGGGAGACAACAATTTACTTTACTTTTAAAAATAGTTAAAAACAAACTTTTAATAATGTTATATAGATAGATATACAGTATACTTAAATAAATGATTTTTTTGTGTACAAAATATTATACTTTTGTTTGTTGGTTATCGATTAAAAATCTTGATTTTATATATATATATATATATATCATTAAATAACAATATAGCTAAAAATTTTAATATGATTTTGATAACTATACAAAAAAAAACTATCCCATCACTATAAATTTATAATACTAATATATTAATAGCAAATATACTAAATATAATTTATAACTAATAACGATACTATCATTAAAAAAATGTTATGTACTTTAATTTATTATATAAGATGACATCTCTCTCTCTCTCTCTCTCTCTCTTTGATTTTATACAACATTTTTCTAGTCTTTAAGATAATAACAATAATAATATAAATAAAACACAGTATTTCAAAAAAAAGTTGTTGAAAAAAATCTAATTAAAATAATAATGGGAATAATAGCGTAATTTTTCTCATCAAAAACAAGATATTTTTGCTATTAATACGAGAGAGAGAGAGAGAGAGAGAGAGAGAGAGAGAGAGAGAGAGAGAGAGAGAGAGAGAGAGAGAGAGAGAGAGAGAGAGAGAGCTCATCRTTTTATTATTTTACTTCAATTATAAAAATTACATTTTAGGAAATACCTACAAACTATAATACAGTACAATATACTGTATTTATACTGTACTTGTATTATCCACAATATATTAACTAATACACACACAAACATACACTTAAAGAAAAAATATTGGCCACAACTTTCCCATTGATTGGTAATTTTTTTTTTAAAGAGTAATTTGTCAAATAATTATACCGAAATGTTTACATTAAAATTATTTTTTTCAAAATATTTTTTTATTTTGAAAAATTCCTTAAATTTTTTTATGTTGGGTACTGTTGTTATGGTGTGTGTGTTTGTATCTTCATTATACTGTATATAATACTTTAATATATATATATATCGCAAAATAAATCTCTTTTATTTTAAATTTGTTTTTATATATATATTATTTTTCACTTGTTTTGTGTGTGTATGTGTACGGTGTTTATTACATAATTGTTTAGAAATTAACAAAAGAAATATATAATATATACCTGTATTATGTAATATATATATAAAGAGAGAGAGAGAGTATAAAAGTTTATATATCAGTATATATTTATCTTACTTATAGTATACCGGTATATTGCAATACAATATATGGTGTATAAGTGTAGCAAAAAAAAATAATAATAAGAAAAAATAATAACTAATTTATTAAAAACATTATTATTATATTAGACGTAGATTTTTCTTAAGACATGACTTTTTTTTGTTGATGAAAACATATAACCTTTTTATTTGTTGCTTTATAACGGTCTGTATAAACTGTTTATTAAGAGAGGACAGGGATGTGCAATACACACACACACACACACACACAGACAATACATTTTTGTTGTTTTTGTTTTTTTCAGTAAAAATTTTTTAATATCATAATCGGTATGAAATATGATGTCTTTTAATAATGAAAAATCTTAATAATGAAAATAATAATAATAATAATATCATAATTTATATATATATAAAAAATACATCACAAAAATTACTAATTGTTTAGGTTTTTAGTTGTCTAGAGTTGTCTAAAACTACAGTACATATATAATATAGTCTAGTATTAAATTTTTATATAATAATTATATTGTTTTATATTATATATATATACTGTTAGAAGTTGAGAGAAAATGAGAAAACAAATTTTTGTTTTGTTTTTTTGTTGTTTTTTTTGTTAAAAAATATCTAATTTTTTTCTAATCAGTGAGAAAACTAAAGGATTGTTTTATAATAATAATAATAATAATAATAATAGCAATAAAAAAAAGTCTTGTCTATTGGTTTTTAGTTGTGTTATATGTTGTCTGTTAAGCCATGTTTTTCAAGGGCTTGAGGTCTCTCTCTCTCAAAAAGTTAGCGGAAGTAATCAATAGTAACGGTATTATTATTATTATTATTATTATTACTAATATACTGGTAGTCAATATAGTTGACATTTATTTAGTTAGTTTTTTTTATCATTATATAACTTTTATCTTAGAGACATACTGTATATGAGACATGAGATAGACTATACAGTTTTTTTTGTTGGTTAAACTTAATAATATTTATTATTAAAAAAATCATATTTCAAGTTTCATTTAATAACGTATAACAGATAACTAACTGTAAATATACTGTATATATATATATATGTATAAAATATATACATGTATAACATATTACTAAGTATTTACTAGTACTGTACTACAGGTATTTACTTAGTTAAAAACATAATTTATAAATTTATTTACAATATGTATGTTTGTATTATACAAACACATACACACATAGTTTATATATTGTATGTTTAGTTTATGTAACTATTATTATTTTTTTCCTTAAATTTATGAGAGAGAGAGAGAGAGAGAGAGAGAGAGAGAGAGAGAGAGAGAGAGAGAGAGAGAGAGAGAGAGAGAGAGAGAGAGAGAGATTGTTTATGGAAGTGTAGATATATGATAATCATAATCACGATATATATTATATAACATTTGTGGTTACCTTTAACTATAAGGCAATATTTATATATTTTTTTGTTGATTTGCATCCAAAAATTACTGTATATTTTATACTAAATATTTTAGTTTCATATTCTACTGACTTTTTTCTACGCAAAAATGTTTCCTTATTTATATAAATTTTTTGTTTATATACGTGTATATAATATATATATAATAAATATAAATATAAATTAGTTAATATGTTTGAATAGTTTTACATGTAAATGGTTGAATTTATTTGAATACTAGTGCACTAGTATTTTTTTATAAATATATATAATTTATATAATTTATTAGTATCATATACGGGAATATATATATATATATATATACTGTATAAATATATAAATCACAATATTTAGTGTGTATTATTAGATAAGTTATTGTATAAAAACATATTAAGTTACACATAAGTGAGTTATAAGTTATAATGCATAAATAATAAACTTATTGTACAGTATTTAAAGTAAATATTTTTTGTTCATTCAATAAAAAAAAATATCAAAATTATAGCAAAATAAAAAAAAAACATTTGAGAAGTTTTATTAAATTTAATGCATATATAAAAATATTATATAAACATAATTATATCAAAGTTGATGACTATTTTGCATACACTGACCCCAAACTCAAATTATTATTTTTTTCAAAGTCACTATAGTATATAATTATTTCTAATTTAATAGTAACATTATAAATTATTATTATTATTTTAAATTTTTATTTAATAAACTAATTATTTCTAAGCATATGCATTATTTTTTGTTAATTTATTCAGTTATTATTTATTATTAATTGCATTATTAATTTGTAATAACTTGCTTATTAAAATTTTATTATTTAATTAGCTTACATTTTTTATTATTATATAAAAATTTATTGTATTATTCTGATATTTTTAACAAAAATAAATAGTTATTATTATTATTGTTTCTAAATAGCATGATATTTATTTTGTGTTTTTTAGATAATTGTTATTTTACAATTATATATATATATATATATATATATATTTTGCTAAATGAAGTATTTTATAATTATTATTTAATTTAGTTGTTTAAAACATGTTATACTTAATTGTTTCTTTTTAATTTATAATAATTTTCATAAGTATTAATTAATTTATAATAATTTTCATAAGTATTAATTAATTTATAATAATTTCCATAAGTATTAATTAATTTATTAATAGTACATATTTACACATTTAATGTATTTTACTATAGAGTTTTAAAGTTATACCCAAAAAAAAATATTTATAAAATATTTTTTTGAACTGTTTTTTGAACTGTGCAAATGGACATTGACTGTCAAGTTTCACTAATATATATATTTATATGTAAATAAAAAATAAAAAAAATAAATTTTTTTGGCTTAAATAATAGATTTAATACTCTCATTCATATTAAACTTCAATCATATTATACTGATATAGAAAAATATATTCATTGAAGAGATACCTCTCACTCTTCAAAAATAAAATAAAAATAAAAGTAATTTTCCTATGATTTTGATAATTTACACCAACAAAAAAATTTTACGCCTAAAACTATCGACTGTTTGTTGACTTCAAACAAAAAAATAGTCTCACATTAAACTACATTACATTCAGTACATTATATAAATATGTATATTTCTCTTACTTTACGACTTACCCTAATATACTAAACTTAACTAACATTTCATTGACTCGGTTGAGAAATGTTATAATAAATAATAAATAAGTATATCTTATGCTAAAAAAAATGATGTCTTTAATGTGTTTGTGTGTGCAGTCATCAGCCGATGACCAGTGATGATGATGTTATTGCCACCACTTCATTGACACTTCAAATATATATATATAAATGTCATTTTCGTGTCATTTATCCTCAAAAAATATTTTTCACATGTCTTCAAATTTAGTGATAGATATTTAGATATACAGTATTTACAGTATATTTTTTTAAAAATATAGACATCAAATGTCATAAAACATGATGAGAGAGAGAGAGAGAGAGAGAGAGAGAGAGAGAGAGAGAGAGATAGTGATAGAGAGCACTCATAAAAAATATATGTAATTTTATCAAAACATAAAATTTTTGATTTAAGGGCTACTTTTTACTGTTGATGGAAAAAGCTATGATAATTTTTTTTACTTATTCAAAACTTTCAAAAAAATTTTTATATTAATTTTTTTAGTATTATTATTGTTGTTGTCTATTACTTATTTTTGTGTCTACCTAGATCATTATATATATATATATATATATATATATGCATATTATTAAATTATTTTTTCTATTTATTTATTTATATTTATTTTTTTTGGTTTAATAACAACAAAACATAAAACTACTGTATAGTTTATGTTTGCTAAAAGTTTGCTAACAATTATCATTATTATTATTATTAGTGTGACACCAGTAACAAACAAAATTCAAAGATTTAAAAAAAATTAATCTAACAAAAAAATCATTTTAATGTTTAAAAATAACAAAAAATCTATTATTTTAATTGTGATTCACAGGTACTGTCATTACTAGTGCTCTCTCTCTCTCTCTCTCTCTCTCTCTCTCTCTCTCTTTCATACCTTACATATACAGTATTGTTAACAATTCAGTGCCCGTAATGTTAAGTTCATATTATATATATGTGTTTCTCATATGAAATGTTTGAATTTTTCACTTAACTTTTTTTGAGACATTTTAATGGATATATGTGTGATATAAAATTTATATATACATAGTATATACTGTATAAATAAATTTATATATATATTTTATTATCTTTTTTGTTATTATTTTCTTTTATTAACTCATTTATATAGAGTATATTATGTACACAAACCACTTGTGCGATTGATAATAATAATTATATATATATATATATATATACACTTTATATATATCAAGTAAATCATTTTTATTTTTAAATATAGTATCTGGATATTAATATTATACATATATATATATATATATATACAATACAAGTTATACAGTATATATAAGTTACATTGTACTGTAAATTGAAAATTAAGCTAATGGTGTGCTTGCTTATAGTCAGCAAACAATTTTAATGCTTGAAATAAATTATTTTTTCATGCAATTCATGTTAATCTATGTCTATCTATCTCTCTCACTGTTGTGTCAATTATCTATGGATATTATCATCAAAAAAATATATGCATATATATATATATATATATATATATAATACTAGGAGAGGTTCTTATATAATATTTATGAAAATATTTTTAAAAAAATATTTTTTTTGTAGTATTCAAACTGCCAATGTTATCCCTTTAAAAATTTTTGTTGTTGTTGCTGTTAAAGATAATGTTAGATTTATATATTATGCAACATATATAACATACATACATATTATTATTATTTCAGTATTTTTGCAGACATTTAGTACAAAAAAGCTTTCAAATGCTTATACTATATATATATATATATATATATATATATATTCAATACATAAATAAATATAAATATTTTTTCGGTTATCATTTTTCCCTATTGAAAATAAGTACATTATTTCCTATTTTTTTGAGAGAGAGAAAGAAAATATTTTTTTTCTATTTAAATAAAAAAATATATGTTTTTTGATTGACGGGAAAGAAATATAATTCTATTATTAGTAGTAGTATTAGTAGTGTTTTGCCCACCAATAACCCGTCCGGTGCTCAGGTATGGTCTCTCTCTCTCTCTCTCTCTCTCTCTCTCTCTCTCTCTCTCTCTCTCTCTCTCTCTCTCTCTCTCTTGACTACTCCCTATATCGGATGGTTAGGCCATTATTTGTGTGTCATTAAGGTCAATGTCTAGGGGAACAACTGTTTTGTTAACTGGATCTCTCTCTCTCTCTCTCTCTCTCTCTCTCTCTCTCTCTCTCTCTTCTCTGTCAATTAAGAGAACCAACTGTTAATTACAATTGAATTACTCTCAGGGAGTGGTATCGTATGGTGTCGGATATGTATGTATGTAATATACTGTATGTATAATATATATATATACCGAGTGTGAGTATATGTGCCGCCCCATTGGAGGCAAAACAAGTGAACCATTATGTATTAATAAAAATATTAGGCATTTTAATTGAATTGACTTAGATTTTTCTCTCACACATACATACTGTACAGTACATACATACACACATACTATGAAGTTAACACACAATCACATCGCATAACATAACATAACAATCCCCTCTCCGAGAGAACCGATAGCTACCGTCACTCAATCACTCATTCATACATTCATTACATACATAGAGTACATATCTGTCTCACCCCCGATCAACTCTGTCGGGAATAGGGATAAAAAACTTGTTTAACGGACACATATATACTGTATATATATATATATATATATTGTTGTGTCGTTATTACAGAATATATATGATATAACCACTCCTTTAATGGTGTGGTCTTTCAGGTATTTGAAGGGAAACAGACGGTTCTCTCACTCCGTGTAATATAAATAGTGTTTTCAAGCGTAAGATGTTCTTCAGTTCTTCAGTTATCGTCGTCTTAAGTCGTCGTCGTTGTCGACACATACCATACACTAACACAAAAGCTAACTGTGCAGTGAATTGTTATATAATATTATAGTAAATATATGTATATCTATATGTATAACCCCCAGTGCATACACACATACATACAGTAAATTGTATTACTAGTATATAACCAGCAAAAATAAATCTACCTGTGCTGCTCAACAAACTTATTTCATCGCAACTCTAGATTCAACCCCTTATGCAACTACTTGGCTAAAATTAAAAAACTTTTGTTTCAGCTATTTTGTGTACACACACACACATCACCTAACAGTGCAAAAATACCTGTGCAAAAAACAGATAACTCTCCTCTGTGATCAATTCAATTGAAATCAGATTTTTTATATATATATATAATTATTAACTGTTTTATTTTTTTTGTCTGTGATTAACCATCGAGTGTTTCCAACTAAACTAACCAACAACTATGGGGTCGGCATTATTAGGCTATACTTCAATCATTTTATTGCTATTTATAGCCATCGTTTCGGGTAAGCATACAGTACTTGTCTCTTAAGTGTATTATATTATTAAGTCCTCTATTGTTTTAAGTGGTATTAAAAAAAAAATAATTTTTTTTGTTAAGTACCAAATATACAATAATTTATGTTGTTTTTGTTGTTGCAATTAAATAATCGCCCGCTCATTGGGTATATCAAACATAAATTAAACAATTTTAAAAATTACTATTTTTTATAGATACTAAAAAAATACTTGACTTATTATAGATTAAATAATTTATATTGTTAATAATAATAAATTTGTTGCAATAAAATATTGCATACATTTTTTTATTTTCATTATAATTGAATTATTATTATTATTATTATTATTTATAACACCTTTTTTAAGGTTTATTATGCATTATTAATCAATAGAAATATTGTAAAATATTTTTCCTTTATTATTATTAAATACAATACTGCATATAAAATTAAATAATAATAATAATAATCTGAATTTAAGGGTCAAATGTGTTAGTAGTAGACAATCCCATCTTATAATATATTTATATTTTTTTTGTTGTACACTTGAAAATCCATAGTAAAATGCAATGTACTGTTATATAACAGTTATTATAATACTAGGTATGTGTATGTGTGTGTGAAAGAGAGAGAGAGGAAAATTCAGATAACTGTGTGTTTCCTGATTACATACCGATCCTTTTAAGCCATATTTTTTGTTGTTGTTGTTGAAAGAAACACACATTGAAAAAAATAAAACAAAGTTTAGCGGTTATATTGACATAAAATAATAAAATTTTATGCTTTTTTGTATCAATATTGTATACATACTGTACATAGAAATATATATATATATATATACTTTATTTTAATAGTACCTTTAAAAAAATGTTATTTTACTTTTAAAAGTATGAGTTCCTCAATACGATACCTGTGTGTATGTGTGTGTCATATCCTATTAAATTAAATGTATATATTCATAGAGAGATTATCTATTATTTGATTAAAATTATTTTCAAAACTAAAACCTTTTTTTTGATAACATAAGCTACAGAAAAATATGATTATATTTAAAAAAAAAATATTTTTATAATACAGTAATATGCTGTACAATATACAGTATATATATACTGTACATAATATTATTGAAAGTAATACTGTTATAATTAAATAGCATAATAAAAAACAACTAAAACTATACTTTTTAATTTCACATCTAAAATAAGTGAGATTAAAATTTTTTCAAAAATTGTTTCAAAAATTGTTTAAAAATGCATTTAGCTGTATATACAGTACTAATGTATTATATCATAATAAAAATGAAACCATTAAAATATTTAATAACATTATTTAGGTATTTAAAAAAAAGTTTTATAGTATATAATTTATAATAATTAACATTTGAAAGATATTCATTAATTTGTCGCTTTAGATTTGCTTATAAATTATATTTATATATTTATAAAGATATATCTTATATATAATAAAATATTCAAAAATACGGTAATTTAAAAAAAGACATTTACAAATATTAAAACAAATTAATAAATTAGTAGAATATTTATTTTTAAATTGCATAAAAATAGCGGCAATTATTAAAACATTTGTTGAAAATATTAAGCATATTTTATGCTAATTTAAATGGCAAATTTTTTTATGCAAAACAAATGCTATCATATAAATATAAATAAATAAATGTATATATATTTCCTAAAGTCTAAAATATTTTTTTGATATAAAAACTTGTTTTATAATAAAATGAAAATTTTAAACATAATGTTATATATATATAATATTTACAGATGTTTTTTCTTTATATATATATATTTATTATGTATTATGTATTATAAATTATATATTATTAAAAATTCATTTCAAACTATATAATATGTTTCCTATCATTTTAATTACTATTTTTTAATAAAAAAATAGTAAAATACTTAAATACTAAACTAGCAGTCATTGTATAATTTACAATTACTATTTTTTTGTACATTGCATTAATGAATAAATATATCGACATTTAAATAAATTAACAGTAAAATTTATTGCCAAGTTTAGGGGGCACAACAAAATTTTTGTTATTGTTTTTTGTTTTAATATTAAAAATAACAGTTATATTCCTTAATATATTTAGATAAAAAAATAATAATATAACCTACACACAAAATTTTTGTATTTTTGTGTATTTATATTACTGCTTAAATAACAAATAATATATTAACTTTATAAAAACTAAAAATATATTATTGTTAACTTTTAGATAAAAAAAATAATCTATAATATATCACATTTATATTGTATATATTTTATTATGATATACTACTGTACCAGCTATAATAATAATAATAATAATGTATTAATTTATAAACACCAAATTAATCGGTATTATTTATTAGGCAATAATAATCTTAACAAAAAACAAATATCTGATTTAAAAAAAATAAGTCTAATAAATAATGTATAACTAATTTAAAATGAAAAACAATTTATTATATAAATTATAAATATATAATAATCTTTTCAAAAAAAAATAATTATCATTTTTTTTATTAATTTTTAAAAAATAATAGGAAGAGTAACGTTTGAAAAGATGACAAACCGTGATTACCCGGGAACTACATATTACACAATACGTAACGTTTCCCTATACGAGTGTCTCGGCTGGTGTCGCGATGAGGTCGACTGTACGGCCGCATCGTTCAGCTTTGTGGTCAACCCGTTGGCACCGATTCAGGAGACGTCGTGTTTGCTACAAAACGATACACAGGCCAAAAAGCCGACCACTACCGGTGCTGGTGGTAGTGCCAGTGCTGCGGCCAATGCAGGTGCGGGCGGTTCGGGCAGCTCGCCAGGTGGTACACCGCAAAAGGCTATTAATATGTATTATTTTACGAAAACACAACTCAGATCAGGTAAGGGTATCGGTGTTGTTATTGATGATGATGGTGGTGGTTGTGGTGTTGGGTTGATAGACATACATATAAATTATAGTTGACTTTGTATGTGTATGTTGTATGATATGTGATACTACTGTATAATATTATTATAATAATAATTACAAAAAATAATTTTTTTTGGGGGTTTTCCTAACACAGAAAATGTATGCAACCGTTTGTGGGCCTTCGAGCGCTTCCCCAATCGTGTGCTCCGGGGTCTCGATAATGCCATCATCTATACATCAAACAAGGAGGCCTGTCAGGCCGCCTGTCTCAATGAGGTATCAATTATTATTTTTTTTCATCTTTCAAATCTTTCAAATCAATTGCCAGTAACTCTCACTTCAATTAATTTAATTCAAAAAAAAAAAAATAAATATCAAAATTTTTAATCATACTTTTAATCAATATATTGTATATGTAATATACCCTATAAATTATTTATACAGTATATGATGTATATATATATATAATTATTTCAATTAATTATCAGTTATATTACCTGTAATATACTAGTCATTACCAGTCCGTTAATTTAACTGTAAATACTTATATATAAATTTAGATATATATATATAATTTATATGATATATACAGTAGTTTTTTTAAAACTAATTTATAGTGAAGTGGTATTTTTTGTGATATGATTTTTCAAAATGATAACAATTTATTTTTTTTCTATGTATTTCAGTTATCTAACTGAGCTCTCAGTTCATAAACACTAAAAAATAAATAAATAAATAATTTACTACTAATATCACTGTATATATCTACAGTATCTAAATGTTTGTTATTGCCACTTGAATTACTATTACTATTTTCAACTACAGGTGCGTTTTGTCTGCCGATCGGTTGAGTTTAATTATGTGACACTACAGTGTCATCTCAGTGAATATGACCGACGAAGTCCCGGTGCCTTTCCTGTAGATCTGGTCGAGAGCCAGGGCGTCGACTATTTTGAAAATGCGTGCCTTCAATGTATGTCTTTATTATTATTATTTATTATTATTATTATTATTATTTATAAATAACTTATAAACTAAATACACACATATATATACAGTAATATATCATTTGTTGAATGTCTTAATATATTGATTTTTAAAAAWTTTTATTRCCATTACTTAAACTGCAATATAACAAAAAAAATATTGTGTGTGTGTGTGTGTGTGTGTGTGTGTGTGTGTGTGTGTGTGTGTGTGTGTGTGTGTGTGTGAATAAGTGATAAACATTTTTTTTTGATGACAGTTTTTTAAAGATAATATTTAATGATTACACGAAATACTTAATATATAATACATAAGTACAGTATAATTCAGTTTTAAAAAATAAATGCATAGAAAACTATTTATAAAACTTTTTTTAAAATAATAATTGAATACATTTTGATAATGATAGCGATGACAGTTATAATATATATGTATATATATATATATATACAATAGTTAATATTATTAATATATAACATATTTCATAAGTATAATAAATTAGGTGCAATTCACACATATACAGAAAAAGAGGGGAAAAAGTTACATAACAATTAAAATCAATTGAGACATTAACATTTTTAAAAAAAGCAGTGATATGTATGTGTGTATATCTAATTTAGTATATATATATAAATATATATATATGATATATCATATATTATATTATACATTATGTGATTAAAATAAAACTAACATTTGTTTGCACCCAAACCTCCACACAAAAACACACAGCTGAGGATATATGTCAAGATCAACGCGCCTATGATTATGCAAAGTTGGGACTGCCGTTAACTAAAGTGGCCCATTATGTTGAACTAAACTACTATCCCGACAAAGAGCTATTGGTAAGTGCTAAATATGCCCTACAGTTATACAGATGATAGTTATAATATTATTATTATATATATATAACTATATGTATATATAGTAGTGTCTCTAAATAAAATGTTTAATGAAAATAGTTTTTTTTTGTTTTGTTTTGTTAAATGCAATTACATGTTATTAATAATGCTCTTAATGAATGAGTACACACACACACACACACACACACACACACACACACACACACACACACTGGCATTTACTATCTTATAAATAAATATATATATTTAATATGTATATATATTACTGAAACATTTATATACAATATAAATATTAAGTAATATAATAGTAAATTAAGTTGTATGTGTGTGTGTGTGTGTGTGTGTGTGTGTGTGTGTGTGTGTGTGTGTGTGTGTGTGTGTGTGTGTGTGTGTGTGTGTATTATTTGTTTTATATATTTATATATGATAAAATAAACTAAAAATAATTATTTAGAAAAAAAGATTAGCAAAAACATTTTATCTGGTTCATCTCAATTTTCAAGATTATATCATCATTATAATAATAAAAATAATATTATAACTAAATAGGGTTTGCATTATATATATATATTATAATATTATATATATATATACATAGATAACATAGATTATATAAACGATGCATTATATCATTTAAGTGTAATGTGAAACAAAACAAATAATATTTAATAAAAACTAAAAATATTGTGTATATTTTGTTCTGCCTGTAATATCACATCACATCATCACAGGTGAAGTCACAGGGCGGTTGTCTGAGGGCCTGTACCATTGAAAATGAATTTATCTGTCGATCGGTACTCTATAGGCCAAGCTATAAGCCTGGCCAACCCAACTGTGCACTGTTTCATTTGGACCACAAAACGTTTCCGGATGGCGCCGACACATACGCGACTCCCAGTCCATTACCGTTACTCGATAGCGGAGAGACCACTGCTGTCTATCTAGAAACTAGTTGTACCAGTAAGTCAACTGTTCATACTTTATATACATATATATAGTATTTTTGATGGTATGTTATGTTGTGCCCTTTTTTTGTTACTGTATATTAAAAGAAAAGCCCTTTAAGCACCGGCACTCTTAACACATTATACAATATATGTATATTATTATATATCCATTAATTTTATGGTACTTAATATACATTTAAAAATATATTATATTGTATTAAGAGAATATACATAACATACAGTATATGTATATAAATAATACTTTATATACATTATATATGATATATATATATATAATTTGTATAAATATAAATTATATATAACTTTTTTTTCTCTCTCTCTCAATACGATAGTGTTATTATCAAGTGATGTGTGACTTACAACACATTATTATTATTATTAGCATTTTATTCAAATTTTAAATCAATTACACACACAGTTTTTTTCCGAGAGGAGAGGGGGGAGTGAGAAAAAAAAACATTTAATTGATTTTCCAAAAAAAAAAATTAATTTTTTTTAAATACCTAACAAAAAAACAGATGACACATCAACACCGGTACTTAGCCAGCAAACAGCTGCCGCTTCTAATGGCAAACCATCGATAATACCGGCATCCACTCAATCGCCGCCGATGTCGCCGACCATAGCCATGACAACACCGGTCAGAGACGATCCGAATCCGGAACCGTCGTGCGATTCGTACGGCGTCTGCTACGAGGTATCATTGAAGTGTACCGACACCCGTATTGTGGTAAACGTGCGGACCAGTCGTCCATTTCATGGGCGCATCTATGCGTTGGGCCGGAGCGAGACATGCAATTCGCATATTAGAAACAGCCAACAGTTCCAATTAGACATGTCTTTGGGCGGTCAGGATTGCAATACACAGTCGCTGGTAATATGAATATACCTTATAATAATCATATATAATATAATATATAACTTTCATTTTGCTTTATGAATGTATTATATATATATAAAAAAAACAACAAAAACAAATCATCCATTCATTCATTTCATACATTTATATATATATAGTGTATATACCTATACTTACTTTCCATTGCATAACACAATAGGGACTAATTATTTAAAAACCAAAAAAAAAATAAAAAAAATAACTAGCAGTTAAAATGCATATCATATTATAATAACTATAATAATAATTATTATTATTATTGCTAACAACAAAAACAACATTAAAAACAGTTTTTTTTCGTTAATAATAGTCATTGAATGATGAAAAAAATCATAGACTATATGGTTATTAAAGCTCATATACCTAACCTATTTAGTAGAATATGAATATCCAATTTTTTAAATTTCAAAAATAATTAATTAATTAATTGATTGATAGGCTGGCGTCTACACCAATACGGTTGTCCTACAACACCATAACGTTGTGCTGACCAAAGCCGATAAAGTCTATCACGTGCGCTGCACGTACGAGACCACCTCCCGTAACGTATCGTTCGGAATGATGCCAGTCAGGTATGTCCAGTAGTGGTCGTAGTCCCCCAGTGAGGGCTGTAACGTTACTTAATGAGCAAATTAGAGATCCATTCGAATCTACCTTTCCTAGGGATCCCGACACCTTACAGATAACATCGTCACCAGAGGCACCATTGCCCAAGATTGTCATATTTGGTACCGACGGCCGAGAGGCCAGTACTGTACGTATTGGCGACCGATTATCGTTTCGTATCGAAATTCCCGAAACTACACCCTACGGTATATTTGCCCGAAGCTGTGTGGCAATGGCCAAGGATGCCCGAAGCACTTTCGAGATAATCGATGAACACGGGTTAGTGGACACTCATTTTTATTTCAAACAACAAAAAAATTGTTTTATTTTTGTAGCTCATGTATGCTTTAACTGGTGTTTTGTTTTGTTTTTTTTTAGATGTCCAGTGGATAACTCAATATTCCCGTCCTTTTTACAAGTGGGCAACGCTTTGGAAAGCAGTTACGAGGCGTTCCGGTTCACTGAATCATACGGTGTGATCTTCCAGTGCAATGTCAAGTACTGTATCGGCAAATGCGAACCAGTCCTCTGTGGCGTCGGCCGCGACAATGTCGAGTCGTGGGGTCGCCGAAGACGATCAGTTCAATCGCCATCGTCTTCTTCGTCATCGTCATCGGGTGGCACTCAGTTCGAGTCAGACGACGAGATGACACTAAGCCATGAGATTCTAGTTCTAGATTTTGGTGATAATGACAGTGCAGCCAAAGCCAAATGGGATCCGTTCACTTCCAATGGTTTGTAACCAAAATAATATTGTTTACCTCTACCTCCCCCTCCTCCCCCACTCTCTAGTCTTGTTTTGGTTGTTTGGTTATTATTATTATTATAAGTAGTAGTAGTAGTAGTATATAGCCGTTTCCTTTTTTAACTACCGTCACTTCAATTATACCCAAAAAATATATTGTATATAAATATATATATATATTTTTAACGACAACTTTCCTACAAAATACTAAAACATTTTTTCAGAAAATATTTAATGTCTTATGAAAAGTTGAAATCATTTTTGCTTCAATTCATATAACTTATTAAACAACTCTCTCTCTCTCTCTCTCTCTCTCTCTCTCTCTCTCTCTCTCTCTCTCTCTCTCTCTCTCTCTCTCTTCTATCACTCACTCACTCACGCATTCATTCATTTACTCATTCACTAAATATATCGTTGTTTTTTTGAACGAGTTTTTATTAACCCAACAAAAAAAAACATTTGGCATCTCTTTGCTCACACAAAAAACTTTTTTTATTAGTAATTTTTATATTTATAATATTATTAGAAAAATATTTTCATTACAAAACTAAATTTAAAAATTTTAATCTAAAAAAATCAAACGTTTCCTATTAAAAGAAAAACAAAATAACAGTAATCATAGATTTGAAATACACTTTTTATATAAGAGAGCTGAGAGAGAGAGAGAGAGAGAGAGAGAGAGAGAGAGAGAGAGAGAGATGTGGGAAATATAAGTCTATATTAATAATGATTTAAAAGATAATTTTCTGATAGACTTTGTACATAAACAGGTATACACTTTAATACATTTTAAAAAATGATTTTTGTTGTTATAGTGTGTGTTGTAATTTCAATCATAGTATATGTCTATTGAGGTTTTACTTTACCTGTTTATAGCCAGGTATTTCATATTAAAATAAAACGCACAGTCAGTTATGAATTTTACTTATGAATAGAGAGAGAGAGAGAGAGAGAGAGAGAGAGAGAGAGAGAGAGATGTTATTTTTATTTTTTGAAAAAAAACTATTAGATTGCATGTTATACACATTAATGTTTAGGCTGTAAACGACTTGTAATGTGTAGTATAATCTACTATTACTACTACTACTAGATATACCTGTGCTTACCTGTCTGATTGTAAACTTATAACTTATATACAGTATATTAAAGTTGGTGTAAAAATTGTATACAAAAGTTGTATAAAATACAATACAATAGTTGTTGTTGTTATATATTATGATGTATTATGTATATACTGAATACACTTGTATAGTATAGTATACTGTATATAATGTTTATTATTAAATATATACTTTAACTGTTTATAACTTATATTATATATATATATTTTTTACAGAAACTTATTTCCGCGAAAGTGTAGCTCTGATGGATGGTTGCGCTTCAAAGACATCAATTGTGGCGCTCAGTATCACCAGTGCGTTGCTTCTTGTGATGTATGTCTGCACTGTTGCCTATTTTGCCGCCAATAGGAGATACACGACACAGACAGCTAACAAAATGATGATACGTTAGAAAGAGAGAGAGAGAGAGAAAAAAAGACAGGTATATACTGAGTGTATATATATATATATCTATCATATATTTTACAATAACAGTAATAGTTTTTTGTGTTATTGTATAGTAATAATATAAATATACAAATTTTTAAAAATATATCTAATAATAATTAGCTAACTAATAAGCAAAAAAAATTATTATTATTAAATAATAAACTTTATATATATGAGCATGGTTAATTGGAAACATACTATACATAACAATACATAAACATAAATACACATTTGATATGTTAAATATAACTTTATATATTTATTATGGCAATTGGCAGCTCAACTATAAATGTGTAACAAAACTAGGCTTCAAATATATTGATAATACTAATACAATATTATTACTATTAATAATAATTATATTAATTTTTTTGAAGTCATTTTATTTTTATTTATTTATTTTTGATGAATATAGAATATATGTGATATAATTTATTTTAATTTATTTATTTATTTTATTAATTTATATAATTATTACTTATTAAACCAGCCTAAACAGAAAACTATTAATTTTAAAAATAATGTTTTTTATTATTATTATTATATAATTATTTTATTAATAATGTTTGCCATTTTGTGATATCCTTTAAGAGAAAAAAACATTTTACTTGTTGTAAACTAAATTTTATTTATTTATTTATTTATTTATTAATTATTTATTTATTATTTATTTATTATTTAAAGAAAACATTTATTTATTTATATAAATTATTTTTTTGTTTTAATGATAAAAGATTATATAAAAAACAGATATAAATTATATTTATTTATTATTTCTTTTACATAACAAAAACAAAACAAACAAAGTTTTTATATATTTATAAAGAAATGTCTTCATTATTACTGTATTATGATTATCATAGGTTTAAAATAATAAAATGTAATTAATTATAAGGTTATACAAGTTATATATATATAATATACTCATATTTTTTTTATAAATATATTTATTTATTTATATCCAAAGAGATGGGAAAACTGTGTAATACAAGTAAAACAAAACAAAAAACTTTTTTTTAAAGTAATAATAATTTATAGTTCAAACAAATCACACGAAACAACTATTTTAAATATATTATTGTTATTACGATATTTATTATATGATATTATATTTATTTATTTTTTATCTAATCATCAAAACTCATCCACAATTTTGTCACACAATTCATAAACAAATTAACTTTTCAGTCAACTCTATTAATTTATTTTATTTATTTATATATATATATATAATATTTATTTAATTATTTATTTATTAACTTGATAATTTAAATGTAATTTTCACACATTTCATTATATTTATATACATATAATTATTTATTTATTTCATAATTATTAAAAATCTAATTTATATAAATATTACACATACATACAAACATAAAAAAATTAAATACATAAACTTGTGAACAATAATAATAATTATTATTATTTTGTTTGTTTATTTATAATTATATAAAGATATTTTTTTCAAAACAAACTTATAATTTATTTTTTTTTTGACGGAAATATTGCAATAAATAAGACCAAAAATATTTTTAAAAAAATTTTGTTTCTATAAAATTTATTTACTTAATTATTTTTAATATTATATAATTTTTATTTAAAGTTATAATTGTAGCCAGGTTAAGTATATACTGTATATATATATATATATATATATATTGAAACTATTGGTAATTTAATGAAAGGTAAAAACAATTTTTTTTAAATTTAAATAATGTCCAGGAATTGCACTTTGATTTTTTGGTCATCATTTTGGAGGCAAAAACTTGTAATTTTTTAGTACACATTTTTTTTCTAATCAAAATGTTTCTCTCAAATCATCCAAAGAGTAATCTCAATAATAAAACTTATTGAATAATTTGTGCGAAATTCATACATATATAATACAAAATACACTGTTATGTTGTGTATAAACTTTTATATACAATATATATTTAATATACAGTATAACTTAGATATTGTATATATCAAAAACAGTGGGAGAGTTTTTTTTGGTTATACATTATATTGTAAWATAACTTATAAAAGTAATGATTGATTGAATCAAACGTTTGATTGCATTTGCTTTGATTGCTCTCTCTCTCTCTCTTTCTCTCTCTCTCTCTCTTAAAGTGAATGATCTGATCCATGTCTTCAATCGAGAGAGAAAAAACCTGGAAATCAATCGGCAATTGTTGGTATATAAACATGACTTGAATTTATTTAATTTTTTTAGTTTTTAGTTTAAAATGTATTTTATTTTAGCAAAATAAACTTTAGTCTATATACAAGTAATATCTAATATGATATATCATATATATATATATATATAAATATACAATATTATATATATATGTATCGGAGTCTGTTTTATATACAACTCTTTTTTTATTATTATTATTAAAGATTTTTTATTATTTGTTGATTCAAAATGTTTTATAGCATTAGCCGTCTCTCTCTCTCTCTCTCTCTCTCTCTCTCTCTCTCTCTCTTAAATTCATAGTGAGTGAGTGAGAGAGAGAGAGAGAGAGAGAGAGAGARACTATTAAAATGATTGCTTTAGGAGGCACTCAATGCCCCTTAAAAACCGGTGCAATCACTGTATGTTTGGGTCTCTCTCTCTCTCTCTCTCTCTCTCTCTCTCTCTCTCTCTCTCAAGTATTTTGATATTATTTTGATATGAACTCCAATTTTTATCGCACTATTGACTCTCCAAATGTCAAATCAGGACTCAATTGCTGGTTTTGTTTTGCAAATGATATTATATACAAACAAACAAACATAAAAAAATTAGATAATTATTCACACAAACAGTGTTTGTCCTCTATATATATATATATTGTTGTAATATATATATAATTTTACTAAAAGACAATCAATCGGTAATATAATCTTTTTTTTTCGTTTCTATTGGTAAGCGACACAAAATTAATGGTTTCAATTGAATTGTTGTGCTGTCGACACAAAACAACACATTAATCGTATATTTATTTTTCTTTTACATACATATTATTATTATTACACACACATAGAAAATAATGAATAATTTTTTTTGTATACAATTTTTTTGGCCACAAAATCCAGAAGAAGAAGAAAAAGAAGAAAAAAGAGAAAAAAATATTTTTTTCGACGAAAAATAATTTTGTTTACTCTTGAGTTCAATTGTTTTGTGTGTGTGTGTGTAGTCTTCTCTCCATTGAACTGATCATTAAATGAAAGATAATGAGAGAGAGAGAGAGAGAGAGAGAGAGAGAGCAATAAATAAAAGGTGTTCTCTCTCTCTCTCTCTCCCTGTGAGTGACTTTTGTCAATCTTAATGTCAATTCTTCATCAGTTAGTGTCAATGGAGTCCAAGACTTCTTGACTGTTGTGTCTGTCTGTCTGTATAACTGACTGTCTGTTGTTGTGTCAGTCTATTCGTGAATCCATTCGTGACGATTGGCATTACATTTTAAGAGAGAGAGAGAGAGAGAGAGAGAGAGAGAGAATGTCATCAAATACGATATCATCGGTGTGTGTGTGTTTGCAACCCCTCCTCCCTCTCTACCCCTCTTTTTTCTCTCTCTATGTCTCTCGTAATGAGTGACAATTTTTCCGCACTTTTGCATATATTTTATAATATATAATACAGTAATACTAATGTTTTTCGACAAAAAAAACTAAATAAATAAAATCTTATGCTAAGTAATATCCTGATAGCAGCAAAAAAAATTAATATTACATTACATACTATAATATTATCTCTAAGTACAGTAAGAGAGAGAGAGAGAGAGAGAGAGAGAGAGAGAGAGAGAGAGAGAGAGAGAGAGAGAGAGAGAGAGAGAGAGAGAGAGATTAGCTATTGAACTATTAAAGCCGTATAGTATTAACAGTATAGTACAGTATAATAATAATTTAAAAATATATGCAAAAATAAAAAATTTTGTGGTATTTTTTATTATTATATTTCGTATTACATATTTTTACTGTCTATTTATTTATTTAATAATATTAAATATATATTAAGTATAAATATTTGAATATTATAAAACTATTAAGTATTTACTAAAAAAATAAAAACAAACAAAATTTTTGAAATAAAATATAAAATTGATACCAAAAATAGATATAATTTATTTAATAAATTTTTTTATATCTAAAAATATGCATATAATTTATATATTAATATTATATATTGGGATTTACATTATCCGATTTACAATGACTTGAACTCTACTAATATTTATTGTCATTATTTTATAATTTTTTAAAAATTTATTTTAATTATATTATATTTTTTAGGGATCATATGACATATGACCTCTAAATTATGTTAATACTGTATTATATTGTAAATTACAATTTATAATATTATTCACTTGTAATAAACGGGTTAATGTTTGCATCAGTTTTTTTTTAGAAAAAATAAATAATAAAGTTTATATCATTATAATAAAAAACTTTTAGCAATTTATATAAATGGGTGTATTATTCATTATTATTACAGTATTATTTTGTAACACAATTTTTTAAAAGTAAATTACTACTAATTATAATTGTAATTATAGTAATAGTTTAAACGATTTATATTTTTTTAAAGAAAACAATATACAGTTATATTTGTTTTGTTTGTTTTATTTTGTTAAATACTTTTTTGTCGGAATATTTTGTTTGTTTGTTGTAAATTAAGTAATTTTTATTAATTACCAGGGTAATCAGAAAAACATTTATATATGATATATATATATATATATATATAGTATTTAAACTATTTTTTCAAAAACATTAATTTTGTTATTTTTATCACAAAAATAAACACAAAAAAAACTATTTAATCATTTACTCGATATTGAAATTTTATTACTGGGTATTAGTGTAATAGTAAATTAAAGTTTATCATTAATATATAWATATAWAAAACTTATACATCATAGATAACCTGGTTTTTTAAAAATATTGTTGGCAATGATTTTTATTTGTTTGATTACAAAATAAACAACAACAACATAATATTTTATCAATATATTTTTTTTAAATATATATTATTTTTACTATCTATGTTTACATATATCATTTAGATACGACATTTTTTTAAAAATAATTTTAAATACACATTTGTTAGTACTTAAGATAAAATATATATATACTATAGTATTAAACTATTTGATTTTATCAACAACAACAACAATAAAATATTATTATTATTTTACATAATTATATAAACTCTGTTATACAGTATATATTGATTTATAAAACAAAATCTTATAAACAATCATTTTTTATTTTGTCAAAAAATTTCACTTACATAGATAAGCTGAGATAGAGGGGGTAAAGTCATAAACAGGGGGGTAGAGAAAAAAAGTATGAGAGGTGAGGCTAACCTACTTAATCTAACTGTGCTCTCTCTCTCTCTCTCTTTCTCTCTCTCTCTCTCTCACCACACCATCACTTCCTGACTACCCTGCTAATATAATAATATTATTTAAAAATGCTTATATAATAGTATTTAATATTTAATGAACATTTTTATCTCCCCTATGTATAAGTATATATATATATATATATTGATATTTACATTTTAAATACACGATTTACATAACATTTTTTTGTTGGCAATCATTTAGATTTGTTTTGCTTTGTCAGTTGCGGCACTTATATTACAGTATATATATATATATATAATATGATATATACGGTAAAAATATTTGTGTGAAATAATATATTTAAATGCTTATATGGGGACCGGTATGCCGATTGTATTGGACAGGTGTGTGTGCTATGCGTACTGGGACTAAACTGGCACTTCAATAATATACAGTATAACTTATATATATATATATATATATATTGTACACATATATACATGCAATCATGGTTTGCCCAGTTATTTGGTGAGAGATTGTCCCATAATTTACTCATATAAATATGTAACTAATTCATTATAGTAATAATAATAATAATGATAATAAAAACAATAATAATTGTAATTATAATTATTATCATCATTGTAATAAATTGGATCAACATTTTTTTTTGTTTTATTTATGATGATAGATATTATGCGAAAATTAAATATATATACATTTGTTGTTGTTGTTGTTGTTGTTGTTGTATATAATTAAATATATTTCACCTGATTATATATTGAGAAAAAAATTGTATTATAATAATATTGTCCACAAACTAATATTTTATAATACCTTATTTAAGTGTGGAAAAAATAACAACAAAAAAACTAAACTATACAAAAAAAATTTTGTTGCTATTAAATACATAACAGGATTTAAATATTAAAAAAATCCATATGTATTATACAATATAAGGGTATATACCGTATACTGAATCAAACTAATCATTATGTATGTAAAATGAATTTTAATCAAAAAAAATGATAATAACAATAATAATAATAATTTTTTTTWAAAAACTATTAAACATAAAGAGAAAAAAATCATTTAATAAAATACATTTAAAATTCACGCTATTTTCTAACAGTGACTTTCTGACCATAAATGGATGGACTAATAGTTTATTGTTTTTTTTGTTATTTGTTTATAAAATATTTAAATTTTTTATGTAGCTTTTTATGGTATTATTCAATATTTATTATTTATTTATTTTGATTTTTAGTTTTAACATTACTAATATACTGTACAATATATACAATAAATATATTGGTTTCAATATCGTGTTTCAGATATAAATAGCTAAATAATGATAATAAAAAAATAACTAATAAAATAAAAACATAGGTTAACTAAAATATTTTTAAACCGTTTTAGATTTCAATAACATTATCAATTACATCACAATATGTCAATAAAGTTAATACATTGATTGTTAAATAGATTATTAGTAATTATATGCAAATATATATTGTATTGTTAACTATTGATATATTTGTAACGTCAATCATATTGTCCTATCAATCAAATTTTATATTTACCGTATATATTGATATTTATATATGTTATCAGTTATTTAACAATTAATTAATATTCAATAACACACACACACACACACGCAAAATATGTACAATACAAAAATGTTTAGTAAACTTATATATACAGTATATATACACACACAACAAACACACATATTTGTGGGTTTAAATATTAAATATTTTTTTTGCTAACAAAACTAGATTAAAGATAATCTATTATATATTATATTTATACAAAAAATAAATAAATAATAATTTATATATAAAAAATCTGTTTTTTATAAATAATATTAATACGCGTATCGAATAAGTTATCCATTCATTTATTATTTATTTGCAATTTATTTTATTCATTTTATTTTTTGATTATATATTTTTTATCTCCTTTTTTTAGTTAATCTTTTATATAAAAAATAAGTTATTTTCATGTTATAACACACACACACACACATATATATATATATATATATACTGTACATACAAACAAACATAGTCGTGAATATCATATTATTAATATTGTTACCTGTATTTTGTAATTTGTAATTATTTTATTTTGTTATTAATAGGGTGTATTATCCACACACACACACACACACACACACATAAAAACAAAAACAAAATCAAACAAAACAAAATGATATAATCCTTGAAATAATAATAATTTACAAAATATAAAATATTTTGTGTACATTTTAAGACATATGTATAAATAGCAACAAAAAATATTTATCACAGATTATCCTAGATTTAGTCGATTCCTATAATGTAATGTATTATTACAACTATATATATATATAATACACTAATTTTTTAATACTTTCAAACGGATTTTCAAAAAAAAAAACTATTTTTTAAAATTTGTTTGTATATTATTTTAGTATTTTATTAGTATTAATAAATTCCAAAACAAAACAAAAATTTTGATTTTATTATCACTTATTTTTTAAATACATAGTCCGGTAATAATTCAAGCCTTATTATAGCTAAAGTTAATAATTTTTGTTTTGTTTGTTGAAATAAACAATTACGGTATTATGATTATTATTATTGATAATAATATTAGTATCTTAACGCCCAAAATATATATATACAGTATATCCTAATGCTATAATGACATCAAATGTCTTAACAAAAAAAATAACTAAATTTTTTAACATTGCTCTGTATATACTCTATAATATAGAGTCTATATATATATAAAAGTTTTTTAAAAAAATAGTTGTCATTAAGATATTCAAATATATATAAACACTTAATTGCTTTTTATAAATATTTTCATAAAACTAATAATATATTAATAATAAACTACATGTATATATAATACAGATTAAAATATCGGTATTTAAAAAAAAAGATTTTAAAATATAAAATATATAATTAGTGCTATTCAATGTATATGTATAGCATAGTAATTTTTATTATTAATTTATAAAAAAAATACTATCTAATAAATAAATTTAATTTTTATTTCAAAAGCGAAGTTTTTATGATAATCACTACACAGGTATATCCTATTTGATATCCAATGGTTATCAACAAACAAGCAAACAAACAAAAATCATTGGCATTACATAACATAAATTTTGTTTGAAAATATATAYRGTATATATACAGTGTTTACATGGCTAAAAATGTTAAGTGTAATGCCATAAAAATTAAATGTACTAATAATATAAAATTTTTTAGTAATTATATATATGTGTGTGTGGTTACCGTCACATCCATGTGTGCACTTGTTTTCAAATATAACACACGTTATATAAACAGATATATATATATATATTTATTTATATATATATGAAATTATGCATTATATTAGTTATATAATTTATAAGACAGGTATTGCATGTGAATATACAATAAATATTTTTTATAAAAAACTAAACTACATATAATTTATATTTATTTTTTTAAAAATTAACACACACTGTAGTAGATTAAACTTACCTATTACCTAAATATTTATTGTTTATTATATTTAAGTATAGACTGTATAAACTTAATTATTAAGTTACCACCACCAAGCTAGACTAGCTAAATGCATAAATTTTAATCTCCTGGATTATATATATATACAGTATATATGGTATTATATCAATAAAAATCAAGTATACTTGACAGTGACAGTGATTTTTTTTTGCTAATAATTTACAACGACAACAAAAACTACATTTATAAATTAAACATAAGATTTATATCTTATATATTTGATATAAATTACAAGCATACCGGTACTTATGATTAGTAGTTTACTTTTAAAAATATATATACTTGACTATAAAATAAACATACATAAACTTATATCAAAATAAGTTATTAGTATTTGTAACAAAAATTGTATTTTATATTAAATGTTATATATATAGCATTGAATTAGAAATTATATATAAATTATAAACTGTTTAACTAAAAAAAATTTTTAAAAATTAGTTTTTAATTAATATTTTTTTAAACTTTATATAAGTTATTATTTATTTCAAAAAATGCCTATAAACTCACTTAGTAGTTATAAATGTTAATGCACTTTTTATGTTTATTATTAGCAAATTATCATTATAATGTATTAAATAAAATAAAATATTATTATTATTATTTAAAAATAATTGATTGATTATTTAAATAATTTTTATTTTTTGTTTAAAATTTTATTTTGTATTTGATCAGTCTAGTTTTTAAAAAAACAAAAATACTGTACATTTATTATGACATAATCATAATAGCATTTTATTTTATATATACTATAATAAATATAATAAGTAAATTACTATTCAAAAAACAAGCCTATTATTATTATTATAACTGTTATGATTTGAAGTCAATATATTTTAAATAACTTATATATACGGTATACAGAATAATAATAATAATACTTAATAATAATTAAATGTAAGATAAATGAACTAAAAATAAATAAAATAAAATATAATTTTTATCATAGTATGCAATGATTTTTTTTAAATAAATAAAATCAATAAAAATAATGCATGTATAAGAAATATTTTTAATATCAAGGTTTGCCAATCAAATCATAATAAAATCATAATTATATAAATTTAAACAAATAAATGAATAATAATAATAATATTAAACAAAAACAAAAAAATAACAACTTTTTCAAACTTGCATTTCTCCCATCAATACACACATACATACAATACATACATTTATTATATCATACATACTATGCTTATAGAAAATTATATATAATTAAATAATAAGTAAAATCATATTTTCTATTCATTTATTGATAATAAATTATAAAGTGTCAAATCTTTTATGTTTATCGACTAATCATAGATTACTATATATATATATATATATACAGTATATAGTTTAGGTTATAGTTATAAATTGTATATTAATATATGGTTCAGATATTATAAATGATGAAATGGTAATCATAATCATAATATAAGTAATAAATTTTAAAAAATGCCAATACTATAGAAATAAACAACAACAAATATACATTTATTAAACATATTTATTATTTTTATTATTATTATTTATTTGAATTTATAATATATATATAGATACAATATAAATATTTATCTCCTAATGTACAGGTATTTAATGATAATATATTTATAATAAAAAACAAACAAACAAACAACAACAAAAACAATGGTATTAAATGATCACATAATTTATAGAGTAGTTTTTGACACCTAATGTTAAATAAATACTGTTAAATATATAAATATATATTTTTATAATTGTGCACCTGTGCATGACTAACTTGGCACTGGTATGGCACACACACACATAATATACTGTATATATATTTATATTATATGACATTATGACAATACCTATATGTTTGTTTAAATGACAGTGTATATCATTTGTTATATAACTATGTGATTTATACAAATAAAACAAACAAACAAACAAACAAAAAATATATGGTTAGATTAATACATATTATGATATATTATATTATAAATATACGGTTTTTGTATAATTTTTTTTAATATATATAAACCGTATATTTATTTAGTGATTAAAGATATTATTATTTTTATTAAATATTCATATATACAGGTAATATCATATTTATTTAGAAAATTTTAAAAAATTGTTTTGTTTTATTCTAACATAAGATTTAAATATTACCGGTATATAAATTTTATAATATTATATGTGCACACAAAAAATAACAATACAATTATATATACTGTATATACTGTATATAACAATATATATAACTGTTGTTGAAATAGTAGAGTTAAACATATTCAAAAAAAATATAAAATATAACTTAATTTTTATAATATTAATAATAATAATAACAAAAAACAAGTGCACACAACAACAACAAGCAAACTAACAAACAAAATGCACTTTTAATTACAACAATCAATCATTTGATGTTTTTTTGTGTTATTATTATTTTGTTGTTGTTTTATTTTGTGAATACACTTGATTTAAATATTATACATACAGTATATATATATATATATATAAGTTTTTTCATGAATTATTTTATTGCCGGTACTATTAGTATTATAAGTTATATATAATATAATATTTTATATGATTTTGTATGCTTACAAGTTAAACAAATTGTGTTTTTTGTTGTGTTGTTTGTTTCAATTTATCATATATTCAATGAAATGTGAGTTTTTTTCGTGTGAGATATAAATTTTATAAATATATTATTTTTCATATGATATATGCATTTTAATATACTTTACATATTTAGTAAGGAAATGTGTGCATAAATTTTGTTTTGTTTTACTTATTTATACTGATAGATGCATAGATAGATAGACAGATTGAAAAGCGATACAAATTAACGGCTATTCACATGTTTAGTCCGGTATTATATATATATATAATGTAGTTATTATTGTTATTAAATAATTATATAATTAATTTCCTGATTTAATTGCATACTCCTAATCCTTTACTGAAAAAAAATTTAAGAATAATAACAATAATAATGATAATAAAATTACTTAAATATATAGTATTAAAAAATACTAAAACTATTAATTCATAAAGATTTTCTACATTCAAACTAAGTGTTTACTGACAAATAAATTAACTATTTTTTAATTTTGTACAAAACTCTATATAATTACTTAATTGTTTTTATTATTATTATTTTGTATATAACTTATATTATTTAACAGTAATACTGGCATAAAAAATATATATCATTTAGTAATCCCATTGTAATAGTTTATTATTATTATTATTATTTCATCTCCTAAAACAAGTTGAACATCAATTTTATCACTACAGACATATGTTTACCCGAAAAAATAACTTCATTTTAATGACATTATTTAAAAAAAGAGGGGACAATACAACTTAATAATAATACTGTAATAAATAACTTAAATGAAAATTTTTAGTTTTTATTATCTAATTACATAACACTCTGAACAGAGAGAGAKAGAGAGAGAGAGAGAGAGAGAGAGAGAGAGAGAGAGAGAGAGAGAGAGAGAGAGAGAGAGAGAGAGAGAGAGAGAGTCGTTTAATAAATAAATTTTACGATCTTTTGTGGGATTCAAATAAAAATTAGATAACAAATAAGTTTTTTGTGTGTTTCAAAAAAAAATAATAATAAACTATAGATAGATAGAGTTTATTATTATTATTAGTAGTAGTTTTGTGTTATTTTGTAACCAAAAAAATATAAGTAAAAAAATTGACTAAAAATTTTTACGATTCCGCATTCTTAATGATTACATATATATATATATAGTATTTTATATAACTATCTATACATATATACAATATTTTCTCTTAAACTATTGCTTTAAAAAAATTGTTAAATAATTTTTTTCTACTTTAGTAACAGATAGAGAAAAATAATAACAACAAATAAAAATCAAACTTTTTAATACAGAAAAATATTTGCTTCTGTTTTTTTAAAAAAGATATGAAAATATAAATTTTTATATATATTTATATATAACAATAAAATGAAAGTCAGGTTTTCAATCGTGTATATATTGAAGTTCACAACACAACACACATAACATTTAAAAAACTAACTTTTATATTATTATTATTATATATAGTTAAGTGTATTGAAATTATTATACAAATACATAATTTTGTTTAAAACTGTCTCCCCTTTTAACATTTTGAATGAATAAATGGGTAATGATATACAAGTTATGGATTATATACAATATATAAAAAAGATCATTTCATAACTTTTATATACCGTATATATATAATATAAAACTTATATATCTCTCATATATAAAAAAATACAATACATTATTATCAATATACAGATATATATATATATATATATATATATATATATATAATGTTTAATACAATATAACATAATAGTGTGCTCATAAACGTAGATTTTAATAACAATTTTTAGGGCACTGTATACAGTAAAAACCAGTTTCCGATATATATAGTATATAATATCATTTACTATTATACTTGTACTGTATATATGATATAAACATAACAACAAGTTTAAGTTCAATATATATATATATATGATATACTAGTATTATATATAAATCTAAATAATTTTGAATATCATATTTTTTTGTTGCTTTTTTGTTATTTCTATTCACACACACAGAGAGAAAAAAAAATAAAACTATTCATTGAAACGATATACAGGTAAAACTTATCCATAAAACAACAACAGTATATAATTGATTAGCATTTCAATTAATGTCAGGAATTTGGTTATCTATAAATAATAATAACAACAACAAAATAAATATGTAGATTATTTGTTTTTATTTAAATAAATTTATTTTAATTTGTTTGTTGAGAGAGAGAGAGAGAGAGAGAGAGAGAGAGAGAGAGAGAGAGAGAGCTTAAATTATCGGTCAAAATAACACCTAATATATTATTTATGTATATGTTTATTGTGTGTTAGGGAGAGAGAGAAAAAAAGAGAAAGAGAGAGACTAATAATAAAATGACAAAAATTTTAATATATTCATCAATTTTTACTGTCTATTATTTATATGAATACATTATACACCTGTATATACCTGTATATTATTGTGACAACAAAACAACAACAATCTAATTGCTTTAACATTCATTCATTCATTATTATTATTATTTCTCATTTGAAATAATAGAAATTGTTTGTCAGTTTAAATAAATTAAGTTAACTTTTTTTTTATTAAAAATAAAAGATAAAAATAACTTTTATTTATTTTACAAAAATTTGTTTTCATCAAAAGAGAAATTTGTATAAATTATTTTTTTCCAACTAATACTTATTAAACATTAAGCAAAAAAAACTAATAATAATACCGTAAATGCTTTTAAAAAATGTTTGTTGCTTTCTTTGATATCGATTTTAATATAAATTTTTTAAACAAATTTTTTTAAAACACTTTAATTTATTTTAATTTATTATGGCAATAATTTTTTTCTATAAAAAAATAAAATAATTTGTAATCATAAAATATCAACATTAATTAATAAGATTTATATTAATTAAATTTTTTAAAATAATTATTATGTCAATATCATTAAATTTATTAATATATCAATAAATTAAAGTGAATTAATTATTTATCTAAATTAATTAAATAACCAATAATTTTGTTGTTGTTGTTGTTGTTTAATATTAAATTTTATAACTCTAATTAATAAATGCAATAAATTTTAAAACTTTCATACATTTTTTTGATATGCATTAGACTAATATAAAATTAACTACTATTTTATGATACCATCGATAATTTATTATATAGACTATTTATATTTATTATTGAGTTATTATCATATTTTAAACTAAAATATACTGTATATTATTGATATACATATATCAGTATATATATATAATTTATATAATATAAATAAAGTATATATATTATATTTTATACAGTATAATATTAATTTAATAACCATATGATTGACAATAAAATGCTTATTACAAGCAATGAATCACTTGAGGCGATCAATTGGATATTATTTATAGTATACTTAGTGTTGGTAATTTTTCGCAATTTAATTTTCGATTGCGGCAATTGCGGAAAATTGCGTGAAATTGCTTGAAATTGCGCGCATGAGGGAATGTATAAAAATTAACTTTGATAACGTTAAAAATTTGATTTACTATAGATTAAGATAATTTACAAATCTATTATTATTTTTACATGGTTTTTAGATGACAACATTTTATGATAAAATAATTAAAATTTATATAATTAATTTATGTTTTTATTCATATTGTTTTACCATTTAAATTTTGTTAGTTTTTAAAAAATTATAATTTATTCTATGTTACAATTGCGATTTTTGCAATCGAGATTTTCGCAATTGCGGCAATTTCACGCAATTTCCGACCAATGCAATTGCGCATTTTGTAATCGGTACATCACTAAGTATACTATATATAACTTATAACAAGTTATTAATTTGATGTTAGATTTTGATGAGAAATTAATAGCAAATCAATTGACATTTATATTTTTTAAGAGTTCACTAATAATTTTTATATTTATATATAATATTATAACTGTATATACAGTATATGATTAAAATATATAAAAATATCAATTATGTTATAAATTATATTTTATTTACTATAGATTCAGTATATATATATATACAGTATATATTGCATTCAATAATATATTATTCACAATACCTATTAATGTGTATTTTGAAGGTGTTTTAGATGGATAAGTTTAAAATGATAATTTAAAATACATTTAATAAATGTCTGATATATATTTGATCGATATATTTATTTATATCATTAGTATATATATATATATTTGTAAATAACATCTATTATATTTGCAATATTTAAAAAAAATGATTTGTATAATGTATAAGTTTTTATCAAATTAGTTTTGAAACAAAATTAACATAAAAATTAATTTTAATAGCCATGGATCTTTAATGTATAATAAATTTAAACATTATTTTTTCAAAAAAAAACTAAACAAATATTTAAAAATAATTAAACTGTAATTTAAAAAAAACATTTATATACAAACATTTATTTGTTAAAAAAATAAATCACCCTGTTAAATAAGATTATTACTATTATTTTTTTGGGTAATATTTTAATAATTATAAACTATAACTAATAAAAGAAAAATTATTTGGCATAATAATTCAATTAAAAATACATTTTATAAATAAAAATTTTTAAAAATATCATTCATTATAATTTGTATTTTATTTTTTATTTTATGAAATAAAATTAATGACAAAATTATTGTAATATTATGTATTATATTGTCGATGATTACTCGCTTAATAAAACATATCGATATAATATGTAAATACATAAAAAAAATTATAATATATTTTGAAGATACTATTAATTGAGAACAAATTTTCATTTTTATTTATCATTTTATTATTATTACTATTAATAATAATATTAATAATAACAATACATTATTAAAACTCTATTTCCTTATTTTACTTAAAATATTACTATTAATAATAATAATAATAACACACATAGTAATAATATCATAGATATATAATATTATCATAATAATAGTAACATAAATATATCATTATTTAAATTAAATGATTCACCCCCACCCCCCCCCCTAAAACGCTATTAACATTGATGACCCACCTAATTCAGTATGGTTCATTCATATAGACACACACACATCACTGTGCTATAGTGGTGTGAGCACCGGTATGTATATATTATATAACATTTCCTAATATAGTATTTTCCTGTTTTATTTTCTAACAAAAAAAAATAAACGGTTATCTAATTTAAATCCCTCTACGACATGATGATATAGTATAGTCACTAAATAATTGCCGCTTAAAATAATATATTAGAGAGAGAGAGAGAGAGAGAGAGAGAGATTTGTTGATAAAATATGTATTTTAAGGTTAATATATTTTTTCGTATACTTCAAAAAATGCATTTTCATTACCCAACAGTATATTTATTTATTATTTATATAATAATTGAATATTATATTTAATTTTATATTTTTAAAGTTACTGTATTATTAGTATTACAATTACTATGACTATTATTGTTTTATGCTTATAAAGTATATATATTTAATATGGCATATATTTAAAATTTATATTATCATATATAAATGTATAAATTATAGTAAAGATATTTATAATTGAAACAAATAATATTTATTTTTTTTAATGATTGTCTGTGTCTTTAACAAAAAAAAAATTTTTATAAATGTAATATAAAATTAGTTAAATAACTATAATTTAAATAATTTAAGCAATTTTTCTAAAGCTATATATTATATAATATTTAGGAAAAAATAATTTCAAACAATTATACAGTGCTTTACTTCTATTTCAACGCCTCTTTCAATCTCTCTCTCTCTCTCTCTCTCTCTCTCTCTCTCTCTCTCTTTGTCTATTCATTTGTAATATACAGTACTTTGTAATATACATTATTTTGATTATCATTTGTTAGAATAATAGACATTTATTTATATATATTAGTCTAACCTTTTCTGAGAGAAAGAGAGATTAGACATTTAGATTATGTATTATATTTAATAACTTTTTTTGGCCACACGGAAGAGCACACACACATAGACATATCGGTGCTTGTATTGACCCAGAGCTTTGTGAATTGTTTTTTTTTTAAAATATATAAATATGATTATTATTTAATATTTATTATGATGAATTTATTATTATATATATATTTTTAATTTTTAGTTTTGCTATTTTTGTTGAACTAGTACTGAAAATAATTTTTTAAAAAATGCTATATTTAAACACACAGACACACAATAAAATAAAACAAAAAAATAATTGTGTTTTTTCTCATATCCCTATTGACCAAATTGTTTATGCATTGCACTGCATATTATTATTTTTTTTTAAATAATAATAATAATAAGTTATAATAAATTATTATACAATTTTAGTATTACTATATACAGCATTATCAAACATCATTATTTATTATTAATGATGAATTTTCAGTTTTTAAAAAACCATAATTATATTAAAAATTTAATTATGAATAGTGCATAAATGTTTTTTATATATTTTGTTTACTAGTGGTGGGGTATAATATGTGTGTGTGTGTGTATACCAAACAATAATAAATTATTTTTTAATTAATAAAACAAATAAGCATAACTTTACTATTAGTTTTTATTATTATTATTATTTTTATTATTATAATTATGTATGAATCATGATTGAGTTGGCTATTTATTTTTTGCCTAAATACTTGTTTAATGATAATGTTTTGAAGGTTGCTATTATTATTTTTGTTTATTAATATTATATATATATATATATATATATATAATATTTAAATATGACCCAGTAGGTCATTATCCAATAAATAAATAAGTATATATTGTATACTAAGCTAGCATACTAAATTTTTAATTAAATTTACACATTTTTCACATCAGATAAGCTGAGCGAAGCGAAGCGGGATACACAGAGGTCGACCGAAGGTCGACCGACGCGTATCCCAGTAAAATATGTGTCGTAATTACCTGCAAGGGGTCCGAGATTTTGATGTAGACGAGGTTTCTCTACGGGATCGTTTAGAGGATGAAAAATGATGAAAAAAATCCGCTGTTGAAAAATTGCTCATTAACGAAGAAAGTGGTCAAAATGGCGGAAAACTAAATTTTTTTTTTAAAAATCATAACTTTTTAACGGTAATAGATAAAAATATGGTTTCTTTTCTATAATATTTGTATCGATACATATTATAATATATATTAATAACAATTTTCTAACCTATCAGGAAATTAGGTAAATACTCGAAAAAGTTACATTTTAAAAAACTTAAAAATTGAAAATTGGCCATAACTCAGTAAAAAATAGACTTATATTGTTCTATTTACCTGAGCCTATAGTAGACATTAATTGGGATTTTTAGAGACCATTTTCAGATTTTTATCGCTACCTTGTGATTTTTGGGAAAAAGTTAAATTTGAAAATTTAGATTCCCGACATCTCGGGAATGTTATGACCGATCGATATGGGACTTTTAATAAAAAATCAAACAATTAAAGTCAATTAATATTCATGTCCAAATGACTTGATCACGTGACCAAAATTGACCAAATTTCGGTACCCGAAGATAAAAAATTGTATACCGAAAGTGGTCAGTAATAAAAATCTAGAAAAATAATATTTGAATAGAAGACATAATTTGCTACAAATTTGCAATTAACAAAATTCGGCTAAGTTGTCATCTTCGGGTATTATGGCAATCTTTAAAAAAAATGTACAGTACATGAAATGTAACACCAGTATAACATACATGTAAATGTAAGTAAGTAACGGTAAATCGGTAAGTTGTGGCCACAATGTTATGACCTATCTAGTCAGTACCGCATACCTATATGCTATTTTCTCCCGAAGTTTGGTCCCGAAATACCCGAAAAACCTATATTTCCTATACATTAAAAACACATACAATACAATAAAATGTTGTAATCACGGGACGGGCCATATTGACCCGAAAACATTAATATAGACAATAATGTCCAACAGACAACTTGTTCGCCATCCAAATACTGTCCATAATATGTTGGTACGGATGTTGTCCAATGTCCGTAACCCGAGTTATACTGACTTGCCGAGATATACCGTCCCGACGATTCGATGGCTGGCCAAGTGATTTGAGTGTCTGATTCGGTGGCTAACCAATAGCCAATCATACACTTCCAATCTTGACTGCGGGCGGTTAACCTGTACCGAGTTATCGGCAATTTTTGTTTTCGGCGGCGGCAATACCTATGAATTACTAGATGATGGCTTTGCGGCCCAGGTAGTGACCACAATGTCGTGACATATCTGGTCAGTACCGCACACCTATTTGATACCTCATATTTAAAATTCATTCCAATCGATGATCATTTTCTGGTCAAAATTACCGATATACCGTTTCTCCTATACATACTAGAAAATACTGTATTAATATTACTAAACTGGTCAGTTTGACCCGAAGACATGATTGTAGACAATTATGTCCAATAGACAACTTGTTGGCCATCCGAATACGAACAATAATTTGGTGATCTTATTGTTGTCCGATGTCCGCTACCCGAGTTATAACGGCCCGAAGGTAAATCTTCGTGAGCTTCTGGCCGGTAAACGGGTCCAAGGCCTGACTTTATTTTTCAATATAAGGATCATATATGGATGGCCAACAATGTGATAGTGTCAAATTTTCCCGCCGGTCCAACGTTGGTCACTTATCGGGAATTAAACATGTCATATTTTTTCAGGTACAGGTTTATTTTAATTTTTATAAAAAAATATGGCAAGAAATTCGAGTTTCATTATTTTTATAATTTAATCATATACTACATAACTTAACAGTCATTTTGACTTAAAAATAATTTCAATCATTAATAATAAAATAATAATAAAATAAATATTAAATATATTTCATTTTTAATTTTTATGTATTAATATGGCAAGAAATTTGAGTTCTATTATTTTTCAACAAAAATTTTAATTTTATCTAAATCTCAATCTAAATCTAATTTTATTTTATTGAATTGGTCAAACTGTTAGCCGCAACTGATATCATAACAATAATGGCGACGACAATAGTAGTATTGAATTACGTATTCTGTAAGAATAAGTGAGTCAGTTTGATACAATATCAAAGTAGTAAAGCTCAGCTTATCTGATGTCACACGGTACACTGGTTAGTTAATACAGAATATTTATATATATAAATTACATTAAATATAATTAATTATTATTATATTTTTTTCAATTTTCAACCAAAAATTTTCATTAATAATTTTAGATTTTTTTGTTGTTGAATTAATAGATAATATAATAAAAAATCTCATATAAATCTCATATCTCTAATAATACACAATGAAATTAAAACGATGACTATTATATGAATATACAGTATATATATATATATATATAAACAAATGCTATTTGATTAATTAAATCGATTAAATTAATTGATATTGTTATTGATTTTAATCACCAAATGATTGATATACAATGTTAATGTTAAACTATTAATTATTTATTATTATTATTATTTTTGTTGTTGTTATATAGCCTATCCTTAAGTCATCGATGATTATATTGATAATTAATTTGATCTGAGTTTTCCTCAATTATAATAATGATTTTCTGATAACTTCTTTATATTATAAAGTTTTTATTATTATTATTATTATTATTAATCATATATATATGTAATGTGATATTATAATTATTTTAAATATTATATATATGATATATAAATTTGTTGTCAATATAAACAAATATGAGGAAGGGTAGGGTGGAAACGGGAGCTTTCTAATTGTACTGTACTTATTGGGTATACTAGAGGGGACAGGGCTACTAAAAAATTATTTGTTGTCTTTTTCAACAAAAAAAAACACAACAGTAATTACCGCATAAAACAAACAAATAATTTAATTGTTTCGTTCGGGTCTCTCTCTCTCTCTCTCTCTCTCTCTCTCTCTCTCTCTCTCTCTCTCTCTCTCTCTAGCCGTGTGACACGTTTGACCAAAAAATATATAAATAAAAATAGTTTAATACATCAAAAAATTGCTAAATCCGGAAATTAAGATCTCTGGTACTCAAACAACAATATAACATTTTTATTTTTTATAAATCAATCCACGGGTTAGTTGTATACAGTATGTGTGTGTGTGTGTGTGTGTGTGTGTGTGTGTGTGTGTGTATGTGCGATTATATGACATCAAAAAATTATTATATATACAGTATATATATATATAAATAAAAATTGTAATTTTCCAAAAAAATAATAAAATAATAAGATAAGTAATAATTATATTAACAAACTTTTATATATATATATAGTCTTATAGTATTATTTTATTTTAAACATGAAAATCAAAAGCATGACTATTAAACAAAAATAATAACAAAATTTATTTTTATTTTAGTTTTTCATTTAAATCTATCAGTTTATTATTATTGTTGTTGTTGTTGTTGATAATGAGTTTTTAGTTTAATAAATAAAAAAAATATTGTACAGTAATATACATTATATTAACCCTATCTATATATACAGTATATAATAACATGCGTTTCCTTAAATTACTCACAAGTTTTGTAATTTTATATCTAAAATAAATCTCTTATACACTGTAGTGTAATATCGATATCTATGTTTCTCTCATTAATTAAATTATATATATATATATTAAAAAACATAGATTGAAAAAAATAATGGGGAAATGTTTTCTCACTGGTTATTATTATTTTATACCTGTATATATATATATAATTTATATATATAACAAAATTATTTTATATGACATATTTGATAGATTTGAAGTAATAGTAGTTCACTGGAGTCGATCCAATTTGAAGGCCAGACAAATATAATTTTATTTTTTTAAAAAACTTATATATAAAATATAACAACAATTTGGGGTTTTTTTTAAAAAAAAGATTAAATATCATCACAAAAAAACCTAACAAAAATTGTTCATGATATTTAATATATTATTCAATGGGTTATATGTAATATATGTTTTTTTTAGTTTTTAAAAAAATAATATAACGATTAAAAATTAATAGAGTTATAATACTAGTATATTATAATTAAATAACTTAATCTGTTATTAATTAATTAAATTATTTTAACAACAATTTCAAAAACTAACCAGCGTTACCTTTAAAAAAAGCTTAATTGAAATTTAATTTAAAAACTTTAATAATAATGAAATATGTTGTACAATACATTAATGTCAATATATATACGGTATATATTTAACAACAATAAAAAAATATGGAAAAATCGTTTCAATTTTTATGATTAATATCATAGATAAGTAAGTTTAGTCACAAAACTTATTACAACAAACAAGTTTAAACATTTTTGTCTAACCATTTAGCGTATCATATAAATATATATATATTTTTTAGTTTTGTTGTTTGGTAACTGTATTATAATTGATGTTAATTATTATTGAATGGAAATCAATAATAATTATGGAAAAAAATGATTATCTAAACAAAACAAAAAAACTTAACTAAACTAAATAAATGTTCATTAGTGTAATTACAACAATAAAACTAAACAAAAATAATATATATATAAACGACAATAATAATAATTATTGAAAACAAAATAACATAGTTTAAAAAATAAATATTGTAGTATATTGTATTATATGATTTTTATTGTCAATGAAAATAATAATAAAGATTGTTTAAATTATAATTATTTTTATTATTATTATTATTTTTTGAAACTATTATACTAGTATATTGATATTTTAATACTTTCTCTCTCACTATATACAGGTGCTTATAATTGCATACAAATTGTGAAATTTTTTTTTTTAGAAAAATATATTCAAAAATTTTAAATTTTTAGTAACTTTAAATTTTTTTAAAACATAGTAAAAATTATTTGAATATTTATTTATTTTGTTGTTGATGATGAACTTTTTTTGAAATTATTATTTATTTTTATTGTATTTTTTACACAGTTATATCTAATAGCTTTGTAATGTGTGTGTGTGTGTATATATAAAATATTTTTTATAATACATCATAAATTATATAATTAAAAATAATTATTTTTTTATAAACTTGTATGTGTGTGAAATACATTAATTATTTTTAATTATTGTAATAATTCTAGTAAACAAACAAATAAAAAATTTATTTTTTATTTTGGTAATCGGGAGGGCTATTACTACCGGTACATACTATCAAATGGTCAAACAAACAAAACAATAAATTAAAAAAAAATAATCTCTAAAATAATAATCTCTAAAATAAAAACAATAAAATTTATAAATAATAATTTCACTATTAATTAAACTAAATAAATCAAAATTACTTTACAATAACTTATAAATTTGATTTTTATAAAAATTTATTTAGTATATTAAATATATGATATAAACTTTGAAATTAGCGCACATGTATAGCGAGAGAGAGAGAGAGAGTATACACTGTATTAATACATACAAACCTATTGGATATGACATAAATGGATATAAATTACTGTATAATTACTATACAGAGTCTACAGTATTATTGTATACATAAAGTGAGTGTTATTTTTAAAGGCAAATGTGATAACAAACTGTATTTTAAACGATAAAACAAAAACAATTCAAACGATATATAAAATAATAAAAATAATTGAAAGCAATGTATGAGTTGTTCACTAAAATAAGTGATCAGTTTTTGTGATAATCAAAACAACAACAAAATAATATTAAGACACGTGTGTCTGAACCGTACCGATAAAATTCAGTGACCACTTTTTCACTGATGACAATGAGCGAACTAATGTCACCGATGATTGACCACTTGTTGACGGCCAACGGCTGCGGCGGTGATGACGACGACTTTATGGCCGACAACATGCTTACCGACGATGACTTAGGTTTTTGTTGTTGTCTTTGATTTTTAATGTCAATTCGCTTATCATTTTGCATCTCATCTTATCAGATGTCGACTTAGATCCGTGTCTATTGGCCGACCTGTTGGCCACCGATTTTAATGGCAATCATTCGCTGATACAGACAACGACGCCGACAACAATGGAGCAGACATTGATGTTGATGACCACCAATGCTCAAGACATGATGTGTAGTACAATGTCAGCGCCAGATACTCCTCCGTCAAGCGACCGCTCAACGCCACCCAACTTCGACGATCTGCTTATGACAGCCACACAACCAACGATCAAACCATTGCCACCGCCACAGTCGATACCGTTGCTGCCGACATCGCACGACATGATCTCCATTCAAAATGGCCACCAACAGCAGCCGTTGGCCAGCCAACTGACACTCATACCTGCGGCCATCAATTTATGTCATATTGCCTGTCCATTATCGCCACTGTCGCCGCCAGCCGTTATCACCACCAGCACTACTCAGCCGTTACATTCGCCTACATTGGCCATCAATTCGTCGTCAAACGACAACAATAATATGAAACTATTGTTAACAAACAATATCATCAACAATAACAGGTCTTCGACAATAAAATCAAGCAAATCATCATCAGTTGAATTGAGTAGTCAATTGAAGAGAGAGGCAAGAAAATTGCGTAACAGAGAGGCGGCCACTATATCGAGGAAACGCCAGAAAGAGTACGTACAGTCACTGGAGAACAGTGTTAACGGATTGATTCAGGAAAACTCGCGACTCAAGAGTGACAACGATTGTCTAAGAAAACGATTGGCCGAATTGGAGAACAATTGCAATACAATTAACAGCAAAAAAGATTATATGTTTGTCGAAAGCAATTGCAAGTGTCGGTTGTCGTCATCATCGTTGACATCCACTTCGGGTTCAAACAAAAAGGCAGCGCTCAGCCTATTAGCCGTTGTTTTTATGTTAGGTCTCAATTTGGCGCCATTTAGTGGTATTCTTATTACAACCAATACTGTGGGTGAAACAAACAGAAGATTAGACGGACCCAGACATGGACCGAGTCGTTCATTACTGTGGGACTCAGCCGCCGATGACGGCAATACTATTGATTCAGATATCGTTACGCTCAACAATACCGGAAAATATGCAAACAATAGCCGCCAGTCGTATACCAATTGCAAGACATTATATATTAATCAAACAGAATCCATACGATTGGCCACTGATTTAAGAGATTGGATGTCAAGAGTGGAAATGGAAAAGCAAGTGGTTTTCAATTACAAGAAGAAAAGATTGATGTCTCAATTGAAGAGCAATACTAATCATAACAATAATGATAATAAACTGAAGAATCGTTTCAATAAACCGATTCCATTGGCTAGACTTAAGGCATGGATTCAAAAGCGAACCGAAAGTAGCGGTGTTTTCAACGATCTAAACGACTATACAATTGATGACTACTATTATAATTACGATAAACGAAACGCTAAACTACCGCAAATCAATTACGATGACCTATTGGCGGCCATTCATCGACGTGACGATACATTCTATCTGTTGTCTTATTCATCGAAAGATCATCTGATAATACCGGCAATCATTAGACAAAACACTACTTCCAGTACTACTAGTGGTGGTAATAGTGATATCAGACCCAGATTTTCACTGTTAATGCCATTGATCTCTACATTGAATGCATCGACAATTCGCGGAACAAATATTACATACAATCAGATGTCGATTATGCAAATTGATTGTCAAGTGATTAATACGAAAATGGTTTTATTCAATAGTAAAACAACTAATGGCAAGACATCATCATCGGATCAATTGATGGACATCAGAAACCGTAACAACAATAGTAATACTAATAATAATATTACCGCTAAACCTATCGGTGCCCGCAATAAGACTTTAAACAACAATATTACCCAAAACTGAGTGTGCAATACATAGAGAAAGAGTAGAGAAGCAAACTAACAAAACAAAAAAAGTTTTTATTTAAATTATATTTACATTTACTTTATTTTTTTTACGTAAATTATATTTTCTTTCATTTATTTAATATATATATTATATTTTTGTGTTAATTTAATAATATATTGTATTTACAATTTATTTAGTATTTTATTTTTTGTTTTTTTCCTTATATTTTGTGAAATGGTATTTAATTATTATTATTATAAATGTTATTATATTTTTGACATTTATTACACATTTTGTTTGTATTCAACATTTTCTAGTCTCTGAAAAATCAACAAAAAAAATTTGATAACAAGTGTATAATTTTTTTTGATTATTTAATTTTGTATTGATTTTCATTTGTGTTTGTGTTTATTTTTTTGGTATAAATATATATATATATATTATAAAAAAAAACTTTAAAAAATAAGTTTATATTATTTATAAAAAAAAAATTATATTTAATTTTGACTTAATTTAATAAAATTGAAACCAATTTAATTGGTAGTGTTGTTAATGTTTGTGATGGCATACATGAAATAAAATTTTAAAAAGTTTCTACACATTAGATCTTAATGGGACTCCTAAAGGGACGGCGATCCCAACTAATTGATCCACTCGTATGGCTCAACAGTGAGAGGAGGGAGAGGCGGAATGGATGTGTCTGAAAGTGATAAAGGTATATAAAAATAACCAAAATTTTAGTCATTAAAAAATAATAATATCAGTGTTTTTTAAAATATATTTTAATTTAATGTCAATTAATTACCATATAATATGATAGATACGTATATAAATAGATTAATTATTCGTTATTAAGTTTAACTGTAGTATATTTATTGACCACTTTCAGTAAATAAATATATTTAATTTTTTTTTTTAAATAATATAAAAGTTTTAAATATATAGTTGAAATAATAATAAAAATAAATTTTAGAGCAATATTTTTATAATTTTTTTTAAAAATTTTGTTTTGAAAACTTAAAAATAGTTTTATAGATTATATCACTTCACTTGTCGTCGTCATTGTCTCTTGAAATTGTTGTTTAGTTTGAACTCTTCAGACACACACACACACCGACACCAACAGTGGATAATCACTTCAACTGTTTGATTGAGTGATCTGTGAAATCAAATGTTCAGTTTGTGTAAGAAATTATGTCAATGGATTTGCTGTGGTTGTTGTTGTGGTGTAAGACAGACAAAGACACGGAAGAAACACAAGAGGAAAACACAACTATCGCCGACAACACGAACAACCAGTACAGACAAAGGAATTCGGAGATCACGGGTGCCTCAGGTGGTGATCAAGTCGTTTAGCGAATTGTTAGACGAGAAAGAAATACTCGAACTGATACCAGAAGACAAAGATGTGGGCAAAGATGCCATTGAATATCTTCGGCGAAGAGGATTCGATCTATCGATGAACGATACGAACCGATTGGGCTCCGGTACCTATGCTGTTGTCTATAAGGCTTGGTATAGAGGACGCAGTCTAACGGGTACTGAGAATACAACGATTGCTTGCAAAGTAATCAAAGACAAGAAACAGTTGTCGGATAGACAACCATATCATCCGTTAGACAAATTGAGAACTGAATTAGCATTTTTGGCTTCGCTTAAGTCAAGCGAATTCATAGTCAAACCCATCAAATACTTTGTGAGCAATCGTCAAGAGAAACGTGAAGATCACATCAGAGCCTATGTCTTCATGGAGTTTGCATCGGGCGGTTCACTGAAGACACTGATAAAAACTACCGGCAAACCAATGGATGAGCTGACAGCCAAACACTATTTCGGACAGATTGTCAGAGGGGTTAGATTTTTACATAAGAACGGTATTGCGCACCGGGATCTCAAAACGGATAATATATTGATGTTTCCAGCGATGGTCGACAATGAAACACCGTTTGTATGTAAAATCAGCGATTTCGGTACCACACGGATTGGCTATGAAAACAATCAGTTTATCATGAAAAACGATTATGTCGGTACCCGACAATTTATGGCACCCGAAATTCTGGCCTGTAATCCTGTATTTCAATCAAAACCGGCTTACGATGTGTTTGTTGCCGACTGTTGGGCACTCGGAGTCATACTCTATGTTATGATTGTCGGCGGAAGTTATCCGTTTAGAATACCCAACAAACGTCGGTCAACATTAGTGTCAGCCATTAGATGCCAAAAGCAACAGTTGTACGACTGGCCGGACAATTATCGACAACAGCAACAGTCGCCGCCACTAACCAAACCTTGTATTGAACTGATCCGACGTATACTAATAGCTGATACAAATCTTAGACTAAGCATTGACGAGATAGTGGCGTCCGAGTGGCTGATCGGAGAGACAACACTTTCAGATAGTTTGGCCGTCGGGTCCGACAGAATGACTGACAGATAGATAGATAGATAGATAGATAGATAGACTACTATATCGATAGGTGTTATCAGTAATTATTATTCTCTAAAAAATATCATTTATATACTGTATATACCGTGGGGTATATATCCATAAACTAATTAAATGTTTAATTGAAAATATTTTTTTTAAATGTTTTAATTTTATTGATATTTATTTATTTATTCTTATCTTAATAAAAGTAATAATAATAATAATAATAATAATAGCTAATAAATTAATTATTAGTCTATTTAACAAAATAAATATTAATAAAGTTTTTAATTTTATTTAAATTATATTTCATTGAATATATTATATTTTTTCTGTTCATTTAAAAATATATTTACATTTAATTATTTTATTTTCTTATATTTTGTAAATTATATGACAAACACACCGGCGAACTATATCATCAAATGTTTGGGTTTTTTTAAATAAATAAATAAATGCACTAAAAATACAAATATATGTTTTTTAAAACTTTTTTTATATAAATATATATTTTTTTTAAATTGACATCTAATGTAAATGTATAATATGTTATGTAATATTACAGTACTTACTGTACATAAACTTTCAATACAATAGTAGTACTAATGTTTACAAAACAGTGTTTTTATTTTATTTATATACCAATTGATTGAATCATCAAAACAAACAAACATTTCAATCAATCAATTGATTTTGTTTGTCATCAGTACAACAACAACAACRACAACAACAGCTGATCCACACACACACACACACAAGACTAGATGCAAATGATGAACATCGAGGCCCTGGAGGCCGACGCCCGTCAAACGGCACTCAAACACGTATCAAATATGCTTCAGAGACCGGATCAGCTGGAAAAAGTAGATCAATACAAGAAACGAGTTGTCCGTAAAATGGTAAGCATATATATATATATATCATATACCATAGTTTCCAGTGATGGTTAGATCCAATCCAATCCATGCTAATATTGATACCTAATTTTAATAGACATCCGTTGAGGGTATGCTAAAGACGGCAATGCAGACACAGTTGGACGGCGTCCGGACCGGACTAATACATTTGCAAACATCCCAACAGGACATCGATGAAATCAAACGTACGCTAAAAGAAGTAGAAGAAACGTTTCCAGTGGTTCCCAATTTAGTTGAGAAGTTAAAATCGGTTCGCGAAGAATCGATGAAACATTCGCAATATGTGGCAGCCATGGATAATCTTAAGCATATATTCAATGTACCCGAAAGTATACTCAAGACTCGGGAGGCCATAGCCGATGGTAAGCTGTTGATAGCTCATCAGTATTTGACTGATTTGGAGAATTCGCGCGACGACCTACTGTTTGAATTGCATCGATTGCCGGCCACATCAATGGCCGATAAGAATCTATTGAAACATTACTATTCAGAAGTGGAAAAACTATCGGAAGAATTGGGCAAACAGTTGTGGCTAATCATTAGACTAACACTGAACTCAGTACGCAAAGAACCATCGATTATAGTGACTGCGCTGAGGATTATTGAACGCGAAGAAAAAGCCGACGAATTGGCACTGAAACGATCGGATACTTCGGGTTTTATGGCCATTGGACGGCCAAAACAGTGGCGCAAACGCGTGTTTGAGATACTGGAAGAAGCAATCTATGAACGTATTGCTGGCAATCAGTTTCACGACAGACACCAGAATAAGATGTGGTTAGTCTTGCATCTGGAAGTTACTCGACTGTTGTTTATCGAAGATCTTCGTGTGGTCAAGAATGCATGTGTTCCCTGTTTTCCTCCCAGTTATGATATTGTCAACAAAATGCTTTATTTATACCACAAGTGTTTGAGCGCACACCTACACGAAATGGCCAACCAGTTGGAGGGCAATGAATACGTAACAGTACTGAATTGGGTTCAAGCTTACGATGGACCCGAACTCATGGGTCACAGAGATCTGGATTTTGATATTAAATCCAGAAATTTTGAACCACTTTTATCGAAACCATTGGTCGACGAACTAACTAATAAATATCTGTCGACTGTCGAAAAAAATTATAAAGAATGGCTAAGCAATACCATTGCCCGTGAGGTCAAAGATTGGGACAGTAGTAATCAGCCCGAGTGTGATGAGTCCCGTCACTATCAGACAACTACACCTGTTATTGTCTTCCAGATGATTGATCAACACGTATGACATATAAAAGACACATTTTTTATTATGTATTTATTATTTTTATGTTTGTATTAAAATTTAGCTTCAAGTGGCCCGAACAGTGACCAGACATTTGGTCAATCGGGTTCTAATCATAAGTATGGATCACTTGTCGACATTTGCCAAACAATACAAAGACGCTGTCAAACGGTATGCAAAGTCTCACTTCGAGAATCGCAATCAACTGTTCACTCCTAATATGGTTTGTTGTTGTCATTCATACTAATTATAATAATAATGATATTATCATTGAAAAAAAGACAAATTATTTAATTAATTTTGTGTTAATTTATTAATTTTTATATATAAATATAGATTGCAATCACTAATAATTGTTTGAGTTTTATTGAAATTGCAATGAATTTCAAACAAGAGTACAAAAGTGGCGATTCAACCGAATTGGAGGCAAACAGAGTGTTTGATAATGTGGTCAAATCTTTTGAAGAACTTAAAGAAGAAAGGTTTGTATTTTTGTAATTAAAGATATTTTGATTTTGGATCAGTTGTTGAATGTGATTGAATTACCGGTAATTTATTTTACTGTATATAAAAAAGTATCGGACATTTACTTTACGAGATATTCCTCGACGTCGACCGGGAAATCAATAAAGTTGGTACTCAGGAGTGGTTCGACTCGAAGATCAGTGTCATTGAAAACATTTGTCTTACTCTTGAAGACTATTTTCGTGACTATGTCTATCTTAAAGAAAAAAACTCGGATCGACTTAAAGAAGAACTACAAAACAAATTAGCCAAAGGATACATAACAGCTATTTTACTCAAGTATTGCTATAATTTAAATAAAAAAATAAATAAATAATTTACCGGTAATTGTTAATTTTTCGGATAATTATTAAATATTGAACAGAAAAATGCAATTAAGAAATCAAAGTCAAAGAGAATTGTTTGCCAAAAAGTTTATCAGAGAAGCAGAGATATTGAAGGCAGCCATCGCTAAATTACCGACAAAGATGTCCACAAATATTGTCGTTAGTATTCAATTAAACAATGGATTAGCTTTTAATTTATAACAAAATTGAATTAATATATAAATTTTTTTAATTACTGAAAAAAAACTTATAGAAAAATTCTCCATTTGATTGTTTGCCACTTTTGGCTGAGTTTTTAAAGCTAAAAGACTTAAGTATGCTATTCCTCGAAGTATCGGTACGTGTAGTAGTAGTTGTAGTAATTTTTACCAACAAATAAAAAAATGCTTACAATTTCATTATAGGGTTTGGTTAAGAAATATCCCGACATCAAAGTGGAACACTTGACGGCACTGTTATCGCTGAGAGAGGACATGTTGAAGACAAATGTCAAAAAGGTTTGACACCAATTGAATTTTGATTATATGTATAAATCATTTTTATATATCTTCTATAGCAAGTCGAGGACATGATGTCCGACTACGAGATAACCAGTGATGAGAAAACTATTTTCTCGAAAATAACACTCAATTGATGACATAATAACAACTGTTAAACGAATGATAATAGACAAATGAAAACAAACAAAAAATTAATTTAAATTTTATAAATAATTTATTTATTATATTTGATATTTTAATTATAATTAAACAAACAAATCATTTATATATATATTTATTATATAGATTTATATAAACAAACAAAAAAATAATAATCAATTTTTGTGATAATAATCAATTGTATCAATGAATTGATGGTAATAATCGAGTGATAATATCGCCTTAAAACACATGTGTGTCTGTGGCTAACGGGCGTCAAAGACAATCACTGGACAAGAAGTAGTAGAAGAATCAATGGATCAATTAGAAAGTGATCGACAATATGATAGTTAAATAATACATACATCTCTTGGTTCGCTTCTTATACATTATTCTGTAACCACATTCGCGACAACGGATCGGATCTTTAGACTTGATTTCGTTGTCGTGATGACACTCTTTAAGACATTGATGACAATCAAGAAGAAGACAATTATGGGATTAAATGTTAGTTAAAACGTGATAATTACGGGCAGACATCACTTACCGGCACAAATGTAGACCATCGGCTGTTTCGGCTGAACCGCTGGCGGTTGGCTTTGCGACTGATTATCCATCAATGGGCGGACAACTAACTAAATTGTTGGATCAATTGATTTGATTGATGTAAACAATTATTGTCACTTCAAATCAATTAAAACAAACAAATAGTCATCACATGTGATAACAAATACTATACATAATAGAAACCAGACTTCAAACCCATAGGTTTTTAAGCATAGATTTTTCAATACAACAACAAAAATCAAAATATACTCTATAATACAGTTGCCCCTTAGCTATATTACTTGCCTGCATAACAATCGATGGCTATCACAGTATTATCATAGGATTTGAAGCAATGCTTTTTAACACTTTCACTATTAATACTGTATAATAATAAATGTACATTAAATATATTGCAGTGTTTTGATTGGCTGACAGCGGCAGCCAATCAGTCCATTGCATCACTGCTTTTAAAAGGCGATCACAAAAACAGTTTCAGTTGTGTTGTTGTTGTTGTCATTCAGTATTATCTGTGAATCAGACTGTGATTGTCATCAATGGCTTAAAAACAAGAAAAAAAAGTTTTTGAATTAACTCATAAAACCAAAGATCCAAACCATATGTGATGTGATTTGTCTTTTTTGCGGCGATTTTACTTAAACTAAATGATTCAAAGATATCCAAAGACGCAGAAAACATGACCACCGAAGTTGACGATACCGACGATGACGGCATTTACATTGTGGACACGACCGATGCCAACGGCTTCGACATTGTCGGCGAATTGGCTGTCCATGACTGCTGGCATATAATTAATAAGATACTCGAATATCTGCCGGTTCGGACCATACGGGCCATGTGCTGCGTGTCCACCGGTTGGCTTACGGCTGTCGTACTGTCGCCTCGGGCCAATCGGCGACGGCTACGGCACGTCAAGAAAGTACGCCGATTGCGGACAAGTGTCGGCCAAGTAATTAGCTATTTAATGATTATTTTAATTAATAAAATTAATAATTATTTTTTTTGTGGTAACCCTCCCTATAGGAGAATTGGCCAATAAAACGGAAGACACCGGAGAGTAGTGGTAGTCGTAGAAGAGCTTTCGGTGATATTAGAAATACGACTACAAGAAGTGGTTCGAATACTCCAACGACGACAATGACCTCAAATAATACTAACAATAGATTGTCGACTATTAGATGACCAAAAAAAAGTATTTGAATTCATAAAAAAAAGATTATTTTTTTGAATTCAAACCAAACAAACAAATGAAAACATTTGTAAATATAATTTTAATGCGGTTTTTATCTTATCTTAAGAAAACACTTAACACTTGCAACACATATATCTATATATATTTAATATTGAAATCAATGGATTATATATTTAATATATCCGTTATATACTGTAATATATATCATATCATATCTCATACATTTTTATAGGAAAATCAAATTATTTTAATTTCATATATAAAACATTAATTTAAATATCATTTATTACTGTTATTATTATTATTATTCACATATTTTATAGTAATATAACTAATTTCTTCTAAATATGGATTCATATACGCAATTAAAACATCTTTTCGTACACTTTTGCCGAGTCGGCCATACATTTGTACGACTAAATCATTATTTAGTTGTAATAAACTACCGGTGCGGCAGATAATCATAAATTTCGAATGTACACCAATCGGATCCGATTGGTAGCACAAGAAATCGCAACCAAATTTAATGCCATCAGTTATGTAATAGTTTTTATTCCACAAATCTTTGAACACTTGATACCTGAGCTCTGACTTAGCCGTCACTACCGGAAACAAGATGTTATTGTCGTCAACAATCTTTGACAATCGGCCATCAAATGGACAATCGGTTAAGAGTTTTGTCGAACAATTATCGGGTGTAATATCGGGTATTTTTGCCAATTCTTGTTTAATGATCTCATCTTTTAATTCGTCATCATTTAAGTGTCTATACTGTTCGGCAAATTTTTTAATTTTTCCCGAAACTATTTTGTCGGACATTTCTAGGATTTGTTTTTGTCGATCGGATTTAAATTGTTGTCGATTTTGTTCACAAAAATCAGTTTTGAGTTTAGCATAAAAATCTTTTACTTCCGCATCCACTCGTGTATCAAATTCGACAACAACGGCAACTTTATTGTCGACCAACAATCTGGTCTCTTCGGGCATCAATAGCAATGGTAGTCCTAATTCAGAGTTTTGTTGTCCACAATCAGGTATTGATCCGATAAACGAACCGACAATACGATAATGTTTACGTAAGATTAGCACATCTAATGGTATATACAAACAAAAAATAAAAATAATTCATCACAAAATTAGTTGACATCACATCCATGGCGAACAAAGACAATATAATAATGGCTTACCATTAGGTTTCCAAACAACCACTTTGTGATTACAATATATCAAATTAATCATATTTTACACACTATTTATTAATTAACTAAATTATATAATAATTATAATAAACTAATTATCAACAAAAAAGTCTCAAATATAAAAACACTTGATGACCAAACAAATAAAAAAAGTGACCACTAATTCGGTAAACTGCGGCCACTGAAAATATATTTAGACCACCAAACTTCTAGCCCCAGCTAGCTTTGCCTACACCCGATAACTTGTTATAGTCGGCCAATAGTCGCCACTGATGTCTAGTAATTTTGTATTGTTTAAGATTACCGCGCGATCGGGAACTGATTATACAGCGATTGTTCAGATGCTTGATATTGGAATCACGAGGAAGACAACACTCTTGTTCAAAGGCCGACTCCTATAATGGGATACAAAGAGATCAGTTTCAAGTGACACTTCAAAAAAAAAATTACTTCAAAGACAAACAAAACAAACCCTTATATTGGATGGCATTAACTTTGACTTCCGTATCGTATACAATATGGTTCGGGTCGGGAAAAAACGGGAAAAGATATACCGACGCCGTAGGTCTCTAAGCATACGCCAGTCCTGCCATTTCAGGGTAGTCTGTCTCTCGAAGGACGGCACCGACGGATCAGTTACTTGTCTTTTGCGGCTAATTTTTGTATCGTAAACCGAACCGGTACCGTTGATCGGGTAATGTGGGGGCAGATTTGCCCACTGGGGAAATGTATGGCCACTACGGATACCGATAGACAACCAATTACTAGTACTACTACTAATACTACTACTACTTGATGACCAACTATTCAAAAACAATCGGTTTAATAGTCCGGTCATTAGTCGCATGTTTTTGTGGATACAGTAGTCATACAACACTTACTGTAATAATAATAATAATAATATTGAACTAAAAATCATAACTTTTATTTCAAAATACATTAATAACGACTAATAGGTTTTACTACAGTATACTATTCAACCGTCACCTCAACTATGACCCCATATACACACATACAGTCAGTACAAGTGATGACCATTAGAGAGTTAAGGGGACAGTTAGGCGACTATTATTTTAGGCATATACCTGTGTGTCAATACATGTCAAACAATACCCAAACTACTGACCCTTTAATAAGGTTTGGTTAGTATCCAAGTCATTGATGTTATTACAAAGTCTTCTACAACACTGGAGAAACTCCTCAGTGATGTCTCTACTGTCGATACATTAATATACCAACCAATGGTAATCACTTAGACAACTACCAGTTCCCCTGGTGGTCATGACGTCACTTGCGGTCTATGAGATCTAATAAAAGGATCGACATATTATAGGGTAGACCTCTTCCAGTAGTTGCGACTCTTAGTGTTCACATCACATGTAAGTCTATTAAAAAAAAAGTCTTCATTTAAATTATTGCTCTTTTATTTCAAATACTTATTATTGTTATTATTGTTCGTAAAATTATTTAAATTAATTAATTAATTATTTAACTATTATTTTTAACATTTAACTATCGATTGTCGGCATAAAAAAAACTAGTGATTAGTTTAGTTGTCATTTAATTTTTAATAATTTTTTTTAAAAATGTTTTGTGAAATGTGTTGCCGGCGTTGTCTGTAGTATTGTATGCCTTTCCGTTAACCCCAATGTCTATGCTGTTATTATATCGATTATCTGGCCAGTGATCTGGCCTCCCCTCAAGTTCAAGGTGACCGTCGGCAAAAGTGACAGTTTAGTTGGCCAGACCCGGGGCAGACCATATTGTTTAGCGCATAGCCCTATATATTTAGTATAGTCTATATGTGTTGTTAAAACGTTTTGGTCAATGCGTTTAAAGCCACGACAGCACATATACATAGAGAGAGAGAGAGAGATAGTTAGACAGGCATTGCCAGCGCAGGCATGTAATGCCTTTCCAGCAACAGTAGTAGTAGTAGTAATAGTATACTGTATCAGCAGCACCAGCACTGTTAGCTTTTTAAGTCCTGTCCTCCATTTTTCACCAGTCATTTCCGCTTTTGTATTGTGTTTAAGTAGTAGTTGTGGCGAAAGCATTGCACCGGCATTACTGTACACTTGTCACTGATCTATCTATTTGTTTGATTATAACCTAAATTGTAGGTATTTTCTAACCCCTTCTTTATAATCTATTGACACCCGATACTGGCCAACACACTGGACAAGTGTTTAGTCGGCAATTAGTTTATCGGTGTTTAGTTTAGGTCTTTACAAATGAAACTTTTTGTCAATTTTGTTGATCACTACCTTTGATAACACATTTCTTTATTGATGACAACTATCTATTCAATTGTCTTAAGATCTAATGTCTTCTTTTTATATTTTCAATATCATCTACAGATTAGAGTTGATCTAATAATTGCTGACCAAATCAATTAATTACAACCAAAACAATGGGAAAAGAGAAGACTCATATCAATTGTGTCGTCATCGGACACGTCGACTCCGGTAAGTCGACCACTACCGGCCACTTGATCTACAAGTGCGGTGGTATTGACAAACGAACCATCGAAAAGTTCGAGAAGGAAGCCCAGGAGGTTTGTAATTTTTTTTTTTTTTTGAAAACTGGTTTTTATATTCAATTGTCTAACCAAACTATTACTGTTTCCGGCGCACCTATAGATGGGTAAGGGATCGTTCAAGTATGCCTGGGTGTTGGACAAACTGAAAGCCGAACGCGAGAGAGGTATTACCATCGACATCACTCTCTGGAAGTTCGAGACACCGAAGTACTACGTTACCGTTATCGATGCTCCCGGTCACAGAGATTTCATTAAGAACATGATTACCGGTACCTCTCAGGCCGATGTGGCCGTATTGATTGTAGCCGCCGGTACCGGTGAGTTCGAAGCCGGTATCTCCAAGAACGGCCAAACCCGAGAACACGCACTGTTGGCTTTCACACTCGGTGTCAAACAATTGATTGTTGGCGTCAACAAAATGGACACCACTGAACCCCCGTTCAGCCAGTCTCGATTCGAAGAAATCCAAAAGGAGGTCTCAGCTTACGTCAAGAAGATTGGTTACAATCCGGCAACCGTTCCGTTTGTGCCGATTTCCGGCTGGAATGGAGACAACATGTTGGAGGCATCGACTAACATGCCCTGGTTTAAGGGATGGAACATCGAGCGCAAGGGTGCCAAAGCCGACGGCAAGACATTGTTGGCCGCTTTGGATGCCATGGAGCCGCCGTCACGACCAGTTGACAAAGCCCTGCGTCTACCACTTCAGGACGTCTACAAAATTGGCGGTATCGGAACTGTCCCAGTTGGCCGAGTCGAGACTGGTGTCCTTAAACCCGGTATGGTTGTCACCTTTGCCCCGGCCAATCTGACCACTGAGGTCAAGTCTGTTGAAATGCATCACGAGGCCCTCACCGAAGCCGTTCCCGGCGACAATGTTGGCTTCAACGTTAAGAACGTATCGGTTAAGGAGTTGCGCCGAGGCTATGTTGCCGGCGACTCTAAAGTTGATCCACCCAAGGCTACCGAAGATTTTACCGCTCAGGTAATCGTTTTGAATCATCCGGGACAGATCAGCAATGGTTATACACCAGTCCTCGACTGCCACACCGCTCACATTGCTTGCAAGTTCAAGGAGATCAAGGAAAAGATTGACAGACGAAGTGGTAAAAAGATTGAAGGTTTGTAATCATCGACAACAAGACTCGTGAGGAATGTGTTTGCTTTAATGTATTGTTTTTATATTGCGATAATTAGATTACCCGAAGGCCATCAAGTCTGGTGACGCTGCCATTGTTGAATTGGTTCCAACTAAGCCTATGTGTGTGGAAACGTTTACCGAGTTTCCCCCGTTGGGTCGTTTCGCTGTCCGCGATATGAGGCAAACTGTAGCCGTCGGTGTTATTAAATCCGTGAAACACAAAGACTTGACGGCCGGTAAAGTGACGAAAGCCGCCGAAAAGGCACAGAAAAAGAAATAACTATTACTTCTAATAACTATTATTAAAAGACTTCTAGATTTTTTTGATTTCATTAATATTTTTTTTCAAACAATTATTACGATAAAAAAAATTACAATTAAAAGCAAAAACAACGCTTTTTTCTCTGTTAGCTAATGATTATTAATAATTAATTAATACTATTATTATTATTATTGATTATTATAATTATAACACAAATATTTCGAAATTAAATGTTATTTTGAGACTAAAAACGATTTTTAAAAAAAACAAAACAGTTGTATTTGATTTCATACCGTTTATTAAATTTCATGAATTTTTTTTTAAAATTATTACCCCCACTATCACTAATACTATTGATTTGAATTTTCCCCCCATTTTCTATTTCCATTGATTTATAACTTTATATTATCGATTAAAACTTGAATTTGATTTTCATTTTTGTCGATTGATTTGATTTATTATTGATTTACTTTTTTTGTACTGTAAAATCCCATTTGATTATTATTATTGGAAAAAATAATAAATTTGATAATGAAATTTAGGTTATATTATTGAATATGTCTTATTATTATTATTATTTAAATTAATTTTTTTGAAAATTAATCAAACTTGTAATAATAACTCTGGTACCAACTTATGGTTAGCTATCCAAATATATGTACCCTATAGTTGCAATGACCTGGGTATTGGTTAGGGTAACCAATTAAAATAAAATTTGTGGCCAATTGAATATAGTGTGTGTGTGTGTGTAAGTATGTAATGGATGGTATGGATCAGTTAAAAATGGTTAAAAATCGATTTCATAGACCCAATGGATTTTAGTGTAACGTTAGATAATAAAACCAAAATTGGTTTTAAAAAATTTTAATTTTTAGCCAAATGTTTGGATCGACGATTGGTTACAAATATACAGTACTGTATAGAGAGATATATAGCTATTTCATTGAAAATAGTTGTGTCTATTTATAGACACTCTCTCACAGTCTTATCGTTTATTTGAATACAAAAAATGTCTATCAATGGCACTGACTGGCTGTCTGTCCCATCTATTTCCATCTAATCTGCCTTTTTATGACTATCGCTACAATCATATACTATTGAATCAAACTGTTGTCATAAATAGTACCGATTAGTCGGCTAATGTTGACTATGCGCTCAAATTATTATTATTTTTAATGTTTTTGTGAAAAACATTTCTCTCTTTTATATTACTAACAAAAATGCAGACATTTTACTGTCCTATGCTATCAATGACTGACTGATAGATAGATAGAGAGAGTCGACGACCCATTGGTTGTGCCAATTGATTGAATACAATATATATATATATATAGTATTGTATATATAAATTACAAGACATCGGATCCCATTATCATCAGTTAATTTTTAAATGTTGTCAAACACTAGTTGAACCATTAAATTTGTTATCGTTGTCGTCGTCGACATTACCATTACGGGGACAGTATATTATAATAGATAATACCATCGGATACCACACCAATCATTTCAATTAAAAAAAATAAGGTATTTATGGGATCAATTTCTGGTGACATATATATATATATAATCGGTTTATTCAATAGCTATTGTTGTTGTTGTTTTTGAAGAAATACCAGAAATGATTATATAATCTCTTTATTATTATTTAATTTTTTTTTTAATATGTATTCAGTTTTTTGTTTAGTCACACCAATCATCCATTTGATCGGATGATTAGGTGATAATCGTTAGTATTATATATGATATATATATTTGCTTTAGTAATGATTCTCATTGTTTTTGTTTTATTAATTACCATTTCAACAGACAATGATAATCTAAAAATCTTCACACAAAACCATACCATCTAATGATATCCAATCCGAGAGAAAGCAATGAGTCAAACAAATGTGATAATAACTTCGGGTTCAGGAAATCAGATTATTCACGTACCGGTCGGCGGCGGTGGTGGCAACAAGTCGTCAACCAATCATCGATCGGCCACTCCTATTGAGATTGTCACATCATCGTCGGCCCACATTACCATCAATAGGACAACTAATCGACTTAGCGGTGACAACAATAACCAGACTGGTTGGCAGCAGCGAAACAATGGCAACAACAACAACAACACGATCAGCAATACTAATGTACAATATTTGTCAACTAATCGTTCGCTCCAGAGTTCTTCATATACCACAAACAGCAGGAGAGCCAACAATAACAACACCGGACATAGAGATGTCTACAACAGCGAAGGTATGATCGATCAGATTATTATTATTGTCAGATGAATATGTTGATTGACATCTGATTTTTTTTTAATAGACAATAGCGAAGTAAAAGCACTTTACGTTAATCGAGAGTCAAGTGATTCGAGAGAACAGCTACTACTGCCGTCGGAAACCTATATAAAACAAGAAGATATTGACGCCGAAGAGTTTGAAGAATACGAAGATGCTATCGATAATGAGGGAGACTTTCAGAATATGGTCTATTCGAAGACACAGTACAAATGTTCCGGTTGTGGTAAAGGTTTCTGTTATACCGGTTGGTTGGACAGACACAAACTGGCCAATCCTGAGTGTCGGAACGCTCAGGCAATTCAGGCGTCACAGTATATCGAACCGGAAAACAACAACAATAGCAACAATAACTATTCGCCACAATTTGGTTCGTCGGCTGAACGAATCAGACCGAGTCTCGAGGGCCGACTACAGGAGCTATTGGTCTGTCCGAACGATGGCTGTAATTTCAAATCCCATTGGATCCAGTCGTTGAACAAACACGTGTCCAGTTCGTGCAAGTTTGTCCGCACTACAGGCGGTAGACGACAATCGGATGGTATAACCACTAGACGAGTCCAGCAACAGGTTTGCCATATCTGTAGCAAATCGTTTGCCGACACCGACCAGCATATTCTGCACATGAAGAATGTTCATCAGATAAAAATCTATTACCAATGTTCCGAATGTCGTATCAATTTTGATAACAAACGCGACTCGGAGTCGCACATCCAGGAACACCATCGTATGGGACTGTACTCTGTAAAGGAGAATATAGTGTCGACACCGATCCGTTCGAAAGCTGCTGCCGACGCCAACGGACTGACAAACGGCGGCGGCGGAGGAGGAACTCAACAGTACTGGAAGTGCGAGCTCTGCAACAAAAGCTATCTGTCGTTGCGGTCGTTTGAAATTCATCGGACGTCGTGTGAAAAGGAAATGCAGGCCTCGTTTCATATTAACGACCATTCGTCGGCGGCATCGTCACAGTCGTCCTCTCAACGCAATATCCAACGAAAGACTCCCAGTCCCCTGAAGTATACGAACTCTCCCACACAATCGCAGACATCGGACCCCGCCGTCGGCGCCAACCAAACGGCTGTCAAACACTTTAAACGTCAGCAAATCGAAGCCATTCACGACAACAACGACTTTTCCTGTCGCTATTGTTCCAAACATTTCGACAATTCCTATGCTCTGTGCAATCATCTGAGTCGTCGACCAGATTGTCGCGATTGGTATTTGAAAAATATGACACTCGAGTTGAAGAAAACCAATTCTGAACACTTGATACGGCCAACAAAACGCGGAGCATCGCGTTATGTACTAAATTCGGTTAATAACCATCACTTTAGGACAAACAATAACAATAACAACAATCACCATAATATTAATGATCCGGCGTTTGTTATACCGCGTCGTCGGCGACCAAAGCCCGGTATGGGCCGACACAAAACCTATCTGTCATCTTTGAATCCCTGGACAAACTCCGCTCGTTGTCAGCGCTGTCGTAAAGTTTTTGTCGGCAAAAATCCGACCGTTGCCTTAACCAACCATTTGCGCGGTTCGACTTGTGTTCCGGCTAAAGCCTTTCAAAAACCTGAAGTGGTTCGGTCGCGGACACTGAACAAGACGATTAAACCACCGCCACATCGTATGGCCAACAGTATCGGCAAATCGACAAACAAATCGGTTGCCGAAAATCGATTCTATTGTAAACTTTGTCCGCGCATTGAACTAAAAAATCGCATCTCACTTGGCTGTCATCTAACCATTTATCACGGCCTGCCGCAGGTTAACGTTACCACTTCCAAAGGTGACGGTTTTCGGTGTCAAAATTGTTCGCAAATATTTGAATCGAAATACTTTTATAATATCCATCGAACCGATTGTGATCTTAATTCTTCTTATGTCGGCATTGTTTCGGCCAACGAAAACGTTACAACAAATACTACTGATAGCCAAAACAAGTTGACGACAACTACCATCACCACCGCGACAGAAGCAGCAACAGTAGCCGACACTGACTCTGGTATCTATTGTCATTTGTGTGGTAAAACTGGATTTTCCAATAAAAATCTACTGAATATTCATCTAAAGTATCAGTGCGTCAAACGCCGCCAACAGCCGAACATTGGTCTCGGAAAACAACAGTTACCGAACAGAGAATTGCAACAGAAATTAATTGTCAAACAACCCATTCAAATGGCAAATCACGGCAACGAAAAGGACAACAAAACAGATGCCAATCTGACAATGTGTGACTCATGCGGAAGGGGTCCATACAATAGTTTCTATTATTTTATGGAACACAAGAAAAAGTATTGTACGGCACTGAAGGACAACAACAACGGCGCCAGCGTTAAAAACAATGTCAGACTTGTTGGCCAACCGAATCGGGCAAAGAAATCGTTTCCCGATCTATTAGCGAACAACAATAGACCATCGAATAAGACAAATAATGAATTGTTTTGTTTGAATCCAACTCTGCCGAGAGCTCGCAAAACGATGAGCTATCCTAATGTAAACTCACCGCAAGTTAGCCACGAATCAAGTGTTCCAGCAATGGATACCAACAACAACAACAATGGTATCACCAATAATGATAGCGATCACGATGTTATCATTACTGTATCCGAAATAACCAAATGTACGGTTTGTAGCGAAGACTTTGATGACGTTCTCCTATTTATTCGCCATCGATTGAGTCATATTACACAAGACATTATGCAAAGCGAATCAATCGATGCCATCGATTGCGAACTTTGTGGCGCTCGCGTTCATCACTATCAACGTATCCAACAGCATCTGATACTTCATCTGCAGAACGTTCAGATACTCAAGAAGAAGAATCTGATCGAAGTGACAAAGAAGTCACTCGAATCGAAAGAAGATGACGACTATAGCGATGAAGAAGATCCAGAAGAAGGCGACCAATTACATTGTCCGTACTGTAAGGCCGAGTATGTGTCGCGATTGGAACTGGCCAACCATATCAAGAGTACATGTCCATTTAGATACCAGTGCTCCAATTGCAATAATACCTACTTAGACAAGGCATCCTATTTGGAGCACAGAGATGAATGCAATCGAAACGCTGCGATCAATAGGATTGCGTCCAAAGCGCCGAAGTTTAAGTGCCGTAACTGTGGCCTTGAATTCCGAATCAAACAGCAACTTCTATGGCACGAACACGCGTGCGGTAAGGTTTATACATCGGACCATTCGGCAAGGGTTGAGGTATATATATAACGCTAAAATATGACAAACCGCTGATCCAGTGATTTCTTTAACTTTTATCTTTTCAAAATCGTGTTTTTGCAGGAAGTGATTGAACGAACACTATCTTGCAGTGTCTGTGGTCTTGTCAGTGATATTTACGAAAGCAAAGTCAGACACGAATCCCAATGTCTTAATAAATATTTAGCAGTCATCGGGAACAGTACCGAAGGTATGAATTATTGATTTTTTTGTGGATTAAAAACTTACCGATAATTTATTTATTTATATTTTTTTTGATGCCAGAAATCAAGTCAAACAATCCCATCATTTCGAAGCCGATTAGCGAATTGGACTTTGATTTGACGAGTCTATCAAATATATCGCAATCATCTGAAGTACCCGAAGCACTCATCAATGATCTTAAAGAAGAATTCGGTATTCGCAAAGATGTCAAAGTAATTATCAATGCATTCGATGAAGAAATTGTCAGAAAAATGAAGACCGAACTGTACTGCGAACGGGACGAATCCATACAATTGGAAGCACTGAAAGAGTCGTTCATGGCTTTGGTTCGCCGGTTAATCAAAAACGATGAACTCTTGCGCGAAATGAGTAGCGAAGAGTCTAACGCCGAACTAGTATTGTCGCGAATGCTTCGCTATTTGGGCGAAGAAGCCATCGAACACAATGGTCTGAATGAACTGAACTGTTTTCGCCAGAATCTGCAAACCTTTCTCAAGTTGACCATCAAAGACGATACACTGATACTTGCCTACAGAGATGCCGAATCGGTTGACGAAGCCATCATCAATATGTTGAACTTTGAGTGCGAACTTCATTGCTGATGATGACTGCCATTATTATCGATGATCACCACCACTACTACTACTACTTCATCCACGCGACTGATGAATAACTATACACACAGACATTCACACACACAACACACTCACTCACACAGACTAATGGCTTCAATCGACTTCAATCAATCACTTCTATTTGATCCCACACACGTGTGTGACATTATTTTATTTAATTATTATTATTAGTTTAATCTAAACTATTTTTATTTTTTATTTATAATTTACCGTAATTGACGCAAAAATGCCACAATTTTGTTTTTTATTTGATTTATTTGGCAATCATTTTATAATACTAATTTGAATTATGTCTACAAATCAAGCAAACAAAAGTTGATTTTTTTGTTTTAATTTTATCTATAATTATGAGTTACTAAAAAAAATTTATTTACAATTTATTATTATAACAATTATTTCACAATTAATTTAAAAAATGATTTTTTAAAAACCCATTTAGTAGTTATATTTAAATGTCTTTATTATTATTATAATATGTTATTATTAGTATTAATATTAATAGATTTTTTCCATTGGCTCTGATTTTATATATATTTATAAAAAAAATACAAACAAATTATAGTATTTTTAATCAATGATTTTTCGAAACAAACAAATCAATTAAATGAAACTAAAAAAAATAAATAAATTATTTATTGAAAATATCTCTCTCGTTGTGTATATGATTATTGTGTGTGTGAACTGTTATAAAGTGATTAAAAAAGTGTTTATAAATTACTTTTTTAATATATTAATAAATTATATTTATGGATAAACTACCTGTCCACTGTACATAACTGTGCAATAGATAGGTGGCGCCCATTGCATACCGGTGTCTGTGTCACACACATCACAGTATTAATATCTAAACGATTATAACTAATGTAATATCAATGGCAGTGTTGTTATAATACATTACACACACAGTGTATACATACAGTGTATTGTATTGTTATTGTGCTGACTGTCTGACAATATATACAGTAAGGTATTGTCACAACATATCCGACAAATGTATGGATCAATTGATCGACAACTGACCAACTGATTGATCGTCTCTCGGCAGCAGAAAAAAGACTATAACCATAAGCAAGAAGAAGAAGAAGAAAAAAAAGTGGTCACTTGAATAAATCTATTGATGATTTTAGAGCAAAGGTATGGCTAAACTACTATTAGATGATTGTGTCTTAATCTAACCCGACTTGACCTGACCTGACCTGATCTATCACCTCTTTTACAGTGAATCGGTGGCCGCCGTCCCGATCAGCAGCAACATCCCGATGTCCAACTGGTTTTACGATAAAAATGAATTACGACGGACGCCATCACTCGGCGACGGCATACCATCGGATACTGAACAACGATACCGACGGGAAGGTTCGCGTTTTATATTGAAAGTCGGTACTGCCATGAAACTCGGCCACGACACAATGGCCACCGGTGTTGTCTACTTTCATCGATTCTATATGCACCATTCGTTCAAATCGTTTCCCCGATATGTTACCGCTTCGTGCTGTCTGTTTCTGGCCGGTAAAGTCGAAGAGACACCGAAAAAATGCAAAGACATTATCAAAACGGCTCGTACACTGTTAACTGACCATCAGTTCAATACGTTTGGTGACGATCCGAAAGAGGAGGTCCTAACGTTAGAACGTATTGTATTGCAGACAATCCGATTTGATCTACAAGTGGATCATCCGTACGAATATCTGCTGAAGTACGCCAAATGTCTTAAGGGTGATAAAGATAAGCTCAATAAGATGGTTCAGATGGCCTGGACTTTCATCAATGATAGGTATGAATGTCACCCAAACTAGTTCTGTAGATGAATAATCTTAATCTTGATGTGTGTCTATGTGTGGACATCAGCTTAAGTACAACCATTTGTCTTCAGTGGGAACCCGAGATAATAGCCATAGCGCTAATGTTTTTGGCCGGAAAACTGTCGAAATTTGAAGTAAGCGATTGGGAGACACGACTGGCCCATCATAAGAACTGGTGGGATATGTTTGTCGAAGATATCAATATCGATGTTTTAGAAGATATTTGCCATCAAGTGCTGGATCTCTATTCGACACCATTACCCGATACACCTCAAGATTCGCCGCCAAATAGTCCGGCGCCGACCTCACAAAAGTCAGGGTCAACACCGACACCTACATCGACAACGCCTGCCATTATTGCAGGCAATAACAATCCATTGGCTGCACCTATCAATGTACCATCAGTGGTCACACATGGAATACCTCCTGGAGTGGCACCGCCTCCACCACCACCATTACAACTACATCCTTCTGTGGCGGCGGCTCAGCCTCTGCCATCACTTCAGGGCAATGCAGTCGTCAATAAACCGCAGCCGCCAATGTTCGGGTCGCAGAATCAGTCACAGAATCGCTATCGATATCCGCCACCCATTGGACAGCCGCCGATTCTTCCGCCACCGCCGCCAGTTCCACCGACACCTCCCTCATGGGATCAGTATTATCAATATCCGGGATATTCTGGTTATTAGAGACAAATTAAAACCTATTATCAGTCTATAAATATATATTTAAATCAATAAACCGGTGTTTAATATGTTTAGGCGGACCGCAAGCACCGCCCGGTGTCCACTCGTCTCTACCGCCTCCACCAGTTAACATTGGACAGCCGCCACCATTGCACTCAATGCACGGATCGGCCGCTGCTGCTGCTGCCGCCCATATGGCCGCAGTCGGTGTGATGCCACCGGTACCGCCAGTGCCGCCCGCTCATCTAGCCCAGGCCATGTCAGCGATTCCACCACATTTGACGGCACCACCGCCTCCGCCGCCCACACTTATACCCGTAATGACTGCCGGCGGCGGCAATCAATCGGCCGCCCACTTTGCAAATCAACGTAAAAAATAATTGTTTTTTTTTTATTATTTTTGTTGTTTCGGACTATTAATTATAGTTTTTAAAAAATTATTATCAAAATACTTATTATTAATTAATTAAAGCGCATAAAAACTTTTGACGACATCAACCAACCAACCAAACTGATCGATGCAATCATTCATGACTTACTTATACCTACACTACATTTGTACAGTACATACAGTATATGATAGGGAACGACATCTATATAAACATACCAGTGCTCTAAACACGATGTTTTAATATCAACAACATGTGAATCAAGCCTATCCATCAAAATCCAGTGAAGGTATTGAACATATATATTGAATATCATATATAAATGATATGCTATACGATATGATATGATATCTCTATAGTAATTATTAATTAAAAAAACATTTGCCCATAAAATTTAAATCATATATATATACACACACACAACGGTTTATAATGTTATTTCATTAAAACTAAACTAAGAAAAATTATTGAATTGTAAATTGTGTTTTTAAAAAATCAAAAAAAAAATAACTATTAAATAAATAATAACAAAATAATAATAATTGTTTGGCAAACATAATGTTAATGAGAGTGTTTGGCGGTTATAATAGACTACTTCACGCCTATCCTCTCATTACGCAATGCACGACAACCGGTAAATATTATATATATATATACCTGTATTATAATCCAATTATATTATTATCCAATATTGTAATTAATATATTTTTAAATATATATATATATATATATATATTGGTATTTCATATAATTTCATTGGTTAAAATTTTGATTGATATTAAATTATAAAAACAAAAATTATTTAACTGTTTTTAACTAATATTTGGATATTATGTGTATAAAAAAAAGTTTATATCTTATTACTGAAAACTTTGTAGTTAATCAACAACAACAAAATTAAATATATATATATATATTTAATTTTATTTTATTTTTAATTATCAGTAATTTATGATAAAATTAGATTTGACAATTTACCATTCAACACGCATCAATATATTTATAGTTATGTAATTGTATTTTTTAATTTGAAAGTTTTAATTTTTGTTAGACTATTAACTTTATAATAATACAATGTAATAATAGCTTTAAAAAAGTGATGCAATGTATAACCAAAAAAATATTACATACAATGATATATTTTTTTAAAAATTGTTAGTACGATATACTGTGTATAAATTATGTATAATATAATACATTAGTGAAATAGGAGATGAAATATATTTTTAGTGTAATATAAATATTAGTATGAATTAAATCTACAATATATTTATATACAGTAAATTAATATTTAATATATGATACCCGTAATTTTGGGAACAGGTGTTCACCAAAAAATGTACGGCACTGTCATGTATTTCCTCTACAGTCGACCCTACATTTGGTTAGGTTATATAAATGGATATAAAAAATATATGTAATTGTCATTGATGGTGGAGATTGAACAATAGGACTAAATATATAAATTTATATAAAGAATCTAAAAAATATAGTATATCTTATAATTTAATTTTAGTTTTTATGAATTTAGGCACAAATAATTTATTTTTTAATCAATAAAATGTTATATAATATGTGTTTTATAAGTTTAAATGCATGATTTTTTAAAAATATATAATTTATATTAAACAATATATAAATTATTTATATTATAATCGCACAAAAATTATTAACCATTAATTAATTAATTTTTTTAAATACAATTTTTTTGTTAAGTACAGTTAGTTTTATGTATTGAATTATTGTTTTATAGTCAGCTATTTTTGAATATATATTATCACTATTTAGATTATTTATATACAGTATCCAGATATTATATATTTAAAAATTACAAATATTTAAGTACATTATTAATCAACAAAAAAATTGCATCCAAACAAACAAAAAGTTTGTTTTAAATTGATAACTACTGTTTACGATATAATTTATAATATTTTTTTTAAAAAATATATATATAAATGCTGTTTATTATTAATTGGATATAACTTTTAATGTTAATATCATATCAATCAAAGGAATAATTTATAATAAATAAAATACACAAAAAAAATTGTCGTAAAACTGTTTAATATTAAGATAATATTGGGTTACAAAATAGGAGAGACTGGTTTTTTTTTTAAAAAAAGACAAAATAAATGTGTACAAAGTTACTATAGTTAATATATGGTTTTTGGATGTGTTATATATATGTTATACATTATGTACAGTAGTAGTGCACCGGTATGTTAAAGGGACAGGGAGGTACTCAATATTCTCAATTACTATACTCAATATTAGAGATATTGAAATCCTGTATAAATTGACATTTAGTTGACACTTGTTTGACATTTAAAAAAATAATATACTATTTTCAAATAAAATCTAATGTGAAATCTATTATTATAAACAGTCAAAATTAAATATTAAAATATTAGTGTCAAGGTACATTATTTGACTGTAATGTATTTGTGCATTAAAAAACCATTATTAACTATTTTGCAAGTTATTTTACATATCTTTTTTTTAAACAAAAATTATCTAGATCAAATGACCTAGATACTAGAAGATTTATATGTTTTATTTATATTAGTTTATTATTATATTTATATTATTTAGATTAATCAGAGGGGGTGGGTGGGAAAAAGTGTTTAGTCCACGATTTTGTTGAATTATAAATAAATTTTTAAAATAAATTTTATTAATATTTTTTTTTCATTAAATTACCGGTAAATCAATTAATTAAATTTTGTATTATTTTCATCTGATTAGGTGTCCTATTGGCCGCCGGCGATGTCATCGCCCAGAAAGGGGTTGAAAAACAAGAACAATGGAATTGGAAGCGAACGGCAAAGTTCGGTGCCTTTGGACTGCTATTTATTGTACGGTTTTATTACTAATAATAATTTCGGACTTTTTAATCATTTTTAAAAATTTTTAAAAATAGATAATTTATATTAATTGTATTCATTTTTTGTGTTTAATTAAAAATTCAATACCGTAATAATTTTTTTATATCAAAGGGACCTGTCATCAGAAATTGGTTGGTATTCTTGGAGCGTGCGTTCGGCGAGACCGGTAAGTGGACACCGATTAAGAAAGTCCTGGCCGATCAGGTAATGTGTGTTTTTTAAAAATAATTTTATTTACCGATACCGGTAATTGTTTTGTTGACACTTTTGTTGTTATTGTTTTTTTTGGTAGCTATGCTTTAATCCGGTCCTACAATTTACGGCACTACCGGTGTTGGGCGTAATGAATGGCGAAACAATGGCACAGATCAGGGCCAACATCGAGAAAAACTATGTCGACATTATGATAGCCGCGTGGAAATTGTGGCCATTTGTTGCTTTGTTTAACTTTTATTTGGTTCCACTTAACTATAGGTTTTTGAAAATTTTTAGTTTTTAGTTAATTGATTTCAATTTTTATTAATGATGTTTTTTTTGAATCAATTATTATTATTATTAGACTACCGGTGGTTGCATTGGTTTCATTAGTCTGGAATATATACTATACGTGGAAATTGGGGGAAAAAGGGGAACAAAAACATAACTAATTATATTTATATACCATATATATATAACAGTCTATTTACAGTATATATATTTTTTTGTTTATTAAATATCAGATTTTATATATTTAAAAAAAAATATAATAATTGAATGTTATACTCACAAAAAAATTATGTAAACTTCTATAAAATTAGTTAATTAATATATTTTTTATTAAATAAAAAACAAAACAAACAATTTTTTTGCTCAAACATAGTTTTTTATAAAATATTTCAAATCCTATTCATATCCGATTAGTGATGACCTCCGAAATCCCTGAATTGATTACTACTACTACTTTCCATTGAACTAATAGTAGTTTGCAAACTACCAGTCCCTTCATTATCATTATTGGTATTCATTATAATCATCTCATTATCAATAAGTTTATTGTCTTTATTAATAGTGAATGAATAAAACTATTGTTGTTGAGATACTTGACCAACAATATCATCAGTTACTGATGTATTGATATATAAAGTATATATAATGTAATTTAAATAATAAAATAATATTTTTATAATAACTTTTAAAAAATTTATACCATTTTTTTGTTATACTTTGTGGTTTCAAATCATTTACTCTAATAATTGGTTTATGAATTGGCTTCTCATTAGGTTTTAATGTAAATCTTTTTCTCATATTTTTTCTATTAATCATTAAATTATTATTTCTATTAAAATATTAAGAATATATAAAATGTATTTTTTAAATTATACTTAAATAACAACAATAATTAAACACTATATTAGTTAAAAATGTACACAGAAATACAATATTATAATTATTATTAAATAAAAGTTATAATTAATTTAAATAAAATATATTTTTATTATACTCATAAATATTTATTTAGTTTGATTTTTTTATAGAAAGTTTTAGACATAGTGTTAAATTTAATTTAAAACACACACATAATCACATTATAGAAAACTTGAAAATGTTTATTATTATTATACATAAAAAAAATTTAAATAATAATAATAATTGTTTTATTGTTATTTTTAAAGCACACCTAAACATACACCCAGATACAATTTAGTTTATATTAATAAAATTTAGATTATATATATAATAATAATGAAATTATTATTGAAATTATTAATTTATTTAAAAAAAATAATTATTAATTTTGATATGTATGTATAAAAAGCGGGTGTGTATGTGTGTGTGTGTGTGTGTGTGGGTGTGGGTRTCTAGATTGTGGGTTTATTGTTGTTGACACCCAACAATCTTAATTGCTACATTTACCATTTCTACAATGTGCAAATAGTCCACTTTTACTATCGCAATCCTCATCTGAGCTACATAACCGACCATGACAAACATCAATCATACAGGTGCTCATTATAACCATCCATACCATCATCAGCATCACGACAATTGTAAACATATTGTTGTTGTTTTTAACCATCATTTTTGTTTAAAGTTTTATAGTTGTACTGATGTAATGATTAGTTTAATTTAGTAGTTAATTAAAACACAAAAATAATTTTTTTTAAAAGTGATAAAATTTAAGTATTTAAAAATTATAGTTTTTTCAAATAGAAATAATAGATTATGTAATTATAATTAAGATTTAGTATATTTGTTTATTTTATTTTACTAAAATTAAAAAAAATATTAACTTATTGTTATACTAGACTTACTTATTATAGTAATATAAATTAAAATTATAAAAATTTACTTTTTTTGTAACGATGTCTTAACTGTAATTGATAAGAGACATCAATAAATAAGTATATATAATAAGAAAAAAAATTAGTTAAAAAATTTTAATTTTTTATTAATTAATTCTAAACTTTAATTTACATCAATAATGACGTTATTAAACATATGGGTTATAATATAATTTTTAATTAAAAAATAATTTTATTTAGTTAAGTAATAGTAATTGAAGTAAACTATAGTTTTTTTTATTAAAAAAATATTTTATTTTTCTCATTTGTAATTTAATATATTTGTAGAAACTAAATATGATTAATATATTTATTACATTTTTCAATTCTAAATAGTAATTAAAAATTAACAAAAAAAACAAATGAAAAATTATACTTTTTAAATAAATTTAAAATTTTTTAAAATATAATAAACAAAAATTATATAATTATACATAAATTGTTTAACTATAAATAAGATACCGATATCTCAATTACTAATACCCAATATTAGAGATGTTTATAATTCTGTAAAAATTGACATTTAGTTGACATTTGTTTGATATTTTTCAACAACAAAAAAATAATATAAAATTTTCAAATAAAATATGTAATTATTATAAACAGTCAAAAAATAAATATTAAAATATTAGTGTCAAGGTACATTATTTGACTGTAATGTATTGTAGAAGAGAGAGAGAGAGAGAGAGAGAGAGAGAGAGAGAGAGAGAGAGAGAGAGAGAGAGCGAGAGTATAGTATACTGTAGTATAGTATAGTACCTAAAAACCCAGTATCAACTATTTTGCTATAATATATCTTTTTTTTAAATATCTTGATCAAATGACCTAGATACTAAAATATTATGAATTATATAAATTAAATTAATAATTAACCAGGGAGGGGTGGGGTGGAGGTGTTAAATAAAAAGTTTAGTCCACGATTTATTTATTTTTTATTGGATTATAAATCAATTTTTAAGAATCTATTTTATAAAATTAATTTTATTAATAATTTTTTTTTGTTGATTAAATTAAATCAATTAATTAAATTATTTGTTATTTTTATCAGATTAGGTGTCCTATTGGCCGCCGGCGATGTCATCGCACAGAAATGGGTTGATAATCAAAGAGCAATAGTTGGGTGCCTTTGGACTGCTATTTGTTGTACGAATTTATTACTAATAATATATGATTTTTTTTGTGACAAATTTTTATATATATCTCATCAGAATATATATATATATAATGAGTTGAAATCAATAAATTAATTATGCGTTGACTTTAATGAGAGGTTTCTCGAAAATAGCCTTTAAAATAGAAAATTAAAAAATATATAAATCAAAAATAAAGTCAATGTCTAATAATTATATAGTATTATAGTATTTGTAAAATTTATTATTTATAATTTAATTTGTAATCTATATAAAAATTATTTTAATATTACTTAAATTATAAAATATTATATTATAATATAATATGTAATTGTGATAAAGTATTACTAATATAATAGTATATGACTTATATATATATAATAAATATGTCTTACATTATTAAATCTTTGTTAACTCTATTGTTAAATGTATTTGAGACACCATTACTACTACTATAATCATCATCTAATGATAACAAACGACTGCCACGACGTGAGAAGTATGGTTCAGATCCCATCAGTGATGATCTCCGAAGTCCCTGAACTGATGGTGTCTGTACACGAACTTTAGGTATCGATAAATATTGATTACTACTACCACCACCACTACTACTACCACCACTACTACTACCACTACTACTACCACCTGTACTACTGCTACTACTTTCCATTGAACTAATAGTTTGCAAACTACCAGTCCTTTCATCATTATTATTGGTATTCATTATAATCATATTATTATCAATAAGTTTATTATCTTTATTAATATTGAATGAATAAGACAATTGTTGTTGTGATACTTGACCAACAATATCATCAGTTCCTATGTATTGATATATACAATATATATATATATATATATATATATAATAATTTAAATAATAATAATAATATTCTTATAATAACTAAAAAAAATTTGTACCGTTTTTTGTTATACTTTGTGGTTTCAAATCGTTTATTCTAATAATTGGTTTATGAATTGGCTTCTCATTAGGTTTTAATGTAAATCTTTTTCTCATAATTTTTTCTATTAATTATTAAATAATATTAAGAATATATAAACATATTTATATAAAAAATATTATATTTAATTTTTATATATATATTATATGAAAATTTATTATATTTAATGAAATATCCAATATTAATGCCATTAAAAATTATTTATGTATATTATTTATAACATGTTTATCTGTTGAGTATACTATATATTATATATTTATAATGTATATTGTATTTATGCATTTTCATATATTTGCATAATTATCGGCTGAAATGTTTTTTATGAAATAAAAATAAAAATAAATAAAACTTTGTTTCCATAGATTTACAATTGATTTTCTTTTTACTAAAAAAAAAATTATTTTAATTATAATATTATAAAATGACTTAACACCTTAGCAACAATAATTGTAATGTCAAATAAATGTAAATATTTATAATATATTTGTAAATAAGTCTAAATGTTCACAAAATTAAAAAAATTAAAATATCTATGAAATTATTTATTTTTTGCTGATTTATTTTAAAAAACATTTTATATATGGTTTTTAAAGCGATATAAACTTTATAAACTATTTTTTTTTGTTGATTTAATTATTATTGAATTTTTTTTTTAATTATTGAACCGATAATAATGTGTTAATAAATGGCGAGTCATTCAATGCCCGTCTTTCGGCACATAATCGCTGGCAAAGTCTTTTGTGACTGTCTTTCGGCGATTTCAGGGCCGCAACGATCAGCAATTGGTTGAACACATCCCGTTGAGCATCACTACCGCCGATATCAATGATATCGTATCGTATTTTGTTGAGTTTGTCCACTGCATTGGCGTATCGTTCGTCGTTGAAGTCGATCATCGCTTCCAACAGCGGAACGGTTACTCTAACCCAATCATCGGAACTGACTGACGGATCAAACGATCGGACCAGTTGTTGGGCCGCTTTCGTATGATGCGACCCAAGACAGGCCATCATAAAGTGGGCGTCATTGAAACCGTAGATATGGTCGCTTAGGTGGGGCTCAATAATTGAGTAGACGGTATCCCAGTGCTCAGCGGTGGTAAACTGTTTGGGTTTGATTAGGTCCAGTCGATAGAGTAGTGACGCAGCGTCCACTATGTCCAACATTGCCCCGTTTTCGACGGCTCGGCGACCGATTTGACTATCGAATAGTTGGACAGCCTTTTCGTATTCGCCTTTTTCAATGTGAAACAGTGCCCAATGCCAGAAATTATGACAGGCCAAAAAGTTGCAAACCTCCCAGTCCTCGGTGGTCGAACTCATCAGTTGAATACCGTCATCGTTACGACTTTCCATAGTTAATACGTGAGATAATGCATGGGTAGCCCAGGCGTCGTTACGGTTGGCGTCGAGCGCCTGGATGTCGGGGGGGGGGATAAAGTTTTTTTTTAAAAAAGGAGTTGTTAAAACATGTTTTTTAAATAAAAACTAACCAATTTTGCTTCCCGTTCCGCTTTATCGTAAAACTGTGTTTCCTCCAAACCAAACGCATACATACCGTGAATATAGCTAAAAAAGTTTTTTTTAACTACCGTTCCATACAATTATTGATCATTTTTTTCAAATACCTTTTTAATGGCAGTGAACTTTGATCCCAAACCGGCAATACCCTAGCGATAGAATCACGGATTTGAGTACTTTTACCCAAATAGAAAAGGGCGTCGTGGCTGAACTTCAGGGCCTGTATGTCAGTGGGATAGTCGACCAAAATTTCCTCCCATATATTTGATGCTCCGTTCCAGTCGCCCGAAGCAAACCGATGGACAGCCTCGACATGTTTCAGTTCTCTGTCCTCAATTTGGTTTCTATGTTTTTCGGTCAATCGCAACAAATCATCCAACTGTGCCTTCAAATTGCTGTCCAAACGTACACTATTGGTCGTTCCGATCAATTCTAAGCCCAGACTAAAACTTCGGCCCAAAACTACAACAAAAATAAACTTTTTTTTAGCACCGGTTGTCCCATAAATTAATCCAAAAAAATAATAATAAAATTACTAAAATTAGGATCAGCCTTAACCATGTCGTCGCATGTTTTGGACAGTCCACCCAAATTTGGGTCGTCATACCATCCGATTAACTGTACATTTCATATCCACAAAAAAAATAAAATAAAAATAATTAATTTACCGGTAAATGTCTATAAATATTTATTATATTGGATGGTATTATACATACCTGAGTGACAGCGGCATCATATAGTTTGATAGCTGTATCCGAGGCACTGCTTTTGATTGACAGTCCCTGTGCTCTCCAGTCCTTCAAAAAAAAATTGAAACAAATCAAATAAAAACAAATTTTTTTTATTAGTTTAATAAATAAATAAACAATTTTGTTTTGTTTAGATTAATAAAATTGACATTCAATTTATTTAATATGATAGCTAATTTAATTGTATATAAATTGAGGAAATATTTTTTGTACGGATATATCATATACCGGTATATATATTTATATAATAATTAAATCATATTTATAATTAATTATATATATATAGACAATCATAAAAAATAGTATAGTATAAAATAATAATATTAAGTAATTAATATTAATTATCGATTAAATTAAATTATTAATACACAAAAAACTAACATCACTTGATCTCCAATTAGTTCTATACATAATATTTGCAAAATTAAAAATATAAAACAATAAATTGTATAATTAAATAATAAAATAATGTTATATATGTTTAAATATGAGACTAAATACTGTACTATTGAAAGTGTTTATATAAGTATTTAAATAATTTAAAAAACAAACAATCAATGATTTGTTTGGGAAGTTTCACATTTAAAAAAAATAAATCAAAAAAATATGATAATTATTGTGTATATACAGTAGTATTACGTGTACTGTATATATACCAGTAGTTGTCGGGTGAGTCTAATATAGAGTTACCAAATGTTTTCTAAAAATTTAAAAATAAATAAATAAATAATACATTTGTATTAAATTTAAATTAATAATAATAATAAAATACTTGTACTTGAAATATCTACTCTAGTATTAAATATCAAAATATTTTTTACTTTAATAAGTTTCAAATTTAGTAAAATTTAATGACTATTAAGAGTACAAATAATTATGACTAATATAATTTTACTACTTTTTTTTATAAAAAAATATATAAAACATTATGTATATTATAGTTTTTTTTCAAATTGATAATTTTGATTTTTTTTAAATAGTTGAATGTCTGTGTAATTCAGGGAAAGTTGGTCTCTCTTTAGACAATGCATACATGTCCAGGGAGTACCTAATTTGAAAAAAGTTATAATAATAATACATGTATTAATAAAACACATGTAAGTTAATACAGTATTAAAATTATATTTAAACATATATACACACAAATAATAAATATTATTTGCAGCTAAATATAGTATTATATAAAATTTTAATATATATATATATATATATATATATATATATATTAATTTTACACAATTGATTTTAATTTTGAAATTAACAAAAAAATTTCGATATTATATACAGTAGTTTATTTCCATTTCCAAATTTAAAAAAAATATATTTTGATAAAAATAAAACAATTATCAAAAATGTAATATTTTCTAACTTTTTTTTAAAAAAGTTAATCACTAACTCAATAGGTCTATAGTCTAGAATCTATCCAATGATAATAATAATGATTAAAAATTTTTTTGGGACACTTGTTATTGACTGTCCCCTCAAAAAAAAACTAAACAAAAACATTACCGTAAAATCTTAATTATAAGTCGATCTGGTGTATAGGTCGCAGGTCATTTATTGATAAAAATTATAATAATTTTGTTGTATAAGTCGCACCTCATGTATAAGTCGCACAACTTTTTAATAAACTGTAACTCATGTCATATGTAGTCAATTGTTTGTATGCATCAAAAGTGTATTGAATTGTAGCAATTGTTTGATATCATTAAACAAAATGGTAAGACATTCTTACACAACAGCGAAGAAGTTGGAAGTGATTGCTTTTGCGGAGACGAACGAAGACGGAAATAGAGGGGCTGAAAGACATTTCGGTATAAATGAGAAATTAGTCAGAGATTGGCGTAAAATTAAATCAATACTTAACAAAAAAAAACCGGAGAGGAAACCAGTGTTTTTGGCCCGAAATCGAGAGAGAAATTAAGACCTGGGTCTTAGACCAAAGAAAACAAGGATTTCGTGTAACATTAGTCAACATTAAGTTAAAAGCCAAAGAGATTGCTATCAATAAGTCGATTACGGGTTTCAAAGCCAGTGACTGTTGGTGTAACAGTTTTATGCGGAGAAACAAGTTATCGGTCAGAGCTGTGTCCAGTATTGGTCAGAAATTACCACAAAATTGGGAGCTAAAAATGGCTGAGTTTATGGCTTATATGAATAACAATAGAGATGGTGTTCAATACCAACACATCGGTAATATGGATGAAGTACCGGTTAGTTTCGATATTATTGGAAATTTCACAGTTGATTCAGTTGGTGCAAAAGAAGTTAAAATAAAATCTACCGTAAACGAGAAAAGTTTTTTCACGGTTGTGTTGTGTGTCACTGCTGATGGCGGAAAATGTGATCCTATGGTCATATTTAAACGTAAAACGATACCCAAAGAAGATTTTCCTAAAGGAATAATAGTGAAAGCAAACCCTAGCGGTTGGATGACTGAAGAAGTATTCATTGAGTGGTTGTCATTAGTTTGGAAACGAAGAAAAAACTCATTTTTCAATAAAAAATCGATTGTTATTTATGACTCAATGACAGCTCATATTACCGAAAAATCAAAATCGGAGGCTAATATGTTGTCGACTTTGGCGGTAATACCGAAAGGATTAACTAAAAAGTTACAGGCTTAACTATCAACCGGTCATTCAAATCAAAATTGAGAAAAGAGTGGGAGAAGTGGATGATTGAAGGCTATCATACATTCACTAAAAGTGGTTCAATGAGAAGAGCTTCTTATTGTGAGATCTGTCGTTGGATTAAGAAGAGTTGGGACGAAGTGTCTGTTGATTGTATCAAAAATGGCTTCAAAAAGGCCGGTATTTGTGATTACAATCAAGACGCTACTCATGAGGTGACAGACATCGAATCTGATGACAATACTAATGAAAGAGTTTCAAATGAATTGGATTTTTTGAATGCATTCAATACTGACTCTGATTCTGATTTTGAAGGATTTTAGTGATAAAAATTTTATTAAATAAATAGAAATTAATTTTTAATATTTTGAATTTTTTTTATATATAAGTCGCACCTCATGTATAAGTCGCAGGTCTATATTTTTAACCTAGATCACTTTTTTTGTTGTATAAGTCGCGACTAATACAATAGATTTTACGGTAATATTTTTTGTAACTAAGTTATAGATAGTTAATAATAATACCGTAGGTTATAGAAAAATAATTAAGTTTTATATAAGATATATATATTTATATATCTTATATTTATATATATTGTATATGAAGGTCACTAATATTGGTATTTGGAGGCTAACCAACAAATTGATGATAATGTCAGTGATATATGAATTGATATTAAATTTTTTTTTGTTTTTAATTTTATATTATTTGGTTTTGAAGGCAATCATCGCAAGTGTGTATGAAAAATACCAGCGAATGATAATAATTACAAAAAAAAACTTGTGATAATACTGTTTAAAAAAAATACAAATAAAATTATAACTATTATACAAAAAAAAACTTCATTTTAATCAAATATGCATTGATTGCCAATTCATTCAGTAAGTTGTGATATATGTAGTACTACTGTATAATAATGTATTAAAAAATATTATTCAGTGATTGAATTGCATTTGATTTAGCATTTGTTGTTTGCATACATATGTTATTAATACACTGTAGTATTGCATCCAATGTTTAGTGCAATTAAAGTGCAGTTCAATGTATAGAAAGAGAGAGAGAGAATAACAGTGTAATTGTTAACCAAAAAAAAAAAATTGTTGTCAAAACAAATATGATATAATAAAAAAATTATTTATTTTTTTTTAAAAAAAAATACAGTTAATTTATGTCAAACATCATATGATCGGCCAATTGATCCAATTGTTCCTCATCATCAATATCATCATCATTCATATATCAATGATATTTTACATAAACATTATACAAATCGATGGCCGATATTCACTGTTGTTTTTATGACATTAATTGCAGATATTATTGAAAGAGAGAGAAAAATTTGTGACCAATTAGTATCAACTCATAGTGACATCACTGGTGGTTGTGGTCATCATCAAAGTCTTCAGTAGTGTCATCAGTTCATCAGTGAAAACACTAATTGAAATATACATTCAATTCATATGCGCAAAGAATCTGCAAATTCTTGACTCTTTTATCTGTCTGTGTATTAACTCTTCATCTGTGTCTTCATAATCATCAGTGACATCATTACCAGAAGAGAAAGAGAGAGATATGGGTTTATTATCTTTGGGTAAACCATTGTCATGGGATGAGACCAAACAACACGCCGAACATGTCCGACAACACGGCATCAATCAGTTCATCAATTTGTTTAAGAATCTGAAAGACAGAAACGATAAGACACTGAAATGGGGCGATGAAGTAATAATAATAATAATAATCTTCTTTAACCATACCATCAATTGATCCTAACATTCATTGTTATTGTTTTGTTCATTTAGATCGAGTATATGATTGTCAAGTTTGACCACAAAAACAAAAAGGCAAGACTCAGTCTGAAGGCCAAACAGTTGTTGGATGTTATGGACAGTCGAGAACAACTGGAAGGTAGCAATCGTGCTGTTCTTTGGCGACCCGAATGGGGCGAATGGATGATTGAGGGGACACCGGGAAAGCCGTACGGCATCGACGAGTCTAACTATTCGGGCGGCGGATCGCTCGCCCATTTCAATGTAGTCGAGGCCAATATGAAGAGCCGCCGACAAGAGATCAATGCTTTGCTGGATGAAGACGAAGCACTTCTCTGTATTACTAGTTATCCGCGGTTTGTACGATAAAACAGAAAACTATTTAAGAAGAGACCGTTAAGTTTGTTATTAAATTTGATTTTTGTTTTTAAAATTTTTCATTTAGTTTAGGAACCGATGATTTTAGTCATCCGTTTACAAAACCTGATCCGAAAAACAGTGCAACAAGAAGTCAATTCTTGTCCGATGACGGTATGGATCAAGCGTTTACCATACATTTTTCAATAATTAATAATAATAATAATTGTCTTAATTAATTGTTATAGTCATCAGTAGCTATCATCCAAGGTTTAAGACAATTGCCGAAAATATTCGCGAACGTCGCGGCCGTAAAGTCATCATAAATGTACCCATTTTTAAGGACTCGAAAACAGTTGATCCGTTCAACGAAACGTTCGACGATGAAGAATCAGATTCGGCATCGAAGACCGATCATCTATACTTGGATGGCATGGGTTTCGGTATGGGCTGCGCCTGTCTTCAGGTAACATTCCAGGCGTCGAACATCAATGAGGCCCGTGTTCTCTACGACCAGTTGACACCTATGTGTCCGATTGCTATGGCCCTGAGCGCCGCCTCGCCCATACACCGGGGCTATCTGGTCGACCGCGACTGTCGATGGGGTATCATCTCGGCCTCGGTTGACGACCGAACCAAGGAAGAGCTCGGCGAAGAACCGCTGAATCACAATATGTTTCGTATAACGAAATCCCGTTACGACTCAATCGACTCGTATCTGTGCGAAGCTAACGACAAATATAACGACATTTTGCTAACCTATCAGAAGTGTTACTATCAGCAGATGATCGACGCCGGTGTCGACCCGATGCTGGCCAAGCATATCGCCCATCTGTTTATCAGAGATCCGATTGTTGTCTATAAGGAAAAGTTGGACCAAAACGATGAGATCGAGACCGACCATTTCGAGGTTAGCATTTGTTACTTCAACTATGGTAACTGTGGGTACATTAAGTTTACGGGTAATATTTACAGAACATACAGTCGACTAATTGGCAGACAATGCGATTCAAGCCACCGCCGCCCCAGTCGGGTATCGGCTGGCGGGTCGAATTTCGGCCAATGGAAATCCAGATGACCGAATTTGAAAACGCCGCTTACGTTGTGTTCATTGTTTTGTTGACCAGAGTTATACTGTCGTTCAAATTAAATCTATTGATTCCCATTTCAAAGGTAATAGTCATTCATATCAATTCGTGGTATTTAATCCCATTTGAAATATTGGAAACTAATTTCAATCAATTGATCCAATCTAATAGGTCGATGAAAATATGATCGAAGCTCAGAAACGTGATGCCGTCAAGAGATCAAAGTTTTGGTTTCGAAAAGACATTATCAGTTTGAGATCACCGCCCGAAGCGGCCAAATGTGTGGAAGCGACCGGTTGTTGTTCGGATAATTGTTGCGAAAAATCTGATTCAGAAACGACACCGTTTGATGAGTCGTGTGTACTGATGTCGATCAATGAGATTATCAATGGAAAGGGTCAACAATTTCCCGGTTTAGTACCATTACTCAAACACTACCTGAGCAGTATTGAACTGGATGTCGATACCCAGTGTACTATTCAACAGTATCTCAATTTGATTGCCAATCGAGCTTCGGGTAAACTGAAGACAACTGCTCAATGGATTCGGGATTATGTCAGTCAACATCCGGACTATAAACACGACTCTATAGTCAACGATACGATTAATTATGATCTACTGATGACATGCAATCGTATACAAAAAGGAGAGCTTAACCCTCGGGAACTGGTCGGTGATAATCCCCGAACTAAAACCAATTTATAACACATTTGTTTTTTTAATTATAAATTTTTAATTTTACATAATTATTATTAGCGAAATTAACTAATCAATTATTTTTTAAAAGAAACTAAACTATTCATTAATTAAGTTTTTATTATTATTATTAACATTGAATAGATTATTATCAAGGTGTTATATATTTATATTTATACCAATAGCATTCCAGTTACGGTAAAATTGATAATGTTATGGTTATTTGATAAATAAATTTATAAATATATATATATATATATATATATATAAAAGTTAAGTACTGTTATGTTAAGCACACAATTTGTATGGTAACTAAAAAAATTTTTGTTTGTTGAGTGCAAATTGATTTTTAATAATTACTAATTAATTTAAAAATAATAATATAAGTTATTAATCAGATTTTGTTTGTGACCAAAAAAAAGATGATTAAAGAAAAATAATTTTATATAGACTTTAAACAACAATTTGTGTTTTGTTTCTCATTATTTTATTGTAAAAAAAAATTTACAACAAATATTAATTCAATTCAATAGATTTCAAGTCATAATCAAAAGATTTTTTAATCAAAAAGACCGAAACCCATGTCGTCGTCTTCTTCCTCTTCGGACTCTTCCTTTTTCTCCTCCTTCTTGGGTGAGCCACCTTTAGCCGCGGCGGCAGCTGCCGGAGCGGCGGCCACTGCAAACTTTGACGGATCTTTCAAGTACTCTTTGGCCCGATCGGCAGCCGCAAAGTTGATATCGGTTTCCACTGCAACGGCAATCAAGTTCTTCAAACCGTTGACAATCGAATGAGGAGCCGAAGCCATTGTCGGATAGCCGATCGACAGTGAAACAGCGGCCACATTGCGTACACCGGCCAAAAACTTTGAGCGCAAATCTTCGGGTGTAATATCGAGAATAGCCGGATCGAAAACGGTACCCGAATCGTACACTTGGCGTATGATTAGACCGTAAGTAAACGGCGAGATGTTCAACATGTTCAACAGTGTAGCCTCGGAGGCGCCAACTTTCTCATCCTTTTTGATCAAATGGATTTCGTTGATGATCTCAATGGTTCCCTTCGAGATCTTAGTGGGAATCGACAGCGCCTGGAAAAAGGATGTCTTTTCGGGTCCCAAACCGGTATTCTGTGCCGGTATGAACACATCGATCGGAGCGATAGCACCGGCTCGGGCCGGAGCACTAACTTTGTTGTCGAGAATCTTATCCCTGACATCGACTAACTCCAAGTTAGTGAAGACAAAGCCAACGTTCGACTTAATGTGTGGCAACAACTTCTCGAGCGACGGATTGTTCTCCAGATGACCTCTGATGGCCTTTCGGATCATCGTATTCTTGCCCATCAATAGGACAGCGTCTTCGCGCAACGAGTGGCGGATCTGTTGCATCTGTTTGGAGCCGACATTGTCGACACCGACGATAAAACATTTCGGATACTCATCGAGAAGTTGCTAAACATATATAAAACCAAAAAAAATCATTAGTCAATAATCGGGTTAAAATTGATGGCCAGTGATGGCCAACAACCGAAACACCACTTACCGTCAACTTAAGGAAATAGTTGGCTTTCCACGTGGACTTGTCCTCCCTGACCATCTTTGGAAGTGATACAAGGATTCAGTTAGAGTTTAAGGACAAATCAAGAGTTAAAGAGGTTTTTAAAGCGTTGGGTTAACTATGAAATCAATTAAAATTAAAAATAATTAATTAATTATTTAAGTCAAGAGAGAGACAGACTTACGGCTTACTAAGCGATCCAACAGTTTGTGTGATATTATTGACGGAAAAGGATGTCTTTGAGAGACAACACAACCAAAACATGTGACCAAACAATATGTATGTGTTTTTAGTGGAGTCACACGTGACTGATGTCTGAAACACGTTGTCTATGAATAGGTTCTGACAGTCAGTCAGTTCTTCAGTGACTTATTTTTTTCTTCAGTTGATCCGTGCGATTGATTTTCGAAGAGACGACAAATGTCTGAATACTTGCTATGGTTTGCCAATCAATACAATGATTTCAGAGTTTCGGTGATTATTATTAACTTTTTTTTTGTATTTTTTTAATAAATATTTTATTTTGGTTTTTCTTCTGCAGGAGTTTGAAAGTTTGTGTTCACTTTTGGCCATCGATTTCTTGTACAGCGAACAGCCGTCCGATAAGGTCTGTGATTAGTCAATACATCCGATCAAATGATTTCTTTATTTTGTTTCTTATTATTCTTCTTCTACTACTACTTCTTCATCTTCTTTAGCCATTCATAATATTCCGAAGCAATGCCACTGATAGACAACTGAAACAATTGATGTCGCGGACAGTGTTGGCCCGCAATATCTACGAACTGTGGATCAATTCGGATCAATTGACCAAATTCTACGATGACCTACGCCAGTGTCCGCGCTGTCGATTACCGCAATATCGGAACAGTTCGTTTAGGATCTATGTGGACGCCTATAATAAAAAGTTGTCGTTAGCGGACAAAATCGAAAAGATCGAAACAATCGGATTTTTACCATTTGAAGGACCGATTGATTTGCGGACACCCGATCATAGTTTTCATCTGTTTGAATACTATGGCAGCGATTCAAATATAATACCTGAGGAACCAATTCAGATCTTATTCGGTAGACATCTATACAAAAGTAATCGAAAAGTTTGCGCAAAATTGTCGCTAAAAACGAGAAAATTTATCGCCAATACATCAATGGAACCGCTATTAGGTTTATTGATGACAAACATTGCTAGAATTACTGCCAATGATTTAGTACTGGATCCGTTTGTTGGATCCGGTAGTCTATTAGTTGCCGCAGCTTATTGTGGTGCCTATGTTTTTGGTACTGATATTGATTATAAACTAATCCATGGACTGACCAAACCGTCCAGAGCTGGCGTCAAACAGAGAGACGAAGACGAAAGTATTTTAGCTAATCTAAAGCAATACGGATTACAAGACAAGTATATCGATGTTGTGGCCGCCGACGCGTCGCTACCGATTTGGCGAAAAGAAAAACGTTTATCCATTGACGCCATCATTACTGATCCGCCGTACGGTAAACGTGAATCTCGGGAACGTATTGGCACCGAAAAACAGTATAAAATACCGGATGAACTGATCGATGGCCACATTCCAGCAAAAGTTGAATACAATTTGTGTGATATTTTCAGTGATTTACTCAGTTTTAGTGCTTTTCATTTGAAAATCGGCGGACGACTAGTATTTTGGGTGCCATTAGACAAACAAAATAATAAAACCAATTTCGATATTACCACCGATTGTCATCCATGTCTTAAAGTGATATCAATTAGTGAACAACAATTATCGACATATATGTCAAGGATTTTAATATGTGTCGAAAAGTTCAGAGAAGAAGAACTAGAAGAATACAGTGAAGTAATAGTAGTTAATAATAGAGAAGATGTTCATTAAAAATACCAAAATATAGATATAAATTGTATATAAATTAAAAAAACAAAACAAATATATTAATTATCATTCAATTAATTAATATCTTAAGTGCTATTTGAGGTGATCTGCAAATTGGCTAACATTCCTTCCATAGCGACAATTCGGTTTTCATCGTCGGACGAGTTGTCTTTATAGAGTCTACTGATCTGATTGGATGCCCAACTGGCTATACGTAAGTTTTCACGTTTTTTCTGCGAAGTAGTTTTCGGCAATGAGGCCACACTGTTGGCCGCCAACAGTAGCCCATAGAGTGCACGCAAATTGTTTGGATTCAATCGCAACGCCTGCGAGAAGTAGGTTCGCGACAGTTCCAGACTTTCGGTAGTATTGATAGTGTACTGAATGGCTGCATATCGTTCGTGGTATAGATGATTGTGTGGATTGGCTAAAATCAATTCCTCCACACAATAGGCGGCTTTGTTGTACTCTTGTTCTTCGACATACAGATCTGATAATTGAAGCCAAGCTTCGGTATCGTTCATAAACTTCTTGAGATAATCGCATAGCTCTTTGATGGCTTCGCCGATACGCCTTTCGGCCAACAGTATAGCTATTTGGCGTTTGTATAGCAATGAATTGGATTCGTCTTTTTCGATCATCTGTTCGTAGGCTTGAAAGGCGTCTTCAAATCGTTCTCTTAGTTCATACTTTGCCATTATCTTCAGTCGTCTGACACGTGAACTATTGGCAAACTTGGTGTCCAACTGTTGCAGACAGTCTTTGATTAGTTCGTTGTCGTGCAGATCGATGGCAGCGATGCAGACCTGTTCCAGAACTTGCCATTCTGTTGATATGATAAGTAAGTGGATGACAATCACCAATCAATTAATTGATTTGAAGGACATTATMGCAGATCAATCAATCTTATAATTATTGTTAACTTACTTTCATCGCCAAGAGTTGATCCAAAATCCATGTTTAGCCAAATATCTCGTACAGTCTCCGAGTTTCTAACATTATCTTCTCTCCACTTTTGTAGCAATTGCTTGGCCTCTGGAAGTGATGATATCAATGAAGAAGAAGAAGAAAAAGTTACCATTAATTAGGTCTACAATTATGATGCCATCAATGGTATCAAAAACATTGTCTATATTTGTATATACAAACCAATTTTGGTCATTTTGGACACATTTTGGGCAGACATCGGATCCGCAGACATATTATATATATGTTTAAAATTAATTATTATTTTTTGATTAAAAAATAAAAAAAACAATTTATAAAATCAATTGAAAATTAAATTAATTTAATTCAATTCAACCAAAAAAAACTAATCAAACAATTTGTTGAATCACTTGTTGTTGTTATATATAACTGCAGTAAATGATTGACATATAAAACACATTACAATACAGACTATAGTATACTATAAAACACTTGATTTTATTTTATTTTTTAAGTCTATTTTATTATTAAATAAAATATTATTTAATATTATTATTATTATTACAGTAAAAGTCACTCACAAATCAATATAACGTTAAATACTTGTATTTATTTTCCTTTAATAAAAACCTAAACAAATAGGTTCACAACTAACGTATAGTTAGTAAAACAAAAAATGGGGGGTTTATTACAGGGGGGTAAATACAGACTAAAAATATATTAATAATTATAAATATGGGTTAAAAGGGGTACAAGTTTTCTATGTTTTAAGTGTGTATTATGTTATGTATGTATGAGTTAATACAAACACTGCTGTTTGCTGTTTAAAGTTGTCGAGTTGTCGTCAAAGTTATTCATATATAACGTTAATACTTATGTTGTTGTGGTTTTTAGTACCCCTTTCAACAACAAAACAAACAAATAATTATTTTTTCTTTAAATATATATATATATAAATAAAATAAATTTAATGTCTATTTAGATACATAAAAATTATTTGACAAATAAATATAATATATATATAATTTTAATTAAACAATAAAATAATTTAAACACATTTTTTTGATAATTAATTATTTTTTAATATCAATAGATATTATTATTATTACAATTCAATAATATATTCAATAAATTTAATACTGTATTGAATGACATCATAACCGGCGTCTCATTCACAACAAGTGTTACGTTTGTGTCCAATAAACTGAATGTTTGTTTGATTGACTGATTTGTTGTGTTGTTTTGGATCCAAAAAAAACCGATAATTTTTTAGACCAATTGGTTGGACAACACTATCGGGTATTTAATTGATTAATAACTTTGGTTGTCAATCAACCGTACGGACCAATTGATGGACACAACAATACATATTGATTTGAATTGTCTGCTGTTGTGATTGCAATCTTGTGTTTGAAACGACTGAAGAGAACTTAACGATTGAAGAGTGGATTGTTTTGTCGATTTAGAAGAAGAAGAATAATAATAATAATAATTATATCAAGAAATGGAAGCGATTAGCGAATCGTCGGATCAATTGGTCAAAAGTGTCGACTGCTATACAAGTCGTCCGTTAATACTTCACGGCTATATCGGACCGTTTGTCTCAATTTATGTCATATTGATCTACAATTGGCTCAGCTATTACTCGCAACAGGACTCGTCCCAAGAGATCTGGTTCATAGCCGTCGCACTGGTAGTTGTCGTCCAGATATTAGCCTATCTGTTCAGCCATTGGTCTGTTCATTGCAAAAGTTTCTTTGCGTTCACCAAAGTATGTATTCATATTTGATCCAATCGTATCCAACGACTTTGACTAACAACATATGTTTCAAATTTATATTGCTTTAGACATCTGGTCCCGGGTCGGCCACATTTGTCAAAGTGGTTCCCACACCGAACAATGGGTCGCCAGAGATGGTACGTTTGCATCACACAGCCATCACTGACACCGGTGGTGACAATAAGGATGGCGGCGAAGAGATATGGTTTACATTTCAAAAAACAAAATATGTTTACGATTTTGAATCGAAACGATTTCATGTCCTATCGTTTCCGATAAATTTGGAGATCACAGCCTACCAGAACTGGAAGGGCTATCAGGACGACCAGGAGTTGGCCGGAATTGAGCGGCGATTTGGTCGAAACAATCTGGATATGGAAGTACCCGAGTTTATCGAACTGTTCCGCGAAAGGGCTACCGCACCGTTCTTTGTGTTTCAGCTGTTCTGTGTTGGCTTATGGTGTTTGGACGAGTTCTGGTACTACAGTGTCTTTACTTTGGTAATGTTGGTGGCATTTGAGTGTGTCTTAGTTCAACAACAGTTGAGAAATTTATCGGAAATCAGAAAAATGGGAACCAAACCGTATTCGATACAAGTCTACCGAAACAGGAAATGGAGAGCCATTCAGACTAATGAATTAGTTGCCGGCGATATTGTCTCAATTGTTCGATCGCAGGACGAAAATCTGGTTCCCTGTGATTTGCTTCTCATACGCGGCTCCTGTATTGTTGACGAGTCGATGCTGACGGGCGAATCGGTACCCCAGATGAAAGAACCAATCGAATCGATTACCGAAAACAGAAATTTCGATATCGATAGTGACGGCCGATTGCATATGCTCTACGGCGGAACCAAAGTTCTACAGCACACGGCACCGGTAAAGTTGGCCACTGGACTGAGAGGTTTGTTAACCATTGATGTTAAAATTGTTATCCAAATTTTTTTAATGGTTATCTCTTTCTATGATATGTACGACAATAGCTGGTGATAATGGATGTGTTGGCTATGTTTTGCGTACCGGTTTCAACACATCGCAGGGCAAACTGTTGCGGACAATACTCTACGGCGTCAAGAGAGTGACTGCAAATAATTTGGAAACATTTGCGTTCATATTGTTTCTGTTGATCTTCGCGATCGCTGCCGCCACTTATGTCTGGATTAAAGGAACCGAAGATCCCAAACGCAACCGATATAAGTTGTTCCTCGAGTGTACACTCATATTGACATCAGTGGTACCGCCAGAGCTGCCAATTGAGCTCTCATTAGCTGTCAATACATCACTGCTGTCGCTCTCAAAATTATGTTTGTTTTTAAGTCAATTATATTATATTATCACATGTTTTAAGATATTTATATTTCTTTTAATTAGTTATCTATTGTACGGAACCCTTTCGCATACCATTCGGTGGCAAAGTCGATGTCTGTTGTTTTGACAAAACTGGAACACTAACCAGCAATGATTTGGTTGTCGAAGGTGTGGCCGGTATTAAAGACAAAGAAAAAGTTTGTCCACTCAGCGATGTACCCCTGGATACGATTCAGATATTGGCGACCTGTCACGCATTGGTTCAACTAGAAGATGGCTTAGTTGGCGATCCGCTCGAAAAGTCTACACTGAATGCTATCGAATGGATGCTAACGAAAGCCGATGCAGTGATACCAAAGAAAGGCAAATCACCGGGTCTTAAGATATTTCATAGATTTCACTTTTCAAGTGCTCTCAAGAGAATGTCGGTTATTGCCAGCTATTCGGCGCCAAATTCTTCGGATATCATCTATTTTTCGGCAGTAAAAGGAGCGCCAGAGATATTAAAACCAATGGTTTGTTTGGTTTTTTAAAAAAAAAAGTTATTTCATATTATTATAATTTTTATTACTAACTTACCGGTAGTTTTCAAAAGTTCCCGATAATTACGATGACGTCTACATTGAAATGTCTCGAAGAGGTACCAGAGTTCTGGCGTTGGGCCGGAAAACACTGGGAATGCTATCCCATCAACAAGTGATTAGATTATTATTATTATTACATTAATACTGATAATGTGTGTTATTATAATGTTTTTTTAAATTATCATTATTTTTAAGGTCAGAGATATGAACCGAAATGATATCGAAAAGAACTTAGAATTTGGCGGCTTTTTGGTAATTTCGTGTCCACTCAAACCCGACTCGAAATCTGTTATGAAAGAGATAATTAGTTCACAACATCACGTATGTTTGATTTGATATGTTTTGAGTGGTTTTTAAAAAAATTAATTTATCTGTAATTAATTATTTTAATAGACTGTTATGATTACCGGCGACGCACCGCTTACCGCCTGTCATGTGGCCAAAGAGTTACACTTTGTGTCGAAAAAGAAGGAGACATTGATTTTGACCCCTATTGACAATCAAAGTAAACAATCGTTTATAATATTAATTATTTTTAAAAAATTTAGATTTAAATTACCGATAAAATTTCAATTCAATTCACTACAGATGACTATCAATGGATATCGATTAACGAAAAGACAAAACTCGATTGCATTCCCAAAGATTTGAAACAATTTTTCAATTCCTACGAACTCTGTATTACCGGCGATGCACTTAACTATTTGATTGGCAAAGATCTGAAATTTTTTAAGAAACTATTACCACATATCAGAGTTTTTGCCAGAGTTGCGCCCAAACAAAAGGTATTTAATTGCCGTTACATCAAAAGTTATAAATAAAATATATATATATTTTTTATTAAATTAAGGAAATCATTATAACTTCATTGAGAAGTTTAGGATTTAACACATTAATGACAGGTAATAATAATAATAATAATAATAATTTAATATATTTAAGTGACATTCGGTAATATACTAATTGATTGATTACGGTAATAGGTGACGGAACCAATGATGTCGGAGCTCTAAAGCACGCACACGTAGGAGTGGCACTGTTAGCCAATGCACCGCTACAGGCATCCGATATACCAAAGCCGAAAAAGGCGACGTCGTCGTCGACGACCAACGACTCGAGTGAAATGAGCAATAATATACCGCGCAATCGGATGAGAGGTCGACCGCACTCGGAACGTAACTCGGGAACTGGATCGAGCACACGGCCACAGAATCGGGCAGCCGATACCCAACAGCAATTGCAGCGAATGATACAGGAAATGGAGGAACAGGACAAAGCAACAGTTGTCAAACTGGGCGACGCTAGTATTGCCGCACCGTTTACATCAAAATTGTCGTCAATTCAATGCGGTTTGTAGTTTAGTTTATTAAAAAAAGATGATTTTTTTAGTGTGCAATTTTGTTTTGATAATTATTTATTTATTTTGTTTGTTGGKCCCCCCCCCCCCCCCTATTAGTTTGTCATATCATCAAACAAGGTAGATGTACACTGGTTACGACACTACAAATGTTCAAAATACTGGCCCTCAACGCACTAATACTTGCCTACAGTCAGTCCGTACTATACTTGGATGGCATCAAGTTTAGCGATGGACAGGCCACTCTACAGGGTTTACTACTGGCCGGTTGTTTCCTATTTATATCGAGATCACGGGTTTGTTTGTCTGATTGATTACACCTAAAGTTTTATAATATAAATTGAGATTAAATTTATATATATATAATATATTTGTTGTTTTGTTTAAAATACATATAGCCATTAACCACACTATCCTCTCGGCGACCATTGCCCAACATATTCAACATTTATACGATTCTTACAGTTTTATTACAATTTGCGGTCCATTTTTGTACACTAATCTATTTGGTTAACGAAGCAAAAGTTCGGTCTCCGAAAGCGGACGAAAAGTTTGCTGATTTAGACGCCGAGTTCAAAGCATCTATCATTAACTCAACTGTTTATATCATATCTATATCACTGCAAGTGTCGACATTTGCTGTTAACTATAAGGTTTGTCGATAACACACAAAAAATATATGTTTAAAAAAAGTTAATCTAATTTATTAATATAAATGTTTTTTTGACCACACATTTGTTTCCATTAGGGCCATCCGTTTATGGAAAGTTTGACTGAAAATAAGCCCTTACTCTATAGTATTATCGGCTCATTTGTGGCAGTTATCTGTTTGGTAACCGGTTTATTACCCGATCTGTCCAATCAGTTCGGTATTGTTGAGTTCTCATTAGATGTAAGTGTTTTTTTACTTCAAATTAATAAAATAAAAACCCGTAAATAAAAAAAAAGTAATACTATATTTTAACCACAAAACAAAAAAATTATCTAATAGTTTCAAAAAGTGCTACTATCGGTGCTGGCCATGGATCTGATCTGTGCATTAGCCGTGGACAGGATTCTCGAGTTTCTCTTTGGTAGAGCAAAGTTAAAAAGTCTTTAATAATAATGTATTGTTTTTTAAAATTTTTAATTAAATTATAGTTTAGTTTTTTTTAATTGATAATTTAAGTTTATTTTCTAAATGATTCCTCGTCTTTAATTTATATAAAAAACATTTTTTTAGTTGTAATTTATTATTATTATTATTATATTAATTTAATTGATATTTTTTTTAATTCAAATATTTATATAATACATCTAAAGATTTGTATTGTATGTATATATTCTGTTATATAGAATATATATCTATATATATTTATTAGTGAAATAAATAATAATAATTTAAAATAAAATAAATATTAATAGTTATTTTGTTAATTATTTTTTTAAAAATTTAAAAAATATTTATAATTTATTGCCTGATTATTTTTGCTTAAAAAATAAACTTAAATATAAATTTGTATTAATAAAATTGTCAATTTAATTAAACAAATGTGTAATTTTTATGTTGACAAACAAACAAAAAAAATGCTTGAGGGGGCACCCGGGTTTGAACCGGGGACCTCTCGATCTGCAGTCGAATGCTCTACCACTGAGCTATACCCCCATATGATGAGTACTATAGGCATATCATAGGCTAAACATCACTAATAAAGTCCTTGAAAATTATTTCAATAATAATAATATTAATATACAAAACTTGTATTGTATTGACTTTTTTTGTTGAGTAGTATTAATATAGTGAAAGTTATGTAGTTTTTAATATCAGATATTTAATAGCATATAATAATAATGTATTACTAGATGTATTACAATCAATGTTTTATATACAGTGTATATACCTGTACAGTAAAAATACATTTTACACTCAAATGGTTATAATTATTGATATTATTGTAAACTTTACTAAAATTTTCAATATTTGTGATAAAATTTTCAATATAAAAGTTAGGATAAGTTTTGAAATATAAAAAAAATATTTAAGAGTTATTAATCAAAAAATAAATAATAGTCTACTATTTATAGTAAACCATAATTATATTATATAACTACAGTAGTATTTGAAAACATAAATATTTATTTTTTAAAAATTTTATTAAATTTTAGTTTAGTATAACTAACACTATGTTTTCATAAATAATAATTATTTTTATTTATTTAAATTTATTAAATTTATGGATTTATGAATATTTAGATAATATATATGTATGTAAACAACAATTGTCGCCACAAATAATATAAATCTTGTTAAATATTTTCAATAGTATTAGTATTAGTAGTCATCACTTATGATGAGAGGAGCTGAGCATCACTTAAGGCGTGTGTAATAATAATAATAATAAATAGCGTTTAGAGTATGGAGTTTAGGTATTATAACAATAATACAAAAACATAAACACAAATAATAGAAATATATTTCACAATTTTCATGTAATATCATATATATATATATATTTGTGATCATAAATTGTTCAAATGGATAATTTTTGAATTATTTTTATTGATAACAATAATTATATTATGAAATGCATTATGTATTAATACAGTTATGAAAATAGTAATTTTGATTTTGATTATCAATATCTATGTACATGTATCCGACTTATATACAGGTAAAACACATTTTATTATATATATATATATATATATATATTATAATTACTAATTATAACTAATATATAACTAATAAAATAATTATTACTAATTATAAATATATATAAATTTATATATATCTAAATTCATAGATATCTAAATAAATAATTTGTTATTTTTTAATTGATAATTAATTAATTTGTTAATTTTTTCAGCTGAGGGAGTGCCCCATCAGTACGACCTGACAGTAATTAGTACATCCAATCTGTCGTGTTATACCTGTTCAACAATTGACGACATCGGCTGCAAAGTTATCAACGAAAGCTATTATTACTACAATAACAAATACAGTACCTATAATACCCGTTACTATGGATCAAAGTGTGGATCAGATCAACCCTATTGTCAGGTCCAGCGTTTGGACGCTAAGATTAACCTAACACATCACGACTACAAATTCTGGGCCATTCAACGCAAGTGTGCCAAAGAGTGTAGTGATGGATGTTTTGTTTTAGGTATGAGCCCAACAACAACAACAAAATAGCATACTATACCACTACCTAGACATCCCCCCCCCCCCCCCCCGGTGTTAAGCCAATTAATAGGTTTACCCTTTAGATCCATAGATTCATATAATAATTGTTGGAATAGTTTATCCATTTTTTTATTATATTTTTTACAACAAATTTAATAGTGAATACAGAATATCAAAAAAAAAATAATTACAATATTTTTACTTATCATTAGTATTATTAATTGAATTTTTTGTAATTAGTAGTTAATTAAATAGTAGGATAACTAATCCAGTATATTATTATTATTAATTTATTTTTATGATTAAGATGTTTGTTTGTTTTTTTTGTATTTAATAAGTCATTTTTATTTATTATTTTTTTTGTTGATAAATTTAACCAAAATATAATTGTTTAATAATTTTTTATTTATTACAATTTAATTATTAATCAATTAATTTTATTTTTTGTTTTTTCATTAAAAAAAATAGGAGAACGACATAAACTGAGTTTATGTACCACTTGTTGTAAATCCAATTATTGTAATATTGGTAATACTGGCGATACAATTGCTTATTTAAATATCTTTCTTATGGCTATTCTTTTAATTTTATCAATTTATTTGTAAATTAATTTTAATAAATCATTGTGTGTTTTTTAAATAAATAAATAAAATATGCAATAAAATTAATTATTATTTATTTTATTTATAAGTACAAACTGTGTTAATTTGTTGAAACAAATTAATAATTTTTCCCAGATTGAAATTTATCATTTTTATATGCATTATTATTATTTATATATTGATAATTAAAAAATTATAATTATCAATAATTAACTATAATTATTATTATTAATTTTATCAAATTTATAATGACCCAGAGCACATTTCTATAGGTATACTTGACGTCAATTAAAAAAACAATAGCACTAAAAATTAATATGTAAAGTGTTAACAGTTAATTTACATTATTACTTAAATTATAAAAAAAACAAATTAATTATAAATATTTTTCTAAAAAATATTATTATTTATTATGCATATTTAATTAAAATGTCAATATAATTTGTTTCAACAATAACAACAACAAAATTATCAAGGCTATAAATCTAAATTTTTATGAATTTTTTTATAATTATAATAATTTCTATTTTTTAAAAATAAGTATATTAATAATAAATATCTACAATATATAATTTTTAGATACATAATTTAAATACAAATTCATACCATAAGTTATATATTATCGACTACTAACTTATTGTAGTTATTAAAAAAAGCTAACTGTGCTTGAGTTAAAATACAGTATGCCATGCACCCACCTAACTAATAATTACAATCAAATATTTATAATTGATTACAAATATTCATTTTTTAAAATACATACCTAAATCACACACATTTTAAAAAATAAAATTATTATTATTATTATAATAAATTAAATTTTTGATAAATCATCAAAAAAATAATATTATTAATTTTAAAATTAATTATATATTAAACAGAAAATAAAGAGAAAAAAATTAAAAATAAATATATAAACAAACAAAAATTAATAAATAAATTTCACACAATTTTATAAATAGTTTGCTAAAAGCATAGTTATTATTATTATTATTGAATTATGTTGATTACATTTAATTGCTTACAAAAAAATTGTTATATATTTTGTTTTATATATATATATATATAAAGTGTTGTTAGGTGTGGTTTTTATACCAAAAAAATAAAAAATAAAATAAATTATTATAAAGTTATGTGAAGTCGCGCTATAATAATAATAATAAATACTAAAACAAATATTATTAATGAGTTATATATATAATTAAAAAATCAATTCACGTTATTGACCTATTAATCTAATAGCTGTTTGGGCTTAAAATTTTAAAAAAATTATTTATAATAATCTATTGCTATTGAATATCAAATCAATTTTATTTTAGTTTTTAAATAGTTGTATAATATTTATAATCACAAGGCATTAATTAATTTCATTGATAATATATAATAAAAATTTTTTAAAAAATTAAAATGATGTATAAATAGTTGATAACTTTATATTATTGCAATTATTATTATTATTATTATTATTATTATTATAAAATTGTATTAATTATTAAATACAATACAATACATTATACAATATTATTATATGCAAAATATTATTACTATTATTAACATAAAATGTACATGTACTTTTTTAAAAAAAATATCATATTTAATATAAATATTTATGTTAATATATATAGTATTATTTTCTATTTAAAAATTAAGCTAGCTAAAAATTTGTATACAAAATATAACTAGCTAAACTGTTGATAATAAAATCAAAATTAGCATGCTAAATAATTCATGTTACTTATCAAAAGATTTAGTTAATTAATTCAATTAAAAACTGTATTCAATTAAAATACAATAATTGAAGTGTATATTAGTTGTGAACAGTTAAGTGAAACATTAGGTGATCCGACACTCATGAGTAACAGTTATGACGACAAAAGTCTAACCTTAAAAATAAAAATTAAAAAAAAACAACTAAAACCTATCCTAACGTCACGACTGTCGTCAATACTGTATTCAAAAATCTAATGGTAAGTACTATCTATGTATGTGTTTGTATTGTATTGTATAGCTAAATGGTATGTCTATTGGATGTCATGATGGGATGGTTATATAGGATAGTATGGACGTTGACGATGATGATGATGATTGTGTGCTATACTACGGGCCACAAGATTTGTAAAATGAAAAATAAGGGGTGAAAAAGCCCCACCAATAACATAAGTAACCACATGAGTGGCATTAATGATCATCACTTTTTTGTTGGTTAATAACTATTCAATTGGATAAACTATATAAATGTAATAAATGTTAATTAAGTTATAGTTATTTATAACTTTAATAACATATTCATAAATGTACATATGTTTAGAATATTTAATAAACATTTATGTTATATTGTGCTATTAGTATATATTAACAAAATTAAGCTAGCTAAAAAATTTGTATACATAATATAATCGGCTAAACTGTTGTTAATAAAATTTAAATTAGCATGCTAACTAATTATTACAATTAAAACAAAGTTATTGTTAATTAATTAAATTAGAAACTGTTTTCAATAAAAATACCAATAATTGAAGGGTTTATTAGTCGAACAGTTTTATTCAATTATTAGGTGATCCGACACTCATGAGTAACAGTTATGATGACCAGACAAACAACCCAACTGTTCACAAGTCTAACCAAACAACGATACGTCCCGACGTATACTATATATATATATATATCAAAATCTAATGGGTAAGTACTGTGTGTGTGTTTTGTGTGTATTGTATAGATGAGCTAATTGGGCACCAAATGGCACTAACCTAACCATTCATATTGGTTTAGTGATGCGATGAACAATTGTATGGGCCTTTAAACAGGCCACAAGAAATGCAATTGAAAAAATTAGGGGTGTAAAAGCCCCGCAATAATACAATTAACTACATGAGTGACCCATTAAAATGATCACCACTTTTTTTTGGGGGGTGGGAGGAGGGCATCACTACTACTATAAACTATTTAGCTATTTGGGTATATTCCTAACCTTACAGTTCAATAGTCCAGTAACTGGACTCCAGTCTCTCTCTCCTCCACTCTATAACTATGAGTGACTTAATATTCATCACTTTTTTCCGACTTTTTTACATTTATTATATATTATATAACATATTTATATTATACTATTGACTGATTGATTGTATGGTTAAATAAATACTTTTTACAGCAAACTATTATATGAATTATTATAATTGTCAACAAATTTGTTATTTAAAAAAAAACTTTAAAATAATTTAATTGTATAATTTTTGAAATAAAATAAAACAATTAATAACTTTATTAAACACTGATATTTTTGTACCTATATATTATATAAAGTATAATCCCGTACTTTACTTATGATAATAATTTTAAAAATAGTAAATTTAATATTATTTACTAAGATTACTAATAAATAAATATAAATAAATATTAAATTAAAATAGTATATTTTATTTATTTATTTTTTAGTAACAAGTCTACACCTAGATTATTTATATGTATGTGTTTAAAAAAAAATTTAAATAATCTAGAATCTAGATTAAATTTTTTATATAGAAAAAATATGATTAACTAAAACGTATAGTATAAAAATTTTAATTTAATAATAATATACATATCCTAAATGATCCTGGGGCAAATTAATAGGAGGTTATTGTAAATTAAATTAATTAAACTATTATCAATGAAAAATCTAAATAATTGTTTGGTATATTGATATGTTAAATAGAGGGTGGGCTAGGCATCTCTAGACCCCCCCCCTAAATATAACTCATAGTTAGTGACTTTCAGATGATTATAAGATTTTTATGTGTGTCTATAACTTAGTAATATATTACTAATAATTTAACTTGATGAATAAATTTTAATAATAATAATAATAAACTTTAGTTAGTGTTTTAGTATAGTTTTGAATAATTTATTAATATAAAATTTTAGTTTAACAAAAAAATAGTTGAAAATAAAAATTTATTATTATGCATGATATTACACAAAAAAAACATAAAATTTAATGAAAATTTATAACAACAAAAATTAATCTAAAGATTAATATGAAATTTATGATAAAAATTGGATTATAATTATATAAATACTGTGTGTACTGTATATGATATAATAAACTTGTTATATAATAATTTTGAACATAAAAACACTAATAATAATGAAAAAATTCAATGACCAACATTAATATCAAACAAGTCGGCGGTAGTATAGTTATTGAGGAACTGGTGGCTACAACGCTATCCGGGGTTATCATTGGGATAGTAGTCGGAGGAGGAGGAGGAGTGGTGGTCGTCGTCGGTATAACCCTGTCCTTACAGCCCAGTAGTCTATTCCATGGCTTCCATTCAGAGCACTGGGAAAATAATAATAATAATTTTTGAATTGACCAAAATTAACAAACAAACAAAACTAAAATTAATATATAATTATTAATTAATCTAAAACTAACAGATTTGCCATTAATTAGTTCACAATAAGTGTCATCACTTTTGATGATATAGACAGCCATTTGGTTGTCGCCGCTCAGTGGCCACGAAAAGGCGTCGACAACATCAATGGGAAAGTATTTTTCGTTATAATAGTTGCCGGCCTTTCGTACAAATGTGTCGTTTTTGGTGCTAAAGTAGTGGATCTAATAATACCATCAAAAGCATAGTTACAAAAAATAAAACAAATTATGACAATTGGTTGGACGGATCAGTTAGTATGTGATAATACTATATCACTTACTTTCATGTGTTCGGTACTATAATTACGATCAGCTTCGAGACCGACAAGTATCGGGTCATTGGTGTCGCCGTTATGAAAGACGGCGGCAAAGCCGTGCTCTTTGGGCAGTTCGTCCCAATAGAAGCCGACTTCGGTGGCCGCATACATCATCTGCGACTTGTTGACCGGATTTTCATACCACGACCACCAAAACATACCGCCAAACTTGTAGATTCTGTTTACTACTTTCGTATGACCGGCCAATACGGTCACCAGTCGTTGATTTTCGCGTACCGGATGCAAGAACTCGTAGTCAGTCATCCGACCGCTGGGACTGACCTGAATCTTATCGGGAAAACCAGTCAAATCCCAGTAGTCTGACTCGCGAAACAATCGTACCGTCCGATTGGGAAACCGATCGATTGAATATATGGGCAAACTTTGACATAACTTTTGTTTTAAAATATTTATTGCATACCAAACAAATAGACAAATCAATCAATCAATTAAATTGTTTTTTTATCGTGAAATTAATTATATATATGATATATATATATTGGTTACCGAGCTCTGGCTATTTGGTTGACAATTGATAACATTAGATGTGATAATAATAATAAATACCAATGAAATTATAGTCAAACAGTTACTACTACTACTAATTTTAATTGATGTCAACAACAGGTAAGTCATAATTTCTTATTTACAATAAATTTATCAAATTATGGTTAATATTTATAAAAAAAACAGTAGACAACCAAAATCCTACTGAATTATGAAATTTGATTTAAAAATTTAATTATTTAAACTTTTAGTGTATTTAATCCTAATAACTTTAAGACATTTGTTTTGTTTGTTTGTTTGTTTGTTTGTTTGTTTGTTTGTTTGTTTGTATGTGTGCACACTTCCTCAACAACCATTTTTTAATTCAAAGCTAAAAATATATTGTTATATTTTCAATTTTAATTTAAAGCAATATTATTTCTATGGGAAATTTTAAATGATTATTGAGCTCAGGTAGGTTTTAGGGACAGGTAGGCTGGTGTCGTGTAATTACACTTTGCTATATTATATGAGTTACAGGGCACCGGGAGGTAAGCTACCTGTGCTAAATTTTTGCAAAATTTTCTCAAATGCAAAAATTTTCAATTTGTGTTAAAATTTTCAATTTTAATTTAAAGCAATGTTATTTCTATGGGAAATTTTAAATGATTATTGAGCTCAGGTAGGTTTTAGGGACAGGTAGGCTGGTGTCGTCTAATTACACTTTGCTATATTATATGAGTTACAGGGCACCGGGAGGTAAGCTACCTGTGCTAAATTTTTGCAAAATTTTCTCAAATGCAAAAATTTTCAATTTGTGTTAAAATTTTCAATTTTAATTTAAAGCAATGTTATTTCTATGGGAAATTTTAAATTTTTGTTGAGCTCAGGTAGGTTTTAGGGACAGGTAGGCTGGTGTGTCGTGTAATTACACTTTGCTATATTGTGTGAGTTTATGGCACATGTTAGCTACATGTGTTAAATTTCAGTAAATTTTTTTCAAATGCAAATTTTTTTTCGCAAAAATTAAATTTTCAATTTTTATTAAAATTATTTAAATATATATAAAAACTAAAATTTCTCAAAAGTTTAGTCGAATTAATGTGTATTGGTTCAGTAGTTTTGTTACATTAGGTTATGTAGTAGTTGTATAAACAAATTAAGTCTCATTCAAATTACTTATAGTAAATATTTTTAAATTAGTAAAAGAATTGCACGGCTATACATGTTGCTCGGGACAAACTAGTAATAATTATAATAATAGCGCGTGAATTGTAATTAAAACTATACTAATAATAATAATAAATTTTAATTAATTGCGCGCTCCTCTAAAAATAAAAATCTAATAATAAAAAATTTAGTATTCATTATAATAAATACATTTTATTTTGTTAATTAAAATTTTATTGTAAATTTCAATACAGTATTAATTTTTAAAATAATTGCAATTTTTATTCATTTATAACTTATTTAAAAATTAACATACATTTCAATATTATACTACAAATAAATTAGATATGCTTTTGATATATTTAAAAGTTATTAAAATTGAAAAAATAAATCCACTTTAGTTAGTTAGTAAAGAGAGAGAGAGAGAGAGAGATCAAACTTATTTAGGTTAGCAGTCAATCAATAATTGTTACAATAATATCATTAAAATCTTAGACAATTAATATTAAATTTATTTAAAAATTTAATTATGTAAATAAAACAAAACAAAAAAATCTAGATATAATATTTATCCGATGGGCAATTTTGTTTTATTTTTGTGTCAATAAATTGAAATAAATACAAATAATAGACAATTTGTAAAAATTAATTTTTCCAATTTATTTTTATCAATACTATGCAAACTATACATACATATACTGTTAATATTGAAAATATAATTTGTCACTAGGTTAGTTTTTTTTATATAAAACAATTAAAAAAATTAGTTTAATGATGATAATGATTAGATAATACAGTAAATGATATCAAAAATGATAATACAGTATTACAATAAAAAAAACTAATTGAAATATATTTTCAAAAAAAAATATATATTTAAGTTACAAAAAAAATTTTGTTGAATATAAATTAAGAACATTTTTTTATTTAAAAAAATCTATATATATTTATTTTCTATAAATATAATGATTTAATTTCTAATTAAACAAAACAGAAAATATTTTTAATTTTATCCAAAAAAAACTAATAATAAAACAAAATATTTAAATTACAAACAAAACACAGACAAAACTATTACAGTATTTATGTCACACATAAAAAACTAACAAAAAAACTAAAAATTAATTGTAATCTTCTTTTAAGTTGATTTATAGAGAAGTATTGTTAGATCTTTGTATAGCATTCTTACATAAGACGCCTAAAGTTGACGGAAAAAAATATCAAAAAATTAAATTAAATTAATTTATACATAAAAAACACACACAAATAACTATATGAATAAATTATATATAAATAATTTTTATAGTCAACAACAACAACAACACAACTATCCTCACATCCCATTCCACCCTTGATATCCCCATCCCTCTGCCTTACCTTTGAATGTGTGACACATGAGCCCCAATTGCGACCAACTATACAATGCCAGGTCGGTTGGTATAACTGATCAAAGTCTTGTTTAATACTTTCTGCGATGTGCTTCTCCGTTGTATGAACTTTGATGGCATGACTGGTACTCTGGATGGCCGCCCTTTGCATCTGCTGAGGCATATCTGCCGCCTGTATCTTCAACTCTGGCCATTGTTGTTGTTGTTGTTGCTGTTCCTCTTCGTCTTCTTCGATGATTTCGCCGTCGACAACACCACCACCACTGACACCGACACCATTAGCAATACCTCCGACACCATTGCTAATGGAGAAGCGTTTCTCTCTTTCTTTATGTGCATTTAATGCACGAATTTTCGGACTATTATTATTATGTTATGAATGTGTGTTAATAAAAACATTAGAAATATATTTTTTATGAATTAAATCAATTATCTTATGCTTTTCAATAATAAATGTATGCTATTATTTAAAAAATGAAAGTTTAAAAAAATCAATTGTCTACAAAAAACTGATGATTTGTTGTTGTTGGTATAAACAGGATATGTGGGGAACGGGTTAGTCATAAAGTGTTTCAACACTTTATTCAGGTATGAAATTGATTATTAAAAAAAAAATTTTAATAAAAATAAGACATCAATGAATCAAATAGTTTACACATTTGTAAAAATCGATAACAAAAAAAAATTTATACTCTACTAAAACTTCATGAAAATATTTTAATATATTTTTAGATTTTTTATGAAAATTCTCTATAATAATAATGTTTAAAATGATTTTGTTTAACGATATTGAATATCAATTAAATTGATTAAAAAAACAAGATTAAAGCATTGCATATATTAAAATTATATTATCACACATAATTGTATAGTATTATCATTATTATTAGTTTTTATTATTTATGTAGAAATAAAAACATTATTATAATAATATTAATATTAATATTAATATTATTGAACATTTTTTTATAAGTCACGTAAAATGTTTTTCTAAATGTAAAAATTGAACGTAGATTTTAATTAATATATAATTTTTATTTATACAGAATATATACGTTTGAATATATTGATAATTACCGCATAAATTACTATTAAAGTTATGTTACAATAAAATTCAGTATTTATTAAATTATTGCATAACTGGCTTAAAAAAACAAAAAACAAATAAACGTGAAATTTTTTTCCGATAAAAATCTGATTGCAAACGAAACTATTAAATTGATTTAATAGGCAAACATGTTATACATATAAAAAACAAAACAAAAAATAATAATATCATTTTGTTGATGATAAGTATCAAATTAAATGTTAATTTTTTGTTTTTTTTTTTAATGATATAATAGTCTATAATAGTTTAAACTTATTTATTTTAGCGACTATATATATATATATATATGACTATTCAGATTAAATCAAATCAAATAAAAAGATTATTATATTTAATTTTTATTAGTCGATAAGCAACAAGTTTTTTTGATAAATTAATTTTTTTTTGATAAAACTAATAAATAATTTTTTTTAATTGGATTTAAATTCAAAAAATACTTACGTATAAGTAGGCGATTGTTTAAAAAAGTCATCGATATCTTTGACTTGTGTTTTATCACTTGAATAATCACTGCTTCCGATTGAATCTATCAATCGATAAATAAAATCAAAAAATAATTGTAATAATAATAATACCAAAAATAAATAACATATTTATATAAAACTACTATTAAATACCTCTTCGGACTCGTCTATAGTAAGAAACGGCACAAATCACTGAATAGACTCTTAAAGCGGTGAGAAAACCGACAATTACTGAGACAAAGACATCGGTAGCTCCAGAGCTGGACTGATATTATATTTTGATAATTAATTTAATTTTTCAAAAAATATATAAATGATTTGCAATTATAATTGATAAACAACAACAAAAAAAAACTTGTTTTATTAATCATAATTTATTTTCTCTTATGAATAAATAAATACCTTAAGTGTAGCTAATCTTAGGGCTGCAAAGCCGACCATTTGATCGCTTTCGGTAATCGAGTCGGGAATTCGCATATCTTTGGGAAAATAATGATCTCTCAAAGCATACTATAATTTTCAATTTGTTTGATATATATAAAAAAATAAGTGGGAAAATAACAACAACAAAAATTTCAATTATTAAACCAATGTTTTTATGTAATTATTTGTTGTGTTGTATACCATAATCACCCGAACCATCACAAAGCCAGCACTGGCCGCAATATCTACGGCGGCAAATACGGCCAATAATAATACCGATTTGAGCGATACATCTCTCTAATAATAATAATTATTATTATAAATATATATTTAATCAAATTATAATTTTGTTTTACTAATTTAAATGATTGGCTGTTATTATGCTAATTTTTAAATTTATTTTTAGTAAATAACATTGAAAAATAATGCTATAATAAAATTTTAATAGTGTATACTTAATAAAAAAATTATACAATTAAAATAATACTTAAAAATAAAACTATTTATAATATATATATAATTTTTGTGACATTCCCAGATGTCAATTGATAGTATAATTATTTATTATATTTTTTCGAGGGTTGAAATTATTTATTTGCTTAATAATAAATAGATAAATAGATAAATTGCTAATAATTTTATGCATTTATTAAAATTTATTTTTATAAAAAATAATTAATCAGATAATTTAGCTTTTAGTAAAAAAAAATGATTTGATTACAAATAAATTTGGAATTTTTTTAAAATAAAAAAAATCTGTTAATTATAGGACACATTTTTCCCAAACTTAATAAATAAATTAAAAATAATTCAAAATTGTACACCTGTTTGCATTAGTAGTAAACCATTGATTGGATAATTTAATGGATTGATATATATTAATATAAATTGATATTATATACAATATATTATATGAAATTGATAGTATAATTGTTTATTTAATTTATATACTGTATAGATATAACAACTACTGTAATAATTATATACCGGTATATATATAATCCACAGTAGGCACTAAACATGTAATTTATTTTTTTAATAAGATTTAATGCAATGGATTTTAATTAAATTCACATTCAGTTAGAAAAATTTTATAATTTATTAATTAATTATAATTTATAAAATGTGTGTATGTTTTGCAATCGGCATATGATTTTTCAACTATCAAATAAATAGCTTATCATTGAATATTTATGACAGAAAAATAAAACATTAAGAGAGAGATTATCATTAAAGTTTTTTTTCCTGCTTTTTTGATATTATTTTTATTTATTTTTTTTAATACTGACATTAATACTACATTTGTTTGAAAATTGTTTTATTTTTGTTGTTTATTTATTTTCATAATAATAATAATTGACTTGTATTTTTCATAACAATATACATTATATTAAAAATAATAATAGACAACAAAAAAAATAAAAAAAATATTTATTATGCATGCATTTTGTTGTTGTTGTTATTGTAAATATAAGTGTCATAATTAATAACTATAATAAAATATGATAATACTGTAATAATAATAATGTTTTAAGATATCACTTACACTAGTATGAGTTTCATTGACAGCATATGCCATCCAGGTCCAACTATAACACACATTAATTAAAAATATGTACATACATTATTAATAATTATATATATACAGTATCATATATTAATTATTCAAATTGCATCAAACAATTTTAATTATCATTTTTTTTGTTATTGTGTTGCTAACTATCTATCTTATTATTTAAATAGTACACACACACACACACATATATATATATATATATATATTATATAAATATATATAGACTTACATACACACCATTAAATAATTAAGCAAACAAAAAAATGTTAATCAATCATCAAAATTTACAATAATTATTAATATATGATACCTTCAAATAATAAATACATACATACCTTATAATATAGACTAATACAAAAATAAGGCTAAGTATGAGTGTAGTCCGCGCCGACATCAACTCAACTGTGGTTTTTCAGATAAATATATTTATATTTAGAAAAAAATAAAATAAAACAATAACTTATTAATTGTCACAAATGATTAATTAAAAACAAAAATTTGGGTCGAATTTGGGGTTTTTATTATTCATTTTCTTTATTCATATAATAATTTTTGTTTTATATATATTGTATTTTTTTATTATTATTATTTATTTATTTATATATTTATTTCTATTTTTGGGTTACAATCATCATCTCTCTAATAGTTTGCCGAAATAAATCTATAGTTAAACATAATAATACATTTTCTAATAAAAATAACAATATTATTGTTATTATTATTACATTATTATCCATAATATTAGTGTCTTTCTCTCTCTCTCTCTCTCTCTCTCTCTCTCTTTCTGTATAATAGTTTATCTAAATTTAAAATACTTAATAATACTTAATAAGTTTTAGTATCTCCTAAACAAATGTTATTTTACTGTATTAACAAACAAAACATTGAGACTACAAAAAAAAGTTTTTATTTTATTAAAAAAAACTTTTTATGTATTAAATAAATTATTTGTTTAAAAATGTATTTTTATAATCTAAAAGACAAACCGATTAGCGTTTCGATGTCTTGTTTGAAGTTTTCAAGATTTATGATAACATTTTGCTGTTGTATTGTTGTTATCGCTGCTGTTATACTTGTCTTTGGATTATTAATATTATTGTTATTATTATTATTATCACTACTATTGAGCCCTTTTAGTATGTTTTTGTTGATCCAATCATTTGAAACAAATTTTAAATAACCGACTTCTCTATCGACTTCATATAATTTTCCAGTCAATAGTATTAATGCTAGAAATGATAATCCCTTTTTGAAAAAAAAAAAAATGCAAACATTATATAAATAATAATTTTTTAAATTTTGTAAAAACTAAATAAACATTTAAGTATTATAATCAGAGTTAGCAGACAACATGTCTCTATATACTAAAAAGATTATAATACATTAAAATAAAAGATTACACACAAAAAATTTAATACCTAAACATACAGTTTATTTAAATATGCATCACATCATGTAGAAAAAATGGCGCCAAAGTAAAAAAATTAGGTAAAAATTTTAACCTTTACAATTGCATAGAGCATCAAAAATAAAATTTAATAAATCATTAGTTTGATCTGAATCACTTGATACCCCACATGATTATAGTTGACTTTATTTTTTGTACTAAATCATTTTATACGACACACGATTATAGTTGAATGTCACGTGATTTTCTATAGCCACACATTACATGTGAATCACTATAGTCGTGTGTCGTATAAAATGATTTAGTATAAAAAATAAAGTCAACTATAATCATGTGGGGTATCAAGTGATTCAGATCAAACTATTGATTTATTAAATTTTATTTTTGATGCTCTATGCAATTGTAAAGGTTAAAATTTTTACCTAATTTTTTTTACTTTGGCGCCATTTTTTCTGTTCCTGAAGAGATATCAAAATTTAAATAGTGATTTCTTATACCTGTTTTGGATGCTTTATTCAAATCTATACTCAAAAATTTTTACCTAAAAATTTTTTACCTTGGCCGCCATTTTCTATATCTTATGCTATGCTCTGACAAAATATCAAAATTTCAATACTGATCCCCATGTCTCATTTTTGATGCTTTATTTCTGAAAATATTTTTTGTGTGTAGTTTATAATATGCAACGTACTTTATCCCTCTACTCCGCAACCCAACGAACACCGATTATAATTTATATTTATATATTGTATATTAATATTAAATCTATTTTTTTAATGACAATGTACTGTATATTTAATGTTTTTTTAAGTAATAATGTACTAAAAATAATACACACAGCAAATGATTGTTTGCATCATTAAACTAAAAAATTTATAAATTATACTAAATTACAATATTTTGGCAATAATAGTAATTTTCAATGATTTTTTCAAAAAAAAATTTTACAGCAAAAATTATTTTATTATTAATTTATTTTTATCAAACAAATTAATAAATTAAATATATGTTTTTAATCAAATCTAATTAAATCTCTCTGAATATTTGATTTATAATTTAGGATAAAATTTTATTTTATAAATTAATAAATACTTTTACAGAGTTTTATCCTTTAGAATTCAAATAAATAAATTAATGTAGAATTAAATAGTAATATAAATTTTTTTTTAAAAAATTAAAAACTATTAGAAGAAAAAATAATTTTAAAATTTTAATAAAATAACATATTTAGCAAAGAAAAACTTTTTGTTGTTGAATACAATTCACATAAAAACATTTTTGATTAACTTTTAAGTTAAAATATTTAACAATATATACAACAAATATTGCTATTAAATAATATTTTTTAGTATTATTATTATTATTAATATTAGCACATCAGTTATGTTAGTTTATTTACAGTATATTATATAATATAACTTATTATTTATTAGCTAATATATCAATATTTGAAAAACCATAACACAATTATCTATAGAAGAAAAAATTTATTTAAATAAAATAAAAAGTTTAACAAATAATTATATTTATTTTGAAATTAATGAATGATAGAAATCCATTGGCCTTTACAATACATTACAAGTGTTTTTTTTATAAACAAAATATAATATAAAATACAGTAAAATAAGTTATTATAGTATTATTTATGCCCTAAAAAACATACTTTCAATTTTTTATTATCGCTTAAAATGTCAAAATCGTAATTTTTAATGCTTTTCACACAATTATAAAAATCTATGTTAAATATAAAATTAATAGATATATATACAGTAAAAAAGTATATATGATTTAATTTAAATTGTTTTTTAACTGACGACAACAAGTTATCAATTATTTGTATCAATCAGTTTAATACACAACAAAAATAAATAATAAGATTATTTAATTTAATTGATTATAAAAAATATTGTTTGAGTAGTTTTTTATGATATATATATATAATTAAAGTTATTTTCATGTCAAGTATACTTAAGTTTTATGATTTTATATTTTTTTTTGGAGCTAAAAGCTCTCAATAAATAAATAAATAAAGTTATCAACAACAATAACAAAAATTATTTAAATAAATATAATAAAAATATATATAATAAAAGTTAATTTTCAATTAATTAAAATAATAATAATCTTAATTATATAATTAATTAATATATAATTTTAATTTTTTACATATAATAGACATATAGTATATCTATAGACTTACAATAGATAATGTTCTCCACGATTGTAACCGATTTCTAACTAAATGTATTTTATTTAATCCATCCAAAACTGATGGATAACTGGTAATCATATTTATCCAACAAAAAAAAATTTTTTGGGATGTATTTTACACACACACACACACACACAATAAATATCACACACTTAAGTATAACAAAACAGTAGCAATAATTTAAAATTAGTCATTGACTAAAAAAAATAAATAAATATTGTTTGTCTATCATTCAAACAAAAATTTTTGTTTTGTGTCCACACAAATCATATATCAATACATTGCTATATTAATAGCATAGTTAGTAGTTAGTTATAAGTCACTTATCATTTTTTATTTGCCAAACAAATCACTAGTTTGAGTGATAAAATACAAATTGCAAAAATTTATTTGAGAAAAACATTATAATATTAATATGTATTTCAATTACATCACACATCTCATTCATTTATACAGTACATCGAGAGACACCAAAACCTTGAGTTTTTATTCAATAATAAATAAAACAAATTTGAGTCAAATATTAATATATTATAAGTAACTATTTATTCAATTATTCAGTCAGTCAGTCAAATATAACTAAAATAATTTTGTTGAATAAAATTATAAAAATTCTTAGAGAGCAATCATATCATTAAAAATAATTATTAATATTTATTGAAAATAACAAAATATTTATAATATATTAAAAAATTATATTAAATATTAAAAATATTTTAATTTTATTAAAAGAGAGAGTATTTATTATTTTTTGTTACTTTTAACAAAATTAAAACAAAATATACACATAAAAAAACACTTTTCACTTTTAGCACTGGAAAGTTGTCATCATTTTTTGAGCAAAAAAACTATTTGGTATTTGAAAAAAAACTATATAACAAAACTTTTTTTCAAATAAAAAATTTTTCTGGCGATAAAAAACTTTTGCCGCTTATGTAGGACATTACGCTCCGGGCGTTTATCAGTATATATATATACAGTATATTTTTAAAAGGTGTTATTACAGGTATATATATATAAAGTTTTGCTTTTAACATATAAGTACTTAACGTTTTTTTATAATAATAATAATTTCAGATAATATTTTCATATGATATTTGTCGCGTATCAATGTTTTTTTATTAGTTTTTTTTGTTAATATTATAATTATCAATAACAGCAACAACAACAACAACAACATCAAAAAAACTATTTAAAAATAGATTATCATATATAAAATAATTATGTGGTTAAAACCAAACAAAACAACAATGTTTTTATTTGTATGCATAATATTTTTATATTAATATTAGCGAAAGTTTAGTGTCAGTATCTCTAGTATGTAGTGATAAAATGAAACTAAAATATTGTTATTATTTTTTATATATGATATATACAAATAAAAAAATACAACAAGACTTGATTTACAACTATTATATTATATATGATATTATTATGTCGTAAATACTCAACAGTTTTGCTTCAAACTATATAATATACTAATAATGAGAATATACTGTACTCTTCATTATATTACATAAAATGTTTTTTTTTGTTGATTATTATACTAAACATTTTGTATGTTATTATTATCATTATTTATAATTTCCATTATTATTTAGTTATGTTGTATAGATTGTACAATAAAAATATTATTTTATTGTTGTTTTATTAATCTCTACAGGAATTAAATATATAAATTGAAATAAATATAATAAAGAAAATATAGTAATAATAATAATAATAATAATAAAAAAGAGATTTAAAATCAATTTTGTAGAAAAATATTTTTCTCTCTCTCTCTCTTATAAAAAGTAATTGAAGGCTTTTGCCAAACCAACAAACAGTTAGTTTTCTTTTATTAGTTAACTATTATAAAGTATTTTTTTAGTATTATTATTATTATTATTTTACTATAATATAATATCAGAGATTTTTAATTCCTAAAAACTAAATGCAAAATAAATAAAAATTTTATTTAAATAATAATAATAATCAGATTCCAATGAAATCGATCAATTACTATTTAGTTTTTTTATTATTTGAAAAAATATTTATTTTTTTTAATTAATATCGCATAAGTGTTATCGCTATATAATTTAAATTGTAATATAACTTAAAAAATTGTATAATGAAAATAATTATAAGATTGATATTTTAAATAAATTTTGTATTATTGTATCTAATATACATATATTTGAATAAATAAATTCATAATTGAATGAATAAACAACAACAAAAAAGGCTATAAAATTCTCAATGTTTTTAAATATTATTAAATAAATAATTAATACAAATAATGTAATAAATAATTTAATTTAAAGCAATGTTATCTACTGTATTAACAAAATTTATAATTCAATTTAATTCAGATTACATACACTATTAAAACTATGTTATTAAATAATAACATGTTTTTAATTTTATATTTGTTAATTATTTAAATTTATTAATAATATTAAATTGAATTAATATTTTTATATTTTATTTACTCGTTTTTATGGACACACACACACATTCACTATTCAATAGTTATCCAAAAAATATTACTAGTTATGTATAAAAAAATTATTTTTAATTATCAATTACTGATTTAGTCTATCGATAATTTATTAGCTATTAATTATTAATGGTATGCTTGCATTTATAACATATATTTAAATAGAAAATTATCACATATTTTCATATTTTTATATTTTATATAACATTGCAAATGTGTACACACAAAATAAATTGAACATTAATTTTTATTACTTTGCAAATAATTAATTTTTTACTATTTAAAAAAAAGAAGTATATTTAGGTTATATCTATATAGTAGTAGTTCATACAAATGACTAAATAGTTATTGAAAAATATATATAATATTTATGAAATAATTTTTATAAAAAATAAGTAAATTAATTAAATTTTTATAAAAGTCATACAATTTCCAATATTCTGCACTCAGTTATCCTAATAGTTGTGTAAACGTTGATTGCCGTCGATTTGTCAAATATTTTATCCCATAAATTGAATGTAGATTTTTTCTTAGGTTTATTATTAGTGTTATTTAAATTATTTCTATTAATAATACTATTTCGGTGACACTTATTGTTGGCAATGGCCTCACAATTGGGAACACTGCCGATACCGAAGCGCCGGTAGCTATAGATATTGCTCATACGGCTACCATTCCTCAGCAGATTCATCTGAGCCGAGTGCTCGTAAAATATATTGCCGTCGCTTATCATAATTATAATAATACAAAATATATATTATATATATTTATATATATATTTAGAAATACATTTTAAATAAAAAAATTTATTAGTTAATTTTTTACAAACAAAATATTTTTAAAAAATAACAATTGATTTTATTTATTATTTAAAGTCAGACATAAATAATACAAACAATTTTCACAATAAAACATTATTACTGAGACTAATACATAAATATTTCAAAAATCTTTTTAAACTAATAAATAGTTTTTTTTCACAATATTTCGCATATATTATTATTATTATTATTTGCAACAAAGTTTAATAGATATATTTAGAGATAGAGAGAGACTAAACACTAACTACAGTAAAACTGACTAAAAAATAAGTTACTTAAAGCTTAACTTAAAAAACTATTATATAATTATTAGGTTTAGTAAAAAATCAGTTGATATTATTAGTCGAAAAAAGGTTTGCATTGATCTTAATACTAATAATAATTGAAAACTAAATAATAACAACAAAAATTTAAAACAAAATCATCTTTTATTTAAATTGTTTAACTATGCTTAACAAAAATATTAGACACACACACACACACACACACACACACACACACACACACACACACACATACATACATACATACATACATACATACATACATATACACACACAATATGAAGTCATGCGACAATTTTTTAAAATTTTGTTTATTGTCATTAATTATTTGTTTTTCACTGTACATATGCCAACAATTTAATTGTCTTTATTATTTATTTATTTGAAGATCATTTAATAAATTAAATGAAGCTTTTAATATAATTATTTAATTTTTTAATAGTTATTTTTTTGAATAGTTATATACTGTATATGCATTGTATATGACAATGAAAAAATAAACAACAAATTTTGTTATGGTTAATTTAATTTATTAGATATTGCACACAATTATCCTATGTGTGTGTGTGTGTGTGTGTGTGTGTGTGTGTGTGTGTATGTGTGTGTATGTGTGTGTGTGTGTGTGTGTGTGTGTGTGTGTGTGTGTATGTGTGTGTGTGTGTGTGTGTGTGTGTGTGTGTGTGTGTGTGTGTGTGTGTGTGTGTGTGTGTGTGTGTGTGTGTGTGTGTGTGTGTGTGTGTGTGTGTGTGTGTGTGTGTGTGTGTGTGTGTGTGTGTGTGTGTGTGTGTGTGTGTGTGTGTGTGTGTGTGTGTGTGTGTGTGTGTGTGTGTGTGTGTGTGTGTGTGTGTGTGTGTGTGTGTGTGTGTGTGTGTGTGTGTGTGTGTGTGTGTGTGTGTGTGTGTGTGTGTGTGTGTGTGTGTGTGTGTGTGTGTGTGTGTGTGTGTGTGTGTGTGTGTGTGTGTGAGTGTGATTCATAGTAAAAATAAATATATTAAATTATTTATTATTTTAAATGTCTATAATTATGCAAAATTATCTAATTTTGCATACATTTTGTTTGGCAATTTATTTTTTTAATACTATATATTTATGAATATATTTATTTACAATCAATAATATATTGTATAGTATGGTAATTAACTTTTTGTTTATAAAGAGTTAAATCATGTTTATATAGTATTTTAATAATAATTTGGTTTGATTTATTGTTTTTATATCTAATTTAAATTATAGTACAAATACAGTTTAATCAATATTTAGGGTTTAATTAGTTGTTTTATAATTATAGTCTACGATAAAACCCATTTTTAGCCACTTTTATGGTATTAAAATCCAAATTTGAATTATTAAGGTTTTAGTTTAGGACAAAATTGCTTTAATAATTAATTTCTAATATATTATTAAAATTAGATTAATTTGTTTTTATTTTTTAATATTTCAATCTAATTTTTCTACATATTCATATAGTGTGCAATAATTTTATTTATTTTTACTATTATAATTTTTTTTATTCATAATTACAAAATAATTTTATAATATTATTTTGTGTGTCTAATAGTTTGATATTTTAATTTGGTATTTATTAATAGTCAACAACAAAAAAAAATAAAATAAAGTCAAAACTATTGAATAAACTTGAAAACTAACCAATGTAAAAATATATAAACTAGCACAAATTTTAATAATTAGTTACTGTATGAGTTTATTAGGAATCATTGTTTGATATATCATATAAATAAATATTATAAAGTTATTATTATAGAATATTTAGTTAAATTTGTTACATTATATAAGTTAACATAAAGTTATTAAAGATATTGAATAACTGGTAGTATTAATCGCTTACAATATTAATTGGATACTATTTTTTTAAACACGTGTTAAATCATGCACACGTGCATTGTTTGAAACATTTATTTTTTAAAAATCAATCAATTTTATTTTTTGAATCCAAAATTATTAGCAATTAGTTAAATGTTTTACAAAAAAAAATGTTAAATAATAACTAAAAATATCAAATGAAAAAATAAACAGAAATCAAATAAATATAATATTATTATTTTTTATTTAATAGTTTTGATATTTATTTAAACAAACAACAAAATTATTATTTTTTAAAAACTATAAACAACAACAAAAATCAAATAAATTAGTTTTCAATGCAATAATTTATTTATAATATTTAGTTATTAGTTTTTAGATATTATTGTCGCGCGACATAACCTAACATAAAACTTAAAGTAAAAATATATTTAGAAATAAGTTATATTCTATAGAATAGACACAAAAAATATATCTGAAATATTATAAATCAAAATAGCAAATATGACAAAAGTCATGGACAGTAGTATTAGTAGTGACTTAATGTGTTGCATATGTATGGATGATGACGACCAGCCAAACAATTTGATGACCGGCCAGTGCTTGTGTCGGGGCAGTCAACAGTACGTACACTTTGACTGTTTGAAACAATGGATCGAAGTCTCGGGACGGCTATCGTGTACTGTATGCGGATCGGCCTATCGTAACCTAGTGGTCACCCGACGGGCCAAATCGTTTCTATCGTTTTTAAAGCACCAGTGGCAAATTGCACTGTTACTAATATTAAGTGGACTGGCAGTTTGCTTATGGAGCTTCAATTTGTTTGGGATCGTATGGAAAGCCAACAAACTTGGACTAGAATTCTATACAATTGTTATCATTTGTTTATTATTAATCGTATGCATTGTTTTTGGTGTTTGGTTAGCCGTAAGTGATTATAGTAATTGGAAATTAACTAATCAGACAATACAAGTGATACAACAGAAACAACAATTAATATAATGTGACAACAAATCAATTATAATAATAATAATTATTATTTTTGAAAAATCAAATCAACTCTATAAGCATTTAGTATGGTTTCTATTAATAATATAATATACTGTAATATAATATCTATAATTTTTATAAAATATATTTAATATTTTTTGTGATATGTAAATATAATTTATTTTGAATCCAAAATTATTTTAATTATAGTTAAAATGTTTTGCAAAATTAAATAATAACTAAAAATTTAATATTATTTTTTCTGTAATAGTTTTATATCCTATTTTGGTATTTATTTAAACAAACATAAATTAAACCAACATTTTTTCTGCACGTTTATTGTTTGTACTTTACTGTTTAAACTTACATTACATTTAACAATACCCGTATTAAAAAACACGTATAAAATCATTCACACATGCATTGTTTCAAACATTAATTTCAAAAAAATCAAATCATTGATAAATGTTATAAAATTAATTTATTGCCAAAAATCAATTGCGATCTAATAAATACAATATCACTATAGATTATAAGTAATATAAGTACAACTAAAACGAAAAGTTATGAAAACAAACAGTGACCTAATGTGTTGCATATGTATGGATGACGACCAGCCAAACAATCTGATGACCGGCCAGTGCTTGTGTCGGGGCAGTCAACAGTACGTACACAATGGATCAAAGTCTCCGGTCGACTATCGTGTACTGTATGCGGAACATCCTATCGTAACCTAGTGGTCACCCGACGGGCCAAAGCGTTTCTATGGTTTTTCATAGACCACTATCTATTTTTACTGTCATGTCTAGTAATATGTCTAGTATTTGGATACTGGAACTACCTGTTCTCTTTGGCTCTAATCAAAATCAATGATATTGATAAACTTTTGAAAATTATTATACTGTTTATACTTGATTTAGTATTAGTTGTTATATTTGTTTTAAGTATTTCGATAGCCATTTGTAAATATAGGTATTGGCGACTAAATAATCAGATAATACAAGTGGTACAACAGTTAAACAACAATTTCAATAATAGGACAACAAATCAATTATAATTATTTATTTATTTTTTAAAAAAATCAAAATCTACTGTATAAGCATTTAGTATATGGTATCAAATATCTATATATTAGTTTATATGTAAATAATATATGTATAAATTAATTATATATAATTTTATGAATCCAAAATTAATGCAATTAGTTAAAAAAAATTTTAGATAAAAAAATATGTTGAATAATAATTAAAAATTTGAATACAGAATTCAAATAAATTTAATTTAATATTAATATTAAATTTTGTTGTTGTAATTGTTTGATATCTTAATTTAGTATTTATTAATAGTCAACAACAAAATAAAATCAACAATTTTTGTCATTGCTTAAACTATTGTATAAACTTGAGTCTCACTAAAAACTAACCTTTATTATAAAATCAATTACATATATACTGTATATATATTAATATATATAAACTAGGAGAAATTAAATTATTAGTTAAAACTAATCACTCTTTAATTACACTCGTTGTTTGATATATGAGTTTAAAAGTTATTATTTTTTTAAAATATTTATATCTTTAGTTAAATTTGTTACGTTAGATAAGTTAACATAAAGTTATCATAATATACAGAATAACAATAGTTTTCAATAATCACTAGTTATAAACCTTACAATAATAATTGAATACTATTTTTTTAAACACGTGTAAAAGCATACATAATGTACTCACACATGCATTGTTTGAAATATTAATTTTAAAAAAAAATCAATCAATCAAATAGCAAATATTGTACAAATAAATCAAAAGTCATGGACAGTAGTATTAGTAGTGACCTAATGTGTTGCATATGTATGGATGACGACCAGCCAAACAATTTGATGACCGGCCAGTGCTTGTGTCGGGGCAGTCAACAGTACGTACACTTTGACTGTTTGAAACAATGGATCAAAGTCTCGGGTCGACTATCGTGTACTGTATGCGGAACGGCCTATCATAACCTAGTGGTCACCCGACGGGCCAAATCGTTTCTATCGTTTTTAAAGCACCAGTGGATAATTGTCATGTCATGTCTGCTAATAGGACTGGTATTTTGCTTATGGAACTATCAGTTATCATTGGCTGTCATAAAAATGTTGAAAACTAACAAATTTGGATTATTTCATGTGATTGCAATGATTTTCATTAATTTAGTAGTAATCATATCATTTAGTTTTATTATTTGGTTAGTCATTGATAAATATATGTATTGGCGACTAAATAATATGATACTACGAGTACAACAGTTAAACAACAATTTCAATAATGGGACTACAAATCAATTATAATTATTTTTATAAAATCAAATCTACAGTATATGGTGTCAAATACGATATATTAAATTAGTTTCTAATACAATATAATATATCTATAAATTATATATCAGTTTTTTTTTATTGAATCCTAAAATTATTTCATTTACAGTTTAAATGTTTACAAAAAAAATGTTAACTAATAGTTATTAATTTTTTATTGAATAATAAAAAAAATGAAATTTAAATGATATTTCTTAATAATAATAATAATAATAAATTTCTTAAACTTAATTAAAGTTAATTTTACTCTCAATAAAATCAATAAAATAAGATTAATATGTATTTTAATTTATTGTTTTTTATCAGTCAATACGATAGTTGTTAGACATAATTTACTAGATCATAAAATTATCATGTTAATTTTAATATATATATAATCTAAATTAGATTAAAAAATTTATATAAATTTATATTTTATTACATAGTAGTAGTAATTTTATTATATTTAAAGGATAACTTTTTTATGTTAAAAGTGTATATTTACTACAATATAATTAGCATTTAAACAAAAAAAATAATCAATTGCAAAATCATGAGCATTATTACAAAATACTTAATTATATATAATTTTTTAATAAATATTTAAAAAGAAATATATTTTTTATAGTTTTCATGTAATTTACAAATTTATTATATATGATATATAACTGTATAAAAAACATAGACATAGACAGACAGTGAGAGAGAGAGAGAGAGAGAGAGAGAGAGAGAGAGAGAGAGAGAGAGAGAGAGAGACGGTAGGTTTGTTGACCATCAGTAATAAAATGTAATCATTTATTATTTAATAGTCGACTCCAATGGACACGTATGTGAACGTGCAATGAAAATGTGACTCTAATATTGATATAATAGGGAAACCAACAAAAAATATTTTAATATTATTACTAACTTTTTTTTTATTATTATTATATACAAAATATTATAATTAGTTATTACATTAATGCTGATTATTAGCACACAATCATACATATAAACCACAAAATTTTTATTTTTTTGGATACCTTGGAAACCATGGTTATTATAACTGTGTGTTTTGCAACTTGAAAAATATTGTACAAAAAAAATTAAATACTAAAAAGCTTTTTTTGACTAAACAAAAATATTTTTGTATTATTATTATTATAAATTTAGTTAAGTTTATTAAAAATGTAAAAAATTTTTGTTTATATTAATACAGTATTAATATGAAATAATTTAATGGTTGATATGTTGCTATTAGCATTTGTTGGACATAAATATTTTGTTAAAATAATTATAATATAAATATTAGTAATATAAATGGGGAGTCGTTTAATAGTGTTATCTAAAGAAAAATTAGATTTTTTTTGTGTGGATATAATTAACTGACTGACAAACAAACAAACCAATTGATAGTAAACAATGGTTAGGATTACAATACAAAAATTTTGTTCGTGTCTTGAATTATGGAAGGGTTGTGTATTGGCCGGAATATTCTCAATGGTAAGCAATCACTAATTTACTAATTTATTTTCAAACAAACAAACAAAACAAATAAACAATAATAACCCTAATATTCTATACTGACTTTTCATATATATACTCTATATATTAAAAAAAACATTTATTATTATTAATATAATTAATAATATTTATTATTATCAATATAATTAATATTTATTATTATTATTGTTAATATAATTAACATTTATTATTATTATTACATTTTTTAAAGGCAACAAGCATATTTGACTTATTATGGAGTATCGCTCATATGTTGGAGGAAAATAATATTTTAGTATTTTATCTATGTAAGTTTATTATTAATTTTATTTATTGAGATCTATAGTATTATATAAATACTATGTGGAAAAAATATCTGATAATATTTATTAATTGTATTATCAATATATATTTATGTCATAATTTTTTTCAAGTGTTTACTTTGGGTATTCAAAGTGTGCTATTCATTATCGCTTCCGGGCTTTTATTTGTAGGACTTGTCAAAGTATATTATTATTATTATTTTATTTTGATAATAATATTATTATATAAATTAAATGATATTATTATTATTATCTTAAGTACTAATTTTATTTTTAAAAAATAATAATAAAAACAAATCATTAACTAGAAAGCCAAATGGTTATTACTTCCGTGGATTGTTTTAGCCATTATTGATATACTCATCAATTTTCTCATATCATTTATGGAGCTAACTATAACTGTAAGCAAACAAAACAAAATAATAAAATATTTATATATTTATTTTTTAATTAATTAATATTTATTTTATAAATCAATCCCATAATAATAATAAGAGTCGGACATATGGTTCGCCGTGTATTATACCGGTTGCCGGACTGGCCGTAACCATAATGGTTTGCGCCGTTTTGGTCAGTCATATATATTTTATCATATTTTAACCCTCTTTCCTATATATATATTTTAATAAAATAAAATTTTATATTTATTTGTCTTATAGTTATATTGCTTATTATGTGTTTTCGCACAATTTTTAATATACAATGGAAAGAATATTGGTAAGTATTGTTAATAATAAATTTATATATTATTTTCTAATATAACTAATAATTATAATATATTTTGATGAATGTTTTAATGTCATGAAATAATCATTTTTTGTTAAGCAAATTATAATTACATTAATATTAATTTTTTCTTTAAATACTGTCTGTATATTCATTGGAGAATAGTTCAAATATTTTCAATAAAATTTTTAGAAGAAATTAAAATCAAATAAATTATTTGAAATAATACATTATATAGTTAGTGATTGTTTACTATTATTATAATTTATAAATACAGTAAATCTTATTGTTTAGATAGAAATAGAGTCTTATTTATAAATGTTGATAAAATTGCTGATAAATACCAGTAGTTTTCCTACTATTGACAATACTAGTAGTCTATTGTAGTATTTTTAGACACCAATAGACAAATATGTAGGATATATACTGTAGTATATTATAAACAGTATATGAAAATATTTATAAATATTGATATAAAATTTTAATACAAAAATTTAAATCGGATTACACTGTGAATTACAATTTGTAATACAATATATAGTGCAATATAATTTTATAATTTCTATAAAATGATCATGGACATATATAGTATTTTGCTCCAGCATTAATTAATTTGTCTACAAAAAAAATAAATAATTCAACTAAAAAAATCAATAACTGTATTAATAGAGTGTAGTCAGTGATCCAATACACAAAAAAAAAATAATACCTGTATTTTTTAACTAAAAATTTTTTTTTGAAACTATGACAGTTGTACAACAAGTTGTTATAAAAATCATAAAAATATATTACAATTTAACACCAAAAAACTTACACTGATCTAAATACTTTACACACCAACAACAAAATCACACAATTTGTTGTTTTGAACCCATTGTTTTTTGACAATTTGACACGGATCACCTATTAAAGTAATAGTAATAATAATACATAAATGTCAAGTTTAATTAATCAATTTTTTTATTATTATTATTAGTAGTAGTAAAAGCTTAATAACAAAAAATTATTTGACGAGAAAAAATTACACATAAAAATTTACCAATAATTTCATAGGTTTTTTTTTGTGTTCAAAATAAAAACTACCGGGTAGTCTAATAATTATTATATTGATTTTAATGCCATTAAAAAAAATTTAGGAAAAAAATATAAATATTATTAGGCGTTAATTTTGTGAAAAAGTTAATTTTTAAAATTTATTTTTCTCACTCTTTTAAACTACACCTTAATTTTTTAACAGACAAAATATTTAAAATATTTTACAACAAAATTTCTTAATCAATAAAATAAAATATATGAATAAATTTAAATACATAAATAAATCTAATTTCCTCATAAAACTACTGTATTTTTTTTGTATATAAAAATAATAATTTATTTTAGTTTAATTAAATTAATAATATAATAATAATTATTATTATTTAGTCAATTTGGATGATACAAGTGATGAGCCGCCAATTGAAAACAATAATGTACTGTCACTGCCGCAAGTGGCCACACCACGGGATGCCTGGTAAATGGGTTGGTTGGTTGGCTACCGGTGCTCTCTTAATTAAAAAAAAAATTGGTCCAGTAGGAACTGTCTAGTTAAAATGATTATATAAAAAAATAATGATGATCATGATGAAATTTTTTTGATGAAAAATTCAACAAAAACAATATAAATTGGTATAAAGCGCTACAAAACATTTTTTGGTGTTTAATATATTGTTACAAATATATTGATATAAATATATTGATATTAAACAATTTATTTGTTTGACATTTAATTTTATTATATACTGTATATCTAACATTTCAATTCAAGCTAAATTCAAACCCCCAATTGTTTTTTTAAATATATATATTATACATAATGTTATAATTTTTTCTATAAACAAAAATACATACATAAATATTTATATTTTGTATAAAAAAATATTAAAATAATTGCGTTAATATAATATAATATGATAATAATAATAATTATTATTATTATTACAAAGTTCAAATTCAAAAATAAAAATTATCTGTAATAATATAATTATTTATTTTGAAATTAATTTGTTGTAATATCAATAACTGGATTTATTTATAATAAAAATTATAAATGTTATTTGATAAATATTTTGCTATTAATTTTCTTTAAAAAAAATTCAATGAATTATTTTAATATCAAACAATAAAATTGCTGTAACAGTAAATAGTTATATAAAATAATATTGATAATAATATTATTTTTAATACAGTATTATTGTTATTAATTTTTATCTAACACAAGTGTGTTTTCAAGTATATAAATTATATAATATATCTAAAACGATACAGTTAATAAAAATTTTTCAATAATATTTACTCTAAAAATAAGTTGCATGCTGCAAATTATAATTTTATTAATACAATATATACTGTATACAATCATGGTAAGTGTAGTAAAAAAATTAATTATTTTATTTACACCATTGATAAATAATAAATGAGTTGTATGATTTAATAACACTTTATTGTTATTTTTTTAATTATCACACACATACATACACACACACATACACACAATGTGTTATTATAAATTTATTAATCATAATTATTAATAACAAGTTTAGAAGTATTAAAGTAGATTACATATACTATGCTAACAATTTTGATAATAAAATATATATATATATATATATATACTGTATATTGTACACAGTTTGATGTACAAGTGGCAATACAAATACAGTATATGACATTTATCATATATAATATAAATTATATAATTTTTCTATTACAATATATATATATATATATCAGCAATATTTAATTTTATAACGTCTATATACAGTACAATAAAATGTTATTTTCCTAATGCTAATATAATACTGCTAATAATTGCTGATTATATAACAAATTTTGTTTAAATTAATAATTTAATAATAATAATAATAAATTATTTTTTTTAAAAAAACTTTTTATTATAAGGAACTTTTATATAGCAATAAAAATCTCTAAACGGAAATCCCTATATATTGTATATTACACTTTAATATAATAATATATACAATAATAACTATACGATAATAAAACTAATTAATTGTCAAATTTAGTTAATTTAATAATTTTTTTGATGAACTATAAAAATTCATTACTACCACTACTTATACAGTATTTTGTTTTGCATACTAAAAATGTCTTAATTTTTTTTTGTGTTGTATTAGTGTTTAAAAGATAAAAGCGATACAACAACAAAATATTTATGCAATATTTATGCAATTATATTGTTTTCTCGCAAAAATTATAATAATAATTATAATTATTATATTTAGTTAACACATTCACATTCACACACACACATAGACACCAAACAAAAAAACTGGTTATCCATATATTGCAGTATATGATTGACATCAAGTGTCGCTGCCTGTCATCACACACATCATTGTCCCAATCATTTGACATTAAAATAATAACAATTTAATAATAATAACAATAATAAAACTACAATAACTTAATCAATCAATAAAAAATAAAATTTGACCCCATCTAAAATGTGCATGCTAAAATAATTTTCTATACCCCTCTCTATCTATCTCTCTCTCTCTATATATATAATATAAATATTAGTTTATCGTTTGTTTGTCAAACAGTTTGTTTATTAAACAGTATTTATACTTTATATATATATATATTGGGGTTTAAAAGATAAATAAGTTTTTATTTCAAAACATTTACTTCAAACACACTGTACTTGATTGGCACTGTTGACAGTATAGGTAAAGTACAGCAACTATTAGTTAAATAGTATAGTAATCCAACTATTTTTAGCAATTATTTCATTTTATTTTAAGTATACATTTATTAAACGCATAGCTGTGTAGTGAATAATAATAAAGAATAATACAGAAAAACATTTGCTTTTTTTAACGCTAACTCCTCTCAAATACATTAATACTCTGTTAGTAATCATAATATGTATAGTTTGATAGGATTTTATATCGCAACCTATGGCTAACTAAGCATAGCTATGGCTATAGTATTGCCAGTGTTTTAGACATATATAGTTTTAGGAGAGTTAATGTTTATTGCATAGACTGTACTGTTGTGTTGTTGTAATGTAATGTATGTGTTGTTGTGTTCACCATAGCTATAGCTATAGCACTGCTGCTGTCGTTATAATTCAGTGAATCGCATATCACAGACAAAACACAAACACATAATACATATTCACTGAGAAAAATGTTATAATATTTTTATATATCATATACTGTAGTGAAATGACAGCCTTCAAGACGCGTCTCATATCATAATAAAACAACAATTTATTATTATTCAGATTATTATTATTATTAATATTATTGTTGTTGTCTTCATCATCATCGACAACAACAACAACAACGACAGTAGTGATGACCATTCAAGTGATGATTGTATAGATCAACGACAACAACAACAACAACACTAACCAGCCATTAGTAGTGTGTGTATATGTGAAGACAACCATTTGATCCCATCAATCATTTTTTAAAAGATATATAAATCATATATCTATATATAAATACAGTGACATTGGATTTTTTAAAGTGATTTTTTTTCATCTTCAATAAGCCATGAGTTGGGGCCATGAGTTGTGGGTATGTATTGTCGTCTACTCTGATCTGATACCAAAATCCCGAGTATAGTGTGTCTTATCGTCGGTATTATCGCTATATCACTATTAATCAGTTGGTCTCTTATAGTTTAGTCAACTATTAATTCAGATAATTGTGTGATAATCTGTGTGTCAATTATCATATATATATATATGATATGATATATACATCCAATAGGATATCCAACAACAACAACAATAAAATGTGGCTATAAATTGGTTGACAATTGTTTGTTGATGTTATTGTTAAATCAATTGTTATTATAATAAATAATTGATTTAAATTAAGTGTTATATTATAATATTGAATGATTTGTATGTAATGTATATATCATATCATTTATATATTATTTAGGATATTATCGGCCAATGTATCGTCGCTTAAATTATTATTTTTAATAAAATTTTATATATAATATATTAAAATGATTCATACAGTAGTTTATATGATAGATATATCGTTATAGTAAACATATCTGTCATTTAACAAAAAATGATTATTAATTATGATTTAATAAATTAGTGTTTATTATTATTATTAGTATCATTAATAATATTAATATTAGTGTTACCCTCTTATCTCTACATTATATATATATATAACTTATACAACAATTTGATGTCTCAAAAAACCTAACTTATCATATATCAAACCAAACAAACCACACATCATAACAATGAAATGCATTGTTTTTTGTTTGTTGTTTTAATTAATTAAATATCATTTTTATTGTATTATATGTAAAAAAAAACTAAAAGTTTTTAAATCTCAACTGTCGATCAAATAATTAGCCATTAAGTAACACCTCTCATGTGTTTTGTTTCATTGAACCCATTATTATAATTATTATTATGTCAATTATTGATATATAATTTGTCGCATATTTGTGTCAAAAATAATGATAATATGTTAGAGAGAGAGAGAGAGAGAGAAAGTTAAAAGTTTTTTTTAAAAATATAATTTGGGAAAATTATTTACACAAATAAATAACAAAAAATTTTAGGGAAAAAAACTTATTTAATATAATAACAATACAGTAATGAGATTGAAAATTTCAATTTGAAATATATATTTTTTGTAATTATATAGTCTATATATATTTATTTTATTAATAGATTGATTATATATATATAAATTGTTATAAAAATGTGTGAACCAATTTTGTTTTTATTTTAATTCATATGATAGCCTAATAACTACTGTGTTTAATATATATATATCATATTACCGGTACAATTATTTAAAATGAAACAAAATCGTAACTAATATTTGACGATCAATTTTTTTTGTAAATGATAGAAAGTTTTATTTTAATTGACACTATTTCAATATATATATATTTATATATTGAATTACAATATCATATATTTACTGTAGATATCATAACAATAATAACATGAGATCTACTCTTGTATATAGTAATTAAAAAAAAAATTGAAACTAATTTTATATCAAAAAAAATTTTTATTTAAATAAAATAAAAATATTAGGATCAATACGACAACCTGTCGGTCCATACCCATCGGGGCATTGAATTTCTTGATAAATTTGGCCAATTTGTTAAGGAAAGGGCAAACATTGAGATTGAATACGCGGCCAAATTGAGACGTCTGGTCAAGAGTTACCAAATGAAGAAAAAAGACGACGAAGAGAATCAGTAATTGAATTGAATTTTTTTTTTGGACACTATTTTCACAATTGAATTGTCACTTAATTTGTTTTTTTTCTCTCTTATAATAATAACTTTAGATTAACAGTATGTAAATCGTTTAATATGATGACCCAAGAAGTGGTTGATCTGGCCGGTCAGCACGAGACGATTGCCGAGAATATGAGTGCACAGATTGTCAAAGACATTGCCACACTGTTGAAAGAGTTGAAAGACGAAAGGAAACGATATCTTCAGGAGGGGGCGAAAAATCAGACGGCACTGCAAAACCATTACAACCAGTTAGACAAAGCAAAGAAGGCGTACGAAAAGGCCTACAAAGAGGCTGAGAAAGCACAGGACAACTACCAGAAAGCCGACGCAGATCTGAATCTATCGCGAGCTGAGGTCGAAAAGGCACGAATGATAGCCAACGGCAAGAATCAGATGTGCGACGAATGTAAGACAGAATACGCGAATCTCTTGCAAAAGTCGAATGAATTGCAACGACGACACTATACGGAACTGATGCCTAAGATATTCAATCAGCTCCAGGATATGGAGGAACGGCGGTCGGCTTGTATACAGAATTTTATGAAACAAAGTGCTCATATTCATCGGCAAGTTTTCCCGATTATCAACCAGTGTCTGGACGGTGTACTCAAAGCATCGGATAGAATTGATCCGAAAGAAGATAGTCGGCAAGTGATTGAACGATTTAAATCGGGTAATAATCCGCCCGAAGATATTCCATTCGATGATCTGAGTAATCCGCGACCCGAATCCGATAATAATGGCGGTATTCCGCGGGGTGTCGGCGGCAGTACTACATTGAACTATTCGAGTTCAATCAAATCGGAAACATTGAGGAATACACTGTCGGCGGCGAGATTCAAGAAAAGGGGCGGAATTTTTGGTATATTTGCATCAAATAAGGTATTGTTTTTTTTGTTTGTTTTTGCAGTATTTTCAATACTTTTGTTTTTTTTAATTATATTAAATATATCTTTACGATTTAAATCATTTATCAATTTTTTTTAAATATTTATTTCTCTCTTTTTTCCACTGATATCTATTACTCTGACATTGGACTTAACATAACTTTTTAAAAAAAATTTCAAATTTATCAACTTTTCTCTTAATATTTATCTATTTTTGTAAGTACTTGACTATATATATATATATATATTATTGCATTAATATTATTATTAAATTTTAATTTTTATAATATTAAACATAAGTTTATTTTTTATATATCAAAAAAATTAGTCCTAACATTTAGATAACACAAATTTATAATAATGTAATACTGTATTATAAATAGTGAATAATTTTATTTATTTATTTAACAATTGCAGTCCAATATTGACGATTCAAAGGATGATTACGCAGATCTACCACCAAATCAAAGGCGAAAACGAATACAAGCGAAAATCGACCAAATCGTTAAAGATATAGCACAAGAAACAGCTGTCAGGTAATTGGGATCAGCTTTTCTTTTATTGTGTGGATGATATATATACAGAAAGAGGTAACTCAATGGTAATTATGTTGTTGTTGTTTATTGCAGAGATGGACTGATGAAAATGAAACAGGCATACGAACAAAACAGTGCATTGGGTGATCCACTGTCCGTCGAGGGACAGTTGACCGAAAATGGACACAAAATGGAAAAATTTCAAACCGAACTCAAAAGGTTTCAGAATCTTTTGGCCGAAGTAGTTGATGGAAAACCGTTTACGCCGTCGGCCCAGAAAAAGTCGTCATCGCATCGAAATAGTATATCAGAAGATTCACTGTCGAGGAGTGCATCGGAATCAAGTGTTACCATAAACAACAATACGAATAATACTACTTCTTTTACCAATAATAATAATAATTTAAATATCACTAATAATGCTATTAATAATAGTAATAATCGGTCATCAAATTCACTGCAAACAGTCATTACTAATAATCATAGCAATCATAATAATCACAACAACGATACGTCGTCTCACGATAATAACGAGTATGTTATCATTAAAATATTTTTTTATTAATATTAATAATATTGTAAATTGTTATTAATAATTAATTAACAATTTAAAAAACTTTACAAAAATTACAGTTCAAATAGTCCTGAAAGTGGGATTAGCACGAGTCACCTGAGCATCGCTGACGTCGAGTTTGTCGATGAAGTCGATGGGGTCGACGATGTCGACACATCGTTTGATGATCCACTGCCATCGTTAGGGTCAGCCAAAGCTCTCTATGCATTTGAAGGTACCGGTAGTTTTGTTTTAATTTCCATTAAACAAAGAGGTATCTTAACTAATGATATTTTGTTTGTTTGTTTTTCGGTTGAATCTGGAACTACAGCTCAAAGTGAAGGCTCAATAGCAATGGGTGAGAATGAAGAGTTCGAAGTGGTAGAGCTCGATCAGGGAGATGGTTGGACACGAGTCCGACGTATGAATGAGCCCATTGAAGAGGGTTTTGTGCCAACCAGTTATATCGAGTCCAGACTATATGACAATAACTGCTGATTGATTTTTTTAAAGTTGATTTAAGAGTGTATTTAAAAATATTTTTTAGGCCTATAATTCTAATCTAATTATATATTATTATTATTATTATTGCTTATTATTGAAGTGTTATTATTATTATTATTATTATTGAGTATATATATATATTTTTTTAAACAAACAAAAAAAAATAATCAACAATTTAATGATGATTATGATTGCATTTGTTGTTAATGAAATTTTATGTTGTTTTCTGACACACACACACACACATACATATATACATACAGTTGATCCTCTAAATATTGTTTGTGTAAATGATGTCATTAGTAGTTAATGCTCTCTTTTTTTCTCACCCTGTTGTGTGTGTGTCCATTACTTAGACAAGTACGGTAAACACCAACAAAAATATCAACTTATTATTATTATTATTATTTTGTAACGGGTCATAGTCTCAACAATTAGCGACAATAGTAGGGGGTAATGATTTTTGGTTAAAAAAAATTTTGATATCTGGTAAACGTACGTACAGTACATGTATTATTGAAAAAAATATGTGTAGAAAATATCATATTTTGTGTGTATGTATATGTGTGTGGATATTAAAAAAATATTGTATATTATATTTTTGTTTTTTTAATAACATATAATTATCGGTAAATTTACCTTGTTAAAATCTATAACACTATTGCTAGTATCACATGTATGTGTGGGTGGGTTTACCAGATATACTTAAAATTAAAACCTATTAATTTATTATCTAATTTTTATTGTTGCTAATTATTATGGCAATGGTAACGCGTTTTAAATGGCAATGTGTTTTAATTTTATTATTATTATTTTAAATATCTTAATATTTTTTTCACCATGGATAGTTTTATTGATTGATTGATTTATATGATGACCACCCATTGATTTTAGTTACATTATTATTATCAATGAGATGTGTATTTTATTTATTTTTTTCAAAAACATAGTTTATTTTTATTAAGTATTTACAGTAATATGTTTCAAATATTTTTAAAATGATATCTTAATTTATTATTATTATTATTTATAATTTTATCGGTAAATTATATACAAAATTATGTAATAGTGATTGATTTTATGAATTGAAAAAACCAACATTTGGTGCTTTAATTATTAATATTTATAAATATTATTAGTTTATATACATTTAAAAATAACAATCAAACAAACCGTGATTATATAATGCATATATAATTATAATAGTTTATTTAAAATTAATATTTATTATTGCTTGTTATGTATTTTTTTTATTGAGAAAACAAAAATTTGCTTTAATATAGTATTTTTTGAATATCATAAATATTTGAAAAAATGTTTGAGAGAAAGAGAGATAAATATTGAGTTATTATTTTATTTTACTTGAGTGCCACATATTATTATTATTATTTTTACAATTGAATTGTACATTATTATTATTAATAATTATTATTATAATCACATATTTTTTATGTAATTATAAATTATATACAAACAAACAAACAAACACAGAAAAAAACATATGAATAATTATATTTTATTTTTGCTGATGAAAAAAATTATATAAAAAAGTTAAAAATGTATATATAAAATATTTGTATGAAATATAATTTATTATTATTATTTTTATTGTTTTTTTTAATAATTTTAGATTCCTTAATTTTTTCCAAACCATATATATATAATTTTTTATTTATATGATATATATTATGTTTGGATAATTATTATTTAAATTAGCCATATATTTTTTTAGGTACTACTACTACTACTGTTGTAAATGTAATAAATGTGCAAATCTTAATAATGTGATAATCATTTTTTCCATTTTGCAAAACAATTTTTAATTAATTAAAATTAAAAAATATAATCAAAGTATAAGTCACTATTGAAAAACAAAATTATAATATCTATATAAAAAAATATATAATAATTATTATTACTATTGTTTAATATTGTAGAAAAAGGGATAATCTTAAAGCTCTACTACACTAACATAACTCAGCCGACAAATATTTGAACTGTAGATCCAGGACACTATAAAATAGTTTATATAGAGTTTATATCCTTATTGAATCTACCTGGATAACATTTATATATATAAATGGGTAAACTATAATATTAAACTTATAGTTAGTTTAAAGGGTTATTACTGTGTTGTGGAGGTGTCGGGTTTTATGAATGTCCTTTTTTTACTACTTAGTTTCTAATTGTATATAATATTATTGTCATTCAAATGTTAAATTTAAACAATAACAACAACAAAATGCTATATATATACTGTAATACTGTATTAGAAAAAATTATTTTATGATGTCTACTATTTTACCCCCCTCCCCCCCAGCTATTAGCTGCAAATTGTAATGTATATTTTAAAATGAAAATGAGAGATAATAAAGCAATTATTGTAAAATTATACAGTAATTTTCCACATTGTAATATTCTACATTATCAACATTCTACATAAAATCTACCTTGATATAAAAATTGCTACTTATAGTTATAAAAAAAATTAAATTATAAAATTACAGTGTATCAAATACAATTGGAAATTTTCTAATAATTACAAAATTAGTTTATTTTACACTTACACAGTATACATGTGTTTTATAGCATTATTTATTAAACAATTAAATTAGATTTTTTTTAAAAATCAAATAACTTCATTAAAAATTAGTCATAGCTTTTATCATAACCTATTAAAAAAGTTATTTATTTATTTTAGTAATTATTTATTAATAAATACTGTAAATACCAATGTAATCATAATAATTTATTAGCTAATTAATTATATGATATATACTGTATATACATACAGTGTATATTATACACACACAATGATGATATGGTCAATAAATAAATATATATATATATACAGTATCATAATTTGCATAGATAATAATAATTGCTATTGAAATATACGGCTATTTAACTATAGGTACCAGTATAGTAATAAATTTATGTGTGTCTATAAATAGGATGCAATTTTTATTGTAATAGTGAAAACAAAAATTGAGAGCAATAACTATATACAGTATATAATATAAGAGATAATGCATTATTAAAAAAATATATAATAATATTTTCCAATAATAATCAATCAGTTTTTTTTCTCGAGACACTATTTTTTCCGCGTGTGGTCTAAATGTCAATCGGTGTCACACTTTTATATATCATACATGTATTATATAATGCGAAAAAACTAACTAACAAAACAAAACCAAAAAAAAAGTTAATCCAAAAATAGTAACACAGCTTACGTTGTTATACGCTGTATATACAGTATTAAAAAAAAGAGGTAATAATAGGTGTATTATAACAGTTATAATAATCAGTTATATCTTTTGAACTCAATATCAGCCAATATTTTATATATTATATAGTTTTTTTGCATATCATTTTGATTGCAATACCTAATAATGATATTATAAAAATACACGCATAGAGAGAGAGAGAGAGAGAGAGAGAGATTGGGTTTGATTGGTTATATAAGAGACATACAGTATATCTTATATTATTATATATGATATATTAATATATAGGGAATTAACAACAAAATAATAATAATAATAAAAACTTGTAGTCTACATATAATTTATTTTATTATATGGGGTTTTAACCTTTTTATATATACTGTATATATTTTTGACGCTATCTATTTTACCTGAATAACTAATAGCAAATCGATTTTTTATTTAATTTTTTTTAGTTTTATTTTTTAACGTTAGCAACAAATATTTAATATATATGTATATCATATGTATATTAACCAAATATTGTAGTTATGTTCTCTCTCTCTCTCTCTCTCTCTCTCTCTCTCTCTCTCTCTCTCTCTCTCTCTCTCTCTCTCTCTCTCAAAACATAAAGTTGCTATGAATTAATATTACGGTATATATATATATAAATAATAATATATCAATAATATTGATATATTGCATGAATAGTGTATTTTTTTCAACAAAAAACTTTTATACATTATAACTAACTGTATGTTATTGACTGCCGATTGACTATGAGTTGCATTAATAGACAACAATAACAACATTTAGTATGTAATACATTGTTGTTTATATTGATATCTAAAAACAAAAACAACAAAAACATATGAAATAAAAATCAGTGTTAATATCAAATGTTCAGTCATATCATTAGTGATTATTAGTACAGTATAGGTATGATATATACTGTATATATAAAGTATTATTATTATTATTAGTGTGTAATTTGTCGATACATTTAATAATATATTTTTAAAATCTCATATCATATATGAATTGGTGTCAAATCAATAACAGACTAATAAAAGCAAATCAATTCAACAAAACTAAACTATCATTCAGTGTGTATGTGAACAACGGGTATGTCATCAGCGGATGTGACGAATCCATACATATGAGCATAAAGTAGTAGAAGAAGTCATGACGTCCAGCATCGGTGGTGCAGCAGATCTCGGATATAACAATAACAACAACATTAGCAGCCATAACATCATTGACCAGAATGTGACACACGTCGCGACCGCCATTACTAAGGCTGCCGTCAGTGCCATAGCCAACAACATCAGCAACAACAACAACGACACCACAGAACCGATCGCCAATGGCCACTACGATTGGCCAGCGAGCGGCTCGTGGATGTTCTCCAATCGCGATGTACCCATACTTATCGGTGCAGCTGCTGGTAAATGACCAAACCTTTCCACATCCTATCCTTCCTCCCGATAAAGACAACCAACAATAAAAAAAACCATTCATTAGATACTTTAAAAATACCGACCGATTATCTGTGTCTTTAATATTGTCTTTTTTTCTAAGGAGCCATTGGTCTCATCGTAATCCTGTTGTTGGCGGCCCTGATCTGGCATTGCTGTCAATACATGAATACACAGAAAACCAGTTACAGTGAGACCTAACTTCTTAATTAATGACACCTCTGTCCTAACATCCTCGACATCTCTTTCTTTTTGTGTGTCCTATCAATTGTCTCATTAGGTCTTGACGACGGTGGTAGCGATAGTCAACGTAATAGTGTCGGCAGTCGGACCTCAAACTTGTATATCAATAATCCAATGGATTCGTCGACTGGACTAATCATTGGCCAGAAGAATAGTAGTGCCATAACTCGCGAACAAACATCACTGAAGAGATCAACGACCGGATCTTCTATTAGTCATAATAATAACATTAGAGATAACAGTGCACTTCAGGTACAGATTATTATTATTATTATTATTGCTATCATATATTTCCTATAAATTATTTATTGCTGTTATCACCTGAAATTGCTTAGTAATCGTTTGACAAAAAAAATTGAGATAAAGTAATCATTATATCATATATTTTTTATTATTATTTATTTTGTAGACAAATAATACTCAAACACCTATTATTGAGTCAATTGATAGACACGGAAGACACCAACAGTTGACTGTTTGCGACAACTTATGCGCCGTCGATATTGACAAAGAAGAAGAAGAAGACGACGAAGCCGTCAACGAAGATAACGTCAACGACAATAGCAGACGACGACGACAACAATCAGTTGATACAAAATCTCTTGAGATGGAATTGAATCAGAAGAATGAGTCGATAAATAATTATCATCAAAGAAGTCATATGTATATTACAAGTAAACATAATAATACTAATATTAATAATCAAATCAATACTACCGATGATATGATCTATAAGTCAAAGAGTCTGCCGTGGAGTCAATCAAATAAACATAAATCTGTTACCATCGATGACGAAGTTCACGAGTTTGGTGCTAAGGTTTGTTTTGTATTATTATTATTTTGTATTACTTTTTTTAAAAAGTTTATATTACTGGTACTGTAATATCATTGAGGAAAGTGAGATATACCGTAAGTTAGATTAGGTGATAGATATACCTGTAGTTTTTATGGTTAAAATAATTAAACAAATTACCCGTTATAGTTAACTTTACTTAAATTGTAATAAACATATATGTAATATATTTAAATTTTTTTAAAAAAATTGCTATTATTTTGTTAATTTGTGAAACTGGTTGTGTGAAAAAAAATTAATTTTCCAACTCATGATTACCACTAGTATTTATTTTGGTGAATATAATATTAACTAATAATTTTTTTTTAAAAATTAAGTCCAAATATTATACGGTATATAAAAAATGATTTTTTGAAATTTAAATGTTAAGTCATTATTCATTATACAGTATAAATCAAATATTAATGTTAAGGTTTTTAGTTAACTATTTAGTGTTTTGTTTAATTATTATTAGTATTATTTGACCGAAAAAAAAACAAACAATTATTTTATTTTATTTTTTAGGTTAACTTCAGTAAGAAGCGAAAGAATCGGATGCGCAACGACAGCGCCGCTGCCATTGCACTGAACCGAAGCGGAGGAACCGATACCAACATAATTAAGACATCGTTAAGACATTCGCATAAAGACACCGACACTCTGGTAGATAATGAAGCCGTTGTTGTCTACGATGAAAGAACTGCCTTATAGTGTTGGGGAACGACAACAAAATATCAATAATTTAATTGTAAATTATCCTAACAGTCCTTATTTTGTGTGGTATAATAATAGTCGTAAAACACACACATAAAACATTTATTTTATATTTTATTTGACATTTAAAAAAAAAATTGTGAATAGATTTATTAATTTATTTAATTTATTGCATTAACATAATTTACATTTAATGTATTATTAATTACTAATTTTTAGTTTTATTTGTTTTCTATATATTTTCATGTTTGATGATAATAATGTTTAATAGATTGCAGGAATTTATTTTATTATATATTTTCAATGAAATACAGTTTAAAATTTAAACTTTAAATACAAGTAATAAATTATAGTCAGTATATCAGAAAAAGTGATTATTATTGTACTTTATATACAATATTTATATATAAATTATTATATATTGTCTGATAATGAGAGAAATTTTTTTTATAAAATAATTATAATATTAGTCATTTAGTAATGTTATCTTTATATTGAAAAACAACTATTGTTTACGATAACGGTATTAACAGAGTATAGTATAAACTTATATATATATATATATATATATATATATTGATTTTATGAACAATTATATACAATATACACATACCTACATACACACACACACACACACACACACACACACACACACACCTGATAGTTACAAATACATAGTTTTATATACTGTATTATTTTAAGAATTTAACTATAACTGTATTGTAATTTTATTAGCAATTAAAAACAAATAATAATAATAATAATAACATAAATGTTAATTTAATCTCAAATATTACAATATTTTATATAAAATATCTTTTATTATTTGAAATTATTTCATTAAATAGTTTCATTAAGTTTTGCGTTTATACTTAAAAAAAATAAATATTTATTTGCAACAACAAATAAAATTGATAGATTTTTTTCCAATAATAATTATTCAATAAATAATATGATATATATATTGGAGAGTTTTGTAATAATTATTATTAGAATAAAACTAGATATTTTCTAAAATGTCGAAAATAATAATAATAATATCGAAATAAAATTATATAATATAATTGGAAGTTTTAAAATTAAGATACAAAAAAAATTTTGAGGAAAAACAACTAAACTGATTGATTGACTAAATTATTTCAATTTTTATTGTATATTAGTTAAATAAATATATTGTTTAATAATAAACGTCTATATATGTTATTTAATAATTACTAGTGATATCCATATATTAATTATATTTACTGTTATAATTACATATCAATCGGATATTGTTGACCCGGTATTTGCATTATATTTACAGATATTTTCATCGGATAAATATAAATATATATTTATAAATGTTTTCAATTGATTTTACATTTTGTTTTAAATACAGTTTTTATTCAACACAATTTAAATATTATTAAAATATACTATATTACATATACTGAATATTTTGTATATATAGTATATTTATTTCTATTATTATTTTTTTTTCATTGATTATTATAACTGTTAAAAGTAAAAAATAATTATTTTATGTTAAATAATTATATTTCAAATGGTATAACATATTAATTTTTTTATTCGCCAAACAATATAATATAAAATTTGAAATCGTAATCAAAATAAATAATAAAATAAAGTTTAGTCTCAACAGTCGATTTACATTAATTTAATTGCAATTGCGAACAAAATAAAAAAAATATATAAAAAAATATAATTAATTACCGGTAATTAAAAATAATAATTGTTCACCTAGAATATATATATATATATATATATATACAGTATATACCGCATATTTTTGATTACGATTTAAAATTTTATATTATATTGTTTGGCGAATAAAAAAAATAATATGTTATACAATTCGAAATATAATTATTTAACATAAAATAATTATTTTTTACTTTAAACAGTTATAATATTCAATGAAAAATAATAATAATAGCAATAAATATAGTATATTTAATATACTGTATATACTGTATACAAAATATTCAGTATATGTATGTAATATAGTATATTTAAATAATATTTTAATTGTGTTGAATAAAAAATTGTATTTAAAACAAAATGTAAAATCAATTGAAAACATTTATAAATATATATTTATATTTATCAGATGAAAATATCTGTAAATATAATGCAAATACCGGGTCAACAATACCCGATTGGTATATATGTTGTGAAAATTTATCTAGATAATATAAATAAATGATGCTTATTTGAAATATCTTGGTCATTTTATCTGTTGTATATAAATTATTTACATGTACAATCATTATATTATTATTATTATTATTATTAGTAGTAGTAGTAGTAGTAGTAGTAGTAGTAGTAGTAGTATTGTAACAGTACATGTAGTATTACAATGATTGTAACAAAATTATATACATTCATTTATTAATATAAAAAATATATATAAATAAATAATATATAAAATTTCTATTACAAATTATTATATATTTATATATACAGGTACTGTACTGTATATATAAATATTATATAAAATGTAATAATAAAGTTATAACAAAACTATATGATAATTATTATAATAACAATTATTTCAAATATTGGCACCAAATTCACTGTCATATTATATATATATATATATATATATATATATAGAGTCTTAAACAGCGGCGATGATAGCGGCGATGCTATTAATTACAATTATCTGGTCAACAATACATTGAGTTAAAAAGTGACCAAGAGCAATGTTGTAGATAATTTTATATTGGATAAAATTGTAATTGGTCATTTTTATTAATTAAATGTATGATTTGCCAGATAATTGCAGTCGACTATCATATATATATATATTTTTTAAACAGTCGACTGTAAATTATCTGACATATAATACAATTAAATTAAAAAAATGACCAATTACAATTTTATCCAGTATAAAATTATCTACAACATTGCTCTTGGTTATTTTTTAATTCAACGTATTGTTGACCAGATAATTGTAATTAATAGCATCGCCGCCGCCGCCTCTGTTTAATACTCTCTGTATTTAAGACACTGTGTAACACTAAACTACATTACAGTATTAAATAATATAAATTTTATCCATTGAATGCTGTATTTGTAATGAAATGTCTATAGAATATTACTATAGAGAGCGCAATCATACATACAGTGTGTATACAGATATAGGTATATATGTATTAAATACATAGTATGTATTACATACTAAACTAATGGGATATTTATAATATATGTATTGTAAGCGATATTTATTAATACATACTGTACTCTATGTATAGTTTTAACACTTTTTTCTCTCTCGCATACATTATATACAGTATATTGTGTTTGTGTGTATGTATTGACTGTTTAGTGTGTTTAGTGTTTAGTGTGTCTGTCTATTGAATAATAATACAGTAGTAGTGATGACAATAATATTACCAAAAATTAATAATAATAATAATAATTGTCACCAAAATAGTTGATCCCAAACACACAAACACATTAAGGTGATACTTAACGGACCAAATTGACTCATCTGACTAAACCAATTGGCAGACAGACGGCAACATTAACCGACAAAGAGTGACGAAACCATTGTCCACAACAAATCATAATCGCATCGCCAGTACTGATGATGTCATGAATGTCGATACCAATTGGTTTTTGTGTTGGGATGTACTGTCGGGATAATCATCAACACTATCATCATTACCACCACCACTGAAGACAGGACACACATATATATGACTATACAATTTAGTTTAGTTGACTGAAGAGTCCATCCGTTTTTTTTGTTTGTTTAATACATTGTCTACATTGTTGTTGTTGTTGATCACATACTTGTCCTCCTGAGTGAAGACTATCTGTGTGTGTGTGTGTGTCCATTACATTCAAGAGGACGATGGGTCCCGAAATACATTCTCCATTGTCGTCCAGTGATGACGACCTGTATCTGAGTAGTCAAAACAATAATAATAATAATACTGCTGCTGTCGATGACGCCGGCGGTGAATACGATGATAACAGTGAGTATCCGCAACAATCGCAATCAGACGTACAGAAGCATCGCCGACATCGTGGCTCACACCGTCATCGCGACCATAAAGAGCGTAAACATCGTCGCCGGCGAAAACAGTCGTCGCGTCACCGAAAGAAGCGAAGTAGTAATCATGAAGTTGAATACGATTTTGAACCGAAACCGCAGATCAGATCATCGAAACCGTTGGTCGAATACGACCAGATCAGCGAAAACAGTGATCTTGGATCTGATCACAATAAAGAGGTTTCATATAACATACAATTTGTATAATCAATTGTTGGTCAATACCACATTTAATGATATCTCTTTTATTTTATTATCACTTAAATTCTAGGACGAGATAGAAGATGGCGAAGTCGATGACGAAGACTTGAGCAGCAATTCATTGGCGGCGAGAAGATCTCGATCACCGCCGCAACCGATGATAGAAACCTTACGTAAAGAATCGTCTCCCCAGCAATTGTTGTTAGCCTCTCGTAGAGAAACACCGCCGCAAACGGAAACGTTTCGCAAGCAGACGCCGCCACCGCCACCACAAGTATCCTCACGTAAAAAGTCTCCACTATTACCGCTACCACCATCGCGTAGTAAAAAGTCTTCACCACTGTTACCGCTTCCCTCAAAAGAGATCCAGTCTCCACCACTACAACAACAACAGGAAACCTATCGCAAAGCGACTACTCCTCCACTATTGTTAAACGTTTCCCGTAAACAAGATACACCTCCCCGATTGTCAGCCGCCCGTAAACAACAACAACAAACGCCTCCACTATTATCTCGTGACGAAACGCCTCCACCATTGGAGACCTTCACCTCTTCCTCTTCTTCACGTAAAGAAGTTATTTCTTCTCTAGAATTGACTCGTAAAGAATTATACGGCGGCGATAATAGCAACAATCAGCGGCGGTTGTCGCCGCGCGACCGAAGTCGTACTCCGCCGCCGCCACCGCAGCAGTCGCACAGTTCGTCTTCATCGTCACACTATCACCAGAAACGGTCGATGACACCGCAGAGGTCGTGGACACAGAACAAGCAGCAGCAACGACGGCAACAGTCGCCACCGCATAGCAGTCGTTCGCCGCCACCATCGCTATCTCATCATCGAATGTCGTCACCGAAATCGCCGCCGCCGTCTAAACAGAGTAGTAGTAGGCGACCGCTGACGCCTAATAGATCGCCGCCGATGTCATATCATCATCGAATGTCGTCACCTAAATCACCGAAACAACAACAACATCGACACCGTGTATCGTCGTCTCATCGGTCGTACGAGAGTTCGCGCGATCGACTATCACCTTCTGCGTCGAGTTCGCGTTCTTCTTCGAAATACTTATCTCGCTATCGGTCTTCGCGTTCCCGTTCGCCACACTCGAGAGGCGGGGGTGGGGGTGGCAGCCGATATTCGCCACCTCGTAGTAATCGGTCGCATCGCGATCAACGCCGTACACCACCGCCGCAGTCATCGTCACGTGATAGACATTATCGGCGATCCGAAAGCCGAACGCCACCTCCAAAGCGTTCACATCGTAGCTCTCGATCGTCTCATTCGCCGCGAGACGACTCACGTAATCGTAATTCAAACATTCTTCTGGACAGTAAGTTTTCGTCGACCAGTTTTGCAGCCGAACTGATGAAACGAAAGAATTTCAAAAAACAAACGCCAATGAGTGGCGGTGGTCCGTCATCTGAAGGACATACATCTTCGACGAGCACACCGACAGCGAATACGCCACTACCGCCACTAAAACAGTCGACAACACCGGTAAACCTAATGGAAATCGATGGACAATCGTTTAGTTCGACACAAAATGGTTTCGTAGCCATGAAGTCGACAACATTGCCACAGTTGCCGCTGCCAGTGATGGCATCGTCTGGTGGAACACCGACAGGGGCTACGCCGACCTCAACAACGCAACAGAACAATAAGAATCGTTTGCCAATGCCACCGCAATGCGGTACCAATATATCGGCCCTGCCGTTGCCGTGTACGTCACCAGTTGTCGATATGGACGACATGGATGACCAACAATCCGATTATTCCACACAACCGATTCTCAATCGACCAAAAATTGCCGGTAAAAAACCGTTACCTCATCGACATCAACAACAACAGCCCCGTTGTGTGGATGTGTTCGACATAATTAGTCAGATAGGAGAGGGAACTTATGGGCAGGTCTATAAAGCACGTGATACCGATGACACGTACGTGTTTTTATATTTTTTATCATTTAATAGTTTTTAATTATTTAAAATTAACTGTAATTACCGGTAATTAATTTTTTTGGACAGTATTGTTGCGCTTAAGAAAGTGCGGTTAGAAAATGAAAAGGAAGGCTTTCCCATAACAGCTGTAATTATATAATTAATTTTTTATTGATTTTTAATTGTTTAAAATTTTGCTTTATTTATTAAATTTAATTATTTTTGTTTTGTTTTCTTTGTTTCTAAAATAACAAAAAAAAGGTGAGAGAAATAAAAATTTTACGCCAACTAAATCATGCGAATATAATTAACCTCAAAGAGATAATCACCGATAAACAGGACGCTCTCGACTTTAGACGTGACAAAGGTTTTTATATTTTAATTATTAGATTTATTTAATTAACATTTTTAAAAAATTTTTTTAATCATTTTTTGTTTGTTTGTTTGTTTTTAGGCGCCTTTTATTTAGTTTTTGAATACATGGATCACGATTTAATGGGTCTATTGGAGAGCGGTTTGGTTAAGTTAAATGAGCCAAACATTGCCCATACAATGCGCCAACTATTAGATGGATTAAATTATTGTCATAAAAACAATTTTCTTCACCGAGACATCAAGTGTTCAAATATTTTAATGAATAATAAGTAAAGAGATTTTGTTTGTTTGTTTGAAATTACCGGTAATTATTTTATTATTAATATCCATACATTGTTTTCAGGGGTCAAATAAAGTTGGCTGACTTTGGTTTGGCCCGATTATTCAGCGCTGAAGACAAAATGAGGCCTTACACTAACAAAGTGATTACACTGTGGTATAGACCACCTGAGCTATTGTTAGGCGAAGAACGATACGGACCAGCTATCGATGTCTGGAGTTGCGGGTATGTGTCCCATAAAGTTATTGTTGTTGTTGTTATTGTTATTTACCGGTTTTTTGTTACTGTTATAGTTGTATTTTGGGTGAACTGTTCAAAGGGAAGCCAATATTTCAGGCAAATTCAGAGCCAATGCAATTAGAAGCCATTGCCAAATATTGTGGGGCACCCTCACCATCTAACTGGCCAGGGGTTTGTTGTTTTTATTATTTAATATTATTTAAAATGTGTTAATTTAATGTATAAAATTGTCAAACAGGTGGTCCATTTGCCGCATTGGAATTCAATGAAACTTAAGAAACAATATTCGCGGACACTTCGCGAAAATTTTGCATTTTATGCGTTAGTTATTTATTTATTTATTTTATTTGATTTATGATTTCTGTTTGGTTTAAATAATAAATTTGATCTAATTATATACAGATATTTATATTAAGTTTGAATTTATATATATATTTATAATACAATTTAAAGTTTTTATAAATTTAATTTATGCCTCTCTTTCTCCACACACACACACAGTATGCCAAAGTCAGCGCTGGATCTATTGGACGCTATGCTGTGTTTAGATCCATCCAAAAGGATTACCGCCGAACAGGCCCTTAACTGTGATTGGCTCAAGAACTTTAACAATATGACGCCACCATTGTATGTGGCAATTAAATTACAACTAATTTTATTGATATATCCAATATATCCAAAATTTTAAAACTAAATGTTATTATTAGATTACCACAAGACCAAGATTGCCATGAAATGTGGTCCAAACAGAGGAGACGCAAACTGGCCCAACAACAGGATACGACCAATAGTACGACTACTACTACTGCTGCTACTAATAATAATAGTAACAGCAATTCAAATCCAATGGTATCCAAATGACATGTTTACTACTACTACTACTCCCACTATTACTACTACACACATAAAAAAGTGAAGATTATATATATACATATATATATATATATTATATTTTTTTGATGAGAGAGAGAGAAATTTCCTCGACAAATGTTTTGTTTTATTTAATATTTTTGTTTTGAATTTGAAATAATTGATATTTTTCACCCAAAAAAATTGCGTTTTTGTGAGATAGACAAAAAAAAACATAATAACAATTAGTGATACAAAAAAAATTAGTTATCATTTTTTGATGGATGACTACAACTATATCTCTCTCACTATAAATCATATGCCGTCGAGGATTTGCACAGTGACTTAATCTCACAAAACAAATATAAATATATCCGATAACCGATTTGGACATTAAAATACAATTACCCGTAAAAATTGTAAGTTAATGATAATTTTGAAAATGATTGCCCGCGGTCCCATCATAATTGTCTGTGAAAAAAACAATTATTATGTAAATATATATAAATATTTCTTTAAACAAAAAAAACATTTAGTCACTGAACAAACAAAGTCGATGTTATTTGATAATAAAAAAATAAACAAAAAAAATAAAGTTTAGTAATTATACCACACAATTGTTGTTGTGTTTTGGATGATATGATGATAATAATAATAATAATAAAATTGGTATAATTATTGAATCCAGCGATGGCCGACCTCATGGTGTGTTTATATATAGATATTACTGATTGATAATACAATTTAATTGATTATTATTATTATTTAATTTTAATAAGTTTTCTATAATTATATGACATTTTTTTCGTTTCTTAATTTTTATAAATTATCGCAGAGTAATAATTAATAGTAATTTCTAGGAGATAATTATAAAATATATGAAATTGTGTTTTTTCGACAACAAAAATAAAATTTAAATTTTTTTAGCAATTTTATTTGCTAATTATCTACTGTACTGTATATAACGGTGTATAATTAAAATTAAATTATAACGGGTTATATTTGAAAGTTAACAACAAAAATTAAATCTTAATTATAAATTAGTTAATGTTTTGTACAAAACGATATACTGTACGGTTACCCAGTTATCTAATTTATATTATTAGACAGCTTATTATATACAGTATATATATATATATATATATTAGTTGTACTGTATTATATAATTAATTGTTAGTTTATTTTAATTGTTTGCTATCATTGAAAGCCATGAAATACCTACTGTGTATTAGATTCAATTGAGTGATCATTATATATATATATAATGTCATCAATTGATAGCAAACAAAAATAAATAAGTGAAAGTAGTTATCACTTAGATTGCAGACAATTTAAAATTTATTATTATTTTTAAATTGTAAAATAATATGTGTATTATCATTAGTATTATAGTAAGGATTTATTCAATATGTATATAAATTATATATATTTAGATATAGATATTATTGTCGTTTTCATAATAGATAATAATTATAATAAGCTTAACAATGTTTTTGTTTATCTATAATCAAAATAATTGAAAAGTTTAGTAGTTTTTTATATTGAATTTCAAAAACCATTACTGTATAACCCATGTTATCAATCAAGAAAAAATTGTTGTAAATTTTTTGCTTTCAGTCATATTTTATAATCTATATCAAAATATATATATATATAACTTTATATATATATATATATATCATTTTTAATTATCATATTTTGAGTATCAATTAAAAAAGGGTGTATATTATACACTGTATAATATTATATGTTTATACACCTTATATTTAGGTAAATGTTTTTTTACTAATAGTTAATATTCAAAGTTAATAAATGACCAAATAGTTAGTTAGTTAGTTATTTTAAATTATATTTTAACCAGTCGGCCATTGCTTACATCAATAATTATTTTAATTGAAAAAATTAATAATTATTTTTTCTAAAAAAAATAAAACATTTGAAACAAAAGTATTATATATATAAAATATATATGAATTGTTTTTTGATAAAAAAATGTTTATTAATAAATTATATTTTGTATAATTATAATAATAATAATAGCTATAACAAATATATATATGTATATATGTGTAATAAATAATTTATTTGTATAAATTATATTTATAAAAAAAACAAAAATATATATATAGATATAAAATTAACAATCAATTAAATTAATTTAATTATTTATTAATAATAATTATTTTATTTTATTTTTGTTGGTGAACTTTCCAGTGCCAGTGACATTTCATAACTACAAAAATCAATTGAGAAAAAGATAATAATTGTTTGTTACAAAAAAATAAATAAATAATTTCAATGAATTATCAGAGAATTTCAAGCAAAAAAAAGTATTACTGTATCGTATAGTAAGTTTAGATAATTTTTATTTATTAATTAAGATTTTCTAATATTTATTAATCTATATAATACTAATAATAGTATTTATACTGTATATTAAATGATAGATATCCTTGAATCAATAATTGCGTGAAGATTATTATTATTGGGGAAACAAATTGAAAAAAAACATAAACATTGCATACCATTGCTTATCGGTGATGACATCGATACCATTGGACTGGAACCAGATCCTGAAAATACGGGCCACTCGGGGAATGGTCGGCGTAAACGGTTTGTTCTTAATTGTCGGCATAAAACCTCTGCCTAATTGTTGTGTTTGTTGCTGTAGTGCCGTCAGCGATGCCATAACATTCTTCTGGAGCAACTGGATCTGCATTAAGATCTCGTATTGTTGCGAACACTTCTCAAAGTTTATTAATTTTACATCCGATTGTGACTATAATAGATGATAATAATAATAACAATTAATTAATTAAACAATTCATGGATAATAACGGATCATCCAATTGGGTCCACCAATTGATCATCAATTATATATTTAATATATATATATATATATACCTCAATATAATTAGGATAACGTGTGTTAATCATTGTGATATCAGTCAAAAATGTGCCCAAATATGGTATTGTTCCGCAAGACTCGTCTTCCAGACTAAATATTTTTTTTGATTGAAGATTAAGACATATTATAAGAAAAGTAAGTCAAATAGTCATTTACACCCCCCATCCTACCCATTGAGTGGTCAATTTGGTGGCAGACATATCATTACACCACCAGTACTACTACTACTGACCTCGCTTTAGACGTGCCCTCAATTATAAGCTGTGTGTGCCTTAACAGTGTCTGATTGTTGACATCGTCGACAATAGTGGACAACCATTTGAATGTGGATATCGATGCCCGGCTAAGTTTACTCCAGACGATTAGCTTCAAACGATAAATGGACTCATTTGTTAAGCCGGCTATTATTGCCTTTTATTAATTAATTAAAAAAAACAAACAAAATTTTAAATAGGTTTATAACAAACATTGCATAATTAAAAAATTTTTGCATAAAATTACTAATAATGCAACAAAAAAAACAAAATTTTAATTTCATTTTTACTTTTAATGAATTGAAATTTTTGATTTTCCTCAATTGATGGGCCACTTCAATCCAATGGGAGGCTACGATATGTGGGCTATTAAACAACAAATTTATTTATTATTTAGTTTATAAATTTAAATATAATAATTGTAAAACAATTATTTTTTAAAAAAAAATTATCGATACCTATGAGCTTTCAATATGGTTATGATTACATGTTTCGACAATTGGTTAAAATTTTTGATCATTGTTTCAATTTTTGATTTTTGACGCGAATTAGTGAGCAATGAATAGGGTTTTAGATATAAAAAGTTTTCCTAAAAAAAAATTAAAATTTTTATATTTTTTTAATTGACATTTTTGTTTTGTGTTTGTTTTTGTAAATAATTTTTTTAAGTGCATGATTTTTTTTATAAAAATTTAGTTATTGTTATTATTTTTCGATGATGTTATTTATTTAATTACAATTACAAATAATAATAATAATTAATTAATTGTTTACCAAATCAATTGCTGTGATTTGTTGGGCTATAAATCTTGGATCCAATTCCAGTACTGACGATGACTTGTTATGTGATTTCTGGTAATTTTAAAACAAAAAAAAATAATTATAATCAAAATATTTGAATAATTTAAACATTTATATATATTTTTAAAAAAAATAATTAAGTTTTGACAAACATATAACTAATTAGTTTTCTAATTAATTTTTGTTTAAATAATAATAATAATACCCAACAATTTATTTGGCAATTAATTTTGTAATCTTAAAAAAAAATTTTTGTATAGCTAACCAAAAATTCATTGCCAAATAATTATTTTTTTAAAAAAAGTGCAATTTTGCAAAAACAAATAATTGCTTAATTATTTTTTTGTTGTTGTTATTGTGTAAAATGTAATTTTAATTGTTTAAATATTTATCTATTATATATACTGTATTTTTTGGGAGTCAATGTTTTTTAACTACTATTTGATCAATTGCTTAAATTTTCTAAATTGTATGTCATTTGTTTGTTTTGTTATTTTTAGTTATAGTAGTATATATACAGTATATAGATATACAGTACAATGATATTTTTAAATTAATATTTATTATTTAAATAGTATCCCAAAAAATTTAGACAGCTTATGGTAATTATATAATTTAGTTAAACAATTTAGTTAAATAATTTTTTATTTTTGTACATTAATGTTAGTAGTATTTCTATCAATAATACATAATAGAGATTAATTTAATTTAAAGTCAAAAAATAAATAAATAAATTATAGTCATTATAATTAAATGTAATTCAATTGTTGACTGACACTGTCATCAATGAATATTTAATTAGCTAATTATTTTTAATTAGAGATTATTATTATTACTGTATTTTTTTATATTTATTTTATATAAATATACATTAGTGTAATAAAAATATCATTGAAAATGTTTTTATTTATCATCTTATAAATTGATTTACAACTAATTATATATCAAATTACCATGCTTAATTATTTTTTAAAAAATGACATTTAAAAATCTGATGATTTTTAAAAACATAATTAATTATTAAATTAATAGGATTTTCATTTTTTTACACACATTTATATTTAGTATCCAATATTGAAAATTAATGTTTGAAAAATTGAAATTATTTTTTTATCATGAACTACATAGTTATCAGCAAAAATTAAATATTTTAAATATTTAAATCAAATTTAATTACCGGTTGTAATGAATTTATTAGACTATATTAATAATAATTAGTTGAATGAAGGATACTATTTGTACATAAATAAAAAATTTAAATCAGAGCTCTATATAATAAAAAAAATTATTATTTGCTTAAACTATATAATTAATTTTTATAATAAAAAATAATTTAAATAATTACAGTAGTATATAGTTGACCAACATATTTATTACTGTATCAATTGATATCTATTTGTTGGTTAATATCAATATCAATATAGGTTGAAGTGACATAAAAAATTGTGTGTTTAACACATGTTTTTTTATATAAAAAAAAGTATTTTAATGTCAATTTATAAATTGATTTATTTTTTAGTTTATTTATTATTATCAATCAATTGATTAATTGTGTGGTCTCTTTAAATTTTTTTGAAATCATAAAAATTTTTGGTATCAGTGGGTCATATTATATGCTGTACTATAAAAACTAGTGCAATAAAACAAAAACTTAAATAACTTTATAGATAAATAAATACCTGATTTGATTGGAAAACATCCGGTGTTGGATCAGGTTTCATGTCTAATATATTCAGACATTTTTTATATATCCTTTCATCGATATTAGGTATCGATAATAGTTTGTCCACAAGAAGTATTGGCGACTTATTATTATTAGTATTATTATTAATAATAGTAGTATTAGACGATGAAACTGATGATGAATTAGCTGATGAACAACAACTGCCGCCACCATTGATGGAGCTATCAATTGAATCATATGTATTGTTGATTATCTGATTAGTATTATCACTGTCTTTGCCATCGTTTGTTGCGATGAATTCAGTTTTAAAATCTTCGCTATAGTTGTCTAACCAATAGTTTAGCAGAAAATTCAATTGTTTTTGACAACACAGTGACATATATTTTAAGATAACTGCTAACAGTTGTTGAGGAGGATGGTATTGTCGGTACGTGCAAAATAACACGTGCATAATGTGGGCCACATTATTGCGCTCCTCTTCGAGCACTTCCATTATCGGTGGCTTCGGCGGTGTCTGACTACTACTACCACCACTACTAATGTCGGTATTACTGTTGTTCGGTGTAACCAATAGTACATATTTGACGATATGATCCAAAGTGGCCGCTCTGATGGTCCGCGTTTGACGGGTTTCCCATTGAAGGCACTATTTTATGAAGAAATTAATAATAAAATTAATTTTTGTTTAAAAACTATGTATTCAATAGACATTGACAAACCTGTTGGTCATCAAACCAAGTGGTCGTACGTTTCGGTTGTTTCTTATTATTATTATTATTATTACCACTAGATGTGGATGAATCTGTTTGATCCGATCGGGTCACACAATCACTACTATTATTATCACTATTATTTAAATTGAGTCGATATATGTCATTATAGACACCAGAATAAGTGATTTTCTTTAAATAAATTGAATAAATAGAGTCTTCATTTGATTCTTCGCCCCAAAATTTTCTCAACTTTTTCTCGTTGTTCATCAGATTTCTTGATTCACCACTAGTTTTATCGCCAGTTTTATTATCGACACTTTTCGATGCCTTTTTGCGCGACGAACCCATTGTAGCCAACGATATGGTTGGAGTGGCCATCGGGACGGGTAGGGGTCGGGGCCTCTCTCTCTCTCTCTCTCTCTCTCTCTCTCTGGTGACGACTAAACACTAATATTATAATTTTTTGGACACTTTTTTCTTATATAAAAAATAAATAATATGTTTTCTGAATCAATCACTTAATTATTATTACAATTATTTATATATGAAGTGTGAATATATATTAATATATAAAATCAATGAATACATAGCAACGACTTATAAGTTGAGGAATGTTTGATAGAAAAAAATTAAATAATTTATAACAAAAATAATTTAATGATTTATTTGAATTTATTTCATTCATTCACCCAAAAAAAAAAAACAAAACAAAAACAAAAAAGTCTTCACCAAAATATATGGTGAATGGTATGTATGGCTCCTCTTCTACTACAAAGTACTTCTTAAGAGACCTGAGATTCTAGTTTTAACCATCAATTGGTTTCAGTTGTTGTTGTTTTGACAACAAATCATTGGCACTAATAGTATATATATTTAGTAAATATATTTTATTTAAGTTATTTGAGCACTTGTTTGTCGACAACCACTTGTTTCATAACTTTTTTTTTATTTATCTATATATATATAAATGTTTTTTGGGGTTAACTTTGCGTAACATTTAGTTTATAACAATTATTATTTAAGCCAAAGACGCACTCATTTTTCAAGCCATACATTCAATTCAAATCAACATTTTTTGCTCTCAATTATTGTCCAAAACTTTTTTTTTATTATTATTATTAAAATACTTTTAAACACTGATTTTTTATTTTAAAAAATAATTTATTTTATTTATTCAATTGTTTGCACACATTTGTCAAATAGTATTTAAAGAGATTAGATTTATATACACTATGTATATATATATATGTTTTATTTTGCTAACAAATGATATCATATATTTTTTTGACTGCACTGTATTGCATACATGAAGGTAACTATAGATATTACAGGTATTATTATTATTAAAAACAGGTATTCATATATTGTAGTCATAATAATAATGTATTTGCAATGTGTCTGTCAGTCATGAGTCATGACTCCCCACATATTGTATATATGATTTGGTATTACCTGTAATAATAATAATACCTGTATTTTGCTATGAGTTAAGACTATGGGATAAGCTTAGCATAGCGTAACTACATTAATACGATATCATATATACCTGTATATCAAATATCATATATATATAATATATATTTTACTTTATATACAGGTATATACATGTCTAATTATATGCAATAGGGTATAGACTTCACAACTTTTTTTGTTGGTTGGTTGAACCAACTTTTACTACCTGTGCTTATTATTAATATTATTATGCAAGTGCTTAAACAATTGATAATATATACATTAAACTTAACAACAATTTTAATTGAATATTTCATAACATGAATTTTAGTTTTTATTTAATTTATTATTTTTGTTGATGAATCGTTTTATTAAATTACAAAAATTATCATATTTTTATTTGATAGTAATTGTTTGTTAGTAATCATAATTTATTATTATTATTATTATTTTGATTTATTAATTTATACAGTTATTAATAGCAATACAGCAAATAATTCAGGGAAGTTTCTAACAGTACACTCAACTACAACACCAACAACAATAGGAAGTGTAACGTTGAGGACATGGGGTATATAAAAAATTTATATATAAATTGTCTTAAAATAATAATAATAAAAAACAGTTGCCTCGACTTCAATATATATATTTATACAATAATTTTATGAATGAGAAAAATATTTATTATTATTATTATTGTTAAATGTGTTACAAAAAAATTCTGTACATTAATTAATTTATTTATATATATATATATATATATTTATATATCTGAGAAAATTATTGATTTAACCTATTTTTATAGCAACAAAAAAACATTATATTTATAAATTTATATATATTATTATTGGAAACAAAAAGTTTTGTTGTTGTTGTTAACTTAAACATTACATAACATCAAAATCATTAATAAAAATATGAGATAAAGACAATTATATATTTAATATACTGTATATTTTTAAATATTTTTTTTAAAAATAAAAACAATTGCAATTTTTTTGAAAAAACATTGTTTTACTGTATTATATAACTACTATTAGTTGGATAAAATAAAATTTATTTTTTGAAATAATTAATCTTTTTTTTTACTTATACTTAATGGAAATTTGATACATTTTTAAAATTTGAGTGCTTTTTATATAATAATAAAAATTATCAAAAAAATATTCTATTATATTACATAATATTATATAACATTATATAACATTTTATAACATTATATAACATTTTATAACATTACATAATATTTTACAACATTATATAACATATTCTACTAAATATTATGTAATATATGTATAAAATTAAATTATCAACAAATAAATTAATTACTAAAAGTGGAAAATAACTTAATTTGAACTTAACTACTAAAATATTTTATGACTGACTATTTTTTGTCAATTTTATATTTTGTTATAAACTTGAGATCATTTAAAACTATAGAAAATATTGAATTATATATCAAATATCACAAAATTATCTATAGTTTTAAATGATCTCAAGTTTACTAAAAAAATATAAAATTGACAAAAAAAAATAGTCAGTCATAAAATATTTTAATAGTTTAGTTGAAATTTAATTTATTTTCAACTTTTAGTACTTAATTTTTTTTGATAATTTAATTTTATATACATATATTACAGAATATTATACTTATAGAATCTATGTTATAGATTATTATTATTATTTACATAGATATTTAAATTTATTTTGAAAAAAATCAATTCAATGACATAGCTATTGATGTCAATATAATCTCTAATTACAGGTAGTAGTAGTATAATAATAATAAAATGCTAATTAACGATTAATAATAATATTATTATTATTATTAACCATTGATAAAAAACAAAGTTAACTTGCGTTAGTGAAACAAAATTTTCTAAATATTGATATTATTAAAAACAATTTCAAATTACGTTAGTTGATTACGTTAATAATTAAAAATTATTTTCATAACATAAACTATATACAATATAAACATTTAGTAAATATATATATATATAGTTTAGAAATATAATAATTATTTAATATTATAATTGCATTAAGAGAATAGTTTTAATGAATGTATTCAAATTAATTTGATATCATTGTTATCATAATATTGTATTAATTTATAAATTTTTAAAGCTATTGTATTCATTTATATAAAATTGTTAATATCATATAACAGTTTATTTTTAGCAATTTTATTATTAATGATAATTATGATACTTTATATTTGTTTTGTGTTTATTGTTGTTGTGAATTGGATATAATGAGATAAATTATTCGTATATTTAATACAGAGATTTTGTTTGATTATTACAAATGATAATTTTTTTTTACACAGAATTACATATTATTATTATTATTTAATTATATGATAGACACACATATAAATACAGTATATACCAAATTTTATTACAGTATATATATTTATACGTACATTATATATATATGAATATATACAGTAGTAAATGACTCGTTAATATCGCAAAATATTATGTTTATGTTTAATTATATGTCCGTCGAGTAGCGACCAGAACTTCAATAGGTTTGCCCGATCCAAATGGCGCTTATTGCGGGACAGTTCGATAATTTCGACCGACCATTTGGCCACATTTGTGTCTAATTTCATTTCGTCAAACTTCAAGTGAAAGGCTTTAACTTTTGAGAAATGAAAAAAAACAAACAAAAAAATTAATACAAATAATCAAATTTAGTCATCCATTTGATGTTACGAATAAAAGTAAAGGACAGACACATACTTCGGGCAAATATCTCGACCGGGTTTCCATCCCATGGCCAGCCCTTGAACTGCCAGGCCGGTCCCTGGACAAATACGGCAACCACTCGATCCCTAAATAGTTTTAAATTTTAGTTTTTTATTATTATTATTAAACTTTTATTAAAAAAAACAATACAAACCAGTCATCGGAGGACAGTTTGAGCGGATTATCTATTATACGATAGGGAACACTCGTGCCATCCGTTTTGCGCCTCTGTATTAGTATCTCGTTTTCACGTCTCTGTTCGCCAGTCTTATGGTCGACAAACTTGAGCTCCTGGAGTATGGACTTTGCATTGTACATCGATATCAGTGATGTAGTAGTGGCCGGTATTATGATAATCGGTGTCCTAGAGGTTCGCTTCTGTAGTTTCGGTTGCGACGAACTATTACTGTGCGAATGGTGTTGCGATTGATGTATATTTGGTTTGATATCAGGTGTTGCTGTTTTCGGCTGAGCCGATCCTTCGGTTACACTTTTCAGTGTCAATCCGTGATAGGTTCCAGTGGTGTCAATTCGGAAGCCGACGGTATCATTCTTGGCAAACCTTTCCTGATCGTAACGATTGTACTGTTGTTGAGACGAAGCCGACTGTTGCTGTTGTTGTTGCTGTTGGGCCGAAGTGGCTGATGGTGTGATCTTCGGTATGCTTGAGTTTGCTATATTGGATATTCAGAGATAACACAAAACAATTGTTTTTTTAGTTAATTTAGACATTTTGCGACCAATTCATCCGACAATAATACCATTATGTCCGGCGCTTATCTGTGTATTGGGTTTTTTGTGGGAACTGTGTCCGTCCTCACGTAGTTTAATCGATTGTAAAGTCGGAAATATAGATTTTTGAAAATTCTGGCCACAAAAAAAACAATAATAATACCGTATTAAACAATTTTTTTGTGGATAATTAAAACAAAAATATTGGTTTAAAAACTAGTAGTCAGTCAAGCAGTCTGTTTGTGCACACCTTTACAGTTGATTGCAATATATTAGTCCTATTTCTCCAAATTCTTTCTTTAGTCTGTATTTCTCGGGTAAAGTTGGAGTCGTATTGAAGCAAAACCGAGTGTACATTTGGTGCACTCATTGTACCGCTAAATAAATTTTGTAAAAATTCAATTAAATTGATTACTGATAAAATGAAATTTTTTTAAAAATCATCAAAAAAGACAAATACCTCAATGAGTTTTGATTGACTTCGAGGTCGGTGTCGGCGTCAATGATTGTACTTCTCTTTTTGGCCAATCGTTTAGCCTTTAAAATTACAAATCATAACATCAGTTAACGATAAAAACAAAAAAATTTAAATCTAAAGGTAGGGTATGTTGTGGTAGAGATAAACCCCAAATCAATCAATCAATGAATTATTTGATTGCAGTCATACCTTGAGTGCAGCGATTTGATCGTTACTCATGGCATCTCTCAGTGACTTTTCGCCCGGAGCTCCCGGCAATATAGACGATGGCAACGGTTTCTTGAATTTCGGTGCATCCAATCGGGCGGCAAACTGTTTGCGTACTTTTTCCATTTCGTCCATTCGGGCCAACTTATTGGGCGTAGCTTCGGAATCGTTACCCGACAATCCATGGCCGGATAGTGTTGCCGATGCAGACGCTGCCGAAATTAATTCCGATTTCTGCAGTACAACAACAACAACCAAAAAACATACCGTTTAAAGACATGAATAAAAACAGATGTCTTTTTTCAAAAAAAAAATCGTAAACTAACTGACCAATTGTGAGGCCGAAATTGGCAGTTCAATGGGTGCGCTCTTGTCTATCGAGGCAGTGGTAGCTGTTTCGCCGCACAAATACGATAACAAGTCTTTACGATCCGGCCGTTGGACGACTGTAACAAACAAACAAACAAAAAGCCAATTGAATCAACCAATCAAATCAATCATCACAAGTGTCAGTGACCACAAACCGGGTATCTTTTCAGAGGCCGCTTGTTTGACATAAGTTGGATGTTGTAGTTGAATATTCTTCAAGAAGTAGAGAAGACATTCCAGTGTATAGTATTCTTTGGGTCCTTCGCGGGAACTGATCATCAAATCATCCAATGGTTAGAACAAGTGATTACAAACCACATACACAACACCACTGTCGATAGCGGTGGACATACCTTTCCGATGTGTACTTCAAGTAATTAGTTTTGACAGTCTTTGGCCAACAATATTCACCGAAACAGATCAGATTGTTCTTCTCGATTATCTCCTTCTTGTTTACGTTGTACTGACGCAACAGCGACAGTGGATCAGCCATTGTGTCTCAGATGGTGGTCAATACAACAACAATGACAACAACGATAACTTCTTGTAATCGGCGGGAAATCGGTGGTCAAAACCAGTGGCGCCGAAACACAATGTGTTGAGAGAGAGACAACCGATTCAATTGAAAACAAATGCTTTTTTTGATATTAATATTAAAAACATTAAAATAATAGACTGTTTTGTAAATGCATTGCAAACGCCATCCAATGCTAACAATTTTTAGCCACACTTTTGGCGCTATTTTTCAAATAAACTAAAATTTTTAGGTTTTTTTTAAATAAAAATAAAGTCATTTCATTACTTTATTATTATTATTATAATTATTGTAAATTATAATTAAATTTATTGTATATTTAATGAATTATATATATATAATTGTCGTTAAGAGTTAACAATTCATTATTTTTATTATAATTTTTTAATAATGATATAAATTATGTAAATAATTAATAAAATAAATAAAACTAATATTTATTGGGTAATAATCATTTGAGATAATCTCGTATAATATATGGTTATCGGTGTATAATTTATTGTGATTTTATTTAATAAAATAATTAAAATTTAAAAAAAATATATATATATATATATATAAATAAAATGCAATCAATTAATTAAAAAAAAACTTTTTATAAAAAAGACATAATTAAGTTGTCGTAAAATATATCACAAATCTATTTCATTGAATTCAAAAACTTTTGTTCTTCGCCACGAATCTTAAGTTTTATGTCTGACAGAGACGTCTCCTCTTTGATCTGTAAAATAAATAAAAATAAAAAAAATGAAAATAAATTATTAAATGAAAATAACATTAAATTTTTAAATAATAACAACTAAAATAGTCAAATACATCAACAATAGATGTCTTGGCGTAAGATATTTGTCCACATTTAGCGCAGGGCTTGACTGGCATTAGACTATTGAAGGTATAGCTCCGGTGTTTACATTTCTGGCATCTGAAGAACCGTTTGGTTGCCGTATGTCTGCTTAGTTTATGACGATTTTTCTTACATAAATCCGATGCCGAATGAGCCGTATATTTGCATTGTTGACAACTGACGACTTGACACTGCATTTCGAAAATATCGGACAATTTGTTTTCAATTTTTTCTTTTTTCTCCATATTATTGAAATATTTTTCCTGAGCTTCGGCTTCAGCGAAATCGCCGGCTTTTTCGTTAATCGATTTGCGACTCAAAGCTCTATCGATTAATTCGGATCTAAGTTTCTTTGCTTTCGCTTCCCGTTCATCGGCGGTTGTGTTGGCGTCGCCGTCGGTCTTATCGGTAACACTCAAATCGCAATCAATTTTCGACTTAATCCGATCGAGTGATCGCTTATTGCTTATCGGTTTAACTTTATTTGGATCAACTTTTTCAAGTGGTTTTTGTTTCAGTTTCTGAATTGCTCTCAATCTTGCATCCGATTTACGACTCAAATCAATCATTTCGCCATTTTTGTAGCCTTTGGCCATAACAGGTACCGAAAACTGTTTTAAACCCAAACTATTTGTCTCTTTTTTAGTAATCGAATTGAACACATCTTTGGCCGAAAAGGGAGTATTGCCAGACGTTTTGCTATCTGACGAGGTTTTAGTGGATTCGCTCAGCGAAAGTGCAAAATTCTTGGCCGCCTTTGATAAGGGATTTTTGATAACTTTTGATAGGGTTTTGTTTTCATTGGCTTTTTTGGCCATCAATTCTGTCGACTTCATGACTTTGGTCTCAATAATCGGCGCGTCTTTGCGTTCGCCATCCATGAAAGCGTTGGCAAAGAATGTATTATTCTTCTGAGAATTGTTTGCCAAATATTTATTGGGTTCACAATTGGAAAAATTCATCTGAATATCCGATCGACGAGAACTGAACATTTTGTAAGCATTTTTTATATGATAGTCGCAAAAGTCTTCGGTGGCCAAATTGATTAGTGCACCGCAAACTTCTCGATTTTTCTTAACGGCTCTACAAAACCCGAGATCTTTAGCTGTTCCCAATACCAACAGTTTGGAACTGTGATCGATAGTCAACGAACAGATCTCATTCTTGTTGCCGTATTTACCACTATTTTTGTTGTTATCGTCCATTTTGTTGTCCATTAGACGTGAATTCAATAGACCGACAACAGTGCCAACAGTTAGCTTCCAGTGTTCGCTGTGAACGGCGCCGAACAAGAAGAACGAAACAACATTTTTTGTCTTCAGATCACTTAACTTCCAAATTGAATAATGATTTCCATTTTTACTTGTTTTTGGCGCCATTTTGTTGACAATCACACCGATTGTCACCCAATCACCTTCGATATCGTTGGTCTGTTTATTGATGTGCGACTTAATTAAAGACATTTTGATCATCTGTCGGCCGTTCATCAGTTCCGACATTCGTTGACTCGAAACCAATGGATTTTTCAGACGAATACCGGAGAAAACGTCGCGAAGAATTGTTTCATCAGTTTTATCATTCAGTTTGTTGTTGTTTTCATTAGTCGTCTTCTTGTTTTCTGTCCAAACATTTTTCTGTCGATTTTTGTTACCTTTGTTTTCAAACAATGAAACGCTGGACAACAACGACGATGACGTCGACGACTGTTCGTTACCACTCTTTAGATTACTTTCAATCAACTGTCCCTCTCGTGTCAAATGACTGTTGTTGTCTTCAGCTAATTCGTCATCACTTATATCGCCGCCAAACACTTCCAAAACACATTTGGCTAAGAGATCATTGTTGTTGTTCTTGTTTGCAGATCCACTGGCTATGGCTTTGTCGGCGACACCGAAAATATCTGTATTGTCATCAATGAGTCTCAACACTTTTTGGCTACTCTTGTTTTGACTGTCGATGTTTGGCTGACGACAATCACCAGCGTCGCCGCCGCCGCCATCAGCTGTCTCGTTGATGGACTGACTTCCTGATTGCTCAACACTATCGCTGCCATCATCATCACCATTGATCAGATCCAAAATTTGATCGGCAAACATATCTTCATTATCATCATCGCCGACAAAATCAGTGGTAACTAACGTATTGTCCATAACTTTTTTTTGTGGATAGTTTCGCGCGCCGGATATCAACCAATTATTTGTCGGACAAAATCCAAAAACAAGAAAAGATCTTAATATCACTAGTTGTCGGGTCGGATGTAATGTCAAAATTGGTGGTCAAAAAATTTGTCGGTCATCGGCGGTCGGTCTTCACGTATGTGTTGTCTGTCTGTCTGTCTCTCTCTCTCAGAGTTGTTGTTGTGTTTTAAGCGCCAAAAAAAACTTTGTGTCAAATGTTTGTGTTTACAGTCATATAACAAGTCATACAATAAATAATGTTTTTTTTGGGGTTTATTATTGGTATTTAATAGACAAATGTGTTGATTGGCTATCAATGAATGGCAGCAATAATATCTGTTTAGTAGTAGTTATACCTGTAGTGCAGTAAACGCATACATCAAACACAATACAATACAACACTATATAACAGGTATATATTGAATGCCATTAATAATATACAGTACAGTATATATACAGTATTATATGTATTTAGGGGAGAGATTTTAAAAACTATTGAATTACCTGTACGTATAATATATACCTGTATATATATATTGAGTGCAAAAATGCAATGATTGAATGCCAAGAGAGAGAGAGAGAGAGAGAGAGAGAGAGAGAGAGAGAGAGAGAAAAGTAATATAATATTATTATTGTCACTAATTATATGTTTTTATCTTTATATATATATTGTATGTATGCATAGGTCTATTGGGTGATCCCATTGCTAAGTCTTTGCAACAAAAAAATCTCTTGGGATGTGTCGGTGAAAATGAAAATGCATTTCTTGAGAAATCCCAATGAAATCATAAAATAAAAATATTTAAAAGAAGAGAAGAAGAAAAAGTTTTCAGAAATATTTAAATATAAAAAAGATATAAATAATAATATAATAATAACTTTTTGAAATAATATCATTATATATATATATATATATATATAGTATATATATATATAAAAAGAGAGAGAGAAGATTTTTTTATTTCAATTTTATTATTTCTATGAAATAAATGATAATATGATATATCAATTAAGCAATTATTATTATTTTTGACAAACAATTTTCTGTTTAAATAGTTATATTTAAAGGTATTTAAGTAGTAATAAATTATCATAAAATATATATACATTTTTATGTCCCATTTGATAAAACTAAAAGTTTGTTATTTTCTAAAAAAAAAAGAAAATAAAAGTAATATAAAGAGATTTTAGTGTTTGTTTTAACTATACACTAGAGATACTGTATACAGATATATATCCAATAATAATACTAATAAGTAATTATAAATAAATTAGTTTTCGGACGCTCTTTGAAATACACTTTGAAAGTCAAACACACAAAAATCATTGGTTTATGTATAGTATTTTTGGTGATATTTATTTTTGTTGGGAAACTTAATGTTTAAAAACTTTTTCTCTCGTTTTTCTGATAAAAGTTTTGTCTCTCTCTTTCTCTCTCTCTCTCTCTCTCTCTCTCTCTCTCTCTCTYTCTCTCTCACTGTTGAAAATTGACTGTTATTATTATGAATGCTTAATAAGGGCTGTAAAGTGCGGTCTAATGGTAGGAACGGCTCCACTCTATTATCACAAATACATTAAAAACTTTATTTTAAAAGGAGGCGACAGACTTGAGGCTATATTTTTGCCCAAAAACGATGGCTATGTTATGTGTATGTATGTATGTGTACTCCTTTTCCAGTGCCACTGCTCTAACCGTCCCCTTATACATAGGTATAGGTATGTATATATATAGGTGATAGCAAAAGAGCCATACGTTTGTTATCGACAGACTTGCCCTTCAAATGGTTATTTCATTTTACTTTGGCTCTCCTTCTCTCTCTCTCTTCACTCTCAACAGTGGCGTTGACAATACCATTGATGCCGAAGAAGACATTTACAGTATATATATATATATAGTATCCTAAACAACAAAATCCTGATTTTTTTGCCGTCGAATTTCACATCATTTACAAACTAAAAGAAGAATTCAATAGAGAAAAGAGTTTTGTATAGCAAAGAGAGAGAGAGAGAAAAATAAAAATAAAAAATGATTTGCAAATAATTGTTGGCAACAATACACTAACCATCTCTTATATATATATATATATATATATATATATATATATATTATCCATTCATTCATTCATTTCTAGTCTTTATATTATATATATATCATAATAAATATAATAATACAAAAAATTGACAAAGACTTTGAAGATGAAAAAAGAAGAAAAAAAAAACTTTAATAATGATTATTGTATTCAATTTTTTTTAATACACAATCGAGAGTCTCTCTAATCGATGGCTCCGCCACTCACTCAGCGTCTATATGTATGTGTGTTGGCAGTGAAATCTCAGTACAGAAAAGCATTACATTAGACACTGTATCTGACAGTGCCTTAGAGAGACTATCTGGAAAAAAGCGTACCTGAAGTACCTGTTCAGGTAATCATAGGGTTCAATGCCTCCAATGCATGAGTCTATCTATCTCTCTCTCTCCTCTCTATCTGTTCCCCTCTCTTTCGAGCACTGGCTGGTGGACTGGTGGCTTGTATACTGTATATATCGTGTGTAATAGCCCAGTGCTTAAATTCCTAGGCATGTATTAGGTGGTCGATCCGGTCCAACTGCTTGGATATCACGGCCCGCATTGAGAGAGAGAGAGAGAGAGAGAGAGAGAGAGACCTATGACTGATAACACAAAATTGCAAATGGCTTGCAATGGCTTTTCTCTCATCGCTTAAGAGGAGAGAGAGAGAGAGAGAGAGAAATAACTTTTTTTTTCTTGAAACTCGAGTGACAATCAATGCCTTTCCGGACACAACTTTTTTTTAACAAATATATACATATATACTGAATATATAGTATATATATATACAAAAAATATATAGTGATGTGTGTGTGAACTGTGAATTTTATACCTGAAAAATATTTTTGTATTTCTATCGTAAACCCAAATATTTTTGTTGGTGTTATCAATGATTTTGTTTGGTGTGTATGTGTGTAGGCATTCATAGCCCAACCAAACATACAAAAATATTTCTCATCATTACTTGAAATGTTGTTTCAATATAGTTTTAAACGTATCCAAATAATATAATAATAATAATTGAATATATATTTTATTGAAAAATCACAAATAATTAATTCATTTTTTAATCTCATTGTGTCTGTGTATGTCATTATGATATTATTATTATACTGTCGATTAAGTCGATTGATTGATTGGTTTTGATTTATTATATGATTAATTTAAATGCCATATGAATTAGTAGTTATTTTTTTCAACAATTATTGTGTAATTTGTTAAGTCAACCCAAAAAAAATCAAATCAACATTTTTTTGACATAAATTCTTGTGATTATATATTAATATATTTATGATATATATTTATAGAGTATGTATAAAGCAATTAAATAAATTGACAAAAAATAATAAATTGACAAAAAAATAAATATGTATTGTTTGTCGGATAACAGCAACAAGTGTTAAGAATCAAATTAAATCAAAATTATTATTATAATAGTTATAATAATAATAAGTGATGACAAATAATAATAAGTTGTGATAATTAATACAATTTCAATTAATCAAAAAAATATTTATATATATATATTTAAAAATGTTAAGACAATATCGACAATGTATATCCAAAATGTCAAACACAATATGTTTGCTAGTGTTGGCCAAACTGTTGGCGGCGATTGTTGGCGTCAAATATGTTGACTGTTGGTCTATACAGGACGGCGGCGGTATTGCCGCTGCCCTACAATCGGATCAGATTGAACTAAATTTTTCGGTACTCGAGGGCGTACCCAATGGTACGCTAATAGGTGTTATCCGATCGCCCAATTCATCGGTTAATATACAGCCACCCTATCTGATAGTACCCGTACCGGGCGGTTCGCACAAATCAAACACATCCACGTCGTCCAATCACATGTTATCGTCGGCGTCCGGCAATACCGGTCGTCGTGGGGGTACCGCAGGCGGCGGCAGCAGCGGTAGTGTCGATACAGATCTATCTATCGATCAGACAACTGGCGAGATAAGGACAGCCGTGCCATTAGATCGGGAAGAGCGCAGCTATTATTCATTTATTGCATTACCAATAAGTGGTGCCGTTATTAAAGTCACGATTGTGAGTCCAATTATTATATAATAAACTATAATATTACTCTTTTTATATATATATTTAGTATTTAATGACTTTTTTAATATAATTTTCTTGAATAACAACAAAATAATAATAAAATACTTAATCTTTTATTACAATTATTGTCTGTTTGCAGACTATTGAAGATATTAATGATAATTCACCAAAATTTCCAACAAAAGTTATCGATCTGGAGTTTCCTGAAAATAGTAAACCCAATAACGTTAAGCGCACACTACCACCAGCCAGGGATCTGGACTTAGGTCGGTATCAATTATATTGTATAATATACCCACTAATTATTATCCATATTACTAGTAATAGTAGTGATACCACAACTAGTAATTTAAAATAATTATTTTGCTAACTCTTTGAATTATTTCAGGCAAATTTGGTACACAAAAGTACCGAATAGTTTCGGGTAATATTGGCAATGCTTTTCGTTTGCTAAGTCATCGGGAAAAAGATGATGTACTATATCTGGATCTTCAAGTTAATGGACCACTTGATAGGGAAACCATTTCAAACTATACGCTGGTTATCGAAGCCCTTGATGGCGGACAGCCACAGCTCAGGGATGAGATGACCGTTAGGATTGCAATTGTATGACTCAAATCATTAAAATATTTTTAAAGTGCTATAAATAATTAATTTTGATTTTATAATTGATTAGTTGGATCACAACGACTGCGAACCAGTATTCAGCGAAAGTCATTATTACGGAACAGTTGCTGAAAACGTTACAATTGGCAGTCCATTGTTGAGAGTAGTGGCCACCGATAGTGACCAAGGAGACAATGGACTGGTCACCTATTCGTTACATAGTAAACCACTATCGGGTTTATCACCTTATTTCGAGATCGACAAACACAACGGCTGGATATTTGTGGTCAAAGCCTTGGACTTTGAGACCAAAGAGATACACGAATTGGTTGTCATTGCCAGAGATTCTGGCGCTCAGCCACTCGAGACATCGGCATTGGTGTCCATACGGATTACGGATGTCAACGACAATCAGCCGACATTTAGTCTGCTATTTTTGACCGAAAATGCCAGACCAGAGATACCGGAAAATGCCAAAATCGGCGATCTGGTGGCCAGAGTTTCGGTCAACGATGCCGACTCCAGTGACTTTTCAGTCAATTCGCAAACTAACGACCAAATGAATAGGTTGTCAGTTTCGCTGACGGGAAATGATCACAGTTTTGGTTTGACCACTCAGGACAATGTTATTTATATGATTGTAGTTACCGGTCCACTGGATCGCCAACTGAAAGCCAAATACAATCTGACAGTCATTGTTACCGATCAGGGAAGTCCACCGTTGAATAAGACATCGAGTTTTGAATTGGAAATAATGGAAATCAGCGACACACCAAGTCATCCGCATATTGATCCGCATAATTCACGGGAGACAATACACCATACGATACAATCGGGCGGCGGCAACGACAATGACCACAACAACTATCCGAGTACACTGACCACTGATCATCGTATGGCATCAAATCCAACATCATATTCAAGATCACCACATTTGACGCATACATATAACACAACGCTTATGTCATCGGAAACTACACCACCATTGGATCTACCGGTTCTCGGAGCGTCCAATTCGACACAATTGATTGGGCTATCATCAAACAACACGACAGTACAATCGGGTACATCATATTTGGGTGTATCAACCAGTTCGCCATCACTGCCCGGTTGGATACTGTTTCTGATAGTACTGCTAATGTTGACCACTATTGTACTGATGGCTAGCATTGTGGTTATCTGTCTGAATCAACATCAACAACAACAGCAAATCATGTCGGATCACATCCGTAATATAGGACCGCATAATGTTGGCTCATTTCTCCAGAAGATCGGACCAATTGGTTCGCCCAATCACAGCGATCTGACCTATCATTCACATCATACGTCAAGCTATGGTACGACACCTCAGGCACCGCCACCCTGTTATAATGATCTAACATTGCAATCGTCGGCAGTGTTGGCGGCCACTGCCGAAGGACATTCTGCCTCAAGCGGACGCGGTTCGGCTGAAGACGACGTCGAGGCGGACATCGAAGATGTAGACGAAGAAATTCGAATGATTAACGAAAGCGGAAACTATTATACCGATGAAGAAGACCGAGATGTGACCACAACGGCTGAATACTTGGCCCGACTCGGAGTTATCAATCATCACGAAGAAGAACGCGAAGAGTCGTCCATAGCTGTTGAAGACGAAGAAGAAGGAGTTATTTTGGATCAAATGAATAATATAATCGATAGTTCGTTAAGTATTAATAATATCAATACTAAAGGCCAGTCCTCCTCCAGCAGACATCACATGTCCAGTGGTAGCCAGTCTTGCGGTTCGATGAGTTCGATATTGCATTCGGAAGAAGAACTCAGTGGTTCCTATAATTGGGATTATCTGCAAAATTGGGGACCAAAATATCTGCCACTGTCGTCAGTATTTGCAGAAATTGCTAGACTTAAAGCAAATTCAAATAATGCTGACCAACATCAGCAGCAACACCAACAACAACTACAGTTTCAGCTACAACTACAACAACATCTTCAACAACAACAACACCAACAACAAGATATGATGCAAACCATTGAACCTCAGATGATAAGAGTTGTGGAGAATGCGTCCATCAGGAGTAGCTCATCGACTACATCGTCATCTCATAATAGACACCAATTACAGCAACAACAACAACAACAGCAGCAGCAGACAGCTGTAGTGAATAGCAATCATCATCAGATGATACCGTCATCACTGGTACATCAATTACATATCAACGGAAGCAGCGGTGGCGGCGGCTTTCAGCCGATGCAGTCATCATCAGTGAATTGTTCGCCAAATATTGACAATAATAGTAGTAGTGGTGACACAAATCCCGATACAAACAATGCAATGTCTATGGATCAAGAAATTACCATTTGATCCATAATAAAGTTATCATTTTTTTGGCCATTCATTCAAAGAGTTCCTTCAGAGAAACACAACAAACAAACAAATCTAATGATTAGATTCGAGTTATGTTTAAAAAAAAAAAAATCGAGAAATTAATAATTTATATAATTATTTGTGTGTGTAATGTGTGTATGTATATAGTGTTCATTAATTTAATTAATTTTTTTTAAAAAAAAGATATTTTTTTGATGATAAAAACAAAGTTTAAATGTTATATAAAATAAATAAATAAAAATATTAAATTTAATTAATAAAATAAAATAAAATTTATAAATAAATTAATAAATTATTTAAGTATAAATACCAATTAAATATTTTTTTAAATGTATAAATTAATAATTTATCAAGGTTAATTTGAAAGTCAAAAATAAGTTATTCAAAATTTTTTTTTATAGATAAATTGATAAGTTAATAAGTAAATGATATATACAGTATACGAAAAAAAATTTATATTGATTAGTTTGATAATTTAGTGTCTAATTTAATAGTTTACTGTATTAAAAAAAAATTATACTGTATTATACAGTACAGTAAAATGTTATATCAATATAAAGTTCAAATATGTTAATCGATTTTTAATAATCAATAATTTCCAAAAAACTATTCCAATAATTCCAATAATTATCAATTAAAAACAACAAAATATTATAAAATTATACTAAAATTAAATATTAAAATAAGTTTAAATTATTACTTTACATGACTGAATATTTATACCGTATATTGAATAATACGTACAATAAATAAAATTTTAAACATGAATATGTTATATTATAAACAGTAGTATCAAATAAATTTATATTACTTATGAAATAAATAAATAAAATAATTTAATCATTTCTAGATCTTAGTTAAATTTTAGTTAATACTGTAGTAGTACTCTATGTAATACATACTAAATTACATGTATATTGAATTTTATCTACTAATTAAATAAAATAGTTTTTATAAGTTAGAATATATCATGTATATTATACAGTATTTCAAAAAATTATATATATATATATACAGTATATGTAAAGTATAAATACATTATATTAGAAAATACTTTATATTTGAGATATATTTCACTTAAATGGGTAATAATTTAATTATCAAATAGACTTAAATTTAACATTTTTGCCATTTATAAGAAATTATTCACTTTCTATAAGTTTATTACTTTTTTTCAAATAACTGCCGACTATTTTATGGGTCAATCTATTGACGTACCGGTAAATCCCTATATAAGGTATAGCACCTGACAATACCTTTTATGCTCCGATATGCCAGTGTTTCACACGACTGCAATATATTAACTACAAATGAATAAAATTATATATATATAAACTCTATATAATAGTTATATTTAATTAACAAATACACTAATTTTAAATGAAATATAAATTCAGTACAATTAGTACTTTAAAAAAAACTATAGTCAACAACAAAAATATCATTTATGTGTAATTTACAGTACATATGGTTAGTTATTATTTACATACCCGTCCTTTCTATAATATTTCAATTTGAAATTTATAAAAAAAATTGCTGACCAATTGACCGGGAAAACAAAATATCCCGGGTTTTTTTCGGGGGCTCAAAATAAGTAGTAGAAATTTACAATAAACATACAAAACAAGTTTTAAACAACAATTTAAAAATAATTTATATATAATTTTTTTTGTTTAGTTTAAAATTTAAAAGTTATATACAATTTATAAAATTATTTTTTAGATATAATTTGTGTGTGTTTTTGTTTTGTGTGTATTTTTTGTAGTTGTTTTGTAATAAATTGAAATAACAAAAATTTTGTGTTTGTTTATACTATATATATATATAATGTGTAAGTATAATAAACTTTATAATATCTTTATGTAATAATAATGATTCACAAATGATTCACAATAATATAAAAAATGATTCAATCAATTAAATTAAAGGACAAAAATATTTTTTTTAAGTATATATTTTCAATAGTCATCAGAAAATTGTTTGATTGATTTTTTTTGTTAGAAAAAAAATATTATAATCATAAATTCATTTAAATCATTTCAATAATGATTTAAAAATTTTATATAATATTAATTAATTATATATAATATAATTTTAATATACAGTATATATATATAACAATGTTTGTCACACACAATAGAGAGCACAAAAAATTTGTATTATAATTAATTTAAAAATAATCATATTTTTTGTATTTATGGGTAAATTTTGTGTAATAATATAAAAGTTTTCAAATGGCAGTTCTTGTTTGACATATATAATAATTATAATAATAATAATAAGTATATTAATTAACTATTAAATATACATATAATTTATAATAATAATAATAATATATAAGAAATAAAAATACAAAACAAAAAAAACTATTACTATATAATATATATATAAATATAATATAAACACCAGTTATATGTTTGGCACAGAGAGATAGAGAGTGTCAGAGAGATAGAGATAACAATTAATAATTAATTATATAATATAATTCAGATTATTTTAATTATAATAATAATAATAAGCGTCAAAATATACAAAAATCAAAGTATAGTTTCCAATTGGTTAGCGTTGGGCTCATTGGCACCGGTTTTGTCTTCATCTTTGTCTTTGTCATCATTGTCGTCGTCGTCGTTATCGGTGGCGACCATCGATGGTTTGATGTCGTCGTTAAATTGAATTTCCGGTGCCTTATACCAGACAATGGCGTCGACAATGAAGGCGGCAAACATAATCAGTGCAGTGACCCCGTGAAATACCCGGCGAAACTTTACCGGATCGTAGATACGACAGGCGCCACGTTTGCCGCAATCGCCCTCCCAGAACAAACAGGCACTGTCCACTACGGCACCGTATATGATCGGACAGGGAACGTTACCTATACATATATATGTACAAACAAATTAATTAGTAATACTGTTCCCAATTATAAAATAATTGTCAATTAATATGTCATATATATATATATATAGTATATACTACTAACCAAAGAGCCCGATGGCAAACGATATGAGACCCAATGCCATGGCTTTATCCTGAGGGTCGACACATCTATGAGTAAATCGCAAAAATCAATTAAATTATACACCAATAGAAAAATTATTAATGGTTATGATTATTATTACACACACACACACACACACACATACCTGAGCGTAAGCAACATTGATCCCACTTCGGATGTCGAGTGTATTAAGACAAACAACGAAAATATAATGATATACCAGACGAGGTTATTGCACTCCAGAGGACACGAGCCATTCTTGGCCGTCACGTTTGGCTCAAGGCATCGACAGTTTGAATATACAAACTGTTTATATATATGAATTGTGCGATACATTCAATGAAAAAAAAACGGTAAGGTTTTATATATAGTATATATTACGGGGGTTAGGTATTTAATAACTAATTTAATAATAATATTTTCAATAGATATATATGTATGTATTGATATATTGATGTAATTACCTCATCGTTTATGGATAAGTTAACCGATTGACAGCCGGCCAAACAGGGAGATATGTATGTAATACCGGTGCTCGTACATATTGGCGAGTATTGGCCAGTTGGACACGAACACTCCAGGGAACAGCTGCCGGCCATCGATGTATTTTCATATTGTTCACTAAAAAAAATAATTTTACAAATAATTAGTAACAAACAAAAAGTTAGTAAATAATTTTTTTTATATATAAAAATGTTGTCAACAAACCTGTTAACATTTAGACCGACAAAGTTGTTTAGTGGACAGCCTAAAAACATTAGTATAACCATACCGATAGCGTATAGTAATGCTGCCAATGCTATCCATCGGGCAACAAATCGGGCATTTGGCTTATACTTTCTCATAAAGGAACCGCTAGCAAATATGCCGATTCCCATAACAAAAATACCGGCCATACCGGCTATCATATTGGCTTTGGTAGCTGTCAACTGAAACTGACTTTCCAGATATTTCGGTAGAAACGTATACAAACCGGCGATCGGCAGTATATGCAAAACGCTTGAAGCCGTCCGACACAATAGTATCTTATTTTTCAGTAACCGTTTCATGGCTTTCGGAAAGTCCTTAAGACTAGGTTTTTGGTTTTTCTTGTTCTGCTTCATCATCAGCATCACTGCCAACTCATTGTCCATTTGGTCCGACAATTGTTTATCAATTGTTACGTTTGTTGAGTCGCCGCCGGTTGTAGTTAACGATTTGTTGCCATTTGTTGTGGCCATCAGTAGCTTCTGGTGTTCTAATAGGCTGTTCTGTTGCTGTATGTGACAGTAGGAGCTGGGATCGGGTTGAGGTAGTCGTCTGGGAAACACCATCATCGGCAATGAGGTAAGTGCCAGCGATATGCCAATAATAAATACGCCTAACCACCTATGATACACACAAAAATTTAGTTAATTAATTTAATTGCTAATATATTAAAAGTTATCAAGATAGTTTTATTTATATATAAATGAGAGGACAGGTAGATACTAACCATGCGCCTATCCATTGTGGATCGTTAGGTGTCAAAGTTGATGATGCTAACAAAAATATAATAAATTTGGTGCGACCAAAAAAAATTAATTACCGTATAATAAGGGGTAAATTATTTATCATTAATGTTTTATGTGAGAAAATAAATATATGAATAAAAAAATAATTAATATTTTAAAACTATTAGCAAAAAACTATTTTAACTAAACTATTGAATGTTAAGCTTTGTTTCAATTAAAAAAAATTTTATAATATAGTTTATAATTAAATCACATGAATAACTTAATCTACATAAACACATGTTTCAAATTTATAAGTAGTAGTAGTAGTAGTATATCAAGAGATAATCAGTGCATTTGTGAATCACCTAAAAGTAGGACAGTGCTGAGTGTGTGTGTGTGTGTGTGACTAAAGAGGTTATATACTGGTATATCATAGTATAAAGTGGTAAAAGTGTTGGACATAACTGGAGAGAGAGAGAGAGAGAGAGAGAGAGAGAAACGGGGTCTGAGATGGTATTTCTAGTTGTTGAGTATTTTCCTAACTGTTGCCAACCGGGTAGGGGATACACATGTGTTGGTATGTATGAACTAATACTGATCCCATCAGCTGTTTTATTAAGTAACAGTGTCAACAATACATACCAAACTTGTATGCAAAGTGTGTGTATGTTTTTTGTTGTTGGTTATTTGGTATGACTTACCGAACGGGAATTCCACAGAAACACTGGTACAGATAGATCCCAATAAAAATCCACAAACCGGACCAAAGATACGGACTCCTATTGTAATACCTGTTGGGGTTTTGTTGTTGTTGTTGTTGGAGATTATGTAAAGAGATTATTATTGTTAGTGTTTTATATATATATATATAATTTACTAATTTTTATGCAATATTATATAATTATCAAAACAACAAAAATATTGGTCACATTTTTTTGTTGGTTAAATCTTGTGATTGTTTATATTAACAAACAAAAAATGAGATAATTATTATCTAAGTTATTAAAGAGAATATATATACAGTATATATATTGAGAAAATCGTTATTATATTATATAATAAACTATTTTTTAATAGACTGTATTGAATATTTTATTTTTTTAATTAGGTTCATTTAGTTAAACAAAAAATTGTTATGTTGACATAATAGCATTTTTTCAACAACAAAATTATTATTATTAAAAATTTATTTAATTGATAAAATTCCTGTTTACAAACAAGCATTATAATTTTTAGTTATAAATATTATATAATTTATAGTGGAAAAAGATATTTGTTTAAAAATATTGATTATATAATAAACTTTTTCCCCATTATATTGAATAATGTTTTTTTCCTAGGTACATTAGCTAATTAACAAATTGTTGACAATATATATATATATATACTGTATATTGTTTTTGTCAATAGCAACAACAAAAACAATATTATTATAATAATCATTAAAAATTTATTTAATTAATAAAACGCCTGTCACAAACAAGTATTATATAAAATTATAAATTCATTTATATATATATATATATATATATATATTACAGTAAATTTTAATGATTATATCTAAAAATATCTCAGGTATCGATTAAAACTTTTTTTTATAAATATTTTATAATATATATAAGCGAAATAAATTACTGTTAAATAACCTAACATGTATATCTTAAATGTAAAAAATACTATAGCCAGGATAATTGACATTTAATTTCAAATATATAAACTAAACAGTGTATTAATATATTAGCAAAAATATTTATAATAATAATACTAATAATAAAAATAGATTTGACGTTTAAAATAAAGAGGGCTAAAAATAAATACTCAATTATATTAATATAAATAACACATGTATTAATATATAATATACTGTATATATATATTGAATATATAAATAAATTGAGAAACAATACCGAAATAGAGGGGCGATTCCTTTGGGGCCACATTGTCGTCAATATAGGGAATGCCTAAAGTGTTGACAGCTGTGGCACCGATACCTATTAATAGTAGACTTAGGAAAAATATGCTCAACACGGTATCGGTTAGCCGAGACTTATTGATTTGTGTTTCTTTATGGTCACACTTTGGATCACTAAACTTTGATCCCAAATTAGCTGATAATTTATGATTGTTTGTTGTTGACGTAGAAGTAGATTCAATTGATGAGTGGGTGAGTGACGACGATGATGATGATGGCACACTTGATGATAACCAATGAGCTAATGATGATGATGACGATGATGGTGATGATGATGACGATGATAGTAGTGGACACAGTTTCGCATTGTATTCGCGAAGTTTTAAACTGTTTATGGTCTCACCGCTGGCGGCTAGCGATGATGGATCAATGTTGAGTAACGATGAGCTACCGGTGCCGCCGATTTGACTGCCGAACAGATAGTGAGGAGTCGAACATAGTATGGATGCCAATGCAAAGATCAACATTCCGCAGGCAATCCATTTGGGCCGATGGCCGTGTCCGCCATAGTAGGTTAGCAACAGTGCGCCACCAATTTGGCCAAATTCGGTTGCGGACATTATCATACCGGTTGTCTTTGATTGGATTTGATATAACTTTTCGATTGTGGTCAGTACGCTGACAAAGTAGGTATAATACATACCTTGTAAGACACTTGTCAGGCAAAAAATGGCCAAAAATGTCTGTTTGTTTGCAAACTTTTGCATCCATTTTGGTCTAAACGAACATAAGCCGCAAGAATATTCTTTATCGTCGCTGACCATTGTTGTCAACAATAATTCGTCGGCTGTGGCAGTATTGTTGGCACCACCACTACCACCACCACTGTTGTTGTTATTGTTGACTAAATGGTTGTCACTGGTGGGGGTCTTATAATGTTGTTGTTGATGATGATGATGATTATTATTATCATTACCACCGCAAGTCAAACGATTATTTCTATTATGAACATCACTGCCATTTAGGCCATTGCCGATTCCTCCGACATCACAGTGCGCTTGTATATCACTCATCACAGTTGCTGTACCGTTAATGATGGCACTACCACTATCGGTATTATCACCGCCGACACCACCACCACCAGCACCTGTCCTAATGTTGTTGTTGTCTGTGGCTGTAATACCGGAGATGGTTGGCTGCGAGTCGATTGGTTTGCTTGTTGTCATTGTTTGTTGTATTCTTATGGCTTTTTCAATCATTTACTGAATATATGTCTTAATTATGGGAATCTCTCTCTCTCTCTCTCACTCATGGAATCTTCTCTCTCAATACATATACAACAACAACAACAAAATAATTGTTGAAATATATATTTTTTTTCCAAAGATTGAGAGAGAGTTTACTATTACTACTACTACTACTACTTTAAATGAAGAGTTGTATGTTGTTGTTGTTGTGATTACAAGAAGTGGACGAAATAAAAACAACAAACAGTTGTGTTGAAGAAAACAAGTTTTTTGTTTCAATGAAAATGAAGAAATATATTTTTTTGAGAGAGAGAGAAATAGAGTGAATATATATTTTTCAAAATATATGTATATAAATATATTTATTTATATACATATATACGGTGTATTTGTGTGTATATATATATATATATATCATATATATAAACCATTATAATGAATGCGACGGATCCTGATATTCAACATATCTGTGCTGTGTTTGTATTCATGACATTCATGACTCTGTGTGCTATTCATGCGCACCACTGGATCACCAGCACCAGCAGCAACAACAACACTATACATACATACACACCACCACTACTACTATTGATATCACTGTACAAAACTAAATGTCCACAAATATATTTGGTATATCTATCTATAGATACTATATATATATATATATGTGAATATATATTATACATACATAGAGATCCACTTCATAGGGGATGATGACGGAGACTAATGTGTTGGTTATAGCCTATGGTTTAGTAAAAATAAAATTAAAAAAAAGAAAACTTTATGTTTAGTAATAGTTTGGTGTTATATATACTTTATATATACTGTATATATAATTGTTACATATTTTTTTCATTAATATTATATAATAACACTAAACATAGATGTATATAATATATACAGTATTATTAATAGTAGTAGTAGTAGTAGTAGTAGTAGTAGTAGTAGTAGTAGTAGTAATAGTAGTAGTAGTAATAGTAATAGTAGTATTATTAAATAAATAAAATCAGTTTGAGATAAAGTTTTATTTTGTATGGATATGTATTGCCTCACAAAAAACAGGTCATTTCACTGATATACTCACTTAGATTCTCTATAATATATTATATAATGATATATATATATATATATATATATATATATCAGTGATATATATCCTAAAAAGACAATTATCTGCTTATAAAAAAATTATATTTATAAAGATAAAAAAATAAACTAATTTAATCAATTTAATTCAATTTTGTTTAAAATAAATATTCCAATTAATTGCTCTAAATTAATATTAAATAAAAAAAGATTAGTTTCATAAAAGTTAATCTGAAATATAAAATTTATTATAAATTTTAAAAATATAAAATATAAATTGTCGGTTTGTTGTGTTGTGTGAACTCATTTACTGATAATGTAAATACATGCATATAAATGATAAAAGTGATTAATAATTTTGTTTAAAAATTACTACAAAAAAATTATATATAAATATAATATAATAAATAATAATAATGATACATGTAATTTTCCAAATATATATATAATTTTAAAAAATTTACACCAAAATTTTCAGTCTTAAAACAAAATACACATATTAATACACATACAGTACATACAAATAACCATAGAGTAAAGTTATCCATTTAGTTTAGTAGTCTCTCTCTCTCTCTCTCTCTCTCTCTCTCTACGATATATACTGTATAAAAACTACATGTACTGTATATACAGTATATTGAATATATTCAATAAGCAATTGTAGGGTACAGTTATAGTTATATACAGTATAAAATATATAATACTATAAGTAGAAAACTAGCTTAGCTTAAACATCAGGGTCACCACTACCATCAGACACCCACTGTAAAACACACACACATACATATATACATAAACATTACGTGAAGTGCCAATATTGGCATTTTGGTTGCTTTAGATTTTAGATATTTTTTTTGCTTTAGAGGCCAACAATAACTTATAATATATATATATATATATAGTATTAGTGGTGTCTTTTGAAAGCAAAAATTTTGTGACGGAATCCTAAATGAAGGTCACAATCAATTCAAATACATATACCGTATATACAGTATATATATATATATATATATATATATATATATATATATATATATATATATATATATATATATATATATATATATATATATATATATAATATATCTGTATAATATAGTATATAATATATACTATATATATATATTCTATGGGTTTCACTACTGAAATTTAATCAATGTATATGTACAGTAAGTTTATTGTACATTAAATAATATTAAATTATTTGTAAAGTTATTAAGGTTTTTAGTATTATGTATAAAAGTATATATATAATAAATTATACTGGTATTAAACGCAATAACAAGAAATAACAAGTATTAAAAATATATATATATTTACTGTATATGTTATGTTTAATAAATACAATGTTATTAATAATAACTTATTATACTGTATAAAAAATCATTTTTACGTAAATAGCATTGAGCTTATTAATCATTATAACATTTATTATAATATTATTATTATATAACATTAAACGATAAAACATTGATATTATATTGGAGATGAAAAACAGTCGCCAAATTAAAAAAATTGTTTAATCATTTAATTTAATTTATTAATAATTATATGCAGTATATATACAATGTATTAGTTTAATCATAAATATGTGTATTTATATTAATAACAAATAGCGTTATCAATATACAGTATATATCATTTTGACTACTCATTTATTGATAATTATATGTCATAAAAAATCTGATAAAATAAAACTATCAACTAATACAGTATATAATAATATGATAATAATATAAATAATAAATTTACTGTACTTATCAATACTGTATAATCAATTTATTAATAATAATTTTGTTTATAGTCTATATTAAATAAAGTGATACAATTTATACTGTATAATATATACAACTTATAAAAAATACAACCTAGTTACACACACACACACACTTAGATTTATACAGTGTATTTTTAGTGTATTTTAATTTAGCTTAATCATTTTCCAGCTAAATGATTTTTTTGACAATTTAATATTGCGCTTATAAAAATAAATAAATATATATTAGAGAAAAAAATCGTAGTTACGCGCGATTATATTTTTTAATTAAATTTAAGCACAGGTGCACACAAATAAAAATTATTTGTTGAGAGAGTGAGTGTTTTTAGGAGAGAGAGAGAGAGAGAGAGAGAGAGAGAGAGAGAGAGAGAGAGAGAGTCTAGTTTGATAGCTAGTTTGGGGCTAATAAAAATATATATACACTTTATATACTGTATATATATATATATATATTGAGTTTAACCAACAACAACAAAATAAAAATGATCATGTTTGTTTAAGTTCATGGTCATCCCTATCACCACCACCACCATCACTGCCCCCTCACTATGTGGTCTTCAAAAAAAATAAATAAAAATCAAACACTGGTTGGTCTCTCCTATTATATGTATGTCTGTGTGTGTCTATGTTTGGCTAACTTTTTTTATAAACAGTTTTTTACTACTACTACTACTAAATTGTTTACTAACTAATTAACTTAGTATCTACTGTAGTATTATAGTGTAGTTATTTTATGGCACACTTTTTTTGTAATAAAGTGAGATTATCTATAGTATAGATTCTATACAGTATATATATATAATAATAATAATAATACTTTATAAATATAAATAGTAATATACTAGTTCACTAAATATATATATATTTAAAAATATAGTAATTTAACAATTTTCAATTAAGTTTCAACAATTTCAATCAAAATCACTATCAAAAAAATAACTTTAAATAATAATTTTAAATATATAATATAATAATTATAATAAAATAATAATTTTATAACAATTTGTTTTTTTATGGGAAAAGCATTTTTTGGGGGTTCATGTGCTGTCACAACATCCCAATTGATTGAACTAAATTGTTGACCACTTTGAACACTTAATACATTATTTTAATTTTAGAAAAAAGTAGTATTAAATAAATCCCACTTATTTTATATATATATATATAAATATATACTGTATAAATACACTTAAAATAAAATTATATTTTAATAAATTCATAAAATACACTTACAATTGAAAATTTGCTAACACGTTATGTTAATGAAATTATATTATAAGAAAATCAATGTTTTTTTTATTAATAATATACTATATATTAAATTTATAAAAACTATAAGCATAACTATATAATAATATTATTATATAATTTATACAGATTTATATAATACACACATAATTTTCAAATGTAAAACTCGACACTTATTATTATTATTATTATTATTATTATTATTATTATTATTATTATTATTATTATTATTAGTTGTTGGGATGTCCTTAACATTGGCTTCAATTCAATGAGAAATTCGGTCACAAAAACTGATTTAAATTATTTATATTTAAAAAAAACTCAATTTCTGAGAAAAAAAACTCAATTTAGCTTTCATTTACATTGGAAAATGGTTTTTCAAAAAAAAACTAAATAAATATAAAAAAGTTTTTATTTAAAAATTTCGTGAATAATTATTAAATCAAGAAAAAACAGCAACTATTTTAAGCTTAGAAATTGGTTGCTCTCTTGAATGATAATATATATATATATATCATATACTGTATATATATATAATTAAAATAAATGATTTAAACACTGATAACATAGTTTTGTGTGTTGAACACAATTCATTGAAATATTATTATTTTATTTTTTGAAAGAAAAAAAGCACTCAAAACAAACTTATACACACATATAAGTTATAGAAAGAAAAAAATTTATAACACATATACACAAAGTTTTTGTTGTTGTTATCTATTTAATTGTTAACTCTATTATAACACTATTATTGCAACAACAAGATTTATACACAAAAAAAAATTAATTATCAACTTTTCATTATTATTATTATATATATATAACTAAAATGTTATCATTATATATATATATATATATACCTTATTTATTATACATTGGTTGGTTGGTTGGTTGACTGGAACAGTGTGTATATACTGGGCACTGTCTGGTGATTATATGATATACAAGAGTAGATTGTATACTAGATTATCACATTGTAATATATATATATATACAAGTGCTATGCAATGTGTGTGTGTAAACTGTGTGTGATGGCAATGGTGCTGAAGGCAAGTGGTCCACCAAAAAAAACAACCATCAAATCCAGTCCTACTATATATATATATGATATATACTTTATATACTGTATATATAACTTATTGATAATCTCAAAGTGAAAAAATATACATAAAATGATTGTCGTGTGAATGGTTTGCACTAACAAAATGTTTAGTAAGTTTAGTAAAATGTACGCAAGTCTGCGAAACTCTCTTTGAAAATATTATATATATATATATATATATATCTTATATAAGTATATCTGACTTTGAAAAGACATCTCTCTCTCTCTCTCTCTCTCTCTCTCTCTCTCTCTCTCTCTCTCTTTTTACTCACTTACTCTCTCACAGGTAAACATAGCTAAATGTAATCACCTTTGGCTTATGGACCTACTCTTTAGCTTAAAAACCCTCTGAGAATACTATACATAGATTTATATAATAGTGAATGCATTTCGATGAGAGAGAGAGAGAGAGAGAGAGAGAGAGAGAGAGAGACAGGTATGCAATGTTTGTAATGTAAGTTATAAGGAGTGCTATTAATTGTTTGCAACCGAAAAGTATATATATATATATAAAAGTTTAATGTCTCGTTTGCACGAATCGATTGGAGAGAAATTGAGAAAAACAACAAAATTAAAAAATAAAACGAAAAACTAAATAACATTTTTGTTGATAGCATTCACTGCCAGTCTCTCTCTCTCTCTCTCTCTYTCTCTCTCTCTCTCTCTCTCTCTCTCTCTCTCTCTCTCTCTCTCTCTCTCTTTACTCACACTTTACTCTCACATTTCAAACTCAAAAATATTTATTTATTTAAATTTTGTTTAAAAACAATTTTAGAGTTCAATTCCCATCCAATAATAATTTTCTTTCGTTACAATTATTAAATTTTTATTTTCCCGAATATTTATTATGAATTATTTTCAAATCCAACCAATAAATTAATAAAATAGTAGACAATTTCAATTTTTTAAACGTCTATTTTTTAATATATATATAATTTTAAATTAATAATTTTTTTTCATAAATATTTTGTTATTTTTCAAAATAATTTATAAATCAATTTTAACAATAATGATAATTTCATTTGATTATTATCAACACAAAAAAATTTTGTTTCAATTTTTAAGTTTTTGTACAATCGATTCTATCTTTTTTTGTTGTTGTTATGCTTAAACAAATATATTTGTTCAAAAAATTATTAAAATTTTGAATTAAAATATAATAATAATAATAATAATAATAAATGATAAAATGTATATTTATATTACAATTAAAAACCGACTAAAAAAGAGCTGTCAAATAATTAAACTTATGATTATAAACTTAAATATATATATATAGAAGTAATTACAATAATTGTAAAATTAAAATATGACAAAAAACACATTCAATATGCTATAATAATAATTTAACTTAAATTGTAAATTAAAACTTATAATATAAATTATTAAAAATTATTTTAAGTTATACATTTATAAGTTATAAACATTGTATTTTGTCTAATGCTTACGTAATATCAATTGATGTATTGTTGTATAAACTAAACTAAATTTTTTTTTAGTACATTTTCAGTTACGATAATAATAATTTCAATTTGAATGTCAATTTCAGTGTTCAATATCACAGTATAAAATAAAAAAAAATCAAATCCTATCTCATTGTGTGTGTATATATATAACTATTGATTTGTTTACAGTATATATATATTACTGTATTTGATTTGAGGGGGAAAAATAAACTGTTCTTAACTTTGTTACCGTAATTATATATACAGTATAGATATTTTGTGTGTATTTTTCCAAAAAAATATATTTGTCTTAATTGAACAAAAATTATTTTTAAAAAAAACTTAAATAAAATCATAATTATTATAATTATAATTAAACTCTTGAGTGTCCATATTTGTTGGTATCGTTTTCGTATAAACAATAGGTATATTCATCGCCATCACGTTTATCCTCCTCTTGTTCATCCATATCGTTAGCGCTGTTATAATCTATTGATATTAAAAAAAAATTAAAACAAAATAATTAATAAATTAAATTTATATTTAAAATAAATAATTTTTTAATAATCCATTACCAGAATCAGGTCCTAATGGCTGTTCTTCGTCTTCGCGAATCTCTGTATTCCAGGCAAACACCGACAGTCTATCTAAGGATATAATGGAAGAAACAATTTCTCCGACCGATAGCTGTTGTGGTTTGTCTAACTCTTTCTTGTGTCGCCAACATATTAGCAACCAATCCATAAAAAATAGGAGTCCGGCGGCAACTTTGAGACCACTGCATACTCCGACATACCTAATGAAAGAGAGAGAGAGATAGAATAAAGTCATTTATAATTACAGGTAAGATATATTTTTTAATTTGTTGGCTCTGAGAGTAGACATACCTGAGCCGAAATTGTTCGATATTGTAGAGCAAACAGAAGCCTCCCTGTTGTCCGCAATGGGCTTTCCATACGATACAAGTCGAGTCGATTACGTTACCAAATATTATCGGCGACGGTATGTAACCAAACAATCGGAAGATAACAAATTGCATTCCCAGTGCCAATGATCGCTCTTCCTCTTCAACGGATCTAATAGTTTATGAGATACCGAAACGAGAAAACATTTTAACAGTAAAAACCAAATATATCAATCAAATTGTTTGTTTTTCATACCTTAACGTAATCATTAGTAATGGCATTTGTGTTATTGAAACGACTAATGTTATAACAAATAATAAAACCATAAATGGTATCATTGCCTGACACAGTTGAGGACAGGGACCAGCCGTGGCCAATGGAATGGCGGTCACCTCCTGGTTGCTTGAATAGGACATGTTCAATGATATGCAAGCACAGTTACTGTAGTTTTGGGTCTATAAAAATTTAGGACAGTATGAATCATCAGATTAGATAACATCCCTTTCCCATGGACTTACACTTCGTGGTCCTTCAGCCGACTTACAACCAGCAAAACAGGGCGAATAGTAACTGATTTTATTTTGTAGATCGCATACCGGCTCTAATTCATTAGGCGAGCACCGGCAGCCCATATTGCATTCGGCGGTCAAATTGACTTGAAATGCATCAAATCGTGAACTAATAATAATAATAGAAAATTAAAAACATTAATAAATCAAATATTTGACTCAAATATAATAACTTTTGAATTACTTGTTAGCGTAAGGAAGTGTAGTACCGGCCATACGGACGTTATCACATCCAAGAAAGTACAGTGCAGTGTATAGACCCATACAGACTAAGTTAAAGAATAAGACAAACTGAATGGCGCCTTTAGGTTTCATTTGAAACCTTTTCAATACATAGCCGCCTAAGAATATTCCCACACACGCTCCGGGAATGGCTATACCACCGGCAAACAGGTTAGCCTCGGATTTGCCTAAACTAAACTGTGTTTCCAAATATTTTGGCAAAAATACTAGAAAACCGCTGACTATGGCCAACTCCATACAGGAGCCCAAACAGGTACACATGTAAACAGGATTGGTTAGCAATCGCCACATACAGGCAGGAATCTCTTTGATTTTGCGGCCATATTCTGGTCTATTATTATTATGATTTGGACTATGCGATCGACTTAACGAATTATTCTTTGCCGATTCAAGAGTCATATGTTTGGTTTTATGAAACTGATGGTCATCCGTATCGATGGCGGGAAGTAATCGAAAATTTTTGTCATTTTTGTTCTTTGGTTTCAGACTTTTTGGAAATGCAAAAAATGGTATCGATATCTGTGTGTTGGATATTAAGAAAAATTTAATTATCGATAAAATAATTATAAATTAAGGGGTGGATGGATGGTAATTACCAAAATGAGTAGTATGCCAAGCATAATAAACCCGGCCCACCATGCACCGATCCATTTGGGATGACCCGGATAAATATCAATTGGCACTGAACCCGAACCGAAAGAATTTTCGTGAACACCGATGAAAAAACCGCCCAAAAGAAAACCGCAAACCAAACCAAATGCCACCATTGAGTACATACAGCCTTTTAATAGTAGAAGTAATAATAATAATAATAATACCGGTAATTATAAATACATTTGTTTAGACAACCAAAATATCGGTAATACCTATATACATGGATGAGCTCTCTTTTTTGACGTGATCGTCAATATAAGTAGTGCCCAATGTAAATATCGGAGTACCGCCGCAGCCAATTAAAATCATGGCCAACATAAATATTATGATATGCGGTGCATTATAAGTGGCGTCCTCAGCACAAGTGGGATCGCCATTGGGTGGAACAGGATTTATAAAATGACTAATTATATTAAAACAAAAATCAATTAAAAACAATTATTGATAATTTAAATATATTAGTTTCATCAATATTAGGGTTTAGTATGTGGGAGGATGGATGGATGTATGTATGTATGTGTGGGGGTGTTAAGCACATATACCTTGCTTTTTGAAGTACTGTTGAACTTAAAACTGGTGTTGGGATACGACATGTATTGTCAGATAATGGACCAGATACGTTAACATTATCTAATTATCAATTTAAAAATTAATAAATTACTTATTGACAGTTATTTATACCAGTAATTAAATTGTGGGCATTTTTTAATAAAAAAATACTAACCCAATGGATTGTGTATATGCATGAAGTGTGGTATGGCAAACACAATTGAACCAATACCAGTGATAAGTATGCCTTTACCAATCCATTGAGGAATGTGTCTATAAGTGCCAAAATAGCTAACAAATATGATTGTCAGCAGATTTCCCAATTCAAATGTACTGACTATAGCACCGGTAACACTACTTGGAAAGTCAAACCGTTTTTCGATAGTAGTTATGACACTATATATAATATAAATGACAATTAAAAATTACTATAAGATATAAGACCACACCATTACAGTAGCGATTAGTACTAACCTATTGAAGTATCCCGAAGACAATGCTTGCTGTAGTGTAACCAAAACGCAACAAAAGAAGACAAAAGCCTGAATTGTGGCAAATCTTTGCAGACATGTTGGACGGAAAAACATAAAACCGCAATCGGCTGACTGTTCATCTGATTGTGTAGCTGTTGAAAAAGACAGACACAAATAATATTAATAATAAAGAAATAAATTAATTCATTTGATATGATATGATATATCTACCAATTTGTTGATCGACGGCAACAGGAGATCCCAATATATTGTTGTCGACATCAGTGCGAATGCGATTGGAGGCCAACAGATGATAAATATTAAGTTCAGAGTAAGTCTTGACAGGAATATTAGTCGATGAATGGTTTAATCGGAAATCATTTGATCGGTTTCTTCGATGGTGAGCATAGAGGCCGGTAGCCGTGTATAAAGACGACGACTCGTTGCGAAGACTATTATTACCGGCACTTTTTGTTCGTTTATGGCCACGAATACGATGGCTTAGAGTACTTGGGTTGGCGGCCGCTGTCGACGACAGTGCCATTGTCATCGATCGGGGATACTCTATGGACATAGAGTTATTATTTGGCATAACGGTGTCGATGGCAGCAACAGTAGCAGTGGTCGGGACTCCGACGGCAGCCGTGGCGGCAGCGGTAGTATTCACATCCACTATATGGCGATCGACGCCATCGACAACACGATTGTCACCGATATTGTGACTGCGATTCATCTTTTTTTTAGTTGAGTAGTTATGAGTAGTTATTTTGTTGAGTATATAATAAATATGTCTTAACTTTTTTGTTTTGTTTTATGACTTCAGTTTTTTTTGATAATATTATAATAGATTAGTAGTTATTATCCTTTTTTCTTCTAATCATTTGATATCCATCTAAACACACAAATGAAATGAAATGAGATTTTTAAAACTTTTTTTTAGTTTTTTTAATACAAAAAGTATTATGTTTTAAAACAATAGGAGAAAAACAAAATCAAAAATAACAATTCATTTTTAAATATTACATTTTCTTTCTCGCTCTCTCTCTCTCTCTCTCTCTCTCTCTTTCGAAATAAAAATTAAAAACTCAATTATAATACTTTTGATTATTATTTTAGATATATTATTAACTTATTATAATAATAATAATAATAACATTTCCGAGTAATGTATATAAAAGAGTCTGAGAGACAAATAAACTCATTTACAGGCTTTTGAACCATTCATGAGATGATAATTCATATCTCTTTTTCTTGAAATTTATTTATTATTATTTTTATAATTAGATACCACAACAACAACAACAACTATACAATAAATTTTTGTGTGTGATATTTATTTTAACACAAGTTGATTGTATTATTATTATTAGTTAGAGAAATGATAAATAAGATAATTATATAATTAACAACAAAACCAAAAAATAAAAATCTGAAGCAAAACAAATAATTTAAGTCAATTTTTGACACATTTTTTTTACATAAATAGTATATAAAAATTTGATTGAAATTATATATAAACTACAATTACCCAGGCAACCAACAATAATTTTAATAAATTTTCAAAAAATATATATATTTAATAAAAAAAATATCAAATTATTAAATGGATCGGAAATTATAAAACATATAAAAATTTAATAACAAAAACACATAACAAAATAAAATATAAAAATACATTAAAACAAATAATACACACAAATAAAGATATTTACGGTACAAAAAAAATCTATAGCAATATAATGTATATAAAAATAATTTATTATAATGATCATATATATAATAATCAATTTAAGCTAAATTAAGAGCAAAAGTATATTTTTAATTTTATTTTTCAATATTATACAGTTATATAGTATAACTAATAAATGTGTATAAATATTATTGCAATAAAATAAAATAATCTTAATGTAGAAAACATATTTACTAAAAATACATTATTAATGCTTATCCCCAAATATATATACTGATATATATATACATGTATATCTATAAATTTATATATATTTATATTATATATATACTAAATGCATAATTTAAAAGTAACTTGTTTTTTAGATTACTGGAACAAACAAAAAATTATTTAATACCATTATTATTATGTTTATTCAATAAAACATTTATTTTAAAAATATTTTATTACAATACCAATTTATTATATTTTATATATTCAAAAAACATTAAAATTAATGCATTATTTTTAAATAATAAAAACCTAATAATATAATATAAATTATATCAATAAATTAATTGTTGTGTGTGTGTGTGTGAATATATAAATTTATATATATATATACAGTAACTTATTACCTGCATAACAAAATAAAACAAATCGATTTTTTTTGTGTTACTAATAATATTGATAAAATAATTATATTAAAACACAAAAAAATTGTTACATAAATTCCAATTGTATGTAATTATAATAATTAATAATAAGTGTTTGGAAAATATAACCAAGACAATATGTAATTTTTTATATATTCAATTTTTAAAATATATATATATATATATATATAATAAATATTTATATGATAATCAATGTATTTTTCATGAACAATCCTAGCAATTAAACCTTGCAATATAACCGGCATTTATTTTATTGGCAAATTTATTTTATTGAATACTATAATACAGTACCACTAAACTAAAGATTTTTTTCTAACACTTAGTTATGATTAAAAAAAATTTACATATAAAATATATTTATTATAAATTTATTAAAATGTCTAGGTTACTTTTTGCTTATGAAATTAGTAAACAACAATAATAATAAAAAAATCGTTGAATTTATTCAATGCAAATAATCTCAAACCCTAATACAACTACACTAATGCTTAAGTATATACACATAAGGTTATATCAAACAGACAACAAATAAAATATCATATCATATACTGTATTATTATTATGCTAATAAAATTATACTTAAATTTTTTATTTTTTTTATTACTACCTAAATATACTTAAATATACCTAAAAAAAACAACAATAAATATACATAAATATAAATCACATATATATACTACATATTCTTCGAGTTCATTAAAACAAATTGCAAACTAACTATAGCTTTAAGGGAGAAAAAGTAAATTTTCTCAAAAAATAAAAAAAATAAAATAATATTTTTATTGAATTTATTTATTTTAAGTTAAGTTCATGTGTCGTATGTCAAATTGTTTTGCCAAAAAAAGTACTGTATTTTGTTGTTGTTGTAATCAATTATCATTTATTTATTTTTTTGGGGTAAATATTTGCATTATTTTTATTTATTTTTTTTAAAAAGCAAAAGTCAAGTTGTTTGCAGTTTGAACTAACACGCGGGTCATTCATATAAAGTACACACAAATGATAAAAAAACAATTTGATTATTAAAATATAAAAATAAATATAATAATAATAAAAGTAAATAGTAAATGAAATGTCATTTAATATAATACACACATAAAACTACACTTTCATCACATCAACTAAATTAATGATTTTATTCAACAAAAAAATGCATTAAATAAATAATAATTTATATGCACTTTATTTATTTATTTATATTTTATTCATTAATGTTAATTCAATATGTTTTATTTTTCATTGACAAAAATAAAGGGCATTTAAAATCTTTTTTAAAAAATTATTGATTAAACAAAAATAGAAAAATTTTATTTAAAATATATTCACAATAAAAATCTTTATAATTTTTATTTTTAAAAATAATAATCTAAAAACGGATATTGATTTTACAAATCATAGCAAAAATAATAAATTGATATATACTATACTAATGATATATAAATATAGTAAATATGATATAATAATATGATATATGGTATCCAATAATTTGTGTGTTGAAAGCAATTTTTCTTTTAAAAAAACTAAAAAAAACTAATAATAATTTACTGCGAGTTTGCAAAAATAAAATTTCCTTCAAAAATATTTTTTAAAAATCCATAGCGACTAATAATAATAAAACGAAAAGGAAATCTGCAATTATTATCCAACAAACAAAAATGCATTACTTTTTTTTAAAAAATTTGAGAGATACTAAAAAATGTTTAACAAAAATATTTTCATACACTTAAATGACACTAAATTTTTTGTATCACATTTTTCTATCTCTCTCTCTCTCTCTCTCTCTCTCTCTCGGATACATAAGTGTATTACACACACACGTAGACACACATATGATAGAGAAAAATAACTAAATTTATATCTCAATAATAATGAATTGGCGACCTCTAAAAAAACTAAAATGTGAGGCCAATAAACCTGAGCTGCTTTTAGATTTTTCACACACACACACACACACACATACATATAAGGGGCACATACCCTCCCCCTCTCTCTCACTATCTATAGAGCTAAGGAAAGGGGTCTAATACCTAACCATCTAAACAGATCAGATGCAGAAACAAACCAACGGGTTTTTTCTTATATGATCTCTCTCTCTCTCTCTCTCTCTTATATAAGGATTGTGATATAATAATAACAACAAAAAAACTCATTGTATTTGTTACCGATTTTTTTGTTGTTTAATGAATTGTTATATACAATAGGATAGATATATAGCCAGAGGACAGGCATGTGTTTCACTTACTAAGAGATTGAGTTCTTGCAACAAAAAAATTAGTATAAAGCGATCACTTTTTGGATAAGCAATTCATGTTTTATATATCAGTCATAAAAAAGCCAAAGCACTTGGCATATAATTTTTTACTGAAAGGTAAAGGTATACACATTAACACACACTCACAGCACAGGTATGGGTGGCTAACCTTAAAACCTACTTTCGATTAGCAGGTAATATGTATATGAAAGTATATATTATAGATATATATAATATAATACATAATTAATTATTCAATACATAATATGTATAGTGAAATCCAATGGCTTTTTTGGGCATAATTTTTGTTTATTTTTTATTTTATGATTCAATTTATTTAATTATATTGACTGCAAGTTATAATAATAACAATAATCATAATAATAAGCAAACATTTAAAATACTATTACTATTACCGGAGAGAAATAAAGAGATAAAAAAAATCTACTTTCAATACTTTCATTTTGATTGACTTAATAATAATAATAGCAATGTATTTATTTATGATAATCACAACACATTAATAATAATAAAAATATATTTTTATATATAATAATTTCACGCTTATTAAACACTGTGTGTATGTGTAGAGTAAGTAGTATTGTATATAACTTATAAAATAAAATATAAGTTATATATTATAATTTATATTATAATCACAACGTAGTTATAATTTTTTTTTTAAATATTAAAACTTATCATATAATTTATATCAATGGCCTGCAAATTATGATAGATTATTATTATTATAATTTTTATCTCATATATACATAGATATATAATATCATGATGATAAAACATACTATACAATAATATATATATATATATATATATTTGAAAAAATTTATATATCATATATCAAAAAATCAAATTAATATATCTATCAAATATAGTATAAAAATTAACCACTTTTTGCCATCTCTGCCAATATAATCATCAATTTGTTAATAAAATTAACACTTTTGTTTCATATGTCAATATATATATATAAATTTATATATGAATTGATATCACATATAAAATAAATACATATATCATAAATAGAAATATATGATATATGAGATCATACTTATAAATCATTTATAAATTAAATTAATATTACTATACATAGCATATATGATCAATAAATAATTACTAATATATACAAAAACAATACAATATATTTATAGTTAATGATAATAATTATAATAATGAAATTTGACTTACATTTGGTATATGTTGTAATATTTATAATAATAATATAATATGATATATAGATTGTTATATATAATAATAATAATAAATTATTAATAATATTAGTGTAAATCAGTGACAATATGTTATATATATATATTCAATATATTGTCAAACAATTTGATAGCAAAAAATTAATCAAAAATATTTATATCATATTATAAAATATAAATAAAAAGATTTTTGATATTTCAATCTATGAAAGTCAATGTATTTAAGGAATTGTGTTAATAAGGAATGGATTTATAAAACAATTAATTATTTGTTAATTTGATAATCAATTTTTGTGATTAATATCTCATTAGAGAGCTATTTATATGGTCTCTCAAATGTAATCATCAATTTAATGCCAATTATTATCACAATAACACAATTGTGTCACAATTAAGACTACCTCTGGTTAACAATATTAAGAACGTAAACAATAGTTATTTTAAAAAATTATTAAAATTAAATTAACAAATAATTAATTAATTTTTAATTTTTTTAATACATAGTATATATCAATAAATAGATTAATTGAGAAAACAATGACTATTATTATGGTTTTGATTTACTTTTTAATTATTTAGTCATTTGATTACTAAAATTTAATTAAGGAATGGATAACAAAACGATTGAATGACAAGTTATTAGCCATAAATTATGACAAAAAATAATAAATTATTTTCAAATTGTTAAATACCTTAATACATCACATTAATGACCTTTTATATAACAATAACACTTTACAATATAATAATACCGTCTTACCAAAAATAATACCGACTTACCAAAAATAATACCGACTTACCAAAAATAATACCGACTTACCAAAAATAATACCGACTTACCAAAAATAATACCGACTTACCAAAAATAATACCGACTTACCAAAAATAATACCGACTTACCAAAAATAATACCGACTTACCAAAAATAATACCGACTTACCAAAAATAATACCGACTTACCAAAACTAATACCGACTTTTATATCGAAATACCATGTTCCCCATAGAAATATTGTTTTAATTACCGTGTTCCCATAATTTTTTTTTCATTATAATTAAGATAATTTTAGGTACAAGGTATAATATAATTAATAATGTAACACGGTACTTATTTAAAAAACTATTTGCTGGGAAGACGGTATTAATTTTAAAAAATATTTTATGGGAAGACGGTACTTATTTAAAAAAACTATTTTTATGGGAATACGGTACTTATTTTTGAAAAAACCTATTTTTATGGGAAGATGATACTAATTTAAAAAAAACTGGGAAGACGGTACTAATTTTAAAAAATATTTTATGGGAAGACGGTACTTATTTAAAAAAACTATTTTTATGGGAATACGGTACTAATTTAAAATACATTTGTATGGGAACACTGATTATTTAAATATTAATATATATTGAATATTGAATATTGATATATATATATATATATGTACTAATAGTATGGTTTTTATTTAGTCTTACGGTATAATGTTATAAATTTATAATCATTATATTTATTGACATTATTGATGTCCATTTTTGTTGTTATTAGTATTTTATATACTTTATATTAAAATAAATTCATTCTTTAAATGCATTACTTATCATATATATCAATTGATAGACAATAGGTGTCATCAACCAAATGGTCGGTCGGTATTGTCCTCAAACCGACTGTTGTTGTTATTGTTGTTATAATGACCTGACTGTCCGTTTTAATGGTCAATCATATTAGTCGGTCGGTGTGTGTGTGCGGTTGACGGACAGACACACCGAAAACCATCTGATTTTTTTAGACCACTATTGAAGACAAAGACATATACAAAGGTTTTTTGTTGTCGTCTTCTCTAATGTTGTGTTGATATACAATACATAAGCAGATGACGACCTTTGCCTTCAATACAACACAAATCAATGTCTACTACAGTACTACACAACTAATAATAATAATAATAAACATACAGTCAGTCAGTATATAAACACAAACAGCTTTTTGCTTTGCTTTGCTGTATAAGCGAGTGAACCACCACTTGAGTCAACACAACAACATACCAGTGCTCACTACAGTATACAGTGTTTTTTAAAACACACTCTCAGTCAGTGTATAAGTATAACTCAATATAACACATACAATATGTATGGACTGTATACTAAAAACTACTAATAAAAATGTATTGACAATACTGTATGAAAAAGAGAGAGAGAGAGAGCCCTCCCATTCATGGCATACGAAAGCCATACGTCAGTATGTATGGGCACTGGTAGTAGTTGTGGTGATCATAGGGTTGTATAGTATTTTTGTTCACTACTGACCTAAAGTACCAGATGGTTGACCCACTCATTATTGTGATCATCCGAAACTGGGTCTGGTCTCTGGTGACACCCGACACAATGGTTTCACCCGATAACTGCCGGTCCATATGTTTAGAAACCAGAAATTGATTTTCAACCCTTTGATTGTTTATTTGATTTTTTTTTTTGTTATCCCTTTCCCTTAAAATTTGATAACAAAAAAAAAATTGTGCTAAACTTCACACATTTTTTTCGATATGAAATTATTTGAGTATAAAATAACATATCAAATGTTATATCAAATTTCATTGACAAATAAATGATGATTACTATTAAAATTTATTATTTTTTTTAAAAAAAAACTTTATAAACAAAATTTATAGATTATATGTTTAAAAAAAACTTAAAATTGTAATAAAAACTATAGTAGAGTATAATATATATATAATAATAATAATGTCTATTAACTAGAAAATAATTACAGTATTGTATAAAAAAAAGTATTAGTGATAAAGTAGTTGTCATTGATGTCAATCAATCATAAAATATTAATAATAAAATAATATAAATCGATATATCGATACAAAAAATATTATGGTTATATTGTAGCAGGGTTATAATAAAAATTATTCTAATATATACCGGCATAAAAGTATCATTATATAGAAAATTTAATAAAGTAGTTATTTTTTGTATATAATTTTTTATCTCACTGTATTACTATTTATTTTTAAAAATTTTTAATATGATAAATGATAAAAAAAATGTTATCTTTACAAACAAAAATCATAAATGGAAAATTTCAATTTAAATTAAAATACCATTTTTTTCGAAATGCTATTTTGCAATATTGCCAAAATGTATATTCAATTTTTTCTATTTAGCCGATTTACAAACAAAAAATAAATAAATATCTAACCAAGGTTGATTTATTAGTTTTTAATAATGGATAATAATATGGGGCGAGAAATACAACATTAATTTATATTACAAAAAAAAACAATACTAATCGTAATAACTAACTGACCTTATAATTGTAAAGTTTTTATGTTTTTAAAAAAAAAAGTTTTTTCTTGAATATTAATTTTTTAAACTATTCGGAAAAAATGTCATTTATTTATCTATAACTTTATTATTATTAAATTTTTTTTAATATGTTATAATATATAAGTTTAGATAACTTTTTTTATTAATTGGCAAACACACGCGTTACGTGCGTAGTGATAGAAAAAAAACAATTAATTTAAATATCAAATTCAATTACAACACACGTATTGTTTTAATAATAATTATATAACATTTAATAATTAAATACAATTAAAATGTATGTGTAATACATAAAGTGTTGCGTAATTTGTTTCTAAAACAAAAAAAATGTATTATATTTTTAAAGTGCACTTCAAAAATGCAATGCCATCTGATTGGTGAACAATATACACAAACAACGTTACTAATTTATTGTGTTAATTGCAACCCCCAGCCCCTCCTTGTAATATAATATATATATATATTGTATTTGAAAACAACTACTTGAATACCTTCTCCCTTTAAATACATGTAACGATATATATTTATTAATATATATATATACTGTAAATACAGTACAATATTATTGATATTAATGTTACGAAAAAAAAGTTGTTTTTGTTGTTTAGTGTTGTGTTTAGTGTACTATAAAAACCTAAATAACTTATTAAAAACATTTCAATACAATACTGTTGGCAATAATCCGTATGGCATTAAAATATATATATTATTTACTGTAGACTGTATTAGTTTGAACTAATTGAACGTTTAGTTTAGTTAGACTACCGGTTCGTTATACTACTAATACCTGAACAGTCAGACAGACAGACAGTCAGTCAATTGAATCAATTGAATGATTAGTTTATTTGATTTAATTTAATAATAATAATAATAAATGATATCATAATATACTGTTCATAATATCTCTCTCTTATATTCATAACTATTATATACATATATATACAGTATATTTGGGTCGACTAGTGATTTGCCGATTGATTTGTTATTTTTTTTTTTTAATTATTATAGTTTTATAATTTATTTTTCTTATTAAAAACAAATTTATTAATAATATATTTATCATAAAATAATAATATATTGTTTGATAAAAATAATGAGCAAATATGTGGATACAGTTCAACACTTGAAGAAAAAGCTGGACAAAGGAGTCTCCTATGATAAGGTAGGGATCAGTTGTTATCTGTTTCCCGGATCTATTAGTAGTGACTTATTTATCTTTGATTTGTTTTTTTTTGTTGGTACAGACATTACACATCTTGCATAAGCTCCAGAAGATTCCCGTAACGATCGACTTATTAGCTGTAAGTCTTATAAGAGTGTGTCCGCTGGCGGACAACAACTCTCGGAAGTGACACAACATCTGCCAAAACCAGTGATTGGAAATAATAATAATAATAACCGGTTTGTTTGTCTGTTTATTTTTTTTTATAGCAAACAGGTATCGGCAAAACTGTACGGACACTGAGCAAAGAGCACAGCGGCGGCGACAACGATATCGGCAAAACAGCCAAACTTTTGTGCTACACGTGGAAGGCGGCCGTCAAAGAGGAACAACACCGGGAACAGCAGTCATCCGGTGGTGAAGATGATGATAATAATGATGAAGAAGAAGAAGAAGACGACGACGATGAAGACGCCCGCAGCGATCGCTACGACAATGATGTCGTGGGCGATGACGTCAAGGATGATGATATTATTGATACTAATAACTATGACGATGACGACGACGATGATGATGAAGAAGATCGCAGGAGTCCTCCGCCACCAACGCCGTCGCCGCCACCACCAGAAACTACCTCAAAGTCGTCATCGAAATCAAAGCGCAGTCATAGCGACGATAGAAATAGTGAAAGAAAACGTAAGAAACATAAGTCGTCGTCCAGTCATCGTAAAAGTGAATCAAATGATAGGTCGAAAACCGAATTTGAGACACTGTTGGGTCTTAACGATGAGATTAGTATCAGAAATCATAAGAAAAGTCGAAAATCAGATTCAAGTGATCACCATAAACAACATAACCATAAAAGTCATCACAACAACAACAAACATATCAAACGTGAAGTCATTGACGAAACGGTTAGCAGTCCAGTAAAGAATGGCCGGACAAAAGATTACTATTCGCCGGTTAAGGTAAAACATGAACGCAAATCAATGGATTCGATGGACATAATATCGAGTCTACCGGTGGCCGACTATAAGCCATTGCCTAATAAACAAGTTATCGATGAACGAGTTGAGGCCAACCGGCGCAACCATAACAAACAATCGCCAGTTAAGGCAAACACTGGCAATCCATTGAGTTATAACGTGTCGAGCAAAAAGGGTCGGACGGCTGTGTTTGCCGGTAACGCCCGAACTAAAATCATTACACATGTGGCCACTTTGGAGAATCTTTGTGTCGATGTCTTAAGTGATAATTACGATCACATTTATGATATGCCTGTTATTGAGACAAAATTATTGCAAAAATTGTTGAAGAAGTGTACGGTTAGACAATTGTCTCGACTCGAGAGACTCAATCCAGTAATTGACAGTTTCAGTGATAATCTGTAAATCTAAATACTAATTGTATTGATTTTGATTACCAGCACATAATGGATGAAACCGATGGCTTTTGGAAAGAAATTTGCAAAAAAGAGTTCAAAGGATGCGAACGGCGGTCGTCGCGGGAGAGTTGGCGTGACTTATATATCAGGTGTGGCGAAGAACGGGAGACTAAGCTGAAGAATATTACTAAATTTATATCACGAAAACAGGAAAAAGCAGTACCAGGTATGGCTGCCCCCCAAACAAATAGATAGGTACCGGTTGACTGACCCTTATAATTGTGTCGAATAATAGTTAGACAAACACAGTTCTCGGAGAATGTTAAGACTCCGCGTGAAATACTACGCAAACAAGAAAAATCAGGTTTTGTTCGTCCCATTGCCGGATCAAGTGGTGGTGGCGGCGGTGGTAGCAGTGGTGGTGGTTATTCATCCAATCATCTCGTCAAGATTGTTCCCGAAAGTAATTACCATTTAAATTATAAATCTTTATATATTTGTTATTATTTTAATTCAATTACCTATTGATTGTTTAAATAATTAATCTTCTTCTACAGAGCCTAAAGTGGCACCACTGATGAAGAAAGTACTTCAAATGTCAAGAGCAAGAGTCAGGAGATAACCGTATATTTAGGGGAAAAAACATATAAATATAATTTTTGTTTATTTTTATTTTTTAATTAGTTAATGTTTTTAATTAATGGTTTGAATTATTATTAATAATTATCTTCTAAATGATAATGTGAAGAATAATTTATAAAAAAAACTGAATCAATGAATGAATTATTTTAACAAATAAATTAAAAAGATATAATATTTTACTAAAGGAGGAATAACAACAATGAATGAATGAATGATTGATTGATTGATTGGGATCAACTAAATTTTCATTTAAATTGTTTTACCAATTGTTAACAACAAATTTCTTGGCATAAATTGCGAGTAAATCACATTTGCATTGATATTATATGTCATGAATTGATCGGAATCGACATTAGATCTGATAAACGATAAAAACCATAATTATTATATAAAATTAAAAACATAACAATCGACTTATAGATATGGTGTTTATTTTAAAAGAAATTGAAAAATAAATACGTGTTATTGTTGTGTATCGACGTGTTGTCGGCTGATTCAGATGCCGATGTCTTGAGATTTGGCGGCACATTATTATTATTACCGGTAGTAATGTTTTTCAAGTTCCACAGTCTAAGGGTCTGATCGGCACCGGATGACGACAACAGTGTATTGTTGTGATCAAAGCAGACCGTATAGACTGAATTCAAATGGCCGGTCAATTCTTTAAGTGCTTTACCCGAATTGATATCCCAGACAATTACTTTGCGATCTTCGCCCGCCGATGCCATATATTGGCCACAAAACGAAAACGATAGACAATGAACGGGTGCTTCGTGTCCGACATAGGTTCTGACTTCTTGTGCTCGTTCCGTATCCCAGAGGACAATATCTTTTTCGGCAAAAGCAATGTACTTGCAATTGGGATGAAATTTTAGACAATGAATTGCCGTAAAATTGGTGACAAACATCCTGATGGGTTGCGACCGTTCCAATGACCACATATAGGCTACACATTCGTCACCGGCAGTACAGAATTGGTTGCCAATTAGACCGGCATCTATGGCCCAAACAGATGATTGATGACAATTGTAGACAGATATGTTATGACCGGATACGACATCCCAGGCCCGTACGGTTGTATCCTTAGAACAGGACAACAGTATATCACTACGCGGACAAAATGCCAGTCCGTAAACTGATCCGCAATGGCCACGAAGCGTACGACATGAAGTTTCACTGTCCACGACGTCGTCACCATTCATATCACAAATATTTGTTAATGAACTTTGGTTTTCATTATCATCATCGTCGTCGTCATTATTATTATTATTATCGATATATAGATCCTCGACATTGTAGTCGACAAGATTGAACTCCATCTTCGAGTTATCTCTTTTGAGTTCGAAACGCGGGTCACTCGTGAATTGTTGTCCAAATCTTTTCAAATAAATACGTGAATCGCCGAACCCAAGAGCCAAAGCACTCATATCGTCGTTAACTGTGGCGCACAACAGATCTTCATCGTCAACAATATATCGGCGAATTGGTGGCTGACACGGAGGACTGTTACGCAATTTGTCGATACACTGGAGAAAATCGTGGACATCTTTACCCTGAGTCTGACTTAATTGAACATCAGATACGGACAACGATTCTGTATCCATATATTGTGAACACTTTTCCAGTTTTTTTTCACTCACTTCCAACTGGTTTTGATTATGTGTTGAATGGATATTGAATTCAAATGATTTGTTGAGAATCTGAATAACTATGAGATCATTGGTTTCCTTTAAAGAGGAAGAAGAATATTAGAGAAATAATTAATACAACTATTGTTTACAACAGAAAACAAAAAAATAATAAATACTTTGAAATGTTTTCTCATTTGTTCCAAACATTTATCGGATATTTTAATCAAATATTTACTGGTCTTAAACCTGTGAAGACTGGTCTCGAATAGCATAGTATTCAACGATTTGTTCATTGAGTCGATTGTTTGCAATTCTGTCGACTCTTTGAACCGATTTTTATGTTCGCGAAAGAAACGACGGGCTATTTGTTTAAGTGAAGTACAGAAAAAAAATCAATCAATCAGTCAATCAGTCAATTATCACCACAATTGGTCAACAATACCAATAACAACAACACATACCCGACACTTTGTGTCCGCACTCGAACAGCTCGATAAAAATGTAGAGAAATAGCGGAAATTCTAACTGAGATAACTGGTCAAAGAAGCGGATCTTTGTCCGATATTGTTGGACAAAGTCGAGAAAGTGTTTGTAAGCCGATTCGGCCGATGCAGTCATTTCGCCGGTCCAATGGGCCAGCGATACAGTATCGGCATCGCTGGTCACGTTAACCAATGCACCGTTGAGTGCAATCTCTTCCAGGCTTTCCTTACACTTGACATCAGCCGATCGTTGTTTGTTATGACCGCCGCCACCACCGCCGCCGCTGCCGACAATGTTTGGTCTATGTTTGTTGTTGGCCGTCGACGACGGCTTTATCATATGGTCCTATAGAGTGGGAGAAAGTATCGGTAAATTAAATATCGCGGGTCAGCAACAATATCGGTGGTCACTTACCGTATAATTTCTTCGTCTGAGAAATTGGTTGACAAATAAGGAGATTTGGTCGCCGTTTATGCGTTTCATTACTTTTTTTATTATTATTAATTCAAAATCAAATCAATTGATCCATCAATTGATTGACACAAACAAACAATTTAAAAATACAACAAAATTTTTTTATTTCAAAATAATAATATATTATAATAATTATTATTTTTAAATAAAAAACAATTTAATTAATTAATTAATTCAATTACTATTGATTTGCATTTTTTGTGTTTGTTTTGTTTGTTTAGTTGTAAACAAGTTTAAGTAATAATAATAATAATAATAATAATAATGAATAAAATATATTGTAATAATAAATATATTAAATAATAATAAATAACTCAATTGATTGTTGACAACAAAAACGTGACTATTTTTTTGTGTTGTATTTACAGTATTTATTATATGTCAATACCATTGAAAAATTGTATTATAACTTGTAATTTAAATATACAGTGAGTTTATTGCAAACATTTCAAACAAACTATGTTAAGGTAGAGGTCTCTATGTATGTGAATATCTCTACCTCTATGTATAATTTTTGTACATGTTGAAAAATTCTTGCATATTTTATTAAATAAAATTATTAAATAAAAAAAAAGTTTAAAATTATTTAAAAAACAAATTTGTTGTACTTGTTTACAACAAAATAGGTAAAAATTTTTTAATATTATTATTTTTTAAAAAATTGTATATTTCATATATTATAAATTTTTAGCTTGATTATAATTGATTTGCAAAAAAAAATTAAGTAGGTCAAATTTTGTAAATATAAACAATTTATTATATTTATCGCTTTAATAATATGTATATATAATTTGTATTTAAATTTTTTTTTATAATACTTTAACATAAACTAGTTTTTTTCAATAAATTAAATTACTGTTAAAATATTAATAACTTGTTTTTATTAAATAAATATAATGTACTTATAGACTGATTTTTTTCCTAACATATTATTAATATAATTAATATTATTGATAATTATTTTTTTTTAATATTTATATATCATATATACATTCACATTGAATTCAATGTCATATTTCCTATTCATTATTATTATTATTATTATTATTACTGTATTAACTAATCAATCGATGTTTAGCTGATATCATACCAAACTTTTTTTTGTACTTAAAAAATATATATAATTTTTACAATATTATTATTATTATTATATTCATTATTACAAGTCATTACTGCAAAATAAATACTCAGAAGAGATGGTAAATGCGTGGTATATGAATGATAATGACGCCGAAGATCAACGAAGTGAACGCCATTTGTCGCCCAAAGAGTTTGTATCGTTGGATGAGTTGAAACAAAAGACTGGAGTCTTATATTTTGAGGTAAAAAAATTGAATTTTTAAAATAAATATATTTTTAAAATTTATTTATTCATAACTTGTTTGTTCTGATGATAAATATGGGATCAGATCGATGCCGACAATTACGAAACGGAAGGAAAGTTGTCTAAAATACGTACGGATAGAGGCTATACATACTCAGATCAGTTGGAAGTGTCACCGAAAACTTTGGACAACTATTTAGCAAAAATCAAGTCATTCTTTACGGAACACATCCATTCGGACGAAGAAATTCGTTTCATTTTGAATGGCAGCGGATATTTCGATGTCAGAGACAATCGTGACAAATGGATCCGCATTTTGGTCCAAAAGGGTGATCTACTGATACTTCCGGCCGGTATTTACCATCGATTCACACTCGACCATAACGTATGTTTTAAATTTAAATTATAACATTTCATAATTATTATAATTATTACCCGTATTTTAAGGATTATATAAAAGTGATCCGTTTGTTTGTTGGCGAACCCGTTTGGACACCAATTAACCGACCGGCCGACGAACATCCGGCACGAGTGGACTTTCTGAAACAATACCCGATTGAGGCCTAAAAAGTTTTATAAATTATCACAAGTTTTTCAACAGTTTTTTTTTTTAAATAGACTTTTAGTTAGGTTTTGAACCGTATTTTTCTCAAAAGAAATTTTTTTGTTGTTGAGCTCAACGTTTTAACAAAAAATAAAATAAAAGATCATTTGTATATCACTTGTAATTGATTATCATTTTTATGTTTAAATAATAATAATAAAAAAAAAGTTTTCAATTCAAATACGGTTTTTTATTGTTGTTGTTAAAAGACATGACATAAATTGATTGCTATATTAGTGAAGTTTTTTATTATTTGTATCTCAATATAATGTATACAAAGTATAATACACTTATTGTATATGAGATCTAAGAAATGACATTAAAGTACTGTACGGTATATATATATATAATATTAGATACGGTTATATAAGTTATATAATATAACATTACATAACTTTAATGACATTTCTCACTCAACAGTTGTCATATATTGTTGAGCACAGGGATTGAGTGGTTGACTCTCTCCTATCCATTAAGACTCTCTATCGGGTCTATTCACTAAATGGTCATTAAAGTCCATAAAAGCCAAGTTATTCATAACCATAAGGACTGGTAGTTTGTACGGTATATATATATAGTGTTTATTGTCATATGGCTATTGTCCCTGAAATAGCCTTATTTGTATACCTATACATACATATATATATATATATATATATATATATATATATATATAAAGAGCCAGTCAAATGATCTTGAGCCGCGTATTTTTTGAATAACTTTTAAACGGTTAGAGATAATTTAATTCTGTAAAATACATTTAAGAATATCATATCGACCACACTTAATATACACACAATCACAAAACTAGGATGACCAGATATACAAAATATCGGGACCAACGAAAGACACTATGCTACAGGTCAAACTAAAATTGATAAATTTATTATGATTATGAAAATTTGTAGTTAAGAAATAATAGTTTAATATAAAAAAAGAATCATCTAAATCGGATTGGTAGTTTTGTTTTTATGGCTTATTAAGTTTGTCATAAATCATATTATATAAAATAGTCTAAAATAAAAATGACGTTATTTATGAATATTATATATTTTTTAGATGATATTTGAAAATATATTACTAATTCTGAAAACAAAATTTTAATAACTCGACTCGTTTTCGAAAGAATCGAATTTCAATATAAATTATAATATCAAATTACAATAATGTGATTTATATTAAAATTCGAATATTTCGAAAACTAGTCGACATATTAAAATTTAGTTTTTAGAATTAGTAATATGTTTGAAAATATCATCTAATAAACATATAATATTCATAAATTACGTCATTTTTATTTTACACTATTTTATATAATACGATTTATGACAAACTTAACAAGTCATAAAAACAAAACTAGCAATTCGATTTTGATGATTTTTTTTTATATAAAACTATTATTTATTGACTACAAATTTTGCCTGTCATAATAAATTTATCAATTTTAGTTTGACCTGTAGCATAGTGTCTTTCGTTGGTCCCGATATTTTGTATATCTGGTCATCCTAGTTTTGTGATTGTGTGTATATTAAGTGTGGTCGATATGATATTCTTAAATGTATTTTACAGAATTAAATTATCTTTAACCATTAAAAAGTTATTCAAAAAATACGCGGCTCAAGATCATTTGACTGGCTCTTTATATATAACTGGCACCCATACAGGCCGTCCACCCAAACCACACAACCAAACAGTACTCTCTCTTGACATTACCATTACATTTAAGTATCTCTTTTTTTTCTTTTCCTCTTTTGACTTATTCAACACAATGTTATAAACTTTTTTTATACGCTTTTTATAGTATTAGTATTATTTGCCAAACAAATGACAAATCATTTACTTACCATTTTGTGTGTGTAATATATTTTTTATTGTATTATTTTTTATTACAGAAAAAAAGTATTATTACCAATCATATTATATTATTTTATAGTTACTGTACAATTTGTTTTTTTTGTTACAAAGTGTGTCCGATAAGTTAGTTAACAATGATATATATTTATATATAATAATATCATAGTTAACTAAATATTGCACACATATACTTGATATTTATTATATACACTGTTATCATCGACATGTTGTTATCATCCAATTTTATTTATAATAACAAACATTATTATTTTTATTATTATTTTAGTATTAATTAGAAATTTATTTTATTTGTTTTATAATTTAATTATATATAAAGAGTTGTTTTGTCAGTATATTTTAATGTCTCTTAGATTTATTTTATTTCAAATAAGATTTTTTAAATATATATATATATATATGTTATATCAAACATTAACCTTAGATTTGTTGTCGACAAACATATACACAAAAAAACTTATATAATATAACACACAGTAGTTAGTTATCTATTATTATTTTTTTTATAAAACTTATATATTTTTTGTTTTTTGTTGGTTATGTGTTGTGCAAAAAAACTCTTATATAACTTGTTTTTCACTTAATTTTTTTCGCCACAATTTTCTACAAACAAACAAAACAGACACACAATATAAACAACAAAAAAACAGTTTTTTAAAGACAAAATTGAGTCCAATTTTTGCTGGTGTTATCAAAAAAACATTGGCTATCATTATATATATATACAGTATATATCAACAAACGTATGTCATTTCAATTGCTATATTATATGGCAACAATTTTATTAATTATTTAATATTTATTTAATTATTATAATGCAAAATATCTACAAAATAGAGTATTATTATTATTAAGTTAAATAAGTATTAATAAATTTTTCAAAAATTTATAATATGAAATTTGTACTCGTGATAGAAATTGTAATAATAATAATAAATATTTATACATATAAACTACTATTAATTTAATAATAATTTTGTTTTGTTTTGTATATTCAATAATTTTAGATAATACCTATGGATTGTTATTTATTTCAAGTATCGTTATTATTTTTTAATATAAATATTAATACAGGTATTATACAATTTTTTTCATATAATTTATTTAATAATTTTATATTATTTATCCTTTAAATAACATAGTTAATCATAAAAATTATTATTAAATATATTGATGTAATGAAATTAAGTGTCAAAAAATACACAGTACTATGTAAAACAAATATTATTAATGTAAACTAAATTTTTAGTTACTATTATTAATTTTGTTGTTGTTTATAAATATAATATTTTATACATTAAGAAAATTTTTGATATTTCAAAAAAAAGTTTATAAGTAAAATTCAAATCCTATTTTTGAATCCAAACTATAAAACATTATAACTGTAAATATTAAACATAAAACAAGTGAGTAATAATAATTGGTATATATTTGATATAATTTATAAATTTATATTCAATATTTAGTATTTGCCAAAATAAAATTTGTCTGAAATCCCATGGTCTACAAACGTGTGTAGACTCCTATAAATGTATTTTTTTATTTTGCTGACTATGTCTGTGTTTATATAATAGTTGGTCATATGGTTTAGTAAGTGATCAAAGAAAGTGTTTGTCCCGAAAATAGGCCGACCGACATATCTCTTCCTCTCTCTCTCTCTCTCTCTCTCTCTCTCTCTCTCTCTCCTTATCCTTCTCTATCCCTATTCCTCTCTTTCTCTCACAGATTGTAGGCTTTCCTTTCATTTCTGTCTCCCTTTACTTTTAATATAATATATCAAACTTTTTTTTTTATTTTATTTTATTTCTTATACTTTTTTACGGAAATACCTTTACATTTGAACAATAAAACACACATTTGAAACTGAAAGGGCCCTACAATGCTGTATATATATACAGTACACTATATACAGTATATATATACAGTATTATACATATAAACTAATCCCCCTATTAATTCCCCCTAAAAGGTGTATTTAGAGGTGAAATATTTGATATTCAAAAGCGCGTCCCATATATTAATAATACTAATGTACTGAATATTTATTTGTCACATAAAATATATATATCTTGAGAAAGTTTTCTAATAAAAAAACATTAGCACAACATTTTGTCGTTTATATAACATGTTTTATATATATATAAAAATTTTGTTATATATATACAGGTCATTTTTAATTAATATTAGACTATATGATACAAATTTTGTAATTTTATTGTATATATATATTAGGGAAATGGATGCGAAATCATAAAAAATGTTGGTTTTATTTTCTTAATCATGAGCTATGGTATTGAGTTTCTTACTGTAATTTATAAAACACCGGTAGGAACTTAATACCATGCTCTTGATGGCCAACCAAATACAACCATACTGTCCAAGATATATATACACCATTTATCATAATCAATATAAAATATATATAAATATTATAAATACGAATTCATTGATTTTGTAATTTTAATTGTAATATAATATTTAAAAGGGAAAACATTTTTGAACACTAAATATTTACACAATTTTATTGTATAATAAATTTTGTATTATAATTTTTTGTATAAATTGTATTATTATATATTTTTTGTAATATTGTATTATATTATTTTTGTTGTTGTTGTTGTTGTTGTTGAATCAATAAAATTTAATTTTGCAAAAAACTAAAAATATATATAAATATAGTTCAATAATTATAAACCTAAAAAATTATTATTTTTATTATATACCTATAAATTAGTTAGTTATTAATCTAACTTATCATATATATTAATAAAGTGAGATCCGATTAATTGAAAGCATTTCTACAATAATTATTTTGATGCAATCATCCATTGATTTATTTTAATAATACCAGTATATATATATATAACATATTATAAAATAAAAAATTATTGTTAGCAAAAAAATAATCTTAAATATATTACATATTTTACATTAGTTTAAAAAAATTATGTGAAGCCAACCCAATGTTAAATAATATGTAAAATTTAAATTAATTAAACCCTTATTTTTATTAATAATAAAAAAATATTATTATTTTCACTCTAAACAAAAATTAGAGCAGATTTTATTCATATTATATATCTTTTTATGTGTATTTATATTTAATATATAACAATCTAAATATACATGTAAAATATATTGTATTATATTATATGCAATATTAAAAAAAAAATTATTGTTATTATCTAAGGTAAAAAAATTTATTTAATTCACCTGAGAATAACTGAATCACTAATTAAACACATTATTAGTCAACCGATATTATGTGATATGACTGTGCATTTTGAAGACAACAAAAATATTATATAAAATTTATAAATGTATGATACAAATGAATTTCTTTAAAAAAAACAAAACAATGACAATAAAAAATTGAAAGCCAACCAAATCGGTGGTGAAGACAACAACAATAATAATAATAATAATCCCCAACAAAGAGACGACAACCCTATGATCTCCTATGTCTTCTTGCATGCCATCGATGCACCTGAATGTGAGAGTCACGCAAAAAATCATGATTTAATTATATATATATAACAAATAACTAATATATATATATATTTATTTATAAAAAAAATATAATATATTCATTGAAAAACATTTTTGAAAGCATTTCTTAAAAAAAGAAAAAATTCAATAAAAAAAAAGTTTAGAGAAAATATTATTTTTTAGTCGTCCTAATCTGATAATAGTAATACATAATAATAATAATTATTATTATTTTATAAATAAAAATTGAAATATTAATGCAATTATTTTGTTTTGTTTTTTTGTTGTTGTTGGTAAAAGTAACATATAATTATCGTTGAATATATTGTTGGTTTACAAATCCTAATAGTTATATTAATAATATATTAAAATTTGATGTTATTATTTGTAAACTTCTCATTGATTTTTTTTAAATATAAAAAACTTTAACCTTAATTACTTTTTAAAAAAATTTATAAAATAAAAATCTGATAAATTAGTTGTTAATAAAAAAAACAAAATAAATCATACTCTTGATGTATGCAAATTTGGCTCATTTGTTGGTGACCCCGATGATCCTGGTGGTGGTACTGGCACTGGTACTGGTGGTGGTGGTGGCGTAGCCGATATTATGTGACTTATTGATGGTCTAAAAGGCTTTCTATACATTACAAACAGTGATGCACCTATCAATCAATCAATCAATCAATCAATCATTCAACCAACAAAATAATATATTAACATAAAAACTATATAAAAAAATTATTAGATAATTATAATATACAATAATAATAGTAATAATACCGGCCAACAGTACAATAGAGACCATAGAGCCGATAACTATGCCGGCAATGGCAGCCCCGCTGAGCCCTCCTCCCGATTGACTGCCCCGAGAGCTGCTCTTGTTATAGATAGGTATCGGTCGATGAGTAGTCGATGTCTTCATCTTCTTTCTTAATCTTCTAGTATTATATTCTGACGCCAATTCAATTGGTAATGATGTTGTTATTGTCGTTGTTGTTGGTGGTGGACGTGTGGTTGTTGTTACTGTCGGTTCAATAGTCCAGACCATAGTTATCGGTTCTATTTGTCTGCTCCACAAGATTTGTTTTGTTGGCGTTGTTGTCGGTTGTCTAGTTGTTGTGGTAAAGCTGTTATATTTTGCCGACATTGCCGTATTGATAGCCTGCGATGATGGCGATGATGATGATGATGGTGGCAATGATGTCAATTCTGGTCCGTAAGAATTGCCACCAGTATTTCGGAAATGAGTTGTCATATGCCGAGTAATAATTGACGGATCTGTTGTAATCGGTATCAAAGTTGGTGTCACTACTGGCGATAGAAATGTCGGTATTACTGGTGTCAGTGGATGTGTTAGTATTGGTGGCGGCGGTGGTGGTGGTGGTGATGATGGCAGTGATGGCGGTATTGTTGGAAACGGCTGTCTGAACGGATTGTTTGCCACATCGTAGAGCATTTCGGTGACCTGAGTAACGGCACCGTCGGGTGACTGTACATCATAGCTGGTAATCTCGATCGGAATGTTATTATTATTATTCATATTATTGTTTTTTACATTAATATTAGTTTTTTCCATATTCTGTGAACTATTTTCATATAAATCATTAACAGTTTTCTGATTATTATTATTATTATTATTATTATTGATATTATTATCATTATCACTGTTTTCACTTTTATTTCGTCGGTAATTATTGTCTTCATCGAAGACAACTTTTTTTGTCGATATCTGATCCAATTTATCGTTGACTGAATTGGGTATATTGTTGTTCAGATTGTTGCCAGACTTAAGACGACTATTACTATGGATGACATTATACCTACGCGGAGGCTGACCATTAGCGGGTGAATTGTTATTATTATTATTATTATTGTTATTAGTTGACTGAATCTCTTCATAATTGACTTCACTATTATAGGTGTTATCAACACTGGACGTCGTCTCAGTCGACGAGTCAATCGGTTTTTGACTTTTCATACGTTTACGATATCTATACTTTGATTCGCGGACTCTCATTATTGGCTGCTGCGGTTCCCGTGCGCTATATCTGGTCGAAAACTCACGAGTAATCCCCAAATCGTAACGATTGTCGTCGTAGAGTCTCTCACGGGATGGCCTCTCCCGTAAAGGTCTCTCAGCCGAGTAAAGCATTTGCGGTGGCATTGAATAAAACAGATTCTGGTTTATGGGCTGAAAAGCACCCGAAGTTTGGGATGCCATATGTGTGAGTCCGCGATCAATATGAGGACCATGACTTACACGTATATAGTGATCTTCAAACATATGCAACGGTGGCATCGGCGGTATCGGTGGCGGGGCTAGCGGTGGTTGGGGTAACGGCGGCGCTTGGAATGGCCAGCAACCGACCACCGATATTGCCAACCATTTGACGATCAAAACTCTGGCTATTTTCCATTTCATTTTCAATTTTGTGATTACAAACAACAGTTTTTTTAAATTTATACAACAAAAAGTTTACATTTTTTCAAATACACAAAATTATTTGTCCCGAAATAAAAAAATAAAAATTAAATTAATTAATGATTTTTTATTTGTGATTTTATTTATTGGAAAATCTGATTTTTTTAAATTAAAAAAATATATAATAAATTTTTAAAGTAAGTAATATATAATGCATAACAAACAAACACTATTAACATAAAATTAAAAGCCAAATGTCTGACACAATTGTCTTTTTTAAAAAAGTTATGTCAACTATCACTTAGAAATAACTTATTTCAAGTGACACTTTTTTTAAGAGACAACCGCAATATTATTGTGATATTTATTTTGAAAATCTCTGAACCGTAATATTAGAGAGAGAATTAAGAGAGAATTAAGAGAGAGAGAGAGAGAGAGAGAGAGAGAGAGAGAGAGAGAGAGAGAGAGAGAGAGAGAGAGAGAGAGAGAGAGAGAGAATTAAGAGAGAGAGAGAGAGAGAGAGATATTATAATAGACTAACACAACATATGCTATAAAATTGAAATTTCATACAACAAATCATTTATAATTTTATTATTATTTTGTTATTTTGTTTGTTTGTTTGAATGAATATAATATTGAGGTTGAAATATCTGGTTATATAGATATTACTCTCAAAAAAAAAAAGATTGTCGTTTGTTTTTTTGGCACATAATTTTTAGCTTAATCTTACATAACATATAATATCATATAATATACAATAAATTTATAAATGTTGTGTTTATACAGTATATTAATTAATTTATATATAAAAAAAATTCTTATAAATTGAATGTAAAAACATTGTTTCCTTACCTGAATCTACATATTATTTATTTTATTTATTATTATTAATATTATTTGTTGATTAATAAATATTATTTGTTTGAATTATTATTATTATTTTGTAATTCATGTTAATTAGCAGTGCATAGCGTGTAATTTTTGTTACCAAATAATATATTAAATATATATTTTTTATAATAAATATTATTAAAATAAAAACAATAGATATATAGTAGATAAATATTTAAAAGTTTATGAAAGTTATTTAAATTATTAATATTTTTTTAGTTAAAATAATATTAAGTAGAACTTATAATATTTTATTATTTTATTTTATATAAACTATAGTTTTAAAATATTTTTTTAATAGTATTTAATCATTTTTATACTGTATCTAATAATATAACTAACTTATAAACTAATTAGACAAACAAAATGTTAATGAATTTTTATAATTTATTAATTAACAAAAAAATATAAAATAATTAAATTTATTAAAATTATTAAATAATAATAATAGTTTTAACATGCTAACCTATTCATACTATAGTCTATTTCAATAATTCATAAGTAAGTAATTAAATATTAAGTTTATTTAATGTTTTTATTTATTAATATAGAGTTTAATAATGTTTATGTTAAATGTGTTATCCATGTGAACTCTACTAACATTTAGATAATAATAATAATAATATTTTGCAAATTATAATTATTAAAATTAAAGTCTATTATCATTATTATCATTAGAAAAAAACACAAAGTTTACTGTTAATAACAATAAGCACCAAAAAAAATCATATAAAACATCAATTTGGTAATAATGATACACTGAACTTATACACCTATGTTAATGATTTAAATGACATTTAAAAAACTAAGTCATATATTATAAATCAATAAACTTTATGCAAATGAATAGGAAATGAGTTTTTCTGTGTCTAAGTTATAACAATAATATTTATTTATTAGTTTAAAAACTTATTAGTAATGATTTATTTTAAAAACAATTGTTTAACATTTTTAAAAATAAATTACTATAAATTATATTAAATTTATTTGAATTTTATGTATATTATTGTCTAAAGTCTATAATATACATAAAATTCAAATAAATTTAATGATTTGTAATGTCTTTATTGGTTTATATTTTAATACATTTATATTTAAAGAATTAGACTGTTTTTAAAAATGATTTAAATTTAATTTTACTGTAAATTATATTATTATTTACAATAAAATAACATATATTAAAACATAAATAGAAATTATTTAAAATAATAATATTTTTGTACCATTATATGTATATAAATAAATAAAATTAATTTACTTAATAATCATTATAACTTAGTGTTAAATTTATTAATTAACTAATTTTTTAATTAATTTATGTTCACAATTAGAAAATTATAATTTATATGAATTATATAAAAAAATTATGTAAATTCTTTTTAAAATGTTTTAAATAACATAAATATTATATATTATAATTATAATAGTTACTTAAATTAGATTATTTAAAATAACAGCAACAAAAACAAATATAATGATGTGATAAATATATAAATATATATATAAATGTGTAATAAAAGTTTTAAATGTGATTAATAAAATAAAAAAATAATTTATGTTTAATACTGGCTTTCACTGGTTTCTTATGAATATTTTTATTTACCGTATAATGAATATTGAATTTTTTTTTATAATATACTATATATGTTAAACATTTATCATATATCGTATGAAAATATTTAGTTTTTTTAAATAAAAAAAATCAAAATTTTTAAAATAATTAGAGCAAAGCGTGAGAAACAAATGATTTTTCTTTTTTAAAAAAGTTATGTTTATTATTCACTAAATTTATTGTATAATAATCTAAATAAAAAAAATGTTTTTATTTTCGCAATTTATTGTGCATTAATAGCGTTATTTTAATCTCCATACAAAATTAAATATACATTAATTTACTATTAGAAATAAATATTATAAGTATTTAATACTATTGTGATGACTACATAAATAAATAATAATATTTTAAGATAATTATAATAAAAATCTAATATATTTTTATATAATTTATATTAAAGTAATATTTATGTGTTTGTATCTATTTTTTAAATAAAATTATAATATCTAAGTAATTTTTCTTGATTAAAAAATAAATTAAATTATAAGTACAATACTATAAAATAAAAAAATAAATAAAAATAGTTAAATATTAGTTTTATTGTTTTTTTGCCACAAAATACAAACATTACAATAGTTAATACAAATTGCATAATACAAAAAAAATTATAATAAATTACATAATAATGAATTTATAATGCGGTCATTTATGCTTTAAGTATAATGTTTTTTATAGTTATTATTATTTTAAGTTTAATTTAGTTTAATAAACTTATGGCTAATTTGTTTATTATTAGTATTATTACTGTATTTATTGTTTTTCATTATGTGAATTGTAAATTGCAATTATTGTATTCAATGTCAATTAAAAATTGTTTTGAATATATAATTTATGTCAGAAATTTATTTTAAACTATTAAATATATTTTTTGTTGTTGATATAAATAAAAATAAAACAAAACATTATATATAAAAAATTTATTTATAGTATCAAGTGTTGACATTTAGCTAAAATAAATACCAAATCATTAATGTGTCTAAAAGTTTGTAATGTATTGTTGCAATTATGTAATATTTATAACCAATTAATGTCTAAAATGTTACTAAAATAAAAGTTTAGTGACATTAAATATTCATTTTTTAAGTATCGCTATTTTTTGTTGTTTAAATTATAATTTATTATAATTAAAAAACAAAAAAAAATATCATTATAAATACTGTATTTAATATTATAGTAAACAAAAAAAATATACAGCAAATTTAAAGTAAACTATAATTTAGTATATATATATATTATTGATACTATATTTGATAATATTTATACTGATTGTATGAAATTAAATTTAGTATCAATATAACATAACATAAACTATTTTTATATAATAATTAATTCATATAAACAAAATATCTATAAACATTGTTAGACATATGAAAACATTAATTACAAAATATTTAAAAACATTTTGATATATTGATTAGATTTTATAAAAACTTTTATTTTTTATTTTTTTGAAAGTACATGAATTTATTGTTCAATTGTTTATATTACATTATATGTCTATAATATATATTTATAATTAAATATATAAATTATTTATTAGTATATATACTACTACAGTATAAATATTGTAAAAAAACAATTCACCTAGCTCATTATAAATTAAAAACAAGTAATCGAGTAAAGTAAATATAAATTTTATAATTTTCATTATTATAAAATCAAATACAGTTAGAGATGTTAGACAAAATAAATATTTATCATGGCAATTATTTAAAAAATAAATACAAACCAGTTGAGAATGCTTTAAAAGCATTTCCACACGAATTCCTTAACTTAAAAAGGAAAAAAATTTTAAAAAAATAAAAAAAACAGTTGAGAATGCTTCAAAAGCATTCCCATACGATCTCCTTAACTTAAAAAAGAAAAAAACCAAAAAAAATCAAAAAAAAATTTGTAGCGGAGCCTGGATTCGAACCTATGTCCTCGTGGGACAGACAGACGGACAGACGGACAGACTTTTAGAATGCATATACGTATTCCTTTCAGGAATTCGTGAAAAAGCTATTTAATAAATTAGATTTTTTATACTAGTTTTTAAAAAACCCATTTATTAAAATTATGACTTTAAAAATATAACAGTTTTTTTATATTTAAAAAAATACTATTTCATAAAATTATTTTTTTTCAAATATAATTTTATAGTCAATAATATGATATTTATTAAATAATAGATATTTGCAATTTAGCATTACTTTTGTTTCAGTATTTTTATAAAAAATAAATATTTTGCTTATATTAATTTAATGTATTTCTAGAAAACACTTTATAATTATGCACTAAATAAAGTTATACTGTATATGATATTTTATGTGTTTTCTAGAAATACATTACATTTATAATAATAAAAATTTTATAATATATATATATTTTTTGTATTTTATTTGACACTTTGCACACAAACATACATGAGTCCAGTGACTGACTTCAGACATCAACAAAAAAATTATATGATATTAAACTCAATTATTTATTGATAGATAGATTGATAAACTTTAAGTCAACATAACATTAAAATTGAGTGTAAAGTTCATAACCAATTTAGTTATAATAATAATAATCATTGTTAGTATTTTTGTTGCAAATAATAATTTACATTATAATTTAATTTATAACATTAATGATATTATTGATCAATACAAAAAAATTTTTTTACTGGAAATTACTAAATATTTTCCTATAAAATACTATAATAATAATAATACAGTAGTGATAAACATGATTAACAGTATAACAAAAATTATGATTTACTCTATTTTAAAATCAAATTAATAGTACAGTAGAAAAATTACATTCAATTACTTATAAATTATAATCAAAACATAATAATAATAATAATAATGGAAATGTATTAAAATTTATTTATTATATATCTTTTTTGTTTGCATTTAATGTTGAAATGTTAGATTAGTATTTTGGGATAAATAATGTCAATTTAATTACGATTTTATAAGGAATTAGTAGTATTTTTTTGCAGTAAACTTTTTTTTTGCTATACAGTAGCAAATTTAATATTAAAAGTTTTTTATCTAATATTATTTAAGTGTTGTATTTTAAAGATAATTACAACTTTATTAAATAAATATTATTATTATTATCATTGAATTATAGCTCAATCAACAACAACAACAACAAAAATCACATAAATTGTACCTGGGCATAATATTTCCAATTGAATTGGAAACTTGTTTATTATAAAAGTAAAATAATATATATATATATACTATCATATCCAGTACAGTTTCTTAAAACAACATTCATATAATATAATAATATTATTGCAAAAACATATGTTTGTATTGCAATTTACTAAGAAATTTAATATAAAACTTTTATCTAATAATTTATACTTGTATTTACTAAACAAATTGATTATCTTGTCGTATATATATAGAGAGCTGATTAAACATATGCTCGCTTAGACTATTTGTTGGAAAAATTTATTATTATTTTTTGTTGTGGAAAAAAATTTCAAAATTTAATTCATAATTCAAAAAAATAATAATAATATTCATAAACTTTTTCAACTCTCAAACACATTAAAACATTAATCAGCAAAAAAAAGTAAAAGCAAATAAAAAGACTTACCGTTTAATTTGTTAATTATTTCATATTATTAATAATAGTGTATAAAGTTATGTAAAAAATTAAAAATATTTATTTAAAAAAAGTTTTATCCAAAACATGGAATCAAAGATTCATTCGTTCAGCTGTTCCACTGAAGTAAACAAAATACTGTCACAACACAGCCATCAGTCGGCCATCAGTGACAAACAATGCCAAAAGTACTGTCAGTGTTGCGATTGCGAAGTCCCGCAAACCATCCAAGAGTCTGATTCAGCCACAAGTGATGATTCAAATAACACTGGTCTTCATCCTCGTCGTCGGAGATATCAAACCAAACAGATACTGATACTCATACTACTGGCTTACGGCAACTTCTGGGTGGCCGCCTGTGTATCACTTCAGGCCCCGTTTTTCCCCAAAGAAGCTGAATCTAAAGGTATTATTATTGATAAAATTAATTAATTTATAAAAAATATTTATATATATCTCTAATAACTAAACTAAAAAATGTATATTTTAAATATAATGTACCCCTACCCCTACCCTCCAGGTGCTACACCCACACAATATGGACTGATATTTGGTATTTACGAACTATGTATAGCCATCACATCGCCATTGTTTGGCAAAATGATTGCATCAGTCAATCCGATATTACTGTCCGAAATCGGACTGTTTATTGCCGGCCTGAGTACCGTTATATTCGGACTATTGGATCAATTGCCAGCCGGTACGCCATTCATTACAGCCTGTTTTGCTGTACGTATTGTCGAAGGTATATCGGCCGCCGCTTTCATGACCGCTTCATATGTAATAATGGCCAAAGAGTTTTGCGACCGAATTGCCACAACATTTTCACTACTGGAAACCTGTTTCGGTTTGGGTCTCATATTGGGACCGACACTCGGCGGCGCTTTCTACCAATTGGGCGGCTTTTTGTTGCCATTTGTCATATTAGGCTCATTCCTGCTGTTGGGCGGTGTCTTTACATTCATATTAATGCCCAAAACCGTTGAAGTATCGCAACAAAAATCGGGTAATCTCTGGAAATTTATATCCGATCCGGGAATACTATTGGACGCACTGGCCATCACTACATCACTTAATTTCATCGGTTTTAATGCGGCAACACTTGAACCACATCTGAGAAGATTTAAGTAAGAATTTTTGGATTAATATAAACAACTAATTAATAAATTATATATTAATTTTTAAAAATCAATTAATTTTTTTGCAATTTTCTAGTTTATCGCCAATCATTATGGGATGTATTTTTGTCATTTCTGGCGGCATTTACGCTATAACTACACCCATTTGGGGACGACTTTGTGATAAAGGGGTTTGTAATCAAAATTAATTTGTTTTAACTATTTTATTTAATTGATGACAACTAAAACAACAATTTGATTATTAATTAAAAATTTTATACAAACAAACATATATATAGTTTAATCCAAAAAAGTTATGTCTGTTTGGATCAATACTTTCATTAGTCGGCTTCACATTCATCGGACCGTTAGATTTCATCGCCATTGAACCGTAAGATTATATAAATTAATTTGCATAACAATTGAAATGATAAAACAAAATAAATATTTTATTTGCTATTATATATATATAGACAACTATGGCTTGTAATTACATCATTGGTATTCATCGGTTTGGGTATTGCCTCCAAACTGGTCACTGCATTCATCAGTGCATTACACGACTCTATCCATCGCCGAGGCTTTCCCGATGACATATCGACCTATGGTCTGGTGTCGGCCATGTTTTTTTGTGCCTGTTCTATAGGGTATGTGTATATTGGATGTACCACTAGTTATCACTATTACTCATCATGGGATCAGATAATCAGACAATAATAATTTGTTTTGTATTTTGCAGTGCATTCATTGGGCCCACTTTAGGCGGCTTTTTGTTGGAAACCATAGGCTACCGAAAGTCTACTCTAGTTATTCTTGTTATTGACATTATTCTGGTATTAATTATTATACATTTTTGATTGATAATTATTTTTAATAATTTATTTATTTTTCTAATTGACAGATAATTTTGTTAACAATTTATCTAATTGTTAGACGAGTTAATAACAGCAATAGTATTGAAAGACAACCATTATTAGTATCATCGCATCAGCAAAATAGTTGTCATAATTGATAATATTATGTGATATATTATTATTATTTAAATAATTAAAAAAATTACTTTTTGTATTAATTTTTTTTAGTGTATACGAATTATATATATATTTTTATTATAGACAATTTTTTTGTGTGTATTTTTTATGGATTTAATTTCTTTTAATTTATTTAACTTGTTTGTTTTCAACAAAAAACAACAAAAAAATGTAAAACAAATCAATGTATTTTTTTAATAATAATCAATTACAAATCGATTGTATAAATAACTAATTTATATACAAAATTATTTTTTTATGTGCAAACAATGTCAACGATTGTAATGATTGAATTTATAAAACAAATAAAAAATAATATTATTTATGTATAACTACTGTAGACAATGTTTTTTTTAAACTAAACAAATATTTGTGTAATAATTTACAAATTATATGTATTTATTATATACTGCATAATACAGAATATTCTGTAATAAAAATTTGGATCAATTTGTAACTAAAATTTATTTAAATTAGACAATAAAAAACAATACTAATTTAATATAAATTTATATATATATAATACTTAATAGTTAATAATAATTTTTTAAAAACTTTATTAAATATATATAATGTAATCATGGTTAATTAAAATTATGTATTTACAAAATAAATTAATATAACATACAGTACAGTACCGGTACTAATACACACACACACAACGCATGCGCACTCATATAGTGGTTATAATAGTTGCGATCATTTATTGGCGCAAAACTGTAAACAATATATAAATAATTGTTTTTAAGTTATTATTAGTTTATTATTTGTTTCGGTGATTACGATGAGTGCTATTAAACGGCGAACAAACGGTAGCGGCGGTGGCCAAAAGGGATGTCGGGCTATGGCACTCATTTCGGTGGCCAACGATTGCCTGAACCCACTGTCAAAGATTGTTGACCAGACGTTGTTGTCGTACCGCGAGAATCAACTGAATCTCGATCTTGAGTGTCATCGATGGCCAGAAATGGACGACCAATGCCAGCAATGGATCATACAATTGACTGAAGATAATATGAAGACCTATTACGATGAAAGTTCAAACGGTTGGTCCAGAAGTAACAAACTGAAAGAATTTCGCCATAAAACCAGTCGGCATCTGGTCTTAAGGTGTGCGGACACCCGACGATTGATAGCTTTTGTTCACTTTCGGTTCGAGGTCGGCGGTACCGATTCCGAATCAGCGGTCTACTGTTACGAATTGCAAGTAGTGGCCAGTCATCAACGGTTAGGTATTGGTCGCTATCTCATGTCGTGTCTCTATGCCATTGGCCGGGCATTCAATATGCATAAAGTTATGCTAACTGTTTTCAAACACAACACCATTGCCATGGATTTCTATGCGAAGACATTGAAGTACCGAATAGATAGGTCGTCGCCGAGTCGGTGCCAAATGAACGCCGACTATGAAATACTTTGTCTAACTGTTGATAAAAAGGGTCCGCAAATTGATAAATAATATCAACAACTGTTTTGAACAATAATATCTTGTAATTGTTTCCAATAATTGACATAAAATTTTTTTAACTGATTTTTTATATATATAAACAATTATACATATAATCAATTTCAATACAAATTTTTTTATAAAATATTATTTTATTTTAATAAAATTTCATTATTAATATTAAAAATCTAATCATCCATATCGTCGTCGTCATCATTGTCTTCATCAGACATTTCTTGATTATCGTCGCCTTCATTATCGGACATTTGTTCCACTTTTGTCTTCTTCTTTTGTCCTCTTTTTTGCTTATTTTTCTTCATCCTAACCGTTGTTTTATCGTTAGTAACTTCGGGCTTAACTAGAGGTACAAACTCTTCATAGTAACCATCGGACTCCCAAATGGCTTCCAATGTTATCTTGAATTCAGACATTTGATTGCCTAATAATTTCTGTTAAATAATAATAAACCAAACAAACAATTCAATAAATAAATCATTTTTACGGATATATCGGGGATTTATATATACTGACCAGAATCCTGGCCTGTTGTGAGGTTAGTTCGACACCTTCGCGACAAACTTCAAAATCCTGTAGCAAATGGACAACACTTTTCTGTAAGGTTGTCGGCATTCCCAGCGATCGCAGATGCGGTTCCATTGAATGGGCAAACTCTTCCAGTGGGCCGGCATCTAATGTAACAGTTTCAGTGGCCACCGAACCGGTTCGGGCATAATCAGAGTCACCGTATTCGTCAAACCATCTAATTATTTAGTTGAAAATCAAAGAATTAGGTTAATAATAATAATAATAATAATCAATAGTATATTTGTTGTGAAATAAAAAATTAATTATAAAATAATTAATATATAGAAAAATACAAGATTATCTGCTAAATGATTATTGACTATATGTATCATTAAAGCAATAAAATCATTAAAATAGCAATTAAATATGAGTCCTATCACACACATAACATAAAATAATAATATTATTATTATTATAGTATACTGTATTAGATATTGAATAGATTTTCATCATCAATAATATAAAAACATAGTGCTATTAAACAATACATAACCTAATAATCAATTCAGAGAGAGAGAGAGAGAGAGAGAGAGAGAGAGAGAGAGAGAGAGAGAGAGCTCAATTGGTAAAAAGCAAACAATTTGAAAAAAGACAAACAACTCTATTGTATTATTATTATGTATAGTTAAGACTATTTTGTTAAACTAACAAAATATACTGTATTTATAGATATATATAGTGCTAAAAAAATTTTCATTAGAATTTTTCTATTAAAAAAAATATAATTAAGTTTTTTTTAATGACATTTACAAAACACTTAGTGTAGTGTTATTTACTATATATAAAATATAAATCACAAGATATCTCTCCAACAACTATTCTGATATAAAATTCAGACTAAAAAATAGATAAAAATAACCAATTTATGAATATATAATAATTTAAATTGAAATAAATTATTAACAAATAAAAATTCATGTAATTATAGAAATTTAATCAAACATTTTTGCATTGATAATAAATAATACCATATATATTGAGAAAAAAAACTTAATTTCCGCAAATATATTGACTATTTTGAGAGTGAAAAAAACAAATCAATTTATGAACAAATATAAAATATTATTAAAATATCGACATTATTTTTTTTATATAAACTATATGTTTTAGTTAATTATATATATTTTTTAAATTCACTAATAAATCTACAGGTAATACTATTATCTCAAATAAAGTAAAATTAATAATCTTATTTTTTTTAAAAAATATCTTATTTAATATAAACACCATTAAAATAAAACATCTATTCAACTAAACATTTTCAATAATAATAATACATTGAAAATAATACTTGAATAATAAATGATCATAAATAATCTTAATAAATTATATGAGCCAATTATAAATGATATATGGCATAAAATTATAATATCATGAATATAAAAATTTGTAATCTCCTTAATAATAATATTAAATGAACAAGTTACAATTTCTACTAAAACCTATTTAAATATATATTAGATTAATACTGTATTATATAGAGTCTATAGTTGAAAAATAAATATATACAGTATTATTATATATGTTGATTTTATCTGAAAAATATAAATTAAAAACTAATCTATATATAAGATATAATCTATAGACTGTATATTGTTAACTCGTATATAATTTATTTGCTTAATAAATGAAATCATATTATTAAACTATTCATAATAATAATTCATTTAATAATAATGACAATAATATACCTATACCTACAACTAGAATATTATTATATAATGTAATAATCTATAAAAATTATATAATAATATATGTAAAACTGTAATAAACTTATTCAGTTGTTATCATGAAATTCTGTCAAATTTTTTTTAAATATATACATATATTTATATTTCCAAATGAATTGAGTTATGTAAACAAAATGCAAAATTTTTGTATCATTTTATACTACAATAATAGATCACTAATTCTATATATTAAATGCCTTCTAGTAGTGAATAGACTATGTGTTGTGTTTGTGTGTTAGCAAACATTGTCAATACATTTCAATATTTATTTATTTTTTTTTTGAAAACTCATCAAATATTACCCATTAAACTAAGAGAGCTTTTATTACAACTATACTACTATTAGATTCTTGTATTATATTTTTATATATTTTAAACAAATCATTTGTCGACATAATGCAGGTATATATATATATAAATATAGTTCACATTATATATAAAATTTATTTATATTAACACTGATTTAAATATCTAAATAAATATTAAGAGTATATAAATATAACTTTTATATAGAAATTATTATACAATATATATATATAAATTCATTACTATATTTATATAAAATACATTCAAGATTTTTTTGTCACACATTTAAAATCTTTAATAAAGAATATTATTTTCATAAACTATAAATGCAAACAATTTCATCAAAAAAAAAATAAATAAATTAAAAATGAATGTCTTATATATATATTTATACCCAAAAATAACATATCTTTAATAATAAAGCGCAAACACTAACTCATGTGATGATAAATGTCTACCTATTTTTTGCCAATTATTTCGTCAAAATTATATACAGTATATATATAGTGACATTTAATTTACGTAATTAGCATTTCCATAATTATAATATTTAAAAATGTCATTCAAATATTATTTTTATTTTATAAATTTTATCTAATAATAATTATATAAGAAATAATTGCCAATAAAATTTTATTATATTATTGTACTAATAAAAATAATTACCATAAGTAAAATAATTCATTAAATAATAATATTAAACAGCAATTATATAAAAATTACATAATAATCTAATATATTGTATAAACTAGCTAAATTATACTAGACTATTAAATTATTTTTATAACCATAGACAATAATTATAGTGAAAACTAAATGGAAACTATATGCGCGGGAATATGACACATACATACAGTAGTTTTTATATGGGTATCAGTGCTATGAATAGGATAAGCAAATAAATTGCATCATTGACTGTCATTAATGACATTACAGATAACTCATCCAACATATGATTTTTTAAAAATGCATTAAACATCATAAAAATCAATACTCACTTTAACACCTCATGTTTGGGTCGGTTAGTAAAGAGTAGTCCGCACTGACCATAGAGACGATCACTTAGTTTATGTAAATTATGTTTATATTCAGTTTCTTTAGTCTTTCCCAAACTGATTGTCATCACTTTGTTTTTGCCGAAATAAAACCTAAATTATAAAAAAATAGGACATCCCGTCAATCATAATTAATAGATAGATCACCTAATCTGGTCTCATGGATAGAGAGTACAGACACACATACATACCGACTGTCTTTCCACTGATTGCGGACATCCTTGAGCTTTGCGTTTCTCATATTTTGTACGGAAAATATAAATACACGGCTGTAGTCATCACACGATTGTCTAACCTATTGATGTAGGAGTGGGTGGATGTCGTGAGTTAGGGAAAAAAATGGTCAGTTTATAGCTCTGGGATTGAATCAAATTGGATCAAACAAACAAACAAGTCTTACATCGTTAACCAATTTGACTTTGATGTCGGAAAACGACTTCTTCTGTGTGGCCGTCAGTGATACTGAAAGAGAGAGACAAAAATATGATAGTTGTGGTTAACATTATGGTCATCACATCATTACCTAATCGATTCCTCTTGGATTTCGGCATTTTTTAGTCAACAAAAAAATAAATGTCTTCTAAATGTTCCAATTAGATCCACACAAAACAAAAAAGTCAAGTCAAGTATGTGTTTTGATAGCAACTACAGTATACTATAACCACACGTGTGTTGTTGTCGTCAAATAATAGGAGACATGCTTTTCATTAGCAGTAAAAGGCTTTTAAATTAAATATACAGCACTTGTATTACATTATAATAATAAAAAAAATACAGACCTCTCTCTCTCTCTCTCTATGTGTAGTCAATAGCAACACATGAGACACACACACACACACAGCACAGGGAGCTGCTGACGTTATTGACGTATGTACTATATTAAACACATACCAGTGCTTCACAGAAACGCCGAAGCGCTAGACACACACACACACACATAGACTGTATTAATATATCTGCAATAATCTGGTTATTTTGCCCATAAATACAGGCGCTCTACCAACTATGACTTCCCCCCTCTCTAAACCCCCACTCCCGGAGCCTCTCCGGCAAAGCATTTGCAAAGTGCAACTCCGATGGCGGCGGCGGTGACGATGCGACCACTCGTTTACCGATAATTTTGTTGTGTGACATAATATTTGTTAACAAAAATAATTTTTTTTATTTAAAAAATAAATTTTTCTATCATTTGTTTCAATTAATTTCATTTATATATATATATATGTCATATAAAAAACATGTGTGAAAAATGTATTTAAAAAAAAGTTTTCCAAATGCTATATAGAAAATATCATATAATATTCATGTATTATATTCCATAATATATAAACTCTGTATATAATCATTCAAAATACACACATATTTTTCTGGGATTCATATAAATTATATAAAGTAAAGTTTATATATATAAGATAAATGACTGTATGGTATCAATCAATAGGTTCTGAGCACTGGTTGAAACCCCCTCTCCTCCATCCCTGAGCTCTCTCTCTCTCTCTCTCTCTCTCTCTCTTATGATTCATACATTCACTGCACGCTTATCCCATTGAATGTGGGAATATATTATGTGTGAGAGTGAATCCCAATGTCTAGAATATTCTGTATATTTAGTATATACAATGTATATGTATATATTATATTATACAATATGTAATTGTTTGGATAATAATTTAATTTTAATAAAATAAAAATATTATTATTATTATTATTATTTACCAATTAATAATAATAACATATTTATTATTAAAATTAATTGCTAATAAAATTTACACAAAAATACTGTATACTAAAATATTAAGGGAAACATTGTTGGGAATATAAATATACAAATATATTATATACAAATAATAGGGAATATATTATCAGGCAATTAGTTAGTATTCGAACGCTAAATGAGTGAAATAGTATAGCAGATAATTGATGGCTTGAAACACATTCAATGAATGAGTGAGTGAGTGATTAAGTACATTGAAAGGCTATATAGCAATGAGCGATATATGGCTTATATATATATATACTGTATATATATATATATACCTATAGGAGTATAGCCAATGGTAGAGCTTTTATAATACTCATACACACAGACTATATGTAATACACTGTTGTCTACACTAATACTAATGCCGTAACCTATAGGCGCTGCTGTGTATGTATTGTATGTATGTATATATGAAGTATAGTGTTGAGCGCATAACTGGTGGCACAGCTCACAGCACTTGCTATAGATATTACACACACACACAGTATAAGCACTGATATATACAGTGAGTGAGTGAGAGAGTCATACATAGAGAGAGCCATACATTTTGGTGACACAAACCGGCAAAACCTACTATTTTTCTCTACAATATATATCTATAAGTCCATCGATTTGGTCATCCGATACTGTGGTCTATCATATTTTGGGTAAGTGTTGTCCGCAGACTATATTGAATTTGTTTTCAAACAGTTATGTGTAAAGTGTGTGAACAGTTTTGGTCATAAAGTATCAGTCGGGGGAACGGTATGAACGGGTGTACGGAATGGAGCTGAAGAAGTGTATAGTAGTGTGTCGTTACTGTTGACGCCTTTGCCCTTAAACTGCATTACACACACACTATATGTGTGTGTGTGTGTGTGTTGCGACTGATTGGCAGCCATTTTACTGATCCCTATGCTATACACACATACACAGCACTGGTATCTCTCACTTTTAAAAGCACTGGTACTAACCAACTCGTGTCTGTTAGTGTATTTGGATTTGATTGTCAACAGTGTATGTAATAATAATCAATTGATTGGATCAATAGTGTCGTCATTTGTTAATACCGTACTAATTAATTGGTAGTGCCATTCATACCGTACCCGGAGATTATACACACCCGCTCTCTCACTTAAAACACACATAACTGTGCGGTTAAACCATTGTATTGATTACTTCATTACTAATTGTTTTTTTGTTGGTTTTATACCACGATTTTTTTTATTTATAGATAATCACTCATTCATTTTATTCATATATATATACACACATATATATACAATCACCGGATCTGATCCACACATACACGCATACATAAGCACTTGCGGGAGTCACTGAAACCCAGAAAATAATCGGTGAATCACTTAAAAACACATCTAATCGCCAAAAGAAGACAAGAAAATAATATATATATATAATCATCTAATAATAATACTACTACTAAACTCTTGAAGAATATCATCACAAGAATAATCTAAGAAAAAAAATGGAGAATAAGGACGAGTTAGTACAGAGAGCTAAATTGGCCGAACAGGCCGAGCGATACGATGATATGGCTGCCGCCATGAAACAGGTTACCGAAACCGGTGTCGAGTTGTCTAACGAAGAACGAAATCTATTGTCTGTGGCCTACAAGAATGTTGTCGGCGCCCGAAGAAGTTCGTGGAGAGTCATATCGAGTATCGAACAAAAAACTGAAGGATCAGAACGTAAACAACAGATGGCCAGAGAGTACAGAGAAAAAGTCGAAAAAGAGTTGCGGGAAATCTGTTACGATGTGCTCGTATGTGTCATTCAATTATTATTATTATTGTCTTTTTAATTATAGTTTTGTATTTATTTATCGGTAATGCCTTTCAAAAAGGTGACAGTTGTCTCTTAATAATAATAATTACTACTAAATTGTTTGGTTAGTTAGTCCAATCCCCTTATAATTGTCACCATTTCAGGCATTAGCACCATTACATCAGAGAGAGAGAGGATAGTAGTCTCTAACTCCCTGTATATCTGTCTGTGTGTGTGTGTCTGCACTTACATAATATCTCAGTGGGTGTGGCCTCAAGTCATGTGAAAATGTGACTCAAATCCTAGGCATACATACACTACTTCACTAACACATACATACAGTACTGTACTGTAGACTACTTTTTTTTAAAGCTCTTATAGTTTTTAATAATACATTAATTATTACACAACACATATATATTAGATATTATTATTATACAACTGATTCACCACTCATTTACTATTAGTTTTAGTTTTTTATTTTGTTTCTAAAAAAAATGAGAATATCTTTACGTATTTTTTAAGGAAATGCACATAAAATTATTATTATTATACATGAAATTAATGGTTTATTTTTTTGTATATTTTTATTTATTTTTTCTGCATATTTGTATCTATTAGGGACTTCTCGACAAATTTTTGATCCCTAAGGCCAGTAATGCCGAAAGTAAAGTGTTTTATCTGAAGATGAAAGGCGATTACTACCGATACCTGGCCGAAGTGGCCACTGGTGACCAAAGAAATAGTAAGTTGTTTTTTGTTGTTATTGGTATTAATGATAAATGATTTATCGATTTTTACGAGTATCTCACGACACGTACGCCAAACACTCACACAATATCAATGATTAATAATGTATGACCTGATTGTGTGTACATAAAGTGATTTCATAAGTTTCGGGTGATTTTGTTGCTACGGGTTAATCCCGATAGTAATTTTGTTAGATGTTTAACTTAAAAAAAAAAAATGTTAAAATTATTATATGATTGAGCTATAATGTGTTATATATAACTTATATTAATAATTGAGGTGTTGTTGATGAGTCGCAAAAGGCCTATCAGGAGGCGTTCGATATTTCAAAGAGCAAAATGCAACCGACACATCCAATACGACTGGGTCTGGCCCTTAACTTCTCGGTATTTTATTACGAGATTCTCAATTCGCCAGACAAAGCGTGTCAACTCGCCAAACAGGTATAGAAGCTCGAGCACCGACCTTACTGACCGCTCTCTTTTTTTTCTCTTTTTTCATACCATATTCCTTATCCCTTTCCTTATCTCTATCATACGTGCAAAACTCGATAATGTCATAATAAGGTGTTGTCGATGACGCCCATAAGTCATATCAGGAGGCGTTCGATATAAGCAAAAGCAAACTACAGCCCACACACCCGATCCGTTTGGGTCTCGCACTCAACTTTTCCGTATTTTATTACGAAATTCTAACCGCTGCCGATCGCGCCTGTCATTTGGCAAAGCAGGTAAATGGCAATTAACAAACAATTAAAAAAAAATATTGCCATTTCAATTTGGTGCCAATTGCTGCATACATGCCTGGCTTGCGCTGAACCTCCATTACCTACCAATCCATCCCTACCCGCCCCATCAGATTAGATTAATGATAAACTAACTGTCCATTTGCTTTAATCGGAGAGCTTTAGTGTTTGTATTATTAATGCTTTCGTCACCTTATTATGAATGAGTTTTGCTATAATTTTTTTTATTGTTTCAATTGTCTTTTTTTTTGTTAAAAAAGTAATACTAATTGTTTTGTTATTTGAAACGACATCTCTCTCTCAAAAACAACATAACAGGCCTTTGATGACGCGATAGCTGAGTTGGACACTCTGAACGAAGATTCCTATAAAGATAGTACGCTCATAATGCAGCTGCTCAGAGATAATCTTACGGTAAGCTACCTGTCCCTCACTGACCACCAAATACATACCTATCCTTTTTTTGTTGATGACATGATGTAATGTTTTGTTGTTTATTTCTCTATTAGCTCTGGACGTCAGACACACAGGGAGATGGAGAGGATCAACAAGAGGGCGGCGATAATTGATATCAAGCGTTGTAATCCCCGTTCTCTGCATTCCCCATCAAATCAATCTAATAATTATTATTAATAAAACAACAACAAAACGCATCTATTCAACAACAACTTCAAAAAAAGACATCCCTTTCCTTTTTACCCACGTTTTTATTATCAGTTTAGTTTTCAGGGACGTCAAAAACCCCTCTCAAAAAACGACAAAAAAAATTATTATTTTTAACTAAAAACTTGCCTCAAAATCAGTGATCGGTTACCGCACCACCAGTTTTAATGGATAATAATAATAACAATAATACATTGTAGTATTTATATATTATATTATTATATATATATATAATTTATTTAATTATTTAAGATGAGAAATTTTTTTAGATATTATTATTATTGAAAAACAAAATGTCCAAAACATATATATATATAAAAAATACGATTTTTAACTAAAAAAATATTTTAACAAGATTTACACTTAGATATTATTGATATTATCAATGAATGTTTGATTATTACTCTATTATCTATCTATATCTTTCTCAGCCTTTTTCTCAGTGTTTTTATAATTATATATAAGATTTGCTTTTTTTTAAATAAGAAAAAAATAATTGTAATGATTTGTTTAGATAATTGTCAAATTTTAATTCAATTTGTTTTGTTTGTTTTTTTTTGTAAAATTATTTCTGAATTACCATCATTTTTTTAGTTATTATTATTATTATTCTCGATATATATATATATGAAAAAATTATTAAACATTAAACATCTTATAATACATGTAATAATATTTTTTATTTTGGACAATAATATAATTTATAATACAGTTAAGGAAAAAACAAACAAAAATAACTAATGTTTTGTGAAATTTTTAGTGTAAAACATGTGTTGAAATAATGCCCTTAAAAATTGATATATAATTTTAACGAAAATTAAGCGTTTTTTAGTCTTAACATTAAAAATCGATAAAAACAAAATCATTTTTTTTAAATAAATAAATATAATAATAAATTAATCGATCAGTGGATTTGAGTTTTATTTTTGATGTTATAATTATTATTATTTATTAATTGATTTAAGAAAAGAAAACTATACCATATATTTCATTATTAAAAAAATCATTGAATTTTTTCAATTATATAAAATTTAAACAATCGATTCACACATTAATAAATAAATTAATTAAAAAAACATTATTATTATACACACACACACACCATATGATTAGTGGCTTATTAAGTTGAAAGCAAAACAAAAAGTTTTTTAATTTATAAAAAAATAATAAGAAAAGGGCCGAACCATTGATTTTCACTCTTATATATGAAAAAATTATATATATATATAAATATATGACTTCCTCTCGACATTTCCATCAATTTTTGGTACGATATTATTATTATTAATTGATTAATAATTAGTGTAATAATCTATTTAATTAAAGAAAAAATTAATACAAATAAGAAAAATTATGATTAAGTTTTTTTGTGGCTATTTTATGTTTGTTTGTTTGTTTTATTACTAAAAAATTATTTATATTATTATTATTATTAATTATCAGTTGTTTTTATTGAATTAGTAATTAATTAATTATATATTTTAACACACAATAACTTAAAAAAAACAAAAACAATTTTAAGTGCATCGATAATTATATATAATTTTAACAATTCATATATATATTTCATTTTAATGTCTTTTAAAAATAATAAAAAAATTAATTAATTTAAAATAAAATTAATTTAAAAACTTTTAACATAACAACAAAAACAAAAATAATAAGTTAAATTAATCAAATCAAATTTAAGGTGTAATAATATTTTTGAAATTTTATTTATTTATTATTATAATTATTAATTTTAAGATTTTTAATTTATATTATTATTAGATTTATTATATAATTTTTGTATTGCCAAAGTGTGCTTAGAATTTACTTATTTTTATTTTGTTAAAAACTTTATTATAATATTATTATTATTATTATTAGTGATAATCATTTTTTGTGTACTTAATAATAATTTTGAAACTCTTTTAAAACAAAACACACACACAAACATTGTTTTATAATATTATTTTTAAAAATAGAGTTAAACTTGATATATGATTTTTAAAACAAAAAATTATATTTATTATAATTATTAAAAATCCCTTTTTACGTGAAAACAACAACATTTTCAATATATATAAAAATATATATATAAGAGTGTATTATTAAGATATTTAATGGAAAATTAAAATACTTGATAAACCAGAGACTTATAATTATTATTAATAATTTATTATTATTGATTTATTTATTGAAAAAATTAATTTATTGTTAACCAAAAAAAATTAACAATTTTTTAATATGTAATCAATTTTTGTTTGTTATGTTTCTATGATTTAACTGGACCTACGATTAATAATAGTATTAATTTAAATTATAAATTAGTTTGCAATTGATATTTTATGGGTGACATCAATGGTGACAGTGATACAGTACAGTATCGGTTATTATCGGATGATAAGGATATATGAATTATATACAACTATCCCAACTATTGGTGTGGCCTCTCATTTGACATCATATGATATTATATGACATATATATCATAGAATATTGTTTTGTAATTGTTTTTTTTTAATAATAATTATCATTTTCAACAATATATTGATTTATTAAATATTGATTTATTTTTTTGTTTTGTTTTATTCCATTGTAAGCTCATATAAATTTTTAAAAAACAATATTATAATTATTGAATTATTTTGTTGTTATTGTAGAATATTATTTTCCCCAGGAATTTGTATTTACATTATATACAGTATATATAAAATTATTGAATTATTTATACATTTTTTTAGTGTATTTGTACTCTACATATATATATATAAAACAAAAAACAATTTGAATATTTTGTTTTTGTTATATATTTCTAAAAAAATATATATAGTATATATATAGTATACAGTTTTAAAAAATCATTGCAAATTGAGATTAATGTGTCGCCAATTATACTGTATATAAAAAATATTTATAAAAATATATTTTGATTTTGTAGGCGTTTAGTTATTTTTAGTTTTTTTTATACAAACAAATTCAGCAAAAAATATTTACAAAAGAATAGCAACTTTTGTTGTGTTTTGTTTTGTTTTCAGTTTTAATAATAATTTTGTGTAAAAAATATTTGTTGTAAACGTTTTAAATGCTTATAATGAATAATTAAATTTTAGTATAAATATTTAAAATACTAAATGTTTAGCAAAATTGGGTTATAATTTAGTTTAAGAATAATTAATTTTATTTTTAATATACAGTATAATTATGTGTTAAAATAATTATTTAATTAAATAAAAGTTATAAACAATTTACATAACAGGATATTTTGGGTGAAACTATTATAACATTATTTATTTTTGTTAATACAAAGAAAATATTACTAAATTTTTATTGTAATATAATTTAATTTTTAAAAGAGTGTATTTAATAGTTTTATAAACATGGTAAAAAATATTTAACACATTAGTATGACATAGTTTAATTTAATTAGTAAACATTCATATTTAAATTATCAAAAAATAGTTTTAGTAAAACTAAAATATTAATTTATTTTAGATACAATGTATATCACTATTATAGTAATTTATTGTATTGTTAAGTAAGGAATTTTTAACATTTTATATAAAATTAATTATGAAATTTTTTATCAGTAATAATAGCTAAACAGTTATATAACACAATGTATCTTATAATATAATATTTTGATATTAACAATTAGATTTGACATTTATAACTACAGTACTATTTTACTTAATTATATTAATATTAACTCATAATTACTGTACATACAAATGCAGTTTTTATAAATTAAGTATTATTTTATTATATTTATCAATTATAAATAAAGTTAATGTTACTAGATTAGTTTATCGAAATTTTTTAAAAATATCGTTTTTCATACTTAATTTTTTTTAAAGAATTATTAATTATTAATTACTATTAATTACTATTACTTAATTACTTATTACTTATTAATTGACTTAATTATTAATTATTTTATTGTATTTATTTTTAATGCTATTATTATATTTTTCAAATAGTTTTTTATTTAGTGTGCATACATTATATATAAATAATATTTTATTTATATATATATATTTGAGATTTTTATCATTGTTTTTTCCTGATTGACAAATTAGCCACTAATTAGCTATTAATTACTGTTATATTATTATTATATTATGTGTAAAAAGTAAAAATAATATGTGTTATATTTATATAATATATATTTGCACAAAATATATTGTATATAACTGAATAATACTGTATATTATATTATTTAGAATCTATATTATAGATAATAATAAATAATATATATTCAAAATTAATATAATTTACTTAAATTTGCATCAAAGTTGAAATAGCATTTAATTTTGACATCACTTTTATGTAAAGTATATATATTCATAATTTCATAATTCTTTAATAAATAATATAAATATTTAATTAAAAAAATAATAGTTTTATATACCAAACAAACAAACAGTAGTGTATCAAAAAATTATACTTTAAATTTAATAACAAATAGTTTTTAATTTTAGTATTTGAAAAAATGACTAAATTTTATACTCATCTCTAGAAATTATTTATTTTATTTAAATACAATTCTAATTTGTATAAAAATAAATAAATAAAATTATTTGGGAAACTTATTGGCAAATTATTTAGTACAACAATTAACTAACTAATAAACAAAATCTTAAGTAAATGCTTAAAAACTTTGTTAATAATATTATTAATATGTAAATAATGGTTTGTAAATCGCGTGCATAATTAAAATCAAAAAGTTTTTTGAAAAAAAAAATTCAATTTGAATCTATTAATACATTTTGTTTGTTTGTATGATTATAATTGATATTTAATTGTCAATATGTCATCCAGAAGTACACAAATTATTATCAATCCAACGACATTATCTATTTTATTGATATTAATACTAATTATAATTGTTGTGATAATAGTTGTTTGTTGTTATTATTGTCGACAGTTTGCCTATAGCCAGCCTCCTATCGACCAAAAGTTTCGGGCATTTCAGACTACCGGCAGAGCCACCGATATTGATGTGATTAAACAGTTGTCGCCGCCGCGGCCAACAACAACAAAAGTAATGGCTAACAAACGTGTCGCCGATGACGGCCATCACAACAATATCAACACCAATGTCATCGACAACTTTCAATCGGTTGATCCGCAAACAGTTAGATATGATTCAAACTCATTGGAAAGTTTGACCGAAGAAACAACAAACTCGAAGACAACTACTGGAGCAGAGGTTTCGGAAAATACTGATCACAAAAAAACTGACAATAATTTATAATTTTTTTTTTACAAATATAGTATAAAAAATATGTACAAAATATATATAATTAATAGTTTTGTTTAAACTTATTATTAATGTTTTTGAATTGAAAACTTCTATTGAGAATAACATTATACTATTTAGTAAATGATATAATAATAATAATAATAACTTGTTTTTTAAAAATGTTTTTAGTATTAATTATTATTATTATTATTTTTATTATTATTAGTAGTAGTAGTAGTAAAAGTAACTGTCCACTGTCTAGACAATTAAAAAACAATATATAAATACAGTATAACTTATTTATTATATAAATAAAACTACAATATAATTGATACCTACGCTAATATAGATTATTGTTATTTATAGAATTGATATTAATATTATTTTTTATGAAAATTATTTTTATTGAAAATTATAATATACGTCAATTCATAAATACTTATAAATATTTTGCAAAATATTATTGATTATATATATATGTAACGGTAATATATATGCACACACACTAAGTTTAAAATAATTTTTTTAAATTATAAATTTGATTATTAGTGTGTTATATAATTAACTATAAATTATTTAACTAAATGAACAAATAATAAAATTGCAATTATGACTAAAGTGATTATGACAAGTGCGACACATATGAGACACAATTTTAGTTTATTAATCCATGTCAGGTACCAATTGGTTGCGGCAATACGTCGTCGGCCACTGTTTACATGAAGCAATGCATTTCGGGTGTCCGACTCAATCCTGACCACTGTGTCGTCCGATTCGCGGATTTGCTGTTCAATCAATTTGATTGTCTTTTCGTTGTTATCCATCGATTTCTCCAACTTTTTCAGTTCATCCAAATCATAGGTCTCGTTGTTGTGGTTGTCGCCGACGGCTGGCACACCTCTCCGACCACCACTACTACCATCAGCACCGCCGGTACGAACAATAATAAGTCGCTGTTCTTCTGTCAAAATAGTCTTCAGTTTTGGTTCAATGGATTGATGCCATAGTTTAGTAAAATAATTTAATTCGCTTTTCAAAAGTTTTTCAAACATTGGATTCATATTGTTTGCCGCCTCGTGTTTAGCCAACGAGTGGTCAATCTTGTAGATAGTGTCGACAATATTGTTGGCCAACTGACTCATTAGATTCAGATTACAAGTTAGCCATCGTTGGTCACCATTCAGTTGTTGGTCATTATATTCAATACATTTTAGCAAAACTTTGTTACTATCAAACCAATGGTTTAGCTCTTGAATCCGAGCCCTAAGACAACTGCACATCAAAGACAACTCAGTTTCGTCAAACATTTTTTGTTGTTTAAAAAAATAGGAAAACTTTTTATTTAGTTTATAACAAATAAATTAACAAAAATATTATATATTTATTTTATTTTATTTAAAAAACGTTAGATTTCAATCATAATTATAACAAATAATAAAACTTTTTATTTATTCAAAAATAGCGGTCAAATGCTAAACAATATAAATAGTAGTATTAAACAAATTACATAATTATTGAAAACAGTAATTGTTTGTAATTTTTATTTAATAATTTCTAAACTAATAATTATATTTTAAAATAAAAATAAAACAATATATAATCTAGTATTACAAATCAATTTAATTAAATTACAATCAGTATATTATAATAAAGTAGTATTAAATTAATTACTTATATATTAACCATTTAAAAAAATTGTGTTTCACTGCCAACAGATGTCGTTATTGTCGCGATTCCCAAACGGGACGGTTAGCCCAAAACCAACTGTCCCCTCTCTCATAACAATGGGATCTATAGATGTTATGTGCCCGTTCCCGGATGAATGTTTACCCGGTGATGGGATTCATAAATGGCTTAAACACCAACCGGGACACCATTCATCGGGTTAGTAACACTAATAATAATAATACCCGTCCACACTGTAGTTATGTGTATATAACCTAACCGTGCGTTTTTATCATTATATATATATTTTTTTTGTGGGTACATTCATACACTCTGTATATATATAAATATATAGTATTTTAATGTATTGATAAATAAATACAATGACAGTATTAATAGTAGTAGAAATCAAATATCCTATTATTTATATAAATAATTTATAATAAATAATAAAAATCAGTTGACATTTATAGCAAATATCCAATTCATTCATTCATTGATTTATTATATGTTATAACTTATTGGCTAATAATGAGAGGACATTATATTTATTATTATTATTGTTAATTATCAACAAGTAATCTATAGTAATATATATTTATAGTGTATATATATATATATCTAAATAATAAAAACCATAGAAAATATAATATTATTAATATAAATATCTTATTTGTTTGTTAGTTAGTTTGAAGTTTAATAGTAGAGTAGACGGCCTAACAATCATTCAACAATACAATGGCTTATATAATATTTGTTAAAATTAAACTAATTGTTTCAATCTATAATACAATAAAAAAAATGCCATATTATCTATGCTATGATATATACAATATATAGAGTATATATAAGTACACATAGTTTTCAACAACAATCAAAAAAGTTTGACCAAAATGTTAGCCCAAAATTTAATGTGTATTTTTCGCCTATCATTTCATTTATAATAATAATTATTATTATCGCGATTGATATGACCATCAAAATTATTATATGGTGTGATGTATATGACATCCATTGTCTAGAGAAAAAAAAATCTACCAGTGCACTGTGCTGTCATCATTATGGTCATACCATTTGACGGGACCATCGACGGTGTTGTCTTACTATATATATAAATGTGTGGACAAGTGATTGTAACCATGGATGAGTGTGGATCTAGTCATGAATTTGATGGTTCAACAGGACTAGAGGCACAACCATCCAAAGTCAAAGACAATCACATTATATCATAATAATTGATAATCACAGCAACAGTGGTGTTGTTGGTCCTGATGATGATCATCATCATCACCAGTGAAACACATTACACTGACTGAATCAAATGGCATTGCGATGGATGACCACCACTACTGACTACCAATACAAGCGACTAGTGGTGCACTGCCAGTGCTTTTTCACTGTAATAGCTCTCTCTCTCTCTCTTTATGAAAAACAGCCCAAACCTAACACAACGTTACACCAGTCAGTCTCTGGAGGTTCAGGTGTTGGCAACAAGTTTTTGTGTGCTTCAAACACACATATCGACGCACTCATTGGGCAGAGAGAGACTAACAGCCTAACCGCCAAAAAGGGTCCTTCAATAGAGACTACCAGTGCCTATGTGTATGGCTATGGCTATACCACCACCAAAAACAGGACTGGTATGTATGTATTGGAGAGAGAAAAGAGAGACAATTACAATACCATGAGATGAGAGAGAGAAATAAAGAGAGAGAGAGTAGAGTTGAGTTTAGTTGAGAGACTATCGCCAGTATGGGAACAGACAGCTAGTTTCGTGCCCAACAACCGGTTGCACCACTAATTCACACACCCATTACACATGCGTTTTAGGCATTGCGTGCCATTGCATTGGCATGGGGTGGGCACTGGTATGTTTGAAAATGTAAAAATGTAAGAGAGAGAGCAAAAAAAAGCTATGAGATGGGCATACATTGCTATACATACTGTACTTTACTACTGGTATAGGGCAGGCATACCATCTCTCTCTTTCATATGCAGTACAGTATACTCTGTATTTAACTCCTTGTGCTACTACTACTAGAGCTATGACATCATCACTGCAAGCAAACAACTAATCGGACAACTTTTAGTTTTTTTTTAATTTTTGTAATACAACAAAATACACATAACTTTTATATACATACATACAGTATAATTGAAATCTAATTTATATGTATATCTAAATATACTGTATTTCTATGCTTTTATTAACTACTAATAGCTATATATATATATATATATATATATAGTTATACTGTATATAAAATTCATAAATAATAATATTATGTGTGAGAGAAAAACATTTAGAGTTATATATATATATATAATAGGGCTATAGTTTTGCGCGCTTTTCATATAATAAAAAAAGTTAGTAATAATTATTTAGTAATAACTATTTCTCGGAAATTTACTTTATATATATATACAAATAAATAAATAGTAAACTAAAATAAAATTATTATTAAAATTAGTATTAAATATATGATTGCAAAAGTGTGAAACAACATCAACAACAGGTATACCTTTAAAAAAAATTATATTATTTTAATACATAATTATTGCACACTTTGTTTAACACACCATACAAATCACTGCTTATAATAATTTATATAAAGATATTATATATATATATATATTTAAACTTTAAAACTTTTTATTTGAAACACTACTTACAATGGGGAGAGTGAATGAATGAGAGGCACATGAAAATCATAAAAAACTTTTTGTTTCATTTATTTTTTTTCGGGTAAAACAAAACTTAAGCACAAAAAAAACTTTTTTAGTTTTTTTGGTTCAAAAAACTTTTAGCAAAATACTTGATTTATTATCATTATATATGACTGGTATGTGTAGAGACATAGAGAAAGAGAGATAGATAGAGATAATAACTAATTTAAATAATTTTTTCGTTAAAACAAAAGAGAAACAACAAAACAAAACAATTACTAACAAAAATATTACAATTAAAATAAATCAAAACGAAAATCACATATATATTTAAAAATTAGTCAAACAATGACAGCGTGTTTGTGTTGGACAGTAGTAATGTTTAATGATTTAAATGTATAGTTTATAAGTGATTGACATCACTATATATAGTGACCGATTGACCAGTTAGTATAATATAGTATATGTACTGTATGTATGTGTGTACACATGCACTCCAATGGCTATTATAAAAGTAAGGGTTGTAATGTGTATGTATGTACTGTATGTGTATGTGCGCTTATGTATGTATGTGTGTGTATGTGTGTGTCTATGTATTTGTAATCTCCCAGTGAGGCCAAACCATAAGAGTGACCGTTGGTTTTTCAGCCCAAAAACATTTTCCAAGGATAGGACTCTATATATATACTATATAGCTATGGATAGTAAGTAATAGCGTAGTGTTACTGTTGTTTGTATAGAGTATAGGGAATTGAAGGGTTGCCGCCAAATGAATGTGACCCCAAAAATATGCCCATTTTCTCTACCATTACTTGGAAATAGCCGTAGGTTTGCGCCAAAAATAGCTACACATTTAGCACTAAAAACTCTTTTTTTCGTTTTCACAAAAGTTTTGACCTCAAAAATGCTTTTATTTTATTTTACACAAACATTTTTCACATTTATATATATATATATATATTGCTCTCCCATTTCTACTGTCACTCCTCTATTTCTGGTACAGATAGAGATAGATAGATAGATAGATAGATAGATAGATAGAGAGAGAGAGAGAGAGAGAGAGAGAGAGAGAGAGAGTAGTTAGTTGTTGTAGTATTTAAGTAGTAGTGACGGACACTATGCGGTCATTTGGCGGCAAAACTATAATATCTTCAATATATGCCATACCTTTAGAGAGAGAGAGAGAGAGAGAGAGAGAGAGAGAGAGAGAGAATAGACTTATTAGAGGATCACATCCTTGAATATAATGCTCTGAAAAATTGTTTTACCATTGAATACACTCTCACTAAATAGGATCTGAATTTTGTCAGTGAAATATTGATGTCAATTGTCATCATATACTGTATGTGTGGAAAATTTTAGTGTCTAATTAAAAGCTGTGATTTTTCACAAAAAAAACTTAGGTATTAGCAAAACAATACATAAGTTTGAAATTATTATTAGTATTATTATAATGTAAATCTTTTTGACATTAGATTTTTGGTCAGTGAATTCAAAATACAATAATAATTATCATTTACTATGTATATTAAAAAATGCAATGCTATTAACCTTAGGTTTTATGATATATCCTTGAAATGAGTGCCATTTTTTCCCGACCTCTCTCTCTCTCTTTTGCATTCAACCAGTGCTTCACACCTACATTAATGGTTGTGTGTGAGAACAGACAGGCAAAGAGAGAGAGAGAGAGAGAGAGAGAGGCATCTTATATGTCGATTATGATGAAACAATTGGCTAAAGAAGTGAACTGTAGAGACATGAGAGAGATTAGAGAAAGAAAGAGAGAGAGAGAGAGAGAGAGAGAGAGAGAGTATGAGAGAACAAAACGAGAATATTTGCTTCAAACAGGTTTTCCAGCCATCAGTTCTCAACATTTTTATAAGACTTATAATACCTGTATATTATATACACATAGAGTATGTTTGAAGACTTTTTTTGAATTTTCAAAAAAATACCTGTAGTTATACTGTGTGTGTGTGTGTGTGTGTGTGTGTGTTGTCTATACGTTTAGTATATGTATAATGTCTATAAGGAGAGAGAGAGAGAGAGAGAGAGAGAAAGAAAAAAGTTTTTACATTTTTTCAAAATTATATTATTATTATTATAAGACGTTATATTACAGGTATATCTATGTGTATAATATACGCCAGTGATTGCAAATGTTTGCAAAACTGGTTTTTCATTTTATATTTTTTTTTATTTAATATATTTTTTTTGTTTCTCTTCAATGGTTTTGTGTCTTTAAGTGTCGACTACTTTCGCCATATTTTTCTCTTTTCGCGATTTTTATACATTCATTGACTCCCAATGTCTTCAACTCTTTTCTCTCGTTTTATTTTATTTTTTATTTTTATATAATAAATATTTAATTTTATAAATCGTTTCTTTCTTTCATTTCTCTCTCTCTCTCTCTCTCTCTCTCTCTCTCTCTCTCTCTCTTCTACTACACCTTTTTTCAATACTAATAATAATAATAGTGTATTATTTAAACATACATTTCAAATCAATGATTGAAAAATAATTCAAATGAATGATTATTGTAAAGGAAAAATTATTGGCATAAATATATATATATATATACAGACAATTGAAAAACACATTATTATTATTAATAATATATTTATACACTAAAAGACGGATCTATTTATAGAAAATTATTTTCAATTCAATACATTTAATAACTAATATTTAATATAACTTTAATCCAATTCATATTATAGAATTTTTTTAATTTTGGCTAAAGTTTTAATTTTAAAAAATATTTGTTTTAATGTTTTAATAATTTAAAAAATAAATATATATTTAATATATTACAGTAGGACTGACACCTATTACTTTAACTATCTATTTCAATATTTATTCAAATAAACAAATTTCAAAATTCAAAAAAAATTTGATTAAATTTTTTTTCATTTATTTATCAAATACACGATGAAATTATGCACATATTATCAATAATATATAGTCTTTTTTTGGATGAAAATATATGTAAAATGAGAAGAATTCACTTAAATTAAGTTTTTTTTAAATATAACGAAAAATAATTATTTAAGTTTTTTTGTTGTATTTTGTTTTTATAATTTATGAGAGATAATCATTCAATTATTATTATTATTATCTTCGGGCCATTTTCGCCGGCGGCGGCATTAGACTACTATCTGTACCGCTATTGGGTTTCTTGACTATAGCCGGACCGACACTCCGGTTATGGATAAACTCGAGTAGTATTTCTTTAGTTATTGGATTGCGTATTGAATTACAGACAGCTATAGCCGTTTTGAAACTATTCGGGAATGACTTATCGGTTCGCTCTCTCATAAAAAGCCACTGTTTACCAGTCATATCGTATGTACACTCGATAATCTTGTTGTCGTACTGTCGGAGATCTTTAGTGACCCTCATCTGGTCAAACGGCTGATCTTGACCGCCGACAAACAGATTACCGATAAACTTCCTCAACATACCAGGCCTATCATCCAAAACTATTTTCAATTTGAAATCAACTGAATTATGTGATGGAGGTTTCCATTTCAGAGTTACCACACATTGGCCAGCAATGTACGGATCGGGTACGGGTTGGAAAATTAGACCATCGATTTCATGGGATAAATTTTGCTGAAATTTTTGCTCAAATATCTTATAGGTATCGCGTATTTCCCAGAAATCTTTTTTCCGTATACCGAACGGCTCACGGGTCCGATCGATAATACCTTCACGTTTGGCCCGTTCTCGCGGCTCAATAATCTCTTTGTCAATACAGTAGATTCGCCGCCGGAAGTCACAACCGCCCACTTCGGCTGATTCATATGTTATGATATCATAGATGAGATAACGGGCCACTTTCTGGCCATTAACTTCGTCGACAATCATTTCCCCGTCCAATAGAGTATTTTCCAAATGCTGTGGAAAATCTTTGCGCTTAAAAAACTTGACGCCATCTATCTTGAAGACAGTATTGTCGCGATCGACAAAATAGCAGTCGTCTTCGCCATTAATTAGCAGCATATATCGGGTGCCGTCGGCCTTCCAGCTGACCATATATTCCTTAACCGACAATAACTGTATGTTTTGACAGTCCATCGATACGGGTTGAGAGCCGGGAAAGCCGCGCTGTTTGAATTTTGCCATTCGTTGACACTTTTGTTGTACTTCTCTGACTTTGTTACTGTCGGTAACAGTTGTGGCTCCGCCGACGCCCTCCATAAATGTCGACGTTTTCCATCTGTTGTTCACTGGTCGCGAGTGATTACCACCACCACCACTATTAGCAGCGGCTGCGGCAATAGGATTACCATCATCGTCGGTATCGTCAGCTTCGTAGCACCAATCGGGTCGCTGCGGGGCTGACGGTGCGTCTTCTTCGTCGCCGTAACGTCGGAACAGTTCTCTTAGATACGACTCCTTGTAGATACCGGGCGGTCGCGAGTTGGCAAACGCATTGACAGCCGCTTCGACACTCCAATCGAGTTTTTCGATCAGATAGGCGCAGATCAAGAAGCCGGTCCTATTGAAACCGTGCGTACAGTGAACAGCGATTACATCCAACGGATTTTTGGCAATATAGGCGTCACACGAACTGATGAATTGTCGAGTTTGGTCTTCAGTGGGACATTCGTCGTGGCTATCGATTGGTCGCCAAAAAAAAACAATGAAAATTAAAGGATAAAAATTTATTTATTTATTTTTTAAACCAATTAATCAATCAATTAGTCAATGTCTTTGAAAAAAATTCAAATACCCTCTGCACTGAAATTTACAGTATTGGATGTTCTTCTTCTCGACAATAGACTTGTCATAGAAACGCGAGGTATAGGTTAGATCTATCCAACGACCCAACTTCACCTAAAATTAAACAAACATTTAATGATAATTGAAGACAAACAATACACAGTCATATAATCAGTTAGTGATAATCAGGTGTCCACACAAATCTGGATATTACTTTGAAACTTCCGCTGACCAGCGCTATGAACATCTCTGGCGTAAATACATCGCTATCGGGTATCTTACTCTTGTATCGGTCGTCCAATGGTGTCTTGAATGGTATGAATTTGTCTGTTTGTTGTTTGTTGTGATAAATTGATACAAAATAGTTAAGACATAATAATCACCGATAGATCTAATATATATGTCAATTAACCCGATGAACCGATTCGGGTCATCACTGCTCTTACTAAACAATTGCTACTAACCGGCGATGATATTGCCTCTTCGCGGACATTTAAGCCAACGCGGCGGTATCGACAACACCTGGCCATTGGATCCGTTAGTTCGGGACGACGCCATCCAATCCGATTGTTGGCCAACCAATCGCTTTTCGGGTAATGTTTTAACCGTTTGTCTGTTTAACGTAATATCAATTGGTTGTCATTTATTATTAATCAATTGTTTTGATTATTATTATTATTATTATGTATTTAACACAACATTTAATATAAATATCAATACAGTCGTCAACATTGCTCTCATTTAAAGTCAGTTTAATATTGTATTTATTATAACATGTATTCAAACATTTCATATAAAACGTCTATTTATTGTTTGTTTTTTTTGGTTACAGTTTGTGGAGTATTAATAATAATAATAATAATACTGTAATAAATGATTACAATATTAATAATGATTTATTAAATAATTTTTTTATGTTATGTAATTTCAAACTTTTTTTTTATTGTTGTTATTACTTTTATTTGTTTTTAACTTTAATTTAATTTAAATATCAATATATATATATTGATATAATATATAATAGTTTAATATTAGTATACAACAAATTATTAAACTTATATTTTTTTAGTTAACTGTAAACTGTATACTTTAATAAATTATACTAGCTGACAATTAAATAATTAAAACTAACTATATATTTAATTATTGTATGAAATTGATTAAAAAAATTGACAAAAATAGATAAAATTGTTATAATTAAAATAAAAATAATATATTATTTGTAGAAATTTGTATATATATATATAACTTATGATACTAAATACAATTTAACTGTTATTATTTTTAAATTAAAGATTATTAATTAGAAATAAATTAATTAAAAAAGTGTCTAGGCATTTTGAATACGATTTTTAAATAATAATAATTATTATTATTAATATCCAATATAGTTAAACATAATCAATAAACAATATGAATAATCAGAATTAAATAATGTTTAATATTTGTGAATAATTATTATAATAAAATGATTTAATAATAATTATAGGCTTTAAAATATATTTTTTATAATTGTAATCAATATCAATAATATTTTAATTATAATAAAATTATTTTAACTTTTAAACTGGTTTATCAATAATTGCAATAATCAACATTGCTAATTAATATAGCAATAATAATAATAATAATAATTGAACTTGTTGAACTTCATACTAGAAACTTGTTAAAACTTACAAATTGATAAATAATAATTATTTTATATAATTTTAATTTAACAAGTGTGAGCTATTTATTTTATTTTATCTTTTTATTATATTTATTAAATTAAATGTTTCTCATATATCAAATATGTTTAGTGTTTTTTTAAAAAATATTAATGTTATTTCTAAGATAACTTTAAGTGTCTCATAATTATTAAATAATTGATTGTAGTTAAAATACATTATATATAATTTTATAGTTAATTGTTAACATATGTATCCAATTATAAGTTACTAATCTAATAATTATTGTGAATAATGTTTTATAATTATACTATTTATTAAATATAAATATTATAAATTTAAAAAAAATTGATTTTAGTAATATGATAGTAATCTTTATATTATTATTACTATCACTATATATATATATTTACTAATATATTATTATTATGATATATCATATACTAAATAACTAATTTTTTAAAAGGTTATTTCTATATGAGTTATAAAAAAAATAATATTATCAATGGATTATTTGTAATTAACTAGTATTATAACTACTATACAAAAAAATATTTTTGTATTTTTTTTTAATTTAATAGACACTAAGTTATACAATTATTATACATAGAGTAGTAGTAATAATAAAGTCCTGGAAAAGTCTATTAATAATTTATAATAATAATAATAAAATCGGTTATAAAAACTAATACTTTACTAATTGATAATTATATTTTGCTAATATGACAACTGCTATAATATATATCATTAATTATTTAATAATCTATTATAATATTTTGTAAGTGTATGTGTGTGTATTTGTTTGTATTAAATATCTAATATAAAATATAATATCAATGATTTTTTAAAAAAATACAAATTAAAGTCTAAAGTATTAGACGACCTAACAAATAAATAATATCAACAAAAAAGACAATGGCTTTTTCAATGTTAATTATAATTGCTATAAAAATTTACACAATTTTAGCAAATAGTATGCAATTTTAGTAAATTATTTTTTTTATTGAAATTTTATTAATAAATTAATAAACTTTTATTTTTTTTAAGACACCTCAATCAATATGACCCTGTTATCACCATCATTATCATCATCATCATCACAATCATCATCATTGACCACATTATTACCTACCAGTGCTATACCAATCATCGATACGTGTGGTTTTTCTTCGTTAACATTTTTTGCCGGCATATTAGTGGGTATTGTCCTAACAATTATCCTCTATTTTTTTGTTATATATTTGCATACAAGAAATTGAATTGATTTTCAAAATTTTTTTTAATGATAATAATATGTAATTCTGTAATTAATATGTATAACAAATAATATTAATTATTGATATTTAATGTCAAGAAATTTACATAGTATCATAATGCATTATTTTTTTTAAAAAAAATACTATCATGTAATCATAATATATTTTTAGATAAATTTAAAATTAAATAATTTATTTTTACAATTTAAATTAGTAATTTATTTTATTTATTAATTAACAATTAAATAATATATATATAAATTTATATATTATATATTATACTGTATATATAGCTGCTATTAGTTTTGTACTAATTGTAAATATATATTGTTATAAACCTAATAATACACATTGAGATTATATTATTTTCTAATTAATATGCTAACTATATTAATTTTTTAATTATAGACAAAAAAATAAATCTTTAAAAAAATTAATTTTCAACAAAATTAATTAACAATAAAATTTTTATATTCAACAACAACAACAAAAATAGTAAAATATGCTTTTATATTGATAATTGTGTCAATAATTGTATTAAATAAAAAAATCACAAAAAATCAGTCACTTTTATCTTTAGTTTCTCGTCTTAAGATAAACATATACACGGATCGGGCCATTAGTGAACCGATCAACGATCCGATCCAATAGACCGACAAGTGCTCGAAAAGTGTATTTCCCTTACAGTTCAGTGTTAGGGCCGACGCCAGTATTGGGTTGAAAAAGCCACCGGTTGTTGTCAAAGCTTTTTTTTATTGTATATAAAAATTATTATTATTATTTATTACACTATTATATCAATTGTCATAAAAATAATAATAATTTTTTTTTTGTCAACTGACCATACAATACGAGAGCGGTCGACGTAAATGAGTTGACATATTTGGATACCTGTTCCGACCAATTGCCCGATTCCAGTGCCACTAAACGACTAATGAAGGTCAGAGCAGCTTCAATGGCCATCCCGTAGACAACTGTTACCTGTAGTGAGGCCTCGCAGTGGTCGACATGAAGGTGCAAGTGTTCAGGTATCAGATGCCAACACCAAATGCATTTGATATATCTGTATGAAAATTATACAACAAAAAAGTTATTAAACCAAAATTTTCGGGTAAATAATTTCAATAATAACAAATATTACTTATCGGTAACTATTGCACCTAAAAGTTGACCTAAAAATTTTTGTAAAAATACATTTGATGTAAACGATTGTCCTAAGAGTAGACAATCTTCGATCGGACCGTTAGGACAGGCCTCGGCTTCGCCAAACACCTGTGCGTACCACAGGCACAACAAAAATAATGTAATACCGAAACCAATATTACCGTGCAGTTCCCAGACAACTCCTTTATAGTATTACATAAAAAATAAATTATTAGACTCGTTATCAAATGATTAAATAGTTTTTTATATATAGATAACTATTATGAATAAATATATACTGTATATATAATATTAAATTATATTTAAAAAAAATGTCAACTGTTTTTGAAGGCTAACCTAATTCCGCACAATCACTGCATAATTCAAGTGTCGATATAAACTCCGTTATTAGATAACCGATAGATTTTGGTGTTATAGTATGTGTTATCACTCGCAATGATTTAAATAATAGACAATTCAATAGTAAAACCAAATATGGATATACAAAGTGCGGTATTAGTGATGAATAAAACATGATTTTTTTGTCAGACAAACAAACAAACGTTATGTTTAATAATACAAATGAAATTTTCTAAAATAAATTTATGATGAAAACCTGTTAAACAAATATAACTTTTTTTTCTTTTATAATATATTTTAAACAATTATTATGCAAATAAAAGGGACAACTTTTTATTCAATGATTATTATGACATTGTAATCATATTATAAGTGTGTGTATGTGTGGTATTACTGTATAATGTATGTCTATTTTTAACAATCACTATAATCACATATATAATTTATATACATAGTTGGCACGACTCCAGTAATTTTTTTATTTAGATTTTAATATCAACTAATTATATCTTTTTTTTAAAAAATTGATAATATAAGACTCTTTTTTTTGTTATCATTGTTTATAAAGTCGTAAACCTCAGCACAAGTTCTAACCAAAAAAAAAAAAAATATCTATCAAACAGATAGTCTTATAAATATATATTTAAAAAAGGAGTAAACAAGGGGTACCCTGTTTGCTGACCGTTATATTTATTAGTAAAAAATTTGAGAATTTAAAAAATAATTTATTATAATTATGTATTTTTTTAAAATATAATTGTGAGATATACTAAAACTTATGATTTATTACAAACAATTTTTTTCATGCAAGTTATTATTAAAATTATAATAATTAATATTGTCAAGTAATGTTTTTTTATCGTTAAATTTAATTTTCAACTATTTTTTTGTATATACAGCATAATAATAATATTATTAATTAGCATATTTTAATATTAAATAAAATTATATTAAATTCTAACTATATTGAAAAATTCTTTAACTTAAATAATAAAAAATTATATTTTAACAAATTATTAAAATTGTAAAATATAACACTAAATAAAATTATATTATTCATAATTAGCGTTAAAATATTAATTTATTAACTAACTATTATAAACATTTAGATACAAAATTATATTTAAATATTTATATAAATATGTCATAATATAAATTACTGATAAAATTTACAAATTAAAATTTATTACAATTTGTATATAATTTACATGTATAAAGAATAAAATATTTAAATTAAAATAAATTATATAATTTTAAGTTTAAATTTATAATTAAAAATAATAATTATAATAACTTACAATATTTGTATAGTACTGAATAAAATAGTAACTGGAAATAGAGCTGAAAACTTTTGTAAATATAATTCAAAAACTAATAAAAATAAAAATTACTTTAATATCTGACTATTAATCGACGATATACTACAGTACTGTCTTATTATAAGATAATTATAGACACATAAAAATTTGTCTTAAAAAATGTTTAATATTTAATTTCAACACATGTTTTTCTGATATAAAATACAGTAAAATTATTTTCATTAGTCATGTTTTTTGGTTATTAAATTCATATTATATGTCATTTATATTATATTGTACTGTATAATAGCTTATTCATTCATTATGGACAACATTTTTTTAGTATTATTTTTTTTATTAATTAGTCTTTTTTGTTGATAAAAATCTATAAACAAATAAATTGTAAAACAATTATATATTAATCATTTTTTTTTAATACTCCCAAATACTAATGTATAAATGTTATTTTTTTTTAATAACTTTTGATAATTTACTAGTAAATTCTAAATTGTTGTTTTATTTTTAAAATAAATTATATTTAAATTTAATTTTATTATTGACATAAATTTATTTTTTAGTTTATATTGATATAAATATATAATTTTTTAGAAAATTTAATATATGTGTTTGGTTAAAAAAATTATTCTCTAAAATAAATTTCAATTAAATAAATTAAATACATGTATAATAATTATATTAATATATATTTATAATCTGAAAGATGCTTAACTTTATTAAATCATTGATATTGTTTATGTCATCAAATAATATAATAGTAAAATTTGCTATTTTTATTATATAAATAAATTTACAATACAATGTATAGTATTTATAATAAATAATTTATATTCTGCTATTTTTATAATGATCACAATTAATATAATTTCCGGTGACAATTTTATAATCATAAGTGTTATAATTATTATAAAATTAAATTTCTAAACAATTGAATAAAGCATTTTTATAAATAAACATAACTTTATATATAAGCTAATTTATATACCATATATACTATATATACATAGTTTATTCAATACTTAAAACCATATAAGTGTTAAATAATTTTCAATCAACTATAATAATTTTAAATCAATTATATATTAAATCAATGATAACCAAAATTAAATAACTTTAATCAATTTATAAATAAATTTATGTTAACATTTTTCTAACATTATGTGTTTTAGTGATATAATTACTTATAAATTATTAAATTACAACATTTTTATTAGATTAATCAGTAATCACGAGATAACAAACATAAAATATATATACAGTATATAAAATTTCCAATTTAAAAAAATATATATCAATTCAAATTCAAACTATCAATTAAATAATGAGAGAAATTAATAGTTTCAATAAATTTATATTATATTATAAAACTGACAGCAAATTTGTGAAACTCAAATAAAAATAAAAACGTTTAGTCAAAAATAGTATTGAAATTAATTGTATAATCAAATGTGTTATTAGTAATCAATTGGAAATTTTATTAGAAATCTAGTATTTATTTATTCATTCATTAAATAATAATAATTTTTGTCACCTAATAATCACTAATAATAAGAATAATAAGCAATTTTTTTTGACAAAAAACAATGCCTACATCTCCATCCCTAAAAAACTTGAATCAGTATAAAGCACCGGATGGTGGCTGGGGTTGGGTTATAGTTTTCGGCTCTTTTATGGTCAGTGTTATCGGCGATGGCTTCTCCTATACGACCGGTTTGTTTTACGCCGAGTTTCTTAGAGAGTACGGAGAGTCGGAAACGGTTACGTCGTTGTTTGACTCGATAATGACGGGAACAATATATTGCATCGGTATTTAAAACCCGAATTTTTATTTATATAAAAAACGGTTGTTTTTTAACCAACATTTTGCTACTATTTTTTTCTTCAACAACAAAAAACGACAGGTCCCGTAGCCAGTGGTCTGACCACAACATATGGTTGTCGCAAAATAGCCATTTTGGGCTCAATTTTGGCTACCGGCGGAATGGTGGCCAGTACTATTTTGGACAGTATTTATACACATTGTTTGACACTTGGTCTGATTACGGGTAATATATATATAAGCGGTATATTTTTAAAAAATTATTATAATTATCTATTTATTTGCTGAATATCCCTAATAGGTATGGGACTCGGGTTTCTCTATTTACCTCAAGTAATGATAGTAACCTATTGGTTTGACAAACACTTATCGCTGGCCACCGGCATCAGTGTCTGCGGTTCGGGTATCGGTATAGCCATATTTGCCTTATTGTCGGAGAAGCTGCTGAACGTATTCAATAGCTGGAAGAGTGCGATGCTATTGTTGGCCTCAATAATGTTTACTTGTGTCGGCTTTTCATCGTTGTTTCGTAAAGTCGATTATATGCAAGAAAAAAGTGATCTCAAGAGTGCCCTAAAAGAGACATTCAATTTCAAGATATTCAAAGACGGTGTGTTCATCTACTTCGCGATCGCCAACTTTCTCAATGGTAGCGTATTTTATGTGCCAATCATTTTCCTCAAAGACCATGTCGTGAAAACTCATATCGGAACCGATGCCGAAGCCGTACAACTGTTGGTCTATTTTGGTTTGTCCAATGCATTCGGGCGGGCATTTTTCGGCTACGTTGCCGACTTTCAATCACTGAATCGTATAGTAATGTACGGCCTGTCTATTATATCGTACGGTGTGGCCATTGCATTGATGGCCTCTTTTGGCACTCAATACATCTATATGATCGTATGGGTTGTCATGTTTGGTCTATCCGAAGGTGTGACGATTATGAAATTGATTGAAAAAATTCAGATTAAAAAAAATTTATCGGATTTTGTTTGTTTGATTTTATTTTTAAAGGAGCATTCATAACATTATCATCGGTAGTATTAGTAGACTTGTTTGGTATGGACAGAGTGACCAATGTGTTTGGCATAATCAATCTGATAGCGGGAATGGCATCTTTTATTGGTCCGCCACTTATTGGTAATTTTATATTATTAAAATTTTTAATATTATTTAATAATATTAATTAATTAATTATTATTTCTATCGATTAGCTAAAACCTTTGACAAAGTGACGGGTTATACAACGGGTTTCTATATAACATCGATGTTGACTATATTTAGCGGATTAATGCTATTAATGTTGCCATTGATTCACAAAAGTTTAGATAATGTTTGGACAAAAAAACAGACAGACATTGAAGAAAATGTGAAAAAATAATGAAAGATATTTTTTTTATAAAAAAAAACTAACAAATAATTATAATTAATTCAATATTTATTTATTTTTTTTTTATTAAACCCAAAGAATTTATGCCTATTTTATATAACAAACTAAAAGTTGTTGAAAACATAATAATGACCAAGGTGCTATTATATATATATATATGTACTGTACAGTAAAATATTTGTATATAATTGCCATTTAATCTATTAATTGATATATATATAATTTACATCATTATACTCATTTATTTCTATTATATTAAATACATGTCAATACATTTATTTCATAATAAAACATTACTTAAATAATAATAATAATTATAAAAATAAAATATACTTTTTAAATACAAGTATTAATTATAGTATAAATTAATTATTTATTTATAAATTTATTAAATAAATAAATATAATTGTCTAAAATTTTATATAAAAAGTTTTAAACATTTATTAAACTATTGTATAATAATAATTGTATTCAAACTGTAAATGCTATCCAATAGATGACTCGTTTGAAACTTTAAATACTAATAATATTGTATTTAAAAAACATTGATTGACTCTCACGTGTTGTAAGTTTTATATATGAATACAATAATACAAACACATGTGTTGTTGTCTAATACACTGTCAATGTATAACACATTCATCTGATCTGATCTCTCATCTGAAGACATCTCCTTTTTTATAAACTAATGGCCAAAAAACAACAGTTTAACAGATTTCGACAAAAGAAGAAGGGAAAGAACAATAGGAATCGGAAGTCGAAAGACAATAACAATAATGAAGACGAAAACGACATCGAAATGGTTGATAACAACAACCAAAAAGTGATTAGAAATTCGCGTAATTTTACCGCAGAGGACAACAACAACAACAATGCAGATGATGATGGAAATCAAAGTGATGGTGACTATCATGAGATGCGAATGAAAGCAAACAAGTCTAACAACAACAACAACAACAAAATGAAGAAGAATAAGAAAGGCGGCGGCTTTCAGGCCATGGGTTTCGGCTATAGTATACTGAAAGGTGTTCTTCGCAAAGGTTACCGAATACCGACACCAATCCAGCGAAAAGCCATACCATTGATAATGAGTGGCAAAGATGTGGTTGCAATGGCCCGAACGGGTAGCGGCAAAACGGCTGCCTTTTTGTTGCCAGTATTGGACAAACTCAAGTCCCATTCGGCCATAACCGGTGTCCGCGCATTGATCATATCGCCAACCCGTGAACTGGCCATTCAGACACATAAATTTACCAAAGAGTTGACCAGATTTACCGATTTGAAATCGACGTGTGTGTTGGGCGGCGATTCAATGGAAAAACAGTTTGCAGCCATTCATGAAAATCCCGATATTGTTGTCGCAACGCCCGGCCGTCTGATGCATATTGTTGTCGAAATGAATCTGAAACTGTCAACCGTCGAGTATATTGTCTTCGATGAAGCCGACAGACTATTCGAGATGGGATTCAGGGAACAACTAAACGAAATATTGAGTCGACTGCCTGAACAGCGCCAGACACTACTGTTTTCGGCAACACTACCGCAACTGATTGTCGACTTTACCAAAGCTGGACTCAACGATCCGGTTTTAGTCCGATTGGATACTGAATCCAAATTAAGCGACAACTTGAAGACAATTTACTTGACTCTGCGTAAAGAAGACAAAACAGCTGTTTTGTTGTATCTGTTAAAACATGTCATCAAAATCAGTGAATTAACTGTAATTTTTGTTGAGACCAGACATCACATTGAATACATTAAAGACATACTCAACAGTTCTGGTATCGAGTGTTCATTTCTGTACAGTTCAATGGATTTTGAGGCCCGAAAACTGAATGTCCAACGATTTCAAACGAGAAAAGTTCATGTCTTATTGGTTACCGATTTGGCCGCACGCGGTGTCGACATTCCACTGCTTGACAATGTTATTAACTATAATTTTCCGGCAAAATCCAAACTATTCGTCCATCGAGTAGGCCGTGTGGCCAGAGCTGGCCGATTCGGAACAGCTTATTCATTGGTAGCCACCGATGAGATGCCATACGTTCATAGTTTGAATCTATTTTTGAATCGAGAATTTAAATTAGCGAAACCCGAATCGAAAGTTACTGATGACGGCCTATTGGGTACAGTTCCTCAAGAGTTGATCGACGAAGAAACCGAAACATTGGATCAGATGCACTCATTGGACAGTGAATTGAGTTCAATGAAAATTGTTTGTCATAACGCTTACAAACAGTATCTAAAATCGCGACCGACGGCCGACAACGAATCGGTACGTATTGTCAAACAAATGGCCGAAAAAGATATCCAAACGCATCCCATATTTCGTAGTCGTAGTAATAATAAAAATAATAATAATAATAATGAAAGTGAAAAATTAAGAAACGATATGTTAAACTCGATTCGTGGTTATCGTCCGAATTCAACTATCTTTGAAACGGGAAAAACTAGAGGAAGTACTGGGTTTGAAGTTATGCAACAAAAGAGAAAATTGTTCGATAAATTAGTTGTTAAAAAATCTGATCGAAATCCAAATCAATTGGATTTTGATCAAAATAAAGACAAATTCAAAGACAATGAATTCTATGTTCGCTATCAGTCGGACCAACATTTCTCTGAAAAAGGTCTCGAAATGGATAAGCCGTTTAACGCACAGATGGCTTCGGCTGTACTCGACTTCAACGGTGATGAATCGCAATCTATGAACAGATCCAACAATGCGTTGAAATGGTTTGTAAATTAATTAATATTTATATATATTTATAAACCATTTAATTAATTAATTATTAAAGGGATCGAAAAAAGAAGAAGTTTTTGGCCGCCGGTAACACTGATAACTCGAAGAAAAAGAAAATCAAAACCGAAAGTGGAAATTGGATATCGGCTTCATATAAGTCAGACTTGTATAAGAAGTGGAAACAAAAATCCAAAACTGATCAACAAATTAGTGATGACGAAGGAGATGGAGGAGTCGGTGGAGAAGAAGAAGGAAGAGATATAGATCAGGAAAAGGCTAAACGAAATGAAAGTATTAGCAAATTGAGTAAAAAGATGATGAAAGACAATAATAAACAGTCATCGAGAAGACCGCCGAAAAGGGAGCTCAAGAATAGAGAAGAGATTTATAAAGAAAGACAACGATTGGAGAAAAAGAAATCCTTTCAAAAGTGGAGACAAAGCGAAAAAGCAAAACATAAGAATAATATTAATAAGAAATCATAATTTAATTTATAATATCCGACTATTGGTAATAATTAATAAATTGATTTTACGGTTTATTAGATTTTATTTTATTAAAGTTATATCAAATCAAAAAAAAAATTTATATATATATAACTTTTATAAAGTTTTATATCAAATCAAACAATTGTATAGAAATTTCCAAATCTTAAGCAGAAGTTTGCCTCCGGAGTGAAGTATTTAAATTATGACGAATTATTTCTACGGCTACCTTTGTTGGCCAACTGGTCGGCCTTTTCGTTGCCAGCATTTCCGCGATGGGCATCAACTTTATTATAGATGACATCCATGTTCTCGGCTGCGGCGTCCAGTCTCTTGAACTCCTCTTTGTTGACCACATCAGTTCCGTCACTCTTTTTCCAGCCGTTATTACGCCATCCGTAAGACCAGTCTGTGGCCGATCGTATAAGAAAATCGCTGTCCGTATTGACCTCAACACTATTATAGCCTCTTTGTTTAGCCAATTCTATGCCACGGGCGGCGGCCGTAATCTCGGCCCTGTTATTGGTTGGCCGGCCCGCCAACGGCTCACTAATATCGTACTCTGGATGATCGGGATAGTGGACACCGATTCCGGCCTGGGCTCCACTGTAGCCATTTCCATGACACGAACCGTCGGTATACATGCGTAGTCTTTGGGTTTGACCACCAGTTTGGGGACAACTAGTGGAGCGCCCATTAGTACTAGTAGTAGCAGTCCTGATTGGCGGTAAAGATCTAGAACTACTGGAACTACTGTAACTGTAACCACCACCACCACCACTACTACTACTACTACTACTACCTCCTCCTCCGCCACCATTCATGTATTGTTGAGCCTCCTGATGAGTATCGAAACTCTTGAACTCGCCTCCCGAATAGCCATTGGTCTGCGACCGACATTCACTCCACGTGCCGTAGATACCCGACTCGCGGCCCTCACGTACGGCGTAATACTTCTTTGACATTGTTTTTAAGCTGAAGTAGTATTAGTTTTTGAAAATTTTAAATTTTTTTTTGATGAACCACTTGAATGGTGTGATTCACTATAAATGAATCAGAAATTATCAAAACGTTTCTCTAAATATAGTAATGATTTTTTGGTGTTTTAAAGTATACGATAATTATGTGATAATTAAATGCTAATTAAAAACACAAAAAAAAGTCCAAACTATTAGTTTTCAACTACTAATACAATACTGTATTCAACAAAAATTTTGTCTAATATTTAAACTTAACAAACAAACAAAAATTCAAAATTAAAACCATTTGCTAATGTATTGAATTTAAATTGATGCAACTAAGGTGACCAAATCAAATCATCATTCAAAATGTTTAATTATTTTTTCCTATACATTACTAACTTTCTAATATACCAGTAATAAAGTTAAGTTTATTTTTTAAATTATTAGAAATAAATATTAATAAGTTTATATAAATTATAAGCATTTTAACTTTTGACTAATTTTACATTAAAATAAGCAATGATTACAAAAAAAAAGTTTATATTATTATAATTTTTAATAAAAAACAGTCGTCTATTAAAATCCATAGCATATTGAAAATTTAAATTTAAAAAAATACAGTATGACCATACAACCTAGTACAATTGTGACAAATTTGACTCATAATTTAACATTAAATAAGCTAGATAAGTTCACTATATGGAATATACTAATTTTTTATAAAAAAATATCTAGCTTATTTAATGTTAATATATTCATTTATGAATCAATTTCCACAATTATTGTACTGTTTGTATGATTTTAACTAAAGTTAACATATGTTAGTGTATAAGTGATTAATTTACATTAGTATTGCTTTTTTTATAAAAATAATTATTATTATAAATAAATAATAATTATTAATTACTTAATACAGTCATCTATAGTACAGAATCTATAGACTGTATAATATAGAGTAAAAATTATATTAGACATTAATATAGCATTTACTAAAACTTCATTCAAGTTTTATTATACTTATAAAATAGTTAATAATTATAATAATAATAATCACAATTTTATATTTAAATATCAGTAAATTATTTATTAAAATAAATTACAAAATGAAATATATATATCGATAATTGAGTCAAATACAGGACAACACATAACAGTATATAACAGTATATATGGCAAGTCTAGTGCTAACTGTTTATGCGAACCAATGATTGAAATGCAATTTTTTGATGACAACAACTCACTGTTTATATCATATAATTCACATAAAAAACACATAAATTGACTGTCAATTCAATAGCAATATTGACTGCAATTATACTATTAATTAATTAAACAAATGACTGACTGATTGACTGAACGGAAAACCCATCGATGGCTATACTGTCGACAGTTTTGACAAAATTGAAAAAATTGTTTATCTTGTTGTTTGCCATCATCAAGAAGACACTGTGCTGTTGCCGGCGACGGAGGCCATCGAAAAATGATGACAATCTGTTGCCGGTGACCGTACAGTCAACAATCGGCAGTGACCACAAACAACAACAACAATACTTCCCTAATTGGCCACAACATCAACAACAACAGCAGCAAAATCACCAACAATATCAACAACAACAACAACATAACCATTACCATCAACAACAACAACAGCAACAATACGCTTATAGTCAATCAGTTGGTAATTATAGTACCAATAATAGTGATAATAATGTCGCCATCGATGAGACACAAGATGGTGAAGAACAGGAGGAAGACTTTTTCAAAGATATGGTTCCCAAGTTTAAGAGGACTAAAAAAGTTAATATTATTTTGTGATTAATTAATTATATAGCGATATATTATATTATGTGATAATTTAAAAAACAAAACATTTAATTAATTATTTGAAATAATCTTTTTTTTAGATGTATGTCGGGAACAATCAGTCCAATAATGTTAGTGACAATAGTCAGACACAACATAATAATAACCGATTCGGTGTCGATATGAAGGCTACCATATTTCAGGTAAGGGTTTCAATATCAACAATAATCATAATATACGATATATATTCACAAATGTTATTTTGATTTTGTTTTTTTTTAAATATAATTATTTAGACACAAGAGTTGGGAACTATGGATCACTATGAAGATGTTGGCAACAGTTGGGAAGATAGTACAGCCAGCGATGATATCTGGGTATCGGATGAAAGTCTTCGTGAGCTAAGACAACAGGAAAGGGAGCGTAAGATTGCCGAACACAGGCGTATAAAATTGGAAAAAGAGCTGAAAAAAGCCAAACCTAAAAGCAATTTGTTGGCCACAAAAATCAGCTGAAATCACATTTAACACATGTTATCATCAGTTTTTTATTTTAAAAAATGTGGATAACGTGTTGTTGTTATTACTATTTATCATTCATTGATTGATTTATATAATTTTTCTTATCTAATAATTATATATATATATACAGTATATACAGGTAATAAATAATATTTAGTGTCAAATATAACTATACAGTATAGTACTGTAGATACTACTACTACTGTATATAGTTTTTACAACAACAACAAAAAGTAAACAGAAAGAGATATTTATTATTAAAATATTAATAAAAAAAATTTATTCAAGATTTTTTTTCAACAAAAAAATAACAAAAATTATTTTTTTTTAAATTTATTATGATACCCAATTACCCGTGCATTGGTAGTCAATGTGTGCCCACACATACACATTTAAACGGTGCGACAGAAATTAGGACAGGGAGGTGTTGGCACTATACGCCTGCTTGTTCTAATGGTTTCAATTTGGGAGACGGTTAGCTTTAATGGTGTGGACAATGATTTATATTCATCAGATCCATCGCAACAATCACAGATCCTATATATATAAATTACATTTAGGGGGGGATGGGATGGGGTGTAAATTCAAAATCAATTATTATTGTCATTTAAAACTAAATATTTGTTATATAAAAGTAATAATATATATAAATATATATACAAACCCATCGTTGACTTTAGCAGATGATATATATTGTTGTTGTTCACTATTAGCTGCTTTTGTTGTACAGTAAAATCTATTCAACAAAAAATAAATATCAAATTTACTGATAATTAAATACAAGTTTAAACAATATTCTAGTTAATTGTAGTTTTTTTTAAAAATAATAGTAAATCTTATAGCAATTGATAAAAAAATATTTTAAATTTAGTTAATAAATAGAGATTAGTTTTCAATTATTTTTATAATAATATTTCTAATCAAATAATCAATCAATCGATTGATGTTTTAAATAACTAACAGATTATGTGGACAGGCATTAGTCGATGGCTCGTCACTGCCATCAATACAATCACAGTAATCGTCGTTAAGATATTTATATTGAATTTGTTCACCGGATACGAGACACCGAAAGTATTGGCCACTGGTTTGCCGATAATAATGATCAGCATATTTGGCCAAAACGCCGACAATAATTGTCGACTTATTTTGATTATTAGCCAATGATTGTCTAATTATATCATTATCTATATTATCGACGTCTACAACATCAACGACAACAACACTGTCATCTGTCCTATGATTGACTATCACTTTGTGGTCAACATTATTATCTTTGGTCAACATCTGAAGCATTTGGACATTAAGTGCCTTCAGCGACAACAACTGATAGCTGAGGAATGCCAGACAAAGTAGACCACAGATGATGGCCAGAGTCCGCTTCTTCGGCAGCCATCGCATCCGCCAAAAGCTTGTCATCGATATTATAATGTCTTTTTGTTCAATCACTTAATTGGTCACCGGTTAAGACAATTTTTATTTTATTTTTTAAAGACACCACCATTTATATCATTTGAAAACTTAATGTCTAATTATTGCCTCATAAAACATATTGATATCAAAACTAATTTTTAGCTGACTTTTCAAATAATTAAAAACTTTTTTTTTCAACTAATGTTTGGTTTATTTAAAAATATTTTTTTTGTTTGTTTGAATCATATGTTTGTTTTGTTTGTTTGTTTTGTTTGTTTGGGTCTATGAATCATATGAAACCCCTGTATGAGTGGTGTCGTTCATAAATAACGTCCAAGTTTTGTGTGTGTGTGTTGTATAAATATAGTATTGCGCAACTGGTGCCATTTAAATAAAACTGTAGCTAGCTAATAATAATAATATAAATAATCATTATCATTGCATACACACACATATATATTTTATATACAATTTTCAATGTAAAACGTACGTACGTTAGAGTTTGAAAAAAATATATATAAAATAAAAAATCAATATTTGTTAGCTTATCTATCCTTATTTAGTTAATAATGTACAACATTGTAATGTTAATAGATTTCATAATAATTTAAGCAAGCAGCAATAAATAAAAAAAATTCCTATAGTATCATTAATATTAATTAATTGATTAACATTACACTTGAATTTATGAAAACATGAATCATTATTTTATTTATTTTTTAAAAATAATTTTTATTAGATTTTTTTTTTTAAAAACAAACTGACTTAACAAAAAATTTTAGTTTTTTTTCGTAATAAAAATTCCATATTGATAAATTAATTTCTATACCAACAAAATAATAATAATTATAATAATTAATTATAATTTTATAAAAAATTTATGTCTAAATTGAAAATGTCATGCATTGAAAATTGTTACTAAACTTATTTACATTATATATATTATAAATAATTATAATTATAGACTACACTTAAACAGTATATAATTTTTTTTAAATATAAATAAATAGACTATATATTTATATATACAGTGTATATATCTATATATTAACGATATTTGACTGTAGCAATTGTATTAGTACTACACCTACATTGAGCCCACACACATATACATACATTTAATATCACATAAGGTAACAGTGCAATAACTACAGTACATACATGATATAAAATACTTTATGAATACTGAGCTTTAATAATAATAATAATATACTGTATTGTACTGTAAATGTATTTGACTGTAGACTACAGTAGTGCGCAAATAGAGCATTGATTGCTAGTGTTTAATGTAATGGTGTTTCATATTATTATTAAAGCACTGTTAGGCAGATCTCAGTTATAATATTATAGTACAGTATTATTAGTAATAATAATACTGAAGTGCTATACCAGTGCTCCAAATATATAATGGCCGTACAGTTTAACTAATAATAATAATAATAATTATTATTATATATTGTGATTATTATTATTATTACTATTAGTTTATTATTATATTTTTATTTGTGTTTGAATTATATGTTTTGTTTTAACAAATAATTGATGGCTTGATTGAGGTCTGTCTTTAAACACGATTTCAAACACGACTTCATTGACACACATATTATATGAGAACTGAAGAGCTGTTGTTATGAGTCTTCTTCTGTGCTTTACTTTTGCTGTAATCATATGATTAGTAATTTTTTTTGTGAAGACATTATTAGTTTTTTATTGTTGTTGCCATCGACTACTCGACTGATGACCTGTTGGTGATAGTAGTAGTAGTAGTAGTAGTAGTAGTCGTCGTAGTGATTGGTTTGGTTTATCCATTGAGAGAGATTGACCACCGAGTGATGGACGTATCGATTACCGTAACGACGAATCAAATGAGTGCCACGAATAGCAATAGTAGCGGCGGCGGTGGCGGCAATACGGCCACCAATTCAACCAAAAAACATGGTTTCGGTTTCCGTCGATTTTCGCTGAGACGACTGTTCAATCAGTCGTCGATCGCCCGAACAGTTAGCACAAGACATTCAAAGAGTCCAAAAGAGAAACATTTGGACACTGGTTTGGCCACCGAAACAAAGGTATGTTATATTGATTGTCCACTATTAGCGATATATTGTATGATATATCATATATAAAGACATTTATAGGATAATATAATCAACTGATTTGATTTATAACTGCAGAGTGTCGGCCAAAGACCCACTTGTTCTACATATTCAGCCAACGCTATGGATGGAGAGTCTTACTCACTGTCCAGCGGTCGCAGCGATTGTCTTAACCATACGATGGCCGCCTCTGGCGCCGCTTATGACAACTCAAGCTGTAGTTCGGGCGCTATGGAGTGTCCACTTTGTCTATTGGAGCAGCCATACAGCCATTTTCCCGAATTATGTACCTGTTCCCATAGAGCTTGTCATCCCTGTCTTCAGCAGTACCTGAAGATCGAGATACTTGAGAGTCGCATAAATATCAATTGTCCCGAATGTACGGAACCATTGCATCCGAATGACATACAAAAGATACTTAACTTTGACGCCAATCTAATGGAAAAATACGAGACATTTATGTTGAGGAGAATACTAGTAACCGAACCGGATGCCCGATGGTGTCCAGCACCCGACTGTAGCTACTGTGTCATCGCTAGCGGTTGTGCCAGTTGTCCGAAATTGAAATGCGAACGACCCGGCTGTGAGACATCGTTTTGCTATCATTGCAAACAGGAATGGCATCCGAACCAGACCTGCGACGCTGCCCGCCAACAACGTGGCCAACGTTTCTCCCGACACGGAAAGTCATCGTCCGTTTCGTTTAGTCACGATTCGATTGTCCAACGAGACGACATCAAACCGTGTCCCTGTTGTAAGGTACTGATCATTAAGATGGACGACGGTTCCTGCAATCACATGACCTGTTCGGTCTGCGGCACAGAATTCTGTTGGCTCTGTATGAAAGAGATCTCCGATCTGCACTACTTGTCCCCATCGGGTTGTACTTTCTGGGGTAAAAAACCCTGGAGTCGCAAGAAAAAGATTATGTGGCAATTGGGTATGCTGGTCGGTGCACCCGTTGGTATCGCCCTAATTGCCGGTATTGCCGTTCCGGCCATTATTATCGGTATACCCGTATGGGTCGGACGAAAACTGCACGCCCGTTTCGAACGACACCAAATGCGACGCCACAAACGCAACATACTGGTCACGACCGGGGTTTTGACATCGATTTTTGTGTCGCCCATACTGGCCGCAGTAGCCGTCGGTATCGGTGTTCCCATACTGTTGGCCTATGTCTACGGTGTGGTTCCCATATCGTTGTGCCGTTCCGGCGGCTGCGGTGTTATTACGTCAGCTTCGGGCGTCCGAATCGAATTGGACGAAGAAAATGAAATCGCCATCGGATCCAATGTGGCCGCCGGTGAGTAAACAATCTAACAAATTGTTTTCCCGATAATTATTATTATTATTATTAACTATTGTAAGCAAATACATGACGAGATCTTAATTTTTTGATATTATATTTTACTATATAATTGACTATTGTTTTGATATGTCGTTTGAGATATGAAAAGAAATTTATATATATATTTAATTTATATATATATTATATTTGACATAATTATGTTAATTGTTTATTATTATTATTATTATTTATAAGTTTATCTATTGTTTATATATATTTATAAATATATATATATATATTGTTTTTTATAATTGAAAAATTTTATAATTTTTGATTATTTTTTATTGAAACGTATATCAAGAAATAAAAAGTAATTATTATTATTATTATTATTTAATAAAACGATTTTTTTGCTTATATTTTATTTTTCTTCAATTTATTTTATAAGAAATTTTTATTTATTTTTTTTTGTTGAAAAATAAAACAATGAATTGCTTTTTATTTGTTTTGCTGTATATCGCAGATGGTGTCAGCGTTGATACGGCACTCAGCAATCGCGGCGTCAATCCGAGTATCGGCGAAGTTTCATTAGGACTATCGACTAGCCTATCGATGGGCAGTGCCACTCATATTGATCGTATCGGCGGCGCGTGTGATCGGGAAAATGGTTCGACAGCTGCCTGTGCCGGCAGTATAGCCAGCGGTACACTGTCTACGGCTGCACACAATAAAGTTGAAATACAGGCCGACGTTTCATCAAACAAACGATTCAGTCTAAGCAGTCACTGCGAAACAGTTTCGGCTACACTAAGCTTCGGCGATCGGTCGACAAACATATCCTATATGGACGACAGTGCCAGCGTCAAAGCGCTGGCCGGTTCTATAGTTGGCTACTGTTCCAATTCGGTTACACCAGTCGAAGTACATACCGATCCGACTGTTAGACCTATCACTGCTACCGATACCAAAAGCTTGTGTTACACTGGCGGTTGTGAACAACAGCTATCGCCCGATAGTCGGGTCAGTATTGAAAACAATTACTCAATCAGTTCGCCATACGGTGACTATTCAGTCAATTATATCGATGACACGCCCAGTCCTCCATCAGATCAACTCAATAGTGATCAGGTATTCACCAGTCACTCATCAAACGGCTATTATTATTATTCGCAGACAAAACATCTGATCGGAAAGTTTGAGTCGCGATCATTGGAACAATTGACCAATTATTGTGAATTGTGTCACAAAAGCCATAAGCCTTGTTGTCCTAATTATAATATATCATCGCAAAAGTTGTCGCATAAGTCGGCCAACAAATCTAGTACTCAATCGATGACTCGGCGACAACAGTGTCGTTCTGTTGGCGGCGGCGGCGGTAACGATGAGAACAGTCGACCGGTGACGACAACAACAACAAAGTCTAAGTCACAGTCGTCATCGTCGTCGTCGTCATCATCGAGTAAAAGACGTACTTCGAGCACAAAATCTAGAAAGTCGTCAACTGCATCGTCAGTATCATCAGCATCGGGTGTTATAGTCACCGCCGCTGCCAACGACTACGCAGTGGCCAATAAAATGCACAGATCTGACTGCAATATAACCGAAAGTCCAGAGCAATATAACAAAAGAAATAACAGTAGTAGCGAACAAAACACCAACAAATTGTCGCTCATTTTCAATAATAATAATAGTATTCCGACCTCAACGGCCACTGTCAACGAGTTGCCGACCACTTCTTCGTCTTCATCGACAGCAGCAGCACATGACCACCAATACAACAACAGTACCACAAGAGCTTATACTAAAAACTCATTTTCTAATATTTTTATGCAAACTAAAGCCACGACTAGTAGTAGTAGTAGTAATAGTAGTAATCCTCAACAGATGCCTATTATCAAGACGTCAGATATTAAGACCAATTTCTGTGAAAACAATAATCACAAGTCGAGTGAAGTTTAAAAAAGATAAATAATATTTACCGTAAAAAACTGATAACTCGTTTATTAATATTAAAATTATATATTGAAATTAATTTACGATATTTTACTTACAAATTATCCGTACATTTGTTTTTAATATATCGTATATTTTGATATACAGAATATATATACATTATATATATATAGTCAATATTTTATCAATTTTTTGTGGTAAATAATTGTCAATTTAGATAAATCTATATAATCTATATTTAAACAAAAAAGCTATTATAATTGTAATTAATTTTCTTAACATTTTATTAATTACAACAAATAATCTATTATTGTCTTATATTTTATGTCTTTTACTTGAAATAATCTTTTATAATATGTATATGTGCTATAAATATATATTTAACAAAAATTGGTGATAATATATACAACACTAGATATTTATATATATTTTTGTTTTAATTTGCTGAAAATTTTAATAAGAAAAAAAAATCTCAAATTAATAGTTAATTAATAATAGTATTAATTTAATAAAACGTGTTTTTTGTTTAATAGATGTAAAATGTATTTCATGTATAAATGTTGTAAAAGTTGTATTCATACGATATATAAATATAGTATATATTATATACAGTATATAAATTTATATATATATATATATATTAATATAGATTACAATAAATAAATAAATAACAATAAATAAACAGTATCTAATAAAATTGTATGTTCAAACAAAAATTATATTGCTCATTTTTATTAATTAGACAACTATTTAAAATTTTTAATTTATTATTTAATATGCTTATAAATTATAAGATTTTATTTTCTATAACTAATTAAAAATTAATAATAATAATAAAGTAGTAACGGATCGGATATCACTCATATTAATAAATTCTATATAATTCTCTAATTAATAAAAATATTTTAGAAAATGTTTTAATTCAATATTATTGATAGTTTTAACAATGTTTTATTGGAAATTATTGTAAAAGTGTGATAAAAAATTGATTTAAATTTAAATCTATCAAAGCTATTAAATCGATTGTAATTATAGGAAATAAAATGAATTATTGTTTGATTAGATCGTGAAATTAATTCAATAATTTTATAATTTATTAACGTATAGTTTAAAACAAAAAATATTTTAAAAGAAGTTTCTGTTTATTCAAATACTCAAATACACAAAAAAACATTTGAATAAAAAAAGTTGTTGTTTGAAAATATTCAGTAAAAAATAACAATCAACTGTTCAAACAATGTGTTCGAGTAGTCCATCGAAGAATAAGATGGACAACAAAAAAGATAGTTCAGAGTCGACCGAAACCGAACCGCAATTGATTTTGCATAGAAAGACACAAAACAAGAATCAAAAGCCACAGATTAGTGAAGAAAAACTTAAGGAAATACAGAAAGTCTTTACTAATTGTAAAGACATTAAAGACAACAACAACAGACCAAATGCAGACAACGAGACATGCGATTCAATGATTAGACAAGAGTTGGGAAAGTCGACTGATTTTAATAAATCACATGATTTTGGTGTCAAATCCGGATCCGATAACAACAACAATGTGAAGAAATCATCGACGAATACGAAAAGCGAATCCAACGTACCATCCAATGGTTCACAACAAAAGTGATCTCTTAAAGTGATTACACCACTGATTGTGATCACAAAGAAAACTGTTTGATATTTCACAAAATGTTTTATAAATCTATTATTGTATTATTGAATGTTTCAAAATTATTATCAAATACTGTAATGTATTTAAAGTTAAATAAAACTCATTTAATTAATATCTTTTTTAATGAAATCAAAATTATTAATTGTTTTCTTATATTCACGAAATATAATGATTTTTAAAAATAATTAAATGTTTTTATTTATTTATATATATATACAGTATTACATAAATTAAATGAGTAAATTTTTTTTAATATATACCGTATTAGTAATAAATAATGAAATATTTAGCAAATGATTGATTAAAATTAATATTTATATATTTTCATTTAGCTGTCGCTTGAATGGTATAAAGTTCATAATAAACACCCCTTTTGGCTAACAATTGTTGATGAGTACCCTCTTCGACAACCTTTCCTTTAGCGACGACAACTATTTTATCGGCATTTTGTATGGTTGAGAGTCGGTGTGCGATCACTATACAGGTTCGGCCCTAAAATATTAATGAAATCCAATTTAATATTCTATAAAACTATTAGATTATTAAACTATTGATACCTCTCTGGCCTCGTCAAGTGCCTGTTGTACGACTTTTTCACTTTCCGAGTCCAGAGCACTGGTAGCCTCGTCCAGCAATAGTATCTGTGGATCTCTAATCAATGCTCTGGCGATGGCTATCCTCTGTTTCTGTCCACCACTCAGTTGTGTTCCCTTATCACCCACTGGTGTCTCGTAACCCATTGGTAATGATTTTATAAAACTATGAATATTAGCCTTTTCTGCGGCCCTAACGATCTCATCCATTGGCACAACACGACTATTGTCTCCATAAGCAATATTTTCAGCGATACTGTAACCAAAAAGTATCGGTTCTTGTGATACAATACCCAATTTATTTCTTAACCATTGAATATTTAAATTATTCAAACTTTTGTTATCTAATTTCTGTATTAAATTGAGAAAAAATAAATAAATAATAAATACTATAAATTTATTTCTAATATTATAAACTGAAATTTGAATGAAAATGCTTACAATTTCACCGGAATCTGTATCATAGAATCGTTGTATTAATTGAATTATAGTACTCTTTCCACAACCACTTGAACCTACCAGTGCTACAGTTTGTCCTTTCGATACTTCAAAAGACAATCCTTTCAATATTTTCTGGTCCGGACGGGTCGGATATGTAAACTGCAAATCTGAAAATTTGACTATTCCTTCACATTTATCCGGTTTTAATCCGCTAAACGGATTGACTATTATTTTGGGAACTCTATCTAATAATTTGAATATACGTCCCGCAGCTATCTTTCCTTTTTGATAGTCCGGTGTAAATGCTATTTAAACAAAAAGAAAAATATACACAAAAAAAATTAATAACCATTTTTTATTAATTTTCATTATTACTTGACTGACTAACCAACTGATTGGCCAACCATTCCTGTTCCCAAAATGACGGCTTCAACACATCTGTTAAGTGTATTAAAAAAAATTAAATTAAATAATACTATAATAATGTGTTTTTTCAAATACAATAACTTACTTAAACAGATCGCCATAACTAAGCTGTCCGTCCAGTACTAGTCTACTGCCGTAGAGCAGGGCTATGGCATAGGAAAAGTTTTCCACACTCTGAGCCATACCGAAAGTCGCACCCCGAAGATGTGCCCGAATTCTCGATCTCCTGATCTGAGTGGACAATGCTATCGTGTAGTTGTCAATGAATGCCGTCTCCCGATGCAATGAGGCCACTGTACGTATGCTGCCGATAGCTTCGACAGCAATCTGGTTGTATATACGGGTATATAAAAATCAATACAAACTCCTGTGAGAGCTATACAGTATACATACACGAGACGCTTCTTCCTGTGTTTGTTTATCGTCGGTAATCTGACCTTCGATTATTGTGGCCTGAAAATAGGTGGCCACCAATATTAGCGGTATGAAACAACTGATGACCAGTCCCAGTTTCCAACTGTACCACAATGCGATTCCAGAACCGGCTCCCAGTGTGACAATAGCGTTGCATAGTGTCGACAGACGAGCACCGGAAGCCTAAAAACCAATAATGGTGTATGAAATCAGTATTAAAAAAACATAAACAATAACTGTTTTTCTAAGTGTCGTACCCCTTGGACACTGGCCGTATCTGATGATAGTCGCGAACATAGAGCACCTGTACTATTATCCGGTTGGTCGTACCATCCGATCTCTTGTTGCAACATTGTCTTGAAGACAGTCTTTCTCAGTCTCATTGTTAGCCGTTCGCCACACATACCAAACATATACATCTTTTCAATCAAATCAATCAAATTAATATAATTTAGTTAAAAACTAATAATAACAATAAATACATTTAAAAAAGTGGTCAGTCCGGTGCCAATACCGAGCACTACAAATGCCAGGGCATACCAAACAGTGTCATCACTGAGTTTGTCGATATTTGATTGGGAAAGTATGGCTAAAAGTTCGCCAAAGATGATAGAAAAGATAGGATTTTGTAGACCACAGATTACGGCATTAACTAAACCAATAGTTGCCAACCATTTGTCCGGTTTTAATAACTTAATTAATCTCATCAAAGGTGCCGATTCGTCAGTCTTTTTCGACTTTTGGCTAACACTTCCGTTTCGTTGTCTAAGAGTTAAATCTCTGCCACTTTCCACACTAAATGCTCGTGAAATCAATAATTGTTTGCCATTTTTTTCCGGCAAATCTACCGTTGGTTTGTCATCCAAATCATTACTTCTTTGTTGACTTTTTACTAAATTATAATAAAGTCCTTCTTTTTGCATCAATTCTTCATGAGTGCCCACTTCTTCAACAATACCACTATTTATGGCAATTATTTTATCCGCTTGTCTTATCGTTGTTAATCTATGGGCCACAATAAAAGTGGTTCGTCCGACACTAGCCCTGTCCAGTGCCGCCTGAACTATGGACTCACTTTGATTATCCAAAGCACTGGTCGACTCATCCAACAAAAGAATCTTTGGTTTTCTAACTAAAGCTCTTGCAATGGCTATCCTCTGTTTCTGTCCGCCAGACAATTGTGAACCTCTTTCGCCAACCATAGTGTCAAACCGTTTCGGTAATTGCATTATAAAATCATAGGCATTGGCGTCTTTAGACGATGAATAGATATCTTTATCACCAGCTTTACTGTAACCAAGTTTGATATTTTCAGCTATTGAACAGTCAAACAATACCGGTTCCTGTCCAACGACACCGATCTGATCCCTAAGCCAACCGACATTCAAATCCTTAATATTTACGTTATCAATCAAAACCTGGCCATCGCTGACATCATAAAATCGTTGAATCAATTGAATGACAGTACTTTTGCCGCAACCACTGGGACCGACCAGTGCTACTGTCTGACCCGGTTCTGCCACTAGACTAAGTCCTTTCAATACGGGAACATCGGGTCGGGCCGGATAACTGAATTTAGCCGAACGTAATTCTACTCGTCCTTTAAAATCATCTAATTTGCTACCACTTTCAGAGCTGCTATCAATTTCAGGTACTCTTTTCATTACGTTAAATATCAGTGGCGCACAACCTCTGGCCATTGCAAAAGCGTCGACATAACCGCCAATTTGTGACAAATTTATTACACCCATAATTACATTGAAAAACACACTAATCATTGTACCCGAATCGTACAGATGGTTATTATCACGAATCGATCTAATAATTAGTCGGACGCCATACCAAAAGGCCAGTCCATCCGTACAGAACATACCGAGAAACATAACGGCCAAACCAATAGCTGTAAACATTTGCCGTCGGACAGCACTTTTCTTTGCCGGCTCTAAATTCTTGTCGTATCTATCAATCTCTTTGGTTTGGCCACCGAAAGCATACACTGTCCGAATGGCACCCAAAACTTCTTCAGCCACAGCCCCGGCTTTGCTATAGGAATCGGCTTCAGTGGTGGAAAACTTTCCCTGAAGCTAATGGTTCCGGAAAAGTGATAGCAATTGAATTATTTATTTAATTATTTTCAAACAACAACAACAAAAAATACATACTTTTCCAATGATTACAAATGTTATCAAAATGATGGGTACAGTCGATAACATAACTAAAGTCAATTCCCAGCCGTAATAGAAAGCGGTTCCCAATGAAAACAATACGGTTGATAATGAATATATACAAAGTGCCACCTAATTCAATGGGGGGAGGGGTGGGGTTAACTCATTAATTATTGTTTTTGTTTGTTAGAGTATAATTAAAATGCAAAAAAATATTTTTTTTATACAGTATATATATAAATAAATATAATTAATACCTTATCGCCAATCGCGTCGCGTATTTTATCCAAATCACTGTTTAACATAATTAATATAAAATAATTAAAATAATTATATATTTAATAAAACAAAAGAAAATCAATTCATACGCTGTAATCTTTGAGGCAAAATCACCGGAAGTTTTGGTGTCAAACCAAGTGATGTCTTGTTTGAGAATGGATTTGAAGAATAGGATACGCATTCTGTGTGTCTGATTGTCAGCGGCGGTACTAAAGGTGGCGATCTGTATATAACTGCAAACAAAAAACGCTACTCCGATGCCAATCATCAGAAAACTCCACAAATTGGCATCACTTTTGAACTGTTCCACATAGGCTTCGTCGCCGTGAAATGCCGTCCCATTGACCGCATCGACAAACGAATCATTGTTTTTCTTGAGTCTCACTTGAATGACATTCAAACCCATATCGGGATAGTCGGCCATCAATTGATCCAGAAATTTCTGTTTACTTGTTATGTTAATCAGTGTTGTATCGTAGTATTGTCGGGCATTTGGCCATCTGGCCAGACCCGTATAAATATCGTAAATGACAAATGTTTGTGTCATTTGTCCCACCAGTGACATAATTGCTGGAAATCCGGTGCCGATAGCTATCGAAACGATTGTTCCGATTAGTATCAATAGTTTGTCACATAATGATGAATAGGCAAACTATTATTAAATTATTAGATTAATTAATAATTTTGATAAAAAAACAATAAAATATTTTAATACTTTACAAACAAAAATTGAATTAACAAACAAACAAAAATAAATTCATTTTTTACTAACCAGTGATGCAAAAGATGCCGGTTTTTGTTTATCTTTTTTGTCATCTTTTTTCTTACTTTTCTTTTCGTCTCTATTTGAAGAAAAAAAATATAATATATATATATATATATATAATTTTATTAAATTTAAATTAGTTTTTAATCCGAAAAAAAAATAATTAGTTATACATACAAATTGATATTATTTTCGACACTTGAAGTTTCATCTATGAATTTGACTGACATTATGTTAATTATTTTTTTTAAATAGAAATAAATAAATAAAATTATTAATAATTTTTTACTCAAAAAAATTAACAAAATTTACACTATATTATGATTAAACAATGTATATAACATTAATTTTTATGTTTAATAGTTTGATATTTCTTTCTAAAATATTCAGTAAGTTTTAAATAAATGAAATTTTTTTAACAAAACTTTTTATTATATATATAAAAAATATTTATTATTTATGTGTTGTTTTATCATTTAGGTGTTAAATGAGTTCTCAAATCAAACACCTGATATATATAATGTATAATAAAATCTTAGGTAATATTTTTCATATAATAATCCATAATTAATAACAATTGTTTTAATAATTATCTATACTATACTAAATATAAGTAGTATAAAATTATACAATATATTATTTATAATATTAATGTACTGTTATCTAAACATATACTGATATCATAAAAATATCAAATAATTATTAAAACAATGAGTTCTCTTATCTATCAAAAAAAACAAACATTATTTTCTGTGTCTATTTCTGGTATATTTTTTATGTGTATTATTTTTCTTATATTATTATATTATCATAGATGATGAAACTTTCAATAGAAATTGAACAATTTTATTTTTATTTATTTGTTAAATATTGCTATAAATTTGAAATAAATTTCATTATGAAAATTATGATAAAGCCTATAAAATATAATTTCATCTATAATAATCATAATAATAATAATACCTTTTAATTTTGCTATTGAATTATTGATATGATATTAATGGTATTTAATTTATTTAAAAAAATATTTTTTTTTAAAATTAAAATCTGTAATATAATAATTGAATATTAATTTAAAGTGTTAAAAAACCAAAAAGTATATAATTAAAATTAAGACAATTGTTGAACATAATTTTGTTAATAAATAGTTATCTACTTATTATTAATTAACATATAGTTATTTAGATAATTACACAAAATGTAATTATTGCAATTATTCAGATACAATACAAGTATACTTATTGAACAATTTAAGTTAAAATTATTATTTTTTAAAAATTGTTATGTATTAAAAAAACAAAATAAATGATTAATAAATTAACTAACAAAAAAACATACTAACAATATTACTGTCCATTAGATATCCTCTTAAATATTTATACATATCCTCTATACCTTATTTTTGTGTCTATCATGGGATTTAAATTTGAAAGCATCGTAGGTTAAAAAATAAAACTGTTAGCCCATTAGTAAGGAATGGGATGTCATTTAACACTTGTGCACAAAAATTGATATATTAAGTAATATATTGAATTTTTTTCACAAATATCAATATTACTATTTTTTTTAAAACATTTACGGTAATAGTAATAATTTATTTAAAAAAAAACAATCACTCTTTTTGTTGTCAATTAACTTTATTATAATATCTGTTTAATTTCTATTTATTATATATGAATTAAAATTAACAAATAATTAACATTAAAATTTTTGTTGTGTGTCTTTTAAAATAACAATAATGCCATTAATTAATAATCACAAGAGATATCATATTGTGTTTACTTATTAACAATTTTTTATATATATCTTCAAATAACATTAAATTTAATAATTAACAATTTAGTTATATAACAATAATAATAATTTATGATTTAACCATTAACAACAATAATAATAATAATGCATTAAATTATTTAATATCACTCTAAGTTTATATGTATGTGTTTGTGACCATAAAATGGGCTAAAAATTTCAATATAATAATATTAATAATTATATTAATTAATTTAAAAACTCATTTAAATTATTTAACTTATTATGAAATAATTATCCATCACTTTGAATGTGAATATTATTTTTTTTTTAACAATTATGTCCTAAAATAACAATAAAACATTAGATAAAATTATATATAATAGATATCTGATTAAAATCTGTTAACATTTCATATATCATTTGCTTTAACAGAGACTAGAATTTTCCACAAAAAAAAAATCATTTAAAACTTTGAATAAAATCGTTTCATCAGTTTTTTTTTGAAAAAAAATCATGACTTCAATGTAACTTATAATTAGTATATAAGTATTGAAACATTGAGTGCATAACTTAACAATTAATTTAATATAAACATTTGTTATTATATTTAATAACAAATAATTAACAAATAATCTTTTGAATCGATTCAATGGCACTGAAGTTATTGACTTAGATTTTGTTTGATTTTTTTGTGACTAATTAATTAAAATGTGACTAAAATAGTTGAGGGAAAAAATAATTGACTTAATTATATATATATATATATATATAATTAATTGGTTTATGTGTTTGGTTTAATTTTTTTTTTCGGAGAAACCAGTGGCAGCACCGGTAGTTTTTTAGAGTGACTTCTCAATTTTGATGAGCTCAAGGATGCCGTCCTGCATCTCCCGGACCGCCTGATACTCGGTCAGACCCATACGTCTCTTGTTGGAGATATCATAGACGCCTCCCTCGCTTTCGGTGTGCTCGCCGCGGGTGCCGCGAACCTGTAGATTGTATTTGCCGGCCACTTCTTCCAACTTTTTCAGATCGGCCGCCAGCTTCGGTAGAGCAATGTGAACACTGGCCCGGATAGTGGTGCCCAAATTGGTCGGGCAAAAGGTCAAAAAGCCGAGACGATCGTCGCGCGAGAACGGAATCTTCTGTTCGATGGTTTTGACTGCTGTTACCAATCGGGTGAACACCTCCTTCAAGTTGCCTCCCTTTTGCATACTAATGATACGCAAGTGATCTGTTGTGATATTGAGACAATTAAATATTTTTTTTAATTAGCTATTATTTATAATCCAATTAATTGAAAATAAATTTATTTTTTTTAAAAAAAGCAAACCCTCTTCGTTGACCCAAACAAGGAAAGTCTTGGCGTCGTTGTGGTAAATGCCGCGACCAGTTGGCCAGTATCGGCAAGCGTTGGCAGCTTGCAGGAATCTATTTAAGTGGGGGGGGGGGTTAATAAGATTTTGGTGATTTAAGATGAAATGGTTTGGTGTAATACCTGTCACCCTCTTTGAACAGGAAGTGATCGTCGATGAGCTGCTGTTGAGTCTTCTTATCCATTCCTGTCAATGGAAAGTAAGTTCCCTTCAATTCTCCGTCCATTGAACTCAACTGTGCCTTAACTTTGTCCTCCATTTCTTGGTATTGCTATGAATAATAATAATAATAATAATAATAATAATAATAATAATAATAATAATAATAATAATAATAATAATAATAATTGATTTAATAGATAAAAAAATTAAATTAAAAAAAAGTCTAACCCCTTGAGTGAGACACGGGTTGAATGGATAACCCTTAAGACTGCGACCGCATCGGACACGAGTAGAGACGACAAATTCGTTGTTTGGATCGACATCGACAAGAGTGCTGAGGTCACCGAAATCGGATTGCGGGTGTTTGTCGGTCGGCTTAAAGCCCTGATGGTAGTCATCGATGACCGGATCAAACAACTCTTTGAACAGAGTGTACGACTCGGCGTCCTTTTTGTTGATAATAATAATAATAAAAAGTTGTTTTAAAAAAAATATTTGATTAAAATGTTTAAAGTATTACATACCGGTGCGTACAATCCTACTCCAGAGTCCAAGTTCTCAACGCCTTTTATTAAAAAAATAAAATAATTAATATTTAAAAAATACTATATAAATATAGATTAAAATACTATAAACTACCGGTAAATATTAAAAATAAATATATTACTTATTATTTTTATTATAGTATTACGATTTTTACGCTATGATATTGTTTGTATAATTAATATTAAAACTCATATTAATTTCTTTATTCAAAACTAACGATAAAAATAATTTTATTATTTCTATATCTTATTGACCGAAACTAAATTGTTTTCAACTATTATTTAAATTAACATTTAATATTGTATTATATATATATATATATATATAATTTTCTTTATGCTATAAAAATAAAGCTTATTTTTGTTTAATTACTTTAATTTGTTATACAGTACAGTACTTTACAATATAATCTATAGATTTAAAAATAAATAAAACAATTATTATAATTCCAACACATTTGCCAATTCTAACACTTGTTTTTGTTAAAAGAGAGAGAGAGAGAGAGAGAGAGAGAGAGAGAGAGAGAGAGTAGGAATCGTAAATAACTGGGACATTATCACTACCTCTACAAAACTACTACTACTAATTTTTGGCACTGTTTGCCAAAAATATTTGATTACTGTTGAGTTGCTTAGAGTAGTAGTCTATTTTTCATTGGCTTCTCCTATATTAAAAATAAAATAAATTTTAGACCTATTTTCTTCTAACATTACAATTATATATTGAGAATAATTTGCAAATATTCTTTAAATAAACTCATTAGTTATAAGCGTATTATAAATATATATTTAAATATATACAGAATTTTCAGAATAACTACTAGTAGTTTAGTTAATAGTTTGTACAATATTTATGTTCAATTGTAGTTATATATTAATAATTAGTTATAGCAAAAAAACTATTGATTAAATATTATGCTAATATATTGTAAAAATAAAATAAAATTAGATAAATCATGACTTATATAGTCATTTAAAAAAATTTGAAAAATAATATTCATGTAATATATTCATGTCTTAATATAAGATTGTCAAATATAATCATTAAAACAAATTACAAGTAAAAAACAAGTAAATAAAACATTTATGTTAAAAAATATACTACTGATATAAATATTATTTGTTTGTTAATATTAATATAATATATTAAAATTGTTTTTAATGTATAAATATACTTAAAAATTATTTTTATTATAAGGTTATAAATATTCAATACAGTTATACAGAGTAAAGGTTACTAAAAAATGGCAATTGTATGTATATGTAATATATTTTATAGTCAATTAAATTAATGTAATTATCTATTATATATTTTTTTAATCTATTTCTAGCATCATAAGTACTGTACAGTATATTATTACAATAAGTAGTATTTTCATTTCATTTCAATGAATATTTTATTGACATTATAATAAAACTTATTTATGATACTGTATATGAAAATATGTTATATAAAAATTTCCTACAATAAAAAAACTAGAGATAATAATTATTCAATCTAATACTTTACTTATATGTATAAAATTAAATAAAAAAATAGTGAGTAAATAACATAATTGTGATAATAATTGTAAAATAAAAATCATATCTATTTAGTGTCTCTGGGAGTCTATGTCTGCAAACAACTGTTATCTCAAAAAACTGTCTAAAGAGTTATAAATATAACCCTTTCCTCTCCAATGTCAAGGATTTTGAATTCAATACAATTGTATAAAAAAATAAAGTTATGTAAACTAAAGCTAAATTTTTTTAACTGATGTGAAACACAGAAAAAATTTAAAAAAGATTTAAAAACGATTTGCAAAAAATAATTTCAAAAATATCTTTTTGACAAAAATTTTTATTATTAGCGTTTAGTAATTGAAAAAAAATTCTCATTATATTTAAAAACACAATTTTTCTAAATTATTTTTTTAAATGTTTGTTTAAATATTGTATTATGTTTTTTAAATTACATTTTTTTAAACGTATAACCAAATACTAACTAAAAAATTGATAGAATAGAATAGATAGTAATTATTGATAAAAATAAAATAAAATAATAGATTTTAATCTAAAGAATATTCTTTAAAAAATAGTAATATATATTCATTAATAATAATAGAATTGTTATTATTTTTTTATATAATTATTCAGATATTTGAACAACAAATAAAACACACAAATTAAATATTAAAGCAAACATATCAGCAAATTATAATATTTATTTATATAAATATTAATATATATAATATTTAATTTAATATTTCTAAAAATTTATAATAAATATTTAAAAATCCTTAGTAACGGAGCAGAAACAAAAATTTTATTAATAAAAATAATAACAAATATTTTTTTAGATTAGTAGTGGTTTTGTTAAATATATATATAAATATACCAAAAATATATATACAATATAATGCTTTGAATGAATAAAATCAATAGTTTCGAGGCTATAGTGACTACTACTCAGTGGAAGTAATACTATAGAGAGAAATGGCATCTAATGGCTAACCCATTGATGTAATAATATTTAAGTAAAAGTAAATAATAACTTATATTATTATCTCTCAATAATGACTTTCAATATATTATATAAAACATGGCTTTAAATATATGTGTTGAATAGTATACAATAAAATTTTTTTTATAACTTATCATTAATCTTATCACTAAAAATATAACTGTATTACTTATAACCGTTTTTTGTTTTTCTTTTATAATTATATACTGGAAACTATTATTACATTTATTTGTTTCTTAAAAAATAATTTCTATGCTAATAAATATTGTTATAAAAAATTATATTCCAATATAATAAAAATAATATTAGCTGCTAATAATAATAAAAATAATTTTTTAATTATTAAATATAATATCAGTTGAGAAAATCTAAATTATAGACAATTTTTTCTAAAATAATAATTATTGTACTCTAGTATTGTATTCACAGATCAATTAGAGAAATAAAATCAATTTTTTCAAACAAAAATATGTAAAATATTTTTTTTTTTAAAAAGGATAACTGTAATACAATTTTTAATACTAGCCATAATTTTATATTAAATTGTTTTGCTAACCAATTGTTTTTGATAAATCAATTAAACAAATTTACTAATTAGTATCAATCATACAATTATTAATTTTATCATTTATTGTTATAATTATTTATATTAAAAAATTTAATTAATTAATTAAATAATTAGTTTTTCACACAATTGAATACCTGATTGAATAACATCCAGAAGTGTTGCTCCCATTGCTGTCTTACGTGTCTTCAACTGGTCGAAGACATCTTTGCTCAGATACTTCTTGAGCAGTGAATGGCAATTGTTGGCCTCCTGGAGCTTCTTGAAGCCGGCATCAAGTTTGTCGAGAACTGACTGATCAACCATTTTGTTTCGGTATCTAATCGGGAGGTGGTTTGGGATTTAATCAATCAATTAATTAATCAGATATCAAATCAAACAAAACAACAAATTCTTGTATTATAATATGTAAAAAATATAACCAGAATTTGATATAAATCGATAAATTAATAAATCAATAAAAATCAAGAGATATTTTTTTAAAATTATTATTAATATCAATATATTGATAGCAAATATGAGAGAAAATATATGTTGAGATAATTAGTTTTGTAATAAAATAAAATCAAATAAAAATGTGGTTTTTCGTTATTAACGATAAAAATTATAGCAATGGTTAAGTATCAGCAAAAAAAATTGTGAAAATGTGAAATGTCTTACAGTTTTAGAGGATTTTTTTTGTTGAAAGAAAGACAGACACAATAGGTCTACTATATTAGGGTAGCACTGGACGACTGGTAGCAGGACTGGCAGTGAAGTCAGATTTAAGATACCGTTTTTTTGGAAGAGGAGGTTCTCTCTCTCTAAATAAAACACACAACTGTTTTCTACAGTAGGTTGGCTTTTAAGACATGGAAATAGACAGATATTGTATATCAGAGATACATATAATATCATAGAGAAAGTGCACGTATTTATTGACTCCCGACGCGCGCGCATACATTCATTGGGAAAAATTCATAGATTCTTGTGTTTAGGCCTTTTAGGACATATATGTGCGCTTAGGTATAATCATTATCTCAGGGGGTTGTTATACAATATTGTATTTAATACTGTTTTTTTGTATTAAAATTTTTTTATTAATAAAAAAATGTTATATAATTGATATAAATAATATATAATACTAGTATGTATGTTATCCATGTCTTTTAACTTATATAATAGCGATAAACACCAACACAACTATTATATATAACTTATATACACTATAATGATATCATTGATTAATTGCAGAGACATTTCTACTAATACTAAACAGTAATTAACATTTTAATAAATTATCAGTAAAAAGTCCAAAGTTTTTATTATAAAAGTATTATATGTGTGTATAAACTGTGTGTATTGCAATTAATGGGGGTAAATTATTTTTTTTATCAATATATTATCAATATTAATACTTTATATACGCCTCTAGTTTTCTTATTGTTTTATATTTTATAGTTTATATTATTTTTAATCCTCATAATTATTTTTAAATATTTATTGTATATATTTTTAAAAAATTTAATTAACACTTAAATAAATATTATTTTAAAATAGTAAAATATTAAAATATGTTTCGATAAAAAAGTAAAAATAAAAATTTAATTACAATAACTACTTAAAAATAATTAATTTTCTAAAAAAAACAGTATATTAATTATTAACCATATATAATTACAGTATACAGTATATTCAAGCTATAAAAGTAATTTAAAACTTTTTGTATTAAATTAAAATCTCCTTAAGTTTAGAAATTGAGAACACATTTGATTGAAATACTAGAGATTTTGTTATGCAATCATTTCTAACAGTTACTAATAGTTAGATTAATTTTAATTTCTATTAATAATTGTAATACAATGATGAAAATCAGCAAAAATTATTTGTTACCAAAATTATAAGTACTTTTTTAATCAATATCATAGTCATACAGACAGACACACACACACACAACATAAATATAAAAATATAATAATAAGTAGTAGTTGTAGTAATACTATTAGTAGTCTATCGCCAGAATTAGAGGACAATTCAAGTTCACTCAAGAATTTCCTAACAAATGATTTTCAGAGAGAAAGCAGAATAAAGTCTTTTGGTTTGACGCATGTCTTCAGTCATTGAGAGAGAGAGAGAGAGAGAGAGAGAGAGAGAGAGAGAGAGATTCTGTACAAGAATAGCATCAATTGATTATAATGGGCTTAAAACACACTACTCTTTATATATGATATCTAAATCCGTGTAACTATTATCCTATTGATTGATAATAATCAATCAATTAATTTAAAAAGAAAGCAATTTAATATATTATTTATTTTAAAAATGTTTGTTTTTCTCCCCTAAAAATAATATTTATTTTTAATAAAAGACACTTTTATTTGTTACACTTTTGATTTGAAACTTTTTCTTTTACAAGTTTTATATTAAGATTAATAAATATATCGCAAAAAATACAAATAAAATAAAATTATTTAACAGATAACAGATTAAAAAAATTTCTATTTTATAAAACTATAATAACTTAGTAACAAATTAATTTGATGTAAGTTTGCCCTGATAACATGATAACTTAGTTAATAATTTTTATACTAAATTATACAGTAAAATATTATACTGTATCTTATTGCATGTAGTGGTACTTATGGTTTAAATATAATTTATATTAGATCTAATAATAAATTTGCTAAATTTTAATAACTAAATTAAATATTTATTATAAATAAATAAACTAAAAAAATAATTAAGTTATTTAAATTTTAGCAAATAATTTATATAAAAAAGATGTTGATTAATTACAATACATATTTTTATTTAAAATAATATAAATTATAAAAATTAAAGTTTAAATATTTTAATATATTTAGAATAGTTAGTAATAAAAAAATATGATAATAAAAAACTATTTGAAAAACTTTTATTAGTATTCATTTATTAATATTACAATTTATAATTTATACCGTATTTAAGTAATCTAATAAAAATAGAGATAAAAAATTAAAATAAACTAAATAGATAAACTTAATGGCTTATATATTTAAAATAATAATAATAAAGTTTATTATAATTATTAGTTGTCTATTAATTAATATAAATAAATTATTTTCGAATAATTTTAAATTCAATTAATTTTTCTTGATTAACAATTTATTTTTTAAAATAAATATATTAGAAACAATTAAGACATCAATTGTATGCACTGTATATTACAATCCAATGTTAGTCATACACACAAAAAAACTAAAAATATCTACAATATTATACAATATAAATGTCACATTGTATAACACAGTTAGCTTAATAAAAAAAATTGTCTAGGACGTTGACTAGGTTATTTATTTTAATACTACTAATAGTAAGCGGAAATGAGATTTAACCGTTATTATAATAATGATGCTGAATGGGGACAGTCATGTCCACATCATCATCAACAACAATGGGTCATACCTGGGACAGGAGGTACGATAGATCAAGTAGCCGGCGATGGCCGCCGCCGACGCTCCTATTAAGACCTTTTTGCTGGCAATTGATGTCATGTTTTTGGCACTGAATTTCTTTTATATAATGTTTTAATGTAAATTCTGCGGCAGTTATGCGCAAATAAACTGATACTGAAATTCTGGTATTACTGGTGTAGTCGTCTCCCAGAAATAAAAACCAAATAAACACACAATTCAATGCTCGTGTATATCAAGAAAATTAAAATGTGTATTACTGTATGTGTGTGTGTGTTTGCACTTCAAATTGTAGGTTATAATAATCAATCTATTTTTATAATAATATATATATATATATATATATATATATAAATATATTTATATTTAATTCAATTAATAATATAAAGCCTTCTATTGACTATTTTATTATTTAATTGATAAGAAATATTTTTTTATTAATTATTAATACTATATATATAATAAAAATATTCACTTATATTGCATTTACAGATTTGATAAGAAATATATATTTAATATATGATTACCGAAAAATATATATATTTAACAAAATAGTCGCTGTTTTTCAAACACACACACAGAGTATTGATGATATTGTTATATCAAATTTAATATTAATAAAATTTAATATTAATATTACAAACTCTCCCTTTTAATCAAATATAGTAATTTGATTTCAAACTTTCAAAATTAAAACTGTAATCAACGTTATGATAAAAAAATACTGTATTTATTACTTACTCTTTGACGAGTAAAGATATGCACCAAAATGAGATCATTTTATATCTTTCAAAAATAAGTCATAAAATTAATATAAATAAAAAAAATTAAACAAAAATTAAAAGCCAATCCCAGTGTCGGGCATTTGATGTCAATATATGATTCAATGCATTATTTTTTTGGTCAGATTCTGCGCTCCTATTGTTTTTTGAATACAGAATATACAGAATATACTGTTTATATATATAAGCTGTAATATAACCATATTGTTGTATACACTGGTTTCTAACATACCTCCATGTCCTCTACGGATGCGCTCAATAAACTGTATCTCATATATACAATATATAAAAATAATCTCATTTTATCCCTATTATATCAAATGTCCATTTTACAGTAGCATTTAGTGAATAATGTTAAATGATATTTATATATCGTATAAAATCTATAGTATCATATATTTATAATATTTTTTTATTTGATACTGTAATAGGTTTAGGTATTACTAGAAATTGGTATTTATATAGATTTTTATAATGATTTAATAAGTTTGAAAAAATATTTTTATTTAAATTTTATTTATTTTCAATTTTTAATTAAACAAAATAAAAACACATTTTAAATAAAGTATAATAATAATTGGTGGTATAAAAATGTGTGCAAACAACTAGTGTAGTAGAAATTATATATTATATATATTAATATAAATAAAATTAAAAAGAGTAAAATTTATATAATAATAATAAAAATTAAAAACTATTAGCTTAATTAGTAAGCTTACTAATTATAGTATTTTTTTAATAAATACTATATTTAATTATAATTAATAGTAACAATCATTTTATACAACAAATTATTCACACAATCATTCATTTCATTCATTCATTCATACAATTCATATACATTACGGTGTATTAGTATTATAATAATTATTATTATTAATCAATTTAGTTATTCAACTCTCGATGGCTTATAATAATCAAATAGATAGCCATTACATGTCTGGGATTTTCTGAACAAACTGTTCTCAAATGTTTGCAACTCTTGGATATCGGAAAAATCTGATACTTTTTTGTAGCCATAGTTCTGGCGATTTGTCATCAGATAGGACTCGCTGGACATGATTTCGTCAAACCATTGTTCACAGTTGATGGCACCCGATTGGCCACCAAATTCTTTGGGCAATATATCGGGTGCCAGTATTTGATGCAATTGTGTCAGATCTGAGCCGTGAAATGTTATCTTTTGGCGCAGTTCTTCGCTCAGAAATGGTTTCAATATTGTGAACGCAATGTCGGCGAGTGTCGACTCGTGGACAATGTGTATGGCTTTGAACCGAATTGGCAGACATTCGTCGATAATATGGACCATCTTTTTGGCCTGGGATGGCCCAAATCGGCGTAACTGTGACCAACCGAAATCGGTCATATCGATGACACACAACAGACCATTGATTTGGACGACCTCATCGATGGCCGCCTTTTCCAGTGTAACAATACTGGCCGCTACTAGCGAATCGAAATTAAATTTTCGGGGATTCCAACGTCCGGCCCGTATGGCGTAAACGGCTTCACCGGATCGACATTTTTTCGGTAAAACACACATCGTTTGCGAGTCGAACACACATTTCAATTGTTTCGGCGGTACAAACAGTTCGGGATTGTTGGCCATCAGATAGTAGTATTGTTTGATCAGATGCAGGGCTTTGTCGTAATCAAACATACGGGCCCTCAGATAACGTAATAGAAAAGCGTCGTCGCTCTGGGAGTTAAGCAACTCTTCATCTGTTTGTTTGATGAAACAGAATAATAATAATAATAATAATAATATTAAAATAAAAATTTAGTGATTAAAATAAACACAAATTTTTTTAAATGTTAAATCAGACGTCAAATTGTCTTTTAAAACAAAAATTATTTATAAATTTTAGGATAAATTATATTTAATTCATCTGTTTTTTGGCAAACAATCACATACTCTGTACGATCTCTCTCAAGGCCTGAATGTCCCGTTCCTTCCAATTCTCCTTTTCGTTGACCTCTACCTCAGCTCTATGTATGAGCTCTGGTGTCAGTTTGGATATCGCAATGTTCTGGTTGTCGCCAATCGGCGGTAAATCATTGCCCGACGATTCTGTGATATTTATATCATTCATATCATCATTAGTTATATCGTAGCACTCATTCATAATTTACTGTATTTTTTAATTTATTGTATATTAACCGCCAATTCTGCGTTTGCGTCAAAATTCTGTATATTTTCTGGTTTTGTTTGTTTGGTTGGTTTGGTTGGTTGGCTCGCATTTGACAACAATTTAAATATCATATTATTTACAGTAATAGTAATATAAAGTATTATCCTATGGTTTAAACTACAATCAAAAAATTGCCTAAAAGTTATTTATATATTTATATTTGAAAGACATTTATTTTTAATCTATTTTAAGTGACATTTATCCTAATTGTTTGCATATGTTATTATATTATTTAACAACTCATTTATTCAAACAAATATGATTTGATATTTAAAAAAAACAATGAAATTATTATTTTTTTATAATAAAATTATTTTATTGTGTAATTGATTAAAAAAATAATTTTTTAAAAATTAATTATTATTATCTAATAAAAAATAAGATACTAATCTGTATAATAATTTTTAGCTAATAATTTAGGCAATAATTAATTATTTTTAATCAATATCTTTAGCTAACCAGAAATGTTGATATACGGCACCAATTGTTACGATTGCATAAATAAAGCCATCGATCACTTGTATGTAATCTATGATATATGAATTTAAAAAAATACAAATTAAATATTTTTTATTATTAATTTATATAAAAAAAGGTAGTATTTATTTACTAAAATAGTTGACAATAAGCATAGCTATCCAAATGGTTGCCATTAGGCAACTGATGGCAAATGTTAGCCAAATTGCGATTTTATTAAAAACAAATAGTAATACAATCAGTGAAACAATTGCCGATACGGCCGATGAAATACAAACTATAAGATATATGAGATCTTTTTGTGGCAACGGATTGTCAATAGTTTGTATACATTGGTGAACAACCAGTGAAACAATAGCCGAGTTTAACATAAGTACCGGATTCTTGGTTATTGTCATTAGTTTTTTTAATTATTATAATTAGTTTTTTAAATTAAAAAATTAGTAATAACACACAATATATTTAGATTAGTTTAATTAATTTAGATTTTTGAAATTAGATTTTTAAAATTTTAATTATAAATTGATTTAATTAACTTATCACGCGGACAATCGCACAATTTATTATTAACTTTTTAAACATATAGTATATTGTATATCAATGAAAATGTGGAGTTAAAAAAACTATTTAAAAATATTACTTATTTTTATAGCAAAAATATTATATAATATTTAATATACTCTATATTTACATAAATTTATATAACTTACAATTAAGACTAGTGAAATATTTTTTATTTATTTTTTTAATATTTGCTATAATTTTTATGAATATTTCTTATAGTATACAGTATATCATTACTTTTTTATAACTATTTATTAATTATTATGTAAAAAAAATAATATTTATTACAATAAATGCACACTTTTGTATGCTTTAAACTTATATTTATATGAAAAAAATTTAAGATAATTTAATACAAGTGTGCATTTATTGTAATAAATAAAGTTATAATATCAACTATTATTACTTTTTATTAAATATTTACATATACAATAGTACTATTATGTTTACTTAGCATATTTGATGCATATTTTTTAAAAAAAATATTTAAATTAACTCAATTATATTATCTGTATTACAGTATTTAATCAATAAGTTAGCATAATTTTGTATATAAAATCTAATTAGCTAAATTGTAAATTATAATATTCAACTTAAATGCATAAATGATCATGGTAATTCAAACATGTTTATCATTGATTTTGTTGATTTAAAAACTGTTTTCATAGAAATAGTCCCAAATTGAAGGGTATATATGGGTTGTGGGGTCTGTTGACTATTGAACTGGTGATCCGATCATTCATGAGAACAGTGATAACAAATACACAAAACAAAAAGCAAACTCTAAAACCTAAACCTTATAAATAATGTGTGATATTATATATATAGTTGGCTTCAATCTCACAGATAGAGACTCATCCAATACTTTACGTTTATATATATATCTGAATGCATTTAAATACATATAAATATACTAAACTATATGGGATAAAAAGATTAGCCTAAAATGTCAATTTACCCGTAAGTTATAGGATATATATACATGTATATTAATGCTATAGATTTATAATAAAATGTTAAGTATGAGAGAGAGACTACCCTGAAGAACGAGTACACACTAATAATACATACACACATCTATTGTAAGAAACAGGTGGTCGACCAACTAAAAAGGGTCGACCACTTGCTATAACATAAGGTACTCTATGAGTGAATAATGATCATCAGTTTTTTTGTTTGTTTTTTTAAATTAGATTTTATATTAATTTAAACCCTTTAGTACTAATTAATATACATTAAAATTTTTAGTAATTTTTAAAAAAAATAGCATTTATAGTATAAAATTTATATCATTTCTAACTGTATATTTACTGTACAACTACAGTACTTACTTTATACTGATACTGTACTTACTTTATCAGTATATATATATAACTGTTAAAAAAGTTAGAAAATAAAAAATCTATTGAATAACCGGTAATTTAAAACAAAAAATTATTTATTACTTGTTGTTGTTATTCAGCCGACAATAGTATAGACATAGTGTTTGCGCCAATGGATGGCCAGAGTCTTGAAGAATCGATTCCATAGTAGAATACATGCTAAACAACAGTAAATTTGTGTCCAAATTTTTGAATAGAAAATCTCTGATTTGTTTAATGGTTTGAATCCAAACCATCGGACTCTAATGTGGTTACCCATCAGTGAACCGTAAGTCGTCAATAGATATTCTAGACAAACAACTACCAGTGTCTGGATTATGACAAAAACTATTGGTTTAGTATGACTTGCCATAAATCGGAACAGTTCGGGTGCCGTACGCCTGAACCGGCACCTGTAGATCGACCGACAAATATTGCACCGCAACCTACTGGTTGTATTCACCCATTGTTGTAGACACTGTTTGTGTATGTATTTCAATGTACCTGAACATCGACATGGATTTATCATTGATTCCCGGTTCTCATTGCTTAGACATATACGGCATTGATTCCTATTTGCCGGTTGAACTACCTGTCCTCTACCACCAGCTTTAGTCATGATGTCTATTATATAACATTTGGGATAAAAACTTTTCAAACTTTTGCAAAAAATTTCAAAAAAATTTTTAATTAAATGTTTTTTTTTAAAAAAAGTCTACTACAAATTGTTCAAAGTTTAATAAATAGACCTTGCCCAGATTTAACCGGCATCTATTGTAAACAATTTTAAAAATTACTATTTTTAAAAAAAATTGCATATCATAGGATATTTTTAAATGGGATATTTATGTAATAATTTTATTTATAATGTATATATACTATATATTATAATATATACTGTAGTAGTAATAGTAGTAGTAGTGAATAACACAAACAGGTTAATAATAATAATAATAATAACGATGACTACCAAAGCAGCGATTAGGCATAAAGTTTGGTCCTATTTGGAGGACAACGATTTAGCTCTACCTCCCAGACCCGTGTTTGACAGGATTCCCAACTTTAAGGTATTATTATTATTATAAATAATAATATTAGCATTTATTATACATTTTTTAAAAACATTAAACTATTATCACACAGAACTCTGACATAGCCTGCGATAGAGTTGTCAAACAAAAGGAGTTTATTAACGCACGGGTTGTCAAAATAAATCCCGACAGACCTCAGCTCAAGGCCCGGTATCGGACACTGGAGGCACTGAACCCATAAAAAATAACAACAAAAATTATTTAAACAATTAATTAGTTTTTTTTACAAAAAATATAGTCTAGAAAAACATTACTGGTTCCGACCCCTCGTCTCACTAGCGGTTTGTTCAATGAAATAATTGTCAGCGACTATAGTAAAGAAGCTCTCAGGACCTGTGCCTCATCGGAAGGGGTCAGAAATTTTAGTAAACCAATTGATTTGCAATCAAAAATCACTATCGATGTCATTATTGTCGGTTCGGTGGCTGTTTCTATGCAAGGTTTGGGCCAACCAATCAATATTGCTTAGTTGTGTCCAGTAATTAAAGTGACATTTATTGGTTACACCTATTTATTTTAGGTCACAGAATAGGCAAAGGCGAAGGTTTTGCCGATCTCGAGTATGCAATGATGGTCAGTCTGGGCGTAATAGATCCACTCAACACACCAGTCATCACAACAGTTGACGACTCGCAGGTCTTTGACAGTCTACCCGAGAATCTGTTTGGTGAACACGATCTGACTGTCGATATCATAGCAACGCCGACACGACTGATCCGCTGTGAGCCGCGACTATCGAAACCTAAAGGTATTATTTGGTCACTATTGACACCGCAAAGATTGGATGAAATGCCGATACTGAAGACATTCAAAGATTGGGAAAAAGATAACAAAAAGACGGGAAAAAATGTTCATTTAGTCTCAAATTAGGATCACTATTACAGTTACCCTAAATATATTGTAATTTTAATTGAGACAACAATTTTCTGATATAAAAAAATAAATAAATATATTTTTCCTAATGATATCAATTGTTATGTAATAATTAGTGAAATTAATTAATAAATAACTATTTATTTTATAAATAAACGAAAATATTGATTTATACTATTTTTTTTAAACAATGATTTGTGTTTTAATAACAAGATTAATGTGTCGATCCTTTAATCGGACAGTTAAACTCAACGACTGGTCAACTTCGAGAGCTTTGTAGATATCTTCGACAGATGTGATCGTCAGTCCATTGATTCGGGTAATGATATTTCCCGGTTGTATACCTCCACTAACAAAAAAATGATAAATATATATATATTTGAAAAAATCACTTCATATCATAGTTGTTAATAACAACTATGATATGACATTACAGATGAGCTGGTAATTCCATGACTACTTTACAGATATTATTTAAATTACCGTAAATTAAATTATATTATCTATATTACAGTATTTAATCAACAAATTAGCATTATTTTGTATATAAAATCTAATTAGCTAAATTGTAAATTATAATATCCAAATTCCTAAATGATCATGGTAATTCAAACATGGCTATCATCCCATTACTTGATTTAAAAACTGTTTTCATAGAAATAGTCCCAAATTGAAGGGTATATATAGATTGTGGAGTCTGTTGACTATTGAACTGGTGATCCGATCACTTATGAGAACAGTGACAACAAATACACACAAAAAAAAGTAAATACAATATCCAACTAATAAACCTTAAAAATAAAAACCTTATTTAAATATAACGTGTCATCATGTGTTTAATTACAAGTTAACGGTGTAGACACTTATATTGTAAGGAATAGGTGGTCGACTAACTACAAATAGGTCGACCACTTTCTATAACATAAGGTACTCTATGAGTGAATTAATGATTATCAGTTTTTTTTGTTGTTTGAATTACACTTTACATTATTATTACTAATATTTGATTATTACGGTAATTAATTATTAAACATTTTAAAATTTTTACCATATCCGACCTCTGGCTAACAAATTGAGTATAATGCCTATATCAATTTGATCTATCTCAATTTTGGGGTGGCGACTATACGGTAATTATAGAAATTTTATACCATATTCACAACATATAACAACTTATTGATAGATCACTATTTCACAGTTAAATATAGTCTAATTTTAATTAAAACAACGAATTTCTGATATAAAAATATATATATTTCCTAATGATTTCAATTGTTATGTAATATTAAGTGAAATTTACTAATAAATAATTATTTAATTAACAGTTTCTTTTTTTTATATAAATAAATACTATAAATAAACAAAATTATTGATTTATACTAATTTTTTTCGTTAAACAATGATTTGTGGTTTAATAACAAGATTAATGTGTCGATCCCTTCGTCGGACAGTTAAACTCAACGACTGGTCAACTTCGAGAGCTTTGTAAATATCTTCGACCGATTTGGCCGTCAGTCCATTGATTCGAGTAATGATATCTCCCGGTTGTATACCTCCACTAAATAAAAGATGATAATAACAAAAATATATATTAAAAAATCATTTGATAACAACAGAGACATGACATTGATATTACAGATGAGCTGGTGATCCCATAACTACTTTCCAGACTAATATCCCAGTACTAACATCGGGAAAGTCGGGTTCTCGTGTCCGCAATTCTTCGATAAGAGTCGGTGTCAGCGATAACATTGTTAGACCAATAAAACGATTCCGTTTCGACAACTTTTCCTCATTCTTGGCCGTCTGTGTCTTACGAGTGAATCGATTGGCTCTTTCGATAAATTCTTTGTTTTAAAATTTTCAATTATCGGTAATAATAATAAAATCAATTAAAATATCGAAAAATAGTATTTTTAGCAAACCTTTTGCATAATCACTAGGAATGGCAAACGATATGCCGGCCGTTACTTTCATTGTATTAATACCGATGGCCTGTCCATCGAGATTGACGAGCGGTCCACCACTGTTACCGATATTGATGGGCGCATCGGTTTGAATGTAATCGATTTCATTACTATTTAAGCCCAACTCATGCGACTTTCTCTTCAGCGAACTGATCACACCTACGGTTATGGTATTACTCAACGAGAAAGGGCTGCCCATAGCTATAACCCATTCGCCGGTTCTGGACTTATTTGAATCGCCTAACACTATGTACGGGAACTCATCGCGCGAGTCCAGTCTAATAGTGGCCAAATCGAGCCTATGATCGACATACTCGACACGTCCGGACATAAGTCGGCCATCGGGTAACTTAACCGAAACAGTCGATGCATTGGCCACAACGTGTGCGTTGGTCAGTATCTGACCGGACGGATGTACCAAAAATCCCGATCCACTACTAATCGAGACGTTTAGTTCAGAAAAGAACGGATGTCTTCCCTGAACTTCGATGAAGACCAGAGCCGACGATACAGTTTCGGTGACGTCGGCAATAAAGTTGAACCTCTTTGATAGTGGCAGTGATTTGTCGTCAATTTTATTGTCATTTTTTATGAATAATTGAACAGTTCTTAAGGGAACAAACTTTTGTATGAAATTTTGTATCCATTGTGAAGATTGTGACAGTGATTGATCTGATGGCACATAATTATCACCAATATTGTCACCGAAGCTGTTCTTTGATTTACTGAAATATTGTCTAATTAGATAATTTGATCCAAAGATGGACACAATTATGATGACGTAATCTTTAAACATAAGACTTCTTGGATGAATAAATCGGTGTTGAAATGGCTGAACAACTTGTGGACATTTGTTATGAAATGTCTGTCTCGTTGTCCGCAATGTGTCCACTGATGTCCGATTAGAAAAAAGTCTTAGCGACCAAAAACATTGGATCAGTCGAGCCATCAGTTTTTTTAAGACTTGAAACAACTGTTTGTTTACATCACAACACAAATGACACGTGACTTGAGGTTCAAAAATATATTGCAGTCATTGTACTCACAAATGATGTAATCAATCGTTTGGTCATCTCTTTGAATATCGATATGATAATCAAAGACTTGTATAATTTGATCCATTAATTGATTATTAATTTTTTTTGAATAAAATTTTTTTATTTTAAATAAAACAAATCAAAAAATTCATTAAACTTTTGTCTATTGGATGAATTAGACGGTACTAAATGTCCGCCGGAATGATAGACAATGTATGGATTCTTGAAAATGTTTGACAATTTGACGCTTTTTTCTTTGGCAATCACCTGATCTGATTCGCCGATTATATGAAGCGATGGAATATCGATAAGTTGACTGTCGAGTCGGTCAAAGAGTTTCAAATGAGATGCAGATAGACTTTGAAAGCCAGCGACCAATACGACAAACTTGAGGTCGTAATTGAATTCTAGTTTTTTTTAAAAAATGAGAGATAGTCTGATAGTTAACCCAATATATTATCATAAATAGATAAAAAAATACCTTTAAGTTGTTTAAGACAACAAATCAATGCCACCAAAGCTGATCCCTGACTAAAACCTAAGATACCATCGAATGGTCCCTAAAAATACAATGACTTTACGTTTTAAATATATTTAACGAAATTAAACCATTTAATAGATATCTATTATTTAAAAAAACCTGTGTTTCAAATGTATGCCTAATTAGATCTACTGACTGATCAAATCCTTTACATATATCCGACTCTTGTGCTGAACTAAAGTAATCGGGATCGACATCAGAGAACCACCAGCTTCTGGCTATTAATTAATATGAAAAGTGATATCAATTGGTAATTAATATGCAATCAATACATGATTAACAAATTGCTTAATAAATGACAAATTACAGTCATCTGTTCCGTCAGGATTTTGCGGACCCGTCGGCACCAAATGTGGGCCATCGATGAAAACTGTGTGTTAATTGTAGAGATAAAATACAGTATTAGTTTAGATCTAAACAATTGGATCAATTGTTGATTAATATATTCATATATAGATATATAAACCAAAGTCCAATTTGTTTTTCAAGAGTTTACGAAATCCTCCGCTTTTTGATTTGAATGCAACGCTTGTCTGTCGATATCCATGAAGACATAGGACCTGTTATTTTTGTGGCGATAATAATAATATGATAAGTGATTATAATAATAATAATAATAATAATAAAATACAGTATCTATAGTTCAATTAATCAGTTATTTATTTAATTAACTTATATTTCTTTAAGACTTACTTTAAGTGGTGGTAATTGTTGTCGACCTTTGCTTGAAGTCATGTCTCTCTCTCTCTCTTTCTCATCAAAAACACTACAAACTGTATGCAAACCATGTGATTGACTGATGGCTTCACTACTACTACTGTACTGTCAATGCATTACATCACACAACAGGTATTACAAAATAAATAAACAATTTTCCAACCAATCAGACAATCAATTTAATTGATATTATACTTGACTTTATTAATAGTAATAATTACGACTACAGTATATTGAATATAATAACCAAATTGTTTTAACTAAATTTGCATAATAACTCATATATATATTGTTATAAAAAAACTACATATAATAATTTCTATCAAAAATTGATTAAAACATATGCTAGGTGATAACATAAATTTATATTTAAAAATTATTATCAGTGTAAATATTTTAATGTATTATTTATTTTTAGTTAATTTGCAATTAAAATTTTTGTTGTCAAACAAGTAGTTGATTATCACCAATGAATAAGAAAAATTTATTTATTTTAAACAAAAAATATTATAATATTTATGTTATACTCTCTCATCACTTGATTATATAATAATAATAATACTGTAATAATAAACATTGACTAGAATTACAGCAAATTTTTGTTTAGTATCTCAATCTCGCTATTGGTTTTTGACATAAACTTGTATATCAAGTGTAGGATTTCGATAGCATAGGTGTCCGGTTTGAAAAAATAAAACTATATTATTGGGTCACAAATTCATATACAGGTAATATGATTGCAAACTTTTTTTTTATATGTTTTGTTGTTTTTTTAATTCAGTGATGACAAACAATTTTTTTGATTATAATTTTTATTTGTTATATTTTGATTATTAATAGTAATAAATTAGTAAAAGTGTGCAAAACTTGATATAAATTATTATATTATTAATCTAATACGATAAATGATTGATAGCATAGTTGGTCCACTAATACTACATCTGGTCATCACTTACTATACATTTAAGCAGAAGCATCAATGATAGGATTCATTGGCGCCGGAAAGATAGCCCAGTCTCTGATGAAGGGATTGGTAACAGCGGGTAGGGATGGGTTTGTCTAAATATGTGATATATTTTTAATTAATATGCGATGTTTGGGCATATATTTTTTTAAAAGGCATTTCTAGAGCTGATAGGATATTGGCCAGTGCTCCCAAAGCTGACTTCAAGTGCCATCAGGACACTCAGGTATGTTTGTGTGCATCCATATACAGTACATGTATAACTACCGGTACTTTAATTGTTAACTAAACTCAACATACATTTGCATTTCAGTCGTTGGGCTGCAGAACCACTTACGACAATAAAGATGTGGTAAACAATTCAGAAATAGTTATACTGGCAGTTAAGCCGCCTGTGATACCGGCGCTACTTCAAGAGATTCATTCAAATGTTTCGTCTAATCATTTATTAATATCAATAGCATTGGGAATACAGATAGAAACCTATGAAACGGTAAGATTTATAACAAAATTATTATTATTATTATTGATTTAATTATATACAGTATTCCTATATAATTATATTATGTGAAATGTCATTACAGTTTTATAACTTAATTATTCCGATTTATAGGCATTACCCGCCAATAGTCGAGTTGTTAGAGTAATGTCAAACACACCGGTTCTCATTAGAGAAGGGGCGTCAGTCTTCTCGTGCGGAACTAAAGCTACCAAAGCTGACGCACAGACAGTCAGAAAGTTGTTTACAAGTGTCGGTATGTGTGAAGAGATACCTGAATCGCTTATTGATGCGGTTACTGCACTGAGTGGTTCGGGACCAGCTTATGTATGATAAGTTTTTTTTTAATGACAATTTATGATTTTGTTTTAATTATTAATTATATATATATATATATATATATTTACACACAACTAGTTGTACACTTGTATGGAAGCACTGGCCGATGCCGGTGTCCTCCAAGGAATACCCAGAGATCTATCGCTAAAACTAGTGGCGCAAACACTAATTGGGTACGATTTTTGATATATAAATATACAGTACCTATACCTCTATATTCAATTAAGTAATACAAATAATAAATAATATTAATTGATTTGTTTTTATCATTTATCAAACAGAGCCGCCCGTATGGTTCTCGAGACAGATAAACATCCGGCAGCTCTTAGGGTATAATCTATTAGTACTACTTATCTATACTAATAGCTTATCGATTGACATTACAAATACAAATAATACTAATATAAAAATCAATAAATGTTTTTTTTAAACAAACAAACAAAAAAATATTAATAGGATGACGTGTGTTCACCGGCCGGCTGTACCATTCAGGCTATGTATCACTTGGAAAAACACGGTTTACGGCCACTGCTGATGGAGGCCGTGGCCAAAGCTACCGATGTTTGCAAATATAATACTAAAACTAATGGTTATAGTGTTGCTTAGTGGGGGGAAAAACAACACACAATCAATCGATCAATAATTATAACAACAAAAAACAACATTTTGATTGTTACCGGTAATGGTTTAACAAAAAAAAAATCATATTTAAAATATTGATGGACTTTAATATTGATAATTTCAATATTGCTTTTTTATATAACTTAACTATTGTGACATATTGTGATAAATGTTTATATTATGATATATATATATAATTAATATTTAAATTATTTACAGATACTATAATCTCGCATATAATTAAGATAAGATAATTATACAGTAGACTATATATATATATATATATATATATATATATTATGTAATGAATCCATATTTACTTAAATAACGTACCTGATTATATTTTGCAACCAAAAAAACAAACAATCTTATAATAAATAATTATTGTCATAATCTATATTTATCAAAAATAAATTATTATTAATTAATTAATATAGTCTAGTGTTGTTAAATTTCATGTGCAATTAAATTGTTGCAATTATTGTAAAAAATTAATTGAATAAATAAAAAAAACCAGTTGAGAATGCTATAAAGCATTCCCAGATACAAACTTTGATGGCATAAATTACATATTTTACATGTGTATACTAGACATCAAGTACTATCTGTCTATATCACACCCCCCCGCCTCCGGTGTGGACCAAATAGTAAAGTGTAACCAAAGTAATAAATATCTCATGATATTAAAAAAAATTGTAATTTTATTTTAATCATATCAAATATTAAATACAAAATTAATATTAATAAACAAATATTAAATATAATATATAAACAACTGATTTATAATATATAGTATATGTCTTGATTAGGATCAACACACTTTGTGCAAATAAAATTTATAAATTTTACCATGATCATTGGGTATTTTGATTCATCATTTTTACCTTAACATTATGTATATATTTATTCATTATTTTTACTCTAAAATTTATATCAAGTTTTGCAAACTTTTACTAATTTATTACTATTAATAATCAAAATATAACAAATAAAAATTATAATTAAAAAAATTGTTTGTCATCACTGAATAAAAAAAACAACAAAACATAAAAAAAGTTTGAAATCATATTAACTGTATATGAATTTGTGACCCAATAATATAGTTTTTTTTCAAACCGGACACCTATGCTATTGAAATACTACACTTGATATACAAGTTTATGTCAAAAAAAACCAATAGTGAGATTGAGATACTAAACAAAAAATTTGCTGTAATTCTAGTCAATGTTTATTATTAGAGTATTATTATTATTATATAATTAAGTGATGAGAGAGTATAACATAAATAATATTTTTTTAAATAAATAAATTTTTCTCATTCATTGGTGATATAATCAACTACTTGTTTGACAATAAAATTTTTAATTAACTAAAATTAAATAGTAATACATTAAAGTATTTACACTGATAAATTTTTTAAAAAAATATATTGAAATATATTTTAAGTGAATGACTTTTTACAATATTTAAAAATGACTTATTAATTATTAATATAATATTATTAATATAATATAATACAATACGATATCAATCGTAGAAATAATTATATTAAGTATGTGTCAGACAATTATCTCTAAAAAAAAATATTATTAAATATTATTAACAACTTTATCGACATTATATTCAGGGTTTTTAAAACGTTTTTCTTTATTAAACTGAATCGTCTCTTCACGAGATATACCCCATGTCTGCAACTCTGCCGATGCAAACACTATATAAACTAATGCACTGATAATATATATAACAGCGGATAAGTAAAAAACATACGACCAGTTGGTTAATGTGTGCTATTGTGACAAACAAATACAGTATATTATTATTATTTTTTAATTTAATAACTATATTATTAAATATATTTTTTTGATTACCCCTTTCTCATAGAAAGCTTCGGCAACCAACGGTGCTATAAAACCGGGAATGTTTCCAATACTGTTAGTAATACCCATTAAAGTGCCAGAATATTCTGGTGCCATATCAACGTGTGTTGAATTAAAGCCGGGATAATTGCAACCATTCAAACCCATTCCCAATATAAACAGTGATATACTAAGAGTTGTGTTGCATCGGGCAAATGCTACACCTATTAGACACAGAGCCGGACCCATGAATGCTATAAATAAGATTAAAACAAAAAGATTAATTGTTTGTTAATTTTTAAAAAATCTATTTTATGATTACATACCAATTGTATTGTTAGTCTTGCGGATGACATTAATACTAACGGTTCCTCTTTGTCTTAGTTTATCACTTATGAAGGATGCAATCCAAGCAACAATTGCCTGACAAAGATAGGGCAGTGCAGACATCAATGCATTCTATTCAATATATATATTCAATTTGTTTTAAACAAATTAATTAATATATTATTATTATTACTTCAGTTAAACCTAAGAAAAATTATTACATTTTTAACTTCAAGATTCAGCACTTTCTCGAAATATGTGGGCAATAATGTTAATATTGTTAAGAATCCCCAGTTCTGACCGAAATGTGTTATTATAAGTGCATAGACAGGAACTGACGTCCATATGTCCTTCCATGGGGTGACACTTCTCTAAATTTTTGTTTAATTTTTAATTATTTTTATTTAATTATGTTTAATAATATAGGTTTACTTATTTGTATAATTATTATACATAATAGTAAACAAACCTTTTTATTTCTATTCTGTTGTTGATCTGATATAATATATTCATACTCTTCAGTAGTGATGTACGGATGAGATTCAGGACTTTCATGTATGAGAAGTGCCCACAAAACAAACCAAACACAGCCTGCAATACCCAACACATAGAAAATGGATGGCCAGCCGTCTAAGAAATCACTGTCACAGAGAACTCCAGCCAATGGTAGAGTAATAACTGTTCCAATCGGTGATCCCGTGAATACAAGTGTTGATCCGCGACTTCTTTCCATTTTAGGCATCCATCGCGATATCATTGCATTAATACAGGGAAACAATACTCCCAGAGCTAATCCCTGACCAATTCTTACGGCAATAAATAGTACATAACTGACGCGTGCGGCCATTGGACTTAACAACGATAGTATAGCTGCAACTAAAATACTTCCGCCGAAAATCCATTTACCACCAAATTTTTCGGCCAAATTTCCGGCCGGCAGTTGTGTTATAATATAACCGTAAAAAAATGCGCCCAAAATGATGGCCTGTGTGTGATCATCCCATTGACTAAACTCTCCCACCTTATGATCACTTTTAGCTAGAGATGCACTGAAACTATCATTAGTCCAACACGTGTCGTCCAATCGGCTCCCATTTGTCTTCGGCTTTTCGCCGGCCATTGACACGATGGCCACACTCAGCACCACTTTGTAAGCATAAGCCAACACAAAGCCGAAGAAACTGAAAAATACAAATACAAATCGCGTCGGGATTTGACTGTATATCCAATGACTCTTTTTTATGTCCATTTCGATTGATGTCCTCTCGATAGAAGTCATCGCAAAAATCATTCACATTATACCTTATTATACACTTATATATATATATTTTTTATTATATGATATAATCTGATTAGTTTTAAAGATAATAATTATTTTCAACAATTCCCAACTTATTAAATAATGATTATATTACAAAAAAATATATTTTTTCAATTCATCACAATTATTAATTTAGCTAATTTAAACTAATAGTACACCAATTAAGTGTAAACGCAAAATTCACATTTCATTGTACTTTATTTCAATTTAAATCAATTGATTATTAAATAAACAATTACTTAATAGTGTACTTGAAATATACAGTACATGTACAATATATTCTGTACTTAAATAAGCCATTAAATATATTATCAATTGTTAATATTGTAATCAAATAATTAGATATTTGAAAAATGCGATTTTCATTAAAATATCTAAAATACTTGTAAATGATAAATACGCCTCATATACCGTATTACTAATATTTTTTTAATGTTTAAAAATTAACATCAATGATAATAATGTAATAGTGATAATTCATATGTAATGTAAATCATAATTTTAAAATGAAAAACTAATAAATTGTGATAAAAGTAGATTTTATAAGCAATGGTTTATGAAAAACTATATACAGTATTATTGACTAAATTTTTATAGTATTTATCAAATTTGGCAAATCATTCACTATTAAAATTGTGTACAATATATTCAATTAAATAATTTGTAACCTTAACATCAATTTATAAATAAATATTTAATAATAATAACATAAAAACATAAAATAGTATCATGGTAATAAAATAGTAAAATGTTTTTTAATTATTTTAATTAAAGAAAAATATATTGAATTAATAAGCACTCGTCTGTTTGAGTTAACACTTGTGATCAATAATTATTGTTTTTTATCAATAATGTGTAAAATGTATGCTTAGGTACAATAGGTTTGTATTAGTAATAATTTAATTAGTTTTGTAAATACAGTTAATTAATTAAAATTATCTACTTTTTAACGATAATTTTTTAATTAAAATACTGCAATTGATTTTCGGTAATATTAATGTACTGTACTGTAAATATTTTTATTTATACTATCATTTAGATGTCACTAAAAAATTATTTTTATTATAAATTAAATTTAAAGAATAAATTTAATATAAATATACAGTAATATTAGTATAAATAATGTAATTTAACGGTGATTTGTCAATATAAAGTCATCTATAGTTATGTGAGGTATCAAATCACTCAGTATGACAAAATAAATTCAACTATAGTCATGTTGGGTATCAAATAATTCAGTATGTCAAAATAAATTCAACTAGTCCTACTATTGCTGCCATTTTTTTGAAAAAATAATGTTTATCTATTATCTTATTTTTGATGCTCTATACAATTCTAAACGTTAAAATTTTTATCAATTTACTTTTGCCGCCATTTTCTAAGAGATATCAGAATTTTAATGCTAATCCCCTATACATTATTTTTAATGATATAACCGAATCTGAAATCATAATTTCGAAATTCGCAAAAATAAATGCTACAAACACACAGACAGACACACAAAAACGCTTGTATAGATTTCAGTAAACTAAACTTTTTCAAAGTTTGTTTGAAAATAGCAATTTCTTTATATTATTTTTTATCATCACATTTATTAAACTCATATATAATAACAGTAACACTTATCATCAAAATTAAATAAGTGATTCAACTTATGATATATTTAAATTTATTTAATAGTTATTTTTAAAAATTGTAATTTTATGCAATTGCAAATTAAACACAATAATTGCCAAAAACAATGAAATCAATTGCAAAATTAACAATTATTATTATATAACAACACTAACTAAATGCCAAATATTTTATATAAATTTATATATATATCGTGTTTGTAGTCATTATATAGATATACTGTATATATGATATTTTTAACATTAATATAGAAAATCAATATATTTGATTGCCCAGATAATTATTATAAAGTATAATTAGTAGTTACAAAATAGATACACGCACACATACACACACATACACATACACACACATACACACACATACACATACACACACATACACACACATACACATACACACACATACACACACATACACATACATACACATACACAAACACACATACACACACACACACACACACACACATACTGTACATATACACAATCAATATGTATCCATGTCAATTAAATGAGTTTTTATTTTATTTTTTTGACAAAACAAATTAATAATTATCGTGTAATACAATATTTAGTTTTTTAAATGTATTTAATAATTATCATTAATATAATGTACTTAAAAAATAATAATAATATACAGTATAATATAAATTATGACACAATGTATTTTTTTAAATTACAAAAATCACATTTTTTAAAAAAGTTAATATATATTTATAAAATGATAATGAATGGAAAAATGTTGTTTTATTTAATTTGTAAAAAATAAAAAATATCAAAAAACTGATTCTTTTTTTTAAAAAGTATTAATACTATTTTATTTTTAGAGATTCCTAAACATTTAAAATATCAATTTATTTAAGTGTATTTAAATAAAATAAAATCTTAAATCTAATTTATTATTTTATTTTATGAAATCAATAATAATTAATCATATTTATATAGATTTATAGATTATATATTTGTATAAACTAATCTTTCATACAATATATATATATATTTATTTATATATTTATAAAATAAAGATAACAAAAAAAAACAATTTTTGGGCACTTTTCCTAAATCTTAGCACAAACGAGTCAATTGAATTAATAGAGTATACAGTTTTTTTTGGCTCAGATTTTTTTTATAAATATTTATTTTTAATTATAGATAAGTATTCAATAGTTCATTCATTATACCTAAAAAAATCATATTCATATATATATAATACCATTTTGAAAGCCAATATATTATAGTACTATAAAGGGGTGGAAAAGAGAGAGATAGATATAGACATATATATATATATATCACAAATTGATTATCACTTCAAAAACTTTCAACCGATGGTCAGAAAGTCATCCATAAAAATATAGCTATTGTTTTGTTTGTTTGTTTGTGTCTTTGTTTTTTGATAGCATTGCTTAAATGCAAATTGTCTTGAAATGATTGTTGTTAAGTATTGTCAAGCAGTCATCAACAACAACAACAACAAAACCCAAACTAATCAAATCAATCAAATTTAGTAATCAATTAGTTATGGTTGGCGGCGGAGACGGCGACTCTTCAAGTCGATGATGAAAAATAGATCCAATTTTCCGATATCTTTTGCCGAGTCCACAAACCAAAGTCTGGCCAGTTATGGTAGACTAACATAATTGCTATTAATAGTAAAATGCTAGACACGATTCGTAATCTTAAAAAAATAATAAATTAAATAAAATGTTATTTTCATATACAGTATATAAAGATATATTATTTTTATGTCATTACCTGGTTTGTAGAAACGGTGATATTATGTTTGCTATGGTTGCCACCAATAATAAGACAACCTAAATGTATTTAATGAATTTAATTATTAATATAAATTATTATTAATAACAACAGTGTGAGTGTGTGTGTGTGTGTGTGTGTGTGTGTAGAGGACAAACCTGAAGTATAGTTAGCACAACGTTTATGAGCTTTAATACCAGTGCTCTGGCATTGGAGTTCTCTAGTGAATCGAGATTAACGAGTTGTTGTAGATGTTGGTGCTGTTGGTGTTCCATACGTGAGATCTAATGACATACATATATATATATATATATATAAAACATTTTAATTACCATTTCATGTCACACTAACTATGACAAGTAATAGACACACAAAATAAAGAAATAAATACTAATAATAAACATACCTTTGTTTGACAGCTCTCAAGCATTTCGTGTACATCCCGGAGCCGTTCCTCGCTCTGGTATTGGACCTTCTCCTCCATGTCGACCATATTTTGTTTAAGATTTTCAATTTCGTTTTGATGCAATTCAATTAAGTCATTCATCTGTTCCTCTAATCTCTGTGTGAAATAAATGACAATAAAAAAATAAATAAATAAAACTAACAAAAAAAAATATAATAAATAGCATACAATAAATTCAAAAGTTAACAAAAATAAAAATTCAAAAAAGTTTTTAAGTGTTGAGAAAGATTTTTTTTCTTTAAAATATTCATTATATATATGTGTGTGTGTGTTGTCTGTCATCTAATGATTATATATTTTTATTATATTTTTTTTGGTGCCTTTACTACAGTTTAATTACACGTTAAGTCCAATGTACTGTGAAATCGGGCGATAATATACCTCAAACCGATACCGTTCCTCTTGCAATGACTGGTGAAAGGCTGAACACTCGTTTTGCAATTGGCTTTTCATCGACTCGACCTCTTCAGCCAGACATCGACATTGTTCTCGGCGTTCTTTAAGCTCAATCACAATTTGTTCAAAATCAGCCATCGATGTCGGCGTAACAGCTGTCCTCTCGGACGACGCAGTCACTACCGGTATATGACTACTCTGATGAGCACCGGTACTGTGCAGTACGGTATTCTTGCGTAGCGGACTCGACGAACTGTCCAAACTGGCAGCGGCGGCCGCAATAATTTGTTGTCCTACACGACCAGATCCGCTGGTGATACTGGAACTATCGTCATCATCGGTAGTATATTTAGTACTATGGCTATGACTTTGACTATGACTGTGTGCTAAATGATGCTGAGCTGCTGCTGATGCCGTAGGCTGAGCTCCGCCCATACCATTCTTCACTACAATCACTTTGTGTATATTATCTCCGCATTCATTGTCAACAGTTGAAGTACCACTTGTTTCATCGTTAACTTCTTCAATGAAAGAAAAAAATAAAATAAATAAATAATTGGACCAAAAAATTATTTGTAAAGATTTTTTCTTTCTTTCTTTTGAATTAATACTAAATTATATATATATTTAAAAATAAAATAAAAACATTTTTCTATTGAAATAAAATGTGCAATATTTTCATGATTTAAATCATGAAATGAATGGAAACATACTTTCAGATGAGTTAACATTTTCAGAGCTCGTGAAGCGATTCTTGAAAAATTCTTTCGGTTTTGTCATAACAGTCCTGTAATATATAAAACATAACATTATATATAAGTTATATATAAATAATATTTTTTTAGTAAACTGTTTTGTGTGTGGATTAGCGGTTGAAATACTATATCATTGAACTGAAAACTATTTCATTCAATTTTCATTCATTCATATACTGGTGTACATACACTCTCTATACATGTATTTATTTATATATTTTGTATTTTTGAGATTTTTTGAAAACATCTTATTTTTTTGTTTTATTTGAGTGTATGTATTATATGACAAATATTTATAGCATTTTTGAAAGTCAAGTTGAGGGTCGAGTTGAAAGTCTACTTATATTTATAAAGTATTATAATAATAATAATGATGACTACAATTGCTATGAAAAAAAACTATTTATAATATCAGACACACAACTTATGCAGAAAATATGCAAATAATTTTAATTTTAATAATTAATTCTAATTAGTCATTAAATTGCAAAAGCAATAAAAAAATCAATTAACAAATTTATATACAGCATAGTTGTCTTAATACTACTTACTCTCCGGCTGAATGAATACTGGATTTGATACCACCGATGACACTGCCAGACACACCGGTCACTCCTTCCCTGATATTGACGCCGACATCCTTTAATCCCTGTCCAAAATCACGTATTATTTCTCGTGTCTGTTTGTGATGGTAACCAAATTTTTCAGTTTCCTTAATCTTTTTGCTATAATTGTCTAACTTTTTCTGCAAATGTGCGATAGTTTGGGCCGACTTTTGGTTCTTCTTTTCGAAAACACTCTTAATTCTTTGCAATTGATTTTTGTCGGCATTGGCCGCCAGCTTAAGATATTCGTTGACATTTTCGTCCCGCGAATTCTGTTCAGTTTTGATGGCCTCTTTGGTGCGAATTATCTTTGATTGGAAGTGCTCTAAAACGGCACGAGTTCTTTGGGTGGCATCGGATGAGTGGGGTATCAGTGAATCCAATTCGTCAGTTGAACTGAACTGCTGGAGATTCGACTGATTGGATGGGCCGCCGGCTTCGGCCCCACTGGAACTGCCATTGTTGTTGTTGTTGGCCAAGTGTGTGGTGTGTGCTGTTGTCGTCGTCGACGACTCTTTACCGGAATCATCGTTAAGATAATCTTCAGTGGAACTATTGGAAGTGTGGCCTACTATTGTTTTGGCGGCCGAAAACTCGTTGTTGTGTGCGCTGCTCTGTGTGGTGAAGGTGTATGAGCCCTGACTAAGGCCTCGGGAGTGTTGTTTGATTCTGGAGTTGTTCGCTAGTTGTTTCGGTTGTATATCATTACTACTGGAACCGCTTTCGTTGGACGATACGTAACCTCTCTGTGAAATACCAGGACTTTTGTTGTTTGGTTTCATTTCATATATATATATTTAGACTCTTTCACTTCAATAATAATAATAATATCAATAATGATTTTATGATGAATTTTATGAGAAAAAAAAACAAAAACGTATGAAATCTCTTAAATGCAGATATCAGTTGTTTATATCACAAATTCAAAACGTTTTGTTCATTCATCCAATCGGTGATAAATAAAAACTGAACTTTGATTTCATCAAAAAATCATATAAAATCCGCTTTTATGAAGAAAATTCATTCTTCATTATATATATGACTGAAATAATAATAATAAAAAAAAATCAAATGATAAAAATAAAATAAATTACTTTTTTCTTGTATATACTCTGTATATATTATATAATATATTTATATATCACTTTTGTCACTAAAATAACTCAAATATTAATGCCTATTGATTTTATTATATATATATAAATATCGCTAATGTTTAGCCAATATATAATATATAACATATTAAGTACAATAACTTTTGATATATAACTTATACTCAATGTGTGTGTATATATATATAACTATATTAAATACTATGTATAGAAAGATTATTTATAAATATATTATTATTATTATATTATATGATAGTTAATCATTGAAATACTTCACAAATATTAACAATAGCTTAGAGCTAATCGTAAGTGATTTTTTTTCAAATCATTATCTCATAACTCTACTCAAGGATATATAATTTGAAAATTAAAAAAATAATATTATTAGCAATAATTTCATACATAAATCTATAATCTAGGTGTAAAATAAATTATTTATGTAATTTTTATAATAATAAATATTAAATTATACATTAACATATTGGTTTGGATTTTTTTCTCTCTACCCTTATTTGTACTCAAAAACTATTATTTTTTTTGGCATCGTTTTTCATTAATTTCATTAATTACATTAAATTTTCATAAAAATTGAAATAAAATAAAAAGTAATAAATTTATATTTAGAAATATATATGTATATATATGAAGCATAACTTATAATAAAAAAATCGATTGCGAGCATTATATTATATTAAATACAATCGTGTATACAGTATTGTATTGTATAATATACAGTATATAGTATACAAATTGTATGTTACAAATTGAATGTATGTATAATTGATAGCATGTTTATAACAACTTTGTGTGTGTGTAAGCAATAGGTGTCATAAAAATTGTTTCAATTTAATATGTAGTCTAGCTAATACTTATAATAAAATATATACTCTCTATAATATAGTCTATAAATATATATATATATATATAAATTATAAATGCTAGATTTATAGACACAAAAAACAATTGAAAGCCCTATTAACAGCTGGCTATAAGATAATAAATATGTTTTTTAAATGTCATTTTAATTACATTGACAGCCAACATATAAATATATATCGTATATACAGTATATATAAATATGTGCTAAATTATAAATTGCTTAACTATACAAAATAATTTTATATATAATATAATAAAATTTATTACTACTATTATTATAATATAATTAGTAGAATATATATATAATGAGTAAATGAGTTTCAACTCAATTGTAAATAATTATATGAATAAATTAAAATAATAATAATACTTTATATTATATTATTTAAAAAAAACACTACAAATTTTCATGTAATCCAGGTCTATGTACTTTAGATTAATATAAATTTAAACTAATTTTTAAAAATAAAAAAAACTTAAAACTTGTCTAACTACTATTTTTATTATTATACAGTAATAATACTATTTTACTAAAATAAAAGTTACATTGATGACAAAAAATTATTTCCTCAAACCTCATCAAACAATCTTATATAAAGTATATATAATTACTTATTTTAATTTTTTTGTTGTTGAAAAATATCTATGACTAATAAATGTTGTAAACGATGACATTTGTTAATATATTATACAATTAAAAAAATTTGATTATTGTATTGATTTCATCAAATCCAGTTCAATAATACACAATGATATAAGCAAATTATATGTTTAATTATACAACAATTTATTATTAGTGTCTATACAACAACAATAACAAAAAATAGATACAATGATAATGTATGGGAACTAATTGGTGACTCATTTAATTGATTTTGTTATTATTTTTTTCATGTATTTATATTATATAGGATATCAAATATACATATAATGTAAATGACAAACATTTTTATTTATTGTTGACAAATATCAGATCATTCATTGATTCATTCAATTTGTAATTATAATATATTGTATACTTGTATTGTAATATTTAGCACATTACTAGTAATCACATTGTGATATATTATATTATAATATATCAATAATATTATAAGTTATGCTTAGAGTATATAAAAAAATAAATAAAATTTAAATATATTATACAATAAAAATATTATGATATTGTAAACAAAAATCAAAAAATCACATTTAAAATACATACGTGTTATTGATCGGCAATTATTTCGTTATTATTATTATTATTTATATTATTGATGTTAACATTATTTAACAATTAAAATCAAATGTCAATAAAATAAGACAATAACAACAACAAAAAAACTAAATTTAAAAAAAAATCAATAATAAATATAATATTAATAACTAATAATAATAATTATTATTTATAAAAAAAACAATAATAACTGAATTTTTGTAAACATTTTCATTTTGATTACAACAACAACAATAATAACAGCAATAAAAAAAACTTTTTGACAATCAATTTAGTGAATCAAAAAAATCATTGTTTGTTTATCACTATAATTGAGTCCATAAATGTATCACTCATTTGGTGTCCAATAATAATAATATTATTGTCTTTTTTGTCAATCAATTGTTGTCCACTAGAAAAACATTGCTAACCATTCATCACAACTGTTTCTATCGTATTGTAGTATTAGTTATAGTATTATATTATATACTGTAGTAGTGATCAAAATAACAACAATAATAATAATAATAATAATAGACTCAAAACCATAGGTTCACACATAAAATCTATGATTGAATTTGTGAGTCGAGAGTCTATGACTACAACACAACACACAACACACTAAACACAACAACAACTGCAACACCACTACTACTACTACTACAGTACTATCTAGTGTTTTGTATACACAAACAGTAGTAGTAGTAGTGCTAAATACAGTCAAATCAATCACTCACTCAGTGACTCACTTATGCAACACATATATAGTATTGTTAATCACTGCTCACACACTCACACACTCATACACACTGACTAAACAACGCATGCGTAACACAACCAAATAAGTGACTCAATCGATGCATACATACTGTACATACAGTCAATAACCGATATTATGGACTATATATACATATATACAGTACAGTATATACCGGTATATACAGTATATGTGTTGATAACGATATCAATATTAATAAACAATTAATATAATCGACGAAAAATGTTTTGTTTAATTGTTTTGTTATAATTATAATAAATTAATAGACATTTCTATATAAAGTATTTACTATTAAATCAATCCATATATGTATTCAACACTACTATAAATCTGAACTTCAATTAAAGGTAACGTTGTTTATGAATACAATTGTTGTCCTGTATTTCATCACAATTGACGGCTAATACTGTAATACACTGTAAATAAAGTGTGGTTTAAGTTATAAATGCCATTCATTTGATTGATTTAGTCATTGATTGAATACATTGTTATTAAAACAGTAAAACATAAACAATAAGTTGTTTGTTGTTATTATTATTGATTGATTGTATCATTTGGTCAGACATGGAGGACACGGTTATGTCAGACAACACAAACATACCAAACAGCCATCAAATCGACATTACTGTTACCGAAGAGGACACAACAGTTCCGCCCCAACAGTATGAATGTAAGGCCCAATCAATTGATATGTTGTTGTTGTTGAATAACTAACTAATCCCACAATTGTTTGTCTCTCTCTCTCTCTTTTGGTTGGTTTTTTGACTGCAGTCTTGGATCACACGGCAGATGTCCAGTAAGTGATTGTCAATGCTTTGCATATGATTTGATTGTTTGACATTTTTAAAAATCTAATGAATGACATCATCTTCTTCTTCATCTTTGATCACTGAACAGAATCCACGCCTGTATGTCTCACTCGCATCCAATCTGATCCGTGTAATCAGGTCTTGTAATCTGATCCGTACAGAAGTGGTAACCACTGGTTTTTTTCTGTTTATTTATTCCCATCGCATGTGTTATATATTTAGGGGGCGCCTCATTGGCTGAAGCGTTTGAACAGTCGGCAGTAGCAATGTTTGCTTATATGACCGAAATATCGACGGTCGACATGACGGACACGCACGACATCGAAGTCGCCGGCGATGACTTGGAGTCACTATTCTATCAGTTTTTGGATGAATTTTTGTTTGCCTTTTCAGCCGATCCCTTCTTCATTGGCAGAGTTAGTGTCAAAACATTTTATTTTTATAAATTGTGTTTTTATGGATCAACTTTTTAAAAAAAATTATTTATCAATTTGATTACTGAATTGATTTCAGAAAATAAAGATCACTGAATTTGACAGACAAAACAATAGGATCAAAGCCAAAGGCTATGGCGAGACGTTTAGTCTCGACAAACATCCACAGGTATTATGAAAAGTGATTTATTTGAATTTGATTTAAATTTAAAAAAAAGAAATGAAAAATAAGTGATTAATTTTATTTATAAATTTTTATGTAATTTTGTATAATATATATTAGGGAACTGAAGTAAAAGCCATAACTTATTCAAATATGCAAATCCATGAAAAGGTTGGCAGAAGCGATGTCTACGTTATTATCGATATTTGAGTCGATATTTAAATTTTTCCATATTATGGATATTATTGATAATAATTAATTCATATATATATTTTATTATCTTTTATTTTATTATTATTATTATTATTTTTTATAATGAACGAAAACAGATACCTATTATGTTTTAGATCGTTTATTTAAATATATATATAGACTTTATTATATAACAATTCATTATATATAATTGATAATCAATAAAATTGATAAAAATTGTTTATAAATATTTTATTTTCATTCATTAATTATCATAATAATATAGCATGTTATGCAAAAAATAATGATAAATACTTTATATAATAATTTATATAATTGTATGGTATTGTTGTTGTTGTTGTTATTGACAAGTTTGGTTGAAATTGTTTGATAAAAAATAAAAACAATTACTATTTGATAGAAAGGTAATCAACATTTACCGGTAAATTAATTTAAATTTGTAGAATCATTGTCAAATGTTTACAGTAAATCCTATTACCGGTATATGTTTTTTTTAGTACTATACTATAATTTTATAGTTTTTTTATATATAAAAATAATTGTTGATTGAAAAAATGTACCGGTACATTAAATAAAATTTATTCTTATAAAATTATATAAAACTTATTTTTAGTAGACATAGACTATAATAATCTGTATTCAGAATTGACGTCAATCTATACTGTCAAGCGTACAGTGATTAGTATAGTTTAGGAATATTTTTTGATTATATAATATATATATATATATTTACTTATAAATTATAAATTAAATTTTTAAATTAAATATTTTTCTAAATATATACCAATATATTCAGTAGTACTACAGTAATATATATTTATACAGTAAATACATTTTAATGAAAAATAACTAAAATTCACAGAATTATTGGCTAAATTAAATATTAATTTTATAGTAATAAAATTATATATATATATATATATATATATATATATATATATATATATATTAATATATAGATTCAGTAGATTGTTGTTAAGTAAAAGATTGAAAATAACTTATATTATACCTCTATATAAATTGTTAAATAAATTCTAATAAAAATATTGTAATAAAATATAATAATTTTAGTATACTTTTTTGTAAACAAAATTATATAAAATAATATTATATAAAGATTATTACTTAAAGTAATAATTTTAACTTTATAAACGTTATAATTATATTAAAGTAATATATATTTTATTCAATTATCAGATTATTAAGTTAAGTAAAAATTAGATTTTTCCATTATTATTATAGATAAATAAATAAATATTTAATTGACTTTTCTAATGACCTTTTGGTAAATATTTATCTAAAATCCAATGATTATCATTAAATTTATGTTTATTTTTACTAATAATTAAAGGATTAAATTAAAATATTTGAAAATAGAATAATTAGTTTAATATATACTGTATATATGTATGTATACAATTTTTGTTTTTATTTATTAACTTTGAATTATATAATTTATATATAATCCTTAATAGTATTATTTATGTAGTTGTTTATATAATCCACTCAAAATTCAATACATAATTAAATTATTTAATACACGTTTGTTATTAAACATTTAGTATTGATTAAATTACTGATTGACAAACAATAGACTTAAAAAAACAAAAATAATTTGAATCAATAGCATTTTTTTTTGTTAATAAAAATTTTTAAAAATTAATTTAAATTTAAATATTAATATCTTTATTAACTATGCCTAATGTATCAATTGTTTATACTGAATAAAGTTATAAACTAAAATTGTAGTTGATTGATTGATACTATGATATAATAATATTATTCAATATATGTTAAGTATAAATATTTAAATAAAAAATATTTTAATATTTAAACTTAAACTATATAATATATAATATATAGTTTTTATATTTTATAGATTAATAATTTTAAAAATGTATGACATTTTTTTAAAGTATAAAATTAGTTTTTCGTTTCTCAAAAGTCAAAAATGTTTTAAACCATTCAAATTCAATTGAAAGCAATAATAATAATAATAATAATTATAAAGTTGTTTAAATACCGGATGAAAGGTTGAAAATATAAGGTTTGAAAATTTATGTAATTTTTAAACAAATATTATTATTAATAATAATTTTAAAATTCTAGGCTAGAATTACCACACAATATTTTTTAATTGAAATTTTTTTAACTGCTATTTAGTATTTATTATTAGTATTTACTATACAGTGATAAATTATATAAACTTAAACTTAAAATATATTAAAATATAAAATAAATTATATATATATATAAATTTATTGATAATATGGTAATTAAAAAAATTCCAGTTCAATGCTATATAATATATTGATGATAGGATACCGTATACTCAATGACTCCCCGGTATGTAAATTGAGCCGTCAATGTGTGCATATGTGTGTGTGTGTGTGTGTGTGTGTGTGTGTCTTAATGTTTCAATGGGATCACCTGTTGGTTTGGGTTATTAGAGAAAGTGATTACTTATTATTATTTTTGAAACTTATTGAAGAAGAGCAGAGAGCAGACATTAGGGGAATGCGAGAGAGAGAGAGTGAGAGAGAGAGAGAGAGATACTGTTTTTGACTGGTTTTTCAAAATTGAAAGACGGATTGGCAGTGCCTTTGCTTATTATTATTAGTATACCTCTCCGTAAATGCCTTCTCTCTCTCTCTCTCTCTCTCTCTCTCTCTCTCTCTCTCTCTCTCTCTCTCTCTCTCTCTCTCTCTCTTAAGATAGACGTGTGTGGCTTCAAAAAGGACTGTTTATTAACGTAGAAGTACTACACTTATGAACAATCAGTTAGTTGGATGTATAGGAGCTGAAAGGGAAGCCTGTTTTGCAAGTTTTTTTTCTTTTGCTTATTTAGTGCGAAATATATTTTTGTGTAAAAGTAATACGGATTTTTGTGTGTGTTTTGTGTATATATAATATTATTATTTGGGATAATATTTTTTTTTGTTGGACAAACAGAGAGCACAATGGCTGCCAAAGCCATCATCGCTTGGTTTGTCTCTCTGCACATCATATTATTAATATTAGCCACCAATCTGTGCCAAACACTGTCGCCGCCGACGCTGGCCTACTATACGGATAACAACCAATTGGACCAAACCATTGCATACAAATATTTGCCGACAAAAGATAGGAACGAAATGCAAACCGAAATACTTAGTCTACTGGGTCTTCATCACCGGCCGAAGCCTAGACAACCCGGTTAGTCGCCCCCTACCCCCCTGACAACTATATGTAGTAATAGTAGATATCTATCTATGCTATTCTATGCTATACAGATAATAATCATTTTAAAAAATTTGTTTAATCCATTAATTAATTAATTATTATTGTTGTTTTAAAGTTAAAGACAATTCAGCGCCAAAATATCTGATAGACTTATATAAATCATTGCTGGATAAAGACAGCGGTAACTTAAAAATCGGTAACAATTATAAAGAGCCGGTAGTTCTCGAGGGAGAAATGCTAAGCAATAATAGTTTGCATGCAATCAACGATTCAGATATTATCATGAGTTTTATCAACCAAAGTAAGCCAATTATGAATCAATATTATATGACAGAAAATTTTTCATATTTGACTATTTAAAAAAAAAATTATTTGTATGTTTGTCTCGGTTGGGATCAGTTGACCGCAAGCTTCGCCACCACTCGTCTCGCCATCACTACAACAACAATAACAAGAACCGATACTTTTGGTTCGATCTGAGCCAAGTATCAGCTGGCGATGAAAGCCTATTGGATGCCGAGATGCGTGTGTTTCGGGATCTGTCCAAAAGTCGACTACCCGTTAACCAAACCTATCGATTGACTTTGTATGCTCTATCGTCCCGGTCTGATGATGACAACGACGACACACAGTTAGTATATTATTATTAATAGTATTTAATAGTTATTATTATTATTATTACAACAAATTTATAATTATTGCTCTCTTTTTTTCTTATGTTTGTTTATATTATCCGAAAAAATTTATTAATAGTAACTGTTTATTAAATTTTGATGCATATATACAATATTATATATAACTTTCAATGTACTGTACTTTAATATAGCATTTTTTTTCTTTTTGAAAATTCAGTACATTATTACAAACAAATCATAACATTTTAAGTTATCGCTAATATTGTACTTTTATTTTTTGGAAGTTTTATTTTTTATATATATTTTTAAAAACTAAAATTTTTCAACTAATTTCTATGATTTACTATTATCCACTTTTTATATGTTATATAGTTTTGAGTGTCAATTAATTATTTTTTAAAAATATTATATATAAGTTATTAAATTCTAGTCAACTTTATAAGCCATAAAGTTTTCTTTTTTTTAGTTATAATAATTATTATTTTACAGTAAAATAAATACTGGTAAAATAATATTTTGATATATAAAGTAATGATAATAATAATAATGACTTATTATAACCAAAAATTACTGGTACTTATTGTATTATAATATTGTATAACCACTAAAACTTTAATAAGGACTTAAAGGTTAAGTACTTATTTATTAAGGAATGTCTACTTTTTAATATTACCGTTAATAATATATATATATAAATACAGTATATATCTATATATTAATATAAGGTTAGTTTGACTTATAAAGTAATATTATGTGCTGTCTCTCAACAAAAAAAAATAAAAATAATAAATTATAGAAATGTCTGGAAGTATAATAATATGGCGCAATATATATTATTTTGATTAAAAATTTAACATAATCATGATATACAAAACTTTTTCAAATGAATCAATTTCTTTAACAACAACAAAACAAATATATAAATTTTAAAATTATATATTGTAAAGCTATATATGTTATTTGATATTATACTTTTGTATGGCTTATATACTGTAATATACAGTACTACTATATATATATATATTGTACACCAAAAAAAAATATTATTTTAGTATGAGCTCAGAATAAAATATATTTATTTATATCAAAATCACATATAAACATATATATAAATATTTTTCAAATATAATAACTTTCCAATCATAATAATAAAAAACATAATAATATATAAACAGTATATATTTATATATATAAAGCAAGTGTAGTATTTTATTATATAAATATATTGTTTATACTATCGATATATATATATTATAAATTCAAAAATGCTATTTGCAATGATCTTATTGTTTTTTTTATCAGTAAGTATTGTACTTTACTTTACTTTACACACATATATATAAAATTTAAACAACAATATAAATATTTGTCTATTATTGTCTATATATCTATAATATAAATATAAAATTTAAAAAAATTGGTTTTATATTTTGTTTTATAGAGATAGGCTATTAAATTACGTGAGCGATCAGTTGATCACGTTTGAAGACGGATGGATTACATTCAATGTTACCGATCCTATGATCACATGGATTGCATTTCCCAAACAAAATCTTGGACTGTATTTAAGGGTCACATCCGATCATTTGGGTATTTATTTTTTGATTTAAAAAAATAATAATTACTATTATTTTTGATTTTTAAAAAAAGTTGTATTTAGCTTTTTATAGTATATTTTTTTATATAGAATTTTATTATAATTTAAAATATCATACAATGTTAATAATAATATGCGCTAATATATACAGTATAATGAAAAGCTATTGTACTGTAAAAATATAATAATAATAATAATAATAATAATATAAATTTAAAATTTTTAATAATCATAATAATTTTATAGAGTCTAGACATAAAAAACTAAAAAAAGATACTATGGCAATTTATTTGATATGTTTACTATTTTATTTACAAAAAATATTAACTAATTTTACAGGGGATTAATCAACAAAAAATAATTATATATATATATATATATATATTGTATTAAAAAACTTTATTCTTTAAAAAATAATTATAATTTGATTTAAAAAAATACTATGTTTCCGCCCGGGATCGAACCGGGGACCTTGCGCGTGTGAGGCGCACGTGATAACCACTACACCACGGAAACCAGTTGAAAACATAGCTATTTATTAGTAACCTTAATGCTATACTGTCTACACAAACCAGTTATATGCTTGCTAATCAAAAAAAAAATAAAACTACAGTATAACTACATTATAAGTTTATTTAAAAAAAAAAACTAATTATCCAAAATTTTTTTTATTATTATTAAACAGATCGCGACATTGATCCCAATGAGATCGGCATAATCAGTGGTAAGTCAGCCAAACACGTACAGGCCTTTACCATTGCCTACTTCAAGAACTTGGCCGCAGTGTTCGGTTCGGTACGTAAACGTCGCGACACATCCACGACCTCCGACGCCAAACCTGTACTGCGAAGAACCAAAAAGAGAAGCGATGTGTCCTACTATGAACACGACGAATGGAATCCATATCTTAGTAAGTGATCCAATCGGTGATGTCTTAATCTTGAATTCTTCTGACAATTTATATTTTTATCATAAGATTTTGTTTTCTTTTTTTTTAATTTCTCTTTCAAACTGATTGATTGTCAGATCCCAGTGATCGATATGCTTCCGGAAGAAGTTGCCAAAAACGGACACTTTATGTATCGTTTCGAGACCTCGGATGGCAGGTTAGGCATTAGTTTTTTGTTGTTGATATATATATATGATATTTATATTTATATTACGGTATAGCATATCTGGGAAATGTTTTAGTCATTTATTTTTGTTGTCGGTGTTGTAATAGATATGAGTTATATATATATATATATATTTATTATATATATTGTTTCCTTATATTCTATCATTATTGAAGACATTTTTTATCATAGGTCATATATCATATATATTTATATTTATATATATACAGTATTTATTTATATATATATATAATATAGATTTAGTTGACTTCAGTTACAATTTATATGACTGTATTAATTATATATAAATATATTGATATATATATACACTGTATATATCTTATTGAAAACTTTCATTTCATTTGCTGTTTTTGTTTATTTGTTTTTAACTTAACAATTAATAATTGATTCCTAACTGATAGAAATTCAATTGAATTAATATTATCATTGAAATACATTATATATATATATTGAATAATTTATTTAAAAAAAAGGATTGGATTATAGCACCTGACGGTTACGCTGCCTTCTTCTGCGACGGTGAATGCAGTTTCCCATTGAATGCACACATGAATGCCACAAATCATGCCATTGTCCAGACTCTGGTCCATCTAATGAATCCATACAATGTTCCTAAGCCTTGCTGTGCGCCCACTAAACTGTCGGCAATTATGGTCTTATATTTTGACGACAACTCCAATGTTATACTGAAAAAGTACAAGAATATGGTCGTCAAGTCCTGTGGTTGTCATTAAGGCTGCGTTTATTGACAATCACTTTAAACAAACAACAAAAATGTTTTCATATATTTTATATATATATATATATATATATATCATATAAATATAAATCTCATTTCATTTTTTTAAAAATTTCATTTTTATTTTCATCTTTTATTTTGTTTGTTTGTCTGTCTGAGTGTGTGAACAAAAAAAATCACTATTTTTAAAGTATATGTTTATGATCTGAGGAGTAGTACTGAACTATACTGTTATTATTATTTTATTATTATTATTATTATATCAAACAATTTTAAATGAGATCATATAATTTATTGGATTTTATATATATTTTTTCAAAAAAAAATTGATAACCTAAAAGTCTAGCTATAGAGAAAGTTAAGTATAACTTTTCAACAAATAATAATAATAATAAATATGTCTTATATAATAAGTTTTATAATCAAGACTCACATAATTGAATGATATATATATATACCGTACAGTATATTATATAAGAAGCAAACTTTATATAATAATAATAATATTAAATTTAATCAAAAAAAAATTTTTTTTTATATAAAATGCCAAATCAATATACAGTATAGTATTATATATAAATTTTTTTTATAAAACTAGAATTTATTAAATTGATATAAAACTATACTATACTATACTATTTAGTGCCTTATATTTTTGTCAAAGTTATTATTTTATTTTGTATTTTATTTTGTATTTTTTAATCAAATGCCATAACATTACTGTTTTTTTATAAGACAATCTGTTAAACTATTTAAATAAGAGACCGATTAGTGACCGGTAATGATATTATTATGTAAATATAGATTCACTTAAATATATCGCCAAAAAAATCCTATTGATTTGAATCGGTAAACATTTATACATAAAAATATATAAATAATAATAAAAAAATTTGAAACTATAATACATTATTTGAACTCTAGTTGTTTAAAAAACATTATTAAAATCTTGTATTCAATTATATATGCAATTAAATTATATATATATATAAATATATTTAAAAATAACTCTCAAATGAATTGTAAGAATGAAATAAATGAATTCAAATATTTGTAAAAACAATTAAATAGATGTTTGAAATAAATTGAAAACAAAAAAACTTTAAATGTATTTTTGTTTTATTTATTTAAAAAAAAAATGATACAAACATTTTTGTTATATTATATTATATTATTATATGTTATTTTTCTACAACAAACAAATAATATAACATTTTTTTTGAAAATATAAATTTTAGATTAAATAATAAATAATAAATAAAATTTTTGACACATTAATTAAATTAGGGCTAAATATAGAATTTTTGATCTAGCTATTATTATTAAAAAAAATAGTTAATAGACAAAAAAAATTGTACCTGTACATATAAACAATAATTTTTAGAATTACCAAGTTAGAAATTCGATAATAAATTTTCTCAAAATAACATGTTTTTAAAAAATTTATAAATATTATAATGTTATATATTTTCAATAATTTAATTTAACTTTAATTAGAAAATATTTTAGGGAGGGGGTGGGGTGGATGGGGCGGGAAATACCAAAAAAAAAATTTATTTATATGAATTGACCTGGACCCAAATTAATGTACAGGTGAACTCTACTACAGTGTAGGCAAATTTGGTTACTATACTACACTTAAAAACTACATACAAATCTAGGTATTAGTACATATAAAGTATATTAACTATAATGTTATATCAAATTCATGTAATAAAATATATATAATATTTTTTAAGTAATAATTATACTATTATAGAGAGAGAGAGAGATATCAACTATTTTATTGAGAAAAACAAATAATTAATTCATTGGTTAAACATTTTTTTTCGATCAAATATTTGGATACCGATTGTCATTATTATTATAATTATTAGTCCATAATATCGGTTATCGACTGTATGTATGTATGCATCGATTGAGTCACTCATTTGGTTGTAACGCATGCGTTGTTCAGTCAGTCTATGTGTGTGAGTGTGTGAGCAGTGATTAACAATACTGTATATATGTTGCATAAGTGAGTCACTGAGTGATTGGAATGAGTGAGTGATTTGATTGTAATGTTTAGCGCTATTATACAACACTACTACTAGTGCTGTACTGTATTGTGTTGTGTAGTAGTAGTAGTGTTGCAGTTGTTGTTGTGTTTAGAGTGTTGTGTAGTAGTGATAGTCTTGACTCACAAATTCAATCATAGATTTTATGTGTAAACCTATGGTTTGAGTCTATTATTATTGTTATTATTATTATTATGACTACTAATAGACATAACATAGCATACGATAGTTTGGACGAAACGCCAGTGTTTTACTGGTCGGACAACCAATTGTTGTGACAATTAATATATATTTAATTATTTGGACAACAAATAAGTGATACATATTTTGTTTTTGAAGACAAATTGTGGACTTAATTAAAGAGACTTAAAAAATATATTCAATGAATTCAAAAACGATTGGATTCACTACTAATTGATTGTCATTTTAAAAACTAAATAATATTTTTTTTTTGTTGATTGCAATTAATATTATTATTATTTTAGTGTCAAAAAAAAGTTTTTTTTTCATCAATAAAATAAAATGTTTAAACAAATTCAACATTCATTTGATGTTTTTATTAATTATTATATCATATATACTATCGTTTAATCATTAAATAATAATAATTTTCTAACTATAGAAAAAAGTTTCATTTTTTAATATTAATTGTATATATATTTAAAAAAATAAAATAAATATTTTATTTAAATTGTCTGATGATTAACAACAACAACAACAAAATGTGTGACATTTTGCGGTAATTTTTATTTTATTTATACCAATCAATACACGTATGTATTATTTATTTATTTATTATTATTATTATTGAGTTACTATTAATAGTTAGTATTATTAATAGTAATAATATTCATTGAATTTCCATATCATTTGCTAAAATAGTAAATAGTATTAAATGGTATTAACAGTTAAAAAACATATGATTATATCATATATATATATATATATATATCTATATATATGGGTTTTACAATATCATTGATATAACTAATACACACAAATTAGTATTGGATGACAAACACATAGTATAACATTATATATATCATGTTTTTTTTTATTGTATTGTAATACTAATCCAAAAAAAGTCTATTTTAATTAATTTATATCATGTTTTATAATGTATGATATATGGTATATACACTATACCAGTATATATATAGTTATCTATGACTTGTATTAAGACTTATTGGCTTTTATTTGCTATATTTGCCGATAATATTGGCTATTAATGTGTACTGTAATTACAATACATTTTAGCAAATAGTTTCTAATATTAGATGCAATTAATTACATGAAACACATTTGACAATAGACACTGTATTTTAATTAATTTTTTTTGTTTAACTTAAAAACTATATAGTAATAAATACATTTGTCATCACTTTTTTGTTATTATACAGTATATACTATAGTAAAATGATATATAAATATATATTTAATTTATGTGTAAATATCGTAAACATATTTTATGGCATAAATTATTTTGCTATTAATATATATATATTATATTCTAATAATTTCTTAAATATAACTGTATTTTTTATTGCATTTGTTTTAAGCCATAAAAACACTGTATACTAATACAGTAGTGTAGTATAGTTATAGACAAACAAAATTGATGACAAGTTGTCTGGTAATAGCTATATTCAAAATGCAATTAATTTTTTTGTTGCTATATATTTAGTCATTTTAAGCTTATATTTTTAGATTTGGCCTTTAAATTTATATCAAATATATATATAAAATCTCAATACAATCTTTTTTTATATTAGTTTTTTTGTATGTGTATAAAATTCTGTGTTATATAGTATATAGAATAATATATATATACAGTATATTTGTAATAAAGAATATTCTTTATATACAGTATTATATATATATATATAGATTTTGAATATAATAAAAACTGCATTGAATTTGTAGCAGAAATGTATGAATTCATAACATATATTAAATTGAAAATTCTTGCATAACTCGAGTTTATAGCCGTATAATACATATATATATATACAGACACACAGAGAAAATTGTTTTATTATATATATATATTTTTTCTGTATTTCAAGTGATATATCGGTTTTGTGGAGATGATGGTAACTACTGTATAACACACACACACACACACACACACACACACACACACACTCAAAAATGTCTCATCATATTTGAGGGCACAAATTGTATGGTAATTGTTAGACCAGAGAGAGAGAGGAAAAAACTGTATTTAAAACTAATAGTTGTTGGCATTAATATCCATTGAAGTATATAATGCAATATTGAGTGTAGAGAGAGAATGAGAGAAAAAAAGAGAGAACTTATAGTTATATAAAGCAATAGTAATTGTGATTCTCTGTTAGTACCACTGAATGTGTGACTCAAATAGCAGTTAATATGACAGCAATCAAGCCGTTGGCAAATGCAATGCCTTATATAATATAATATAAAGTTATATATCTATATAATAAATATACTGTATATAAACTAATGTATAATGTGTGATATATATATATATATAAAATAGTATATTAAATTGTAAGTCAAATTCTTAGTTATATATAATTTTTTATGACTACAATTTTATTTACTGTATTTTGATTTTTACGACTTATGGCTCTTTTTTCTCTTTAATATTATTCAAATTAGTTTTTCTCTTTCAATCACTATCCTATCCATTGCTTTTAATTTATACTGTATTATACATGTATTGATTAGTCAGTCGCTTGTGTTTTTAATTATTTGCCTTTTAAGTTAGTAGTAGTAGTAGTTTAGTCGTTTAAATGCACTTTTAATGTTAGAAATGCTTTTAATAATGTATGTCTATGTGTGTCTGTATGTATGTGTTTGCCGTGTATTTAAATAATTATTTAATTACTAGACGTTATGTTCGGATAATTAATCGGTGAATTAAATAAAACAAAACAGTTTTTCAAAAATTACAAGTGTGTGTGTATGTATATATATATATATGTGTGTGTGTGTGTCTATGTGTGTGTGTCTATGTGTGTGTGTGTATATGTGTGTATTTGTCTGAATTATTACTGTATTATCATAAAAATATATGACAATAATTGTTGTTGTTGTTGTTGTTGTGTGTGTGTGTGTGGAGCCTTCAAAAAATTATAAGTCACTATTATAGTTGAATTACATGTCCAACTGTTTGTTGCAAATATTATCAGCAATTAATCACTGAAGCAATACAAGAGGACTAGTAGTAGTAGTCGTAGTAGTAATAGTAATACATTAGTGTTTAGTTTAGTATAACATGTCATCCAAATATTTGACTGGAAAGACACGAACACAACAACAATAATAGCAAAAACAACAACAACAACGACGACTATGAGGACTACCAAAAATCTAATACATGTTTTATATGCCTCTCTGTGTGTGTATATATGTAACACTCAAATCGTTTTTTTCTTTCATATGTTTCCATATTATTATTATTATATAATGAAATTATATTACCTAACTCTCACTATGTATAGACAGTATTAGACTCAAATATACACACACTCACATAAAAAACACAACTAACACACACACATATATATAAAATAATGATATAATGCTTTTTTATATGATGACCAAGTGATGATCATTTATTGATTAGTCGACCAAAAAAATGATAGTTTTATTATTAAAATAGTTTATTTATTTCTAATAATGTTCATATCTGACAATTTTATTTATATATATATTATCACATGAGATATTTTATTTTTAAAAAATCTATGCTATAAATTATATGATGTAAATTATTAATAAATAACTTAAAATAATTTATTTATTTAACATAGATTTAAAACATTTCTATGGCTATATTATGAAATATTTTGTTGTTATTGATGACAAACTTTATTATATTTAATGCTAAATTATAATCTCATTTGTAATAAATATACTAAATTGAAAATATATTATTATATTTATATTTAATATATATATATATATATATAGATTCTGTAATATATTTATAAATATGATGCCCTCATAATGTTTTAGTGTTAAATAAAATTATAGTTTTGCTCACAACATTATTATTATTATATTGATTTGATAAACCTATAAAAGTATAGCTATTTATAAAAGATGGTTTAAAAATTGTTAACAATGTTTGTACTATCCATAGATAGTATCCATAATAGTTATATAACAATTTTTGCATAATAAACATGATTGTACTGTATGTGAGAATATACAGTATATAAATGTAATGAATTTTTAATTAATATTTTTATGTCCATTATTTAAAAACAATAGACACATACATACATACATTATTGATCAATAGTCGCATAGACTCTAAAAAGTATTAAATATTAAAAATACAATATTATGTTTATAAAATTAAGTACATTATTATTCAAAAATGTATCTCTACGGTATAATACACAATGTTTTTAAAAATATTTTAGATTTCTAAAAGTATTTGTTTTATAAGTCAATTTTGAAAATATAATTTTCATTTTAATAAATATAAATGATTGTGTGTGTGTGTGTGTTTGTGTGTGTGTGTGTGTGTGTGTGTGTGTGTGTGTGTGTGTGTGTGTGTGTGTGTGTGTGTGTGTGTGTGTGTGTGTGTGTGTGTGTGTTGTACAGTACTTGATGTTTGCAAACTTTTTGAAATAAAGTTATTAAAAAACTAAAATATTGTATAGCATTAAAATGTTTGCTATTTATAGCACTCATACCTCTCTCTTGCTCTCTCTCTCTCTCTCTCTCTCTCTCTCTTCATATTATTAATAAAAGTATAGCGAATATTACAGTTAAGCATTTGTTAACATTGAAGCAATTCTGGTTTTTATATAATATTTCAATATATACCGTAATATTATTAATGCATACAATAATATAACACACAGAATAACATTAGATTTAAACTGTATATAACTATACAGTATACTGTATATACTATATAGTGTTGACTAATTTTATATAAGCAGTTATATTCAATACAATTATAGCTTTAGAAATAACACACACACACACACACACACACACACAATGTTTCAATGAATTCAATGTTTTTTTGTTTTTTTAACATTAAATTCTTGTATTTTCGCTATTCTTTTAATTTGTGCTGATTTTTGTTGGGCAACCATTTTATCGGTGTGTGTGTGTGTGTGTGTGTATGTGTGTGTGTTTTATTTTGTTTAGTTCACTTGATTTAATCAACAAAATTGACTAACACATTGACGGATATCAATTTTATTACTACTACTCTTATTATTATTATTATATAATGTTATACGATTGCCACACAATTTACAGTATATTTATATTACTGTAGTAGCCTACCCCCAAATAACATGTCATTAACATGTTTAAACACACACATACACACACACCAATAGTATTGCTAATTTGATACTAATTTTAAACATCATTTTTTTCAAATAAGTTATTTTTAAACAATTTATTTCTAACTAATATATATATATATATTTTTCTTGTAAATTAAATTTCTGCATAACTGTATTTGATTGTTTAATATTTACATTTGAAAAAAAATTAATATTGTTTGCAATAGAAATGTCATTCACAGTGCAATTATAGTGCACTTAAAATGAAAAGTCAAAACAGGTGTACTGTGTATACTCTAGTATTGAGAATTATATTTACACTGTTTTCATAAATAATATAACAAAAAATATATACAATATATATATATATAGTTATTTGAAATTTTTTTGTTTAAGTTTTCCAAATGTTTGTAATATCAACAATCGATTTGTTGAATTCATGACAAGTTAAGCAATGAGAGTATTTTGTATATAAATTTTTAAAATATTTTATATATAGATATACCATATATATACTATATACTGTATATATATATATATAATATTTTCTAAAAGTTATTTTTTAATAATTATATAAACAAACTGTCTCCGATATGTAATGATATGTATAAATTTAATTATATATTTTAAATGCCTGTTATCACACACACACGATAGTCAATTAATTAAAGCGATTTTTTGATAAAAATTTTAAACATATCGTTCAGCAAATAGTTTTTCGCCGACAAATAAAATAATTAAATTAAATTTATATGTTCTCTCTCTCTCTCTCTCTCTCTCTCTCTCTCTCTCTTATTGTTGTTGATGTGCTGCTACTAATAGACGAAATTGCCATTAGAGAGAAATATAATATTTGTACTGGTGATATATGATACAGCAATAATATAATTTATATAGTTGTTTGAAAAAATGTCAAAACTATAGATGATGTTGTTATAAATTGCTACTATATATATATATATATATATATATATATATATATATATATAAATTTATATATTGTATATACGGTATATATAATATACCATATACAATAGATACACATTTTTCAGGATATAATTAAATTAACCCAGTTAGAAAAATTATATAGTGTTATACTATGTGTATGTGTGTGTGTTTTGTAGTCTATATTGGCTCTCATGTAAGTGAAAAATGTGAACCCATAGTGTATATTATATAATATATATATATATACCTATTATAATTGAATTGAATTGATGTCTATGTATGTATGTATGTATGTGTGTTTACTTTGCGCAATTGACAAACGCCCAAAACAATATTGTTTTAATATTATAATCAATAATTGTGTTACAATATATAGATATATACGATATATATAGTCTAATTCAGAATATTCTATACATTTTCATAATATATGTATATATTTTTCTGTATAGAATTTTATGATTATATAATATTCTGTATGCATTACAAATGCGGCAAATGATTTGCATTGCAGTTATATTTATATATATATACAATAGATATATATATTAAATACAACAAAGTAAACAATAATTTGAACATTAAAATCCTTAATGTTTGTATCAATTTAGGATATATAAAAAAAATTATATTTATTTGAGCTATTTTTTCGGTACATTGAATGTAATTTATTTTATATCTCAGAAAATGTTTTATTGATATAAAATTGATTAGATTTTTGTGTTATTTGACAGAAATTGTTGGCATAACACACACATACAGTCAAACTAGAAATACTATAAAATAAATATATTTATCAAACATAGAAAAAATATGGATTGAAATCGATAATAAAGTTTTTTAAATAAAACAAAACAACACAACAAAAATGACAAAACGGACTATTGGTAGTAATGGTGTAAAAGAGTTGACCGCAATTGATGGCCAACAACAACCATACAGTGATGACCATAATGTCGACGACCAAGACATGGACGACAACGACATGGACGACAATGAACAGCTAAAGCCGATCAACGGTGACAACAATAATGCAGCCAAAAATCGGTTTAGGCCTCGAGTAAAACGCCAGTCACTGCTATTGAAAAGAGGTGACACCGAACTGAGTATCGATCACTCGGGTGTCCAACGATTTCTACCGAAGTGTATGCACTTTGCTTTTGCCGATAGAGACGCCGAACATCTATACCGTGAATACTATGAAAATGAAAAACGAAGTGACTTTAATACCCTAATAGTGATCGTCTTATTTGTTAATGTAGTACTGTTCCTATTGTACTCACTGTCCTATTCATCCCGACATTTACCTCAGATGGCTGTACTATTCGTAACATTTGCTTTGACATTGATATCATTAGTGCTATGCCTTCAGCGAAATAGTCGCAAATCGTCGCCAATGGCCACTAGATTGTGGACAACAATACCATTTGTAGTCTGGACGGTACAAATGGCTCAGATATTCTGTGATGCCTGGATGTTTCCCATACCCGCCCAACCCACCGATTCATTAGCTTTGATACTATTGTATACCTACTCATGCTATGTTATACTACCGTTACGGCTGGGCATATGCAGTACATTAGCAGTAACGATGGCGTTGATACACTTCGTGTTGATTACTTGTGTCAGCGGCAGCGGTAGTCACCGACAAGATCTGTTTGGCCATCAGTTGGCCGCCAATCTCATTATATTTACCGGTACTAATCTATTGGGTACAATGTCTTTCTTTTTCTATGAAAGACAACAGCGAAGAGCCTTTCTGGAGACTCGTCAGAGCCTTGAAGTCAAGTTAGTACTCGAAGAGGAATCGCAGGAACAGGTATGACGACATCCATCAGATATATATATATTTATATATATATTATATTTTTAGATTATTACTGTATTTATTGCTTAAAATATATACTCATATCTATATTTTTTTATCTTTGCTTATATTAATATATGATATATATATACAGTATATGTTTATAATTAGTAATTTTATTAATTACACCATTATTTGTAGTTTTATATAATCTCTATATATATATATATATATATATATATATATATATATAGAAATATTATCTCTTTTTTTTTCTCTCTCTATAATTAGTTTTAGGTTTTTAAAAAATAATATTTTAGTAATTATTAAATTTAAATTAAGTTTCTGTGTCATTGCAATAATATTTTAAAATTTGATATTTTTGAATATTTATTATTTCCAAAATAATTTATTTTTAGGAGCGCTTATTGCTGTCGGTACTGCCCAAACATGTGGCCGCAGAGATACGCCAAGATCTCGGCGCTGTAGTCGAGGGACAGTTCCATAAGATCTATATGAGCCGTCACGAGAATGTTAGCATTTTATTTGCTGATATCGTCGGTTTCACTGCCATATCATCGACATGTCCGGCACCAGAGCTCGTCAGGACTCTTAATGAACTATTTGCCAGATTTGATAAATTATCGGATGTAAGTCTCTCTTTCTCTCTTTTCATCCCCTTTACATCCCTATCCAACAATATAGTAATTTGATGCTATATTTATAATGTAACGAAATTTGAATATAATAGAAATTTGTTATAATAATATTATTAGTTGTTTATTTTTGCAACAAATTAATTGAATTTTTTCCTATGAAATGCCTCAGTATTTATCATTTTTACCGCTAATACCAGTGTTAGTGTAGATATATATATATATATATATATATATATAAGTACAGTACTTATATTATACAGTATAATAAAATGGTTTTATACCAGAATGTAGACCTCATTAAATGCTTGTTATAATTGGCTCCGACTGTGAGCCTCTCACTCCTATTAAAATTATTCCGTAATTTTTTTCTGGCATTTCATTACAATTTAATTATCTTATATTTAGCTTTATATAAATGCGATACTTTCATACAATTTTTCTTATATATAAAGAGTATACAGACTTTTAATGTTATAATTAAAAGTTTAATATATACTGTATATGTATATAAATTATTTTCGTTGCGATATAATTATCAGAAATATCATCAGTTGAGGATCAAAATCTTGGGCGACTGTTATTACTGTATAAGTGGCGCTCCGGAGGAACGATCAGATCATGCAGTACTGTGCGTTCATATGGGCCTATCGATGGTCGACGCCATCCGATCGGTTCGGGAGCAGACAAAATCGCCGGTCGACATGCGAGTGGGCGTCCACACGGGCGGCGTATTGGCCGGTGTGTTGGGCCAACGCCAGTGGCAGTTTGATGTCTACAGTCGCGATGTCGAGTTAGCCAATAAAATGGAGAGTGGCGGTTTGCCCGGGTAGGTTTTATTTTAAAATAAAAAAATTATTTTATTTATTTTAAATTAGTTACATATAATTTACATATAAAACAGATCTACTTAGATATACAGTATATATATTAATATATATATATATATATATATATACATTATCGTAATGTATGCCTAAATTACAACTACAAAAAAAAATTAATTTTCTTTTATTTTTTAAAAAAAGAGTTTATATTTAATTTAACTTTTATTTGTCTGAGTGTGTGTGATATCAACTTTTTTTTATATTATATTTTATTTTTAGAACATTAGGTTTTTTTTAGTATTATTATTATTTAACTCATATCGTATATAAATTTTATATATAAACTTTGTATATATATATATATATATACTGTATATGAAAGACAGTAATGGTTTCAACAACAAAAAACGATATAAATTTAAGAAAAATCAGACTCAGAGGCAATAAAAATAACGGTAAAGAAAAACGGTCGGTGCAATCAATATTGTTGTTGTTGTAGTAGTTATATATACATATAAATTGAATGCCAAAGTTATCTATAAAAAACGGAGGCGATCTTTGAGTTATGAAGTTTAATACGATAAAAACGATATATACAGTATATATATATATATATATATTTAAGGTAATGTCTATTGAATAATAACTCAGACATAGACATAGATAACCCATAATAATCTATACTAAAAATATAACCATAGAATTTTAAGTTAGAATTTATGCTAAAAATTTATGAATTATGTATATATATATATATATATATTTATATATATGATATTCTGTATATATATATATTTAGTATACATTTAAATACAATGTATCTCTGTGTGTGTGTGTGTGTGTGTGACCTAAAAAAAGTTAATTTTTTTAACTTATAATTTTTACAAGAATTGCTGATGATTTGCAGTGAATTTTATATGAAATGTTAGGCAAAAAAACTCTTTGTATTTTTTGTGATATATATACTGAATTATTTTTTTTTGGTTAGATATACAGAATATATCTTCAATTTTTTGTGTGTTGTGCTCTGATTCTGCAAAATAGATAGTCTTTTTTTGATATTGAAGACTTAAAGAATACTAAAGAGTGAGTGAGTGAGTGAGTGAGTGAGTGAGAGAGAGAGAGAGAGAGAGAGAGAGAGAGAGAGAGAAAGAAAGAAATTGAGAGGAAATAGTATTAAAAGCTTTTTTCATGAATTTTTATCTACAAAAAAATACTTGTGTTTATTAATAGCATTTAGCGTTTTGCGTTCAAGAATTTATTCATATATATATTTTTAACATATTTTCTTTTTTTTGAATTAAAATTACAGTATATTTATATTCGTTGAGAAAATTTGCAATCATAAAGAAAATATATAAAAGTTAGTGGAAATAAAAAAATGCTTGAGTGAAATATAAATATTACTAAATCTCTCTCTCTCTCTCTCTCTCTCTCTCTCTCTCACTTTCTTTCTTACTCACCCACTCACTCACTCTCGCCCCTTAGTGTCTCATAAAAAATAGTAGATTTATAAACAATATTTTAAACGATAAATTGATGCCATTAATAGTTTAGACACTGGATTTATTTAATGCCTGTATACACAGTGTGTTTATCTATATCTGTATATATATATATACCGTATATACTGTTATACTCATAGACTACCATTAGTATTACACATATTGTATATATATTATACAATTTATACGTAACTTACATATAATACTAGTATATAATAATAGTATATACCCACATATATCGTATATAAATGTATATACTGTATAAAAAATATATAATATATGTTTTGCTATTTATTTGCAACCATTCATTTGTTATATCTTATTTGCGTCAAGATTTATATAGACTTTTAATACTAATTTATATTAATATCAGGGTTAAGTAAGGGGGGGGGGGGGGTAAGGCCAAAATACCCCCCCCCCCCCCCCCCCCCCTAAGATCGAGAAATTGGGATTTTACCCCCCCAGACTTTTTGACCAAATTGAAAAAATTGTCGCTTAAAAACGAGGAGAAATGACCCCCCCCCCTAAAATTTCGGCGCCGAAGGCGCCGAAAATTTTTTTGAAATTTATAAAAATTTTAATTTTAGTTGATACTATTTTAGTAAGTGTTTTTATGTTTATAATATTTATAAAAATCTAATTATTGATTAAAAATAGTTAAAATAACGTTAAAAGTCATCAAAAAATAACATTATTTTAATTAAAATAAACTAAAAAATTAAAAATTACCTATTTGTTGAAAAGAGTAATCATATTACAATTTAAATATAAGTTTAAGAAGTTAATAAAACAATAAATACTTATGTTTTTATTAATAATTTTTAAATTTTAAATAAAAAATTTAAAAATATTTTCAATTTTGTACTTAATATAATTAAACTTTAACGAAATTTGAGTTAAATAAGTAGTATTCAGTCAGTATTTGTATAAAAATAAAAATATATAACAAACTATAAACATTAAGTATTGTTTAAAAAATTAATTATGTTAAAAGTTAAAAATTATTAAAATACTAAAAATAACTCATAGTGTATCATTAATGCTTTTATCAACTATTTTTAAATCTTAAATACATTATTTTATTTTTTTTGTTAAAATTTAAGTTTTTATTAATTTTAAAAAATTTTTTTAAAAAATATTTATTTTTTGTTAAAATTTAAATTTTTGTTAATTTTTAAGTTTTTTAAGTTTTTTTTTATATTTTTGGAAATTTTACCTATTTTCCCGGGAATTTATACGGGAACTTGTGGGAATTTTATTGAATTTACATGGGAATATTCGGGAACTTAAGGAATTTTTAGGGAATTTTCTCTAGACCCCCCCCCCCCCTGATTTTGGATTTTTGAAAAAATTGCCGTTTAAAAATGCAATAAAAATCTTACCCCACCCAATACCCCCCCCAAGATTTTTTGAGAATTTTGTAAATTTTACCCCGGTCTACCCCCCCCTAAAATCCAAAACCTTGCTTAACCCTGATTAATATATATATATAAATGTATGGATATTACGTAAATATATATTCATGACATGAATTAAATTGTCTCTCTCTTTCTCTCTATTATTATTATTTTTTGTCTATTTATTCATATTTATTAATACAAAGCTCCACTCATACTGTGATTTGCATAACTTTTATTTAGTGTTAGAAAAATAAAACTTAAAGATTTTTTTGTTCAAATATTTAATGACATATTTTTACCTTTTATTTGCACACAAAAGATCACCGAAAGAGAAAAAAATTGTTTGACTCTCTCTCTCTCTCTCTCTCTCTCTCTCTCTCTCTCTCTCTCTCACTCTCTCTCACACACACACACACTCACTCACTCACTCACTCACTCACTCACTCACTCACTCACTCACTCACTCACTCACTCACTCACTCACACACACACTTACTATCATTTTGTCACTCACTCTTTGGTTTATATATACTGTATTTATTTGCGAATCTATTAAATGTTAAGAGAAAATTGAATCTTATGTTAATAATGGCAAACCTTTGTTACCATTTAAATGGATAATACGATTCAATACTAACCCACAATATAACAGAATATAAATCTCCTTTTCTTTATTTACACAATAATAAACTGTACTATAGTTCAACCAATTGGGAAATTTTCCCGGAAAAAGTTGAAAATTAATTAATTAGTTAAAAGAATTTTGTTATTTTTGCAATTAATTAATTAATTTTTTGGTTTAAAAGTGAAAAATGGATTTTTATTAATAAAATCTAAACATAACATCTAATTACTACTGTATGTGTGTTTGTATGTAATTTTTGTTGTTGTATATAATATATTAAATGTCATCTTAATTGATGATATACTGTACACTATTTGTGATGTATTTTATAAATATATAATTTTTTTTGGTGATATATTATTACAGGAGAGTTCACATATCAGAAAAGACATTAAGTTTTTTGAACGGCGAGTTTGAAGTGGAAGACGGCGACGGCGCCTCCCGTGACGAGAACCTTCGTATGGCCGCAATTAAGACCTATTTAATTGTTCGGGTCATCAAACCATATCCTGAAGGAACGTTAGATATGGTTCAACCTGTCAGTACAGTCGCCGCCGTCGACAACAATATCGACGACCCGACATCAACTGACGAGTCGACCAAATTGCGGCAAAAATCGTACGACAGTGCGGCAGCTGTTGCGGTGGCGGCAGCGGCGGCGGCATCGACGACCATCAACTATTTGGACGAAGTAAAAGATCCCGAAGAATATAAGCGACGTCTCTATCAAGAGTTGTTGAGCCGAGACGGAGACAAGAATGTCTCTGAACACACCCAAACATTTTCATTGCACTTCAAAGACGACAACTTTGAGCACCAGTACCGCAACAGTCGTGATATAACCAGTTGTGTGTCATTAGTAGGCCTTCCGTTGACATTGTTTTGCTATTTGATAGCTTACTTACTCGTCGGCGCCCCGTAAGTGATACATCGGGTTTATATAATCAAAATATTGTATTTTATATTATATTTCATTATTATTTAGTATTAGTATTATTATTCTCTATTAAATATTTACATTTACTTAAGTTTCTCTAACTATACAAATAATTACTGTTTTCTCTCTCTCTCTTTCTCTAGTCTTTTTTAGTTTAGTTTTGCAGCTATCGATAATATAGTATCATATAATTGCAAATTAATATTAATTAGCAAATATTAACAAACATAACACTAATATAATATATAATATATATATATATATATAAAACACTATTTTATTATTTCAAGGGATAAGTAATTATTGATTAATTTTATTTATATATCAAATATAATTAGCTGCTAAAGCTATTTAGCAATAATAAAACATAAATACAGTATATATATACAGTATATGTTTTATACATGTATGACATAATGTAATATAATATAATTTATATAAATATTTTATTTATTAAACAGTAATCATTTTTTGTGTGTAAAATTTTGTGTTAAAAATAGTGTTTTAATTTTTACTAAATATTATCCTTTTTTAAAAAAGAAAACCCGTTAAACTAATTTATTTATCATAAACTTATTTTAATGTTTATATAATTTATATATATTTTTAGGCGATTATCGACTTATTTGGTATTATTTTTATGCGTAACTCTATTGATAGCCAAAGCTGTCGTTTGCACGGCTCCTATAATATGCAATGTAAGTGTAAATATTATATATAAATAATCATTAATTTTAGTTCAAATAGTTATATATATATATATAAATAATATAAATTTCTCTCTCTCTCTCTCTCTCTCTCTCTCTCTCTCTCTCTCTCAAGTATACCCGAGCTATAATAATATTATTAATGGCCAAAAATTTTTATATTATGCACACATTAATGCCATACTCTAAATGCTATGGTGTTTATCACAGACATGTTTTGTTGTTGTGTTTGAGAAAATAGTGTTGTTTTCAAGAGAGAGAGAAAAAAAAGTATTAATATATTATATCATTTATATAAATAAATATGTGATTATATTTTATATGTATTAGTATTATATATATATATTAATATTAATATTATTTTATTATTAATAATAATAATAATTCAAATCCCCACAAATGGTTTAGTCATTTCCAAAGCCAATCGCAACGCTGTCACAAGCAGTCCAAGAGAAGGCATGGATCAGATTAGTGATAGCCGGCAGTATGATTATCATATGGATTACGGCCCACATTCTCGTCAATGTAAGTAATGATTTTGTTTTATTTTATTACTTTTGTTTATTTTTCTTTTTTTTAACCACTTATTATAATAAAATGAAAAGTTTTTATATATCATTTATATTGCATATAAACTAAAACGTTATAGACTTTAACGATTGATGACTTTTAACAGACTCTCTCTCTAACTATTTTCTCACTAATTCTAGTGTTATGTCTATTGAATGATTATTTGTCTCTCTCTCTCTCTCTCTTTCACTCACTTTCTTTCTCTCTCTTACTCTCTCTCCTCTCAACTCTTTTTTTTGTCTCTCTATTTCTTCTGCAGGTATTCTATCAAAAGGATTCACTGACTGAACAAAACATTAATCGATCGATACATACACTACTATCCAAACAACCAGAACAGCCCTCAGAAACAGTTGAAGCGCTCGGCAACGGCTACGATGACTATCCATTGCCACACTTTCTCTGCTATTTTAGTATTTTAGGCCAATTAGGTGTGACAGCTCTAACCAGAATCAGCTATTTGGTCAAAATGTTTATAATCATTGCTCTAGTCATAGCCCAGTGCTGTCTAAACGTTTTTAAATTAGACCTATCGTTCAAAATGTATGATAGGATAACATATGACAATAGAAAATACTTTTTAGGCCACGAATACTATCTTTCAATTATCATAACAACTATTGCCATCGCTTTATTTATAATCAATAGACAGGTTTGTTTGATTGTCGTTTATATATTTATATATACTGTATATCTATTTTTCTCATTAAAATGTCACACAAAATTTCAAAGACAAACACAACATTTTTGAAAATACTTGTCTGTATATACTGTATGTGTGTTGTGTTTGTCTGTCTAATGCAAACATAAAATCAAATTAAATGTCAAATACTTATTTGATTTGCAAAGTTTGAACTCATGTCTCGGCGACTATTCCTCTGGCAAAAGGATGTCGAAGAGCAAAAGGAAAAGGTGGCTGACATGAGACGCAAAAACGAGGCACTGGTCTATAATATACTACCTCCTCATGTGGCCATCCATTTCCTGGGCAAACGCAAAAATGATGAGGTATTTCAATCAGAAACAAATTGAATGAATGAATAAATGAATGATTAAATAAACACTTGAATAATGCCTAAACAAATAGCAGACTAATTAAAAATCTGGAGAGAGAATGCACTTAAAAATCACTTTTTCATATCATTATTATTATTATTATTTTATAGGAATTGTATTCAAAAAGTTACGATTCTGTGGGCATATTGTTTGCCTCAATGCCTAACTTTGCCGACTTCTATACTGAAGAATCAGTCAATAATCAGGGCTTAGAGTGTATACGGTTTCTAAATGAAGTGATATCCGATTACGACGCCCTACTCGATCAAACCCGGTTCGCTAATATCATCAAAATTAAGACGATTAGCGCCACATATATGGCGGCCAGTGGTATCAATAGTGAAGAATCATTACCAGCCAATGCTAGCTTTAAGGAGCGATGGTCTCATTTGGCACAACTAACTGAGTTTGCATTGACTTTAAAGGATACGCTTAATATGATTAATAAAGAAAGTTTCAACAATTTTGTCTTAAGAATGGGTATAAAAAACATTTAATCATTTAATCATTATTTAATCATTACTATCGAGTTATTTCATACATTTTTTGTTGTTGTTTAAGATAACATTTTAATTATAACAAATAGTTTTATTTTTGTTAAAAACTATACTACCATTTACTTGTGTTTTTTTGTTTGATTATCTCCAACTAAATATAAATAGGCATAAATCATGGACCCATCACTGCGGGAGTTATCGGCGCTCGTAAGCCACACTATGATATGTAAGTTATCTATTAGTCTCTCTTTCTCTCTCTCTCTCTCTCTCTCTCTCTTGCTTTTGAACTCCCATTTCCCATACGTTAACACCACTCCAAACTAAACGCGCCTTAAATTACTTATCGATTATTAATTTATTTTTACTATATATATATCAATATATTACATATACAATATATATATTTAATGTACTCTTTTAGGTGGGGAAACTCGGTAAACGTTGCGTCCAGGTTTGTCTTGTATTTTGTTATTTATTATTATTTTATATATATATATATATCTATTAGAAAATAACCTTGGTATAATAGATAAAAATGATAATGTCTTTTTATTATTTTATTTTTGGGTATTGGTAATTATTCTAGAAAATTTGCAGACATTAAAGTTAATTACACGCATTTTTCATTTAGCTGTATTCATGTAAAAGTATTATTGTAGTATATGTTTGCCATTTAACCCATTATCTAATGATGATATTTAAGGGCCCCATTTGAAAGCAGTGTACTGTTAATAATAGTCATGAATTTTATTTTTCTAACCTATAGTTTAGACTTAAACTATGACATTACAACTATTATCTCTCACTATATATATATAATATATATTTTTGTAGATTCCTTATATTATTGACAATACAATACATTTTATTATTAGTAGTATTATTGTCAGTTATCGTCAACTTATTAATAATATATATTATAATATTAATATTATTATAGGCTTAAGTTTTATCTAAATAATTTATACTATAGTTTTTAATTATAATTTGTGTCTATGTGTGTGTGTGTGTGTTGATTGTGAAACAAATTTTTTTGATTAGTATAATGTAAATAATATATAAATAGTATGGCTCACTAATGCATTATTAATTATAACTTTATATATATATATATATATATATTGTATATTTTATTTTATATATCATAGGATGGAGAGTACAGGAAAAGCTGGTAGTATTCAAGTAAGTGTTAATTTAATATTTATTTTTTGATTTTTTGACAGCACTTGTCATCACACTTGTGGTTGACATCAATTCATACGAGAATATTCTTGAACTTAAATTCTATAAGTTTAAGTAAAACGAGTTTATAAGTCTAAAAAAACTTTTTCATAATATTATTATTAATATTAATAGTAGTGGTGGTAGTAGTAGTAGTAGTCGTATGCTAATTAGCAAACTATATCATACATTACTAATTAAATTATAAACAAATTCATTAAAATATGTTTACTAATATAACTTTAATTTAAATTATATTTATTTTACAAATAAAATAAATTATTTTACTCTACGTGTATGTATTAATAAAAATGTATAATTATAATTATGCAGTATTATATATAATTTATTAACTATTGTACAGTAAATATATATATATATATATTGAAATGATATAATAGATATAAAATTTGTTATTATACATTATATAGAGTCTATAATTTATAAGTAACATTATTATTATTATAGCAAGTAATTTATAGTAATTGAAATTTATGGTCATAAAATAAATAGGCGACTCATTAATGATCAATACATTCAATACAATAATTTAGATGTTTTTTTGTTGTTTGGTATCACTGCTCTATCCGTGAAAATTGTAGCCATTTTTATAGCTCAGAGAGAGAGAGAGAGAGAGAGAGAGAGAGAGAGAAAAATAGCTGTAAATAAAATATTAAATATATTTTTTTCAATAAATATAAAGTACAGATAATAAATTGTTGTTATAATTTTTAATGGATTTTTAATGTATGCTTTTCCACATATAAACTAAACTCTTAACACTAATGTAAACACAAAATATATATTTTTTAAAAATTATTGTTATGTTTGGATAATATGGTATTAATTTTTGTTTGTCTATCGTTTAATTTGATGGCCAGGTAGTCGAAGAGACAGCCCATATACTCGAAGAGTTTGGCTATACGTTTGAACAGAGAGGTCTGGTGACTGTTAAAGGAAAGGGTCAATTGAAAACATTTTACTTAAAATCGTCGCCAAACAGAAGGGATTCCTAATATTATATATAATTTAATGGAGTCGTTGACTAAAAAATATAATTTTTGTTTTTTGTTGTTGGATTCATTTGGTGATATATATATATATGATGTGTAATGCCATTGATTTATTAAATCAATTTACTAATTAACTGATTTATTTTGATCACTTCTACTACTACTACTACTACTACTACAACCTAACCACTCCAGTAGTAATAGTAGAGAAATAAAAGTCAAGTGATTTAATTATATACGAGTCTTGCAAACGAAAATCCTCTTTAGATCACTATCTCTCTCTCTCTCTCTCTCTCTCTCTCTCTCTCTCTCTCTCTCTTTCTTTCTTTCTTTCTTTCTTTCTGATCCGTGGATTAAAAACACAAAAATGTTTTCAATGAAATAAAAACAGCAAAAAATAAAAAAAGTCTCATTTTTGATGATCTCTTTTTTGTCTCTCTCTCTCTCTCTCTCTCTCTCTCTCTCTCTCTCTCTCTTCTTTATTAGACTTTTTTTTTGTTTTTTATTATTAAATAAGATTTTTTAATATTTTAGTGAATTTAAATGGGTTTTTTATAATTAAATAATATTAATAATAATTACGGCAAACAACAAATTATGATAATTACAACATTAATACTAATAATAATTTTATTAATGGAGACAATTTATAAGGATGATGATGTTGATGATAACGTTATTAAAAGTATAATAAATTTTAGACATAATTATATCATATTATAAAAAAATTAAAATATTAAAACAACAAAAAATTTATATATGAAATCTAATATAGAAATTCCTCAATCAATGAAAATCTAATATATAATTAAATTGTTAAATAAATTCTAAGTTTATTTCCTGCCAAACAATACACGTAAATAAATACCATAAATACCACCAAATCATTGTAATTAATATTTATTATATCTCATTATTTATAAATAATATAAATATATATGATTTTACTGATGATATTATATATATATATTAAAAAACATTGCATTTTTATTTTGCAAAATGCACACATCATTTCAAATCATGCATATTATCACTTATATATTATTGTTATTTTAATTGATTATTATATTATATATAATATGTTAAAATTGATATTTTATATTTATTGATATAAATTATATATATTTATCAAAGAGAATTTTATTATTTAATAATGTTATTTTAAAAAATTGATATTTTAATTGTATAAATTTATTGAATATTTAGTAAAATTTAAATAATAATATTAAATAAATAAATACCAATTGTTAAGGTGTTTTAAATAAATTGTTTAGCAATTATTATAAATAATTTTTTTTATAAAAATAATATTGTATAACAACTAACAACACTATTTGCCTATTTGTTAATTTAAGCAAATATTTAAATACATTATAATTATTAAAATATTGTAAATTATTTTTATGCCATAATTTATAGTTATAATGAATTAATAATTAATAAATTATAATAATAATTTAAGAAATTTGTTAATAACTCATAAACTTAATGATTATTACGTATGTGTGTGAGTGTATGTGTGTGAGTGTATGTGTGTGTGTGTGTGTGTGTGTGTGTGTGTGTGTGTGTGTGTGTGTGTGTGTGTGTGTGTGTGTGTGTGTGTGTGTGTGTGTGTGTGTGTGTGTGTGTGTGTGTGTGTTAGTGATTGAATACAAAGTGATTACAATAAATGGAGCAAAACTTTTTATAACTAATTTATATGTATATATCATATGATTGACTCATTTATTTCGATGACAATACATACATACCAATCAAGAGAGTAATTTATATTAAATATTTATAATTATAACTATAAAAAAATTATAAATATTTATAAAGGGTATAATTATATATATATATTTTTATTACAATATTATAATTAGACAATTACTTATTCTAACAATTTATTTATTTTAAATAAAATAAATTAATTCAAAATAAATTAATTTCTAGTCGTTTTTATTTATTTTTTTTTTAAATAATTATATTATTAAAAATCAATTAAATATCAACAAAAAATTATTATTATCATCATTATTAGAAAAATAATAAATGTATTCAAAAAATTATTTATTATTTTAAACCACATTTAACAAGTATTAACCCGTTTGAAAGTTTCTCGTAATATAATATCAAACCAATGACAGCCATTATCCAGCAATAAATCGGGATTTCATTTATTATTACATATGAATGAATGGTTATTATTATTATTATTATATATATGACTCATATATATATATATATATATATATATATATATATATATATATATATATATATATATATATATATATATATATAACATTATATTTATTTATAAGGATATGATTAGTTAAATAAGTAAAAAGTCACACATAACATTAATATTATAAATAATAATAATAATAATAATAATAATAATAATAATAATAATATACATAAAAATTTATACATGTATTTAATATTATACGCTGCATTAAATTACAGTACTATTAATATATTAAAAAAATTGTATTATATTTTCTGTATTGCATTTGTGCCGCAATAAAAAAAATAATATGAATAGTAATAATGAAATACACATTAAATTAGCCAAATACTCAATTTTATAACTATAATGATAATAATGCTAAAAATAAATTTTAATATATATATATATCCTATATTTATATTAATAATATTTTTTTAAATGATTGTCAATAATTTTATATATATTTATAATATAATATAATTTATATATTAATAATATATATAGTTTTATATAATGTATATACATATTATATATATAATTGTACATTAATTTGAATAATAATAATTATTTTTAAAAATTTATTTGAACTAGGTTACAATTATAAAATTACAATTTACAATTAAAAGTACAATTACTGTATTAAATAGATATTTTTAATATATATATATATATATATATTTAAAAAATATCTATTTAATACAATAATTTGTATATTTAAAAAAAATTAAATAAATAAATAATTTATTTTGTAAACCAATTTTGCACTTTTAATATATCATAATATCATAAAATAATAGGACAGCTCATATTGGTGTTTGATTATTGCAATTATTATTATTATTATTACATAAATATTAATAATATTTTTCACAATTACCGGTACTTTAAGTATATATTAAGTTATACTGACATCTAATGAGTGATAAAAGCGAATCAAAAAAATATATAAAAATATAAAACAATTTTCAAAAACAAAACAAACAAATCGTTAGATTAGATGATGAAGTGGTCGCTGAAGACTTGGTCTATCAAGTGATCAACAATTCAGTTCCCAAAAGAGTTCATACGTCTTGTTATTATCCATCCGATTGATTGACAGACCGATAGACAAACAATGGCCGACGCATTGAACCAATTGGTAGCGCCGACCGGTCAGCCATCGATGACCGGCGGCCCTCCGTCACAGCCATCGCCGCCGGCGGCCCCGAACATAGCCCTAGTTTGTCGATTGGGCGACGAAACCGTACAGGAAATTGTGGCCAAAACTGGCGAACTGTTTCAAGCGTTGCGGGCAATGCCGCCGCCGAGTGGACCGCAACAGCAGCTGATCAACGCTCAGGAACGACAGGTCCGGACCAAAGAACTGCTGAAGACTATCGAGTTTTTCTTTAAACGATTGAGAAAATCGTACGAAAAGTGTAACGAATGTTTGTCGGCCATGGATTTCATACAAATCGAATCCGTAGTACCGATGAAAGCCGACGGCCAGGACTGTGGTGGACACGGAAACATCAACAACAGCAACAAACTGGACGATAAAAAACAATCAAATCCTAAAGCCAAACAACTGGAGACCGAACACCAGGATCTGGTGGATCTGTTATTGTTGAAGAATAGGCAAATCAAAGAGATTATCGATAATCTTCGGGCAATTGTCTGGGAAATCAATACAATGCTTGCAATGAGACGGCCGTAATGTTTGTGGTGACCGATGAGGAAGACAATGAAGAGTTTACTGAATCATTGCTGTTGTTGTTGTTGTAATCAATCAATTGATCTAACATTTTATATACACATCACTATACAGTATTGTAAACTGTATATCATATAAATTAATTTATATATAAGTTTATATCACATTTTATATCATATTTTATAACTTACCGGTATATAAATGAGATAACAATTAATAACTGACAAAATTGTGGTTAAATTAAAGTTTTTTTTTTAATTATAATTATTTTTTTTTATATATATACTGTATAATTACTGTCTTAACATTGAGGTGTTTGGCACTGTTGACAATCGCTCATCTCTTCCCGGTATTCCTCCACTTGAATGGTCAGCTCATAGATACTAAATTGTTTCCTAATCTGTTGCGATGCCATACTTAAGATTTTTGTCGGATTTTGACCCTTGGCTATCAAATTTTATTTTCAAGATAATTGACATCAATTCAAGTTTTTATGTGTGTTTAATGGGAGAGGGGGTGGGGTTAACCTCCTCGATATGATTGGATTATTATTATTTTGTTTGTTAACTTACCAATGGCCAGATGTGTGGACAGTGCTGTCTTATCGAGACTGAGTGACCAGATTCGCAGATTATGGACCTTAAGTACTCCGGGAATGTCGAATAGGGTTCGCTGTACTTCTAGAAAGTCGACGCCACGGGGTTTGCCTGTAATTTTTTTAGAGAAACAGTCGATTTTTTAAATAAAAATTTTTTAAGTATGAATTTCGATTACAAAGTTTTACTGATAAAATCATAAAATAATAATTTCTAATTAATAAAAGCTAAAAACTTTTATAATAATAATAATATAATATCAATAGTATTATATTGTTTAATAACTTTTTATATATATATTAATAAATATATTATATTTTCGAGTATATATATTATCACAATTGATAACAACAACACACAAAAAATAGTCAAATATGTGATAATATATATTAATAATAATAACTTCAATTATAGATACATATTAATTGGTGATTACACTAAAAACCTAACCAAACAATTACTATAATATAATTTAATACTATATATAACTTGCCTTCCATTAGGACGTTGAGGACGTCTTTAATTATATTGAATGTTGTGATCAAAACCAGTGCCGAGAATAGGAACGTACAAATCGGGTCAACGATTCCGTACTCGGGTTTGAAATATATTATCAATGCGGCCACTAATACACCCAAACTTTGAAAAAAGTCGCCGATAACGTGTATAAATGCTGCCTATAATTAATATATAAATTTATTAATGTATTTATAATACCCGATATATTAACCGTTAACAACAAACAAAAAAAACGGTTATTAAGATATTATTGTTGTTTACTAGACATACCCTAACGTTAATATTTTGGCGTTTCTTGTGACTATTCTCGACATCGTCATCATCATGTGAACCATCTTTTTCGTGGTGATGATGGTGGTCGTGGTCATCATGACTATGACCACCACCAACACCACCGTGACTATGACCGTGAGGTACGCCTCCTATTTGTAGTGAAACTCCCATTCTATAGATTGAAATAGATTATTATTATTATTATTGTCGATCAAAGAAGTTGGGATCTAATGGGGTGTTATTATATACTGTACATAATATTGACGATAACACCGATGGCGGCCGTAATAAGCATAATGTCGGCCTCGATCTCATACTCTTTGCTGATAATACGTTGGACAGCCATAAAACAGAGTATACCAGTGACCACCCAAATCATTAATACCGATGTCAGTGCACCGATAACTTCGGCCCGATGCCAGCCAAAGCTCATACGACTGCTGGCCGGACGTGTCGCCACCCATAGAGAAAACAAACTGATCATAAAACTGGCAAAATCGGTCAACAAATGTGCCGCATCAGTGGCAATGGCTAAACTGTTGGCCAATAGTCCGCCAATTACTTCGATCAGCATAAATATCAGACACAAAATGCTTGCAACGATCAGCTTTCGACGGGCGCTGCGATCGACACCGGCATCGACGCTGCTGTCCATTGAGTGACAATGTGACCAATTGACCGGTTGTTCAACAGGTATGCCATCCTTTTTGCAGCAAATCTTTTCATTGTTGCCGTGACTGCAATAAACTATAGTCCCGTCGGCACCGGTCGTTGAATTTGCTATAATACTATCGTATGAGACAACTGTCTCTTTATTATTATCTCTTAATGAACTCAATCTAAAGAAAAATAATTTTTTAAAAATTTATTATTAGTAATCAATTATTACTTATTATTTGTTTTAGTATTTTAGTATATTTAGGATTTTTAAAACAATATAATATAGAAATATAAAGTAAACAAAATTATATAAAACTTTTTAGTAACTTTTTATTCACTTATTATTATTATTATTACTTACAATTGAGTTTTTTCATTTTGTACTCCTATTGAGGTCATTTTATATCTATAAATTTATAATATTATTATTAATAAATTAGTAATTATAAATTAATTAATAAATAATTATTTAGTAGTAAACTTGAGGATTAGTTTTGGTTATTAAAAATAAAACATTTATTTGTTGGAGATTTATAGGAAAAACTCCATAATATGACTTAAATTGTTATCACAATTTCATATACATATTATTTATTATAAAAATTATAAGTAAAAATTAAGTCGAAATAATCAATACTAAAAATAATATTCACATAAATATCTTTAATTAATTAATATATACTATCGTCTAATGCAATGCACACGTCTCTCAAATTTTTAATAAGTATTTCAATTTCAACAAACAATTTGTTGTATTATTTTTATTAATATTAATATTATTAGACAATTGGTATTTATTGCACTCAGTCCTAAAAGTTTGTAATAATTTTTGCGATAAATTTATGTGAAATAAATTTATATTATTTATATGTCTGAAAATTTCTAACCATTTTTCTTTTAACTATTTTGTTTCAAAGTAAATATTTATTATTTATAATTTATTAAAATTCATATTTACTGTATATATACTGTTAGAAAATTTCATTAAACTTATCAATGTCTACAAAAAAATATGATTCTCTGTGTTATGTAACATAAAACTTATGTTATATAAAAAATATTTTTATTTGTATAAACTTTTTAATAAATTAACATGCACACATTTTATAGTATTAATTATTATTAGAATTAATATATATATATATATATATATATATATATATATATATACATTGTATATATACATTATAAATTAGATATATATATATATGTATATATATATATATTTCTTATATTGGATTCACGTAAAATGTTTTATCAAATTTTAATTTTGAGATATATTTTTATCAATTGTTTACTTTAAGTCACTATAATAATGATAGGATAATAGTGTATATTAATTGTAAATTTTTATTTAAAAAATTATGATATAACACATACATACAAAGTACAGTACAGTTATAATTAGTTTACTTATTAATAAGTTATTTAATAGTATACAGATTATAATTTATATATAATATATTTTTTATATTGGATATAATTTTAAGATTAAAATTTCAAGACATCAAGTCTATGTATTTCTTTTAATTAAAAAAACTAAAATAAAATTAGTTTCACTAATCAGAGAGAGAGAGAGAGAGAGAGAGAGAGAGAGAGAGAGAGAGAGAGAGAGAGAGAGAGAGAGAGAGAGAGAGAGAGAGAGAGAGAGAGAGAGAAAGTTATATTTGAAATGTAAATTTAGATTTAATTTTTACATATGTTTTAAATAATCACACAAATATTTATTTACAAAAATAAATTTTGTTTTAAGATTTAGTGTCATAAATCTTAATTATATAAACTATTCATTCAATAATTTATAGCCAATATATTATTATTGTATAATAAAAATTTGTATGCATAAACAAATATTAGATTTACAATATATATTATATAATTTCTATAAAAATATTATCTATAATTTTAATGTACTATACAGTAAATAATATTATTAGTTATTTATATTAGGTTTTTACTATACGTAATATTGTAATAAAAATAATCATAAAAACAAAATTCCCAGTAATTTCCATTACATACTGTTTGTCTATTTTGTTGTCTATATATTTTTTAGCCACTTTTAAAGTTCAACTTATTTTGTTGTTTAAATTTTGTTTATCATTTTGTCTGTTTATACATGTAATACCGGTTAACCAGTAAATGCAGTTAATTTTAGTGTAATTATTAAATAAAACAAAAAATAATTCATAATTAAATGGTTGAATCCCATATATGGGCTTATCTTATAAGTCACACATACTTATAATATTAAGTTTTATTTTATTTTTTATTTTTGAAAACTAAATCATTGTTTAGTTTATTTCTATACAAGTTTTTTTCTGTGGCTAATATTGTTTTATTATATGATATATTACTTGAATGTTATAATGACATTAAAAAAGATTTTTTTAATGTTGAAGTTTATTAATAAACTTCTTTTAAAATATAAAATTTTTATTTTTAGGGAGTAATTGGGTCGACTTTAGTGGTTAATTTAGGTACACATTTGTTGTTTAGTTTATTTTAAATATACCAATTAATTATATATGGTATATGCAGTATATATGATATAAGCTACTTGTTCTCATACAATGATTTTCCAACTATAAAAAAATTATATAAAAATATCAAATCCTATACTAATAATAACTAATAAAATCTCTCTCTCTCTCTCTCTCTCTCTCTCTCTCTCTCTCTCTCTCTCTCTGAAAATTGCTTATAATTTTAAAAAGATTTTTTTTGGACAGAAATATTTTGATTGAATCTTTAAATTATTTTTTGTTGCATACATTGAATACATAATAATACAGCAAATAATACTTAATTTCATGGACAGTAAGTACTACACACACACACACACACACACACACACTACAAGTATTTTCTTACTGTATATCAAATTGCATTTCAATTGATAATAATAATAATAATAATAGTATAATAAATATAAAAAACCAGTTGATTATATAATACATCAATATATTCATGTATGGGATAACAACTACAACGAAAAAAAAATTGTATTATAATATTAACACCAATAATACCTGTAAACTGAGTGTCAATTATTTATATACATACATAACCACAACCATAGCAAAAAATTACTGCTATTATTATTATTACAATATTATGTAACTTATTATTTTGTATAGCATTTTATACATATATATATATATATATATATATATATATATATATATATACATACAGTACAAGTATAGTACTTATTATATTACAAGTTATATTAAATGGTTAAATAACATAACAATGTTGTTATGTAATGCATTGCATACGAGAGTATTGTATGAATGTATGTATGTATTAGAGACTACAGTGTATAGTATAGTGCTATTTGAAAGACTGGTATTTTGTATGTATGTATAGTCAGAGTCAGACAGTCAGTCAGTTTGTGTACTAAATAATACTAAACTCTAATAGCATTACAACCAAACACTTCCCCATCACTGGACTGACTGAATGAATGACAAGACATATATAATATTAATATATATATCCCGACAATAATAGCCAAATATGGTGGCCATCAATGAGTGTTGACACCCGACGGAAGCGATGATAATGATTGACAATAGATTTAAGACACCATTAGATGATAATATGAAAAGAAAAGACAATGCATTTCTCCATTAGTGACACTCAACTCATTAAAGAGCAAAACAATTCATATGTGGTAAGTGTTTGTTGTTGTTGTTGTTGTCGATGATTATCATAATCTGATCCCAATCTATGTTTTTATCCCAATATATATCATATATAGACATACAGTATTGCCATCAATGGTGTACATCACTGTTCGTTAAGATACAGACAATTGTTTAATTTTCACCAACAGGTATGAATCAGATGATGATTGATGTCTTGTTTGATAGTTTGATCATCAGATTTAAGTGATTTATATATTCATAAATGATTTAATATTAATTAACAATTATTGATAGCTGAAGAAGACATTCGGTACCAATAGTTTGCCATTGTTTCCGCCGAAAAGGTTTCTTCCGTTGACGGCATCGCAAACTGAAGAACGAAGGGCTCAGATCGAGAAATACATACAATTCGGTAATAATTTTTTGTATTATTCATCTATTGTTTGTGATGTTTATTATCACCTCAATTGGTTACCAACTAATATAATTAGACACCAATTAGACAATTAAAATATGAGACCAAATTTTTATTTTACTAAAATCTATATTTTTTGCGGTAATTATATTTACCGTTAATTATGTTATACTTAAAACAGTTAGTCAAGACCAGAGGATATCAAACAGTGAACTATTCAATGGATTCTTCCTAAATGGTCAACAAGAGAGCCAATCGGTGGCAATAGAGGAAGTGATTCTGGATGTATATCATCCGAATCTGCACTCCATTAAAGTGAAAGTGTATTCAACGGATCGGACGGATGTGGTCTTAGATGCTGTGGCAAAGTCTCTGGATTTGTCACCGCAATTGGTTCCCTATTTCAATCTATTTGTTGTCCAACGATTGGACAGCGATTGTATTCCCAAACGAAAACTTCATAACTTTGAGTCACCTTATCTAACGATGAAGACAATGAATTCCGTGGACAACAATCACGTTATTATCATTAGAAAGTCTTATTGGGATCCGGTTTTCGATGACGATCTCATCAGCGACAGGATTGCCATCAATGTTCTGTATTTGCAGACATTGTACGACATCGAGAAAGGCTTGATTGAGGCCAACAAAGATATCCGACGACAGTTGTCTTCACTTCACGCCAAAGGTTCCAAACAAGATGTAAGAATTTTTTTTAAAAAACAAAAATTGGATTTTATTTATCGAAAAATATTTTACCACTTCTTCTTAAAACTTATTATTATTCGTTTGTCGTTATTATGTCCAGTACTTGCAATTGGCGCGAACTCTCAAGTATTACGGATATATACACTTTCAGCCATGTTTTTGTGATTACCCGCAAAACAATACTCGAGTATTGATAGCGGGCGGCGGTAGAGAATTAAACCTAAGAGCTTATACACCATCGGTTAGTACCAAAAAAAAATTATTTCATTGATCTAAAGATTTCTAATGATTACCATAAGTATTGATTATTATTAACTTTTTTTTGATGAATTTAGGAACAAATGAAAGAATATAGTTTCCGAGTAACTCGTATCCGGTGTTGGCGATTGACCACTTCATTGCAGGACAATCTGAACGGCTGTGCGCTCAATGCCAACGGCAGCGACAGTAATGGTGTTGGCAGTAGTAGTAGTAGTAGTGGTGGCAGCAGTTGTCAAACAAATAGTAGTACATCCACTACAAGATATGAGCTTTCATTTGAATATCTTCTAAGTAAAGACCAATTACAGTGGATTACAATAATCAGTGATCAGGTATTTGATTAAAAACTAGTGTTATTTTTTTAACGATACTAACGATTTAAATCAATTTTATTAAAAGGCTATTTTAATGAGCGTTTGTCTACAAGGAATGGTCGAAGAGTTGCTAATGAAAAGAAATGGTAAGAAATTGTGTCGTCAGGATATGACACACAATAGTGGTTGCGTTAACGGGAATAATAATAATAGTCGAAGGGGTTCCTGGAGTTATATGAAACGAGACGGCAGTAGCCATCAAATATCGCTACCGAGAAGTGTGTCCACTGATACTGATCTGACAAACAATTCAAGTGCCGCCGACTTTCGTAGCCGAGTGAGTAAGTCGTTGTCTTCTTCTTCATCGACGGCTTCTTCTTCTACATCGCGTACCAACAGTTCGCACTCCAATGGTTTGCCTGTAAAGTCGCGACACTTTGTTGAAAACGATGCCTTCAATGGTATCGGTGATATCGGTGACGACGACTTATAAAAAATAAAGTCAAACCATTTGTTTTATATATTAACTAAATGATAATTTTTGCATTCAATAACTGTTGGTTTTAAAATAATGTAAGAGAGAAAAACAAAGTATTTTTTAAATTAATTTTTTAAAAATATAATTAGTAGGTATTTGCGGCCATACATTACATACAGATGCAGACACACACACACACACACACACACACATACGGTACATAAAATTATACATAATTTACTGTAAATTTTAAAGGTATTTACAGTAGTATATATCCTTGAAAAATATCGACAAAAATAATTTTAGTTTTTTTTTTTTAATAATTAGTTTAGATCTACTTATTTACACACAATCTTACAAAGATTTTTTAAAAATGTTTTTTATTTTGAATGAAAATTTGGTTCATAAAGAGAAAAAATAATGAGAATATATTTTATTTTCTGTGATTTATTATTATTATTTACATTACATTTTTTTAAACAATATTTGCCAAATCAAATAAGCGTAGCTTTTTAATTAATAAATAAGTAAAAAAACAAAAATGCTTGTAAAATACATTATATAATTTTATTTAATGTAAATTTCTTATACTGTATTTTTTTAGTTGAATTTTTTTATTTTATTTGTAAGCAATTCCTTTAATAATTTTTTTTCAAAAAATAAATATACATTTATATATTGACGATAATAATAATATATGTTGTATATATATATATATATTTAAAAAATGACATTAAATTATTTATACAAAACATTCAAAAATAATCGCATATTTAATATACGTAACAGTTTTTTTTAAAAACCGTCTTCAAACCGCTTCAAACGATACAGCCGTATCGTTGCCCATATAATAGGGGCCCTCCTTATAGAAAGCACGCAATTGGATGACCGCTTCTTTGGTAAACGATTCGCTTATGAACGGCGAACCAACCAATTGTTTGACAATCGAGTATTTGGCTTCTTTGCCGTGTTTGGTGGTCTCAGTTGATCTGTCCAATAGGTATTCAAGAAAGCCGGCCGTAGCGGCCAACTCTTTCTGTCCCCAACTAAATGTGGTCACCACTCGGATGCACTCCATAGCAGCCAAACGTAATTCAATGAACGGTTCTTTAGCTATATGAAGAAGTACTAATATTTTGTTGTCGTTCGGCGAAAACAATTGAAACCATTTATAGGAGAAATTGGTACTCAAATCGCTATTATAGTCGGACTCATTCAGTTTCAACAGATTTGACAATCCGTTCAATGCTCTCATCTTGTGTTCAGTACTTCCATTTGTCAAGAAATTATTGATTGTCGACATAAACACCTTCGATATATCGTTGTTCTTATCAACCATTTCTTTGCCGGTATTTCTATAGCACATAACAGCAATACCATCGATGGCACAAAACACTAGAGATGGATCCACATCAGTCAACAGTGCTTTTAATTTGGTCAATACTGAGGGATATTTGGCCAATATTTTCGGATCACTTGCAGCCAATGTTGCGACTATCTTGACATAACCCGGTATCAATAGATTAGCAAAGATATCGCTGTCACTGGTGTCCAAACAGCGTACAATTGTCTTCAATATCTCCGACGATTGAAGATAATCGTTGCCAAAAGTGGTTGCACCCAAATCTGTCAGTATTTGCAATATATTAAGCGTCAACAGAGGATCAGTTTTTGAGCAGACATTGAAATCGGTCAACAAGTTTGCCAAATGGCCGAAACCTTCGACTTTATAGAAATTGGTGTGCGATGTGCTGGCAATGGCCACCAATATATCATATACTCTCATCTGAACGATATCACTGACCGACTTTGTCACGACCAACAGTTCGTGAATGTCTTTCTCGAAAAATTTGTCGCCCAATGTATTAGATTTGGCAATATTCAGGACAATTGATCGGCAATGTTTGGCAATGGATGTCTGCTGTTTGGCAAACAATCGGATCACTTTTATGAGCACCAAATGAACATCGATTTCCGTATTTAAAGTATGGTTGAGAGCCAACTCGTGAGTTAGAGATCGGTCCAGAGTTCGGAGCCATAGTTCGACAAACGCATCATTTTTGGCGTCCAAACCGTTGACAATGTCTTTATGCAAATTGTTTAGTATGTACTGAGCAGACAGTGTCTCAAATACAATGTCAAAGACACCGGCAATCACATCGGTATTTGCATTGTTTTCGGCGTTATTCAGTTGTTGACAAATTTCGGTAACATTTACCTCACGAACAATGGTCTCCATCTGCGAGCTGTTAACCGACGCCAAGTATGTCTTCAACTGATGCAAAACAGCTTCGCTATCTTCATCCGAGGCATTGTTGTTGGCCATCAAATCGTTGACAAGTTTGGCCACATTTGGAGGCGATTGATCTGTCATTATTGCAGTCATAGTAAGCACACAATTATTATTAATACAAATCAATTCAACTTAGAGTACAAAAAAAGTTTTGAATGATTTGCAAAAAAATATATTCATTATAATAATCACAACAACAAAGTCAATGTTATGAATACACACACAGATATTGTGTTACAAATTTCACATAAAATATATAATCCCTATTGCTTTTGGGGGTCAATCCTATTGTTAAATCAATACGTTTTAATTCTAACTGAATCACTGCAGTGTGCGGTCCGTAACGTTGTTTATGACTAGTTATATATGTGAAAAAAATCACGTTATGTTTACTATTATTAATACTAAACTAAATCACTGACTGTTATATATGACTGACTACGAGATGTCTGTATTGTTTGCAATGTTATAGTAGTAGTAATACAGTACTGTATAGCAGTGTTGTTACCAATCAATGGGATGGTTAGCTTTAGGGAAGAGCTGTATATTCAGTGTTATTCTGTATGCCATTCACTGACTCAGTGCTCTCTTAGGACAACACATATTGCTATGAGAGTCGATATCTTTTATATTATTAATACCTAAACAGTGTTTTGTAAACTCACAGTACATAACATATCAACCATTTATTTAATGTCGTTGTCGTAGTTGTTATTGTGTTTGTAATGACCATCAAATGCCATACTATATATCATAGTCGCCGATCTGTCCACTAAAATAATATCGCCGGGTGTATAGTCTATCGGCGCGCGTTTCGTCTCTGATGGCCAAACATTGTCTGGTCAACTGATCCATTTTTTTTTAATAATTTTTCTTTTGGTGTCCACTTTGTTGTTGTTGTTGTTGTTTACACATACCGTACCAAAAAACAAGAGGACATTAACCAAAACCATACCATTTATCATATCGTCACACAAGTGTTGACTATAAAATTGATATCAAATTATGTATTATTGTAATCATTTGGTCGTACTATTGGTAGTCCTGAGCCTATTGTGGCCGACCATCAGTGCCCAACATAACAAGGTTTGTTGTCTGGATGTCCACCACTAATATATTGATAATATTATCATCAGTTTTATGATTATGATTATGACAACAGCGCCTCTCCTTTCTCTCTATAACTGTGTCTCTGATGTGATGTCAAGTGATCTCAAAGAGCATCTAATGATATGATTATCATTTTATTATTATTATTATTATCACATAATTATTATTATAGTAAATACTAGTTATTATTACAGTATTATTGATGAGATATGTTATTGAATGCAATGTCAGTGAGTATTACGCTATTAATACTAACAGATTGTATGATTTTTTCCTAATCATATGTATCGCTATTATCAAACAATTCATATCAATTGGTTGTATAGTTTGTTTTGATAGACTTTGAGATTTTATTAATATATCATATTATAATTAATTAATTATTGATAACATTATAATTATTTCAGAATCTGTATATTTTAAAAAAACTGAATATTTTTTTTTAATTATTAGTTTTCAAGTTTTTTTTTATTCAATGATATCATATTTATATATATTTAATTAATTAATACATTAGTTGATGAGTTATTATGATTTTTAGTCACCAGATTTATTTGCTAACAATAACAATTAAAAAAAATTGTTAGTTTAAAGTTGTTTAATGAGAAATTTATTATTACTATTAGTTATTTTTATGGTTATATAATATGTTGTTTGAATTGTGTGCACACAGAAAAAAACAAAACAAAAAAATGTTTGTCATTTGCATTATATACCAGTTTTTTAAAAATAATATTTTTTTTGTGTAGACATTTAAAAAAAAAGTTTTTTACCCTTATATGTGTACTGTTGCTGTTGTTATGTTTATTTTATGATTATTTAACTTTTTTTCTTTAATTTCAAACTAAAATATACTGATTAAAACTTTTTTAAAGTAATTATTGATTTTTTTTATTAAAAAAAATTATTTATCGAGAAACTGTGAATTTTATGTGTAATTTTTTGTTGTTGAGTTAAAATGTAAATGTATATAAAATTTTATGCTAATTTTATGAGTATATATATTGATTATATTATGTATTTGTGTTATAATTTATATACATTGACAAACATATATACTGTATATTTACAGTACAGTATAATTTTAAGCAAAATAGGTTTACATTGAAATTTTTAATGAAACAATTTTCGATACACACGATATTATTGCTGCAAATTCTGGGAAAAAGTAAAATAAAATAAAGTAAATGAAAATTTTTGTGCCGAGAGTTTTAGCTGTAATTAGTTGCTGTGAAAATGTTTGCCAATTTAATGAACAATACGTTTACTTTTGTTTAGTATAATAACTAAACATTTGAAGAGAGAGAGAGAGAGAGGTCTTAGTTTGTTTGGTGTATTTCACTTAAGACGACTGATAGAGGACAGGCAATAATGTCGATTACTTTTTGAGTTATGGTTCCCAATAAATGTCTTTATAATTATATTGAGCCCAATATTATTATACATCTCTCTCTCTCTCTCTCTCTCTCTCTCTCTCACACACACACACACACACACATTAACAATAGATATACCGATGCCTTTCCTAACAACCCAAGCAATACCTTTGGTTGTTTGTGTGTGTGTTGAGTGCCATAATCAAGGGCTAACTGTGTTTAATTGATACATGTCTTCAGGCAACTCCATACCATTGCCAACAATTTTTGAGTGAGTAAGTGATTGAAAGAAAAAGAAAGAGAGAGATGCCTTGTGGCACAAAAAGCGTCCTTTTGGTAGGAAACTCCACTGAAAAGGCACCGACCGTTTCAAAAGAGGCCTGAATTACCAGCTGAAGGAAATAGCAATCTCTCTCTCTCTCTCTCTTCATTGAAATTTCGCCAAAAAATTTTTAAGTCAATGGAAATGGCTGTAAGTGTGTGTGTGTGGTGTATGTGTATGTCAGATGTGATACAACTGGTGAACCATCTCTATGCCTTTAGCCGCAAGTCGGGACCCCCTCTGGTCCAGCTATCCTCAATGTCTGTCCCCCTCTCTATCATTCTCTCTCACACATACCAAACCCATGCCATACCATACCATACGTGTGATCCGCATTACTCTCTCGTGCACTTAATGTAGTGTTGAGTATGTATACACTGGTATAGCCATAGCATTGCATATGTCTATTGTTGTGTTGATCCCCACCCAATGGTAACTCTCTTGAGTACTACTCCTCCAGTACTCCTCCTTTCCTGTATTTTTATAGAGGCATTTGAAAAGCATTTTTCTGTCCAAAAACTCAATACTCTTAATACCGCTTTTATAATGTATATATAGTACAGTATAAAAGCTTTGTACACTAAAAACTGTACGTCGGGTCATAAACTGGTTCGTTGTACTATCGACTCGGTTAGAGAGAGAGAGAGAGAGCACATACGGTATAGTAATACCGGGTATACTCTCTCTCGATTGTCGACACACACAAACTTATGCTCCAAGTGCTGGCACACTGTAGTAGTAGTGGTGGTGGTGTCTTGCGATTAGTATGGAGATGGCAAATGCCTGTGCCGTTAATGTCTATTTAGACACTGGCAGGCAGTCCAACACTATAAATATATATCTGTATTCTGTATATCTATACACGACTAACAACACATTATATACTGGGGGTATATATAACTTATGTATGTGTTGTTATCATTGTGAATGTTGTCTAAAAATCTGACTGACATTTTAATTTTTAGGTTTATTGTATAGACATTAACACACAAAGAGCAAAGTCTCTCTCCTTTAACATAACAACACCATACATATCATTACATATACAGTACAGTACCAGACAGGCCTTCCGATTAAAAATAAGTAATAAAAATGTTTTCATATCAGCCCTCCTTTCATGTTATTATTGTTATAAACCAAAAACCATATACATATTCAAAGCGTGTATTAACTAAACATAACTTTTAGTTTTATATCATCTCATAGGATATGCTAAATATAAAAATTTTACGTTAAATACACTAACAAACATATATTGAACCACACATACACATCAATTACCCCAACATTTTTAGTCTAATTTGAAACCCATATTTGCCAATGGATTTTTGAATTTCTTTTATTTACTTTGAATTAGTTTTATTACTACTATTATATGACATTTAGTTTTATACACTAACACAACATATAACAGTATTTTACATACAAATTTTTTTTTCATTAATACCAGTTCAATGATTTATGAAACTAAAAGCAAGCAAATTAATGGTACGATTAGGATATACTAATATTTTGGGTGGTATTTGTGTTGAAGAAAAAAATATAGTAAAAATTTATGATTGATTTATATATATATATATATATATATATATATATAATATAATTTATCTTAAATACTGTAATTATTATAATATTAATTTGTTTATAAGTTATATTAAAACAGTATATTTATATATAATTTATCTTAAATACTGTAATAATTATAATATTAATTTGTTTATAAATTATATTATAACAGTATATTTATATTAATAATGATTTGTCTATTTGGAGGCGACATTCAAATTAATTAAAATAATCTGTCAGTTGATTAGTGACATCTAATTTTTTGTGACCTCAATTGTGAACATTTTATTTCTATGTATATGTTTTTAATTTATTATTTATCAAATGACATATATATATATAAAATAAAATTTCAAATTATAGAGAAAAAAATAATGTGAATTGAAGCAGCAATAATTTATAATGTGTAATTTATTTTATGTTATAATTTATAACTTATAAACGATAAAGTGATATAATATATTTATATACATTATATATATTTTCTCTATATTTAAAAAATAACTTTTATTTGTTAGATATATGAGCTATCGATACCAACAACAAAATACAATGTGTTAAATAAAAAATATATCGGCAAAAAAATAGTTAGAAAGTTATTTATATTATATATTATTTATATATCTTTTTATTTTGGCAATAATAAAAAAATTTTGAACGACTATATAATATGTTTGTAAACTATTTATGTTTTTTGTTGTTGTGTAGACTATTTTGTAGTAAAATAAAACCTAAAAGTAAAGGAATGCACGATTCCGGCTGTATATATGTATGTGTGTTTGAAACATACAATTACCGAAGCGTTCACTACTACTTTAGTATAATAATAATAATACCTACCATTCCTTATTTTACCATACCTTTCCCCAATAGCTAACACACACACACATTGTATATGATACTACTTGCAAATACCTACCTCAGTGTCTCTCATAAAATACTTGAGAGAGAGAGACGACGGCATATGTATTATATACTCAGTTTAGTAGTTATTTCTTGAAGAGAGAGAGAGAGACAGTGAAATTGTTTTCTTTAAGATTATCCCCCACTATATTCCGCTTTCTTTTATGTATTATATATTAGTAGCGTATATATGACCACAAATACCACAAATCCATTCACTTATTTTTTTTGAAGTAAAAATAAAGTAAAAACATTTCAAACAAAATATGTTTTCAAACAAACAATCATATATATTATGGTATAAATATTTTTTTGTCAGAGAGAGAGAGAGAGAGAGCCTTAAGCAATATATAGCTTATTAACTAAATATTTTTATTTTATTTTTGAAATAAAAGGCAAATACATATTGATTTTTTTTGCTATTGAATTTTATTTATTTATTTTTTAATGTTGAAATATTTTAATTGAGTCGGCTATACTTTGTTGTTGTTGATTTGTCTAGTGTGTGTAATTTTTTTGTAATTTATTATTTAAAATAAAAAAAAATTTAATAAAATAAATCAAAGTCTATGTGTATTTATGTAGAGAAACAGTAGTCTCTGTATAGTCTGTATTACATATAATATTAGTCAGAGTATCTTAATATAAATATTTTTAAAGAAAATTAATGATGAATTCAGATTTTTATATATACAGTAATCATATGGATATGCAGTATATATATATAACTACTGGTATTATCTATATATTACAGTATATCCTCAAATATAATTTATATATAAATTTAGTTTAACTATAATAAGTACACTAAATAAGCGCACATAAACTAAACTAAATATATAAAGTGTTTAAACACATGTTTAAACGGCATCCACTGTTGTTAAGACTCTACTACAGTACAGTACTGTATATAACATGAAAATGTAGTTTTTTTTTATTAATAGATTTAAAGTCTTAAATCTTTTTTTTCTGTCTCTAACCATATGTTTATTTTTATACACTTTTAATATATCCTATAGTTTGGTACACCAACGTCACCGAAAATCAAAAGTAATACACACATAACGCACACTAATAGTAGGGCAAACGGTAACAATAATAATGGGGGCATCTATTTCTCGGACATACCACTCAACGATGATGATGAGGGCAGTGCCGACGGTCCCGACGTCGACGACTTAGAGGAAAACGCCTCGGGAAAGGGCGAAGACGACGAAGACAGCAAACATAGTTTAGATAAGGAGGGCTCCGGAAGCAGACCCATCATCAGCGGTGGCAGCAGTGGTGTTGACAGCGATGATGACTCATCTGACGATGATGAAGATGATACGGATCTGGAGCTCGGCTCAGGAGGTAATCATCTTTTTTTGTGTTTATTATGACTAACAAATAATATGGTTAATAAAAAAATAACACTCAATATATATAAATGCTTTCTTTTTGTTTAGACGATACATCATTATTCATATCATCATCAACTGAGAGGCCAACAACGAGACCAGACGTTACCAAACCATTGGTGACGACGACACCGTTGCAAGACTTTAAGGTTTTTATTGATTTTATTAATCTTATATTTATTTGTTATTATCTTTAATTTAATTTTTTGAAAAAATTAATTGTTACAGCATAAACTTAAGGATCCAATTGAAGATCCGATTAACAATAGAGTGCCTACAATACCACCAGTAATGGTATCGCCAGTGGAGACGTCGACCAGATATACGGTGGTATCGTCGACACAATGGACACCGTCGGGTAAAGATCACGATAGTGATGGTGACGACGATGATGATGTCGATGATAATGATGGCGGCGACGATAATAATAGTTTAGGCAATGAAGTGTCGATTATGGGTCACAAACAGATGACGCCGGCCTCGTTCTTTGCCCGACCCGGTATTCTTGCAGGTAAATTGAAAATTAAAAAAAAATTGCTTATCGAGAGACTAATTGGATCTATTTCTTTGTTTTTTTTCTTGTCTCACATATAAACAGCTGTGATAGGAGGGGCTGTTGTCGGACTTCTTTGTGCCATTTTATTAGTTATGTTTATAGTGTACAGAATGAGAAAGAAAGACGAAGGCAGTTACGCTTTGGATGAACCCAAACGCCAAACAGTCAGCCCATACGCCAGGGGCGCCTCCAAAGAGTTTTATGCCTAGAAATAAACCCCAATATATATATATATCTAAAAAATTATTTAATTGGAAATTAATAATTTTCAACAACAAAAAACTAGACATTTAATTAAGTGGTGTTATTTTGATCCTACAATTAATGATAATAATAATAATTGAAGACATTGTTGGTGTTCAACTCAATTATACTGAAACAATACAATACAAACAAACAAACAAAATTAGACAATGATATGAACGACCAATTTTTTTAAAAAAGAAAAAATAATTATTTGTTAATGTGATTACAAATTGTGTTGAGACAAATGTCGTCAAAACTTTTTTTAAATTTTATTTTATATCAATGTATTCAACGTTTTGGGAGATATTTGTCGCTAATTATGTGTTTTTCGTCATCACTTATGGTTCACTATTATTACTACAACTACTACTACAACTGCTGCTAATACTACTACTATATATCAACATAATTACTAAATTGGATAACATATACATTGAAATATTATGATAATAATAGTAATAAATGGATTGTTTTTTTTTTTGTAATTTCATAAATGATGCAAAATCAGCCATAAAGATAATAAATTATAAATAGATGGAAATTATTAATTAATATATATATAAATATAATATTGTATAATATAATATTATTATATTATATATATTCAGCTAAACTTCTATTATCTATTATTTAAATCATTTTGAAACCACACACACACACACACAAACATTTAAGCCTCAAATATATATATATATAAATATATATCATTTTTATTGTCAAATACTTATAACTACTTTTTTTGTTGAAAAAAGACGTCAAGTGCCCATCGATGCAGCTATTGATCTATTGATTGATTGATTTTATATGTTTACTCTAATTGTATTATTATTATTACTATTTTTTTTTATTTTCAAACGTTTTATGATCTTTAGGGTTTTTTTAAAAAATAGCGAAAATATCAAATTTTTTATAACTAATAATTTATTTTCAAATTAACTAATAGAGATTATAGTTATTATTATTAGATTAATTAATGATAACACACTCGCAAACTTTCATATCGTATTGAAAAATATCAAATTAAAAAGCTAACAATTAGTCCAAACTTAATGAATTAAAAAGAAAAACTAAATCATGAAAACAATTATCAAATTTATTACTAATTATTTAAAAAAAACTACATATATTTGAAATACATTCCAAAAAATTATTAAAAAAAAAACATTTTTATATTAAAATAGTTTTTCATTATTTATATTTTAGAAATTTAGACATTTTTTCCAATCAAAATTAATTATACAATTATAATAATTGAAAAAATATGATTTTTTTCTAATTTTGAAATGTAATTTGTATGTAATTATGCAATATTTATAGAGTACAATATGTTTTATACAATTTTCACATAAAAACAATTTGAAACTCTGAAAACAAAATCACTTTGAGGTACCAAAAAAATTAGGTGCAAATTGTTTATACAAATAAATAAATGAATAATAGTTACTAATAATAAAGAAATTAAAAAGTAATAATTGAATCAATAAATTATAATTTGATTTAATTTTTTTTATTTAAAAACATAGACAAAAACTTGTTAAATATAAATAAATATATATAAAAATAATTTATATGATGTGATGTCTATACACAACAATAATTGCTATAAATATAATTATTATTAAAACTCCTTTTGTATTTATACTCCTGTTTTTCTCTTAACTTATGTTTTTTAAATTATTATTATTTACAACAATGTGTATAATAAATATTAGTTTTAATTATCAATAATAATTTAAAACAGCCATATTTTTAAAAAAAAAATTAAGTTGCAATTTATAATTAATTAAAAACAAATATTAATTTAATTCTAAGTTCTAGTCCTCAGAAAAAAATTATTAAATACTAAAATGTGGACTCAAATTATTTCATAACTTTTTTTTACAACAATTATTGATATATGACTTTTTATTTATCTTTATATGTAAATTATTATTATTATATAAAATATATTATTTGACTCAATTGTTTTTTTGTTTGTTTGCATATATTATAATTTATTTGAAACAAACTAAACTAAAAAAAAAGTAATAATTATTTTATTTATAATAATTTTGCAGCTTTTTATTATATAATATGACAAATTGTTTTTTGACACAGTTTTTATTTGTTACTTGGTAATAATAATAAAAAATTATTATTATTATTTAAAAAATCACAATTCAACAAAAAATAATAATAATAAATGTGTAAATAATGAAAATATTGTGTGAAAAAAATAAAAGTAAAAATTTTATAAAAATATTTTACCGAAAAAAATGTTTTGTTTGATTGAATGTTTTTTTATTGTCATTTATTTAAAATTTTATTGTTCATTGAATTTTGTTTGGGTATGAGATATTTACTCCTATTGTATTAATAATAATAATAATCAATTTATTATTATTATTACTAAATATTTGTTTAAAAATAACAGTCAAATAATAGAAGAGAGAGAAAAAAAAATACAATTGAAATCTAAAGCCCCAGAAAAACTGTTTGCTTATACAGAGTACTTACTGTCCATAAAAGGATTGCAATTATATAATATTGTATTACATTATTGAATGTTGTTTTTAAAAAGAGAGGAACGCCTATTATTTATTTTTTGTTGGCACTACAGGTACCGGTATTTCATATATATATTTATAATTTACATTATTTGATCATCAAAACTATTTTTAGGTAAATACAATATAATGTATTACAGTTAATGCATTATTGTTTAGTTATAAATGTGTAGTAATTTATTTTAATTTTATTTTTTTCAATATAATCTTTAATATACGGTAAGTATAGTCTCTCTCTCTACTAATAAACTGTACTTTTAATATGTCTAACAATACCGTTGAGTATGAAAATATATCATTAATAAAATTATTAGTTAATTTCATTATTATTTTTTATTATTAATAAAACAAAACAAAATATAGTAATATACATATTTTATCTATTATATAATTAACATATGATGATAGTATTGAGCAATGTTTTTATATACAGATATATAGTGAAAATTCAAACCCTTGTAGTATATTATATATTATATAATATATAATAATATTTTAATATATAATATATTTAATGCATAAATTTAATATTATTTAATATTAATATTTTTACAGTAATAATTAAATCAACTTGAATTGCTTTTATGGGTATATTATACCTGTACAGTACATTTAAAAGCAATTTAAAGTTTGATTTAATTAATATTACTAATGAATAATGTTATATAGGATACTATTAATATATTTACGGTATATATTATATTTTAATTCCCATTAAGTTCAAAGTTTCTATAGACTATCTTAAAGATTAATATTAAAGTAATAACTCATATATTAATTTTTATCTAAAAAAAGAGTTATTCATTTCATGGAAAAATTATTATTATTTTTGTCATTCAATAATAAAATTTCTTCATTGAACTAAATTTTCTATACATACACACATAAAGTTTTATATATAAATACTATACTGTTATAATATATTTTAAAAATCAATCAACATTTACTTTTTTAGATTTTTTGTTTTGTTTATTTTAGTTAACAATTTTTGAAGTTTGATATGTTTATTATTATTAATAATATAACAAATTGTGTATTAGTATTACCAATACTGTACAGTATTATTATTATTACTATTTCAAGTCATTTCTTAGTAATCCTAATTGATTGCTGGAAATAATTAATTAATAAAAACTAATAAAATTTTTCAAAAACATAATTTTTATGACCTTAAAAATTACACCAATTTTCTGTAGATAAACATTAATCGTAAATCTCAATTACTCAGATTGATTGCATATTTTTTAATTAAAATTAATCGATAAAATAATTATACTGTAATTAAATGATATAAACAGACATATCATAATCACGACAACAACGACAAAAAGTTTTAAAAATATTTTTCAATAATTAATTTATTTAAAAAAAAAAAATAAATTATGTGAATAAATAAAATTCACTATCATTATCGTTAGACTAAATAAATTACTAAATTAAATTAAATTATTAGGCATAGATAAAGATATATATATATATATATATTGTATAAAAATATATAAATTAATCTAAATTATTATTATTATTATTATTAGCGAAACTATTATTATTATTATTGAAAAGTGTATTAAGAAATGAGGCGCACGATAGCCGACAGAGACCAGACTGAGTGGTTGTCAATAACCAGAGACATGACGTCAGGTTTGGGTTCCAGAAGACCTAAATAATTATAATACAGAAGTCAACCGAAAGAGAGAGAGAGAGAGAGAGAGAGAGAGAGATTACATAACAAACATTTAATTAAATAGTTTAAGTGATGAGAGAAAAAAACGACAATTTTGTTTGTTTGTTAATATATAATATATTATATATCATTCACACCAAACAAACAAATTAATAATAATATACTGTAGTAGTAGTAGTAGTAGTAATACATACTCTATTGATCGATAGGATGGGATAGTCGCTGAGTCGCTGGTATTGCATATGTGTTGGCAAACGGATACGATTTATCTCTTCAATAGGTATGTCCTTCAAGTTTGACTAAATAATAATACCAAGAAAATGATAATAAATTATTTGATTTAATTAAATTAATGTTTATTTTTTTGTCTGTCATTAGAGATGTTTATATATCACATCATTAATAAAATGTGACATTAAATTTAAAATTAATTATCTAAATAAAAAAAAATAATACCAAATCATAGTCGTTGAATACGAGTCCGTATTTCATTGAGAAATCATTGTACGATCTGAGAGGTAATTCATCTTCAGCTATGCCGATGTCCGTCAAGATTTCATTTTGTTTATTATTAGATTTCTTTGATTTGGGACCACTTTTTTGTGATTTTCCTGTTGTCGTTGTTGTTGTCGTGGTTTGAGTCAATGGAAGAACAGTTATGTGATAGAGTGGCTAAAGAGTAATATTTATAAAATAAAAATTTAATTAACATTTTTGGTTACAATGTTCAACACAATTATTATTTTGTCTGATCTATCCGTACAATCCTATCGTAGGGTTTCCTTTTAGGATCGGCTTTTAGTTGAAAATCTGGGAAAATAGTGGCCTCGCCGGCCGCGTCAACACTAGCAGTGGCCAGTGTCCACTCTGATACTGATAAATCCTATAAATATAAATAAATTTCATGTAAATAAGATTTTTTTAAAAAAAACATTAATATTAATCATAATAACTGTTTTCAAATACAAACCCAAACACATGTTTTATGACAGTTCAGACCATTTGCACCGAAATTTTGATAACCAAAGTCTTTAAAAAAGACATTGTTTTGGAAACCTCTGGAGATTATAATTACCGGTAAAACAAAATAATAATAATAATAACGATTAGTATACTAAATATACTGTAATCTAATCTAAAAATATATCCCAAAAAATCGGACGGAAATAACATACAGATAACAGTCGTCGTTTGCTAAATACATTCCACTCCATTGCAAATGTGTGGCCACGGATGTAAACAATCCTTTCTTGACGTTTGTGATTGGAATCACTAATTTTTTTTAAATAACAATTGAAAAACAAAACAAATAAATCAATTGAATTCAATCAAAAAAATAATACAAATATGATTAGATTTTTCATCAAATACCAGTATCTTTGATATTCCACAGTTTGGCCGATCGATCAAAACTACATGAGATTAGAAATCGGTCGCTCGAATTGTCACACCATTTGATCCGATTGACAGCCGCGCTGTGAGCCAACCAACTGGTCAATGGTCTTAATATGGTTTGACTGGGATTTTGTTCGACTATTAGCAAGGATGAGACAGTAGTCAAATCCCAGATTGCTATTACTCCGCTACCATAGCCAGCGGCTACCAAACGTTGATCATTGGATTTGATCCATGAAACACATTTGCATATTGTTTCCTCATTGCCAACAGAACTACCGGTTCCAGGTGGATTCAATATGATAATTGGTTCGTTATAGTACAGTGTATAGTCATATGAATTGTCAAGCGATTGTGGATATGGTATACTATGTATTCGTACATAACCATCACCGCAAGCCACAGCTAACAGTCCCAGACGAGGCAATGAATCTAAATTAGTTAAATGATGGCCGGAAACTATTTCATCCCATGTAGTACCGCCGGGACACCATTCCATGTCCCAAACCATTCCGCAACAGTGAGCAATACTGAAGGCTAATCGTGGTTTGATTGACCCATCAAATTGTTTGACTAGTTTTCCGATATTCCAGATCTGAATTAGTCCGCTCTCGATATCAGTATCATTGAGTGTATGAGTTGTCTCCCAATTCATGTTCGATGCAATAGCCAGAAACTGGTCACTGTCGGTAACACTCAGGGGTACAGGGCACCAGGCGGCCGACCAAACGGGACCACCGGCGTAAAATGTTACGCTATGTTGACTGGCGTGCGAATCAAACAAGTTCAAGAGTTTCCATGACTCCTCATCATCGGTAGTTGTCTTGAATTGTGCCGACACTTTGGGGTTCGGTATGTAAGTAGAATGTTCCCTGAAAAAATTTTAATTAAAAGTTTTTTTTATCAAACATTGTAGTAGTAGTAGTAGTTATTGTTGTTGTTAAACAACAAATTACTTACTCTAAAGACAGGGGAGTCCAGGATTGCATTTGTGGCACATATGATGCAAATGACTTTTGTCTATAGAATCTCTCGTGGCTTTCAATATAATTGGGAAAATAAATTAAAAATAAATAAATTATAATATCAGATACGGTAATCAAAAAAAAAAAAAATACTAATCAGATTATTATTATTTTTATTATTATAAAAAAACATAACTTACAATTCAATGGCATAGCTAACGGTTCCGATTCTTTTAATCTCATTTTTAGCAAATCTTGTCGTTGCTATCTCTTTATAATTTTCAATATTTACGACAACAAACTCTTGTAAATCACTATCCAATTCAGTGGCGGAAGTCTATATAAATTTGTAATAATAATTGTTTTTGTTTTTTATAATTACAGATAATTAATACCTTATGATTGTTCCAAATGTGTTGAATAATGGTTTTATTTCCTTTTTGTGCTTCAAATCCGCATAATTTACATTTCCATAGAAATTTGAATTCAATTCCACACCTTTGATAGTGATACTTGAGTCCATCTCTTGTGGTAAACTCTTGATTACATCCCTTATTGAGATAAAAGAGATATATATATATATATATATACAATATTGATTCAATATTGATTGATTTTAAGAGAGTGTAACTAATGTTATTAAAATACATACTTTCAGTGGACACTTGACTTTACCAGCCTTAGCGACATCATAGGTCCACGTATTGTCTTTAGGCACTTGTCGTAGAAAATCTTTGACCGATAGCATCAAATCACTCCATGTGCTCAATATCTTTCTTAACATACTCTCGGCAGTCATTTTCGAATAATTAGTTTCTTTAGTGAGTTTTTCTTTAGGTCTTTTAGTTTTTATCTTTTGTTGGTTTTCCTCCTCTTCTCGGTTATCCTCTTCTTCTTGTTCGGTCTCTTCATCGTCAGTCTTACCATTCCATTCGTTGTCAGTATCGCTAAGACTGCCGCTTATGATAAGCTCTCCTTTTGTACTCTTTCTGATGGTTTTCGAGGCTCTGGAAATAAAAAACAAAATTCAATGATAACTACCGATAACTTTCAAGAGATATTTTATTTGTATATTCAATGAACTACTTTATAGCAGACTTTCTCTTTCGGCTGTCTATTATCTCATTGTCCGTATCGTCGTCACTATCTTCTGGTTTGTTGTGTGTCTTCATATGCGATACCAACGAATTCTTCTTGAGACGTCTGCCACAGATATCACAATCGGTTGTCAATTCGCTCTCCTAATAGAAAAAAGTCATATAAAGAGATCAATTAGATTTGGAAATCATTGATGATATTAGTATCAAATAAAAAGACTAACACTTTTGCCGCACAAATCCCAATGCATTTTCAATCCGAGACCACTCTTGAAAGTACGCGAACAGCCGGTGTTCTGACATTTTAAGACTTTCATCACTTTTTGGGCTTTGATCAGTGCTTTGATGATTTCGTTTTCGGTAAACGGTGTCCTCTTGTCGTCATTGATGCGGGCCTTTAAAAAGTCAAATATAAATACCGGGAACTGTTAAAAAGTGATGTCCTTTTTTTAAATATCATCTTTAATTATATTATATTACGAGTCCATAATGTATTTTGAAGATATGTTGATTGATGTCATCGTTAGTATCAAAACTGTCCGTACATTCGCTACATTTGAACAGACTTTTGGTCATCGATTCCTTCTTAATATTCTTCTTCTTCCTCGTCGTCGTTGTCGTCGTCGCTGTTTTCGTCGACCTCTTTGGCCGCTTGTTATCGTCGACAACACTGACATCGGTAGCCGTTGTCGTCGACTCTTTGTTTGGTCGCTTTCGTGGCATTTGTTATCTACTATAGTATATTATCACCAATTGATTTGATCCCAAACATTGACCACACATTCATAGCCTGTGTTTCAATAATAATATAAAAAAAACAAAACAAACATTTAGTTTGAAACACATTCACAAATAACGTAACAAATATTTATTTACTATTAATAATGTATAGAAATGTATAGAAATTTTGTTTTGTTTTTGTTTACATAACAAACATTACAATTAAAAAATTATTTATTTATTTGTTTACTTAAAATTGAATTTCAATAACAATGTTATTATTTGTGAGAAAATTATTGTCAATTATATTATTATTATTATTATTATTAATTAAATTCAATGATATAAGTTGTTTGGTGGCCATCGATGGTGATAATGATGTCAATGATTTTGGTGAAGACAACCGATTGTTGCCAACCATTCAATTGGTTTTATTAGTTCATCCGTTTAATAAAGCAAATTATTTGCCGCACACTTTGGGATCAATTGAACAACAATTATATCCGAAACATCGGATCAAACTATGGATTTCAACGGAACAGTTGCTGGAGTTGTCGTCGACCGATAAAATTACTGAAGACATGATTGATATGAATCAGTTGACAATCGATATGCTGAAGAAGTGGATTCATCACAACCGACGACATTATAGTGACATCGAGTTAGTATTGGGACGACGTTATCAACCCATTGATGAAGAAGTGTTACCCGAAGTCGATGGCTATAGATATTGGACTACTAGTCGTTTTAAACTATTAGTCCAATTGAAGACATTGGCAATGAAGACGGCCCGACAAAATTGGTCACAATATGTCCTATTCATTGATTCGGATGTTATCCTAACGAATCCAAATGTATTCATGACTTTATTGACCACTAATACGGATGATATGATAGCCGTGGCACCGATGCTCTACTCGTTAGGCACTTATAGCAACTTTTGGGCCGGAATTACCGATAAGGGTTACTATAAACGAACCGATGACTACATACCGATACTTGAAAGACAACGTATCGGACAGTTTGTCGTACCGATGATTCATTCGTGTCTTTTCATTAGTTTAGTACACAAGAAGTCAATGAATTTGACATTTGATTCCCGAAATATTATCAATGAGTCGTCGGTTATACCATTTGACGATATCATAGCATTTGGCAAATCGGCTCAACTAAACCATATAGATCTCTATGTCGACAATCAACAAGTCTGGGGTTATATACCACCGCCACTTGATTTAGTCAACCAATCGTTTGACTCATTAAAACAAGATCTGATTGATTTAGAATTAGAATCACTAATCGAAGGATCAGAGTTTCCCATTTCTTCAGCACTCATATCGTATGTCACTAATGAAGAAAATAGTGATACATTAAATGTGGATCAGATATATGTGATTAATTTAGTCAGAAGAACTGAGCGACGAAAACGAATGATAAAATGTTTAAAAATTTTAGGCATCAAAGCTAGCATTTGGGAGGCCATCGATGGCAAACAATTGACTGATGAGATTATTCAGGCTAAAGGTATTCATCTAATGGATGGTTATTTAGATCCGTATCACAAAAGGCCGATGACTTTCGGCGAAATCGCGTGTTTTCTATCGCATTATACCATTTGGGAGGATATGATTGGCAAGAATTTGTCGACAGTTATTGTTCTCGAAGATGACGTCCGATTTGAACGAAATTTCAAGAATCGTTTGAAACAACTGTTATCACAATTTGATTCAATTAGTTACGACTTTTTATATTTGGGTCGAAAAATACAACATAAAACTAATGAAACAGTTATTCAAAACGGTTTGTTTGTTGAGCCCACCTATTCTTACTGGACTATCGGCTATTTGATTACCAGATCGGGTGCACAAAAACTATTGGACACCAAACCATTGGAACAATTGATTCCCGTCGACGAGTTTTTGCCAATAATGTATGACAAACACACTGACCAGTCATTGAAACTACAGTTTCCGATACGTAATCTCAAGGCATTGAGTGTCAATCCATTGCTTATACATCCAACACATTATGTCGGAGACGATCAATACATTAGCGATACTGAAGATTCAAATCATATTAACAGTGGATTAAATACAAACCAATTTATTAATGGTTTTCATCCAAAACATACAGAATTATAGTTTAATTGTGTATTTCAATCATCAAAACCAGTCATAAATTTCTAATCATTTAGCTATTTATAAGTCAACTTTTTTTTAAAGAAAAATTTATTTAATTAAATACTCATATTTATTAAATGTTTTATGGGAAAAATATATTGTTTTTTTTTGACAATTTTTTATAGTATTTAGTCATATTGTACTTAACTAAGTTCTGGCTTGATTTACAAAAATATTTATATTAAAAAAATAATTAAAAACAATTTATTTACAAAACAAAATAATAAGTCATAAATAAAAACAACAACAAAAAAAGATTTTTATATTATATTAATATTATATGCAATATTTAAATATTAATAATTGTAAATTTGAATTGAAAAAATCAATTGAGATTTTTTTTTAAATAAAAAAATAATTAATGAAAATAAAATTTGAAATAAAATTAATAAATATAACTGAAAACAATAAAATAGAAAATAAATATATCATTAAATTGAAAACAATTAGGTTTTCTTTTTTTTGTTGATCAATCAATTTTAAACATCGATGCATTTTGAATTGGTTTGAATACATTTTTGTAGTGTTCATAGTTAATGTTACCTCCGGGCCAGTAGGTGCATATCATGGTAACACATTTGGTCGTATAGTTTTGAATGACAGAACATCCCAATTCAACAGATCCGAGCCAAACAACTTGAGTGAAATGGTTGATCAGTTTGTCTTTGAATTGTGGAAATGGGTTTTCAGTTTTGTAGTTATAATATTTCAATTCGTCATACCAGGCCCAGACAGCTGAATAACAGTGAACATTGTTAGCCATGAATTCAGGTGACAATATCTTTGAATTACAGAAAAACCATATATTATCTCCGGGTCGGTTCGGATGCCAGTTCGGGTGCTTTAATGAATTACATCCCTGTGCTCTCAATTCAAGCGCCCGTTTCCACGAATAGTCAATGAGCTGTAGAGTCATATAGATTCATACATATGTGTTGTTAATATACTGGTTAAAAAAAACATCAATTGTTTCATACAAACTGAGAGAGTGTCAGATTGGGAACCTTATGAAAGGACCGATAGTAGTTATGTGCCTTCAGACATGACCGACTAAATTTAGTCATATTATCGGGTGGGACGGGCAGTTTTTTATACCAATCACCAGGAGCTGTCATACCGTACGGTATTTCTGTGATTCTCTTACGAGTCGTACTGACAGTCAAAGCACGGTTGACATTAATGACAGCAGTTGTGGTACTGTTAGTCGACTTATTACTTGAGTCGGGTGTCAACCAAACTATTTGTTGCAAAAAAAATCAATTTATTATGAAAAAAATGCAAAAATATTTTTTTTGTCAAAACTTACTGAAATATACGCCCAATACTACAAGTCCACTGATGACCAGTACTGTCATAACTACAGCTGCGATTATGACTATTTTTAAGGCCATTATTTTATTATATAATGTATTGCAATGCAATTACTACCGAATGGAAACTTTTAAAAAAATATATTTATTTAATTTTTTTTTTTAATAATTGAATTCATTTCACGATCTAATCAAACAATTATTCGCTTAACTCTAGGATTATAATTCTCTACTGAAATACATTGTTGTAATTCATGCAATCAAATACAATGCAAACAATACATATTAGACACGAGACAATAATTGTTAACTAAAATATTAAATGTTTTTCAAATTTATTTTATTTATCTTTAGTTTAGGTTAGGTTAGTGGAAACGTTAAACTTAGAGAGCGTTTTTTTATATTGTTTGCGCGTGCATTACAACACTGTATTAAATGTATTAATAATACTATTTGCACGTGTAATCACTCGATTGTATTCCCATTAGAAATCTATAAAAAAAAATTAAAATCATAATATGACTCCACACCACCACTACCTAACACACTACTATCTATAGACTTATTCCCAATTATTAATTGTATTTTATTTTTTTGTCTACACTATAGCGCAATATCAACAATATTTATAATAATTTCGAAAATTATTTCAAATAATTTATTTTTAATTGTTTTTTGATTGATTACAGTTAAACAATAATTTTTTTTTGTAAATTATTAAACTAAAGTTTCTCAACGAATATTTAAACAAATAGTTGGATACAAAATAAAAACGAAAACTTTTTTTTGCCACATTTTCCCCCTTTTTATTACAAAATGAGTACTAAAACAGATGAAACTATGGCTAACAATAGTGAGGACAAGGATGTCAAAGATGTCAAAGATGTCAAGGAAGCAGTGTCTGTACGAAAACCAGTCAGCTTTTTCTCACTGGTCTGTGTGATAGTCCATAAATATCTGTATAATTAATGCTATTATTATTACTATTATTTATATATTATATCTATTAATATGTCTTAAATAAATAGTTTGCCTATTCCTCTGGTTTCGACAAATTTCTTATGCTTATCGGTATCGTAGCGGCTATAGCTTTGGGCGCCGGACAGCCGGCAATAACTGTGTTTATGGGCCGACTGACCGATACTTTTGTTGACTTTGAATTGTTTAGCAAGATATCCAAGTTGTCATCGGTTATCAATAGCCAGAATAATAATAATAATAATAGCAATTATTATGAAAACCAATTGAAACCATTGAAAGCCAGCGAACCGGACAAATATTTAAGCAAATTGTTTACCGATTTTCCACAATTGAAACTAAATGTTATACAGAAAAGATTTAAATTGGATAACAAATCATTTGTCGACAAATTTGATAAAACGGTATTTCACGGAAACAGACAATTCGTGGACGACTTCGAAGACGGCGCAAACCGATGGAGTTTATTGATCTTTGTTTTTGCCGTAATCATTTTGGTGGCCGGCTATGTAATAGTGGCCACTTTTAGCGCAGCGGCCAACCATCAGAAACATCGCATTCGGATACTATTTTTCAAAGCCGTCTTAAGACAGGACATCACTTGGTATGACACAAAAACTACGGGAGATTTTGCCACAAAAGTGACGGCGTATGTGATATCAGTTTATGATTTTTAAAAAATGTATTGATTTCAATGATTTCAGTTAATAATTAAGTTTTTTCCGCTACTTTTTTTAAATAGTGATTTGGATAAACTTCAAGAGGGAATTGGAGATAAGGTATAGATATATATCTATTTTATAAGTAGTTATAATTATCAATATTTTAATTAATTAATTATCGGTAATTACTTTGAAGTTTGGTTAGACATTGTGTTACTAAGACATAAAATAAATATATTTTAATTAACTAACAAAAATTGAGATAAAAGATTATTAATAACTAATATTTATTTATTATTATAATTATCTAAATAATAGGTCGCTCTCTGTATATTCTCATTTTCAACCGTATTGTGTTCACTGGGAACTGCTTTTTATTATGGATGGGAACTAACATTAGTTATACTATCGCTTACACCAGTTTTGGTCATTTTATTTATAATTATTGGAATAGTTAGTGGAATTTATTTTAAATAAATATCAAAATAAATTTAATTAATAATATTATTATTTTTTAAAAAATAATTTCAAATAACAGATTCAGGCCCGGTATGCGACAACAGAAGCCGAATCCTATAGTAAAGCCGGTACTGTTGTTGAAGAAGTTTTGGGTGGCATTCGCACTGTCTATGCATTTGGTGGTCAAACTAAAGATATTAAAAGATATGACCGAAATCTGGAGCCGGCAAAGAAAAGCGGAATCAAACGACAAGTGTATATCGGTTGTGGTCTGGGAGTCATGTGGTTTGTCATCTATTTGAGCTTTGGACTGGGATTTTGGTACGGCATCCGACTAATTATCAGATCCATTGACAACAACGACAGTCTATACGTAGCCAGCAATATGACTATAGTATTCTTCTCAGTACTGATTGGAACCTTCAGTATCGGTCAAACCGTTCCCTATTTCGAGGCATTCGCTCAGGCAAGAGGTTCGGCGGCACTTATATTTGAAGTCATGAATAGAGTACCAGAAATTGATAGCAGTTCTCAAAGTGGCGACAAAATTGACGACTTTAAAGGTCAGGTAGAGTTACGTAATGTTCATTTTGGATATCCAGCCCGATCTGGTGTACAAGTTTTAAGAGGACTTAGTCTAGTGGCAGAGCCGGGAGAAACGGTAGCTCTGGTCGGTCCCAGCGGTTGCGGTAAAAGTACTGTCATTCAATTAATTCAACGGTTTTACGACGTCAAAGATGGAGAGGTTTTGATTGGTAGCAGAAATATCAAAGATTTGAATGTCGGTTGGCTTAGGGATCAGATTGGACTCGTTGGACAGGAACCGGCATTGTTTGGCTGTTCAATAGCTGAAAATATCAAACTTGGTTACAGTTCAGCAAATAATAATGATATCGAGTCGGCGGCAAAAGATGCCAATGCATATGATTTTATAATGCGATTACCGAAACAGTTCAACACTCTTGTGGGCGAAAGAGGTTCACAATTGTCTGGCGGACAGAAACAAAGGATAGCCATTGCAAGAGCTTTAGTTAGAAAACCAAAGATTCTTTTGTTGGATGAGTCGACCAGTGCTTTGGATAATCAAAGTGAGTCCATAGTTCAGGCGGCACTGGACAGGGCTAGTGTCGGACGAACCACTTTTATTGTGGCCCATAGATTAACAACCATAAGACAGGCCAATAAAATAATTGTTATAAATCGTGATATTGTTGAAGAAATTGGAACTCATGAAGAGTTAATGAAGAAAGAAGGACTGTATTATAAATTAGTCAAAAGTCAACAAAGAACTGATGGAGAGAATAATAATTCTGAAAAAAATAAATCAAAAGACTTGGATAAAGAAGTTACAAAACAATTAGAAACAACTACAAGTGATATTGAAATTAATAAGAAAATGGATAAAGAATTATCTCTCAGAAAGAAGTCCAGTGGTGTCAGTCCTCTGATACTACCTGATCCGTGGTTACGATTTTATATGCGATTGTTTAAACTTCTAAAACCAGATAAATATCTTGTATTGACTGGTCTTTTGATGGCATTTCTGATGGGACTATCGGTACCGGCTTTTGCTATTGTTTTTGGCGAAATTTTGGCTACACTTTCACTGACATCGACTGATAAAATGAAAGAAAAATCACTTTTTTATGCACTATTATTTGTCGGCATCGGTATTATGACCGGATGTGCATCAGCCTTACAGGTGATTATCATCTGTTAAATAAATGTTTTTAAAAAAAAAATATATATATATATTTAATCATTTATTTTCATTATTAGATCTATGCTTTTGGTGTTTCTGGTGAACGACTAACTATGAAACTAAGACTACAAGTTTTTACAGCTATGCTAAACCAAGAGATCGGTTGGTTTGATAGACAAGAGAATAGTACCGGTGCTCTCTGTTCGCGACTATCATCGGATACATCTAGTGTTCAGGGGGTTAGTAGATTTTGTTGTTATTGTTGTTATATTATATAGAAAACTAAATTTTAATAAATTAAATCAAATTAATTGTTAATCAATAGGCTGGCGGTTCTCGTTTGTCAACCTTAGTCCAGGCAGTGTCGACACTAGGTATTGGTGTAGTCATAGCAATGTACTATAGTTGGAAACTGGGTCTCGTTACCATGTGTTTCATACCACTAGTCATAGCATCGACTTATTTTCAGATTAAGATAACCAGTGATCAATTGGTTAAAGATAAAGAAGCACAGGAGGAGTCATCAAAGGTTAGATTTACTTTTAAAATAACCAAAAAAAATTGTATTTTATCATCAAATCTAATCCACAGATTGCCATCGAAGCTATTGGTAGCATACGGACAGTTGCATCCTTACATCAGGAGACGACATTCATTAACAAATACCAGAAATCCTTACAACCGCCGTATAATAAATCCAAAATCCAGGCCCATCTACGGGGTATTACTTATGGTTTGGCCATAAGTATGAGTAACTTTGCTTACGCTATTGCCTTGTTTTATGGCAGCAAACTTATTATCAACAATGAGCTAAGTTATGGAAATCTATTCAAGTAATTAGTATATCTTTTTTTGTTGGACTAAATTAAAACTAAATATTAGTTTTTTATTTAATAATTTTAAAAAAATCTATTATTAGGTCCACTGAAGCACTAATTCTCGGTACTTCAATCATTGGACAGGCAGTTGGTTAGTCATGTTTTATTTGTTTATTAAAAATAAAATAATTTATAATTAAAACTATTATATAATTACAGCATTTGCGCCAAACTTTCAAAAGGGTAAATTAGCAGCCGTTTATATATTTAAACTATTGGACAGAATACCCAAAATTATTGTCGACCCACTCAAAGGTGATAAACCATTAAGTTGTGAGGGAAATGTCGATATCAAGAAAGTGGAGTTTACATACACAACCCGTTCGGATCAGAAAATATTAAATGGATTGTCTTTCGATGTCTTGAAAGGACAAAGAGTAGCTCTGGTCGGTTCAAGTGGTTGTGGAAAGAGTACTATAATTCAATTAATACAACGATTTTATGATACAGATGCTGGTCATGTCGTAAGTATTTATTTATATATTTATTTTAATTAACATTTAAGTTATTAAATATTGTTAAATCAGATATTAGATAATAAAAATATTGTCGATCTAAACATTTCGTGGCTTAGAAGCAAATTGGGAATCGTATCACAAGAACCGGTACTTTTTGGTTACAGTATCGCTGAAAATATTGCTTATGGAGATAATAGTCGTGTTGTGCCAATGGATGAGATCGTTAGGGCCGCAGAAAAGGCTAATATTCATAATTTCATAAAATCTCTTCCAATGGGTTACGAGACACCAGTGGGTGATAAGGGAACACAACTGAGTGGTGGACAGAAACAGAGGATAGCCATCGCCAGAGCACTTATCAGAGATCCACAGATACTACTTTTAGACGAGGCTACCAGTGCTCTGGACTCGGAAAGTGAAAAAGTGGTACAACAGGCACTTAACGAGGCCCAGGAGGTAGATATTATTATTTAAAATTAATTATTAATTTTATTAATTATTATAAAATCTGGATTTTAATTATTATATTTTAGGGCCGAACCTGTATAGTGATCGCACACCGACTCTCAACAATAGAAAATGCCGACAAAATAGTTGTCGTCGATAAAGGAAAGGCAGTCGAAGAGGGAACTCATCAACAATTGTTAGACAAAAAGGGTGCTTATTATGGACTCTACAACATTCAAGCTTTAGCTAATAAATAACAGTATTTATTAATTTTTTTATCATTTATTTATTTATATTCATTCATTATTTATAAAATATTTTATTTATTATACAATTTATATAACTTTAATACTCTAATATACTGTAATAAATGTATACATCATTTACTTTATAATAATCCATAAATAAATATATTGTTTATTATAAAACTTGTTATTTATTTTGTAAATTTCATATAATTTTGTGAAAATAATTATACAAATTTGTGTTTTTTTTGGTGTCAAACATATCATATATTATTATTATTTTTTGGTCCAAAACCTATCATCACTTAATAGTAATAAACTTATGCTCGACTTCATAGATACCAACCGATTGTCGACTGTCCTCATCGTAATCAACCCATTCTTTCTCTTCGAGATTTATATCATTGAATTGTCGGCCGCTGTCCACCGATTCGCAAGCGAAACCAATGCGCGGCGAAAAGTCAATTATGGATAGTCCGCGACAGTCAAAGCCGATAATAGTTTTGAATTGATTTGAATCGTCACTCGTGTACATGGATTGCGTGTCCGGAAGAATTTCTGTGATAAAAAAAACAAACAAATATATCATTAAATTAATTGTTAATTAATTTTTTTTAAAACTAAACAACAAATACAACTACCGATTGACGACTCGCGCGAACACAACTTGCATTTGGTGACCAAATGTGCCGATCCTCGACTGCCTTTAATCGGGAACTCCTCCTAAAAAAATAAATAAAGACAATCCAAATAAAAGTCTGGCAATTAATACACACAAAAATATATCTTCCGATATATATAAACAAACCTCGAGAGACAAATAAACCCATTTATCCGACTCTTCGCCGCAATTGTTGCACTTAAACTAAAAAAACAATTACCCGATAAAACACATTATTATTAGTAGTAGTATTATTATGAAGACAACAGTTGGCCACCAATTGGCTGGTCATCTACTGTTCACAACACAAAACCAAACAAAATCATACCTTTATATACCATCGAAAGTCTTGGCCACTGGCCGTCAAATTTGTCACATTTTCAAGATTTGCTTTTAATTGAAGACACGTCTTCTGCATTAATAAAAAAATACGAAATTATTAAATTAATAAATCAAATCAACTGATTATACCATAGTTGGACACAACAATAACCAGATGGTCGGTCAACACCACCGATGATATGATAAACAATAATATATTATTAATTAGTAAAACAACTGTTAGTTTTGTATAATTGATTACATATTGAATATTAATAATACTATACTTATAATAATAATAATAATAATAATAATATGTTTGCCAGCAATAGATGTCAATACATGTAATGTGCTATCAATACATTGTATAGTAAATACTGTATTCTTGATATTCATATACTGTATTATATATATATTCTGGGTTTTTATAACATTATATATAATATGTTGTATATTATATGAGATTCTCTGTATTAATGTATTGATTAACAAAAATGAAAATATAGTATTATATATATAAATATATATATTATATTAATTTTCTATGTGTTTACAGTATATGTAATAATTTGAAAGCATACTAAATATAATATAAACACTCATTGACTTTATTATTATAATTATTATTACTATATGTGTAATTTGACATTTTAGTATTGTATATACTGAATATATTGCTGATATTTGATATATTTTAGCCACCAATTGAAGTCCAACAATAAAACGTCCAACAAATTAGTGTCTTGAAATTGAAATGATAATTATTATTGTTATATAATTAAATATTAATAGTATTCAGTAATATATAAATTATATATATATTTATAAAATAATATTTTTTTTGTGATAAATTCCGGACAATCATTATTACTATTCATTATATATATATATATAATGTTGTTAATTGTTAATATTAATCTTAATAATTACTGTTTTTAAAGCTCAAAGTTATTGAGAAAAAAAATTATTTAATTTTCTAATATAACAACAAAAATTATATTTTAAATGTAAAGAATAGTTTAAATAATAAAAATTTTATTTTTTAATAATTTAATAATCAAAGATATATATTAAGGTTAGTAACGTTTATATTGTTTATATTTTTTAATTATTATAATATTATATACATTATATTTTTATGTACTATTAAATGTATACATTATTCAAATTGTTTTAGACATTGCACATAATTATTTTTTCATAAATATTGGAATATTTTCTAAATATTAGTATTTAATATTGCATTTGTATAATTATTTTAATTTTTTGAACTTTATAAAGTTTTTTAAATAATAAAATTGATTTTTGTCTATCAAATTTTCAGTTTTAATATAGATAAATTAACACACTATTTGTTTTTTTTTAAATATAATTATCGATTGACCCATATATATATATATTAGATATATAATTTGTTAATGTTTGTTTTTTTCATAAATTCAAGTTTATTGTACATATTATTATTGAAAGCTAATCCATTAATTTTTTTTATTATCGTAAATAATGGTTTTAGTCAAATATTTGTAAAAAAATGTTTCTATTTATATTGTTTATACCGATAATTATATATATGTTTATTCAACTTTTTTTTGTAAAACATACATTAAAACGTTAAATCACTTTAATAAAAATAATTTTTATATTTATAAATAAATTGAAAATTATAATAGTTATACAATATATACTAATACATGTATATACTGTATATGTCATTATATTGTACACTTATATGTTAACAAATAAAAGTATCTATCAATACATATAATATCTAAAATTATTTATAACTTTTTTTGTGTCTATAATTTTTAGTAGTTATCTAAACTTTTTTTTAAAAAATATATGATTTTAGTTTTTATTATAATCAAATTTGTTTCCATATCTTATTTCATAAATATCTAATTACATTAAATATGCTTTATATATATACTACTACTACTGTATCTAAAAAAATTGACTACAATTGTCATTATAATTGTCAGAACAATAAACAGAAAAACTAATTTATTTTGATTTACATTATTTTACAGTTAAATTACAATATATTATATTATAGTATATATTAATTTAATAGATATTAATTTATTTTAATGCTCTCATCATAAAGAAAATAGTAGTTAATTAAATTTTATTACTTATTTTTGTTTGTATATACATTTGGTACAAAAAAAAATACTAATACTGTAGTATTCATAGCCATCATCATTGGCTTCAATGACATCTTGAAGAAGTACAGTATAAGTAATAGTAATAATAATAAGTAATAAATTTTTTTTAAGCGCCAATTCAGAGGTCTCCTCCATAATCCTCTCTCTCTCTCTCTCTCTCTCTCTCTCTCTCACACACACACACACACACACACACACACACACACACACACACACACACACACACATACACATACATACATACATACAGATACACATCAAATACAGTACAGTAATATTCATACATATTATTAATAATATATAAATGATGAGCAAAAATTGTTGTCATTGAATTATATTACAATATAGTTATATATTTAATTATTATTTCTTTATATTAATAGAAACTATATAAATTATATAATCAAATATATTTATATAACTATATAAAATAATTTTTAAAACATTTGTTTTATTATTATTATTATTATTTTTTACTTAACAAATAAGTGATGAAAAATAATAAGACAGATAATAACACCATCAATGGTGTTAACCATCATTACACTCCAGTACCAGATAAAGACAGTGATAAAGATAATGTGTAAGTATATATATAATTATAAAAAATAAATAATAAAATTATATATATATATATAATTAGCAATAAGAGTGGCAATGATGAGGACAAGGAAGAGCCTAAACGAGAACCGGCAGCTTTCTTCTCAATGGTCAGTATTTTATATTTACAATTATTTTTTTAGATTAAATTATTAAAAATGTTAATAATTATTTTTGTATTTATGGTTTTTATCTTATTTAAAAATTTTATGCCACAATTAAAAAAAACTATATTATATATAATTTTAAATTAAAGTGAATATACTGTATATATATAGTAAGAGAGAGAGAGAGAGAGAGAGAGAGAGAGAGAGAGAGAGAGAGAGAGAGAGAGAGAGAGAGAGTATTCATCTAAATATTTCAATAAATATTTCAATTTTACATTATTATAATATTTTAGGTTAGTCAACTATATTTGATAAAAATTATTATTTAAAAAAATTATTTTATGTGAAAAATTATTGAACTAAATGATAAAAATCAATCATTAAATTGTTATTAAAAAAAAGAATTCAATTATTTCAATTAATCAATAAATTATTAATTATTAACTATTATTATAATATAATATTAACTTAATTATAAATAGTTTGCCTATTCCTCTGGTTTCGACAAATTACTGATATTGATTGGAACTATAGCTTCGATAGCTATTGGCGGCGGACTGCCGGCACTAATCATATTTATGGGCGAACTGACCGATACTTTTGTCATATACGAGATGTATAACGGAATGTCCAAATTGTCGGCCGTAATCACCGAAAACTATTACGACACACATTTGTATCCGTTTATACATTTAAATGACTCCCAGACCTACTTAGACAACTTGAACCGAGATTTTCCACAATTTAGTCTAAATATAATACAATTGAGACTTAAATTGGATAATAAATCATTTGTCGATAAGTTTGACAAAACGGCTTTCCGTTCGGACAAACAATTTGAAAAAGATTTTATATCAGATGCCTATACAGACAGTTGTTTTATGTTAGTAGTGGCCGGCGCTTTCCTAGTGGCCGGTTATATAATGGTCGCCACGTTTAGCGCTGCGGCCAACAATCAAACCCATAGGATTAGGATATTGTTTTTCAAAGCAATTTTAAAACAAGACATCACATGGTATGACACGAAAACATCGGGAGATTTTGCTACCAAAGTGACGGCGTATGTAATGATATTATTAGTTAATAAAATTAAATAAACTAATAATTTTTTAGTTATGTTGTAATTTAATTAATTAATTATTTTTTTTTAATTTATAAAATTTTAGTGATTTGGATAAAATTCAAGAAGGGATTGGAGATAAGGTAGTAATATATTTATATATAGAAAATAAATATTTAAAGTAATTTATCAATTAATTGCTTAGTCAACAACAAAAAAGTTAATATTATGATTATACTGTATAATATACAGTATATATATAGGTATAATAAATCATTTTATAGAAAATAGACCTAAAAATTTTCCAATAAGTGTATCAAAAAATAGAAAAATTTTTTAGTTAATAGTTTTAAATACAATAATAATTTTGTATGTAATATATTGTAGAAAAATTTGCAGACATTGAAAAAAAATTTCAGAAACATAAAACTATTTTAACTTAAGTATTGATGACTATTTTAAAAACTAACTTAAATTAGTATTAACCGTTTATAATAAGTAAAAAAAATAAGACAACAAAATCAATAATGCACTAATGAAATATTAAATACCCAACCAAACTAATTTTTTTTAAAATTATTACTATCATTAACAATTAATTAATAATTAAAATTTATAATAGTTTTGATGGTTATAAAAATTGATGATTAAATTAAAATTATTATTTTAACTTAATAATAGGTCGCTCTCTGTATATTCTCGTTTTCAACCGTATTGTGTTCACTGGGAACTGCTTTTTATTATGGATGGGAACTAACATTAGTTATACTATCGGTTACACCAGTTTTGGTTGTCTCGTTCAGTATTATAGGAAAAGTTAGTCATAATAATCAATATATATATTATTAAATAATTCATTCACTGCTATTATTATCATTATTATCACAATTAACAGATTCAGGCCCGATATTCAACAACAGAAGCCGATTCCTATGGTAAGGCCGGTGCTGTCGCTGAAGAAGTTTTGGGTGCCGTTCGTACAGTCTATGCATTTGGCGGACAAGAAAAAGAAATTGAAAGATATGACCGAAATCTGGAGCCGGCAAAGAAAAGCGGAATCCGACGACAATTGTTTACAGCATTAGGTATGGGAACGATGTGGTTGTGTATGTACTGTAGTTATGGACTGGCCTTTTGGTATGGCGTCCGACTGATTATCCGATCTATTGATAACCATAACAGTCAGTACGAGCCGAGCACTATGTTGATAGTGTTTTTCATGGTCTTAATGGGAACCTTTAGTATCGGTCAAACGGCTCCTTATTTCGAGGCTTTCGCTCAGGCAAGAGGTGCGGCGGCACTGATATTTGAAGTCATGAATAGAGTACCAGAAATTGATAGCAGTTCACGAAATGGCGAAACATTTTATGATTTTAAAGGACGGGTAGAGTTACGTAATGCACATTTTAATTATCCGGCCCGATCTGATGTACAAGTTCTAAGAGGACTTAGTCTAGTGGCAGAGCCGGGAGAAACGGTAGCTTTGGTCGGTCCCAGTGGTTGCGGTAAAAGTACTGTCATTCAATTGATTCAACGATTTTACGATGTCAGCGATGGAGAAGTTTTGATTGATAATAAAAATATTAAAGATTTGAATGTCGGTTGGCTTAGGGATCAAATTGGTGTCGTTGGTCAGGAACCGGTATTGTTTGGCTGTTCAATAGCTGAAAACATCAAACTTGGTTACAGTTCAGCAAATAATAATGATATCGAGTCGGCAGCAAAAGATGCCAATGCTTTAGATTTTATAATGCAATTACCGAAACAGTTTGATACTCTGGTGGGCGAAAGGGGTTCACAACTGAGTGGTGGACAGAAACAAAGGATAGCCATTGCAAGAGCTTTAGTTAGAAAACCAAAGATTCTTTTGTTGGATGAGTCGACCAGTGCTTTGGATAATCAAAGTGAGTCCATAGTTCAGGCGGCACTGGACAGGGCTAGTATTGGACGAACCACTTTTATTGTGGCCCATAGATTATCTACTGTAATAAATGCCGATAAGATAATTGCCATAAACAATGGTATTGTCGAGGAAGTGGGCACTCATGAAGAACTGATGCAAAAAGAAGGACTGTATTATAATTTAGTAAAAAGTCAACAAAGAGTTAGCGAAGAAAATGATGATTTAGATAATGAAACAGAAGTTTTGGACACAAATTTGGGTGAAAAACAATTGCTTTTACGAGAGTTTAGTATTGATAGCGAAAAAAACAACAATGACTTAGATTTTCGACGAAAATCAAGTGTTATTCGTCTACTAAAACCTGATACCGAATCGCCATCATTGATACGATTGTCTCAATTGTTAAAACCGGATAAATATATTGTAATCATCGGTGCATTCATGGCATTTATAATGGGTTTAATTATACCGGCGTTTGCCATAATATTTGGCGAAATATTGGGCACTCTTTCCAAGTCATCCATCGAAGAGATTCAAGAGGACGTACTCTTGTATTCACTGTTATTCGTGGCAATGGGTATTGCGTCAGGAATTGCATCCTTTCTACAGGTTTTTCGACAACAAATAGAAAAATATATTATATTTTTTGAAAATTATTTATTAATATACTCTATAATTAGCTCTATTTGTTTGGTGTTTCCGGTGAACGGCTAACAATGAGACTGAGAAAAACGGTATTAACAGCTATGTTAAAGCAAGAGATCGGTTGGTATGACATGCAAGAGAACAGTACCGGTGCTCTCTGTTCCCGACTGTCAGCGGATGCTTCCAGTGTTCAAGGGGTTAGTTATTTAAAAAAATATACAGTAAATTACCGGTAATTGTTCAAATCAAAATCAATCAATCAATCAATCAATAGGCTGCCGGTTCACGTTTGTCTACCCTATGCCAAGCAGTGTCGACACTTACTGCCGGTTCTTTCATTTCATTCTACTATAGCTGGAAACTGGGAATAGTTATCTCGTTTTTCATACCACTGGTCATTATATCGACTTATTTTCAAATGAAGATCATCAGCGGTCAGGCAACGGATGACAAGAAAACACAAGAAGAGGCCACAAGAGTATGAGATTTAAAAAAAATATTTTTTTGTTATTCATAATAACAATTGATTTTCAATTTATATACTAATAGATTGCCGTCGAAGCCATAGGCAGTGTCCGTACCGTTGCATCACTACATCAGGAGTCGACATTTACAACCAATTATTCAAATTCATTGCAAAAACAGTTTATTAAATCGAAAATACGGGCCCATCTCCGGGGTATCACTTTTGGTTTGGCCCAAGGGATGGGCAACTTTGCGTACGGTATTGGTTTGCTTTATGGCAGTAAACTAATTGTCGACAAAGAGCTAACTTATGGAAATCTATTCAAGTAAGTATTGAAATCAATTTTTTTTGAAAATATAAAATATTTTGTTGTCTTATTAGATAAAAAATTATTTATTTTTTTGCTGCTAAATATTAGAGCCGTCGAAGCAATTATTTTCGGTACGGCAATGGTTGGACACTCAGTCGGTTAGTTAAAATGTTCAAATGTTGGGCAATAATAATAATAATAATAAATTTATTATTATTTGTTGCTATAATCTAGCATTTGCTCCCGACTATCTAAAGGGAAAAATAGCAGCCGTTTATATATTTAAACTATTGGACAGAATTCCCAAAATTATAGTCAACTCTTTAGCTGGCGATAAACCGGATAAATATGAAGGAAATGTTAATTTTCAGGAATTAGAGTTTAAATATCCGTCCCGTCCGGACCAGAAAATTTTGAGAGGACTGTCTTTCGATGTATCAAAAGGACAAACTGTAGCACTGGTCGGTTCAAGTGGTTGTGGAAAGAGTACTATAATTCAATTAATACAACGATTCTATGATTGCGATACCGGAAATGTGGTCAGTATTTATTGTATATATATAGTGTTGTTTGATATTTTCAAAAACTAAAAATTAATATTTTTTTCGGTCAGATATTAGATAATAAAACTATATTTAGTCTTAATATTCCGTGGCTAAGAAGCAAATTGGGAATCGTATCACAAGAACCGGTACTTTTTGCTTATAGTATCGCTGAAAATATTGCTTATGGAGACAATAGTCGTGTTGTGCCAATGGATGAGATCGTTAGGGCCGCAGAAAAGGCTAATATTCATAATTTCATAAAATCTCTTCCAATGGGTTACGAGACACCAGTGGGTGATAAGGGAACACAACTTAGTGGTGGACAGAAACAGAGGATAGCCATCGCCAGAGCATTGATTAGAGATCCACAGATACTATTGCTGGACGAGGCTACCAGTGCTCTGGACTCGGAAAGTGAAAAAGTGGTACAACAGGCACTTGACGAGGCCAGAGAGGTATTAATAGTTTAATAATCTAATAGTTTTATAGAATATTAAATTGGATTTCAATTATATTTTAGGGCCGAACCTGTATAGTGATCGCACACCGACTCTCAACCATACAAAATGCCGACAAAATAGTTGTCATCAATAAAGGAAAGGTTGTCGAAGAGGGAACTCATCAACAATTGTTAGCCAAAAGGGGTGCTTATTATAAACTTTATAGCTTACAAAGTGCTTCAAATTAATACTTAAATATATATTTATATATTTAATAATTCAATATTTAAATGCATCAATTTTAATGTTATGTCAATTTTAATTGCTAAGTTAGCAATACTAACACTAATTGCTTATAATATACATTAATATAAATTTATTATAAAAATATATAAAAATTACATAATTTCAATAGTAAACAGAAATGAGATTAATATATATTATTGTATTATTACTTTATAATTATTATTTGTTGTCATCACTAAATAATGAATTAATTATTAATATAATATGTTAAATGTTTTCTAAAAATATATATTGTTTATATTGTAATAATTTTATTATAATGTTATTTTTTTAAATTGTTTATTTATTAATAAAGTATACAATAATTTAATATTTATTCATATAATTTATCAAGTTCTATTTTTAAATATATTAAAGTTAAATATTTTTATACTACATTAAATTACAGTATTTAAAATTATTTTTAAATATAAATTTACAATACATACTTGTATGTATGCATATGTATTATTATTATAAATTAAATTTATATATTATACAAATTAAAAAGCTTTAATATATATATGTATAATGCACGTGCATCTAATTAATTGCTGTAATAAATATTATTTTTTTTAAAAGTCATATACTAAATTAAAAAAATTTATTTCCATACCTAAAATGTTTTAATTTCATGAACACTCATTTGCATCATTAGCTATAAACATAAATAATTTTTTTTTTAAATATTCTAATAATATATAAGCTTTATATACAGTATATAAACTTTATATTATAAAGCTTATATATTATAGTTATAAGAATTATATATTAATATAACTATTATGTATTACATTAGATTTTGTAAAATATTTATTAATAGTTTGATTAATAAATTCTGTGTTTATATTTATATGTGTTTCTACCTGTAGTCTAGAATCTGGTAGTCAAGTAAACAATTGTTTTTCTATTATACAGTATATACAGTATATATTATATTTATACGTATTGATAAATATTTAATACTTTCATTTTGTTATTATTAGTTAATAATTTATAATCAATTGTACGATAACTGTGTGATAACTAAAAAAATACCATTACTAGAGAGCTATCGCCAGTCAATCAATAATATAATAATTGTTAAATAATAGTTTAATATCATTATCATTGCTAATTCAAAAAATCATAATAATTATTTTTTTTGTTAAAAAATGGTTTAATAAAATAAATAATATATTTTCTATTATTTGTTAAGTTTGTTTAATATATTTGTTGTTGTTAAATATTTAATATTACTGTTATATATATATATTATCATTATTTGTTAATAGTTTAAAATGTAAGTCATATTCATAAAACAATTATATTCCGATATAAAGGTCAGTAAAGTTTTATTTATTAAACATTAAAAATAATTTTTATATTTGTAAAAATGCATTTTAATTATAAAATTGATACAATTTTTAGGCTACTATTAAATGATTACTTAAATATGTTTGAACAATATTTTATTGACTTAACAAAGTTTAAAAATAATGATTATTTATTAACTTTTCAAATGATATTTTTAGTGTTATTTTCAATTATAAAATAAATAACAATTAATTAGTTGGGGTTTTTGTGTGTACATAATAATCATATTTTTCTATAGCTCTTCAAATTAATTTTATTAATTTTAATCATCTAATTAAATGTTAGTATAGTTATCGATTGATATATATATATATATATACAATATACTAACTGTAAATATAATAACTAATTATAATTTGGTTTTTACTAAAATTATTGTTTTTAATTATGTTTTATTAAATTTGAATATACTGTATATTAATATACAGTATAAGTTTATTGAAATAGATTATTATTGTTATTATTGATATAAAATATTATAATCATTTTTACAATAAAAAAATGTTTTTTTTTTTGTTGACGTCAACCCAATCTTATTTTATTTGTTTGACAAATTATTATTGACTATACAATACAGGTAATATGTATATATACCGTATATATATATACTGTACATAATAATATTAATAAATATGCATAAATATCAATATTTTCACTATAATTAGATAATATATCTATATATCTATAAATCGTAGAAATTATTATAAATATCTATTGAAATAATATGTTTTATTAACTTAACGATATGTTTAATATGGTTACTGATAGTAAATACGATAAAAAAACTCTTATTAAATAAACAGAATATTCTGCTATTAAGCAAAACAAAAATATTAATATATTGTATTAAAATAGTTGACATTGAAACGTTTATATAGTTTAATAATAATAACATTATACTATTGTAATAAAATTAAATAATTTTATTTATGACTACCATAAATGCTTTAAACCTTTTTTTAAGATTAAAATAATAATAAAAATACAATTTATAATTTAGTTATAGTTACAGTATAGTACATTGCGTAAAAATTTCATTATATGTAATAATATTAAATTTAATACCAATAATGATGATCACAATATAATAATAAAATTTATAATATTAATAAAATTATTACTGCAAATTTGATTATTATTATTACTATTATTACAAATAGTCAAAAGTACACATTTTTGGGAACAAATGGTTCCAGATGTCCCTAAAGTACTTATTATATCAAACAAATTAAACAAATTATAATTATTTATTATAATAAATATTGATATAATATCATCTAATATTAACTAAATGTACGTAACGTCATAAAAATAAAATAAAAGTGTTAGAGATTAGATAAATGTTAAAAACATTGTTAACTTTCTTATAATATATTAATAATATTAAGTTTTATAGATATAAATTATATATTATATAGAGTATTCATACTTGTATTTCAATATATATATATATATATACAGTATATATGATATATAATATAATGGTTTGCGCATAAAATTATTAAATACTATTAAATTATAAATAAAATGTTGATTAGTATTTATTTTTTCAACTCTTTGCACTTTTATTTAGTTTCAATTGTTTTGCACTAAAATTAAGTTATTTTGGTTCAGAATTTTATTATTATTATTATTATTATTACGACTACTAATACTATATTTTTGTTATAATACGAAACAAAAATGTTTTTTAAAAAAATTGTTACTATAATTGAATGCAATATTTATTTATTTTTGTGAACAAATTTCATTTTAAAATTAATACTGTATTTAATTATAGACCGGTATTAATATTATTATTATTTGTATAATAAGTTTTGCCCATTTATTAACACGTGTTTGTTAAATTTAAACAAATATAAAAAAAATTATGTTCAATCAAAAATATTTTATTTGTTAACACCTTGAGCACTTTTGTTATCATAATAAAATATATATATATATATAAATGTGCGCTAATTGTTGTGATTGCAAAATATTTACTAGTATTAATTTATATATTGTATGATATATATATAAATATATTTTCATATATAGATATATGTATATATATTTTTGATAATTTAAGGAGGTGATATCATATAATAAATTAATTAACACCTATAAAAAACACCATACGATTACTAGTAATAATAATAATAATAATAATATAATTTTATATAAAAAGCGATTTTATTTTTTTTAACACTTTGTATTTTGTCTGTAGTATTAAATGATAAGATTTTTTTGTGTTGTGTTTAACAAATAAAATGTTGAATATTTGAGACAAAACTATAAACTTTTTGTTTTGTTTGATTGTGATTTATATACATTTTTAACTTTACTATAACACTAATATTGATTACCACTAATACCCCCCAATACATAATAACATTACATTATATCAAATCAAGTGATACTACTGTACTGTAGTATTAAAAAAAATACATGTATTAGTAATTTCAATCATTTATTTCGTAAATCAATCGATTGATTGTTTTTTTTACTATTACTACTCGAGTTTCATAATAACTTTAATAATAAATAACTAACAAATATCTCAACAATTTAAAAAAAAAAGTTTTTTTTAAAACATCACATTTGATATCTTTTTTTTCTTATAAAAAAATTATTTGTTTGACAAAAAACAAGTGGTGATGACCAACAAAACTGATCGTACGATCAATAATAATGGTGTCAATAATAACACCGATAAAGACAAGACATCGTAAGTAAAGTATTACTGTATTATACAGTATATTGTCTTACAGTTGCTTACAGTTTTCAAGTGAGACATTAGTTAATTGTAAACTAATTAATTATTTATTTATTTATTGAAAAAATAACATTAATTTAGTAAAAAAGATGACAAAAGTGAGGACAAGGATGACAAGGAAGAGCCACAGCGACAACCGGTCGGTTTCTTTTCAATGGTCAGTATTTTATATAATAATTAATTTTTTTAATTAAATATTTTTCATAATTGTAATGATACATTAAAAAAAGTTATGTTTATCTGATTAATTAATTAATTAATTCAAGCATAATGGGATTATTATAGTTAATTAAATAATTTTTATATTTTAAAATTTTAAATAATAAATATTTTTGTATGTGTGTGTAGATATTGAATTATTTTTTCACATTTTTTATGATACAATTTACAATACATATTGCATGTACCACTGATATTATATTTTATCAAATTGTACTGTATATTAGCTAACAATTCATTGTATTGTATAATACAATAGTATTGCTTAATGTATATAATAAAAGATTAAATAGCATTACATTAGTTGATTAATTTGATAAATTAAAAAAAAAAATATTGCTATTATTGAAATAACAACATATTATTAGATTTTGATAATAATAATAATAAAATTGACAATTATTTTTAAAAAATAATAATTTTAATTGTTATCTCAAAAATATAGTTTGCCTACTCATCTGGTTTTGATAAACTACTTATACTAATCGGAACACTAGTATCCATAGCTATAGGAGCCGGACTGCCGGCACTGATGGTGTTTATGGGCGAACTGACCAACACTTTTGTTGTCTACGAATACTATAAGGGTATATCACTATTGGATCAGTTCATCAATACAACCTATTATGAGGAATATTTGGAACCGTTTGCCAAAAGCGGTGACTTTGCGACATATTTGCATAACTTGTTTACAGATTTTCCACAATTGCAACTAAATGTTATGCAAACTAGACTTAAATTAGATAACAAAACGTTTGCCGAAAGAGTCGATGAAACGGCCTTTCATGGGGACAGACAATATGTGGACGAATTTCTACACCAATCATTTGAATGGAGTTACTATATGTTGGGTATTGCCGGAGCTTTTCTAGTGGCCGGCTATATAATGGTGGCCACATTCAGTGCTGCGGCCAACCATCAGATTCATAAGATTAGGATATTGTTTTTCAAAGCCGTCTTAAGACAGGACATCACTTGGTATGACACGAAAACATCGGGAGATTTTGCCACAAAAGTGACGGCGTATGTGATATCAGTTTATGATTTAAAGAAAAATCTATTGATTTCAATGATTTCAGTTAATAATTAAGTTTTTTCCGCTACTTTTTTTAAATAGTGATTTGGATAAACTTCAAGAGGGAATTGGAGATAAGGTATAGATATATATATCTATTTTATAAGTAGTTATAATTATCAATATTTTAATTAATTAATTACCGGTAATTACTTTGAAGTTTGGTTAGACATTGTGTTACTAAGACATAAATTATTATATTTTAATTAACTAAAAAAATTGAGATAAAAGATTATTAATAACTAATATTTATTTATTATTATTATTATCTAAAATAATAGGTCGCTCTCTGTATATTCTCATTTTCAACCGTATTGTGTTCACTGGGAACTGCTTTTTATTACGGATGGGAACTAACATTAGTTATACTATCGGTTACACCAGTTTTGGTTATCTCTTTTAGTATCATTGCAAAAGTTAGTTATAATAATTAATATATATATATATATATATATATAAATTATTAATTTCTATTATTATTATTGTTATCACAATTAACAGATTCAGGCCCGGTATTCAACAACAGAATCCGATTCCTATGGAAAGGCCGGTGCTGTCGCTGAAGAAGTTTTGGGTGCCATTCGTACAGTCTATGCATTCGATGGCCAAAAGAAAGAAATCGAAAGATATGACCGAAATCTCGAGCCGGCAAAGAAAAGCGGAATCCGACGACAATTGTTTACAGCATTAGGTCTCGCAATGATGTGGTTATGTATTTATTGTAGTTATGCGCTGGCATTTTGGTACGGCGTCCGACTGTTTATCAGATCCATCAACGATCACAATAGTCTCTACGAGCCGAGCACTATATTGATAGTATTTTTTACAGTCCTAATGGGAACGTTTAGTATCGGTCAAACCACTCCCTATTTTGAGGCATTCGCTCAGGCAAGAGGTTCGGCGGCACTTATATTTGAAGTCATGAATAGAGTACCAGAAATTGATAGCAGTTCGCAAAGTGGAGAAAAAACTAAAGATTTTAAAGGACGGGTAGAACTGCGTAACGCACAGTTTACTTATCCGGCCAGACCTGATGTACAAGTCCTAAAAGGACTAAGTCTAGTGGCAGAGCCGGGAGAAACGGTAGCTCTGGTCGGTCCCAGTGGTTGCGGTAAAAGTACTGTCATTCAATTGATTCAACGATTTTACGATGTCAGTGATGGAGAAGTTTTGATTGATAATAAAAATATTAAAGACTTGAATGTCGGTTGGATTAGGGATCAAATTGGTGTCGTTGGTCAGGAACCGGTATTGTTTGGCTGTTCAATAGCTGAAAACATCAAACTTGGTTACAGTTCAGCAACTAATGATGATATCGAGTCGGCGGCAAATGATGCCAATGCTTATGACTTTATTATGCAATTGCCGCGAAAGTTTGAGACACTGGTGGGTGAGAGGGGTTCGCAATTATCTGGCGGACAGAAACAAAGGATAGCCATTGCCAGAGCTTTAGTTAGAAAACCAAAAATTCTTTTGTTGGATGAGTCGACCAGTGCTTTGGATAATCAAAGTGAGTCCATAGTTCAGGCGGCACTGGACAGGGCTAGTGTCGGACGAACCACTTTTATTGTAGCCCATAGATTAACAACCATAAGACATGCGGATAAAATAATTGCCATAAATGGCGGCAAAGTTGAAGAAGTGGGTACTCATGAGGAGTTGATGCAAAAAGAAGGACTATATTATAATTTAGTAAAAAGTCAACAAAGAATTAGTGAAGAACCCAATGATTTGGATAATGAAACTCAAACTAACGATTCAAAAGTCGAGAGACAACTGCTTTCGCGAGCGTTTAGTATCGAAAGCGACAAAAGTGACGGATCTTTGGCTTTCAGACGAAAATCAAGTGTCAGCCGTAAGAAACGGGACTCTCAATCGCCATCATTGATACGATTGTTTCAATTGTTAAAACCGGATAAATATCTTGTAATCATCGGCGCTTTGTCCGCATTCATAATGGGTCTCTCGATACCGGGTTTTTCGATAATTTTTGGCGAAATTTTAGGCACTCTTTCCAATCCAGACATCCAGAAGATCAAAGACGACGTACTATTGTATTCCATGTTATTCGTGGTAATGGGTATTGCCTCAGGATTTGCATCATTTTTTCAGGTATTTCTATATTTGAAATTTAATTAAATAACAAGTTTTTAATAATAATAATAATAATAATAATATTGATATTAGATTTATTTGTTTGGTATTACTGGTGAACGGCTAACAATGAGACTGAGAAAAACGGTATTCACGGCTATGTTAAAGCAAGAAATCGGTTGGTATGACATGCAAGAGAATAGTACCGGTGCTCTCTGTTCCCGACTATCATCGGATGCATCCAGTGTTCAAGGGGTTAGTTATTTTTTTAAGGAAATTATAGTTGAATTAAATTAATTTTAAAAAATAATAATATCAATCAATCAATGAATAGGCCGCCGGTTCACGTTTGTCTACCCTATGCCAAGCAGTATCGACACTGGGAGCCGGTGTTGTAATAGCATTGTATTATAGCTGGAAACTGGGTCTAGTAATCATTTGTTTCATACCATTGGTTATTATATCGACTTATTTTCAAATGAAGATCATCAGCGGTCAGGTGACCAAAGACAAGAAGACACGAGAAGAAGCTTCACGGGTCAGACACAAGATTTTTTTTATTTATAGACAATAATTGTTAAAATAAATTAAAATAATATTTTTTAATCAAACAGATTGCCGTCGAAGCTATCGGTAGTGTCCGCACCGTTGCATCGTTACATCAGGAGTCGGCATTCATAGCTAATTATCAAAATTCATTGCAAAAACAGTATAATAAATCGAAAATACGGGCCCATCTCAGGGGTATTACATTTGGTTTGGCCCAAAGTATGGGCAACTTTTCCTATGCCATTGCATTGCTTTACGGTAGTAAACTGATTGTCGACAATGAACTTACTTATGGAAATCTATTCAAGTAATAATAATAATAATAATAATTACCTAATAATTAGTTAATTACATAAAGAAAAATGTAAAATATTTTATTTTTTGTTGTTTAATAATAGGGGTGTCGAAGGAGTTATTTTCGGAACGGCAATGGTTGGACAGGCAGTCGGTTAGTTTAATGATTGATTTACCGATAAAAAACAATTATTTTATAAATAATATTATCGTAAATAACTAGCGTTTGCACCGGACTATCAAAAGGGCAGAATAGCGGCCGTTTATATTTTCAAACTATTGGACAGACTTCCCAAAATTATAGTCAACTCTTTAACTGGCGATAAACCGACAAAGTTTGAAGGAAATGTCAATTTTCAGGAATTGGAATTCAAATACCCGACCCGTCCCGACCAGAAAATTTTAAAAGGATTATCTTTCGATGTATCGAAAGGACAAACGGTAGCTCTGGTCGGTTCAAGTGGTTGTGGAAAGAGTACTATAATTCAATTAATACAACGGTTTTATGATACAGATGGTGGTGAAGTGGTAAGTATTTATAATTTTTCTAACTTACCGGTAAAAGCATAAAATTTATGATATTTTTTGAATCAGAAATTAGATAATAAAAATATAGTTAATCTCAACATTCCGTGGCTTAGAAGCAAATTGGGAATCGTATCACAAGAACCGGTACTTTTTGGTTACAGTATCGCTGAAAATATTGCTTATGGAGACAATAGTCGTGTTGTGCCAATGGATGAGATCGTTAGGGCCGCAGAAAAGGCTAATATTCATAGTTTTATCAAATCATTGCCAATGGGTTACGAGACACCAGTGGGTGATAAGGGAACACAACTGAGTGGTGGACAGAAACAGAGGATAGCCATCGCCAGAGCATTGATTAGAGATCCACAGATACTATTGCTGGACGAGGCTACCAGTGCTCTGGACTCTGAAAGTGAAAAAGTGGTACAACAGGCACTTGACGAGGCCAGAGAGGTATATTAATATTATTATATTATATAATATACTGTATAATTGAATTTTCATTAATATTTTAGGGCCGAACCTGTATAGTGATCGCACACCGACTCTCAACCATTCAAAATGCCGACAAAATAGTTGTCGTCAATAAAGGAAAGGTTGTCGAAGAGGGTACTCATCAACAATTGATATCCAAAAGGGGTGCTTATTATAAACTTTATAGTTTACAAAGTGCTACACTTTAACTTTCATTTACTTAAAAACCCTATTATTATTATTTTTTAATTATCATAAAACATCATTAAATTATTGATATATAAGTACTTTCATAATAGTTCGTCCATTTTTATTGCTTACAATTTCCATACATTAATTACCTAATAATATATTATATAAAAAAATATACGGTATATAAAACCACTTATTTTATGAACAAATATTTTTAATTATATAAAAAAATTATGTAAAAAATTATGCATAATATATAAAATTTGTCTAAAAAATATTGCTTTTTGTGATCCATTTGTATATAAAAAATACCTATTTTTTTTGTATAATTATCGTCTATTTTTTCATTTAAAAAAATACTTATCATTTAATTCTGTATTTTGACAATTGATTATTAAAATCTATTTTTTCAACTCTTTGTTCTTTAACTAATTTCTCTAAATGATGGCCAACATTGACCGCAGCGGCCAAATGCAGTTTTTCCGGTACATCCTTACAGAATAATTGTTTATTTAATAATAATAATAAATAAATAAATATTACCAGTAATTAAGGTATATATTAAACAAACAAAACAAAAATCAATAATACCTTATAAACAATTTTGACGATTTCCATTGGCGTCAACTCTTTGCCCAATTCGACCATCACATTGACGATCTGATCCTCTCGTTGTTGTCGATGAGCAATGTATTCGTTAATTTTGCCGATCGGTTCGTCAATCACTGGTCCGTGACCGGGATATATTACCGACGGTTTCAGTTCCAAAATAGTCTTCAGCGACTTTATATAACTGTAAAGATCTTCGAAAACAGCGGTTCCTTCGCCGAGTATACAGTCGCCGCTGAAAATAGCATTTTCTTGTTCCAATACAAGAATCATATGATCACCAGTGTGTCCGGGAGTGGCCACCACCCGCAGTGTTGCTCCGTCGGCCTCTAGCTTTTGGCCATCGGCTAAATAATTCAACTTAAATGATGACGACTGATATTGTCGGTCGTGCTCTTCGTCGCATATCTTATAGATTTTGCAATCTTTTCGATGCAATCAACCGATCAAAGAGATACCGAAAACTAGTGGTCATTTAAATAGCAAATGCCGATTGGATTTTATTTTATCATTGTTACCGCTATTACCGTTAAGCTTAAGTGTGCTCAGAATGTCGGCAACACCGCCGATATGGTCGTGATGCCAGTGAGTGACCACTATTTGCGACAAATTGATGCCATTGTCGTCGACGATAGTCTTCAAATTGGTCACATATTCGCCAACGTCGGCATCGCCGGTATCGATAAGTACTCGGTTGGGTCCGTTGCCGACCAAACTGTTGACAACAATAAAATATTAATATATTTATATAAATCAATTGGTCCACCAATTTGGTGATTAGGGATCAATTGTATGACAACAGTAACACTGACTAAGTATTGGTTCCCTGAAGTGTCATAACTCCGGGATTACAGCCGAGGATACGGATAATACGTGACGTCAGTTGCGATACTTTCGGTATAATTGCGGTCATAATTGTTGGCAATTAATGTGATTAATTGGCAGACGATTATTGATTAAATGTCTTGAAATAAAAAAAAGATCACCAAAAAACTGATCCTTATTTTTATTGATGTTTTTATTTATTTATTTTATTTGATAATCAAATCAATCATATGATCTATACTTCAATAATAATAATAATAATAATAACACAAACATTGCATAATAATTAAAATTCATTTCATTCACAAATAGCGTTACTTTATTTTCTGATGTTATAAACTGAACCCTTTTTTTCTATATTTATGCATTGATTTCAATGTATTAATATAAACCCCAATGACTTTTACCGGTCGTAACGATATATTTTGTTAACAAAAAAAAACTATTTTATGATTTACTTTATTATAAATAAATAGCGATTTAAATGACAATAACTTTATTAAGCGTTTGATGTCTTCATTGATGTCATCGATGTTACCATTGATGTTGTCGTCGTCTTCGTCTTCGGCGACAAAGTTTTCCGGCTTAAGACTACGGCACTTGTCATACAGTTTACGGTATTTATTATTAAATGACAAACCGATTGTCGCAACAAATTTACCGATAAGATGTTGTACGACAACTTCGAGGAAGACGACGACGAGTCCAGACAAGTGGTATTCGCTAAGAAACAAATTGGTTGACAACAATCATCGCCAAGACTTTGACGACAAAAGATATGAGACTTTGTGGTAAATACTGTATATTATATAAGACACTGTTTAGTTGACGATTAGTTTTTAATGGATTGTTGTTTTTTTGTGGTGAGGGATCAGGTCTTGGAATGTCATAACTGGTCTATTGGTTTGGTTGGGACTTATGGAGGACAACGAAGAGGATCCGTTGATTAAGATTATTAAGAATGGCTTACGATGTATGCATTTAGAGGAATACGAAAAAGCAGAACTAATACTGCATTCGGGTCTTCAAATGGCTCAAGACTTGCAGCACGAATCGGCAGAGATTTATATCTACGATGTTTTGGCCAACAATTACTTTATGAAAGGCGACTACAAAAGAGCCGAACCGTTGTTTGCCGTTGTCTTCAATAGACTTCTGGCAAAAGGTATGCCACCAAATGATGAGTCTTTAGTAGAGATATCCATCAAATTGTCGCACATTTACAGCAATTTAAGCGATTTTGACAAATCACAGATGGGTTTTGATTTTAGTCTAAGTGAACAATACCAGAGAGTCAAGAGTTTTGTGGCCAAAAGTGTCGACGAATTGGTCAGTGAAGAGATCAATTCATTGGCACTGTTGGGTATGTGTTACGACTATTATGCCAAACATTTGTCATCGATTGGCAACTTTGACAGTGCCATCGATACGTATAAGAAATCGTTGGATATCTGTATCAAAGTTAATGGTCGAACACATCCCCAGACACTGGTTTTGTTGAACGATATGTCGGCAACTTATGTCCATAAAAAAGACTTTGCAAACGCTGTGATATGTTTGAAGAGAGCTATTGAGGGCGCCATCGAAACAGATGACGAAAATTTAGCCAAATATTATCTGAATATTGGATCCGTTTATTTACTTCAGCTTAACAAAGAATTGGCTCTTAAGTGGTGCCAGAGATCGCTATCAACGACACTCACCTCTAAAAACAAACCCATTGAAGACAAGGCTCGCAAATGTTTGACTGAAGCCACCGGTCTTTAAACTGTTTGATAATTTAATTTATTGTTATTTTTAGTGATAGACTATATTAATGATAATTTATTAATTTTGTAGAAACTATTATAATGTTATTTATTTAGAAAATAAGTATTTTAGTATTTTATTTAATATTACCGTAAATTATTTTATAATAAGTTATATAAACAAATGTAATGTTAATTGTTATTATATTGTAGTTTAATTTCATAAGCAATTTATCTTTTAAAAATATTTGTAACATTATGTCAATATTAATATATGATTTATTTGACAATTTTTTTTGTGAGAAAAATATGATATAAATTAAATAAATTATAAATCAAAATCAAAAGTCAATATTTTACTGTATAATCAAATTTATCAATTTATAAGCAAATATTTTATTTATTTTTTTAGATACTATATAATAATTTAATTTATATATTTGTTTTAGATTTAAATATTTATATTACTAATACATTGCACTGTATTTCTATACTATAGTATAAATTAATTACAATTATTTTTTAAAAATAACATTAACATTGATAATAGTCTATTATTACCCTATTATTAAACTCTAAATTTCCTTTAAGTATTTTATTTCTATAATAATTTATTTATAATTATTATTAAATAATTACTACCGTATATACAGTATATCAACAAACCAATCAACAAAAAAATACAACTAAATTAATTTATTACTATTAATAGTGATAAACAACATGAATATCAGATTACCAAAAAAATGATAATAATATTTAATAATTTTAAATGCATAGAGTGTTTGAACTTCACTATCATTATATTATAGATAATTTTATTTTAATAAAATGATTTGACAGTAGTTTTTATTTTATTAGTTGATGTCTTTTATTGATTGGTATGCAAAGTCCGTTAATACTGTATATTAAATTAATAGTTAGTGAAAAAAATTAAATAATATATTTATCGACAATAAATATATACAAATTTTGTAGTATAACATACGTTTAAGTTTTTTTTTCTTAAATATAAAAGTTTTTATTCAATTAAAAAAACTAACTTTGATTTATAGAAACAAACCGTATATATAGTAAATAGTTTTATTTAGTATAATCTAGAAAAATAATTATATATATATATTATATAATTTGTTTTCTAATTAAAAAATTAATTTATGTGTTCCTAAATAATGGGTGATAATAATAAAGGGAAAAGTTATGTGCAATCGTCATCAGCAGCAGTAGATGATGATGACAATGATTATTATGACACCACATGCGGTATCGGCAATTGGCGGCCACAATGGCTGCAACAGTTTGCGACACCCAAATCGTTTGTCATTAACTTTTCGATTGTAGCCATACTTCAAGGGGCCTACTTTACATACCTGATCGGATCCATATCGACACTGGAAAAACGTTTTGCTTTCGATAGCAAGATATCCGGTTTCATAATGATTGCCGACAATATTAGCCAAATGTTTATCAGTCCTATTATCGGCTATCTGGGTGCCAAATATAACCGATCTCGTTTGATAGCCTCCGGCGAACTAATAGTTGCCATGGCCTGTATGCTTACAACACTACCCTATTTTATCTATGGTCCCGGACTACATCTACTGTCCAATACTAATGTTATGTCAAATACTACACAACACGAAGTTTGTTCGGCAGATAATTCCGAGCCCGAGTGTACAGCTGATGGTGGCGGCGGTCATAATACAGATTTACCGGCAGTTATCATACTATGGTTATCAAGTTTTGCCAATGGTTTGGGTTATACAGCTTTCTATACGATTGGTTTGCCCTATATTGATGATAATGTTCAAAAGAAAAATTCACCATTATATATAAGTTAGTAATAATTAAAAAATAATTAATATTTATAAAAAAAATAAATATACAGTATATAAATATTATATATGTATAAAATTTTTTAGGTACAACTGCAACACTTAGACTATGTGGACCGGCTCTGGGCTTTTTACTAAGTTCTATATCCCTGGCCTCATATGAGGATCCATTTTGTGAGTCCATATTATTACCTACTTTTATAATAATTATTTTTTATTTTATATAATATTATAAACAGATGATCCTCATATAAAACGCAATGATCCTCGATGGGTATGTATTGAATTTTTAAATATATATATATATATATATGATTTTGAATTTAAAAAATAACAATATCTAATTTTTGTAGGTAGGTGCTTGGTGGTTGGGTTTTCTAGTACTGGGAATTGCAATATCAATTTTTTCGCTACCAATGTTTATATTTCCAAAACGATTTAAAAATAGTAAATCAATAAAATTGCCAAAAATTAGTGAAGCTATTGATACTAATCCGGCGGCTGATCTCAATCCTACCGATGGATTTGTTGAGATCAGAGTCAATGATGACTTAGAGGATGGTAATGATAACCAAACAGTTGATAATCAGCTAACAAAAGTCACCAATGATAGCAAAATGACAAGTATTTTTTTAGTGTTAAACTTTTTTTAATATTTTAATTTAATTTATTTTTTAATTTTTTTGTTGAATACAGTTATAAGCGGAGCATTGAAACGGCTGTTCATAAATCCGGTCTTAATATTTCACGCTTTGGCCGGAATTTTCCGGATATTCGGTTATTTCGGGTTTTTTATGTTCAAACCCAAGTATATGGAACTTCAATACAGACAGTCAGCTTCGGGGGCCAGTTTTTTTACCGGTATTTTTTTTGTTATTGTTGAAATAATAACTACAATTTTTTTTTGTTTAAAATTATTATTTCCTAATCTAATCGATAGGCTCTACAAGTGTCCTAACAATGGCCGTCGGAATAATGGGCGGCGGAATAATTCTCAGACAATTTAAACCCAAAGCCCGATCACTTGTGCTGTTTATGTTTGTCGTCGAACTGATAGCCAGTTGTCTGATGTTTTCGGGTATATTTTTAGGCTGTCCTCCGCCTAACTTTCCACACACAACTATGATCGGCAACCGGTATTTAAAGATAAAAACAAATTATTTTTAATAAACAAAATTATATTAATATACATATTATAAATCTTTTTTAAACCTTTAAAACTAATGGTTTAGTATGAGTCTTGATTCACCCGATTTGTGTAACTCTGGCTGCGGGTGCTCTAATCGTGTCTATCAACCCATTTGTTCATCCGATGGTCTCAATACCTACTTTTCTCCGTGTTATGCCGGATGCAAATCAGTAGACATCACTACTGATCCAATTGTATGATTGCAATGTTGATTGCAATTTTAAAAATCAATATATAATACTTATTTCTTCTACTTTTTTTACAGACATTTGGTGATTGCAATTGTGTCCAAAATTCACTGACAAACACAGCAACAACCGGCTATTGTCCCAGAGATTGTAATCTGTTTCCCGTATTTATAATACTATTAAGTTTAGGCAGTTTAATATCTTCGACGGCCCGCACGGGTAATACATTGATTACACTCAGGTATTACAACAACAACAAAACAAATAAAAATAACTGTATTTTTTAAATATCTGTAATTTTTTTTGTTAATTAAGATGTGTTGACCCACAGGACAAAAGTTTTGCAATGGGAATAATCGGTAGTTTTTTCGCAGTTTTCGGTAATTTTATTGATTTATTTTTTTTCATTTTCATTTCATATAAAGGCATATTTAAAAAAAAAATGTTTAATAATAATTATAATAATTATTTGTTTGTTTACAATTTCAAAGCCTACATTCCTTTCCCATTGATATTTGGATCCATAACTGATTCCACATGTCTTGTATGGGAAGAATCTTGTGGTAAGTTTTAAATATAAATTAATTTTTTAAGAAAAAAATAGTATTCAAGTATTTCTATTTTATTTATTGTATGCATTAATGGCATAATGTATGAAAATTTATAAAAAATATATGAAAAAATACTATATATTTCATAGAAATTTTATTATTATTAATTAAAGTGCTAAAATGTCAAATCAATTAAAAATATGCTTAAAATTATATATATATTTTATACAACAATTTTTTTAGGTAAAACTGGTAACTGTTGGCTCTATGATATCGACAAGTTTAGAGTATACTTACATTCAGCCGCTTTTGGATTCATGTTATTGGGATCACTGTTTGATATCGGAATCATTGTATACTCCGATAGATTGAAGAATCTATTGGATGATGAAGAAGAAGATGAAGATAATGATAACAACAGTGGTAAAGATGTGGCCATCAATAATGAGATACAGTTGGTAGAGAAAACAGGTAGAGATGATCAACAAAATGGCAATAATATAGATATTGATTGAATCAAAGTATCAAATTTTATGCCATATTTATGTTTTTCAATATAAAAATTATTTATTTTTTTCAAAAAATAGATTTTTAAATAATATTCATTATCATATTTTTATTTTAGTATAATGACATATTAATTTAATTAATACAAATATCATTATTGTTATTACTAAAATTACAAAAATAAAAATTAATATAAAAATCATAAAAAATACTGGTTGTGCGCAATTAAATTATTTTTTTTATCATATATCCATATGCAATTATAATTATATATATATAATTATATAATTATAATTAAAATGATTATGATAGATAATTTTGAAAAAAATAAATATTAATTAATGAAAATTTTGATTTTACGAAACACTCCATAATTGTTGATCCAATTAGTTGGGAGGTTAGGGTGGGGGGAGAATGGAGGCTAATGACGTCCAACAATGGGACAGTTTTTACAAAATCTACAAATACAATGACTATTTGGACATCGATGATCATCTATATAAATATATTTATATATATATTTGTTGAATATATTATAAATATATAATACATTAATTAAAATACAGTATAAGATGCATATACAGGATATATATTAAATATATTAAATACTACAAAATAATTATTACTCATTTCAGAAATATTTATATATATATATATATATATATATATATATATATAAACAAAATTAAGTTTAAAAATACCGGTCGCCGGGCTGTTGAGGCCGTGGTTACGGCAGCGCTGACATTGGCCGCCGCCGTAGTTATGACCACCGCCGCCACCGCAACCATACTTGTTGTTGTTATTATTGTTTCTGTCGTCACCGCCACCGCCACTTCCATAGGCAAACCTATGGCCAGTATTTGCACTTTTCGATGATTTGAATACCATATTTGCTATATATATATATATTTAATAAACCTTTTTAGATAAATTGTTTGATCGAAAGAAAAGTTATGTTTGTCTATATGTTTAGTTTATCCAAACCTTTATATATGATTTTGTATTGAATTTAAAAAAAAAAAATATTTTTAATTTTAAATATAAATATTTTGGTATAAAATTTCATTAGAAATCACGTATATTTCTATGTGTAAAGTAATACTTAAATCTATTGACATTTGACTTTAGGGTAATCAAAATTTTAAGAAATATAATATTAGATATTACTGTACAGTAAATTAATGGGTTATGTTTAAAGTACAATAATTTTATGATTTATGATTATTTTTCAAAAAAATGCATTTTTATACTCTATATAATTATTATTAATAATTTAATTTTTTTTAGTCAATGATTTTTAAAAAAATTTTTTAGTTGATTTAATTGATACCAACATTTGGTTGTTTGAAAAATTATCTGTAATTTCTTTGTTTTTTTAAATATAAATATATTATTTAAGATTTGTTGATTTACAGTACAAAAGATTTTCAATGAAAATAATCGACAGTTTTCGGTAATTTTATTAATTTATTGATACAAAAAAAAATATATAATATAAAGTCATTAATAAAAGAAAAATGTTAATATTTTTTTGTGTTTTGTTTACAATTTCAAAGCCTACATACCTTTCCCATTGATATTTGGATCCATAACTGATTCCACTTGTCTTCTATGGGAAGTATCTTGTGGTAAGTTTTAGTAATAAATTTAAATCTTAAGGAATAATAAATAGTATTCAAATATTTTATATTATTTATTAAAACATAACATTTAGCGTAAAGCCATAATGTATAAAACTTTTTTAAAAAAATATTTACTATATTTAATAGAAATTTTAATATTATTATTATTGCTAATTACAGTAATAGTTAATTTTAAAAATATATTTTTTAATTGTATACCAAATTATTTTTTAGGTAAAACTAGTAACTGTTTTCGCCTATGATATCGACAAGTTTAGAGTATACTTACATTCAGCCGCTTTTGGATTCATGTTATTGGGATCACTGTTTGATATCGGAGTCATTGTATACTCAAATAGATTGAGGAATCTATTGGATGATGAAGAAGAAGATGAAGATAATGACAAAAACGGTGGTAAAGATGTGGTCACCAATAATAAGATACAATTGGTAGAGAAAACAGATAGAGTTGGTCAACAAAAATGACAATAATATAAATATTGATTGAATCAAAGTTCCCACAGAATTGATATATTTTTTCAATATAAATATTATTATTTTTTTCAAAACTACAAAAAATACATTTTTATAATTTTCAATTTCATATTTTTATTTTGTTTAATGACTAATTTAATATTTTGTCAATAAAAATAGTAACTTATTTTACTGTATTATTAAATTACAAATTATATAAAAAAATATGATATATATAAAATACTTGTGCGCAAATTAATTATAATTTCAAGTGAAAATTATTATTTAAAAAAAAAATCCATATGTAATTTTAATTGTATATGTAATAAATAAAATTAAATTTTTAAAAAATGATTATCATAGGTAATTAAAATAAATACTAATTAAATGAAAATTTTGATTTGTCAAAACTCATAATAATTGTTGGACCAATTAGTTGGGAGGCGTGAGTGGATGGGAGGGGGTGATGGCTAATAGCGTCCAATAACGGGACAATTTTTGCATAAATGACACAAACAATGTCTGTATGCACATTGATGGTTATCTATATATAATATACAGTAAAAATATGCATAAAAATTATTTATATATAATTTTAATTAAAATCTGTTTAATAATATAAACTTTATATATATACTTTAAACTAATTAATTACATAAATATTTCATTGAAGACAAAAACAAACATTTTTAATTTAAAAAAAATTAATTTGAAATTACCGGCAGCCTGTCTATAGAGCCCATGGTTTCGGCATCGCTGACATTGACCGCCACCGTAGTTACCGCCACCGCAACCATAGTTTTTGTTGTTATTTTTGTTGTTTTTGTCATCACCTCCTCCGCCGCCGCCACTGCCGTAGGCAAACCTATGGCTATTGTTTGCATTTTTCGATGACTTAAATACCATATTTGCAATATATTTCAATTAATAACCCTTTTCTTAATAAACACTTTACTTTTGAAAAAGTTATGTATAGTATGTGTTTAGTGTATCTCAACCAACGTTTATATATGATTTTGTTTTGCATTTTGTTTTTATTTTCTAAATATATATATATATATGTTAAGTATTTTTCAAAAATCAGTGGTTAGTTATGTCATACTATCATAATATTAATACTGTATAATAGAAAGTTAAATATATTTTTGTTTTTGGTCTAAAAATTTTCTTTAAAATCACACGTATTTCGTAAATGTAATTCAATACTAATGCATAACTTGTTTGACATTTGACTTTTTTAGGTAATAAAAAGCAATTTATAGATAAAATTAAAACTGTGATGATTTTGTGTTGAAATGTAAATTGTATTGAATTGCATTATTAAACAAAATTTCATAATTTTTGTTGTTGTTGTTGTAAGTTATTTGTTATTGAATATATTCAATAGATAATAATAATAATAATAAAATTAAGATAAATCAAAAAATTGTTTTAAAATGCTACACCCTTTCAAAAAAATTATATAATATTACAATAAATTAATGGGTTATGTTTAAAGTACAGTAATTTTCAAAAAATACATTATTATTATTGAAATCTAATACAGTACTAATTTAATGTTCAATTATATATTAATATTTTCAATGTCAACTTTTAATACATTAAAAAATTAGTTTTAAAATTTGTGTTGCTGCTTAAAATAAATAAATAATCATCAAGATAATATTAGATAATTACTGGATAATAAATTATTTGTATTTATTTTTTCTAACAATTTTGGTTTTATCAGGTATTAACTAATATTTTATTTTAATTATAAATATAGTTTAATTATTATTGTCGGATAAAAACAATAATTGAATTAATTTTTGTATTCATTTTTTTAAGACAATCAATTTTTGATAACAAATAAATTGTTTGAAATTATTTATTTGAATCGTCGATAAAAACCAGCATTTAGTTATTAAAAAAATGTGCCAAAAAAATCAAATATAAGTGTGTAATATCTAATAGCTAATTACTTCAATGATATAAAATTTGTATATATTATATAAACTATTATCAAATTAATTTTTCTTATATTTCTTCATTCAGATGCAATAAAATAAATAATTTAATAAAATAATATAAACAATATTTATTTAATTTAATTTGTTATAAATACAGTAATTTATTTATAATATAAATAAATGAATTTTATTTAATATATATTGATTTATATACAGTATATTTGAATTAAATCTGTTTTAGAAGTTAGAAACATAACTTTTCTAATCGATTGATTGTAAATTAATGATAAATATTAGATTAATTTATTAGTTTTTAAAAAAATAAATATATCATGTTTTTCACATTAACACTATCAATAAATATTAAGTTATTTGAGGAAAAAAGTAAAAATTTATATAAAATAAACAGACAATTGTATAATAAAACATTGTGTTTGTTAATTATAACTTTTTTTTATTAAATAAAATAAAATTTATTTTTAATTGCTTATGGATGCAAATAAATAAATTATTTTTTTGTTACTGTGGTTAAACTTTGGATGACTTTTTTTTTGCTTGAATGATAATTATTAAATTTGATTTTTATTTACCCGTAATAAATATAATCATATTTTTTTAAAAACTATAATAATAATAAATAAATGGATGATAATGATAATACTAGAGAAGGAGGAAGTGATTTGCAGCCATCATCATCAGCTGATGATGAGGACATGGATTGGGAGACCAGTTGCGGTATCGGTAATTGGCGGCCAAAATGGTTGCAACGATTTGCTTCAACCAAATGGTTTTTGATTGTCTTCTCGATTGTGGCTATACTTCAGGGCGGATACTTTACATACCTTATCGGATGCATATCGACACTTGAAAAACGTTTTGCATTTGAAAGCAAAATATCCGGTTTCATACTAATTGCCGATAATTTAAGTCAAATGGTTGTCAGTCCTATTATCGGATACCTGGGCGGCAAATACAATCGTTCGCGTTTGATAGCTGCCGGCAATCTAATAGTAGCCCTGTCCTGTCTGATGAATGTAGTTCCCTATATGATGTACGGTCCAGGTTTGCATCTACTGTCCAATACTAATAGTATATCAAATACTACACAACAACACGAAGTTTGTTCAGACGATAATCTAGACCCGGACTGTTCAGCTGGCAATCAAAATACGGTTATGTCGGCCGTTATCATACTATGGTTGGCTAGTTTTGCCAATGGTTTAGGTTATACTGCTTTCTATACGATTGGTTTGCCATATATTGATGATAATGTCCAGAAAAAGAACTCTCCAATGTATTTAAGTTAGTGAAACAAAAAATTTATTTAAAAAAAAATATTTTATATCTTAAAAAATATTTTTTTTAAGGTACAACCGCAACACTTAGACTATGTGGTCCGACACTGGGATTTTTGCTTAGCTCCATATCCCTGGCCATGTATGAGGATCCGTTTTGTAAGCTTTTAAAAATTATTAATTAATTAATCAATATTATAGTAATTTAAAAAAAAATAATTTTATGTATAATATAACAGATGATCCAAAAATTAGTCGAAATGATCCTCGATGGGTATAAATTGATTTTTTAAAATTTTTTAAATAAGTATATAATTAGATAATATTTAATTTGTTTTTAGATAGGTGCTTGGTGGGTCGGTTTTCTAGTACTAGGAGTATTGATATTAATTTTTACGATACCAATGTTTTTATTTCCTAAACGATTTAAAATTCATACTAAAAAATCAAATTCAAATGTTAATAATAAATCAATAGAAATCAATAATAAAACAGATGATCAACAAACCATTAGTGAAAAGAAAAGTTAGTTTAAAGTTATCTTTTTTTTAAAAAAATAATATAAAAACTAATTTATAATAACAAACAAAACTAATTAATTCTAATTAAAATAGATTTAATTATACAGAAATTGTTTGCAATTTTTTAAAAATTTAATTATATATTATATATTATTTTTTAAAAATAGATGTCAAACTGGCATTGAAACGATTGGCCAAAAATCCGATTCTAATATTTCACGCTTTGACCGGAATTTTCCGAATATTCGGATATCTCGGGTATTATATATTTAAGCCAAAGTATATGGAATTACAATACAGACAGTCAGCTTCGGGCGCCAGCTTTTTCACCGGTAATTATCGGACGGGAAAAAATCATAATATAATTGAAATTTAAAAAGTTTTTAATTACGGGGTTTTTAAGGCTCAACAAGTGTACTAATAATGGCTGTCGGCATAATGGGCGGCGGACTATTGCTGACATATTTTAGACCCAAAACTAGACCACTGGTGCTTATTATGTTTGTGGTCGAACTGGTGGCCAGTTGTATGATTTTTTCGGGTATATTTTTAGGCTGTCCTGCACCTCAATTTCCAACATCAACTATTGTAGGCAACAGGTACTTGAAAACAAAATAAATTATTTTTAATATTTATATAATTTTTTAAAATTTTTATTTAATTTTTTAATTATTAGTATGATTCTTGATTCACCCGATTTGTGTAACCATGACTGCGGGTGCTCTACGCGTGTCTATCAACCGATTTGTTCATCCGATGGTCTCAATGCCTACTTTTCTCCGTGTTATGCCGGATGCAAAACAGTAGACACAACTACTGATCCAATTGTATGATTGAATTTGATTACAATTATACAAAAAAAAAACAAAATATAATCAATATCTTTCATAATTAAGACATACGGCGATTGCAATTGTATCCGAAATACATTGTCAAATACAGCCACATCGGGCTATTGTCCGACCGATTGCAATCAGTTTCCCTTATTTATAATACTACTAACAATGGCCAGTTTGTGTTCATCAACTATACGCACCGGTAACACACTTATCACACTCAGGTATGTTAATAGATATATTTAGATATAAAAAAAGATAAATTTTAAAGTAAACCTAATTTTTACTTTATATATAAATATTATTTTTATTTTTTTAATAGATGTGTTGACCCACAGGACAAAAGTTTTGCGATGGGAATTATCGGCAGTTTTTTTGCAGTTTTCGGTAATTTTTTGAGTTGTTGTTGAAAAAAATTATTAATTTTTTTTTGTCTGAAATTATTACAAACTTATGAGAGAAGATTTTCTATTATTATTTATGTTATTTATTTATTTATATTTATAATAATCATAATTATTTTTTTTCATTAAATATATAATAAGCTTTTATTCCCTATCCGTTAATATTTGGAGCCATAATTGATTCTACATGTCTTGTATGGGAAGAATCTTGTGGTAAGTGTTTAGCAAAAATAAAAATTACAATTTAATTATCAATAATATTTATAAATAAAAGATTTTTATTAGTTACTTATGTTTTTCAAAATATAAATTTTTGAACACTAAATATAACTAAAAGTAATCGCAATAATAATAATTTCGTTAATATAATGGAAATAAATATCAAAATAGTTTTTAATAAACTTTTTATTTTATTTTTAGGTAAAACTGGTAACTGTTGGCTCTATGATATCGACAAGTTTAGAGTATACTTACATTCAGCCGCTTTTGGATTCATGTTATTGGGATCACTGTTTGATATCGGAGTCATTGTATACTCAGATAGACTAAAGAATCTATTGGATGATGAAGAAGAAGATGAAGATAATGATGACAAAAACGGTGGTAAAGGTGTTGTTATCAATAATGAGATACAATTGGTAGATCAAACCGGCAGAGATGGTCAAAACAAAAATGGCAATAATTAACAAATTAGCAGTTATTATAAATTAATTGAATCGGAAAAAATTGTAGAAAAATATGATTGAATTTGATTATTAAAAATCTATTATTATTATTTTTTTTGTTTATCTTCTACTAAATAAATATATATAAACATTTTTATACATAATTTTTTTTTAATTATTTTTTATCGACTTAAAAACTAATCATTAGACAATTTTTTTCAAAATATGTTATATATCAATATATATATATACAGTATATATATAAACTGATAATTTAATGTCAAGTTATAAAATTATTTATATTATTATCTATATAATGATAATTACCGGTAATAATACATATAAACACAACTTTAATGATATGTTTTTAATTTTAAAAAAATGTTTTCAATTTTATTATGTTATTTCTGCTACTGTATATAAAAACATGTTTAACTTTTATACTAAAAAAATTAAAATATACTTTCAAATAATTTTTTTAAGTACCGACACACAAATAAATGTTTTTGCAAACATTACATTAATTAATGTAAAATTACATCAATGAGTCTTTTTTAAATGATTTATATATAAGTATATATTCAACAAATTATGATAATTTTTGAAAAAATCATTTAATATATTAATCGCTAAATGATTCAATTATTTTATACATACAAAAAATCAATGTAAACAACAACAAAATTTTTTTGTTTATGAATGATTAACTTTTTAATGATAAGGTATTATTATTATTATGTAAATATATATATATATTACAATTATATAAAAATTGCAAATAGTAATTGATAATAAAAATTACAACAAAATATTTTCAAATTATATTGTAAATATATATATATAGTTTTTTGTTTTGTTTATATTAAATGATTTTTTTTGTTTGGTTGTTTGAAAGATATATAACTCATATCTACATGCTTTTTGATACAATACATATGAGTTTTTAATTTTTATGTCTAAATTACATTTATATATTATTTATACTTATTTTTTGGGAAATTAGACGACAAAGAAAAAACAGTATTCAATACATTAATTTAATTATTTTTTATAAAATAAAATTAAAAATTGAGACACCGTTGTGTTGTGTAACTTAATAATAATAATAATAAGTATATAATAAATTAAAATAGCAATTATATCGCACATATACAGTATATATAACTATTAAATATTTAGTATTTTAATTAAATATTAGTTAGAAGTAGTAGTAGTTATTTACAAAATATTTTTGTTGCAATAATTTAGGTGTAGTTTATTTTATTATTGCTTATTTAGCGCCTTTTTTATATAGAAAAAAAACTAAAAAATCATATATCTATTACTATTATGTCATAGATTTCTTAAATTATATATATTTTGCGATAATAATCATAAATGATTTTTTACTAATAATTAAAAGAAAACATATGGAGATAAAGAGAGATATAGTCTAAACATATAAATATATTATTATAATTATTATTATACTTTGAACTTTTCGGGAGAAAAAAAATAATTATAGAAAATCATTAGAAACACTACTAATTGATGTCAAAAAAAATTAACATATATTGTAATTAATGATAAGTTAGCTCAAGTTTAAACTAATGGGTAACGTTTCAAATGTAAATCTAGATGTAGGACATATCCGATGAGCGGCTGCCACTGCCTCCAACTCGTTGGCCAGTGCTATGGCACTGCTGCTGTCCACGAGTGTAGTGGACACTCGCTTCTTGTGGTGAGTCATCGAATGAGACTCTTTTGATGAATGATCGCCGGGACCGCCGCCGCCAGGTTTCGGTTGGCTTAGGATGACATCACAATTATTGGCATCGCATTTGATAAATTGTGTCGAATCTTCTTCTTCATCTCCTGTACTGCTGGAACTGGTATTCAATGAGTGTGCCGGTGCTGTAGTATTATGTTTGCTTCGGTAGTGTTTGGATAGATTCGAAGACTGGGAAAACTTTTCGCCACAATCCGGATATTCGCATACATAGGGCTTATGGCCAATACTGGACAACAACAACAACAACAGAGCAATCATTTAATAATGATATAAATCAATTGCTAATTGAGTTAACACTTACTGAGTTAGGAAATGTTTATTTAGATTACAGCTCTGATCAAATTGTTTGCCGCAACCGTTAAAATGACATTTGAATGGCTTTTCGCCTAATTAATGGTAGGAAAATAATAGACACAATATATTACCGTAATATAAATTATTTAAAAAAAACGTATTAATTAATTGCTAATAAAACAATTACCAGAGTGTACTAATTTATGTTTCTTTAAATTGCTTGATTGCGAAAACTTTTTCGTACATTGAGGGAAGTCACAGACATACGGTTTTTCACCTGAAATTAGAAAAATTGAATGATTAGCCACCAAATGATAATCAATTAGATGATAATAATATAATTTATTAAACACGTGTCCTAACCGGTGTGCACGAGTCGATGTTTGTTAAGATTAGACGATTGTTTAAATCGCTTTTCACAGTCCGGCCAATTGCACCGAAATGGTCGCTCATTACTAATAAACAATTTATCAATCAATTAATCAAATGGATGGACACTTCGGGGCGGTGTGTGTGTGTGTGTGTCTGTGTTACGTACGTATGGGTTAAGTAATGTTTGTTGAGATTAGATGACTGTGTAAACCACATCCCACACTGTGGCCAATCGCAAGCAAACGGACGATCGCCTAAAATCGGAGGACGAGAAATAAAATCATAACGTTAGCCAATCATGTGAGTGAGTGGTCATACCTTTTGATTGGCCGCCACTACTACTACCACCGCCGACACCTCCAATAATACCGTGAGCGGCAATCGTCAACTCAATATTATGATTATTATTAATATTATTATTAATAATATTACCTGAATGTGTCAATAGATGTTTGTTTAGATTACAGCTATAGATAATAATAACAATCATATAAAACATTAATTATCAGATCTATTGGATCAGTCAGTCATATATAATGTTTAAATGGGACATACCTTTGGCTAAATTTTCGGTCGCAACCCATCCAATCGCATAGAAATACTTGTCCACTCTTGTCAAACTTTCGCGGCCGTCCCCGACCTCGGCGCGGGTCAACCATATTGAGCGTCATATCCGTGTGTATGGTGTGTGTGTGTGTCCGCTATGCGCACCCGTATCCCAATGTGCGGCCAATCCCTTTCAACTTTTGTTATCGTTGTCGTCAATATGCCAATGGTTATGGACTACCAGTGCTTGATATGGAAATGGCGGCCGAAAGATATGTCTATTATTTATATTATTATTATTTTTTTGAGTAAAAGAGAGGTCTAACTGAAACATATATACAGAGAAAACTCAATAATAATAATAACAATAATCATAGAGTAATAACAATAATCATATATTTTAATTGTTTTGTTGCTATGGCTGTAAGTGACTCTATTCGAGTAGTTTGTTGACTAAACTATTGGTATTAATATAGTCAATGTTCTATAGAATTTACTATTGAATTGTATTTTTGGATCTAAATTATATACTGTAGAGAGTTTGCGCATTTCGACTGAATTCATGTTTTATGCCATTTATTTTGATGATTCGAAAAAGCAATTTAATGTTTATTGTTATTGCCTTCCAGTTTCAGTCTATAGTATACTATAGTATAGTATTAGACTGTATTGAGAGAGAGAGAGAGACTCAATGTGCACAACATTATACTGCATTCAATGCATTATAGCATACAATACATAGCATATACTGTGTATATATATACAAGACTGTTGTGTTGTTATTTTAATACACATATAGTTATAGACTTACACACTGTCCAGTGTTTTACCCGTAAAATCTAATAAAAATTAGTTGTTTTTTTTTTAATTATAAATTAATATAATAATTGATTTTTTGTTGTTGTTATGGATTAATATGCTATTATAATTAAATAATTAATAAAAAAAATTAGAGTAGTATTAGTTTATTTATGTTTAGTTTAACTATAACTAATAATAAGTTTTTTTATTAAGATAATAAATAACTTTACTTATAATTAAATATTATTAATAATAATAATTCAATTACATAGATATTACATTAACTTTTTTTAACCAGAAAAATTAACAATTTTATTTTATAAACTTTATAAAAATAAATATTAATTATGAATTTTTCTGCTATTTTTGTTGTTATTTTGTTGGATGAATGTCAATGTAATTAATATCAAACAAGTAGTTTACAGTATATTTATGTATATATTATGGCAACTCTAATAACAGGCAATCCAGCGTTCAATACATTGACTCTCAACAGCAAAAAAATAATATAACATAAACTTTATTACGATATTTGAGACCAATTTATGTGTTCATCTCTCATATAATATATATATATATATATATAAATATTTTCATAAAAATAAGTATATGTTTGCATTGAATCTGGGATTTGCTTATATTTTTTTTTATTGGGTATACATTTTTCTAACACAATTCCTATATAACTAGTAGTTTAGAGTATAAAATATTTTTTTTTCAAAAGTTATAATTATTATAATAATAATAATACAGTATTAGCTATAATAGAAAATATGTATCAATTTTTCTTTTCTTTTTTTAAAAAATTTGTTATGATATGATAAAAAAAAATTGGTGTATAAATTAAGCATCATAGCTAAAGTGCTAAATTATAAATAAACTATTTAAAAGTATAGTTATTTATTTGTTGAAAAAAAACTTAAAACCCCTTAAATGACATAAACCTGACAAAAGTTTTTATTTTATTTATTTTTTGGAAAAAATATTATATTAATTATTGAAAAGTCCTAAAGCATTAGTGTATTAAATAATATATAATATAAAGTAATAATAATAATAATTATCTTTTATTGCATTCCATTAAAATTATTATTATTATTACAGTATTATTATTATTATTATTATTATTATTATTATTATTATTATTTCTATTATTATTATTTCCATTATTATTATTTCCATTATTATTATTTCCATTATTATTATTTCCATTATTATTATTAACTATTTATATAATATATACTTATATATTGTTAAAAAAATATATATAATGCAATTTTAGTTTATATATATATATATACTGTATATATATTTACCTGTATATATATACGAATAAAATAAATATATTAAATATTTTGATAATACTGTAGATATTAATCTTTCAATTGAAACATCGATTGATTGCAAATAATTATCTCTACATTGTTTCAACTATTTATTGTCAAAAATTAAAATAAAATAAAACTTGTTTTCAACTAAAAAATGTATTTATTTCAATGTTAACGTAGCATATTACAATTAACGGAATTTTGTTATATATATATATAAATTGTTTTATTTAATGATAATAATTAATTTTATTTTCAAATTTAATTTTAAAAAACTATAAACATTACAAATTTTATGTTTGTTTATAAATACTAAATATGGGATAAAATATTTAAAATAACTTTTAAAAAAGTCATAAATTCCTTTAAAATGTTTTTATAACCTTATTAATAAATGTGAAATATAAATTATATTATAATTGTGTTTGCAATTATATTTTATTTTCTAAAATAACAAGCACACTTTATTTATTTAGATGTATGTTTTAAATTATATATATATATTAGTTAGTTAGTTTATCATAAATTAATTAACATTTTTAAATAAATTTTTACAATAACTGTTTATTAAAATACATCTAAAATTCTCAAATAGATAATTTTTAAAAAAATAATTCAATATAAGATTAAGATTAAATAAGTTAAAAAAATAATATATGAATTAATTGCATTTATATATTTATAACTTAATTTATAAAGTTTATAAGTTTGACTGTTCAAAATTTTCATACATGTAAGCTTTAATGCAATTATTAACTTATTTAATTTAGCATAATCAATTATTTTATTATACAGTATATGACAGTGTAGTAGTTGTAAAGTATTAATAATATTAATTTATTATTTGCAAGTATATGTAACATTAATAGTTTAATGGTATATTTCTAATATTAGATTTTAAATATTAAATGTCATCTAGCTAATTAATTAATTATCTTAAAAAAAATTAAATTATACTGTTAAGTTGATATTTATTTGTTATATTTTACATTTATTACAACATTAATAAATAATTTAATACTTTTTATTATTTATATTTGTAAACATTATTAATAATTTTTCAGTATTATATATGATTATATTTTTAATCACTTATATAATTGGTATAAAATCATTTTTTAATAATATGAATTATTTAAAAATATAAGCAATTACAATTAAATGTTAAAAATTCATTTTGTTTTATAAAATAATTGTGTGTATTTATATGCTTATCATTAAAATAATAAATAAGTATTATTTTCTTTAAATATAATAATAATTTTGGAAAAGTACAATAATAAATTTTTATTAAAATATTTTTAATTATTAATAATTTTAATTGCATATAATCATTGAATTATTTATATTTGCTATAGTTTGCACTTATTATTATTATAATAATTAAATACTCTATATATAATAATTTTTTAAAAATTTGAATGTATTTATTTGATTTGATTTTTTATTTAGATTTATAAATATTTTATCATTTTAATTTATAATATCTATTTAATTTACTCATTAGCAAATTCAATCATATAGCTACAGTAATAATACATTTTTTTAAATATAGAAAATATATTTATTCAACAATAATTAAAAAATCTATAAATATTGTATACGAAAATTATTTATAAAATTAATTTAAAATTAAAAAACAAAACAAAAAAATAATATTTCTTATTATTAATGATTTTTTAAAGCCAACTTATTAGGATATAATTAAAATAGTAATAATAATATATTTGGTGCTTATTTATTAATCACTATTATTCAAGTGATGTCAAATTTATGCATAAATATTTTAGTTTCCTTAAACAAAAAGGAGATGTTATATACACAGTATATATGATATATAAAACTGATATTAATATTGAATTAGGAGTGCTATTGGTATCCAAAAATATGTTACCCAAACAAAACATATTTAATATTTAAGTTTACGACTAGTGGTAGGCAGTGATGTGAAACAATAAATTTTTGCTTTTCAATCACAAACATATGTGTTGTTAGAGAGAGAGAGAGAGAGAGAGAGAGAGAGAGAGATATTGGATATGATGTTAGATGTGATGCTGAATGTGATGATCAATAAAAGTTTGGATACGACATGTCTTCATGTTTTGATTCGCCGACTACTGATAGCTACCATAAGGCTCCCGACAAAACAGGTCCGTCCTCTGTATACACTGAACACACACATACACTACAAGTGCTGAGCATCGGGGGGATCGGCCCTCTCTCTCTTTCTTTCTCTCTCTCTCTCTCTCTCTCTCTCTCTCTCTCTCTCTCTCTCTCTCTCTCTCTCGCTTATTGCAAATAGGTTTGGTCGACACCTGACGCGTTAAACAGCGCATGAAATCAGGTCTATATTAAGGGCTAACTAATATCTCACTCACTCACTCACTAATGGTTTTGTTATATTAAAAATAATGCCAAACTTTTTGATATATATATCATATATAAGTTTTTGGTATTTAGTAAAGAGTTTGACTAATAAAGTGAAGTTAAGTTACAAATTGAAAGTCAGGAGAGAGTGTGTGTATATGTTATGAACTGTATGTGTGTTACATAAAGTGTAGCTAAATGTTAAGTGATTTGAAAAGAGGCTGGCATTCAATCAGTTGTGTCTAACTATCCATACATTGGATGCACGGCTTGTTTGTTGTGTTTCTAATTATTATTATTATTATTTACATTTAAACCTAAACCTACACAAAACACAAGTGTTACACAACACGCGCGCACTATTACACACACTTGCAAACACATACACACACACACACACCACTTGTGCCCACACAGCCGTTGCCCATAAGTTTAAGTTTTAGTTAAGTATTTTGTTTGGTATTATATTATATTATAAGTTATATATATATATATATTAAATATATATATAATATATTAGTTTGACTGCAAAAGTCATGCCTTCCATGGCTTGCATAGCTTTGTCAACCTCTTCACCGTTAAATTCATCAAATATATCAAACGTCAATCGCTTTTACACTCAGTCGACCACCAATTTTGGTGGTACAGCAGTAGCACCTGCCAGGCCTGTCGTTAGCAGCACTCATAATAATACTAATAATACTAATAACAGGAATACTAAGAGCACTACTCCATCCACTCCATCCACCATCACCTCGACTGTCGACACCACAACCACCCACAGAAGCACACATTCAGTTACAAATAGCACTTTAGCAGCACTTACCAGTAGCAGCAGTGGTAATACCACAACTACATCATCATTATCATCATCGACTACTACTGGCACTACACACCATTTCTTGGACTTACCACCAAACAACAGTTCATCAGTCGCTGCTGATCTGACAGTGACCGCCGCCGCCGCACACAAAGCTGTCTACGATTTGGCCGGACTTAGCGCTTCATTGCACTGTTCGGCGGCACACATCCAACCGCATCATTCCTGTGCTTCAAGTACACCATCTACTGTATCGCCATTTGCCGGCGGAACCTATCTAAGCGAGTGCGGCATCGATAGCTTTCCAAACGGTCTGACCAGTTGGGAAGCAGCCGCCGCTGCTCATCAATCGGCTGCCGCTTTTGCCGCTGCATCCCATCATCACTATTCACACCAATTGTCAAACTTTGGTCCGCATTGTGATCATCTTAGAACCGCTTTTCGACTATCATCGGTACCATCGAGTAGTACTGCAACCAACAACAGTGTTGTCTCTGTAACATCGGGTTCGTTGCCAATAATGACTGTCCAGAAACTTGGCGACAGTTTACGTAACACTGCCAACAGTGTTATCAACAACAACAACATCAACAGTAATGTTGTCCATCAAAATGCCAACATCTTTGCTAACGGTATTTCATCAAATTTCACACTAAACGGCAATAGTATATCCACGAAGACATCAAAGACCAGACGTCGTGTGGCGACAATTGCCCAGCGAAGAGCTGCCAATATCCGGGAAAGGCGTCGTATGTTTAACTTGAACTCGGCTTTCGATAAACTGAGGAAAAAGGTGCCGACATTTGCCTATGAGAAGCGATTGTCAAGGATTGAAACCCTACGACTGGCCATTATGTACATAAGCTTTATGTCTGAAACCATCAAAGGTGGAAAAGATCCGTGCTTTGAGTCGCGCATACCGTTACATACAAGCGGTTCCCATCATCAGAATCATCATCGCGACAGAGACGGTCATCATCTATGGAATGGTAGCCATTATTCATCGTTCAATACATTTAGTGATTCATTTCAATCGACAAGATTTTGATTTTGAGAAAAACAAAATAAAAGCTTTTTTAAAAAATCTTTTTTTTGTGGTAATGTGTGTTTATATTTATATAATTGTGTATCAATTTTATGTGTGTCTGTGTATGTGTATCCATATGTCTAGTCATTTAATTATACTATGAAATACACCTATAAATGTGTAAAATTATCAACATTTTTTAGTCATATAAATATTTCAATTTTAATAATTATTATATAATATAAAAATTGTATTATAAATTATTATCGTATACTATATATATATATATATATATATTTCATAAAAAACTAATCTAATCTATATGTGATTAATAAAAAATTTAATATATAAATATTATATTAAATTTTTCTATCATTGTCTTGAAAAGCCGGGTTTGCGTGCATATGCTATATATATAAATGTGTTTCAATAAAATATAATAATAATAATAAAAAAAATTTTGACAAATAAACAAAGTGTTAGCTTAAAATTTGTTATAATTGTATCGACAAAAAACTATATATATACAGTATATATTGAATATATACATAAAGTGTAAGTAATATCTTAATCGAGGAATTGAATTGAAATCCGATTACAATTTGGTTCGCCTCCTGTTTAACAATAGCTGATACACAATAAGCTAACTGATCCTAACATTTGACGTACGCTTTCCAGGATTATAGTACCACCACATCATCATCATATGTCGTGACTTTAACCGTGAAGTTAGCCCTATATTACTGACTGACTAACTATTTATAACTAACTGAGCTGTTTATGACTAACACTTGTCCTATCTTTATCTATATTTGCTATACAATATGAGTACATACTTTCTTAGCTTTTTTTTGTTGTGTACTAGAAAAATATTTAATTAATTTTTTTTAAATTTATATTTTCAATCTATGCAATTATATATATATATATATAGTATATAAATTAGGCCTATATTTTTAGTATAACTAAAAAATGATAGATACTGTATATGTTTGATGTTTCAATTGTGAGACTATATATAGAAATATATATACTGTATATATTCACCCCAAAAGACAACTTCACTGCATATCAAACTTATTATAACATATATTGAATTATTTGATTTTTTTGCCAAAAAAGTGCTAATTTTTATTTTAGGTGCATTGATATTATCAATAATATTAGTTATAATAATAATCAAACATTTATTATGTATAAATGTGTGTGTGTTTGTATATATTTATATTATGTATGGATATTGATATTGTTTGGACACAATAAAGTATCCCCCAAAACACCAAAGAGATGATAGTCTTCAATCACATCAACACATTGGCAATCGTTTACATTATACGGTCCAACCGATACAATGACAGGCCTTTAATAAAGTTGTAATATTTTTTGGCGCACGTGTTGACCGTACGTCAGTACGTGTGTGTGTGTGTATTATATGCCAAACTCTTGTCAAAATCTCATTTCCGTTTTCTTGTTGATGGTTTGTTCAGATCTTTTTTTCGGTAGTTTTATACCCAAAAAATATATTGAAGTCCCACTCGAAGGTCAAGTGGAAACAGCGGCGCGTTTAGAGACCCGAAAACCACATTATTTTTAATATAATAATTTTCAATCGACATCTCTCTCACTATATATTGTATGTACTGTATGTTATCATCAATAGTGATGCCTATATATTGTTTGGCAGCGAAAAAATCTATTGATATGTTAATTCAAACTGTGGGTAATTTTACACCTGCACTGGAATCCCGTTCCTCAATTCAGTGGTGCTCTCTCCTCAAAATGCTCTCTCTCTCTCTCTCCCCGTTTAGTTAATATTAAACCAACAAATAATGGGAGTCAAAATACTCTCTCTCTCTCTCTCTCTCTCTCTCTCTCTCTCTCTCTCTCTCTCTCTCTCTCTCTCTCTCTTTCTCTCTAAGCTTTAATAATATAGTATTAGTCGCTTTTCAGTCACCGATTTGAGCGCTTTATTTAACATCAATGGCCTTATTAACTATAAAATCGATTAATTCATAACTTATATGATATATACAATACTATATATATTTTTTTGTATGTATCACAAATCACTACCCATTTATAGTATCAAAAGCTCAAGCCTTCATCGTAAAGGCTGTATATATAACTAAACCTAACCTTTCTGTTTGCTTCTGGATGCTAACAATTTTTTTAGAGACCCTTTAAAGTAATATATTGTTAAACATATAGTTGTAAATCATATGAACAAACAATTGTGTACACTATATGTTTTATTTTATTTTTTAAATTAAACAAACAGTGTTTTTCTAACACAAACAAATTGTTAAACAAATTTATCATTTTATAATTATTAATATATATATATATATATATACAGTATATATAAATTATATATTATATGTTGAATACATGAGTAGAGATTTAATTTATTACCAATTTTTGGTTTATTAAATCATTTTAAAAATAAACACATTATTTTTTATATACCTATATTTGTCTGATTTTTTGGTATAATTTTACAATATTTACTTTACACAAGTAAATATTAATAATATAAATTAAATATATCATAAATTAAAAAAAACTAGTATATATTATATATATATACTAGTTTTGTGTAATACAATAATAATACTACAGTATATATTTAATTATAAGCCATAAAATATGACATATATTTAATATATTAATGTATAATACATGTCATATACAGTACACAATCAACACTATAGTATAGAATATTAACATTTAATTATGAATTTTAATTTAATTAATTAATTTGTTGATAGGATTGTTATCTTTATCTTACAAATAATATTATATAAATAATATTTTATAATTCAATAAATTTATTATTATATTTTGTTTATTTTTTTTGAGAAATAATAAACAATTTTTAAGATAATTTTATATACCGGTATATAAATTTATCTTAAAAATTGCAATTGTTGCAATAATAATATTAAATATTACAAAAAAATTATGCTTTATTTATCATCATTACTTTAAATTCAATAATACGAGTGGATTATATCATCTTTGAATAGTATACTAAAAAATAGTTAGTTATTTATACATCCATATTATGTGTAACAAAATATTCAGATATTTTATAAAAATTTTAGTTACAATTTAGTTATTTTTATTTTTATTTATACACACAAACATCATTTGGAAAAAATCTTGAGCTTATTTGCATTCTGCAGAAAATATATCCAAAAAATTTCATTAAATTTTTGGTATACTTTTGGAAAATAATTTATAATAATATATAAATTAGAAACTAATATATAATATATAAACACAATTACAATAATTGTATCTGTATAATTTTAAGTATGCTATTATAATAATTATAAAAGCATACTTAAAATTATACTGGTACAATATTTATACATTATAATATATGGCATGCCGTATTTCACCAAAAATATACGGTACCTATTAAAATTACCTATAATATATTTTATATTAAAAACTTACATTTTCTACTAATTATTTTTTTTTTGTTAAAATTTTGAGAAAAACTGCATCTCAGTTACTACAGTAGTAAATAGTATCTATAAAAAAAAATGTTAGACCAGATTAGAGACTAAAAATTAGAAGAAATTGCAAGTTTTTATTTATATACCGGTATATAAATTTATCTTAAAAATTGTTTATTATTTCTCAAAAAAAATAACTAAACAAAATATAATAATAAATTTATTGAATTATAAAATATTATTTATACAATTATTATGTATAATATTATTTGTAAGATAAAGATAACAATCCTATCAACAAATTAATTAATTTAATTAAAATTCATAATTAAAAATATTAATATTCTGTACTATAGTGTTGATTGTGTACTGTATATGACATGCGCTCTAATAATGTTTTGAAGTCGACATCAAATTAAAATACAGTCAAACATTGCGATCACATGTTTAGCACATTTATAGACACAACTACTTGATTACCATTGATTTGATTCACAAAATTAAGAGATAATAATAAAGAAGTGGTGATAATAATAATAATTTTGGTGACCAATTGGGTGGACACACACACCGAGACACAAACAATGGCCAAAAACAGTATAAACACCGACGAGTTGTTAAGCGAAATACAAAATCTGGCCATAAAACCGACACAGAAGCTGATCCACAGTCGCGACTATCACGACCCGAACCGACCGCATGCAAAGGTAAGAAACAGTACCGCCGGGCGATTGGGTTAATTAATTTTTTTTGTCTACTGACCACTTATGTGTGTCCAATATTTGTACCGTTGAACAGTTCGTCCAACAGTTGGCCCGATCGCACATCGAGTCGTTTAACTTTATGATTGAAGAAGGACTACAAAAAGGGATTCAGGTTTTTTTTATCGACCATTGATTATCATATAAGATAATAATCACCATTGATATCCATGTCTAACTATTTAAATGGTTTCCCGAAATATTACAGAATCTACGGCCGCTTGAGTTTGCCTTATCGACGGGCGAGAGGATTAGGATACAGATAATTGTCGGTTAAATTATTTTATGTTTTTTTTAAAAAAAAGACAAATTTATAACAATATTATTATTATTATTATTATTACTAAACACTAGGACTTTGCTATCTTCAATCCTGTTGTCCACAAGGACTCGATGTCGAGGACTGTTCACGTTTATCCATCAGAAGTAAACTATAGATTTTTAATAAATTATCTTAAAAACAATTTTTATTATTAAAACAATTGTATTGAAAAAACACAACTTTAGTGTAGAATTAGAAGGACCTCCTATAAAGGTAAACTTCATCTGACTTTTTCGTGGAGTATTGACGGAAAAATGCAAGAAATTATCGAAGAGTTTGTCGGAGAGATACCTATTATGGTTAAGGTATTAGTAGTTTATATTATTATTAGTTTTTATCGGTATTTTTTATTATTTAGTTTTTATTATTTTATCGGTAAATCTAATTTTTATTAATATTTTCAGTCAAATCGGTGTAACATTGAGAAGTTAACCCGAAAACAATTGGTTAAACATAAAGAGGATACTGAAGAATTTGGCGGCTATTTTCTGGTCAATGGTAATGAACGAGTGGTTAGACTATTGACGGCTCAGCGAAGAAATTATGTATTTATTTATTAGTTTTATTTGATATTATTATTATTTTTAAATATACGGTAATTATTGCCCTATTTAAGCCACTGGCACTTTCACGAAAATCTTGGAAAGATAGTGGTCAACTGTTCTCACAATACGGCATTTCTATGCGCTGCGTACGGCCCGACCAAATGGGATCCGTATGTTATTATTATTATTATTATTGTCTTCATTTTATTGTAATGTTGTTGGTTGTTGTGTCTGCAGAATATGATTCTTCACTATTTGACAAACGGAACGGCTAGACTGCGATTCTGGTACGCACGACAACCCATTTATCTGCCATTGATTATGGTATTGAAATCGTTGGTCGATGTCTCCGATAAGTATATATTCAATGAGTTGACAAAAGGCAAACAAGAGGACACATATTATAAGAGTTGTGTAACAAATATGTTGCGTCTCGTTCAGGACGAAAACTTGTATACATCCCAACAGATTAAGAAATATATTGGCGAACGATTTCGGGCCAAATGTCACTGTCCCGAATGGTATACAGATGCCGAAGTTACCGATTTTTTGCTCAGGTAGGTTATTGGATGTTTTTTTTATATATAATAAAGAAATTGATTTATTATCGACTAATTGATCCCATACAGAGAATGTGTAGCCGTTCATCTGACATCACCACAAGACAAATTCAATCTATTGGTTTTCATAACCAGAAAATTGTTTGCATTGGCCAAAGGCGAGTGCGCTCAAGAAAACCCCGACAATCCCATGTTTCACGAAATCTTTCTGAGCGGACACATCTATTTTACACTACTTCTGGATCGAATGTCTTCGTATTTGACATCTGTTAAGTTTATTATCGACAAACTGTTACAAACGGCAGAAAAAAGTGGTAATCGATGTCAACTGACACCAATGATACTGAAGAAAGCGTTGACATCGAAATTCAGTGAAATTACTCGTCCGCTTGAATACCTATTGTCGACCGGCAATCTACGCTCCAGTTCCGGTCTAGGAATACAACAAACAGCTGGTATTACCGTAATGGCTGATAAAATTAATTGGATGCGATTTTTATCGCATTTTCGGGCCGTACATCGAGGTGCTTTTTTTGCCGAAATGAAAACTACTGCCTGTAGAAAATTATATCCCGAAGCCTGGGGTTTCCTATGTCCAGTTCATACGCCTGACGGTTCTCCTTGTGGTCTGCTTAACCATTTGGCCGAAATGTGTATTATAACCAATTATCAGTCTGCTATACGTAATGTTGTTGAAATTCTTTACGGATCCGGTATGGAACCGATTGACACTCCCATTTGTATCGATGAAACCTATCTGAATGTATCACTTGATGGTAAAATGATTGGTTTCATTAAAGATAGTTTAGCCGATAGTGTTGTCACTCATTTGCGGACATTGAAAGCCACTAATAAACAGAGAGTACCGCCCACTCTTGAAATCGGTTTTGTGCCGAAGTCGGACAAAGCCACTCAATATCCGGGTATATATCTGTTTTCAACTCCGGCCCGTATGATGCGTCCAGTGTTTAATTTGCGGACACAAACACTTGAATTGATCGGTACGTTCGAACAGGTCTATATGGACATATGTGTCACGGCTAGTGAACTAAAACCCGGTATTACCACTCATCAGGAGCTAAAGGAGACAAGTATGTTGAGTGTATTAGCCACACAGATACCGTATCCGGATTTTAATCAAAGTCCGCGTAATATGTACTCGTGTCAGATGGGAAAACAAACAATGGGTACACCCAGTCATACGCTGAAATATAGATCAGATAACAAAATGTATACCATATTGAGTCCACAGTCTTGTTTAGTGCGGCCAACAGCTCACGACTACTACGAAATGGATAACTATCCGCTCGGTACTAATGCTGTCGTTGCTGTGATTTCCTATACCGGTTACGACATGGAAGACGCTATGATATTGAACAAGGCTACCGTTGAGAGAGGTTTCAAACACGGATCCATCTATAAGACAGAGATTGTCGACTTACGAGAGATCGGAGGTATAAAAGGCTATTCGTCGGAAATTGTTTTTTCGTTTGGCCGTAAAGAAGATAATGAACCTTTAGATGGTTTTGTCGATATGGATGGACTGCCGTTTATCGGTACAAAAGTCGATTACGGCGATCCGATTTGCAGTTACTTTGATTTGACAACTGGCGATACTGTAGTCAAGAAATACAAATCGCTGGAAACGGCCTATATTTACGACGTTAAACTGTTAGGCAACGATTCTGGTAAAACTGTTCTCCAATCGGTGGCCATTACCTATTGGATTCATAGGCCGCCGATTATTGGCGACAAGTTTGCCAATAGACACGGACAGAAAGGTGTCTGCAGTGTTCTATGGCCTCAAGAAAATATGCCGTTCACTGAGGGTGGTATGACTCCCGATATTATTTTCAATCCGCATGGTTTTCCATCCCGTATGACTATCGGTCAAATGATCGAAAGTATGGCCGGCAAAACGGGTTCAATGTACGGTACGGTACACGACGCTACACCGTTTGTATTTTCCGAAGACAATGTGGCTTCCGATTATTTTGGTAAACTTCTCGAAAATGTTGGCTTCAATTATTACGGTACCGAACGAATGTATAGCGGAGTCGATGGCCGCGAACTGGAAGCCGAAATATTTATCGGTGTTATCTACTATATTCGACTCAGACATATGGTTGGCGACAAATATCAGGTACGATCTACCGGTCCGATCGACAATTTGACTCACCAGCCGGTCAAAGGTCGCAAACGGGCCGGCGGTATACGTTTTGGTGAAATGGAAAGAGACTCGCTGTTAGCTCACGGAACCTCTTTTCTACTACACGATCGACTATTCAATAACTCAGACAAGACAGTGGTAAGCAATTTGTCATTTACTGACCAATTGGTGATCTAAATCCAGATAATCTAAATTATTTGTCTTTGATTCCTAGGCTTATATGTGCCATAAGTGTTCGTCACTAATATCGCCATATTGTGCGGCCATTGACAACGACTACAATAGCGGACACTCGAAAAAACAGTGGAAGTGTCGACTGTGCGATTCAAGCGACGATATCAAAGTTGTTGCCATTCCTTATGTCCTACAATATCTTGTGGCCGAATTGGCCGCCGTTAACATTAAAGTCAAATTTGATATCAAAAGTTAAACAAAACAAAGAAAATTCAATTGACTACTAATTATTGTATAAAAAACAAATGTTAATTTTTATTAATTAATAGTTAATGACTTTATAAAAAATAAATAATTTATTTTTCATATATATATATATATATTTAGTTCAAAAAAAAAATAATTTAATTAATAAAAAATTTAATTTAATGTTTAACTAATACTGTATTATACAGTATTTAGTAGTGTTTGTGAAACACACTATTACTGTAGTACTACTACTAGTGACACACTATTTGTTAGTGTGATTACATGTATTGCGACAAAACTGTAGTTCAAAGAGTGCGCCAAACCTTACAACTCGTCAGTTGATTGGTTGTGACACTCAATGAATGCACAAAATGGCCGACAATTGGTCACAACAACAGTCACGATAGTCGGCAGTTTAGACCGTTTGCTGGACCCACTCGTGACCGCCAATCGGTTGGCGATATTATTAAGACAAGACTCGGGTCTTATGTCAAACGAAGAACTCAATTCAAACGCTTTGTTTTCATCCAAACGGGAAGAAAGAAGAAGAGCCCGTCATATGTCAAGTGACGGTTGCGTATTGTTTGACAAAACAACCCGAACATCGGTGACCAAATGTCGACAAACAACCGAAACCAGTCAATCAATACCAACGTGAATGCCAGCGATGACCAGACAACCGACGCAATGGTACATCAGGTGAATCTTGCGGCCGCTTTTCACGATCACATCTCCTGTACGAAGATATCGCAACAGTCCATCACAAACAGTATCTGTGCGGCACTGCAGACCTCGTCGTCGTCGACGATCACCGTTATTGCCGATGATCCTCACCAGCCAAATACAAGAACAATGAGTCCAATGTCTGGCCAACTGGCCATCGGCCTGGAATCAGTCGAATCGGATCACATGTACGCTACAGACAACAAATCGCTGGTCGAATCGGCCAACGGACTACTACGCGGCGTCGGCGGCAACAGTCTAATGGCCAACAGTTTGACATCGGAACGAAATCAGATCTCACGGCTAACCGAAATGATATTGGGTCAGTTGGATCTGATTCAACATCAACAGGAACAGCTGCTCAAAAAAGATAGACAACTACAGGGACTGAAACAGGACAGAGAGGCACTGTGTTTGAGATTAGAGAAGATGGAGAAAAAGATAGCCATATTGATGGCCAAAGTGGCCAACAATAATAAGACGACTAGTATTAGTAGTAGTAGTAGTAATCCACTTCAGCCGAGTGTCAATTCAAACAACAATTTGATTGTTAATAATACTAATTATACAATTAATTCAAACAAATCGACAAATATCTTAACTAACAATCAAACTGCTATTAATAATGTTATTATTGAAACCACTGATTGCGGCGACCAAAGCAATAGCGATACTATTGTCGAAAGTGAGACCAATAGTATCATGGGATTGGTGTCCGATCCGATACACTTTACTAAACTCAATATTAATACCAATGCGGCGATGACGACAACACCCGCAGCGGCGGCGGTAGAGACGGTGGTCACCACTACGAGTGTTGTTAATAATAATAATGTAAATAGTTCTCAACAACAACAGACTTCTGTCACCAAATCAAATACAACTCATAACGTGAATAATAATAATAACTTATTGTCTGTAAAGATAAAGACCGAACCTTTAGTTGTAGTGAAACTCGAACCCGAAGACATTGTGATGACCACCTCATCTACGGCAACCACAACAACAACTACTACTACTACGGCCAGTACGACCACAGCTTTGTCGTCGGGGCGTAAAAGTCGTAAACGACATCTGACTCCTGAAAAATTAAGTTCAGCAACAACTTCTTCTTCAACCACTAAAGAAGTTGCAACAACAACACCATCAACGCCGATGACGACGACAACAACAACAACCTCTTCAGCAACAGTATCATCATTGACAACAACACCCACATCTTCAGCCACAATGGGTTCAAATAAGAAACGCAACAAACGGGTTGTCAATATTGATTTGGCGTCAAAGACACCGGTGGTTGTCGTCAATAATAATAATAACAAAGAAAGCTCTTGTGATTCTTCTTCGTTAAATACTTTTAGTACAATTAAGAGCAACAATAAAGTTGTAAATAATATTTCAAATGACAATAATTCAATCGGTATTACAAATAATAACAGGAAAAAAGTTAGACAACAAAAAAGTGAGTCAACATCTTCACGGACAACGACGGCGGCGACCACGACGTCCGACTCAACGCACTTAACAACAAATCATTCATTTAATTATAGGACTCATTGTGTAGTTAAAGACATACTGATAACGACAAAGCCTTACAATATATTCATTAATAACTCATCGGACGATAACAATTGTGTCGCCGCCGTCGGTAATGACTTAGTTGTTGACAACTCTAATGATAATAAAGTAGTGAACAATAGTTTATCCGAAGAAACAAACAGTAAAAATAAATCTAAACTGAATAGTGATTTGAGTGATAGTGAAGTGATTGAAGTTCCCAATTGGAGGTTACATCCGGTCAGCAGTTGTTATTCACTTGAAGGCACTGAGGTATTGGATGATAATCAGTATATATATATATATAATATTGTCATTTAATTAAAATTTTAAGTTTTTTAATTAAAAAAAATTAATTATATTTACCGATTAATTAATTAATACTTGTGATAATTAGCACCTTGATATTATTTACATTATTATGATTAATATTTTTATTTTATATACTGTATATGTATTTATTTATTTATTATATGAAAAAAAATCAATTAGAATATTCATTAATACTAATAATAATAAATAATGAATATGATAGCCATGAAATATATAATTAATTAATTAATTAAATTATAATGATACTTTTAATGATAAATTTATTTAATTATTTACATTGATAATTGACAATTATTTTAGAATAGAAATCAATAATTAAATTCAATAATATTAGTAATGAAAATTAACAAAACAAAAGTTAATAAAAATTGAATTATTAAATGATATAATATTTTAAATATATTCAACCATTAGTTAGCCATATATTTATAGTTAATTAATTAAAACAGCTTTTTAAAAAAAAAGTTTAATAACTATTTATTTATTAATTTTGTTGCACTCAAGTTATACCAAACTAACAAAAAAAAATTTAATTTAGTTTTAATTTTATAAACTAATTCTGTATTTTATTTATTTATTTTTTGGTAACAGAATTTAGACGACGAAGTATTCAATCGACGACATCTTAAGCTAGAGAACGATGAAAGACGACGAAAGAGGTAAGACTTTGTTGTTGTTGTCGTTGTCGTTGTTGGCTAAAGAAGTTCAAACAAAAACCATTGATTTTTTAAAATAAATTATTTTTATAATTTTAATTTATATAATCAATTATAAAACAGATGGGATATACAGAGACTACGGGAGCAGCGGCACAACGAAAAGCTGCGCACCGGTAGATATTATAGTTCAAGTCTAGGCAATTGTGTGGGCGGAGTCGGTGGCAGCGGCATTGGCGGCGGCGACAAGCAATCGGATCCCAAAAAGGATAACAACAACGATCCGGATTTCTTGTCGTTTTATCCGGATATTGATGATTGTCAGTTGATTTTGTTTTTGTTGTGTTTATATTTAACCACAAAAAAATTGTTTTTAATTACCGGTAATTAATTAATTATTATTATTATTATTTTGAATTTTTTTAGTGCAATCACTGGAAGTAACCGAAAAAATACCAGTAATAGCTTTCGGACATCCCATTCCCAAATTACCGTCAAAGTATTACTACTACTACTACTATTACTTTTTTAAAAAAATATATAATTTAAATTATTGGATCATTTTTTGTTAATAATTTTATATTATTATTATTATTATCAATAATTAGGAGCTTTACGTTGCCTTGGATTACCGTTTCGGGTACTGACAGATGTGCTGACAATGTTGTTGTTGTTATCGGAAAATCGACTGAAAAACCGCATACATCTGGTCGGTCATCCAGAAGCACACCTCATAAGAAAAACAACTAACACTCACTCTCTATCTTTCTCTGTGTGTGTGTGTGTCTGTATTTGTGTCAGTGTTTGGGTTGTATATTACCGGTAAAGTCGGGTGGAAGGGAGGGGGGCTTAAAAGGTCAACACAATTCATGTTATAATATAAATTTTAATTTATAAAATAATAACTACCACTCCATTCAACACTACACACTCATTCACTTGTCTAATGATATACATATTATAAATAAATAAATACATATAAATATCAATTGTCATTTTTTTTGTTTTGTTTTTGTTTCATTGGCTGCATTCCTCATAAAAACTAATTGTAAAAAAGTTATAAATATAATGAAATATTAATACAACTAGAATTTTATTTACAATTTTTCAAGAAAAATCAATTTTCAATTTATTTTTAAATATAATTTTCAAATTTAAATTTGATATTTTTTTAAACACTTAGATTGGTTATCAAATTTGACTAAAACAACATTATTACCGGTAGAAAATATATAAATAAATAAATAATAATAAAAAGTTATCTATAATTTGATATTCAAATTATTTTTTATTATAATATTTATCTTAAATTTCTTTTTATATATAAATTTTATTACTTTGTTTAGTCTAAATTGAAAATATATTTTTTATCGGAAATATACGGTACAGTAGTTTAAAAACTAAGATTATATTTCATTAGTTAGTATTATATACCATATGTTTTTTTTAAAAAAAAATTGTATGTTTTGTACTTTACATTTTTTTTTGCTCATTTAGTTTTAATTTGATTGCTATTTACAAGTAAACTTTGTCAATTTTTTTTATTAGTATTATAATAACAATAATAATTTATTAATTTTTTTAGTTGCAACAAATTTTTAGTTTGATAATTGTTTGTATAAATAAATAAATATATATATATAGATAAAAAATAAAGTTAACAAATAAATTGATTTCGATTATTTATTAATTTATTATTATATTTAAATATTTAAATTTAGTATGTAAATTGAAAAACATATATACAGTATATGATATATAAAAAAATATTTTTTTAAAGGGTTTTATAATGAAAAAATAATTCAAATTGGTTTAAAACCCAATATTTACTATACAGTAAAAGTAGTTAAACAAAAAATAAAATAAATGATTAATTTGATTTAATATAAAATACAATCAGTGGTGTGTAACCAATAATGATGATGTTGTCTATGAAAGCGATTCCAGTGATAAACTCGAAGAAATATATATTTAATTTATAAGATATGAGATATAAGATACAGCAAACAATGTCCTCATATAACCATAGGATATGATAATAAAAATAAAATATTTTATTTTTTAACAAAATAAATGGTTTGGTTTTGTAAAATAAAGATTTAAAAAGAAATAAAAACTTTGAAAATAGATTTTTTTTTAAATTAAATATATAAAAAAAGTGGGAAATAGTTTATTATATTTTTAAAATAAAATATACTTTTAATGTTAAATAAAATGTTTTTTTTCATTTTCCTCATTATATTTAAATACTGGTAATAATTGTGACGTAAGTCCAGGTAATAATTGGAGTGACGTTTTTGGTTAAATGTTTGCAAAATATAATGTTTTTTAAAAAAAATGAAAAACTTTAAATAACAAAAAAAATATCAGTAATAATAAACTAAATAATAAATTAAATAATATATATTTATAATATAATATACAAGTAAAAAATATTAAATAACAATATCATAATATTAAATTCAAATGTGTGTTTACTAATACAAATAAATATGAATCAGTAGTAATTACTTATAATAATAATTATTATTATTGAAAATTAATTGGAAAAGTTTTTTTCAAGTATTTACATTACATTAAAAAAATTAAATAATGTTTGTACAGTATTATTGTTAACATTTAAATGCCATTTTTCCAACAAAAAATAATTAAAACTTAAATCTAAACAACATATTGTGTACCCATTTATAGTGTACTACAACTATATATCATAGAGATAAGATAAGACCATGATAAATTATTTATTATATATATATATATTACTATAGACTAGTTATATAATAATTTAAAAAATTTATATGAAGATTAGGAATTAATAGTATTAATAATTTTTAATTAAATAATTACAAACTTAATTTAATAACTAAACAAATTTAATTAAAAACATTTTTAAAAACTAGAATTTTTAATCCAATATATTTAAACCTTTTAAAATTTATTTAATCTAACATAAATTTAATTAAATATATTTTAATATATTTTTGTTGTTTTGTTTGTTATATATTGGATTTATAGTAATAAATTCAATAGAAAAAAATTAAACAAATTAATCATTTCATAAATATTTTGTTTTATGTATTTTGTTTTATGTATTTTGTTTTATGTATTATTAGACAAAAATAAATTTAATCATTAATAATTATTATTAACAAGCAAATTTTTTGAATGATTTTACAAATTAGGCAATATATGATAATTAAAAGAAATAATAATTTAGAAATAATAAAACGTGTACAATACAGTATAAATATTTATTAATATATATATACAATATTTTAAAAAGCAATTAAAATGCATTAAAACTTTACTTTTTTTACTAATTGATAAATTAAATTACATACTAAAATACTACTAAAAAATTTTAAGATTTACATTGAAATACTATATCACATATGATATAATATTATTAATAAATAAACTGACTTTATTGATTACTAAGTTACTGTAACTGCAAATAACTGATAACCCCCCGGGGGTAACCCGTAGGTATAATATATATGTTGGATTACCCCCACTTTATTACATACCATACACTAGCAGCATATGCTTGTTTATGTGGCTAAAAGTTTTAAAAAACTTGTATACCTGTAGAATAGCATTTATATAACGACAATATTCATAAATAATTTAATACCAATTTTATTATGAATTATAATCAGTATTAATATAAAAATAGATTTATTAATTAAGTAAAGTTATAATTTATTTAACTATTATTTTAGATTCATATATAACATTACTATATTAAATTTTTGTGTTATATACTTTATTTTAAAAATAATAATAATATTTCAATATAGTAAAATTTTTGTAGTATTTATTAATTTAACTGTTTTTTTTTAATTTTTGTTGTTGTTGTAAATTATTTTATTAATTAATAAGTTGTATACATGTTTCCAGCAATAAATTTTAAAAAATTATTGTTAAATTTTAAGTACAGTATTTATTTTGAGCAAATGCTGAAAATGTATTTGACATGCATTATTAACATAGCTGTAGCTTAGGTAGGTTAGGTATTAAATGGTTTGCCCTGGAGTGCGGTAGAGTGTGTATGTGTATGTGTATGTGTATGTGTATGTGTATGTGTATGTGTATGTGTATGTGTATGTGTATGTGTATGTGTATGTGTATGTGTATGTGTATGTGTATGTGTATGTGTATGTGTATGTGTATGTGTATGTGTATGTGTAATACATGTGCCAACGCATGTGTGATCAGTTTACATAACACACGTCACCGTATGAGACGCTTCTCATACGAGAGTCAGTCGACTAATAATAATAATAATATACAGTATATATTGTATTATAAAACTATACTTACATTTAGGATATACACTACATATTTATATCATATATATATATATATCTGGCGATCACACCATTGAAAAATTGCAACCATTTTTTTAAAACGTGAATTACTTTTTTTTGAATTTTATTATATTATATTATTTTTTTAGGTGAATACAAATTCAATTAATTATTTATATTAATAACATATATATATATTTGTGTTGTGTATATGTGTGTTAAGTGAAACAATAAAATAATTATTTGTTTGTTTAATATATATTAATATATAATTGTTTAACACATTTGCAAGCAAATTAAATATACATTAATAACATTACATTATATAATTGGATAATACAATAATAATAATAATATTAATAATCAATATATAACAGTGTGTTTGTATGTGTAAGTAATTGACATTTCAAATACATTATATACATAAAACATGTTAAAAACATTTAGCGCTAATAAACTGTTGTATGAATATATAATTACTATATAATTAGTTTTAAAAAATAATAATAATTTAAATGTGTTTGTGATTGATAAATGTTTAAATATAATAATTAGTAGTATTAGTATAGCCAAAAAATTACTATTATATTAGAAATATATCTATATATTAATTATAATTAAATAATAACTTAATTGATAGTAATTATTAGTATTATTATTATAGACTTTTATCCCTTTAATATTTTTAACCCTCGATATGCTATCAGAGTATATACAGTGAATAAAACTAATTGACATTTATTTTTTGAAAAATTTTAGGATAACTTTAATCTTGAATTACAATTTTTTTGAGAGAAAATAATTTATTTAATTGAAATTATTTAAACTATAATTATATTAATATAAGATATATATATATATATATATATAAATAGTAAATTTTAATCAATTAGAAAAATAATTATTAGAATTATTATTAATAACTCTATAATATATTTAAAAATATATTTATAATAATAATTATATAAATATATTGGTTTTTACGAAAAAAAATTATTTATATTTAGTTATACTTATAAATTTCAAGGGAGTTGTTGTAACTAAACTTAAAAAAGTTTTTATTAAAAATAATTTTTCCCGTTTTGGCTAATGATTAGTATTATTATTATTATTTGAAATGTTAGGGAAAACACATTGTTTTTTGTGTGTTTTAATTTAATTACAGGAAAATCAAACATACAATTTGTATTTAAAAGAAATAAAATAAATTTATACCAAAAATATACTGTTTTTTTTATAATTACTATATTATACTTATATTTAATTTAAATTAAATATTAAAAATTATTTATAATCTATATATATATTGTGTGATTAGTAGAGTTGTAACAAAAACGAAATGTCAGCTAAAGCTATACGAGAGGCGACCGGAAAGGATCTGTTGAATCGGTATCTGAAAGGAACTGTCAGTACATCACGTTTTGCTTCAGTCACTGAAGACACCGATTTCAATGATCTGATCGCTCAGAATCCATGGCTTAAACATGAGGTCTGGTTTTTTTTGAGATAATAATAATAATAATATAAATTAATTTGTTTTTTTAAATATCTTAATTTATATTTATATATAGCGTTTGGTTGTAAAACCGGATCAATTGATTAAACGAAGAGGTAAATTGGGTCTGATTTTAGTGAATGCGGACATCGATGGCGTCAAGAAATGGGTTTCCGAGCGAATGTCTAAAGATATTCAAGTAAGAGATGAGATAATAATAATAATTAAAATATCTTATAAAATATTTATGATATGATATATTAAGAAATTGTTGGTTAATATTAATATTAAAATATATTTTTTTATTTTTGCTAAATAATGAAAACTATTATAAGAAAAAAATTACTACATTTTCCTTATTATTATATATTAATTTTGACGTTAAATTCCTGACTGTCATTATGTTAGAGAGAGAGAGAGAGAGAGAGAGAGAGAGAGAGAGAGAGAGAGAGAGAGACATATATCACAAATATATGAGAAATTCCTATCATTGAAATGTATGCCTTATTTTGTTTAAAAGGATATCTTATTGATTGATATTTAGGACAGAAAATTATTAGTTTATTTTATAAATTTATTTATTATTATTATTTAAGCATAAAATTACGGTAATAATCTATTAATATAACTTACCGGTATATATATATATATATATATATATATATATATATATATGCATAATATATGTTTAAATTTTTATTTATTTTGTTTAAACAGTACCGGTAATTGAAAAATTTGTTAAGGAATTTATATATGTATATTAGTTTTGCCTAACATTTCCTTTATTATTCAATAACTAATAAAAAACTAATAAAAAGTTATTAGATAAGTTAAAGGTTAGAGTTAAACAATTTTTGTTTGATAATTACCAAAAAAAATAAAAATAATTTTTATATTTATTCAGACAATTAGCCTATAGATAGATAATAGCTATTGATATATAGATATTTAAAAAAATAATTTTTTGAAGATTTTATTCAAATATTACTAAAAAAAAATTTTTCTAAAATTAATTTTTTTCTATTTAATTTGATTTTAATTAAAAGATCGGTAAAGCGACCGGAAAGTTGCGGTCATTTATAATTGAGCCGTTTATGCCACACAAACAAGACGAAGAAGCATATATATGTATTTATTCACATCGATCGGGTGATACCATACTGTTTCATCACGAGGGCGGCGTCGATATCGGCGATGTCGACTCCAAAGCACTCAAGTTAGACATTCCCATCGATGGTCAGCTAACCGAAAACCAAGTCCAGACACAGCTGTTGCCGAATATATCGAGCGATAAGTTGCCATTAGTGACAAAGTTTGTCCTCGACTTATACCGTGTTTATGTTGACCTGTATTTTACTTATTTGGAAATTAATCCGTTGGGTAAGCCGTTTAGACACATGTAATGAAAAATTTAATGGTTTTTATTATAAATTATTTTTGTTTTTTTCCCGATCAAATAGTGGTCACCAAGAATTCTGTTCATGTATTGGATTTAGCGGCCAAACTGGATTCGACGGCCGAATTTATTTGCAAACAAAAATGGGGTGAATTTGAATACCCGCCGCCGTTTGGCCGGGACGCTCTACCCGAAGAAGCCTATATTGCCGATTTGGACGCCAAAAGTGGTGCCAGTTTGAAGCTGACAATTTTGAACAAAACTGGTCGCATTTGGACAATGGTAGCCGGCGGCGGAGCTTCGGTTATCTATGCAGACACCATTTGCGAACTTGGAGGCGCTTCCGAGTTGGCCAACTATGGCGAATATTCTGGCGCTCCCAGCGAACAGCAAACATATGAATACGCGAAGACTATACTGACACTAATGACTAAAGAGAAACATCCCGACGGAAAATTGTTGCTAATTGGCGGCGGTATCGCCAACTTTACTAACGTTGCGGCCACTTTCAAGGGTATTGTCAAAGCGTTACGCGAATTTCAAAACAAACTCATCGAACATAAGGTTGAGATATTTGTCCGACGGGCCGGTCCTAACTATCAGGAAGGCCTGCGTGTAATGAGAGAGACGGGCAATACTCTAGGCGTTCCCGTTCACGTTTTTGGACCCGAAACCCATATGACTGCCATTGTGGCGATGGCTTTGCATAAGAAAGACATTCCCGAACTGCCCGAATCCAAGGTGACGACAGCCAACTTTTTACTGCCCGGCAATATGAATGGTGATAATGGTGTAAATGGTGACGCAAGCGGTTCTCCAGCCGGCAACTCGTTGAATGGCCCGCAATCGGGTGCACTACTCACCGATATTAGCGCCACCGGCGATGCCACTAAACCATTGTTCACTTCGAATACCAAATCGATTGTCTGGGGAATGCAGACCCGCGCTGTCCAGTCTATGTTAGACTTTGATTTTGTCTGTTCGCGCAAAGAGTGGTCTGTAGCCGCTCTTGTCTATCCGTTTACCGGCGATCACAAGCAAAAGTTTTATTGGGGTCACAAAGAGATACTGATTCCAGTCTACAAGAATATGGCCGACGCTATGAAAAAACATCCGGACGCCGATTCGTTAATTAATTTTGCATCGCTTCGATCGGCATACGACGCCACTCTCGAAACATTACAGTATCCGCAGATCAGAACCATTGCCATCATTGCCGAAGGCATTCCCGAAAATATGACCCGAAAGATGAACAAAGAGGCAGCTCTTAAGGGCGTTACAGTTATCGGACCGGCCACTGTTGGCGGCATCAAACCCGGATGTTTCAAGATTGGCAACACTGGCGGAATGATGGACAACATACTGTCATCGATGCTCTACAGACCCGGAAGTGTTGCCTATGTTTCGAGATCGGGCGGAATGTCCAACGAACTTAACAATATTGTCTCGCGAGCAACCAATGGTGTCTACGAAGGTGTAGCCATTGGCGGCGATCGATATCCGGGAACAACATTTCTGGATCATTTGTTGCGCTACGAAAGAGATCCCAACATCAAAATGTTGGTTCTGTTGGGTGAAGTCGGCGGTATCGAAGAGTACGAAGTTTGTACAGCCATTCGCGATAAACGCATAACCAAACCGTTGGTCGCCTGGTGTATTGGTACCTGTGCCGGTATGTTCACCTCGGAAGTCCAGTTTGGCCATGCCGGTGCATGCGCCAATAGCGATCGCGAAACTGCGTTGACTAAAAACCAGGCGCTCAGAGATGCCGGCGCTCACGTCCCGTCGACTTTTGACGACTTGGGAAATACGATTCGACTCGTCTATCAAGAACTGGTGGACAAAAAGATTATTATACCTCAAGCGGAAGTTCCGCCGCCAACTGTTCCTATGGATTATCAATGGGCCCGCGAACTGGGACTCATTCGTAAGCCGGCATCGTTTATGACATCCATTTGCGACGAAAGAGGCCACGAGCTGTCCTATGCAGGCATTCCGATTACGACTGTCATCAAAGAGGAACTGGGTATCGGCGGAACTCTATCTCTACTGTGGTTTCAGCGTAGACTTCCAACTTATGCATCGAAATTCTTCGAAATGGTCTTAATGGTTACCGCCGATCACGGACCAGCTGTATCGGGCGCACACAACACTATTGTCTGCGCCCGCGCTGGCAAAGACTTGGTATCCTCACTAGTGTCCGGACTGTTGACAATTGGCGATCGTTTTGGCGGTGCACTTGACGGCGCTGCCCGACAGTTCAGTCAGGCCTACGATTCGGGAATGATTCCGCACGAGTTTGTCAACCAGACCCGCAAAGAGGGCCAACTGATTATGGGAATCGGACATCGGGTCAAATCGATTAACAATCCCGATATGAGAGTCAAACTGATGAAAGATTATGTTAAACAATCATTCCCTTCGACACCGGTATTAGACTATGCTTTGGCTGTCGAAAAAATAACCACATCTAAGGTAAGCGCATAATAACAACTCATGTTTTTAATATAATTACTGTAAAATTATTTTTTTTGTTGACAACTAATTGTGTGTTTATTTTTAAAATGATTCACAAATGATTTTTCAATTCAAATTCATAGAAACCAAACCTCATTCTCAATGTGGACGGAATTGTTGCCGTTGCTGTTGTCGATCTGCTCCGCAATAGCGGCTGCTTTACCGCCGAAGAGGCCCAGGAGTACATCGATGTCGGAGTACTTAACGGACTGTTTGTTTTGGGCCGAACTATCGGTTTTATTGGTTTGTATTATTAGTATTATTTAGTAATATATTTCAATTATTATCAATTGATAAAAAATAATTACCGGTATATCTCTAATTTTTAGGCCACTATTTGGATCAAAAGCGACTTAAACAAGGCTTGTATCGTCACCCGTGGGACGACATATCATATGTCTTACCCGAGTCTCAAATGAGCACAAATTAGTAATAATTTATTTTTCCAAATAATTGTTGAACAAAAAAAAGACAAACATATATTTAGATTTTAATTTAATTTTTTAAAATTATAATTAAAATAATAATTTTTATTATTTATTTATATATATATATAAATCTCAACGTATATTAACAAATTGTTGTCACAATTTGATGAAAATTGAGAGTCAATTAATAATTCTTATACTACAAAAAATATATCGTTTAATAATTATAATAATAATAATAATATAATTGAAATCTAGATTTTTGTTGTTGTTGTCATATGATGTGTATTCCAGTCGATAGTTATGTTATTTTAAAAAAATTTAATTTAAATCATTATTTTTTTCTCTCAGTTATCAATTTGAATCAATCATTTTTATAGATCTATTTTTACATTTTTTTCTCAATTATAAAACTTCGGATAATTTTTTTTGTTAATTATTTTATTTATGAAACAAAAACAAATATATATATATAATATAACAATAAAAATCTACAGAAAAAATAAATATATTTATTTTTAAAATATATATATATTATTAATTCATAGCAATAAATGGTTGTGAGTTTGAGGTCTTATTTTATTAATTAAGTGCTCAGAAAATGATAAACTAATTATTATATTTGAAAAGTAAAAAATAATTGATATATTTATTAAATACTAATTATAATGTGGACCTGATATATTTATATTATTTATTAATTTTTATTATTAATAATTAATATTTAAAAAAATATTCTCTCATTAATCCATTAGAAAAATATTAGGTAATTATTATTAAAATAAATACAAATATAATTAATTAAATATGTATTAATTAAGATAGTTGTATGAATCTATCTCTATGTCTATCTATCTATATATAAGTCAAATTAAATATTAATTAATCTTAAGCTATATTAATGTTGTAATCCATTTAAAATTATATAAAAAACATATACAGTAGTTATATATTAGAGTATGTCGTACTTAATATAGTTGTAATTATAATATGGATTAAATTTAATCTTACTTTGAAAACAAAAAAACTTAATTGTGAAAAATATCATTAATTTGTTGTTGTTGTTTGTGTGCCATTAAATTGTTTTAACGTTTTAATTATTATATTATATGCTTTTTTATTTAATTATTTAATTTACTACACTATTATTTAGCTGTAGTAACTTACTATTACTAATTATATATTTAATATTTTTTACGGGTCTATCATATAACTAACTTATTTAAAAATTTATTAGTCAATCATATATTTTAAAAAAATAATTATTAATTAATATCATCTTAATTACACACACATTTGGATATTATTAGTAAAAGTTATTATTTAAAAAAAATATCATTTTTTGCCAACAACTATATTATTAGACAAAATACATAATATATTATTAATATTATTAAAGATTATTTATTTTATTTTTTTAAATACGGATAACTAATTTGTTTTAACTATTTTTCTATTGAAAGCTTCGATAATTTGGATTAAAAGTAATGCCAAAAAACAAAGTTTACTTTTTAATACACAAAAAACATAAAACCTAAAATAAAACATTATTTGGTTGATTGACAAATATATAAAAGCGATTAAATTGGTTTAAATAATTGATTGATTAAAATGATAGTGAAATTAACAGCAATTTTTCAAAAAAACTCAAAAAAATAAATAAATTTCCATCTATTGGTGTCATAAAGTAATAGATTATTAATAATTTTATTATTAGTTTTTTTTTACAAATTTCTAGTATTATTAGCAATTTTCAAATATATTTTTTTATAATTAAATTTAGTTGTTTTTTAAAATTTCATTTTTTTAAATGTTATTTGTTTTGTTATTTTTTGTTATTATTATTATTATTATTTTTTATTAACTGATTAAAATAAATATTTTTATAATTATTTTTGTTATAGTAATTTTGTTGCATGACTTACCTTTATAAAATTAATAACACCTGGGTAATAATATACTGTACACTAGATTAAGTATTATACTATTGACTACTAGTTTTAAAAATAATATTATTAATATCACTAAATAATTAGTTATCACACAATTACATGGACAACAATTTTATCACAAAATCAATTTTTTTAAACCATAACTATATTATCGATAAATTATATATAAAATGTGCCATCTCATCTAAATTTTAAAAAATCAACTATTACTAAAAAAATGTCTTCATCAAAAAATACCGGTAATTTCAAACATAATATATATATGAGAAAAATTAGGATTAATTTCAATTCAATATTTATTTATTTAATCAATTCATTTGTTTTTTCTTTAAGAATTAAAAAATATATATAATTACAACTAAAAAAAATATTTTATATCAAAAAATAAATGAGATAATTATCATTATTATTATTATACATACAATTCGTTATATTATATATATATATAAAAAGTATACAATTGAACAAAAAAAGAGATCATCTAATTGTGAGTTTGTTTCGTATTATACGAAATATATAATTAGTATACATATATATAAAAGTATTTTCATTATTATATTATTCACAAAAAAATAATACCTTTTTTAAATTACTTAATATATAAAATCAATAGAGATTTTATAATTAAGATTATTTTATATTTAAAATCACCAGAAAATTTAAATAAAACAAAAATCCATTTACCGGTAATTGATTTTTTTGTTCATTTAATTATTGAGTCTTTTTTGTTGTTGTTAATTGTTGTTAATTGTTATTAATTGTTATTATTATTTTGTTTTTCAAATGGATTGTTGTATATATTTGTTGAGTGGTTTTTTTTGGTATTGAATACCGATTTTTTGTTTTGTTTTAATTGAGGGAAACAACAAAAATTATCCATAATTTTGTTGTTTTATTAATCATATGATATGATGATAATTGTTGTCATATTTTTTACTGGTATTTCTCAACGCCTGACGCTTATTGCAGAACCAAACTCTGACGACTTCCCGATCGTAATTCAATTGTTCGGACAGTTCGGTCATTTCGGAACCGGTCGGATGGGTATTCTTTTCGAAAAATATGTTCAACATTTCGAGAGCATTCGGTGTAAAAGATGTCCGACGCTTTCGTTTCTTGTTTGAATCGTTTCCCATAAATTCCGTAAGAGTTTGGTTACCATTTTTATACCTTTCCTCTGCCTCTTGCATCCAATTTTCTAAAACCGGTTTAATTTTTTGTGCGCTTTTCGGTGTGATATCTAATTTCTCAAATCTGTATTTTAAATATTTTTTTTTAATAAAAATAATAATAAACATTTTAGTGAACATTACAGTTAGTTATTATTTAGTTAAATGGTTAACCATACCTGCAAATGGCACTTTGACTATATGATGGACCCTCAGTGGCACTTAACGACTGTCCCACTTGTGTTTGTGTCAGACCTAATGACAGACGTCTTAATTTGAAAGCTTTGGCAAACTCTTTGATCTCTTCTAAATTAATTCCGTCGACAATATTAGCGTCGGTATTGCTTATAGTATCTGTAAATTTTGACAAAAAACAAACAATTTTTTATTAGTTAATCCATTTATAATTAATTGAATTAATAATACCTTTATTTGGAAGATTACAATGAGTTGTCGACTCGGCTTCCATCGTATGATTGGTCGACGAAGACGGCGACGATGTCTGACTTTCTACTGAACAAAGTCTCTCATTGTTGTTGTCGTCGTCGATGTCTTTAATTTCAGAACTGGTATCAAATGACTGACTAGTGTTCTCCTGACTCATCAGCGACGACGTCGACGACGATAACTGTGGCTTAGATGTGGTCGACGATACAAGTGTCGACACATTAGGCGACGACAGTGTCCGCGATTGTGTCGACGATTCAATTAGCTTTTGGTTCTGTTGTTTTTCAACAATTAATTGTTGTTTCTGTTGCTGTAATAGCAGTTGTTGTTGTTCTGCCTGTTGTTGTTGAATGATCTGCTGTTGAATCAATAGTTTGCTTTCTTCTAGTTGTTGTTGTTGTTGTTGCTGTTGAAGTAGCGAAGCATTTGTCACTAGTTGTGGCTGTTGTGATGATATAATCTGTTGAAGATATGGTTGGCCACCGATTTGTATGATCTGTGTAGTGGTAGTGTTTGATGGGTTTTGTGCGATAACTGATGGCTGATGATAGGCTTGATTTGAGATCTGAGGTGTGATTGCGAACACTTGTCCGGCAGAGTTGGCCACTAATTGTGTTTGCATTGGTAAGGCTGCTGATGCTGATGATTGAGGAGTACCCGTAACTATAAGATTGCCATTTTGTTGATATTGAGCCGAGTATTGTTGTTGTTGTGGTTGAGTAGTAGTAGACGGCGTTTGAGCTGCCAATCCCATGGCCTGTAAATTGGCTAAAGTGGTTGTAATAACCTGGCCGTTGGATAATACCATTTGCACCATTTGGTTAGCTGCCGGTGCGGCGGCAGAAACGGCGGGAACAGTCATACTGTTGTTGGCAGCAATTTGTTGGTTCACTGGAATGAGAACCTGTTGACCGTTAATAGTCTGTACGGCGTAACCCTGTGTCAGGCCAGCTATCGACGCACCGGTAGTTGTTGTCGCTCCTCCTCCTCCTCCTGGAGCTGCTATAACATATTGAGTGCCGGCTGCCGATTGGGCTGTCAACTGTTGTTGCAATTGTTGGAGGACTTGTGGATTTAAAGTGGTTGTTCCCATTATTTGTTGTTGTTGTTGTTGGGCACCGGTATTTGGTGTGGAACTAACAATATATTGAATTCCACCGCTTGTCACCACTTGCTGTGTCTGTTGCTGTTGTTGTTGCTGAGGTATACCAATGATTTGTGTGGCAGCAACCGACGACGCTGCCAACTGGCCACTAGTGGCCGCCGTTTGCGTGTTAACCGCCGAGTATGTAGTCTGCGGAAAATGCATTGATGATCACACAGTTGTTGAATTCGTTTCATTTAATTGTCATATCTTTATGAGTGAAGGATGAGTAGGAGGAGATGGTGGTGGAGATGAGGTATTTGTTTTGTATCGTTGAACCACTCATGTCCTCAGTTTGTGTGTCTTTGTGTCACTTAAGAGATATAAATATATATATATAGATAGATATATAACATATATATATATATATATATTTGAGTTGATATTTATTCAGCAAATAATCTCAATATGTTTGGCATTTAATTCATTATTAAATACATCATTGTTTGGGTAAAGAATTTTAGTTTTTTGGACTTAAAATTATGTTTGAACAGAGAGTTTCACTGAACACACATTCATATATATATATATTGATTACTCTCTTTCTATGTTTAGATACTGTGGTATAACTGAATGAGTGAGAGGAGACAGAGAGAGAGCTGCACAGGGCTTCAGGACTCAGTGATCAATGCAATTAAGTCTTGTGTCAGAGGAGGGAATGGGCTATAAAGAGAGTGAACGAGGCATACATTTAGAGTGGAAAAGGGAGGGAATATAGTCAGGGAATAGGAGACTACAGTACTGGGAGATAGAGAGAGATGTTGTCTGTGTGTGTGAGAGAGAGAGAGAGAGAGAGGCATTATATGCAACCACACCTCCCATTTTCCGATGGCTTTCCTTTCCTCTTTTTAAACATAAAAATCACTGGCTATTAGTGCCCGAAAAATATATGTAAATTTCGATGCATTTTCATCACCAAAAAGAAATCCAAGCAATCATTATAATATTCGTTTCTCTCTTTCGAAAAATCATTATTTTTTGATTTCCCATTCAATTCAAAATGTATACACATTTTACATACCATTCAATCACTACAATCTCTCTCTCTCTCTCTCTCTCTCTCTCTCTCTTAATGTAATTCCTCTTATTTTTAAATCACATATTTATTCACTACTATTATTTCCCTCTAAATTATATTGTTTTCTCCATTTACTACTAGTTTAGGTTTTTAACTTATAAAGTATACCGTATTATATCCTACCCTACCCTTCAAAAACGCATCACCACTTGAGATTGAAGAAAAATTATACATATATTTAAATACATTCAACAAATTATTCAAACTATTTTATCTATATATATACGGTATAATATATGCTTATTCAGGAAATAAATAGTTTTTTTTGTTGAGTTTAATTTTTTTTTTTTGATTCAAGCAGTGCACCGAAAAAAAGTGTTAAAAATAAGTTTACATTATTTTTCCATATATTATACTATAAGGCGATTAGAAAAGCGCAGCATTTTTTGCACTGGAAATATAAAAAAGAGGATTTAATCAGAAAATAAAAGTTTAGATTTTTTTGTTGTGTTGTTTGGCTTAAATTCATAGTATAGGTAATAGCTATTAGATATCATTATTTTACAATACAAATGAAATTGTTTTTTTTAAATAGAAAGAAAGAGAGACAAAAAAAGGAAAGAGAGAGAGAGAGAAACAATGAGTTTTTAGTTAATATTAAATATATGTTTCGTTTAGAGACCCATCAAAAAACTTATTTTACATAAATATATAGCCCGACATACAGCTCCGGGCATTAATAATGAGTAGTCGTTCCTATGTTTTTCTAAAAATGATGGTAAGCTTGTGTTTTTGAAAATGACAGTAAAAATATATTAATGATAGCAACTGATAGGCAACTGTTAGTATTAGTTGTAGTATAGGTGCGGTGTGTTTGGACTCTAAAACTTTGGTAGAGAGAGAGACAGGGAGAGAGAGAGAGAGAGAGAGAGAGAGAAAAGGCTCATATATTTATGTATATATATATAATTCATGACTTATAGGCTAAGCCCCGGACTGTCATATTTTTCTGTTCAAAAATTCATAATATATATAATGTTTTCAAAAATTTTTGAATATAACACTAGCTTTTAAAAGACTTTTGGCGAAAAATTTTTGAGCTTTTCCTCGCCTATAGAGAGAAGTAAAGAGAGAGAGAGAGAGAGAGAGAGAGAGAGAGAGAGAGAGTCATAAATTATTACTTGCTTTCAATACATAACTTAAAAGTATTGTAATAAATGTGTTATACATTTTAGACACAGGTTTTTGGTGGTCAAACACACCATAATATATATATATAGGTATACAATAAATATATGGTATACCACACACACAATGGGTTTTCATGGAAAGTCATATTTTGAGAGACAATATATTTCCCATCTTTATTGTCGTCGCAGAAAAATTTTGATGTGATTTTCACTTATGGTTTCTCTCGTGAAATATATATAAAATTTTTGTTTATTTTTATTTTAAATTTTTTTTTTGTTATTAGTATAAGAAAATCCTGTTTATTGTATATATATTTTTCTCATTTTAAATAAACTTCTTTTTTAAATTATCTAATGGACCAAAAAAACATATGCTTTGGTTTTATTTTATTTTGAAACAAAACTGCTGTTTAGTATTATAATAAATAATAGCATAGCATTGAAATTCATATTTTTGTTTGATGAATGTACTACTAAAATATATATTATAAAAAATTATACATATATTTATATTAATATCAACAAAAAAAAAATATTTTGAGTTATTATCTCCCCAGAAAAAACAACATATTTATAAATCCTCTAAAATTTTTAAAATGCATTATTTTTTCAACAAAAAAAACATATATAATAAATTATTGATAAGAGATAAGGGGATGTAATTTATAGTGATTTATGTGATGTGACATTGATTATACTATCTCTCTCTCTCTCTCTCTCTCTTTCTCTTCAATAATATTTCCCTTTTATTCCCTAAACTCTCCGAAAAAAACCAATACATTAATAATCAATCGATTATTCAAATTCTGTTAAAAATCGATATTATTATTGTTTAACTTTAAAACTCTCTAAAGAATACGTCCGATACTTCAATGTTAACTCCAATAATAATAATAATACTAATATAATGTTAAACTTATTTAACAAAAATACGTTAACAAAATAGCTAATAGTTAGTTATATATAAATTAAATACACAGAATAAAGTGTATACATATCTTTATATAATACTTATAATGTAATACATGTTTCAATCTTACATCAAAAAATATCAATTTAAAGATATCATATTTAATTATAGGGTTTACCTAATATCGGTATATAATAATTATTGACTATAACCTAAAACACCAAACCTTAAATTTTAAAGAAAAATCATAATAATTACCAAAACAAAATTATTATTATATTATAACACCGATTTTTTTGAGACAAATATCTTATATACAGTACTTTAACAAATCATAGACATTATCGACATATCAACATAAATGTATTTACAGTACTGTATACACATGTTTTTCATTATAAACATGTATACATTTTAATGGCTAATTTATTTTTTGTGTTGAACAAAAAATAAAAAATAAACAACTAGATATCATAAATAAATAAAACTATCAATTAAATTATGCAGAGATTTATAGATAAATAATATATATATAGTCTATAAGGAATCGTATAATAAAATTATTAACTTTTAGAAGCTATATATCTAATTTACATTTAATAGTAATTTTCATTATAAAATTTATATATATATATACGGTATATAATTTAACAAAACTATGATTTACTTAACATATTTGTACAACATTTAATAAAACTATATATAATAAGTATAGAATATTTTTAAATATACACTAGTTTTATATTTTTATATACAGTAGAATCGGATTATGCTATTGTTTTCTAAGTAAATATAATCCTATTGTTTTGTAATATCGTTTCCATAGAATTTTAAAGTTATTTATTAAATCAAATTCATAGGAAAACATATCATAATACTGTATAATATAAATAATATTTATTAAAAGCATATGCCATTAAATTACTATACTTTAGTTGAAAATTAATTAAAAAAATATTAATAAAAAGCACAACAAATAAAAAACAAAATTTTTAATGAGCTTAAACATAATATAATAGTAGATAGACTATATAAAATATAAATAATAAAATACTGTATAAATATAATTAAAATTCACTTTAACTATTTTGTTTTTTTTGTCTGTTTGTTAAATACATTTATTTTTAAAATATATTATTTGAAATTATGTTATAATGTTTGCAGTATACAATTTATAACATTTAATTAAAATCTCTGTTTTTCTAAAATAATAAATACATACATATACTAAGTTTAAATATAGATAAAATAAAAATAAATAAATATTTTTAATTAAAATTAAAGATACTATGAATCTTATTAATTTTATAACATGTAAAATCAATTAGCAACATTATATATATAACTATTTAATTTAAATTAAATTAATAAAAAATTTTAAAAACTATGAAAATATTTATTTAACTATCTTTTTTAAATTAAAATCTATTTATGCAGGTATTTTTTATGTTAATTTATTGTTATTATGTTAATATATAAACAAGTTATTGTTTTTTTTAATCTTAATTTTTATTTTATATGCATGTTTGCAAAGTAACAAATTTTGTATATTTTTATAAAATGTTAAAATCGTTTAGGTATTGGGATATTTTTTTATTTTAATTACTTAAACAAAATTTTATTATTTTGTTTAATCATATATTAATACTGTATATAATATATACTATATATTATACTGTAGTATAACTTATAATTTATGATAAAACCTTTTAATTTAATAAAAAATCAAAATTTATATTTCATTTTCCCCAAATATTTTTATAAGCTTTTAATTATATCATTAATTAAAATAAATAAACAATAACTTAATTTATTTAGGATATATGTTATTACACATAAAAAAAATATTATAATTAAAAAAAACAATAACAGATCTATACTGTAGTTAAATAAAACTATAATTTATAACTCATTTTTTTTTTAACCATAAGTTAACTATAGGCTATAAGTGTTAAACTTTAACTGTATATACAGTATAATACATACCTATGTTTTTATTATCAGATAACTTATGTTAATGATTGCTATTAAATGTCAAATTACAACAACAATATTATTATTATATTACAGTTCAGTATTATTACTGTAATAAATGTAATAAATTTTTAAAAACAAATAATAAAACTAATAATAATTGTTGTGTTAAACACATTGTTTAGTCACCTATTCATTGAACACTAATTTATTAATGTGTGTAAAGTTATTAACAGTTAACAGTAAACTATCAATACATTAGAGACATTATACAGTATATACAGTACTATACAGTATATAGCAATAAAAATGTTTAAATTTTATTATCAATGAAAAACATATCACACATATGATTGACACAAACATAAGTCAGTGAAAAAAAAGTAATTAATAATAAAAACTGCACCACAAAAAAAATAATAAAAAAAATTATCGCTAAAAATTAGGATCAAATTATTTGGTGATAATTATTATTATTATTAAAGACAACAACAAAACACTTGTTTTGTTTGGTTTGTATGGTTTGTCTGTTAAATAAAATTTTTGTTATAATTTAATATCAATGAAGACGTCGTTTATTTTCATACATTTAGACATTGTATTGAAAATGTATTGAAAAAAAACATTTTTGACGCAATGTTTGCAAACATTATTATTATTATTACTTTTTTTTAATAATATAAACATTGAAAACAAAAAAAGTTATATCAATTGACAAAACAAACTAAACAACAAATACATAATCATATGATTTGATATCATTATCAGAAAAAAAAACTAAACACTAATTAAATAGCTATTAGTTTTGGATTATCAATACTAATGGATCAACTGTTGGAAACATCGACAACAACAACAACATCATCGACGACAACAACTCTTGAGGTTAATTTAAATAAGACATTAATAACTCCTATTTGATCCCATTTTTTTTGCTAACAAGTTTTGTTTTGTGTCCAACTAATAGACGGATCAAATCAGCGATGATAGCGATGAGGTTTGTTTTGTCATCAAAAAAGTTGATTTGTTTGTTATCTCTTAACCTCTCTCTCTCTCTCTCTCTCTCTCTCTCTCTCTCTCTCTCTCTCTCTCTCTCTCTCTCTCTCTCTCTCTCTTTCTCTCTCTCTCTTCCCGATTGGACAACAGGAAGTGGAGCCGAAACTGACGTACGAAAGGATTACCAACGATGTGACGGCAATACTGAAGAAAGAGTCGGCCACTTGTCTGGCCGTACACTCGAAGGTTAGTCTAGTCAATCAGTCAGTCGGACAGAAATCTCGGATGAATTGGTGATCAGATTTTTTTTTTTTTTTTGATCTCATCTTTACTTAATTATCATTTAGTTTATAGCATTGGCCACACATTTGGGCAAAATTAATATCATCGACGTATTGGGCAATCGTGTAAATGATCGCGAATTATGTCTGGTTTGTTCATTAATTTTTATGGATCAGTTAAATTTGTTATTGATTTTAAGTTAATTATTTTGATTTTCTGATGACAGCACAAGACATCCATCAATCAGATCAGTATCGATGAAAAAGGCGAATATCTGGCCTCCAGTTCCGATGACAGAGTATTTAATAATTTATTTTATTTGTTTGTTTATGTCTTTTATTTGACGATTAAATTCAAATTATTTGGTATTTTTTTTATCGACAGATTGTTATCATAGGATTGTATTCATCGGACAACAACTATCACAATACATTTGACCGACCCATCAGAGCCATAGCCATTGATCCGTATTTTAGGAAACGGCAGCGTTTTGTTGTCGGCGAAGGAGATAAAGTGATTGATTAATTAAATATATATTTTTGATAATTAAAAAAAAATGTATGTTTTGTATACTAATTATCATTAATTTATTTAATTTTCTTTTTAGATTGTTTTATACGAAAAGACATTTTTGTCTCGATATCGGCCGATAATTCTCCAACAATCGAAAGGCCAGATCCGGAACATCCGATGGCGGACACAATTCATTGCTTGGGCCAGTGATTTGTGCGTCAAAATCTACGATATTGAAGACAAAGCTGTTATCACTTATATTGAAAGAGATAAAGACAACGATTTGCAAAGGTTTTTCATACAATGAATGAAAATGTCTTAAACAATAACTTTTTTTTGACAATTATTTTATTTGTGTACCAGATTTAGACCTGAACTCTTCAAATGTCACTTTTGCTGGAAAGACGACAAAACATTGCTGATTGGTTGGGCCGACACTATAAAGATCTGCTGTATTAAACAAAAACCAAACAACGAACTGCCCCGTCGTTACGTCCAATTAAGTGAATATTTTTTGCTTGTTTTTGTTATCTTAATATCTGTTAAATTATTGGTAAATAAAAAAAATTATTCAACCATTTGTCTGTCCCTCTAACAGCCGCGTCGTTAAATGTCGGTTTCGGTGTCTGCGGTATAGCACCGATAGAATCGAAACTTGTAGTACTCTGTGTTAACAAAGAGGCCAATCAATTGGACAATACGTTTAACTGTAGAGTAGAAGTTATCGAACCGATTGGAACCGATGGTTACGAAGAAATTTCAAGTGATATATTATCGCCAAAGTCTTTCAACAATTGTCGCAGTAGTGACTATCACGTGGACTGTTTGCCTGAGGAAGGATTGTATTTGATTCTATGTCCGAAAGATTTGATTATTGCCAAACCGCGCGAAGAAGATGATCACATTACATGGCTTCTGGAACATCAACAGTACGAAGAAGCTCTGAAAGTGGTTGAAAACAACAACAACAATAAAAACATCAGAAAACATACAGTTCTAAGTGTCGGAAGTGTTTATCTAAAGTCACTGTTAGATGAGTCACCAACCAATCACAGTCAATATGAAAAGGCGGCTAAACTTTGTTGTCAAATATGTGGAACCGATAAGACTGCGTGGGAAAATCAAGTGATGCGTTTCAAACGTATTGGTCAGCTGAGAGTAATGGCTCCATATCTTCCTCGCGGACCCGAACTCATACTCGATCCGGCCATCTATGAGATTGTACTGAAAGAGTTCTTGGAATTGGATAGCAAAGGATTTTTGCAGACAATACGCCAATGGAATCCCAATATCTATAGTATTTCGACTATAGTTAAGGCAACACTGGGTGTGTTGACAATTGATCCAAAAAATCGAAATCTATTGGAAGCGTTGGCCGAATTGTATTCACACGACGGCAAACACGACAAAGCGTTGACTATTTATAAAGATATCGGAAATAAAGTACAAGTGTTTGATTTGATTCGGAAATATGGTTTATACGCCAAACTTCAGGAACAGATGGAAGTATTTTTCCAATTGAATTCAGAAGAGACGGCAAAACTATTAATTGAAAATCAAGAGATAATTCCCGCCGAATTAGTGGTCAAACAACTCCGTCCAAAACCTCAACTATTGTTTGTCTATTTGGACCAATTGGTCGCACATAAAGACTCAGAAGTCTGTTCAGCGCATCACGGATTACTTGTCCAACTCTATGCCCAATACTCGCCCGATAAGCTGATGGCATTCCTCAGGAGTTCTAATTACTATGAATTGGAAACTGCTTTAGAAGTTTGTCGCAAAAAGAATTTATTCAATGAAGTTGTGTTTCTTTTAGGACGAATGGGTAATACTAAAGAAGCACTTCAATTGATTACCGATAAACTCAATGATATTAATTACGCCATCGAGTTCTGCAAAGAGCACTCAGATTCAGAACTTTGGGAAGATTTGATCCGCTACTCAATGAATAAGCCGAGGTTTATACGGGTTTTACTTCAAAATATTGGCACACATATGGCTGATCCCATTGCACTGATACACCGGATACCAGAGGGTCTCAAAATTGATGGACTGATGCAAGCATTGGTCAGAATACTTCAGGACTATAATCTACAGACTGAACTGGAAGATGGCTGTCGACGTGTCTTAGTTTCCGATTGTTATTCGTTGCTTCAGAAACTCAATCGAGTTCACAAAAGAGGTCTTCTTGTCGATGAAGACTATATTTGTCACGGATGTCAGCGAAAAGTGTTTGCCAGAGGTATAGACTGATTATTATTATGTATACAATAATTATCTAATATTTTTCTTGTAATGCATACAGAGATCCGCTACGCAAGTGATATAATTGTGTTCAACTGTCGCCATGTTTTTCACGAAACTTGTTTGTTGACCACAACCGGCGTAAGTGTTTGTTTCGGATATAATATAATTGTCATTAAATTTTTGATTGAATAAATGTTATGATTATATGAATATAGAAAAATCAATTATTAATTTAAATACGATTTTTTTTGTTGATTTTTTACAGGAATTTGTTTGTCTTATATGTAGTGCTCAAGAAAGAAGTGAATTCAAGATATCATAGTCTATAAGCAATTATATTTGTGTCCAAAAATATTTTTATTAAATTAATTATATTATATTTAAATTATAGTATATTTTTCTCAACAAATTTATAGATGCTATCTATCAATAAGTTATGATGTTTTTTATTATTATATTAAGTCTATATAGTTTTTTTTTAATAAAATTACAAAATAAAAATAAAAAGCTATTTATTTATTATCACTAATATTGTGTACAAATATTGATTTTGTATAAATTATTAAATAATTTATTTAATTATTTTAATATAAATGCAATTATATAAATATATTTTAATTGAATAAAATTAATTGTAATATTTAAAGTGCAAATAATTGTGATGTTTAGTATTAAAACTATACTAACCTACCAGTGCTAATGTCTAGGGCCATATCACGCTGAAAGCACCGGTTCTCGTTCGATCACCGAAGTTAAGCAGCGTCGAGCCCGGTTAGTACTTGGGAGGGAGACCACCTGGGAATACCGGGTGTCCTAGACACTTTTTTGTGAGTGCTGCTAATTTTTAGTTTTTAAACAATTTTTTTATGTATGCACATTTTGCAAATCAATTATTTATTTTTTTGAAAAAATAATTTTATCAAACACTTTATAAATTGTATACAATATATGGTATACATATTAATATTTTTACAATTATTACAGTAGATTTGCAACTACACTGTTTAGTGAACTAAAAATTTATTATATATGATATCATATATATATATTATGTAAAAAAAACAATCAAAAATTAGTACAAAAATAGTTGATATTTAAAATAATTGTTTAAAATCTAAAAATTAGCAGCACTCACAAAAAAGTGTCTAGGACACCCGGTATTCCCAGGTGGTCTCCCTCCCAAGTACTAACCGGGCTCGACGCTGCTTAACTTCGGTGATCGAACGAGAACCGGTGCTTTCAGCGTGATATGGCCCTAGACATTAGCACTGGTAGGTTAGTATAGTTTTAATACTAAACATCACAATTATTTAATACATCAATAATGATATATAAATTAGTTAATTAATAATAATAATATACTTTTTTCGTTGTTTACTAACTTTTACAATAAAATATTACTATATTTGAAGTCACGTGACGTCACCACAGTTTATACACACAAACACAACAACAATATACACACTATAGTCACGTGTATTACTAACACATGTCATAAATTTTATAATAAAATTATGTATAAATCAAAACAATAATAATAATAATAACTATTATAACTAATAGTTATTACAATATCGGTTGAAATCAATCGGACGGACAAATCGGGACCAAAAAAAACAATGGCATCGAAAAAAGGTCAACCATTGTCACAATTGTTACCGAAATCTAGTCGTCATTTTGCAAGCGAAGACTACTGGAACAAGTTCTTTAAGACCCGAAAGGATTCGTTCGAGTGGTACGCCGAGTGTCACCATTTGGCCGGACTGTTCGGTAGATATGTCAAACCCAAGGATCCGATTTTGGTGATCGGTTGCGGCAATTCCTCCCTAAGCGCCGACATGTATGACATGGGATTCACTGATAATACCAGTGTTGACATCAGCGAAGTTGTTGTCGAACAGATGCGGACAAAGTATAATCCAAACGATAGTCGACGACCAGGTCTTCAGTTTCACTGTATGGATGTGTTTGACATGAAGTTCGCGGCCGACCGTCGATTTGCAGTTGTTGTTGATAAGGGAACTCTCGATGCAATTGCATCGGACAAACAGTCTTCAGCCACTAATGTCTGCAAAATGTTTGAACAAATCGATTCAGTACTCAAACCGTTTGGTCGCTATCTGTGTATTAGTCTTCTTCAGAGTCATATACTCAAGTTGTTGATGAATTGGTTTACCAGAAACGGCAATTGGCTTATAAGGATCGAGAGACTGGAAAACGCCGAAGATATGACACGATTGCAGTCTAATGAAGATTCACTCGTTTTGCCTGTATTTGCAGTAATTTGTACGAAACTGATGCCAAAACAACAACTGCAACAACAAAACGATGTGATAATTGAGTTGAATTTAAGTGAAACTAATGATAATAAACCGAAACGTCTGAACGATATCGACTCAGTCTTCGATGCCATTGAATCCGTTCAAGAGTTTGCATTCATACAGCACTACATCAAAAACATAGACATTGCTGAACAAGAAGACGAAGTTTATCTGAATTTGTTTGACGAAAACGATTCATCCAATCCTCGATATACACTGTATTTCTCGAATTATGCTAACAAAAGATCAAAGTCTGCGCTGAGTTGCGGTGTATTTATAGTACCCGAAGGCCGGGAAATTGAATGGCTGTTCGGCACTGCCAAAGGTCGCATCGAACTGACCAAACAGTCGGGTTTCGAGCGATTAATTGTTGTCCATCTCAATCGCAATCATAAATTCACTGATATTGACCAAATCAAAAACGAATTGTCGCCGAAAATCTTGGAATTAGTTCCGAATAGTGTACTATCAGCTGATTATAAGATACCATATCTGACTATTGGCGAAGAAGTTGGCAAACGAATTGTCGTACATAAAGGCAAAAGTGATTTGAGTGGCGATTATGTGGTCGAAGAGATATTAATCAATAATAGTAATTATCGGAGACTTATATTTTTGAGTAATAAAAATATTATACAATCGGAGGCCAAACTCAAGACAGTTAAGAAGGGAAAGAAAAAAGTGTCAGTAGTTGATCCACACTATCTGTCTTGTAGTCATCACGAGATTATTACCGCTGGACTTACGTTATTACCGAATGATTTGTCGAAACGATTTGATATATTGTTAGTCGGTTTGGGCGGCGGATGTCTGTCGTCGTATATCATCGACAATATTAAAACTGATGTGCAATTGAATATCAAAGTCATTGAGATTGATCCGGCCATGAAAGACATTGCTGGTAAATGGTTTAATTTCCGAACCAATAATAGTCAAGCAAACAATGTTAATGTTGACATCGAGCTATTAGATGGACTCGACTATATCAACAAATTAGATCCATTGGTTCAATCCTATGATGCCATCATATTTGATGTCGATAGCAAGGATGTTAACGTTGGACTTAGTTGTCCGCCGATGCCGTTTCTTGACATTGATTTTATTGGAAGAATCAAAACTATTTTATCCGAAAGAAATGGTATATTTATATTGAATTTGGTTTCGCGTAATGAAGATATTAAACTAGATGTCTATAAACGATTGAATAGTGTTTTTGACATCACATATGTGTATCCAATATATCAAGAACTTAATGAAATATTGTTTGCATTTTCCAAATCACAATCAGTTCCCGATTGGCTAAACCAGAGATCGGTGGCCAATAAATTGGGTTTTATAAACAAACATTGTTTTTATATACCATTTCTTAAAGATTCATACATTGATTTGTGTGGCAATCGATTCAATGTATTGAAGACCAGTTGATCCGATGATAGTTATCAATCGATCCCATAGTTTTCTAACTCTAGGTTGTACTGTATATAAATATTTATATATAATGTTGAAAAATTGTTTTGAACTAAATAAACAAACAAAACAAAAAAGTTTATTAATGTAATAAAAAAAATAATTACTGACTACAGGAAAAAAAACTACATTTAATTATCACATTATAATTGATCCGTCAATTAGTAATACAAACTAATATTTAATTAGTCTATTAATATACGTATGCCTTAAACATAGCGCTTATGTATTAGAGAGTGACGTCAGTTATGAATGTATTTTATTATTGACTGTAAATGTAATGTAAAAAAACATTAATAATAAACAATACAAACATTGACTGCAATGACAGTGCAATGCAAATGCTATTTGAAAGACACGTCACGTCAAAGATTTGATCCCAAAAGAGTTGCTGAGAACTAACTGACAGTTCAACAACTGATTCGACTAATAAAGATCCGACAAAATGGTTTTGATGACAATGATTGCCCGCGTGTCCGATGGACTACCGCTGGCCGCGTCCGTTCAGGACGACCAACAGGTAAGAGTCATCCGTATATATATACGTAAAGATCTGCCGGCGTTTGTTAATATCACCGCTTGTTTTTGTCGGACAAATAGATTGGTCGGTCTGTTCTCGAGTACCAAAATCAGGCGAAGATGTTGTTCCGCAAACTGAATGCCCAGTCGCCGCCGCAGATGACCATCGAAACCGGACAGTATCTGTTCCAGTAAGTGAACCAATCAATCAATCGATACGATCAGTAATAGTAAAGCCGGTAATAATGTCATTATTCTTCTACTTTTCGATATATAGTTATCTCATCGACAGTCACGTCTGTTATCTGATACTATGCGACAAATCATTTTCCAAGAGACTGGCGTTTAGCTATTTAGAAGACCTGCAAAACGAATTCAAGAACCAATACGGTTCGCGTGTCCACACGGTTTCCCGACCGTACAGTTTCATTGAGTTCGGTACGATTGTGACCACAAATAAATAAAATAATATCTTTGTATATTTACATGTTATTTACGGATATTTTTGTTGTTACGGTAATTACCGGTATAGATAATTACATTCAAAAGGCCAAGAAGTCCATAATGGATGCCAGAGCCCGAAGAAATCTCACACAATTGAACACTGAATTACAAGATGTCCAGAAAATTATGGTCCAAAATATCGACGACGTCCTGCAGCGTGGACTAGCCATCTCCGGTCAGTAGTAGCATATGAGTAGATGCATATAAAAATGCATTCATATTGTGATTATAATTAAATTGTTTTATCAATTATATACAGAATTGGATAACAAGGCCAGCAATTTGTCGTTATTATCACAAAAGTATAAAAAGGACGCCCGATATCTGAACATTCGGGCCACTTATGCGAAGGCCGCGGCCGCCGGTGTTATTGTTTTTGTCTTTGTTCTCTACTTTTGGATTCTATAAGATTATTATATTATAATTATTATTATTAATATTTAGTTTTAATAATATATAAATTTACATAAAAATATTTTTAAAGAGATATTTGCATCGGCTTTTAGATGTTAACCGATTAACTATGGTATCGATTTAGTAGTGTTTTATTATTATTATTATTGTTGTTGTTTTGTGGACCAAATAATAAGTAGTATTGTTTATCACACACACTCATAGCTCTTAAATAGCTTCAATAACTTCACCATCAAATTAATTATATATATATTTAGATTTAGTTGATCTTATTAGTTGTGTTTGGAAAACAACGCCAAAAAACTACCAGTCCTTTAGTACTACTGGTTGTAAATTGTCTGAAAGATAGTGTGTGTGTGTTATTATGATAGTTATAATAACATTTAGGCCCAAAAATATCTCTTATATATATATATATATAATATTTTGCTGAATTAAAGTTAAAAATTTTTGTATTTTTACTTTATTATTATTATTATAATAGTTTGTTTAATTTAATGTACATATGTTTTTTATTATCAAATAATAATAATAATAATAAAATGATAATTATATTTTATATTTATATATAAATACTGTATGTGTTTATAATGGGTTGTTGTGTCTGTCTGTGTGTTTGAAAAGCTAGTGTTGATGCAAACGATTGACTGCAAATGCTGTCCGCATGAGATCAGCTCCGTTAAGGGTTAGCATAGGATTAAAGTTAAAATAATTAGTATAAGGACCGGGACTTAATGCCGTTGGCGTTGACTGTGTGACCGTAGCCGACGGTGGCGGACATAACGGTGTCATCTGTGGCGAGAATATCAACGATGAAGACTCTGGCGAATCGGTACTGTTGTCGATGACTTTAGCCCGCAGTTCATCCAAACGCATATTGTTTTGTCGCTTCCATTTAGTTCTGAACAGATGATCACCAGAATTGTGGTAATAATTACAGTAATTTGGACATCAAATTGATTTGTTTTGACTTACCGTCGATTCTGATACCAAGTCTTGATCTGTGTTTCCGTCAGATTCAATGTCAGAGCTACCTGTCCTCTGTCCGAAACACTCAGATACTTCTGTAGACGAAACTTGCGCTCCAAGTAATTGAGTTGAATCTATTGAAAATCAATTGAAAATAAAATCTAGTGATGAAAATGGACAACAATTTATTTATTTTTTAAAAAAATAGTCTAATTTGTGTCTTATTGTTACACTATATATAATCACAACAACAACAAAATTATTGCAAACCTGTGTGAATGCCGTTCGCCTTCTGCGGGCTTTCTTCTGGCGATTGGTTTTAGTTGTTTCGCTATTTGTTTCATTGCCTTTCAATTAAAAAAAATTAATTTATATTTATTTTATTTTTGCAAATTTTATATACTTTGTAATCTATAATAATTACTTAAATAGTAATAATAGTAATAATATAATTTACTCTAATTAAGTATATATATATAATATATTTCATAAATATCTAATTAAATGTACTGTCTATATAGGGTTGTTAAACAACAATTTTTGAATAATGTATTGAATAGTTTTAGTCAATTTTAGGTTAAGTTTAACTTTTTTTAAAACTAAATACTTGTGTCATTTTTTCAATAATATTTTAACTATATTTATAAATATTTTACTACTTTATTAAAATATCAAGTTTAAAAAACTAATTTATTAACTGTGAATTAATTTATGATTATATATTACCGGTAATTGCATTTTTTAAATACAATAAAAATGTTGATTATACCCAACAATAATTATTACTAAATTATATAAGTTTTTTTACAAACAAAATGAGATTTACTAAATCTTGTATATTTTTCAATACTAGTAATTCAAAACTTTTTATAATATAAAGTATTTTTCTAATTTTGCTTACAAATCTATAATGTTCAATAATTTTCATAAAAAATTGTAATTATTTTATTTACGTTAATAATATAATAGATTTTTAATAAATAAATTGTTACATATATATAAAGTCACTTTCATAACCCCTTTAACTGGTTTTTTATTAATAACTCAAAAACTAATTTAGATATTTAAACCAAAATTTTATGAGAAACATGGACTTCTGGAACGTACAGTTTGATACTATAAATTTTAATAATTAATTGCACAGGTAGGCTAGCTCAGGGAGGTGTGATATCTCAAAAACTATAAAAGATATACAAAAATTATAAAATGAATAATATACTAGGTCAAAAATAAATTTAGACGTGTTTTAGGATTTTTTGATAAAACTCATGGTTTATTCATAAATTACGTTTAAACATAAAATTGTGCAATATTCAAAATTGAATATTTCAATATTGTATTAATATAATAATATGTAATTAATCACAAAATATTCTATAATTAATTAATTATTTAAAATAAAAATATCAATTTTTTATATTATAAAATTTTTAGTAAAAAATAAAAAACAAATATTAGAAATAAATTTCAATGTAAATAAGATAACATTTAATTAATTTGATGAAATTTATATCTGGTATGACCACTGGTATTAGCAATTATTTGTTGCATTCATTTGGCATAGAATTAATACCAGATATTAATTTCATTAAATTCGTTAAATATAATCTTATTTACATTGAAATTTATTTCTAATATTTGTTTTCTATTTTTTACTAAAAATTTTATAGTATAAAAAATTGATATTTTTGTTTTAAATAATTAATTAATTATAGAATATTTTGTGATTAATTACATATTATTATATTAATACAATATTGAAATATTCAATTTTGAATATTGCACAATTTTATGTTTAAACGTAATTTATGAATAAACCATGAGTTTTATCAAAAAATCCTAAAACACGTCTAAATTTATTTTTGACCTAGTATATTATTCATTTTATAATTTTTGTATATCTTTTATAGTTTTTGAGATATCACACCTCCCTGAGCTAGCCTACCTGTGCAATTAATTATTAAAATTTATAGTATCAAACTGTACGTTCCAGAAGTCCATGTTTCTCATAAAATTTTGGTTTAAATATCTAAATTAGTTTTTGAGTTATTAATAAAAAACCAGTTAAAGGGGTTATGAAAGTGACTTTATATATATATATAATTTATATATGGTAATCTCTATATACTTGCATATGTTAGTAATATATAGTTTTTAAAATAATAAAATACAATTTTTATAACTAATATTTTTATTTAACTAATATAACGAAACTCTATAGAGTTAATATGTATTTATTTTTAAATATATTTTTAACAATTTTGATTTTGTTGTTAGTTTAAAACTACCATAAACTACAAGATAAACTGTTAAATTAAAAGATTATATCCATATAAGAGAGTGTCTGGTTATACATTACATTATAGACAGTATAATGAAAAATTCTGGTATGTATCACACAAATGGTAGTCCTAAATGACTATATCATATCGTATAATCAAAAACGGTATTATATTTTTTTTACTTATTTTGATGGGTTAATGGGATTTATGATGTAGATGTGATGGACATCCGCTATAAAACATCAATTGGGGTTTCAATCTTAACTTCAAAAAATGTTTAACTGATTTATCACAAATTTTACTCTTAAACTCTTAAAATCATTGGTTTTTAAAAGAAACGTTAAATGCCATTAAAAATCAACATTAAAATCAGTTAAAAGGCTCAACAAAAAAAAACTTTCCATAACTATTAGCACTTAAGAGTAATTAAAATTTGTGTTAAAAAAGGATAAACTTTACCGACAAATAAAATATATAAAATAAAAAGTAATAAAAATGTTTACAAAAAACATTTCATATTAGAGAGAGAGTGTTAAATGTCTCAGACTTTAAAAATGTTAAGTATTTGATGACTATATTTATAACTTTTTTTTCAAAAAATGTCTCAAATGTTTAAACTCTTATATAACTTATAACAGTATTATATTGTAATACTAATAATAGTATTAAAATTGCACAAAAAATTATGTTTAAAATGGTCAGGGACAACTGTTGATTTAAATTATCAACACATAATCATCAATAATAAAAATTATCAAGCTACTAAATTTCTTTTTCAAGAAAATATATAAATATTTACAGGAAGTTTATTATAGGATATATTTGTTAAGTAAATAATATCATAATAATAATACAAAAAAAATATTTAAATTAATAATTCAATTAAACTTATTCTCAAAAATTTTCTATACTCTCTTGTATATACAATACTATATGTGTAGTTATGTATAGAAAATATTATAAATAAATTGTAATATCAATGAATAATTTGAAATTCAAAATACATATATATATATATATAATATATTTCTATTAATATTTATTTAAAATATTATTCTCATAAAAATTATGCCCATTTTTTATATTAAGTATCATATAATACAAAGTAGATTATTGTATGATATTGGATATACTTAATAATTTGTTGGGTATATATTGTATCATATAATATATTATTTTATAATACAGTGTTATTTTTTACATTTATAGCTATTGAATAATATTATATTATCAAATAAAAAAAAAAGTAAACGACAGATGAAATCTATACATAACAAAAATTTGCATTAAATAAAAACGCGTTATATATTTTAAAATATCAATCAAACAATTGAAATGTTTTGCATAAAATACATTTGTCATCACATACAGTATATATAGTATTTACAAAAGTTTTTTTTGTGAACATTTTGTCAAATTTTTTTGATCGCTTACTGTGAGCTAAGAGGCCGAGTATTTTTTTTTGGTGGGCCTAATAATAATTGGTGGGGTCGTAATGTCATAATGGCATATAACACTTGACACAAAACAGTGGGCATACAAACAATTATAATGAATTTTAAATTATACAACATTTTCAAAACCTTCCTCTATTATCATTATGATTGTGTGTATACCTATTGAGTACTACATCTCTCTCTCTCTCTCTCTCTCTCTCTCTCTCTCCCCACTCACCACTCACTTCAATGAGTGACTTATTTAGTCGGGACTGTTAAACGACTTGTAATTCATTGTCGATTGTCGTATAATTTGCATTTGATTTTTATAACTTTATTTTGATTCACACGAGCGATCAAAATATATTTTATACATTATATACTACTCAATACAATTCAATACTATATTATAGAGCCTACTGTAGGCACTACAGGTGGGCCTTAAAAATTTTTTTTAACCAATTGATTAGCCAAATACAGTACAGTAGTAGTACTACTACTACTACTACTACTACTACTAAGCCATATGTAAAAACCTACTGTACTATTGCAGATCAATCGCTAGAAACTATATTGTCAGCCAAGAGGCCGACAATTAGATGATATGATGGTTTGATTGAATAATAATTATAACGATTACATGTAGTGATTGGGTTGAGGGACAAAACGTTACTAAAGGGTGGAAAGGGATGTGATGTCAGTATGTGCGGTGTGTCTGACTGTGTGAGTGTGTATCACTGTCGACATCTGGTCGACAATTCCCCGACCGCGAAGACCAGCGTCTATACGGCGCGGACGAATCGGGTGAACGTTTGCCAACTTGTACGGCCAAATGAACGGTCTGTGAACGCGTGAAACGAATCCATCCGCTGATGGATTGATGGGCGGCGTTGAGAATCTGTTCATAATGCGATGACTTCGGTGTTGTCGTGTTTGATGGCGATATGTGACACGATATGATGACGTGAACGACATTTCGTTACGTCTACTATCAGGAGTCACACTTGAATGGTGTGTCGCTTTCAGATGCGTCGTCTGTTTCGAATGATTTCTTGTCTTATATAGCGATGGTGAGAGCAAATCGTGATTTGTTACGACGTTTACATCGTTGTCTGCGTCTGGTGAGGTGATGTCGGCGATTTCTCGTCCAATAGTGATAGTGTCTGTCGCCCGAAGGATGTCGAGGACAATCGGTGTCACAATAGGACGATATGTTTCGGTAGCAGATTCGGGTTTAGGTGTCGACCGAATCGGTTGTTTGCATGCGTTTGCATCGTTAATCGTATTGATATGCGAATCAATATGTGTATCGATATGCGAATCGATATGTGCTACGACTTGAACGCAAATCGTGTAGTCTTTGTATGTTGAGCTGTCCGATGACGAGCTTTCGGTGATAGTATTCGTTGGTTGACCGGCATCGCCGTCAGTGTGGTAGCGAAGAGCCGAAGCGATGAGATGCTCCTTTTCGATGGCTCCGATGGTGAGTAACGTGGATATGCGGTGCCACTCCTTTGTTGAGTCTTTGGCTGCGCAGTGAATCAATGCCGTGGATGGTAAGCGGTTGAGTGTCATTTCGTTATTACGAGCGACCAAATTGTGCGGTAAAACTGGACCGTCGGTTGTGCGAAACCGTGAGACCCGTGCGGCGACGGTCTCATTGTGGTGGCCGCTTACGTCTTCGTCCGCGCTGTCTTCGGTGTTTGTCGTATTGATAACGTTGCGGTTGACACGTTTGCTACGAAGTGAGGCCCGTATGCGCTCAGCACGTGTTGGGCACCTCGTACTGTATCTGTACGGCATTTTCGATGATTCACGGTTTTTGTCGATGAAATCAACTACAGTAATGCGTTATCCTACCGACTGCGCCAATAATGTCAGCCAAGAGGCCGACAATTAGATGATATGATGGTTTGATTGAATAATAATTATAACGATTACATGTAGTGATTGGGTTGAGGGACAAAACGTTACTAAAGGGTGGAAAGGGATGTGATGTCAGTATGTGCGGTGTGTCTGACTGTGTGAGTGTGTATCACTGTCGACATCTGGTCGACAATATATATATATATAGTATTTTTCACTTACTTTTTATCCTCAGTTTTATATATAAACTTTATTTTTTGCTTTTATTGTTATCAAAACTTTTTTTTGAGTACATTTTCAACAACAATAGAGACTATAAACTATCAATAAATGAGACAAACATTTACATAACTTTTCAAGTACTACTATAACAACAAACTATAGTAACAAAACTTTTTTTTTAAAAATACAGTAACAAAACTTTTTTTATTGTTATTATTTTTACTAAAAAAATTGTGATCTCATACCAAAAAAATACTATAGTATTTCATATGTAAATTCTAGAGTGTAATCCATACAAATTTATAACATATATTTATATAAAAAAAATAATATCATGTATTATACTGTATATAATTTATAGTACATTGAATTTGGATTACATATTTAATTAGCCAATGCTCTTAACAGTGAAAATGTTTTTATTATTATTATTATTGAGTATTATTTATATCAAATGTAAATTATGTCAAATAAAACTGCTATACAAATTGATATTTTATACTATACAGTATATACTGTATATATAGTATACTAATATTTATATAAAAGTACTTGTAATATAATATCAAATATAATATATAAGTTATTTTATGATAACACTTAAATATTATTAGTATTATAATAATAAGATAGATATTATTAGTCTATTAATATCATAAAATAATAATACATTAATGTGCATTAAAGTTAAATGTTATTATGTAATAATCAATTATAATTTAATAGCAGATGCCATAAAAAGTCTCAAATTATCAATAAACAGCAATTATAATATTACAACAAATATACAATATATCATATAAATTGTAACTTAAGATTATTATTACATGTATTATATTATTATTATAATTATAAGTAAATTAAATATTTTAATAAATTTTAATATTATTATAATAATTAAAATCAAATAGAAATTAATTATTATTTTTTAAAAACTTATATATAATAAGAAATTAAAAAATAAAATAATAAATAAAATATTTTGATAATACCTGTCAAATGTATCGATAGATGATCTCTATGTTCATCCCTGTCGTCCAAATCTTCTTCGTCCATATCTTGATCTTCATTATCAGTGATAACCATATGTTGTGAGTCATCTTCATCTTCGTTATCCTTTTTGTTCACATTATTAATATTAATATTATTATTGCAATTCTTGTTGTCATTAGTTGTGGTCAATATGTCTTTTATAAGAAATGAACACTTTTTAATGGTATCCATTCCTCTTGAGTGTCATTAATAATAATAATGACAATTAAAAAAAACTTTTTCTTCCAATCAATCAGAACGTGACACCCGATGTCTAAAAACTAACTTTATTTTTTGATGACCTATTAAGCGACCCTCACTTTTTTGGCGGTGTGTGTGTCTGTATGTGTTTATATCGGGGGATAAACTTATTTTTACATAAGTTTTTGACTTAACTTTTTTTTAGTTAGCCCACACCTCACTGTCCCCGATGTGCTTCTCTGGTTGGCTGAAGTATACGGTGTTCCCTCAAATGTCTCTCACTCTCTCTCTCTCTCCCACTATCTTTAATGGCACACAAAAAACTTTTTTTGTCGATACTCACTCTCTTTCCCTCTCTCTCTCTCTCTCTCTCTCTCTCTCTCTCTCTCTCTCTCTCTATATATATATATATATATATATATATATATATATATATATATATATATATATATATATATATATATATATATAATATACGACAGTTTGATTTTTTCACTGTATGAGCGCGCGATGAGGAACTCCTATCTGGAGAGAGAGAGAAAGCTTTTTGAAGTAACGGTATGACTCTCTTATATGTTTTAACTATATATACAGTGAATAGCAAATATACAGAATATATATATATATATATATATATATATTAATATAATTGAATGATTGTTTCGTATGTGTGCAGAGAGTCAGTCGAGTCAGTCGTCTATCCCTTTTTGATAGACTAACTGACTGAAAGGTACGGTATGGTAGAGATACCGTACTCCTCCTGTAACTGTATGTGCAATGAATAGTGCATTTTTGATGAGTTACACAATTAGAGTGTTAGCCCATCGGCTAAATTGCTTATTTGCATCTCAACTATCTTGTAATGTAATATACAATTTACTATACAATATATATATATTAAACTTATAATATTATACTGTTATTTGTTGTGTGAATATTATTATAAGGCTTGCGATTCAAACACACAAACAACAAAAATCCTTTATTTTTACTCTCTTTTTATTATATAATTTGCATTCATTTAATACGGTTTTATATTATTATTATAAATTTAGTGTTGAAAACACTTACACACAACTACTACTGTGTATAGCATTTATAAAAGCAAATAATGAGATGTGAATATAAAATTGACTTCAAATAATAATAATAATAATAATAGAAATCTTGTTTAAAGCTTTATTCAAACACGATATAAGGTTTTAATGCTTTAGTTTTTTTTATTATAAATTTTATTTCTCTGTTATTATCAAAAATGAGTTAACACTGTAGTAGTAGTAGTAAAACATATATAAATTTATACCTAAAATGCGTAACAAATCATTATTTGTAGCAAATTGAGTGTCTGTTTAGGAGGAAATGTTATGTAAATATTATTTGGTAGGTCTATATTGGTATAGTAGAGGTGATGGTATAGTTGTGTGTTTGTTGGCCTGTTATCTCAAAGTAATTGACTGCAAATCTAATGATTTTCATACACACACACTCACACATACTATTAACTCGCCTTTCACTATAATTTCATACACACACACATACAGTATATACTATATATATATACATACATACAAACAAACACACACACACACACACACACACACACACACACACACACACACACACACACAAACACAAACTTTTTGATTTGAGGCACAAAATTGTGTAAATAAATACTGAAAGAGAAAGAATCAGTAATACTATTCCTGTAATACATAATCCATAATATTTTGGTTAAATGAGACTACAATTACTCCCTAATATATACAGTATATATATATATATAAAACTTTATTTTATTTGAAACAAATCAAACAAATTTGCCGCAAACATATTATTCATTCCCCCACCTAAAACATTATAAGGATATTATTACCCGTTTGTGTGTAGCAATTGGCCCAATCAATGCTACAAATTAGTGTATATATGTGTGTGTTTAATGAAAAGCACTCAAAATCCTAAGTACCTACTTTAACAGGAGGAGCACCGGGAGGAAGGGATGCCATGAATAGACTTTCAGAAAGAGAGAGAGAGAGAGAGAGAGCGGCACTGAAAAGCTCTTCCATTTCTACTACTACTAGTAAATTGATTCAGACGTTAGATTGATTTGTAGGAGAAATCTACAGTAAAAGTTTCGCTATTTATGAGCCACCGGTGCTTCTCCTGGAAGGGATAGTCATTGAGAGAGAGAGATAGTCTTGTTTAGTGGTCAACACATACATCAATGAACAATAATTACTAACCAATAATCATAATCATAAACTAAACACAAACTATCAGTTCAATTGAGAGTTCATATCCTCTTTTCTTTAATAGATTTACTCTTTTTTTTCATTTTCTTTTATATGGAAACGAAAATATTTATGAGAAAAATGATTAAAACTAACGGTAAGTCTACTTCCAAAACACAAATCGACTTATTATAGGATATTTGATGATTGACTTACTATAGGACGAGATTAGGGGAGATATTATTGAATGGCACTCATAGGCCACTCAACATTTGTAAGCAATTATTATTAATTAATTTTCTGATATTTAACAAAATCAATTCAATTCAAATTATTAGTAAAACCTTATACTAATAGGCAATTAATTTTCTAATAATTAACCTTAATTTCTATAATATTTCATCAAATATATACTCATATATTAATAATATATTTATTTAGTATAATTTGTTTTTTGATATTATTTATCAAAAAAATAGTGACTATTAATATAATAAGTTATAATTTATAACTATAAAACCATTATTAATTACTACCAGTGAAATGTATGAATCAAATTTATATTGAAAATAATATTTTTGTATATATATATCTTAACTTTCTATAATTTACTAAACATTTAATAGCAAATTGAATTTCTATATTTAGTACTAAAAATAAATTTTGTGTATTAAATATAGATTAAGAATTATAACATCAATAACAATAACAAAAATTATTACAATTGAATGATAAACATATTATTCATATTTTAATTTAATGAAAGAATTGTTTGATTTATATGAACTAAAAACTATTGAATACAAAAAAATATATATCAATACTAATATATTGTATATAATATAATAATAATTATTATGTATAATATAAATATCTATCAGTATTCAAATTCTAATAAATTTCTTATTATTAATATAAAATATTTTGTTACTTTAATTAATAGTAAACAAATTTACCAGCAATTTATTATTTTGCTTTAACAATATAATTATTTTAAAAATTAGCTATAATATACAATACACGTATAATTGTTTATTATAATTAATTTTTTTGAGATAATTATATTGTTAAAGCATTATAATAAATCAATGGTTAATTTGTTTGCTAGTAATTAGAGGCCAACAATTGAATTACAATATAACTAATATTGTAGTTTATGAATATTTTTGAAAACCTATAATATTTCAAATACAGTAACATTTTTTGCCACCCACTCTATTGTAAAAATAGTAATGATTATATTTAAACTATTTTTATCCAATAATTGAAAAATTATTATGCATCAACTTTTTTTTTAAAAAAAACATCAATTAAGTTATTTGGTTTGTTTTAGTTATATCAATCAAGTAATAAATCTAAATATTTAGTAATTTCTAATATTTAATAATATATAATATTTTATAATATAAATAATTGCTATCATTTAGTATAAATTATAATACTAAAAAAATTATTACTCATATTAATATAAATTAATCCAAACTAATGTTTAGAAACATGATTAAAAATATTAACAATTACTAACAAATTAAAAAAATAAGTTTCAGTTTATAATAAAATAAATATGGTATTATTATTGTTGATAATAAAAACTAATATTATATACACTGTATTAATATATTAGAAAATAGATTATATTATACACACTTACTTTAAATAGTTTTACTTAAAAAAAATCAAATTCAAAAAACATTTATTAATTTTATTTATAAACCACATTTATGAATTACATTATATCACATATATAACATACACACAAAAATTGTGTCTAATATATTCATATTTGATTATTTAGTTGAATCATATATACATATAAAAACTTATTGTTAAATTTGATTAGAAAAAACCAGTGAAATCGTTGAAAATTGTGTTTTATATTTTCTAATAGATTTCTTGCATAATCTATTAGATAAGTTATATAAACTTTTTTTTCCTATTAATATTATTGTAGAAACTATAAATCAATTGCCCGCAGCTATCCTTTAGTAGAAATAATAATAATAATAATGAATATCAAACAAAAATATTAAAATACATATTTGTCTACAATTTTTTGTATCTCTCGAAACATATATTTCAATAGAGAAACATATTATTGAATAAATTATGAATAAATCGGTGCATTTCATTGATGTATATTTATATAGATAAATGTTATATTTATATATGACATCATAAATGCTTATATGAAAATTTATTAAATCAAACAAAAAATATTTATATACATTATATATATATATATATTTATATATTTATATACAACTGCAAACATCCTAAAAAGCGTTTATCTCTAATAGTAAATATAATGTATATATAATATTGAATATAATAAAAACTCTATAAACTTTTATATTAATATATATATATACTGTAGATAATTGACAATTGACATAATAATAATAATAATATTATTATTATAAATAAAATATCAAACAATATCAATTTCTCATTTTGTTTGCTTTCAATTTGCTTTTCATACTTTATATATATATAATAGATAAATAATAGTAATAAAGTCATCCCTTAAAAACATTTTTTTTAATAACTCATTTTTTTCTGTATGAATTACATTTACAATGAAACAATAAATAAATAACTGCTGCTATTAATTATTAGCAAAAAAAATTGTTTTATTTTTAAAAATTTAAATTAAATAATTTATTACAATAAGAATTATGCAAATATTGTCAAATATAAATGTATATAATTTTTTTTGTCATAAATAATTAAAATTGAAACAAAAGTAATAATTAATTAAAAAAAAGGTGTGTATATAATGTTGTATTAACTAAACATCTAAAAAATATGTTTGTTTTTTTTGTTGTTGTAGTTGAATAATATGTGCATAAAAGTATTTAATAATAATATTATTATTATTAATAATAGTAATAATTATAATAAAGATTAGAAAAAAATTATGAAATTATTTTTAAAATATCAACCAAATTGAAAAAAACATAAAACAATATATCTCTAAATGCCAGGGATATTATGTAATTGCTTTTTTCAATTAAATCATTTTTCAAAATTTTAAACTATTGCCCTAATTATGAGTATTTTGTTGAGGGCTCTCATATCACAGTCATATATATATATTTATAATATACTATTTCTCATATGATTTTATTTTAATATTAATAAATTACTTGATATTTTTAAAAACATATATATATAGATATATTAATTACGATATAATATTAATTAATTAATTAATAATTACTTAGTTTTTTTAAGTCAACAATGATAATCAATTAAAATTTAACTTGTTAACGTTATCAATTAATATTATTTTTTTTATAAATACTATATAAACAATGAAAATAATAATAAAATTATCAACAAATATATATATATAATAAAATTTGTGACATAATTTTGGGACACATTTTTTTCGTCGATGACGGCGAACATATGACAAACATTTTTTTTTTTGATTATTTTTATGAAATTAAAACTTTAAAATTTTTTTACGGATTTGTTTTATGACATTACAGTATTATTATCTTAAGAAACCAACAAATCATCACTTGATAATGAAAAACAAAAGAAAAAACCCATTGTTTTGTCATTATTTGTCATCAAATATCGTCAACAGAAAAAATGAGGTCACAATTCGCCAATTGTGGTAAATGTTTGGGCAATTCTTTTATTGATAATCAAATCATTATCACCGCCGCCACCACCGGATCCGTTCTGCAGAGTACTTAACTTCTTGTTTGTCACTTCCAGACGAAACATTTCAGACTGTAGTTCTGCCATTCGGTTCTGGAGTTCGAGTGCGTTCTCCGGTTCGGAACCGCTCTCATTCAGCTTCGTTATTGTCAAGTGCTCTTCAATCTGTTTATATCAACGACAACGACAACAAAAAAATTATTAATAATAAAAAATATTTTTCGTGTAAATCAAACGCAAAAATTAATGGGAAAATTCTTTGGCTCTCCTCTCGAGTTTGTAGTCATTAACTAATTTTACATTTATTTTTTAAACTAAAATAAATCACATAATAAGTCAACCCTTGAATTATTTAATCATTAACCTCATATAACCCTTCTATTTAACTCCCATTCCTCTCTCTCTCACTCACTTACACACCATCTCTCTCTCTCTCTCTCCCAAACAAATCAAACGAAGTACTGAACCAAATCACTGATACATAATGGATAATCCAAGGCGTGAATCCCTCAATTAGATTCGCATATAATTTTTATATATTAATATATATATAATTACATTACAAAACATTAATATATTTATAAACTTTTAAAGTCATACATACTTTGGCTTCGAGTGATGAGATTTTGTGTTTGAGTTCGGCCACAATCTGTGTCTGTTCTAACTCTTTGATACGTTTCATCATTTGTTGTTCTTTCATCTGGAAGTCCAGATCAGCGTAATGTCGTTTTTCGGCATTCAATTGACTTTGCGTTTGTCTCTCTTTTTCGATCAACTCTTCATAGCTATCCTTCAGTTTGTTTGACTCATCGGCCTGTCGTCTAATCTGATTGATGGACACCTTAATCTGTGTCTCCAATTCCATCACTTTTTGACGCAATTCTTTGAGTTCGGCTACGGCTTCGGCTTCACGGAGTTTAGCGCTCATCACTTCGTTCTTCAATCTATTGATTTCTGCCGTATGATCGGTACGTTTGACAGCGTTTCCCAACATTTTCAATGGACTCGATGTTACCGACAGTGACGACGGATTGGAACCGCCATTAGCTTCAAGACTATTCGGTTGTGAATTGTTTTGAAGCGATGAATCGTTACTTCCGTGAGATTGGGACATATGTTCGCTCCACATCTGCTGCAGATCTGTTATCTTATGGCGCAAGTCTTTTATGGATAGGTTGGCCTCAGCCTCCCGTAGCTTAACAGCAATTAGCTCTTCTTGAAGCTGTGCTACGGCGTGATCGGGCGGTAGTTCATGCAATCGGTCATTGATTTCTTCTAATTCATTGATTCGTTCCCTTAATATCTTCATCTCTTCATTATTTTCGGCTTCTCTTAACTTTACAGCAATCAACTCTTCCTGAAGTGATTCAATCAACTGTTGATTTTCTTGCGATTCAAGCGATGAGTTAATACTATTAGTTTCTTTCATCTCAGTTATCGTATTCAATGCTTTATCTAATTCTTGTCTAACTTCCAGTTCCTGTTGACGACTGGCCGCCAGTTCACGTTTTATGACAAAATTGTCTTCGGCTTCCTGTGCCCTACATACCTGTCCCTGAATTAGTTTGTCGGCCAATTCGGCACTTTCTTGTTCCAAGTTTTCAATCCTCTGGCGAAGCAATCGATTCTCTGTTCTTAATCTCTATAATAATAATAATAATAATAATAATCATTAATAATAATAATTAAATCCAAAAACTACTGATTAATATCCACTTACTCTTAGTTCAACCAACTCTTCCTGTTCTTTATTTTTCACTGCCTGATAATCTTTTGCTAATTTCTTCATCTTCTTCGGGTCGTACTTGACCTGAGCGGCCAAATTCACCAAATAGTCGGGATCTGTCTCGCACTTGGATGGCATCTCTTTCTGAAAGTACTTCAACAAACCTTCCATATCGAGTCTTAGTAGATCTTCTTTGCATAACAAGAGTATTGCTATAGATATTCTGAATATCATTTCGATGCCATCGAGAAGAATGAGATCCAAAACACGGTAAGCGATGTGAAGGGGTAGGCATGACGTAAACAATGTCAGAAACCAACTGCTGGCGTACATCGATGTAAAGTAATTCTGAGATTGAAAGTGCATATATAGCTCGGGTAGCAATTCCTGGACAATGCCATTAGACAATAAATAAAAAGTTAGACTTATTTACATCATTGATTAAAATAGTGATCACTCATACCTGAACCATACACTCTAATTGATAAATACAGAGTCCCAGTTCAGCCATAGTTGGCTTATACATCTCACGAAGTCGATAGTCCTGCATAAGACATGTAAAGACGGCAAAGGCGTCCTCTTCAGGCATGTTGAGCAATAGGACGCCCACTAGAAAAGCACTTCCTTGACAGTAACCGACTTCGCTATCATATATCGAGTAGGCTTTCATAACATTGAACAGTCCTTCCTGTCCGGGACTGCCTTTCTCTTTAAAAAAGTCGTGTTCGGGATAAGTACGGGCAATGTCTCGTTTAATGACTTTCTCGCAAACGGATGACTGGCTTAGGAATTGGCTGTACTGGTCGCGGACGGAGCTGTTCTGAGCATTACACAGCAATTGCCATACCATTCCTCTTAAGTGATGGGGAATGCCTTTGCGTACTAAATCCTAGATATAAAAAAACAAAGATATTGAAAAAAATCAATTCCCGAATCATTAAGTATTTCAATGGCAAACCTGAATTGTCGACTTTTTCTTCGACTGATTGTTCCAATCGTTCATTATATAACCCCAGAGCTGCCAAATGTCTCTACCGTTGCTGTTGTTGTTAGCTAACTCTTGGCCATCTTGGCTGCACTCGGAGTTCATCTGCTGAGACAACTCCGACACTTGGCTTGTGTCGGATGACCGGCGCGAGTGACCGGAATTTGTTTGCAATGAATTCATTGACTTGACATCGGTTTCAATTAATCTGCAAAAAATACCAACAAAAAAATGCTATAAATTTTTGCTAAAATACAACAATATATGATATTAATATATACACTGAATATATGATATATATATTATTATATTATATTCACAATAATTGTCACACATATAAACAAAGAGTCATTCCTATTGTTCATAATAAATGCTATCAAATTATTCATAATAAAAAAACACATAATAATAATAATAATAAGGAACAGGTATGTTGTTATATTATTTCATAACTCCCCCCTAATGTCTAAAAAAACTCTACAATACTATACATACTATTATAACTGGTATTCCGCTTCAATGACTTTAAATACCTTTCAAAATACTACTATTATATTATTATTATTCCCCGGAAGAGAAAAATTTGTGACATTTGTTTCACTCATACATAAACTCTTTTTTTAAAAGTTTCGTATTATAAGTATTATTATTATTATTGAAAAAAAACATAACTATTAAAAAACAAAATTCGGAATATTTGTTGTGTAAGTTATGTAAAAATAAAACATTTGCTTAAATGTTGAGCTAAATTTAATTAAAGCAATTTTTTTTTATTTCACTTATCTAAAGATAGATTAGAAAAATAAACTTTTTTTTTAAAAATGAAATTATATTTTATTTTATGTTTGAAGCCAAATACGTGTCACTAATACAACAACAGTCGGTGAAACATATATTTTTATTATTAATTTAATCAGTCAAATACAATAAAACAAATTTAATAATAATAAAACAGTGATTCACTTAATAATATGTGATAAAACACATATGCATTGTGTATGTATGTATTTGTGTAATCAAAACTATATTAATAGCATAACTATTATAATACAGTATTATTACTGTAATATTGATAACATTTGGTTCATATCAAAAACTAACTAATAGTACATGTAATGTAAATCAGATTAATGTCAGAAAATTCATTTAAATACTAATAAAAATAAAGATATTAATAACTTATACAATAAAATACAATATTTAAAAAAAATTATATATTTATCTCATAATAATAAACGATTATAACAACAATGACAACAAACCTATTTTGCTCTTCAAGTTTGGCCAACAATTTTAGCTCATCTTCGCTTAGCTTTTGCATGTCGTGTCCATCAGTTGATCCATTGGTTGTAATCGGCGATTGATTTGGTTGTTGTTGCTGTTGTACAGACATTGTGTGTTATTTTAGATGACAACTACTTGTTGGCCATTCAATTGAGATGATTGTCTCGTGCAGTGGTAGTAGTAGTAGTAGTAGTAGTAGTATTGATAACTGTTTTGTTTCACGCAATTTATTATTTTATTTCATTTTTTCTATACCTATAATAATGATAATAATTATATAAATTATAAATTAGATTACTTTTGTCATTAAAACAAAAATATGTTAATAATATTATTTTATTAATAGTATTATTATATAATATAATATCATAAACACATTAATAAAATAATAATAATAAAAAATTGTAATCAGAGATTCACATCAAAAGTTTTTTAAAATAAAATAAACAAATTATTTCAAATTATTTTGATGTTTTAATAATAATAATAAAACAAAAATTATTGTTAATTAGATTTTTAAAAATTTGAATATTATTATTATTAATATTAAAGCAAAAATATTTAGTATACAAATAAGTATTTTTAAAGTTGTTTTTTGAAAGATATAAATATATTTATAAAAAAAACTTATTGTCTGAATAATAAATTGTCTTATTTTCTCGAGAAACACAATTGTAAGGAAAATGTTTGTAACATATAATTAGTTTTGGAAAACATGTCAGATATAAAAATAAATTAAAAAAATTTTTAACAACATTTATTATTTTGCTAAACAATTCAATCAAATATTTAAATTTTTTTATTGTTATTATAAATAACATATTTAAACAAAACGTTGCTGTATTTAAAGCTAAAATACATAATATACTAAATAAACAGATATTTTCATATATTTTCATATATATAAATTTCATTAAACATCACGTAATGGATATTATTATTATAGTAAACATAAAATAGATGGCAAATATAAATAAAAAAAATTATTGATTTATTTGAAAAACTATATATTTATTTCATTAACAATTTGCTTAAGTTAAAAAAAAATAATAATCAATAAAATTACATAATAACAATAATAATAATAAAATGCTATTAATAATTTTAACACATTTTATTATTTTAAATATATAACAGTTTAACTAATAATATTATATGTTAATTTAAAACAAACACAAACACACAACACTATTATAAACTATTATAAAATTATTATTATACTATTATACTATCATTATATTATTTTTATTTTATTTGACAGCAACAGTACTATTACTATAATAAATTTAAATGACCAAAAAAAACACAAACAAAACAAAATATAAACTAATATAATATAATTTACTAACAAAATTAAAGTAATAGTTTTATATGTAACAAAAAACACATACATACAAACTATTTTAAGGTCAATAGTAATGGTATATAAATAATGTATATATTAATACAGTATATCTGTTTTAAGGACAGGTATCTATCTATGTGTCGGTCGGGTTCACCCTATTTTGCCGACAGAGCGATAAAAATTACGATTTTCATAACCCTTACCTTAATCTATAAGTTTTTTCAACAAATAAACAAAAAAGTAAACGGCTTTTAATCTAAAATACAGGTATTTATCATATAATATACAGTATATATATATATATATAAGATGCAGAAAAAATAGTAACAAAATTAGTAATTATGTCAACACAACAAAAATAAATTAGTATTTAACTATAAGTTATATAACTATTTCAACTAAATGGTTGATTATAAATAAATTATATTATCGACTGCCAGACCTACCCCACCTCCTCCTCCTCCTATCCAAACCCAAACATCACAGTCGCAAACCTAACTGTTATTTATATATAAATTTATATATCCTATTATTTAATTTAAACTAAAAAAATTCATTATATAAACCCATATCAACCAAACACACACATATATACATACACATACATATATATATACACTTACACACACACACACATACATACATATATACACACACATGACTGCAATGGTATTAATAACTAAATTATTATATCATATGATATATCCAATTGACAACAATTATTAATGACTTACTTTTTTCATATATGTGTTAAAGCGGTTTGCAATTCATTCACACATTATTTTACTGTAATATTTCAATGAAATTTTTATTTTGGTTAAATTCAATGTTTCACTCAGTTATTATTATTATTATTATTATTATTATTGCAATTTGGTATCTAAGGAGTGGTCTAATTGTTGGAAATTGTAAATGGTTTGGACATTAAAATATAAAAACTGAGCTACAGTTCCCCTCGCAATAATACAATTAATGATAATAATAATTATATAAATAATTTTTTTTAATAACAATAATATTGAGATCAATTTAGGGTAAACCACTCTACCTATGATTTTATATCTTAACAAACGTATTGACACACTATTTATCAATAGGTTTTTTATTTTAAAAATAATTTTTTATTTAACACTGTATTCAATTCAATTGTATCGCTTATAGTATAGTTAGTTATCTATTGTATTGATGTACTGTTTGTTGTATATGTCATCAAATAATTTTTTAATAACAATTACATTATTATTATCTAAATTGTGTATTAAAAAAAAATAGGTGTCAATAGTACTGAATATATATATATATATATATAAGACAACAACAAAAAAAGTTGAATGAATTGATTGAATTAACTTAAATACAGTATACACTCAAACAAAAAACAATTACTATTACTATTAGATAATTATTGATTTTTCTAAACAGTATTATTGATTTTGACAATCAATTTGACTGATGATTACACTACTAATACAATATAGCGTACAATATATATATAGTATATAAACAATACATACATATAGATAGTGTGTATAAAATATAAATTTTAACAAAAATTATAATAATATCATATATACCAACAAAATTGTATCCAAACAAACAAAACAAAAATTATTGCCACGACTTATATCACTATTTATATATCACACACACATATATAACTAAAAATTATAATAATTATAATAATAATAATAACATGTCTTTTAATGTGAGACCCAAAAAACAAATGGTTATAAGCGTTGAGCGATTGTATTATTATTATTATTATTATAACAATATTATTAAAAGATATACTTTTAAAAAAAATCACATCATTAGGGATTCAAAAAATCAATTTATTATTTATTATTATTTTTTTGAGTATAGATTTTTGTTGAACAAACTTTTTGTTGTTGTTGTTTAGTGCCATTGATTTGCATAAAACACTTACAAAAAATTATTATTTGACAGTATTTTAGTTAATAGTGTTTTAGTATACAATAGTGTATGAGTTGTGTTGTGTATATGTGTTGTGTTTTGTGTGTATGTGTTCTCAATGGGAAAAGCAATGCATAACTGAATAATGTGTCATAACTTTAATACATATGTATAGTCTATAGTATATGATATTATGTGGACTTACCATTCAATTCAATTGGTGAGACAACACACCAGTTATTAGAGTAAACATAACAAAAACCAGTTGTCTCTCTCTTTTTCTCTCTCACTATAGCTATCCCTTAGCACAGGTGAACCCATTGCACAACACCATTGCACTGACTGAACACATACATAGAAATATTAATATACAGTACACATACCTTTCCTCACCATCAATATAAACACATATACATACACACAGTGGCTCCTCTTATGTGTAGACAATACCAACAGTGTGTTTGGGCACCAACTTTGAAATAATTGTTGTCCTATTTTTTGTTTTGTTTGTTTGTGGTGTCGGATCAGATAAATAATCATCAATAAGACACTTATAATATATATATATATATATAGCACCGTAGTATATAAATAGTATTATAATTTATAAATATACTATTTATTTATTGTATATAATTTTATTCCCATATATATACTGTATATATATATAAACTATTTATATACTGTATATAATTATCAATTATATATTATACTAATCAATCTATTGCTTATATTTATTTTATAGATAATATTTATTTTAGAGTCAATTTTGTTTTTTTAATAATTTAGTAAATTTATAAATTAAATTATAATTTTTGTGTTTAAACTTTTTTTTTTGATAAATAATTATCGATATCTCAGTAAATTTTTTAGACAAATATTTACATTAAAAATATATATATAATATATAAACAATTTTTTGTTGTTGGTATTAACAAACATTTTGTTACAATAGTTTTGTTTGTTTTATCGATAATAACATTCAAAAAAAATTATAAATAATATAAATAAAATTTATTGTATTATTAAAAAATAGATAAATTTTAGGAAAAATTTTCTACAATTTTAATAATAATAATATCAATAATTTTGTTGTTGAAACCCAAATCCTTAAATGCGGTGAATATCCTGTTACTAATAATTAAGGTATTAATAAAATTAATTGCAAATAAAAAAAAGAGATTATGGATTAATTACAACAACTGTTAGACTAATAAAAAAATAATAATAAGAATAACAGTATTTATATTATAATTAAAATAATGTCTAGACTTCCGTAAAAAAGATGCTAAAGTGTTGTCAAAAAAAATAAATAAAATAATATCAACGAAAAACTAAGTATTGGTTTCAAATAATCGCTAATCTCTTTCACGATAAAGGATTGGTTTTTATTTTATTAAACAAATAAATAAATATAACTTAATATTAAAGTACAAAATGAACTAATTTTTCTGATAATCGGATTTCACTTTTTTGTTATTTAAAAAAATTATTATCAAATTTAATGGCAAAATGTTGTGTCATTTTATTATACCCAGGTATTTCACAATAATTATTTATAAACCGAATAAAATACATTATAAATGTTATTATTTTTATTATTATCAAATTTGATATATTTAGTCAACTGTTGTAACTACTAAAAGAAAACATGTTTTTTATTATAATATCATTATTTATTGTAACTGTACTTTAAATTGACAATTTAGTGGTATGTACTACAAATTATTTATCCAATTTTATGCCAGATTAGTGTAAATAATTATATTTAAAAAAAACTAATTATTAATTAAAATCCCGGACTTATTTGTACATTAATTGAACCACTATTTTATAAGCAAAAAAACTTTTTGTTTATTCATACAATCAATTCCTTATTGAAATTTTTTACACTATTTTTTGAAAAAACATTAGTTTTAATTAATTTTTATATTGCCTTATTATATTGCATTATTAAAAGCAAAAATTTGTTTTTATTTTACTAAATATATATACTGTATATATAAATTATATATATATATATATATAATAATTTAAAATAATTATTATAATAATTGCTATTGAAATATTTTTTCCGTATAATTATATCTGAATATTTAATATAATAACTATATTTTTAAGCAATAAATTTTAATATATGTTTGATAATAGTTTAATAATAGCAATAATTATAATTGTAGGATTCAAATAAATAAATAATTAATTAATTTCTAAAATAAACGTACTATTATTGCTAGAATTTTACCTTGTTAGTTAAGTAATAAATCAAATAAATAATAATAGCTTTCTATGACTATAAAGTTTTATTTAAAAATTATCAATAGATAATAAAATACCAAATTATATTCATAACAATAATAATTATAATAATAGTAATTTACTGAAAAATTGCTTCAGGGCAAATATTCATATTATCTAATTAACTATGCAATAAATGTTTATTAGTTCATTAATAGTGCACAATTAAGTGTATATTATTTATTTGACAATTAATTATAATTTTGTATTTAAAAAAATGACTAAATTTTAAATTAAACACTAAACTATTCATATACTTTATATAACATAAATATCTATTAATAAAACTCAAAGTAACAAAAAAAAATTAGTAATGATAAGCGTGATTAGCATTAGCTCAACACATGAGCATCACTTTTTTACCCATACATATGGGAAATGATGCTTTAAACCATAAAATTATAATTTTTTGTTATACAGTATATACTGTACTATATATATAATTTGTATATCATATATGCATATAAATTATAGATATTTATTACTGTAGTATATATATATATATACAAAGGTTAACTGTATGTACATATATTCAGGATCTGTTTGTACTAAATTAACGATAAGATGATAATTAATTAATTACTATATAGAAAATAATATTGTAATTTTTTTTGTCTAAAAAAATAAATATTATACAATACTGTATTCCGCAATACTATTTGTTAGACAATCAAAATTATCAAAATAAAATTTTGGAAAAATGCCTAAATATGATAATAAAATGTTATTTTTAGTTGTCCTTAAAAATAATAAATTATTTGATGTCAATATTCTTAACATTAACATTAACCTTAGATCTATATTTTAATATATAAATTATAATGAAACAAAATATTTATATTAACCATTATATTATCATTGTAATCATTATTAGATATACTGTATATAAAACAAATCGATTAGTTTATATATAATAATATATACAAGATTTGTGGTCATTGTCTCATTGCGATTGATTGTCTGACTAAATAAATATTATTTTTTGTGATTGAAATTATATAAATATTATTAGCAATAAATATCATAAATTGTTTATAATTAATAATATCAGCGTATAATAATATAATCAATTAAAAAACAAATAATTAAGTTGAATAAGTGTTACTAAAATATATAAATTTTTATTTATACATTAGTTAATCTAAGGGTTTATTTATTAAATATAATAACCTTTTTGCAAAAAAAATATTTTAAAATAGTCAATACAATATTTCTAGATTTTTAACTTTTTAAACAGCTATAAATTATATTATTATATTGTTTTGAGGACATAAAAATATATTTGTTTTGAATATAAATTAAAATTTATAGTTAATTTCATGGCTCCCACCTACATGCTATACTCCCTGTTCCCAATTATCATTATCAATATAAATTTACTGCATCATATAACATACCAAGAATATTATAATAAATATATATTATTATTATATTATACATATTATTATTATTAGTAATTTTATATACCTACCAATTTATCTATATTAATATTATATACATATTCATTAGACTGTAGATAATTCAATATTTATTTGATTTACTTTATTGTTATTATTTGATTTTCTTTGTATTGTAAATTTAAATTTAACCCACATATACACGTGTTATAGTTTTTTATGTTTTTATAATATGTCTAAAATAGTATCTAATTAATACTATATGTTGAATACTATATTATTATTGTTAAATAAAAATATATTTTTGCAATTAAGTAATAAATAAAATATTGATTAATATATAATTTAGTTACACTTATTATAATTTTGTAATTAATTTGAATTATTTACAATATATTATAATAACAAATATAGATATGATATATTAATATCACATTTTTATATACAGTATTTTACTTACTGTTTAATTTTATTTAATAATCATATAATATATAATGATTTTGCAATTTATAAAATATCATGTTTACAGACATACATATATCATAATTATTAGAATAGATTAGTTTAATTAAACACAAAAAAATATTAACTGATTATATAGATTACTGTTAATATAATATTCTATAATATTTTGGTAATAACCTAAATATAAATATATTTAATTAATTTTAAACAAATAAAAAAGCTGCTAAACTGGTATTGAACTGTATTTTAAGTTAAAATTTATTACTAATACATATTGAACTTGATTTTTATTGAATACTAATTTAATGCCAAATTCTGTAATACAATATATATATATATATATATATATATATATATATATATATATATATTATTTTATACAATTTTATATAATATTACTACTACTGTATAATTGTTGTTTACCAAAAATAAATTGCTTTATTTTATTTTTATGTCATTGATGATTGACATTTTAAATTATAATATTATATATGTATATATATAATTTTTTATTGAAATAAAACACTTGTACATGAAAAAGTGTTAATGAAATTTAATGTATTAATAATACAATTAAATTAATAAACAAACAAATAATAAATATTTTATTAATTGTGCTAAATAAAGTTTGTAATGATTTTAATATCATATATTTAGGATTAATTTTTATTAAATAAAAATAAATAAATAAAATTACATGTTTCAATAAATAATAAATTATTGAAATTAAATCAATATTAAACTACTGTATCATTTACTATAATATATAGTATAACAAATTGCAAAAATATTTTTTAAGCTAATTTATTTCAAGCCGTGTTTGTTTATAATCATTATATATATATATTATTTAAATACTACTTTATAAATTAATTTACTGTAAATAAATAAATATATTAACAAAAAAAACTAATTTAATATTAATGTGTGTATAATTAAAAGAATATATATATTGTATTCAGAAAATAACAACAACTAATAATTAAATATTTAATATATAATATTTAATTAAAAGTGAATGTTTCAATCAAATGATTAATTAAAAAAAAAATAAGAGACAACTCAAGGAAAGGAAAGTAATGATAATATTTTGTATATATTATAATAAATACACAGTGACTGAGCAAAAGCATACCGTACTAAACACACATTAAATGATGAGATTTAACTTAAATATATAGCTTATATAATATACAGTAATAAAGTTTTAACATTGAAAAAAAAATCAACAAAACAAAAATTTACTGTTGAATTAGTAGTCAATGGTTTTGATTGACTTTAAAAAAAATTGTATTTGATTTAGTAGTATATACTGATTGTAATTATTGCCTTCACTCTCTCTCCCGGTGCCAAACATCACGGCTCGACATATATAGAGAGAGACACTAACTATTAATATGTTTGTGTATAAGTGTATATAAATAAATACCAGTCCAAAGTCATATACCAGAGCGCGATGTTCGTACAGTGCAAGTGTAGCACTGCCTCTCTCTCTCTCTCTCTCTCTCTCTCTTTCTCTCTCTTTCCATACAATCCATGAGCCCATCACACAAAACACATACACACATACAGTGTGTAGTACTGGAGCTACTCTGACATTGCAAACATCACAGCAGCCAAACTGTGTTTGTTTCAAAAGTTTTTTTTAAATATATATATATATACTGTATATATATATAAATATTTTCCAATTTTAAGTGTCAGCGTTAATATATAATAACATATACTGTATTAATAATGTAGATATAAATATATATATATTTTTATATATGAAATTATATATAAATATATATTGGCCGCGCATTTAAATGGTTTATCATCTTATAATATCATATATAATAAAAAATTGTGTCTTTCACTTTCACTAATCAAATATATATATATTTATATGATATTTAATTTATATTTCATTATTATTAGATGTTATATTACTATTATTATCATCTCTAGCATGTGATTGTGTGTGTGTTTACATTTGCCGGAAGTTTTTTATTTTTTAATAAAAAAAATATATTTTTGATATTATATTAATATAAAAAAAATATTTTAGTGAACAAATAATTATTTTTTAAAAAATATTATTTTTTTGTGGGATTATTATAATCGCAACGACAAATACATATTGACTTATATATTGTATAATATTATAGTGAATCTCAACAACAAATACTACAAACAGACAAACAAAAAGTTTTAGTGACTTTGACTTAAAATTTCAATAACTATTTATTAATTTTAGTGGTTTGTGTTTTTCGCGAAATTTCAAATAACAAAAGTGTTTTTATTATTAAAAAAAATGATTTTATATATACTGTATGTGCAAAATGTGTTTATCATATTTATATGAAACCCATGGCCTCTCATTGCCATACAATTCAAGACCTCTCTCTTTCTAATACAGTATCTCAACAAATGTCCCAATTTTTAGCTACTTTTTTCTCTATCATTGCTATATTTTGAAGCTATTTTAAGTAATTTCAACTCTCATAATATAAATATAGATATTATAAATAAATAAATATATATATAAAAATTTTGTCTTTTAATAGACCCATTCATTATAAGTATGTTTATATAAGTTATTTGTGATCCAATAATTTAAATTTTTTATTATTATTAAACGATACATTTGTGTCAATTCAAGTTTGAAATTAGTATTTTATTTATATTGTTGTTGTTATAAATATAAATATATATCAATCACCGGAATATATCAAATAAATAATAAACAATTATTATTAAGACATCAGCACTTAATTATCAGGTAAATAAATAACTATATTATTATTATTTAACAAATTTAAAATTGATATTTATTTATGTAAATTTTTATAAGTATTTAATTTGTATATATCATATATATTTGCTGTAATATTAATATATTTATCAATTAAATGTAAACTGTTTATTATACACATTATTAACATTATATTATACAGTAGTAATGATATTAATTTACTTTAAACAAGTATATCCTCAATACATGTATATCATGTTTTAGATGAATGACACTATTAATTATATTAATAGCAAAAATGTTTTTCTTGAATTTAATTTAAGGTTTAGATTTTCATTAGTAGTATTTATGAATAGTTTAAGTGAATTTGATATATAATATTATAACATAAAAATTTTATTAGTATATTAGTATTATTATTATTATTATCAAATACATTACTTTGATTGTGAATCCTATTAATTTTCAGTCTATGAAAAAATAATTAGTAAAATGTTTGCTAAGTTTATAAAAATGATAAAATAAAAATGATTAGATATCAATAATGTTTGCAATGTTAGTGACATTAAATTTTTGTTTATATTATAGAAAAACATTTTTGTGATTTAATACTATTTACTGTTAATAAATTCATATTTGTATATAATAAAATATTTTTAAATATTATATATATATATATATACAGTATAATATTAATATATACTAAACACACTAATAACACACATATGCACATTCAAAACCTATGTTTGAAAATTTTACAACAAGTATTACATTGCATTAAACTTGCATTACCTTGAAAATAGTAAAATAATAATAAAAATTTCAGCATATGTGATATTTAATTTTGGTTTTATTTGTTTATGATGCTTAATGTATTTAATTATACTATATATATATATATATATATATACTTTATATATACTGTATGTTCACAATTAATTTTACCAACAACAAAAATCACTTATACAACAATTTTATTTTTAGTCCAAATAGCGGGAAATAAAAATATTAAAAAAACTATATTTAAATTGTCTGTATAATTAATTGCTTTAAACTTTTATTTGCAAACATAATTTTCATAACTAATTTCAATATTTAACAAAATAAAAACAATATATCAAGAATATCGTCAATTAATTAAACAGAAAAAAACTAAAAATTATTTATTCATATTATTTATTATCACTTTTTTTAGTATATAACTAACTCATTTCCTATAGAATTAATAATTAAAATTTTCAATTGCTTTTTAAACGCTTATTTTTTCCTAATTGAATGTCATATCAATGTTACCGTATTTTTAAAAAATATATTTTTTTCTTTCTCTCACTTTTTTTTTCTCTCTCTCTTTGCCTTTCATACAAACCTCTCCTTTCAAATACAATAAAAAAAATTCATTACATTTTGTCAGTAAAAGTCAGTGTTATAAACATGTTGTTTGTCTTTTAATTTAAAAATATGCTGTATATTGAATATATTTAATACAGTATATAATAAAAATGTGTCTTATTTTTATTATTATTAGTTAATTACTTATTATTAATGCATAATTAGTTATATATATATATATTATATATGTTTTGTAGAATCAGTGCATTTGTTAGTTATATTATGATATCAATTAATGAACTTTGGATATCTATATATATATATCTATCTTTCTCTACAAATATATTTATAAAAATTTCGATAATATTTTTATAGATGTGTTTATAATATTATTATGAATTTATTGATATCACGTGAAACCTACCAGTTGTGAACAGTTATTATTAAAGTGCTATAAACAGTGCAATAAAGTGTCACAATTATAAAGTATATTATATATATATATACAATAATATATTATAATAAAATATAATATCTAACAATATATATTTATATAAAAAATTATAATCATATGTTTATACAATAAAAAACTATAATTAAAATACAGTATTTAATTTTTATTTAATTGAGCATGATTGTTTTTTTTTGTTTTGTTTTTTTATGAAATGACAACTAAACAATTTTTTTGCTAATTTTCAATATTGTTTGTGTTGTTGTATTTATTAAAAAAATAAAATTAGCTACAATAACATAAAATTAATAACAAAAATATTAACTGATAAATATAAATATTATTTTTAAAAAAAAACTTTATTTTTTCTAAAACATTGCAATAAACAGAAGCTTTCAGCATAAATGTTGTTTAAAAAGTTTGATGTCCCGGTTATTATTGTCAGAAAAATAATAATAATAAAATGATAATAAATTTATTTAATAATAATAACAATAAATACACTTTTTAAAATAATAATAATAATAATAATGGATAAACATCATCATTAAACAAAAAACAAAACATCTCAAAAAATTAACTGTCTGTCCATCCGATATGTTAACAGCAAACAAATGGCTATTATTACTGATAATAAAGTTTGTATTGATTGTCGTTTATATGAATATATGTTGTTTTGCACAACAAATAAATCAAGATTTAGATGACACTACAGAATCGGACACAGAATTGTTGACAACATTGCTATCGTTGTTGTCGACAGATAACAACTACACCAACAACACCAACACTATCAGTGCCTTTAGGGCCTTAAGTGACCAGTCATACCAATTATCGTCTTCAAATAATGAGACAATAAAAATCGGTTATCTGACCAATTTTCATGGCCGACAAAATGTCCAGCGACAGGGTATTGTCATATCGGGTGCCATCACATACGCCATCAGTAAAGTTAATGCCAACGCAACCATACTTAATGGCCGTAAGTTGGAGTTCATATTTAGCGACACTAACGGATCGACAATCGACGGTACGGCTGCCATACTGTCCCAATGGAAACAAGGAGTGGTTGCCTTTTTCGGACCGGAAGACTCGTGCGAAGTCGAGGCCACAATCGCTGCTGCCTTACAGTTGCCAATGATTTCCTATAAATGTGCCGACAGTAAGGTTTCGCGCAAAGATCTATACTCGACCTTTGCACGGACACATCCGCCCGATACACAAATTGTCCGATCAGTTATAGCCTTGTTGTCGTATTTTCATTGGAACAAGTTTTCGATTATCTGGGAAAATACTGCCCAATACAAGACAGTCTTCAAGAGTCTACGCGAACAAGCCGTGGCCAACGACTTTGTTATTAACAGTGACCGAAGTTTTGAAAACTATTACGACTGTTGTATAGCTGTCCAGCCGTGCTGTCGGCGGGCATTCTTGGACATCATCGAAGAGACCTATCGGGGGACGAGAATCTATGTGTTTTTAGGCAAAACATCGGATCTGCATCGTATGATGTTGGTCTTGAGAATGAGAGGATTGTTTGAAAATGGCGAATATATTGTCATCTATGTTGATCTGGAGGAAGAATATCTGAGGTCACAGTCGTATAAGTATATTAATACAAGATTTGATATATCCGAGGATGAAAAACGGGCACTGGCCGATGCAGCACAATCACTGTTGGTGATAGTACCGAGTCCACCAAATGGTACCGATTATACTGCTTTTGAGGACAAAGTTCGGGAATTTAATTCCAGACCGCCGTTCAATTTGCCAGAAATGACTTACGGAAATGTGACACTTAAAAGACATATTACAATCTATGCGTCCTATTTGTACGACTCGGTTATGTTGTACTGCGAAGCACTGGCACAGGCCTTCCGCGACGGTCTAAACGAATATAATGGCCGAAGTATTATCCGTAATATTATCGAAAAGAAACGTTATCTGAGTGTGACGGGCGCCTGGATGAACATCGACGATAACGGCGATGTCGAAGGCAACTATACAGTACTGGCCCGTTGGCGTACACCCGTCGACCTACCTATCAAAGGTATGGCCGGTCATCAGCGACCGAGTCATGTGATGCTTCCGGTCGGCAACTTTGAATACGACGAGTTCATGAATCGGACGGTATTCAAACTCGAAGGCAATATCGATTGGGTTAGCGGTAATCCGCCACTGGTCGAACCGCCCTGCGGTTTCGATGGCAGCGGTTGTCTGGAAGCAGTGGACAATAAACGAGAAATAATTGCCGGCGTATTGATCGGCTTATTGGTCACTGTTATCATCGTAACGGGTGTTACCTATCGAAACTGGAAGTACGAACAAGAAATAGCCGGTTTGTTGTGGAAGATCAATGTCAACGAATTGATGACCGATTCGTACGATCATCTGTTGGCCGCCAGTCAGATGAGTATCGCTAGTCAGGCATCAGTTGATTCCCGATTCTACAACAACCAGGTGTTTACCCAACGAGCCATATATAGGGGCGCTTTTGTTGCGGTTAAACAATTGAAATTTACTAAACGTATTGATATATCGAGGACAGTGAAGAAAGAGATGAAAATCATGAAAGAGATCAATCACGACAATGTTAACCAATTTATCGGCGCCAGTATTGAGGTCTACTCTGTACTGTTGGCCACTGAATACTGTGCCAAAGGCAGCCTTTACGATATACTCGAAAACGACAACTACAAACTGGACTCAATGTTTCAGACATCACTAGTATTTGATCTCATATCGGGAATGATATTCTTGCACGACTCGGACATCAAATTTCACGGTAATTTAAAGTCATCGAACTGTGTGGTCACAAGCCGTTGGGTTCTCCAGGTGGCCGATTTTGGTCTGCATCAGCTCCGGGCCAATGCAGCACCCGATCCTATTATGGCCGGTGATCCCTATAGAGATTTGTTATGGAAAGCACCGGAACTCCTACGCGACAGCAGTCTTGGCGGTAATCAAAAGGCTGATGTCTACGCCTTTGCCATAATATTGCACGAAATTATGGCCAGAGAAGGACCGTTCGGTATCAACGAAAAGGATATTACGTGCAAACAAATTGTCAGCCAAATCAAAGAATACGATCGACTGCCGGAACCGTTTCGGCCGGACTTGAATCTAGTCCAGTGGCAGGACTTTGTCCGCCAAACAATGCAGGACTGTTGGACAGAAAAAATTGATTTGAGGCCAGATTTCCGAACTATACGATCGAGGCTTAAAAAGCTCAGACAGGGTCTCAAATCAAATATTATGGACAATATGACGGCACTGTTGGAAAAGTATGCGACAAATTTGGAGGAAATAGTCGACGAACGGACGTCACAGTTGGTCGATGAGAAAAAAAAGACCGAATCACTATTGGACAGAATGTTGCCGCGATCGGTGGCCGCTCAGCTTATGCGCGACGAGCCGGTAATGCCCGAGTCGTACGATGCGGTTACCATCTTTTTCAGCGACATTGTCGGCTTTACGTCTATGTCGGCGGATAGTACACCGATGCAAGGTTTGATAGCCCATTCCGATGTCGGGGGTGGGAGTGTATGCCATACTATGGACTGTCAATTGATAGCATTTGTTTGTTAAAATAGTTGTCACTTTTCTCAACGACTTATACACACTGTTTGATTCAATCATTTGCAACTACGAGGTGTACAAAGTAGAGACCATTGGCGACGCCTATATGGTGGTCAGTGGTCTACCGATTAGGATAGGCGACGCTCATGCGGCCGAAATTGCATCCATGGCTCTCGAAATGCTCGAATCGGTCAAGTCCTTCAAGATTAGACACCGACCCGACGATCTACTACAGCTCCGCATTGGTATACACACAGGTATGTAAAAAAAACTTTTAATCTATTATTTTAATATTGAGAATATATTTTTTGATATATATATTGCTATTATCAAAAATTTAATGATAATAAAATCGTATATTCAATAACAAGTTGTTGTTATTGTTAAAATTATTATTGTTATTATAATTATTAAGTTATAATCTATCAATTATCCAAAATTTTATGTATGTTATAAAGATTACTATTAAAAAAAAAAAAATTAATGTCAATGTTATATACTGTATATATAGTAGGTATGGGATTGTTTATTCAGCATTTTGTTGTCTATAAATAATTTATATATAATTTTTTTTTTATTAGACCACCGGCTAAACTAATTAATTTTATATATATATTGGATTACATAATGTTAGATAATATATATTAATAGGATTATATTTGCTAGATACTATATTAATGATAATAGACAGTAAATATCGTAGGTATCATAGATATTGATGTAAAAATTTATTTAAATATTATTGATTAAATTGTAATCTTATTATTATTATTATTATTATATTATTATTGGTGACTATCATTATAGGATATCTGATTAAACCTTGACAACAGTATTAAAATACTTTATTATTAATATCTCTAAATATATAGTATTTTCTCTGTAATATTAAATGATATTTATAGATTAGAAAATTATTTTTTTTGACTAATAATAAATACAATAATAATCTATTTAAGAAAAAATATGATCTACTAGACTATTAATATATAATTTACAATATACTACTGTAATAGTAGTTATTTTATTAAAATTATCAATATTTTTATTATTTTTATTATGAAAAAAAATTTCTCAATAACATAGAAAATTTGTATTACAAATAATATTAATTAATTTTTATTCTTATTATTAACCCTGATAATTACTATTTTATTGATTATGCATTTTATTAAATACAATACTTAACTATAACATAATTATAATTATATTTTATAATTATATTTTATAATTATATTTTATGTGGTTTACTATTTATTAGTTGTTCTCATTAATTCAAATTAAATTGTCAATATAATTATTAAAATTATATATAAATATTATTTTCATTATATTTTAAGTAATATAATTATATATTTCTGATAATATGAATATATTTATCTCTAGAAACATGTGTTTATTTATTATTTAATTCAATGCAATTGCATTTATTATTTTTATTACACTAGTTTTTATTATTGCATTTAACTACAGTATATACATGTATATATTGTTTATTATTGTACTTTATTATTCAAAATTGACATCAAGTTATTTTTAATAATAATAATAATACCGAAAAATATATATAAATATATTTAGAAATTTCAGATAAATATTTGATATTTAATAATATATTCATGATGTTGGTATATATATAAATATATATATTTATTTACAGTAATATTTAATTAAATATATATATTTAAAATTATTTCCACTCATAAATAATATGAAATGAAAAATTTATTCTAGTTATGTATATAATAATAATAATAATAATACATATGTACTCTATCTCTAGAGATATCAAATACAGTATTTTATAATGAATATGTGTTTTATTATTTTTTGATATTACTTTTGTTTAATAATAATAATAATTTTTATATAATAATTTATATTATGAAATGTTGCTCTAATACAGTAAACTGTATACAGTTTATAATAGCATGTTATAAAAAATTTTATATTTTATTATTAATTTGTTTTCAACAATTTATTAATATAATTATTGTTTTATAACATTTTTTGTTGAATTTTTAAAATAATTTCAAGTTCATAATTATATTTTTAAATCAGGGTTAAGCAAAGTTATGGATTTTAGGGGGGTATAGTGGTAAAAAAAAACCCCTACTCCCTTGCTTAGCCCTACTTTAAATGTAGACAAAATTCTTTTTAATATTATTTTATTTAAGAATTTGATATATAATACAATTATTATTATTATTATTATTATTAATTTATTATCATTTTTTAAAAACTTGCAATATATCACATGTTCAACTGTATTAAAAGTTTAACTAAATATACACTATGTTGTGTGAATATATTATATATATATTAATATATATATATATATGAAAAAATAATAATGAGGTATAATATTAATAATTCTAAGAAATATAGTATATTATAATAATTTACATATAACTTATATTTATAGTTTTTTTCCGGCAAACATTTATTATATATAAATATACTGTATTAATAGATTTGTTGGCTTTTAAATTAGGATTTTTTTATCAAGTAGTTGCCTATATAACAACTAAAAATTGAGTGACTATTGTTATGAAAATTTAATATATCTATTAATAATTATAATAATGATAACGTTGAAGAAAAGCTGTGAATATATATATATATATATTTATAAATACAAAGAAAATGCTATACATTCAAATATAGAGACAATAATTGGTTTGTTTGGGCAAAAAAATCAATATTTTATTTATAGTGAGATTATACAGTATATAATGAATATATATACAGTATATTTGTTGAAAACCTCCGACTACTTGTAGGATAATTTTTATAGTGTATTATATGTATATTTACAATATATAATCATAATACTATCATATTAAATATATATATATATATATATTTGTACACAATATAATATATAACAACAAATATTTGTTATACAGTATGTAAATTGGATAAAATCTATTTGTATTTTCTATATAGATATTTGGTATTACAATATATATTTAGTGGTTTTTTGAATTATTCAATTTAATAATAAAAGTAAAGTTATATATTGTATATACAGTATTATTCAACATAACATTATTAAAAAGCTATATATTTTTTTTAAATAATACTATTTAATTTCTATTGAACATTTAAATTTATATTAAACTATAGTAGTAATAAAAAAAAGTTATTTATAGATTATAATAAATCTGTTATACTATATATTAAACTGTAAACCTATATATTGAAATGTACAATATTTTTAGGCAATTTTTAAAATTCTCAATTTATTGATATATTTCTATGATTAAATTATTATGTTAAAATTTTAGATTGAGGCATGTTTATAAAAATTAAATAAATAAATAACTTATCAAATACTATATAAGCAAATAATTTTTTTAAATTATCAAATAATATTTAAATTAGTTATATATTCTTACTTTATATTGTTATACCTGTAATTGTGTGGATTTTTTACGGTACAAATTTTAAAAAACTGATTCAATAAAAATTGACAGATGTTTGTGATTGAATTGAAATATATATATACAATAAATTACTTGTATCTGATATTAAATTGAACTATCCTTGATAAAGTATACAATATAATATAAGATAAATAATAAATTTTAATGTACAGTATTTTATTTTTGTATCTCTATTTGAATTTGTGTAAAAAATAATTTTATTTTTATATAAATTTTCTAGTTTTCCAAAATTGAGCTAAATTTTTTAAAGTTAATTTTACCCAATAAAAAAATAATTTTTATCTAAAATATTTATATCTATCATATAAACATGTTTTGAAATATAAAAATTTTAATTTAATTCAATTATATTTTTAAAATTTTAGGTCCAGTGGTGGCGGGAGTAGTGGGTCGGACAATGCCTAGATATTGCTTGTTTGGTAAGTCTAAGATTAAAATTGGAAAAATATTAAATAAATTATTTACTTATTAATTATTAAAATTAATTAATTAATAAAATAGTATTTAATAAAAATTTTTATTAAATACTATGTCAATAAAAAATACTTTAAATACAATACTAAATAATTTTTGTTTCGTTTTACAAATTTTTTTAATTAGTATTTTATTCAAATATCAAATCATTATATTGTTTTTCCCAATTAATTTTTGGTAAACAAAAAAACATGTGATGTTTTTAAAATGAAATTTAAGATGAAATCTGTAATCAAATCTCCTAATGAATAAACGCAACAATAATAGTGAAAGAAAGAGATCAATGGATTTCTTAAGCAACAAAAAAAAATAACACTAATTAAAACAATTGACAACAATTTGTTTAATATTAAGTTATATAATATACAGTATATTTGTGAACCTAATTACCGCTGAAGACCACCTGTTGTGTGGCCTATAAAAAACAATAATAACCAGAAGACGATCGACACTAACTTATTAAAGATAGAGATTAGGTTTCATTTAGGGAAAAGAGAGAGAAAGAGAGAGAAAGAGAGAGAGAAAGAGAGAGAAAGAGAGAATACAAATCAATTTGTTTTTATTTAAAAGCAATTTTAATTAACACACAAACAAACAGTACTGTTATTTTGTATATAAATTGTATATCAGATTACTTACATAATAATTAGATAGCGTTAGAGCAATATTTTTATATAAATATACATAGAAGGGAAGTTGCCGTATAAGTTTTTTTTGAGGAAAATATTTTATTTGTATTATAGTAAACTATTTTTTTATTATATAATTTTATTATTGGAAAATAATATAGAATTTTGGGGAAAATATAAAAAAGAGGGGAAGGAAATACTTTATATATATATATATATATATTCTCTATTAATATTTTGTAATTAATTTTTTTTGTCTTCATTATAGGCGATACCGTCAACACAGCCTCCAGAATGGAAAGCAATGGTCAGTATATATATATATATATATATATATATATATATATAAAGAAATAACGATATTATCTCAAACATTGTATATTTTAATTACCAAAAAAAACATATAATCTCTTAAATATTTTATATTATGATACTTGTAGTCTAAATATAAATATTTATATCATACATATAAAAATCATTTTCACTGATTAATTATTCAACTAAAAAAACAATAAATAATTAATTTTAGCATTAATTGTATAAATAAATTTATATAAAAATAGGATTTTTTAAATAATTAATATCTCAATTATTTACTGACAATTTTTTTATTATAGGAGAGGCTCTAAAAATACACATCAGTCCTCAATGTAGAGACTATTTAGTGAGATTAGGTGGTTATGTGATTGAGGACAGGGGTTTTGTAACCATGAAGGGCAAAGGTCAAGTGTTAACCTATTGGCTAGTATCGCATACAACCGGTCAAATGCATCGGCGAGAGTCGGCGCCCGACGACTACATGCTGTTACAAAACTATGGCTATCCAGACAAGAAGCGCCCGAACAATGCACTGGTAGGCCTATTGCCCCGTAAGGGCTCAATCGTTGGTTTCAAAAACTCGGGTAAGACGACTAATGATGGCTCCAATCTGAATGTGTCGACCGCACGGCTGCCGGCTTTTCTACGATCTAAAGGACACGAATCCAATGGATCATTAGTGAGACCATACAGTCCTAAACTCAACAAAAAGCCATTTCCTTCGTCACTCCGTCACAGCCGACTGGCACTGAAGGACCAATTATGTGATAACAACAACAAAGAGACCTCTTTTTCGTCGACAATTGTCCAACAAATGCATTCCAAGACAACATCAATACCGCGAAATGCGTCCAGTGTTTCATTTAAGACATCGCACGATAGGTTCAACTCATTCAATGAACAATACATACTCTTCGGAGACAATGATTATACAAATCATACTAATAATCATATAAATGACAGCGAACTGTCTCAACCATTGCTTAATAGTGATCACAATCATGACCACCAAAGTCATCATCTTAATCATCATCATTATCACCACAACAACAACAATAGCAGAACAAATCATAACTATTCGTCATCTTCAGGTGACCTTAACATTGTAACCGACTGTTGTGCCAATGATAACGTCGACATCATCATCAACAACATTATCACCGATAGACCACTACCACCATTGATAAACCATCCATTGATCAAACTTGACAATATTATAGCGTCCAAGAAGTGGAACTCGTGTACACAATTGGATTTGAATAATAAATCCATTAATAATAATAATAATCAGTCGTCGATAAGCAGTGTCGCCGACAATAGTCATAATAACTGCAACGATAATAATAATACAATGGTTGCCGATATTATTATCGGCAACAACAACAACAAGAAGTTTGATCCGACAGTCAAAGATTGGTCTAAAATTAGTTTAGTTGATTGCAATCAATTGATAGAAACCGATCTGACATTATCGTCATCAACAACAACAACATCGGCTGCTGTTGATGATGATGATGACGACATCACTTCCGTCAGAAAAGCTACCGGAGCTAACAATTTGTTGAAAAGGAGACCAAGTAATTGTGATTTTCTTATCAAATCTCTCAATGACTACGAGCTTAAAGTCGAAAGTTCCGTATGAATACCCGATAATAATTTTTTTTTTTGATGGGCTATTGATATATATATATATATATATCGCCGGAACGTATCGATGATGGATATAATATTCAAAGATATTATTATATATATATTTATACATATTTTTTTCGCACCGATAGCTATATATAAATTTATATACCATACCGGACCTCAAGGAATACATTTTTCATAAGTAAGTGTAACAAAAAAAATGCAATTATTATTATTTTCATTTTGCTTGACTTGAAAAATACAATATATTGTATTTTTTTATAAAGAACTAAAATAAATATAAAAACAACAAAATCATCAAAAAATCGATTTCCTCGACAACTGATTTCTAGTTATAGTTTGTGTTTTGTTTTTTTTATATTTTTAGATAATCGTATTGAAAATGAAAATTAGTTTTTTTCCTATTTGTTTTTTACTACTACTACTACTACTACTACTACTACTAAATCATTTTCAATAATAAGACAATTTTTAATGTATATATACATATGTATATTGTATTGTATTGTTTGATACAATTCCTGAGGCATCAGAATATTCTGTATATATATTTTTTTGATTAAATGATGAATACTTTTTTTTTGAAGCAAATAACATGAACACAACATTATATAATTTTTATATATATATATATAATACCCGTATATTTCTATATTTAATTTGATTTTTAGACAAATTAATTTCCTCTTTCTTTTTTTCTTTCAATTTTTTTTATATTTATATTTCAAACCCATAATATTATTATATTTTTTTCATAATAACAAATGACATAAATTACTATTTATTTTTTAGTCAAAGACTTGTGTGTGAAATCTACACTAAGAATATTATGTTTTTTATATTAATTTTGTTGTTATGTTAAATATAGTATATATTTAACTAATTAATGATATATATATTTATTTAAACTAATTAATGCAATTTTATTATAAAATATAATTATTTCATTATGCGTTACAAAATTAATATATTAATAGATATGATAATTCAGATTGAGATATAAAATACAAAAAAAATAATAATAATTAATTATCTTTTAATATAAAACATTAAGTTTTTTTAATGATCATATAAATGTGTTAATAATAAATTAATGTTAATAAGTAATTAATAAGTAAGCTAACATATAATTTAAAATGTTTTTCTAAACATTACATTAATTTTTAAAGTGACTTTAAATGTCATAATAAGTATAAACATTTTGTTGTTATTATTATTATTATTATCATTTTAATCTAGATTTATGATAAAAGATATCAACAATATTGTCTTAATAAACAAAATTTATTTTCAATTTTAACTTAGATGGAGATTAGAAAAACATTTGATATTACATGTCTTGATATCTAATATGTATTACATATAATATAATGTATATGAAAAAAAATTAACTCTAAAGCTTAGAAACTTTATTTTTGTAGTAAATAAGGATTTATTTTTACAAATATATTACTTAAATAATTGCTTGCATTAACAATATTTAGCGATTTATTTGTTGAGCAAAAAAACTGCAATTATCAGTTAAGCAGTTAAGCATCATATAAGCAATTAACTAATTATTAACATTATATTGTTTGTCACTTATTTAAAACAACAAAAATTTTGTTTTTTTTTTCAAACCAATTATAACAACAAATAAGTTACGCTTTCACTGAACATATATTTGCCATATGTTGTACCTATAGATATACTAAAGTATGTTATGAATTATTTGTATTTTATTAAAATCTAAAAATTGTTGGTTATTTTTAGTAATTAAAAAAATATATATATTTTACATTTAGTTAGTAAGTATTATTATTTTTTAGTAATGTAACTATAATCTAATGTTAATTCTATAGGAAATTTACATGTAATTTAATATATATATCATACATAGTATTATCGGTACTGTATTAATACATGTTTATAATGACACTTGAAGGGGACATTAGGTTTTTAATACAGTATATTTAGTGTATATATATATACAAGTATCTATTGTATTATAAATTTAAAAATAAAATAATGCATTGCTAGCACTGGCATATATTTTTAAGAGCATAAGGTAATAATCGGTACATTGTTGGGAATCAATGAGATTTTTGTTGTTGTAAAATATTGTAAATTTATTATATATATTGATACTTGAGTTGAGAGCACCCGTTCCTCTAAAAAAAAGTATCGGTAGAATCTCAACAACAAAAAAATATTGTAATAAACTATTCAAAAGCCAACGAAGCGTTTATTTTAACTTACAATATATGATATATATTAGTAATGTTTGAAAATACTAAAAAAAATATTACACAACTATATATTGATTTATTAATTTTTTGCTGATATTATAAATAATATATTCATCAAAACTAAATATAACTTTTATATATATATATATTTGAAAGCAATAAAATATTCATAATATTTTTTTAATAAATATTTTTTTACAATAAACAAACAAATAAATTGTAAATAAAATAAAACTTCTGTACACAATGTTTTAACAGTACATTAAAGTTTTTATTTACAATTTATTTAGTATTTTTTGTTATTGTAATCAATATTTATATAATATTTTCAATGTAAATATATATAAAAGAGATTTTACTGTATATAGACTTAAATGATGATTAGACAGTGAATTATATTTATCTAATTTTTTTGTATTGAATAGAAATATTATTTTGCATATTATTGATATGCATTTGAATCACATAAAAATTCTTAGATATATTTTGAAATATTATATTTAAAAAATATTTTTTGATATCTATTTTTTATTATTTAAAATCTACTAAATATTTATGATAATATTATATACTAATATACTATAGATTACTAATAATAGAATTTATACTAAATTATATAAATCAAAAAAATATTTCATAAGATACAATTTTTAATAAAAATGATAAATACTTTTTTTTAATAATATTGATATTTGAAAACATGTAATTTTTATGTGATTCGGATGTATATATTAGTTTGAAAATCAATATCTAATTTCAATAAAATTAAATAAAAAATTAAATTTATTATCATCTATTAATAGTTATGAATTAAGTTTATAAATCAACAATATGTTTGCTTTTTTTAAAAAAAACGTTATATTAATATTGATTTTAAATTTTTCTTTAATTTTTATATTCTATAGAATCTATAAATTAATTTTACATTTTTTAAAATTTACAAAAAATGTGATAACATTTTTCTAAATGATATATTTAATATACAATTATATATAAATATAATTAAATGATATTATAAAGTTATAGTTAATCATTATGTTAATTGCTTTTATACTAATAATTTAACTGTAAATACAATATTATCTTTTTATTAATTTGTTACATCATGATTAGTGATGTAAAAATTATTATTACAATATATTAATTTCTACTTTATATAACTTAAATGATTGTCTTTTTAGTTTGTTTAAAATTTTTGTATTAATTAAATTCAAATATATTAGTATTTATAAACTTATTATTTCATACTTTTTCCTTAAAATTCAGTAACTCACCCAGTAACTATTTTTTCAAAATTGATATAAATTATTAACAAGCACATATAATCTACCGATACATTTATAATAATTTAAAAAATATATCCAAAAATATATAATACTAATAAAAAAATATGATTAATTTTATTTTCCATGAATTTTTTTTTTAATATAATGGTTTAACAATGATTAATTTAAATAGTAGTAATAATAATAATGTAAATGCATAAAATGATACACACAAAAAATAATTATTATAAATATATTATTTTTTTTAAAAATTTAATGATCTTTTTTGTGTCGTTTCCAGAAACGTCTGACTTCGTCGTGTCCCTCATTGGTGACAACCATAACCCGGCGCATAGGATTGCTCCAAATCAAAACACCCAGATCCTATATATATTTTTTACATACATAGACACACACACACATTTGACGAAAAAAAAATTTAGTCATCATTATTATTATTATTAATAAGAAAATTTTAAATTATTATAAACAAAATAAAATAAATTATATAATAAATATATATATTATTAAATAATAAATTTATGATTACATTCGCATATTTCTTAAGCAAATCGAAATCTGGCTGCGAATTGAATTGACTGTATAGTACACCATCTGTATAAACCAATCGATCCCTTTCCTGTTCCCACAGAGATATCTGATCGACAACAGTGGCCGGAACTATTGGATTTTGTTTTTGTAGCTCAGGATGCGAATGCATTACCAAAAAATTGACTATTTGTTTGGCATTTATGCCAAATTTGTAGGCTTGTCGACAACTTTCCCGAGTAATAGCTCCCAACACAAACTTTGGGAAACGGTATTGCATTTCCGTAAATATGGACAACAATGCAATTTGTATCGGAGAATCTGAGATATAAAAACAAATTAATTTTTTTTTTAAATTTTACTATAACCTATATTATGGTACTAATTTATACCGGTAATATACAAATACCTGTATAAGCATATACTCTATAATTTGTTTCAACAATTATAAAACCGGGTCTTTTCGTGTGTACCGGTGCTTCCTTAAGACCGCTGACCAGATTTATGGCAAGTCTTGTCGGATAAAATCGGCCGTCTTTTCGCTGAAAATAATAATAATATTATTAATTAAAGTGAATTATATTTATATTTAAACAACAAATAAATAATACTTTTCTTTGATAAACTAAACCAAATTCTCTTAAATTCTGAAGAATTGACAGATTTGAGTCACTCATACTTTCAGTCGAGTAATTCTTTGAATGAAACAAAAATTTGTATTAAATTTAAGACAGAAAAAGATAAACAATTTATTGTTTCTTTTTTTTTTTGGTCATTACTTTTCCTAACGTAAGAAAACTCAGTTGAAAGAGAAAAATCAGTGCTTCGGCTAAATCGAGACCTTTTGTCTGAAGTGTTTCCAAATATTTCACTAAAAAATGCCAGACTTGAGACATGACGTCCATCAATAAGAATTGAAATCCGTTTGCCGTAATATCCGGTATGTCGTTCGGATCATCCAAACGGATCAGATTGGCCTGAATTAGGACTTTCTTTGTGTCCAAACTGATAGCATTTTCTGGATTTTGTTGTTTCCGTTCGACCATAAAGTTGAGCATTGATTCCCATCGTTTGTTAGCATAACTGTCCAAATATTCGACATCCGGTGCGTGTTTGTCTTTAGATAGATCCTTATATAGCGACCACTGTTCGCCACTAAAAGTTTGTTATGTTGTTGTTATTAAATCAACAAAAAAAAAGAGAAATCAAAGAGTAATTAATATCATAAGACAACAGACATTAATATAATCATATGATCTGATCAATCAATAATACCCTCCAAGAAGTGCCACTTTGAGACTGTCGCGAAAGCATGGATTCAGTAGCCAACCGGGCAGACCAGTCGGCAACGTTTGGCTCTTCCATACGTGAAGTCTGGTCAACACTTCGGACGCTTCGTTATGTTCGCTATGAAGATAATTGTCGGATCAAATCCAGTGATCAGAAATCAGTCACCAAAAAATGCCTGAATAACACACATTACCTGATATTCTTGACCCACGAGGCGATCACCGCTTGCGGTATCGTTTGGTCGACAAACAACAATCGCATCACATAATGTTTGGCCAATTCGGGTAACTCCCGATAGACTGCCAAACTTGTGGCCGAACTCGTATAGAGTTTATCTATTAGCGGTTGTTTCAGACGCGACAGATATTGGATCAGATTATCGTTTAAGTCGGACGAAGACGTGTTGGTTATTGTCGATGATGTGGTGGCGGCGGCGGTGGACACGTCTGAACTCATCGATGGCTAACAGTTTGACAAATATTTATTACAATACTTGTAATCAATTTATTTATTTAATTAATTAATTGATTGTCAAAACAGTTAACTAATAATAAAATATTCGTTAATAATGTTTGCAAACAATAATTATTGAGAAAAATAAATAATAAAATAAATATATTGTAAAGTCATTCACAAACACTGTTACTATTTTTTAATAAAAATAAAATACAAGGAGTTTTAGATTCAAAAAAGGGCTTAAGTATAATACAAACTAAATACTGTTATTGCTATAAACTTCAATAATATTGAAATACAAATGGAGTTAAGCCCTTATTGTTTGAATTTTTTTGTTAATGAAATGTTTTATTTTGAAAGACATGTGAATGTATTGCGAAATCAAATGACTTTAAAAGTGATTTAAATATTTTTTTCAATCATTAAATCAATTGATTTTCAAACAACACATGAGTTAAGACATTATTATTACCGAAAAAACTCACGGATCAGCTGTTGAAGAGAAAGAAAGAGAGAGAGAGAATGGGTTCATTGGTATCGAAAGACGTTCGGACAGTCGACGGCCCGTTAGGTTCGGTCGAAGTGCGCGATCGGGTGGCGAACAATGACCCGAAACACCGGGACATTAGTGAGTGTCCGATGCACGCGAAGAAGAGAGAGATGACTGCTTCCGAGTGTCCCATAAATAAAGACAATTATATGCCGCTTGAGGCCAATCAACAGCCATCGGATGGACAACCGTTTCCATTGTCAACATCGCGCCAGTCGTCGACAATACCGAAAGCCAATCCTAACGCCGAAGACGATCAATACTGGAAATATCCGTCCGAACAGATGTTCTGGAATGCTATGCTTCGGAAGGGCTGGAAATGGCAAAAACCGATCGACGGTTCCGACGAGACGGCCATCGAGAACAAGGATATGACTGATATCATCAAAATTCATAACTTCAACAACGAAATGGCGTGGAAAGAGATACTCAAATGGGAAATGGCTTTCCATATGCGCGAGTGTCCCGACGGACCCAAACTGAAACGTTTTGGCGGCCGGGCTCAAGACTATTCGCCGCGAGCACGCATGCGATCGTGGATGGGCTACGAACTACCGTTTGATCGACACGACTGGATTGTCGACCGATGCGGCCAAGATGTTCGCTATATTATTGACTACTATGACGGCCAAAAATTGGACTCAAACAGCGGTAACTTTGCACTGTTAGATGTTAGGCCAGCCGTCGATTCAGTTGGCAATGTCTGGGATCGTATGAGAGTTGCCTTTTGGCGTTGGACTCAACGGTCTAATGACTGACTGACTGATTGATGTCTTTTTAAATGACTGTTTATTTAAATAATATACTGTAGTATATAATTAATAATAATAATAATTTAAATCTAGGATTCATTTATACATATTTAGTCAGAATTTTAATTATATAAACATTTTTTAATAATATTAATAATTTAATTATATTATATAGTTTGTCAAATTATTAAATTAAAAAACATTTTAATATATCAACAAATATATATAATTTAGATAAATACATCAATAAACCAATAATAAATTTTTTTAAAACTATTTAATATATAATATATTTAGTTGATATAACTTTTAATTGCTTATATCTCATTAATACATACACTTTTATGACTCAATCAATATGCTATAAATATAATACTATAATATATAGTAACTGTATTTGAGACTAATTGCGAGATTATTGCTAATTATAGACTATCACTGTATTTATAAACTTAAGTACAAATCAAAGGTTAGATATTGACTTTTTGACATTTAAATCATTGATATTTCAATTTTATTAATTATCATTGAGTTTATCCATCAAATAGATATATTACAAATATATATATATATATATATAAACTAGACGCAACAATGTTAAATTAATGTTTAAACTAGTAAACTAATAATTTAATTATATATATACACAGGTATAATAATAATATATCGTTTATAACTTTAGTAAAGCATTTAAGTTTAACAACAGTTATGTTTTTTTAATTATTTTATTTTAATTATTGAAACGATTTGGTTTTGACAAATCAATTGAACATATCATAGGAAGCTTATTATAGTATTAATATCGTATATAAATTTATCAAAGAATTTAATTTTAAGGTTATAATAATAGTTAGTTTTCAATTATTTATGTTTTTTTTAATTATTGAAACGATTTGTTTTTGACAAATCTATTGATCATATCATAGGAAGCTCTCGGCTGATCAAACGGTAGTATATGTCCACCATTTCGGACAACTATTTGCAAAAACCGGTCCACTTGTCTGACATAACCGGCCACTTCTTTATCAGTTTTGTCGACTTTCCAAATAATTCTCTCGGCTTTCTTGTACTGATCGGCTTTAGACCATTGAATACTGCGGACAAAATTTTCGGTCAACGGTGCGGCAACTATAATATCCAGTTGGCCGCTATATATGAGGACTTTATAGTTGTCAAGCAATGTACTGATCCATGGCTTAACCGATTTCATAATATCATTCAGTAAATGTTGTTCAACAATATTGCCCTCAGAAAATGGCAAATTACCGACATGTATGGCCCGTCGGGTCGATTCCAAACCCAAATATTTTGGATAATAGCCGAACTCTTCGGGTGCCGAACCCATCAGAAAGTTATAATAAAATGTAAGTCCCGTTGAATTTGTAAAATATGACGTACTGTTAATCAGATCACCATTTAGTAGTAAATCAAATATCTTGAAGGCTTCAAAATATTGCTCTTTGTTTATATAGTCGACGGCTTTGTTTTCTTCAGCATTGAAAAAGTCTCTTTGATTTTCATCGAGAAGTGCTATTTGGTAGAGAAAGTCTCCGTAAGCCGATTGTGTCGCCGGATCGCACAGTCCATCACCAATGGCTATGCCTTTGAGGTTAATATTGGATGCATTGCCTTCTGTATGTATTTTATAAGCAATTGCCGGCACATATTTACCCGCATATGACTCTCCAGTAATATAGAAATCATTTTGCCGTTCATTAGGAAATAATGTGAAAAACTGTTGTAAAGCTGTATACAAATCTCGGGCCACATCTGTCTCGTTTGTGGCGTAACCTATCATTTAATAATTAATTATTTTAGTATTAATACAATAATATTAGGACATTACCCAAATCATTATGTGTGAAACTGAATCCCGTTCCCACGGGATTATCAATGAATATCATTGAATACTCTTGAGCCCACGTATATTGTCTTATACTTGATTTCAGATTTTTATCCAACACTAGCGGACCGTTTTCGTTGAATAGACCAAATAATGATGAACCTCCCGGTCCTCCCTGAAGCCAAAGCAATAGTGGGGCCTTTTTGTCTTTGTTCTTGATATTTGTATACAATAACACTTTTATTAGTTTATGATAATTAAAATAATATATATATTTATATAATACCAGTGCCGGAAAGTACCAGAAAAACATATTGCTGTTAAACTTTTTATTAACCGTCAAAAATCCTGAATAACTGATAATATCGGGTGCATCGGACAAACCGGTTACCCGACTTGCTTGTTGTGCTTCCTCGATATGACCCGATTCTATCATTGGTGTCAAAAACAATGGTTGTCCCGGATCTCGGCTATTGATATTTGCCGCCGAATGGGACGGAAATAGATTTTTGCGAAATATTGCATTGGATTTATCAATAATTAATATTATTATTAATAATAATGAAATAAAACTCTTAATAAATGCCATTTTTTACAAACAGCTAAAAATATAATAATATTATTGAACACACACTCAAACAATTTTTAAAAAATAGCACCTGGATAATTAACAAATAAATAGAGAGATTTTATAAAATAATATATTTTTTTAATTAATTAATTTTAGTTTACAGTTAATGTAACTTATAATATATTTTTTATAATCTATCCTATTATTTGTATAATACTATTTATGTTGAAAATTTTGTGCCATAAATAAACAAATAGTATAAAATTTTTATTGATTTCTCCGAAATTATCTATTAATTATCGCAAAAAATATTTTGTTTGTTTTAATTTATATATCTTCACAGTTAAAAACATTTACAGTACTAATGTATAATTCAAAGTCTAAATAATTATTGACATTTAAGCACAAATGTTGATTAAAAAAATTATATCCTTTACTGTTTAGTCAATTTTCCTTTAATATTTTTTTATAAAAAAACTGTATAATAAAAATGATATATAATAATCAAATCAATAACCGATTATTTATATATTAAATTATAAAAACATTTTTTTAAAAATAATAAATATTGATTAAATAGAAAATGAAATTTATATAAAAAAAATTAATTAAATAATTTTATTTTGAAAAAGAGATATCTCTGACAAATCTAGTAATCAAATTATGTGCCGCTTTGGGCGCCTCATGGGGTACCAAATGACCGACATTTCGGACAACTGCCTGAACAAAACGATCCACTTGTTTAACATAACCGACTATTTGATTGTCAACTTTCCAGATAACTCTCTGTGCTCTACTGTACTGTTGGGTTTTAGACCATTGTATGGTTTGGATATAGTTTTCGGTGGCCGGTGCCGACACAATGATGTCCAGATTGCCCGTATATAGTAAAACTTTGTAATTATCTAACAGTGTTGGCATCAATGGCTTTACAGATTGGATGTAATCATTTTTTAGTGAAGTTCTGACTTTTATCAATGAACTACCGAACTGCACATTACCCACATGTATGGCCTGTCTGGTCGCTGGTATGTCTAGATATTTTGAATAATAGGTCATATCGTCGGGTTGTGTGTCCAGTAAATAATTGTAATAATAGGTTAAACCGGTTATATTTTTCAAATAACTGGTAGAATTAGGATATCCGCCAAAATCTAGTATATCTTTATTGAAAATCCAATCAATTATATTGAAAGCCTCGATATATTGTTTGTTTTTAATCAGATTCTGTAGTTTATGTTCTTTATCGAGAAAAACATTTTTCTGATTTTCATCAATAAGTCCCAATTGAAACAGTTGTTCCCCAAATACAAACTGTGTTATTGGATCCGTTAGACCGTTGCCTAATACTATGCCTTTGAGGTTAATATTGGATGCCTTTCCTTCCGTATGTATTTTATAAGCCAATGCCGGCACAAATTTACCCGCATATGACTCACCCGTTATATAGAAATCATTTAGTCTTTCATTTGGAAATAATATGAAAAACTGTTGTAAAGCTGTATACAGATTGTTGGCCACATCGGACTGGTTTTTGGCGTAACCTATCATTCAAAAAAAAATAACAAAAATCAATAAAAAATTTATAAACCATTGTAACCGTTAGATAATTATTAGTGTAAAATTAGTCATAATTTATATACATTATTACCAAGATCATTTTGTGTATAACTAAATCCAGCACCAATAGGATTATCAATAAATAGCATTGAAAACTCTTGAGCCCACGTATATTGTCTTAGACTAGCTTTTAGATGTTTATCTAAAACTAGCGGACCGTTTTCAATAAATAAACCAAGCAATGATGAACCTCCCGGTCCTCCCTGAAGCCAAAGTAATAGTGGGGCCTTTTTGTCTTTATTCTTGATATTTTTATATATTTTTTTTATAGTAATTTAATAAAACATTTTTATTAGTTTGTAATAATTATTATAAATTATTTTTTTAAAACAATACCAGTGCCGGAAAATACCAGAAAAACATATTGCTTTTAAACTTTTTATTAACCGTCAAATATCCCGAATAACTGGTAATATTTGGTGCGTCGGGCAAACCGGTCACTAGACTTGCCTGTTGTGCGGCTCGGATACGACCCGACTCTATAAGCGGTGTCAATAACAATGGTTTTCCGATATCTTCTGAGTTTACATTGTATTTAGTGATAGAAAACACAATTATTATTAATACTAAACAATTAGTCTTAAGTGACCACATCATGAAAAAAATAAACAAATATTTTATAATTTATATATAATATTATATATTATATGATATAACCAAATGTTTGATTATTTATATACTAATTTCAAAAATATAAAATATACTAATTTATTATTAATTCTAGTTTTTTTTAACTTATCATGTTATTCATCATATCATGTCATGTCATATCATTAGATAATATCATATTATATTTTTAGAAAATTTTATTATACTTTTGTGATTTGACAAAAATTATATATTCAAGTATTAAGTTTAATGACATGTATAGTAAATTATGATCTACAAGTTCACCAATTGATGCTATATAATGTATATGAATATTATTTTATAGCCAAAATAATAGTTAAAAAAAATACATAAAGTTAGACTTTTTATTTATTAAATTTTTATGACAGTTCAATGAATTCATTGAACAAAAAAATTTCAAAAACTTATGTTTATTGTTGAAAATTAATTAATTATTTCTTGTAGTCATTAATTTTTGATTAATATATATATTTTTTGTTTTAATTAAATTGTACAGTATTATCAACAACAACAAAATGTCCTTGCTTTGTTTTAAATTAAATATGAAATACATTATTATTGCAGTATTATTACTATTAATACATAATAAAAAGTATATCCATTCTAAATAAAATAAATTTACAAAAAAATAAATTTACAAAAAAATAAATATAAATAAAAAAAAGTGTTTTCCATGTGTGAGTACAGTACAAACCAATAACAAAAAATAAAGTGGATTTTACTATACCGGTAAAGTTATGTCCCTAGTTATAAATTAGTTGTTATAGGTTAAAAAACTATTATTGATAAAGTAGCAGGGGCGGTTAAGCAAATTTTGGAAATTAATATTTTAATTGATATATTTTAATAAATATTATAATTTTACATAAATATATTAAATTTTAGATCAATCGGACCAATAATTTTAAAGTTATTAAATAAAATAAATTTTGATTATAATGGGACGTATATAAGAAAAATCAAACTTTGAACCCCCAAAAAACACCCGTCCCTGGGATCAATTGTTATGCAATTTTTTTGTGACAGAATTATCAATAGATGTTTTTAGGAAAGTGTGGATCTGCTCCTCAAACATAATCTTAAAATTATCAATAATTAAATTATATATATTGAGCCGGTCGGGGAGTTTAAAATTTATAAAATTTATGTAACATCACATGACAAATTGACAAATTAATTGACACAAAAATTAGTTTACAATATGTGACTTAAATGTATTCTATCGATAATAACTAAAAAAATATTAATTATTATTTTAATAAAATTGATTTTTAATAATTTAATGTTATAATTTTTAAAATTACAATACTTATATATTAATTATTTTTTAATTAGTTTTCAATTGTACAAAGTTGAGCCACATAAACTTATATACCTCCCATTATAATCAAAATTTATTTTATTTAATAACTTTAAAATTATTGGTCCGATTGATCTAAAATTTAATATATTTATGTAAAATTATAATATTTATTAAAATATATCAATTAAAATATTAATTTCCAAAATTTGCTTAACTGCCCCTGCTCCTTTATCACATTTAGCATAGTACTGTATATAGTGTTGTCAAAAAAGAGAAATTTTTAAAATAATAGAGAAATTTCTAGAAAGTTTCTAAAAGAAATTTCTATCTATGGGATCCTCATGTTAATTTTGTTTTTCTCGATATATATGTTATTATGTAATAATACATTGTTTTTACAAGTAATAATTAAATATTAGTTTTAATATTTTTAATTATTAATTAAAGTAACAATTAATTTATCTAATTATCTTAAATTCTTATATACCGTATATAATAAAATGATTATTAAATTTTTTTTAAAACTGATTATTATTAAATAATTATTATTATTTTACATATAGGTATCCCATTTTGTATAGTTAATAAGTATAGTAGTGTATAGTATAATGTTATATGAATAATAGTATATCTCATTATTTATATATTATTACAATAGCTATAGATATGGTTGATGTCTATAGATAGAGTCTAACAATAAAGTTAAATTTCTATAGAAATTTATTCCTGAGAAATTTTCTAGAAACTTTCTCAGGGAAATTTAGTAGAAACTTTCTATTTGCCCATCTCTAACTGTATATTAAAAGTGCAGTATTTTTTGTATATTACTGTAATTTTTTTGAGGGGTATTTTCTAGTAGTGTATATAATTTATATCGTATTTTATATAATATAAATATATACTATATATAATCAGAATATATTAAATATTTATATATATGGATGAAAAATAATAAATAAATAATTGTCTTATTAAACTTTTATCTTAATAAACATTATTTTATTATTTATAAAAAAATTTGTTAATTCAATAATTATATTTAATTATAATAACTGATAGTAATCATTATTTTTCATTAATATTAAATAATGTGATAATACAGTAAGTGTATATAACATTATATAAATTAAATTTTTATATATTATTTTAAATAAGCTAGGTCATGATTATTTTTTAAAACATATGTTAAAACTATTATAAGGTTTTTTAAAAAATAAAAATTAAAACAATTACTAAAACTATTATTGATTTATTTTTGTTTTTTACTAATAATTAATTTAAATATTATTATAAAATCTGAATCTGTATAATCATTATTTTTTTTTAAAAATGTCAGTTAGTCTATCAATAAAATTGATGACTATTGCCGCAGCACTCAGTAGTATTGAATATAGACATAGATTTACTGTCCGACACCAACAACCACTCAAAGCTGAATACGATTTCATTGTTATCGGTTCGGGAACTGCCGGCGCAACAGTGGCCGCCCGACTCAGCGAACTATCCAATGTTCAAGTATTACTTCTAGAGGCGGGCGGTCCGGGAAATATAGCATTGGATATACCGGCACTTTCACAACTAATTGCTCAAGGTCAATGGGATTGGAACTATACTAATGTTCAACAGTCATCAATTGGTTTGGGATTGAAAAATAATGTCCTACCAGAGTATAGGTAATACATATATTTGATAATTTGATAGTTAATAAACTTGAATATATTATAATATAATATTTCAGAGGTTATGCACTGGGAGGTACGTCATCTATCAACGCTATGATATTTAACAGGGGTAACACCAGAGGTTACGATGCCTGGGCTAATAAATACGGTGCAACCGGTTGGGGTTGGGATGATGTGCGACCATATTTTATGAAATTTGAAAATAATACCGACTCTGATCTCGTAAATGCTTATCCCGATTGGCACAGTACTGATGGTCCGGTTCAGATCAGTTCGTGGACAAACCCCGATCCAATTTTTCAGCTAATTATTAGGGCAAACTACGAGTTAGGCTATCCGACCACTGATATCAATGGTCCCAAACAATTAGGTGTAACTCTATGTCAAACATACGTTAGTACTAGTGGTGTCCGAATGAGTTCGTCCAACTCATATCTTGAGGGCAATCGGAGGCCAAACCTTGATATACGTGTTCATTCGCGAGTAACTCGAGTGATATTTAATGGTCACACGGCTACAGGTGTTGAGTATATAAAAAATGGTGTCACATATGTTGCAAAAGGGAGAAAAGAGATTATTATAAGCGCAGGTAGTTTTTTAAAACTATAATATAAATTGATTATATATGGCAAATATATTTAGATAAAACAAACAAACATTTAATATATTATTTTCAATACAATACAATTGACAGGTGCTATAAATTCGCCGCAACTACTTATGCTGTCAGGTATAGGACCGGCACAACACTTGAATGATCTTTCCATACCAGTGTTGTCAAACCTACCCGTCGGTATTGGCCTACAAAATCATCCGGAACTTGATATACGAGCCTTTATTAAAGATGACTCATTGGTCACAACCAGCCGACAACAAGACATGGAATCACTGACTACTGTTACCAATCTATACGAATGGTTTACCAATGGTTCCGGACCTTTGCGAGTGTTTCAGAACACAAAGACTTATATTAACAGTCATAGCAATAGAGACAAGAATTGGCCGGACCTGTCATTAGAGGTACGACTACTCTATCAATCAAATGATGTCCAGTCATCGGCACAAGGATTCGATAACGTAGACGACTGGACACACTATCTGCAACAGTATGTCAATCGCTATTACCTTCAAGTGATACCCAATCATCAATTGCCACGAAGTCGTGGATACGTATACTTACAGTCCAACAATCCATTTGCTCCGCCGATAATAGATCAACGATATTTGACGCATCCGAAAGATATGGACGAGTTTATTGAGGCCGCTCGGTATGGATTATATGTGGCCGAACGGTCATCACTGGCACAATACTTATTGCCATTGCAACCCATACCCGGTTGTTATGCCTGTCCGCACAAATCATATCTATATGAATGCGATTCATATATCCGATGTCACATAAAACAGCTAACATGGAGTGGTTTTCACGACTGCTGTACCGTACGTATGGGTGATCCCAACAGTGATGATACAGTGTTGGACCCACGGCTTCGGGTTAAAGGTTTCAAAAGAGTGCGAGTGTGCGATGCGTCTGTGTTTCCCAATATACCCAATGCTAACACAAATGCGGCCACTTTTATGACCGGCGAAAAGTGTGCCGAAATGATTAAAGAGGACAACTATTTTATTGATAAAACAAACAAAAAATGAAATTTGAAAAAAATTGTTTATTTAACATTAATATAATTATTTATTTTCTAGTAGTTTAAAACATTTTAAGTTTGTTTTAAAATAAATTGTATTACAGTATATAATGTAACAGTTATTATGTATATTAAAATTAAACATTGATTGATTGAATTAATATATAAAATATTGAAATGACTATTGAATGAAAACTTTAAACATTTGTTTTATTTAAAATTAACTATAAATACATGAAATACAATATTATATTGTTTGTCATATAATAATTAAATATTTTTGTTTAAAATAAAATAATATTTCATTTAAACAGTATATATAAGTGGTGTCTAATTACTTAAAAAGGTTTGTTTTTAACAAATCTAGTAATCAAATCGAGTCCAGCTTTTGGCTTATCATACGTTACAAAATGACCGGCATTTCGGACAACCGCCTGAACCAAACCACCCACTTGTCTAACATAACCGGCTATTTGATTGTCAACTTTCCAGATAACTCTCTGTGCTCTACTGTACTGTTGGGCTTTAGACCATTGTATGGTTCGGATATAGTTTTCAGTTGCCGGCGCCGACACAATGATGTCCACATTTCCGGTATATATTAAAACTTTGTAATTATCCAACAGTGTTGGCATCCATGGATTGGCTGATTTCATTAAATCATTTATTAAATGTTTTTTTACAGTTTTTGATATTTTAGAAAACGTTACATTTTCAAGATGTATGGCCCGTTGGGTAGACTGTAATTGAATATATTTATCAAAATAGGCGAACAATTCGGGTTTATTGTCCTCTAATATATTGTAACGATACTCAAGACCCGTAATTTGTCTAAAATAAGGGAATACCCACTGATATATAGTGTAAGCATCGATATATTGTTTATTTTTAATAAAATTTTTAGCTTTAGTCTCTTGATTGATAAAAACATTTTTTTGATTTTCATCGATTAGACCCATTTGAAAAAGTTGTTCACCGAATGTGAACTGTGTGGCCATATCTATCCTACCGTTACCGAGTGCTATGCCTTTTAGGTTAATATTGGATGCCTTTCCTTCCGTATGTATTTTATAAGCCAATGCAACAACAAATTTGCCCGCATATGACTCACCCGTTATATAGAAATCATTTAGTCTTTCATTTGGAAATAATGTAAAAAATTGTTGTAAAGCTGTATACAGATCGCGGGACACATCGGTATCATTTCTGGCATAACCTATATTTTATAATTAATTAATAATATTTTTTATAATTATTATTAATTAAAATTATGTTTATAATATATATGAAGGTTATATATGGTTAAATTAAATATAATATAAATTGCATAAAATATTATTCGAAAAATTTAATTAAAAAATAAATAAATAAATAATATCTTTTACCCAGATCATTTTGTGTAAAACTAAATCCCGCACCGACGGGATTATCAATATATATCATTGAAAATTCTTGAGCCCACGTGTACTGTCTTATACTTGGTCTGCCATTTTCATCCAAAATTAACGGTCCGTTTCTGTTAAATAATCCGGACAATGATGAATCACCCGGTCCTCCATTAAGCCAAATCAATAGTGGGGCCCTCTTATCTTTATTCTAGTTATTGATATTTTTTTAAAAATTAACTAAATTAATACTTTTATTAACTTAGTATTTATTTATTTTAGTTTTTTTAGTATACCAGTGCCGGAAAATACCAGAAAAACATATTGCTGTTAAACTCTTTATTAACCGTCAAATATCCCGAATAACTGGTAATATTTGGTGCGTCGGGCAAACCGGTCACTAGACTTGCCTGTTGTCCGGCTGCTATACGACCCGACTCTATAAATGGTGTCAAAAACAGCGCTTTACTATTATTTTTAAACTTTCCTGAATAACATTTTGGGATTAAAATCACAATTAGTATTAATACAAATAAACTATTAGTTTTTAATGACCACATCATCGACAAAAAAACAATTATTTTATAACTAATATTATTTAACTAACATTTTTTTATTCTTTATATACCCAATTGATTATTATAATTAATAATAAATATGTAATTAATTATTAAATGATTTAGTTAAAAAATTATTATTTGACAAAAAGTTTCCTTCTATACCAATAAATTATATTATGACTTTGTATATGTAGTTTATTTTATAATTAATAGCTAGATTTTATTTATTTAATAAATAATGATATTTAATATCTTTATATAGATACTTATTAATAAAACAGTCGATTATTTAAAAATAAATTTTTTAAAATCTATGATAAAATGAAAATTATCTAGGTATTTTGTGTAATTAACTAATGTTACTAATTAATAAAATGTAGAAAATTAACTAGGTTAGCTTTAATAAATACTATTGAATATATTTAAATTAAAAAAAACAAACCATCTACTACAATTTGTTAGCTATTTTAGAATTTTGAGATTTAGTGAAAATTTTATACTATACTAAATTTAAACTTTTTTAAAAATATTTAGTAGTCATATACCAAATACAATAATTTATTAACTTATAATATTTAATTAATAGTTGAATTTGTTAAAAGTAATTTAAAAGTGTTTTTATGTTACTATCATATTTATATAATAAATTTTATTTGATATTATATTGTAAATTGTCATTTATTATCATAATGATTGTATGTGTATGTGTATGTGTATGTGTATGTGTATGTGTATGTGTATGTGTATGTGTATGTGTATGTGTATGTGTATGTGTATGTGTTATATTAATACTTAGTAAATATAATACTGTACATGTTGTGTTACAAATTGACAATTAGTAACTTATAATATATTATAACAATTAAAGTTTACTATATGTCTGTAATAAACTAAATGTAATGTATTCAATGTAAATAAAGTTTATGCTTCAATAATTAAAATTAATTGTTTGACAAATTAGATTAATTAGAAAATAGATAATGTTATGTAATTATTGTATCGGAATTTTTACTTTTAAAAAATATTAGCAGAAATTGAATTTAAAAAATAAATAAATTATAAAATTTAAAATATTTCTATCGGTATTATCCTTGTTTTAAATTACACTAATTAATTTCAAAGTCAAATGTAAAGTGACCTCAATATACAGGTGATTATTGTTAGGTCAAAAGTATGTATTTATATATATATAAGATATTTATTATTATAATATTATATAAATTAAAATTTTTATTTCAACTAAAATTTATTATTAAATAACTAATTGTGAGTTTCTGTAACCAAATAAAAATAATGGCAATTAGCCTATCAGTAAAACTGATTACTGTTGGGGCAGCACTTATTAGTCTTGACTATAGACACAGATTTACTGCCCGACCCCAACCACCCAAAGCTGAATACGATTTTATAGTTATCGGTGCGGGAACTGCCGGCGCTACAGTGGCCGCCCGACTCAGCGAACAGTCCAATGTTCAAGTATTACTTCTAGAGGCGGGTGGTCCGGGAAATTTCATGTTTGACGCACCCGTATTGGCAAACCTGGTTTTTAATGGTCAGTGGAATTGGAACTATACTAATGTCAAACAATCGGTTGGTATTGGATTGAAAAATAAAGTCATACCAGAGTTTAGGTAATACTCACAAACTTATAGCTAATGAATTGTACTGTACTTTACTATACTATACTATTTTTATAGAGGCTATGCATTGGGAGGTTCGTCATCTATCAACTCAATGGTATTCAATAGAGGTAACACTCGGGGTTACGATGATTGGGCTAATAATTACGGTGCAACCGGTTGGAGTTGGGATGAAGTGCGACCATATTTTTTGAAATATGAAAATAATACCGACTGTGATCTAGTAGAGGCCTATCCTGAATGGCACAGTACTGGGGGTCCGGTTCAGATCACTACGTGGGCTAACCCCGATCCGATTTATCAGCTAATGATTCAGGCAAACAATGAGTTAGGCTATCCGACCACTGATATCAATGGTCCCAATCAATTGGGTATAGCTTTGGTTCAAGAATTTGCCAGCACTAGAGGTGTCCGATCGAGTTCGTCCAACTCATACCTTGAGGGCAATCGGAGGCCAAACCTTGATATTAGTGTTCATTCGCGAGTAACTCGAGTGCTATTTAGTGGTCGTACGGCTGTCGGTGTTGAGTATGTGAAAAATGGTGTCACATATGTTGCAAAAACAAGAAAAGAGATCATAATAAGCGCAGGTATTTTTTAAATAAATATTTATTTTATACTTTAGTATATATTTAATTATGTAATAATTAAATATCATTATATAAAATGCTTAAAAATAGATATTTAAAAATAATTTTTAATTCAATCTATAGGTGCCATAAATTCTCCACAAATACTAATGCTTTCAGGTATAGGACCGGCACAACACTTGAACGACTTTTCCATACCAGTGTTGGCCGACCTACCCGTCGGTATTAATCTCCACAATCATCCGCGACTTGATTTACGCGCGTATATTAAAGATGATTCATTGGTCACAACCAGTCGACTACAGGACGCGGAAGCGCTGACTGTTCCCGCACTATACGAATGGTTTACTAACGGTTCCGGACCTTTAATTCAATATCACGACACTATTACTTATTTTAACAGTCGTAACAATCGCGACAAAAATTGGCCGGACCTGGCATTGGAGGTACGGCTCTACCATCAACACAAAGATGTACAGTTAGCGGCTCAGGATTTTGATGATGTATACGCGTGGACACAGTGGCTGCAACAGTACGCCAATCGCTATTTCCTACAAATACTTCCCTATCATGAACTGCCCCGAAGTCGTGGATACATATACTTGCAATCAAACAATCCATTTGCTCCGCCGATATTAGATCAGCGATTTTTGACGCATCCAAAAGATATGGACGACTTTGTTGAGATCGTTCAGTACGGACTTTATGTGGCCGAACGGTCATCGCTGGCACAGTATTTATTACCAGTAAAACCCATACCCGGTTGTTATGCCTGTCCGCACACACCATATCTATATCAATGCGATTCATACATAAGATGTCATATACAACAGCTAACATTGAGTGGTCTACACGACTGCGGTAGTGTACGTATGGGTGATCCCAACAGAGATGATACAGTGTTGGACCCACGGCTTCGGGTTAAAGGTTTCAAAAGATTGAGAGTATGTGATGCGTCAGTGTTTCCCGTAATACCCAACGGAAACACAAATGCGGCAACTTTTATGACCGGTGAAAAGTGTGCCGAAATGGTCAAAGAGGACAACTATTTTAATGTATAGATAATCATTTTTTGTTGAGTTATTTATTTATTAAAAAACAATAAAATAAAATTTTTAATTAATAATAAAAATACTATTTATTGAATATTTATTTAAATCGTATATATATTTTTTAATTATTTAATTTAATTTGAGTTAAAATTGTAAATTATTCAGCTTTAATAAATTTGTTTAATCATAAAATATATGTAAATTATATTTGTATAGTATATAAATAACAAAATTTTTGTATATTTTTATAATTAAAGATATTATAAATTTATTGTAATACATTTATTTAAAATAGTTTTATTATAATAAAATTAGAAAATAAAAGATTCTACTGTAAAATGTAATTTTAGATTTAATTAAAATTAATTGAAAAACAATATAAAAATTCAGTATTTTATATAAAGATATAAATGACTTTTATAATATTTTTATTACCTAGATCATGATTAAATATTATTTATATAACATTAATAAGCATATTTACCATATACTGTATCTGTACATATATAATGAAATATTTATTAGCTGTACAATAGAATATTTAGTTTTAAAATAGTTATTAAAACTATTGTGAATTATATTTTTTTTAACTAAAAATCAATTTTAAATCTTAAATAACAAATTGTGAGTTTATATAATCATTAAAAATAATGTCAGTTAGTCTATCCATACAATTGATGACTGTTGCCGCAGCGCTCAGTAGTCTTGAATATAGACATAAATTTACTGCCCGACACCAAACACCTAAAGCTGAATACGATTACATAGTTATCGGTTCGGGAACTGCCGGCGCAACAGTGGCCGCCCGACTCAGCGAACTATCTAATGTTGAGGTATTACTTCTGGAAGCGGGTGGTCCGGGAAATATGATGTTTGACGCACCGGCACTGGCAAACCTTCTGATCGATGGTCAATGGAATTGGAACTATACTAATGTTAAACAATCGGTTGGTTTGGGATTGAAAAATAAAGTCATACCAGAGCATAGGTAATAATATTTACTAATAATTAATACATTTAATAAATCTTTAATATACTGTAATTCAGAGGCTATGCACTGGGAGGTTCTTCATCTATTAGTTCATTGGCATACAATAGAGGTAACCCACGGGGTTACGATGCCTGGGCTAATAAATACGGTGCTACCGGTTGGGGTTGGGATGGTGTGCGACCATATTTTTTAAAATGGGAAAATAATACCGACACTGATCTCGTAAAAACCTATCCCGAGTGGCACAGCACTGGTGGTCCGGTTCAGGTCAGTACGTGGACAAACCCCGACCCGATTTATCAGTTATTGATCCGCGCGAACAACGAGTTAGGCTATCCGACCACCGATATCAATGGTCCCAAACAATTAGGTGTAGCTCTATGTCAAACATATGTCAGTACTAGTGGTGTCCGAATGAGTTCGTCCAACTCATACCTTGAGGGCAATCGGAGGCCAAACCTTGATATTAGTGTCCATTCGCGAGTAACTCGAGTGCTATTTAATGGTCACACGGCTACCGGTGTTGAGTATGTAAGAGATGGTCTCAAAAATGTTGCAAAAGTGAAAAAAGAGATTATAATAAGTGCAGGTATTTTATATAAATAAATATTTATTTTTCAAATATATTAATTAATATATAAGTATAGCTTTTTTGAATATTTATGCATTATTTATGTGAATTTTATATTATAATTAGAGTTCAATCAATATTATATGGGAGGGAAGTTCACTAAATAATTTCTCCAATTTCATCGAAAATATGAAAAATATTTTATTATCCCTCCTTTGATCGTTATAAAGGGAAAATATATTTTATATTATTACAATAAATAGTACTAAAACTTAAATATTTAGCATAAAAATTAATTTTAATTAAATAAATTTAGGCATACTATTTATCAATTCAACTTAAAATATAGTTTAATATAAATATAATATTTGTTTGTTTGTAGAGTTTAAAAGGTAGTATCATAAGGAAATCAATTTCCTAGGAATTCCCAAAGAGAAGGGAACATAAATAATTTTTAGGAGAGAGTGCAATATGATATAACCCTAATTATAATTAAGTTATAATTATACTTAATACACACATTTAATAATCATTAGCCTTTTACTAAAATTTTTTTAAAATTTCAATCTCCAGGTGCTATAAATACCCCGCAGTTACTTATGCTGTCAGGTATAAGACCGGCAAAACATTTGCGTAAATTTTCCATTAAAGTGTTGGCCGACCTACCCGTCGGTATTGGTCTGCAGAATCATCCGCAACTTAATATACGAGCCTTTATTAAAGATGACTCATTGGTCACAACCAGTCGACAACAGGACGCTGACTGTTCCCAATCTATACGAATGGTTTACCAATGGTTCCGGACCTTTAATTCAATATCACAGTATTGTTACTTATATTAACAGTCCTAACAATAGCGACAAGAATTGGCCGGACCTGGCATTGGAGGTATGGCTAGAATATCAATCCAATGATATCCAGTCATCGGCACAAGAATTCGATAACGTAGACGACTGGACACACTATCTGCAAGAGTACGCCAATCGCTATTACTTTACAATGCTTCCCATTCATCTAATGCCCCGAAGTCGTGGCTACGTATACTTACAGTTCAACAATCCATTTGCTCCGCCGATAATAGATCAACAATTTTTGATGCATCCAAAAGATATGGACGAGTTTGTTGTGACCGTTCGGTACGCACTTTATGTGGCCGAACGGTCATCACTGGCACAATACTTATTGCCATTGCAACCCATACCCGGTTGTTATGCCTGTCCGCACAAATCATATCTATATGAATGTGATTCATATATACGATGTCACATAAAACAGTTAACAGAGAGTGGTCTACACGACTGCTGTACCGTACGTATGGGTGATCCCAACAGTAAGGATACAGTATTGGATCCGCGGCTACGCGTCAAAGGTTTCAAAAGACTGCGAGTGTGCGATGCGTCGGTGTTTCCTAATATACCCAATGCTAACACAAATGCGGCCACTTTTATGACCGGCGAAAAGTGTGCCGAAATGATCAAAGAGGATAACTATTATGTATTATAACAATTATATAACAGCCGTTTTCAAAGTTTTCAAAAATAAACTATTAATAATATTTATAATTTATAATAATAATAATACAATTGACACAAATCAATAAATTTATAATACTTTATGTTTATTGAAATGATTTGTTTTTGACAAATCTAGTAATCAAATCGTGTGCCGCTTTGGGCGCATCATAGGGTACCAAATGGCCTGCATTTCGGACAACTGCCTGAACAAAACGATCCACTTGTTTAACATAACCGACTATTTGATTGTCAACTTTCCAGATAACTCTCTGTGCTTTACTGTACTGTTGGGCTTTAGACCATTGTATGGTTCGGATATAGTTTTCAGTTGCTGGTGCCGACACAATAATGTCCAGATTGCCGTTATATATCATAACTTTGTAATTATCCATCAGTGTTGCCATCCATGGCTTAACCGACCGCATGATGTCATTTAATAAATATTTTTCTACATTTTTTGAATTATAACTAAACGGCAGATTTCCCACATGTATGGCCCGTCGGGTTGACTGTAAGTCAAGATATTTAAAATAATAGGTTAATGGCTCGGGTTCTGAGTCCTGTAAAAAGTTGTAATAATTAGTAAAACCAGTAATATTAGTGAAATAAGTGGTTGTATTAATAAGGTCTCCATTGATAAGCCGATCAAATATATTGAAAGCATCGATATATTGGCCTTTTTTAATAAAATTTTTTGCTTTGTTTTCTTCATTGACGACAAAATCTCTTTGATTTTCATCAATAAGTCCCAATTGAAACAGTTGTTCTCCGTATGCAAACTGTATCAATGGATCCGATATTCCGTTTCCAATTGATATGCCTTTTAAGTTAATATTGGATGCTTTTCCTTCCGTATGTATTTTATAAGCCAATGCCGGCACATATTTACCCGCATATGATTCACCCGTTATATAGAAATCATTTAGTCTTTCATTTGGAAATAATATGAAAAACTGTTGTAAAGCTGTATACAGATCGCGGGCCACATCGGTCTGGTTTTTGGCATAACCTATAAAATTATTTATTTATTTTATTATATTTGTCAAAAAATAAGTAAGATTTGAACTAGTATATTTTTTTAATTTCTAAAATTGCAATTTAGTAAAAATAAACTTGTTTATTATTAATACTTAAAAATTTCAATTAAGTTTTATGGAGTTTTTTTTAAAAGTGGAAATTATAATTTCTTACCATTATTATTTTTTTGTAAAACTGAATCCCGTTCCCACAGGATTATCAATAAATACCATTGAAAACTCTTGAGCCCACGTATATTGTCTTAAACTTACTTTCATATGTTTATCCAAAACTAACGGACCGTTTTCTGTAAATAATCCAATCATTGATGTACTTCCCGGACCTCCATTAAGCCAAAGCAATAGTGGGGCCCTCTTATCTTTATTCTAGTATATATAATAGTTTATATAATATAAGCTATTGTATTGTATAATTTTTTACTTAATAATAATACCAGTGCCGGAAAATACCAGAAAAACATATTGCTTTTAAACTTTTTATTAACCGTCAAATATCCCGAATAACTGGTAATATTTGGTGCGTCGGGCAAACCGGTCACTAGACTTGCCTGTTGTGCGGCTCGGATACGACCCGACTCTATAAGTGGCGTCAATAACAATGATTTTCCGCTATTTTTTGTGTTTGCATTGCATTTAGCAATAAAAATAACAATCAAAACCAAACTTTTAGTTTTTAGTGACCACATCATCAAAACAAAAAAAAATATGATTGAATGCATAATACTGTATATTAATTAACTGTATTTTTTAATAATAATATTTTATTTAAGCTATATCATTGTTACTGACAATATATATTTATTATTGCTTAAATGACCTTATATTTTGGCTTAAACTTTAAGTATTATTTTTTTAATATAAATTTTCATTTGCTTTAATATTGTAAAAATAAAGTTTGTTTGCATTATCATAATGTAAAGATTACATAAAACATAATTAATTTAAGTTTAAATATTGTATTAATTCTATAAATTAGTGTAACATTTATTTAATTTGTAGATAGAGTTGAAAATAATTTTACTGGTATTATTCAGTTATATTTTTTTATTGAAAAAATTTTTAATAGTGGAAATAAAAACATTAATTGTATTATATATATAAATGTATGATGTAATTGTTATCTATACCTGTATATTGCTTATTAACAAAAATCACATAATTTATTATTTGTAAAAAAAATTAGTTTACAAAGTCAATAAGTAAATGTAGTTTATATAAATAAATAATTTTTATATATATTTATTATACTTAAATCATGGTTAATAAATTAGTTTAGTCATAAAATACATATATATTTATATATAAAAATAGTATATATTTATATTAATATATAAAGCTTTGGATTTATATTTATAGATCGGAACAGTAGTAGACTTTCAATTAAAATAATTTTTAATTTTAAAAAATTGTATGTTTTATGATATAATATATGTATCGGTAGTTTTACTTATGTTATAAATTAATTTAAAAGTCATGTACTGTTAGTTTACTTTATATTAAATTAGTTTACAATTATTATGGAATTATCTAGATGACTTTTATATATTCCTATATTATTTTTTGTTTAAATCATAATATAATATTATAATTTATTTGATTCCATTAAAAAACATATTTATCATAGACTATAAATTTAACGTAAATCATACACTATATATACAGTATCCTTAACTTATTAAACCTTATTACTAATAAGTTAATAAAAATATTAATTAACTTTTTATTTATATTAGAAACAGTTATTAAAAACTATTGTAAATTAGTATTTTTAATTAAAAATCAATTTTTAGGACTTAAATAACAAATTGTTAGTCTCTATAATCATTAAAAATAATGTCAGTTAGTCTATCAATACAATTGATGACTGTTACCGCAGCACTCAGTAATCTTGAGTATAGACACAATTTTACTGCCCGATCCCAACCACCCAAAGCTGAATACGATTACATAGTTATCGGTGCGGGAACTGCCGGCGCCACAGTGGCCGCCCGACTCAGCGAACTATCCAATGTTCAAGTATTACTTCTAGAGGCGGGTGGTCCGGGAAATTTCATGTTTGACGCACCCGTATTGGCAAACCTGGTGTTTAATGGTCAGTGGAATTGGAACTATACTAATACAAAACAGTCGGTTGGTGTAGGATTGAAAAATAAAGTCATACCAGAATATAGGTAATACTCATTAATATTCAAACAAAAAAACAAATTAATAAATAATATATTTTAGAGGCTATGCATTGGGAGGATCGTCATCTATCAACTCAATGGTATACAATAGAGGTAACACTCGGGGTTACGATGATTGGGCTAATAATTACGGTGCAAGCGGTTGGGGTTGGAATGATGTGCGAAAATATTTTTTGAAATATGAAGATAATACCGACTCTAATCTCGTAAAAACCTATCCTGGATGGCACAGTACTGGGGGTCCGGTTCAGATCACTACGTGGGCTAACCCCGATCCGATTTATCAGCTAATGATTCAGGCAAACAATGAGTTAGGCTATCCGACCACTGATATCAATGGTCCCAATCAATTGGGTATAGCTTTGGTTCAAGAATTTGCCAGCACTAGAGGTGTCCGATCGAGTTCGTCCAACTCATACCTTGAGGGCAATCGGAGGCCAAACCTTGATATTAGTGTTCATTCGCGAGTAACTCGAGTGCTATTTAATGGTCACACGGCTACTGGTGTTGAGTATGTAAGAGATGGTCTCAAAAATGTTGCAAAAGTGAAAAAAGAGATTATAATAAGTGCAGGTATTTTATATAAATAAATATTTATTAGTTAAATATATTAGTTAATAGTTAAGTAGCTTTTTGAATATCAAACATAAGAATTATTGAAATTATATTATCAAATGAACATTTTTATAAATTAGTTTATTTCAATCTCCAGGTGCTATAAATACCCCGCAGTTACTTATGCTGTCTGGTATCGGACCGGCAAAAGATTTGCGTAAATTTTCCATTAAAGTGTTGGCCGACCTACCCGTCGGTATTAATCTCCACAATCATCCGCGACTTGATTTACGCGCGTATATTAAAGATGACTCATTGGTTACAACCAGTCGACTACAGGACGCGGAAGCGCTGACTATTCCCGCACTATACCAATGGTTTACCAATGGTTCCGGACCTTTAATTCAATACCACGACACTATCACATATTATAACAGTCGTAACAATCGCGACAAAAATTGGCCGGACCTGGCATTGGAGGTACGGCTCTATAAACAACACAAAGATGTCCAGTTAACGGCTCAGGATTTCGATGATGTCTACGCGTGGACACAGTGGCTGCAACAGTACGCCAATCGCTATTTCCTACAAATACTTCCCTATCATGAACTGCCCCGAAGTCGTGGCCAAGTATTCTTGAAGTCGAAAAATCCATTTGAGGCACCGATAATAGATCAGCGATTTTTGACGAATCCGAAAGATATGGAAGAATTTATAGAGATAGTCGGGTACGGACTTTATGTGGCCGAACGGTCATCGCTGGCACAGTATCTATTGCCAATGAAACCCATACCCGGTTGTCATGCCTGTCCCGACAAATCATATCTACATGAATGCGATTCATACATCCGATGTCTGATCAAAGAGGTAACACTTAGTGGTCTACACGACTGCTGTAGTGTACGTATGGGTAATACCAGCAAAAAGGATACAGTAGTTGATACGCGGCTTCGGGTTAAAGGTTTCAAAAAATTGCGAGTATGCGATACCTCGGTCTGGCCCGTTATACCCAATGGTAATATAAATGCGGCCACATTTATGACCGGCGAAAAGTGTGCCGAAATGATCAAAGAGGACAACAAATGATGAATCAATATATCCCTTGAAATTTAATAATAAATTGTTTATTATTAACATTTGAAATATTTTTATTAATTTTTGATTTTAATAAAAATTTATGATTGAAAATAAACTTGTAGTAAACTATAAATTTTTTTAAATATTTAGCTGTTAATTATTAATATAGTAATACTATACATGCTGTACTGTATATTTGATTATATTGTGTTGATTAATAATTTATAATATTTATTTATTAGTTAATTTTTAAAAAATGATTAACATTATAATCAATGATAGTAATTATTGTAAATACAGTTTACCAAATTATATACAAGTTTATTATTATATTATCAAATGTTTATTCAAATTGAAGAAATATATTATTAATATGTTTTTATAACATTTGACTCAATTGATGCATGAAATTAATATCAAATATTATTAATCATTTAAAAATCACAATTATTTCATCTTTAAGCTAATATAAATTTTATATTTATTATTTTATAACTTAAGTTTGCAATTACTAATGTATATTAATCATAATAATGATGAAACTGTTTAAATCTATTGCTAATAATACTACTGTAGTAATGTTAGTAATAAAATACAGTAATAATTAGGGAATAATAAACTTTTAATTTTGATTTACAAATAGATAACAAAATACATTAATAATAATAATCCAAACATATAATAAACTTTCAATTTGGGAAATCAGACACACATTCATAAAAACTTTGATGAAAAATCAGTTTAAATTACAAGTGAGAGATGTGTTGACCGCCAATTGTCCGCCGGTAGTCCTAATAAATATGTAGTTACCGTCGCGTATCTTATAGCTCATGAGTGAACGCTTTTCATCCAATCTCTGGTTACGGTAGACAGCAATGTATTGTTTGGTTTCGAGGGCTTCTTTACCTAAAGACATGGCAATAAGGTTGGCAATGGTCTGCTTCGGCGATACTTCGACAAAGTCGTTGCGCGTGCCGTTGATTCGCAACGATATTTTGATGCTTTTCTTGACCAAAGTCAGGAACAGGTGTGGCATCGGCCGATAGATTCGGTAATCAGATAGTGTAAGCTTTGGATCCAATTCCTGATTGGCAAACAGGACATACATGTCGTTGCAGTCAAAGTCGACCAATTGGTTGACCCGATGTTTGATTTGTTCAATGGTTTCGTTGGGATCGGCGTCAACTACCAGACATTTGTCATCATATTTGACAGTAATTTTTGCCGATTCCTGGCTTGTTTCAGATGGTTCCGGCGAAAGTGATAGACTCTGTTCCAGAGTAGATGTGGTGGTAGTGGTAGTAGTAGTTCCAGTAGAAGAAGAACTTGGCGACTGTTGGTGATCGATGGCCAATACTCTATACTCTATGGCCAACTGTTTCTTTAGATCAGTCAACTGTTGCTGAATGTAGTAGTTTTGTGACTCCAGATCTCTAACTCTCGACTCGAGCCCATCCAACCGCCGATCATTGATTGTGGTCTGGGTTTCTGACTTCTCTGGACGACTACTGCTGTTGTTTCTGAACGGACACTCCCGGATGTGATCGACCAGTTTGTCCACTTTGAACACTTTGGTACAGCCGTTGATGGCGTAGTCGCAGGAAATCTCGTATTTTGTTATGAATTTTTGGAACAATTTCGGCGCTGTCTTCACATGATATTCTTTGTTAACAAATTGTTTATCAATCGGACAGATCTTGTGTTTGGCCAACCATTTGTTCAGACATTGGTCACAGAATATATGATCGCATTGGTTGAGTATTACTGGATTTTCCAGTAGTTGTCGACAGAGACCACACTTGAGCTCTTCATCGACTTCGCCGGTAATTCTCTCCAATTCATAGCCCATATGACTACAGATTTGGTTGGTTGACAACAACAACAACAAAAAAAGACACAAAATATATTAATATATTGTCTTTTAATTAAAAATATATTTTTCTTCAAGTTATAAGAGATTAGATGTCAGGCAATAATAAATAATTTGAAATATTTTTTAAAAGTTTTATATTATCTATATTGAGATAATTAATATGATTGTATGTATCAAATCAATCGCGAGATAATTTTATTTATTCCCATTAATAACATTCAATAATATATATGTATATATATATTAATATATTGTTTAATTTTACTATAAGTACTATCAGTAAAAATCTTTTTTTTTTTAATTGCAATAATATTATTATAATACAATGCAAATAAAAAATAATTAATTTAAAACTCCAATTTGACATTTATATAATAAGTTACTTAATTGACCTAACTTATATTTTTATTATTGAATAATAAAAATTTTAGTTTTAATTACATTGACCTAACTTATATTTTTATTATTATTATCTGTAATTTAATCAAGCTAGGTTTAACAATATTGTAGATTTTTTGCAAACATTATAAAATTATATTATTATTTAATAGTGATTAAATCAAATATAATTCTCAAAAATATATCTATTTTATAAGTTTATTATTGATCGTATTGATGTTAATTTATAAATAAATATTTTTAAAATATTGTAAACCTTTATAATATTTTCATTTAAATTAATTAATTATTTTAAAAATTGTTTTGTAAATAAAAATCTTTTTTCTTTAAGTTATGATATTATAATAGATTAGATGTCAGGCATTGAAACTGTAATACAGTATTAATATTAATATTAATAGAGAGTATATTTGAGTGAGAGTTTCACTGTTTGTGAGTCTCTATTGACAACACAAGCGATTAAGTATTAGATAATACATGTTTGCAAACTCAATGTATTACTCTATTTATTCAAATTAATTCTATACTATGTATAATACAATCATATTATACTATCAGTTGATTTGAATAGCAAATGATTGACACAAACAGTGAAAACTCAGTGAAGAAAACATTACAAGACATGTAAATCACAAGAGTTTTTTGTGAAGTAGTGGTTCAGTGACAACAACAACAACAGCTGCTGCTGAAGACACTGACAGTCAATATGGACATCGAAAGCGGGCGACCACTGTTGGGTACAAACCGGATATCACCGGCATATCTCCGACGGGTAAGTTATCGTATGATTATTTGTCACCGATTTTTGTTTCGGTGAATCAAATATATATTAACTGAAAAAAATTGTTTGTTTGTCATCCGATCAGAAGTGGAAGTCAATACCACGGATGGCCAGACTTTATCTACTGATAGTCCTAATTGTGACCGTCTTTTTGATTGTTGTCCTCTATTTGCCAAAAATGAATGAACCGTTAGTTGAAACCTACGATTATAAGAGTCCTTATAATAACAGCCCACTAAAAGTTACCACAAGAGTTGATGACATCAATTATAATAATGATAATAATAATAATAATCAGAAACCAAACAATCAGATAAATAAACCATTTATTAATAATAAACCCAATATTGATGATCAAGATAATGATAATAATGATAATAATGATAAAATTAAAGACAATATCAACAATAATGATAATGATTTCAGAAACGATCAAACATTGGCCACAATTGATGGCTTATCTCTGAATGTATTAAAGAAATCGGCGCAAAGGTATGAGACAATGGAACAGAAGGCCATTGTGGACGCACTGAAGCACTCGTGGGAGGCCTACAGGGAGTACGCGTGGGGGGCCGACCACCTCAAACCTATCACCAAATCCAAGCACAACTGGTTCAGTGTCGGTCTAACCATTTTGGACTCATTGGACACATTAATTATGATGGGTCTCGAGGATGGTTTGTATACTTTTTTGTTGTTTAGTTAATGACAATCATTGACGACATAGTTATTTGATTTATTTCTTTGTTATTTTTGTTGTTATTTTGATAAACAGAGTTTACTGACGCATTGAATTGGATCAAAACTGATCTACGATTTGATATCTATAAAGATGTCAATTGTTTTGAAATGACTATTAGAGCTTTAGGTATAGTATAAGTTATTATAGTTTTAGTTTATTGTTTATCTCAATTAATCCAAAGACTAAAAATTTATTGAAATTATTTTTTTAGGCGGACTTTTGTCAGCTTATCATTTAACTCACGAACCAATTATTCTGATCAGAGCCGCTGATTTGGGCGATCGTTTGATCCATTGTTTCGATACACCACAACATTTGGTACCATTCAGTGACGTGAATTTGCAGACAAAAAGTGCAAAAACACCGAACTGGTCACCCGATTCATCCCTTTCCGAAGTTTCAACTGTTCAGTTAGAGTTCAGGGATTTAACTTATTTGACTGGTATTAAAAAATATGAGGTTTGTGTTAATGTTTATTATTATTATTATGATATTTATTTACAGTATTACTTTAATGATTTTAATTTCCGGTTTATTAATTTGTTTAATCAATTTGATTACAGAAATTATCATTTCGTACGTCAGAACATCTCCATAACCTAACTGTAAAAACTGGCAAATATTTGCTTCCAATGTATATAAATCCATATACAGGTAATAATTAATTAACTTATATTAAAATATTTAAATGGATTTTTTACAACTGTTATGTATTACTGTAATTGATATTGAATTGTGATTGACAACAGGCCAGTTGACGAAAGGTACGATAACATTGGGCGCTCGGGGCGATTCATATTATGAATACCTATTGAAACAATATCTACAAACCGGTATTCAATGGCTTAAAGATGATTACATAAAATCAGTGGACGAGATTGAAAAACGTTTGGTTCGCGAGACTAAAGGACCGCTTAAATTGACATTTATCGGTGAAATACTTCGAGCTTCCTATAGTGATGTCCATCCAAAAATGGATCACTTGGTCTGCTTCCTATCGGGTACTTTAGCTATAGGTTATTATCACGAAGTAATGAAATCGCCACAGTTTCGCGGCCACTCTGTCGACACAGACTCGCCATTTAATGAACATTTAGTATTAGCCGAAAAATTGGCCCGAACCTGCCATTATATGTATAACTTAACAGCTACTGGACTGTCACCAGAAATAGCTTATTTCGATACGACCGGCAATGAGGAAGAACTGCAGATAAGACCGGCTGATGCGCACAATCTGTTGCGTCCAGAGTTTGTCGAGTCTTTGTTTTATTTATATCACATAACTGGCAAACAAATATACAGGACATGGGGTTGGCAGGTATGTCGTTGTTGTTGTTAGATTGAACACAATAGTTGTTTATTGATAATCCTTGTTTTTTTGCTACAGATATTCAAAGCATTTGAAAAGTATACAAAAGTCAGTTCCGGTGGCTTTACCTCAATAGACGACGTAAGAAATCCCGATAATGTCAGACCAAAAGATATGATGGAATCGTTTTGGTTCGCAGAGACTCTTAAATATCTTTATCTATTGTTTTGCGACGACAAACATGTGGTGAACCAACTTCTCGACAAATATGTATTCAATACTGAGGGACATATAGTGCCGATAAGGACTTAAAAAGCATTGTTTTAAGTTATCGTTAATTGTGATGAGATTTTTTTTTAAATGCAATATTTGAAGAAATTTTTTAATTTAAAAATATAAAATTTTAGTATTTGTTTAAACATTAAAACAATAGATTGTATTCAAAACTAAATAATTTAAGAGTATATCATTTGTTTGAATTATTTAATATAATTTTAACTATCGGTATAAACTCAGATACCATTTAAACTTTAAATGAGAAGAATTAAGCAATTAATTTATTATATTTATTTTACCAAAAATTAATTAAATGATATTTGACTTTATACCCAAAAAATGATATATGATTTAATATATTTACATAAATATTTATTTGCAATTAAAAAATATTATGTGATTTATATAATTTAAAAAAAATTGTATGTACCGTAATACATTAATAATTTCAATACATTATTTTTAACTAACAAATTTTATATATGTTTGTAAACGTGTAGAGATTTTTAAAATTAATTTAGAAAAGAAATATTTAAAATTTTTGTAAGACTTAATAAATTTTTGATAAATTTTTTAAATGTTATATTTTTGAAGTATATTATTTCATGTCATTTAGTGATCAATAATATGTTGATGAATCCAATTTAGATATTTACTTACATCAGTGTATACGCCGGGAATGCCTTTAGCACCACATCCTATTGATGAACCAAAACTAGTGATTCCCACAACTATTGATCTGTTATTAACAATTTGTATGAGTGGACCACCAGAATCACCCTTTAAATTAAAAAAACATTAATTTTAAATAATTAAAAAACAAGTTTACTATTAAAAATAGCATACATGACAGGTATCCTTTCCATGTTGAGCACCGGCACAAAATACACTGTCCCTGAAATGTTTAAATCCATATTTATAAGCACATCTATCCTGTTTGTCACTGGACACTATCGGCAAATCTACTGCCAAAAGTATTGGCGAATCGTGACCTACGGTTGATGTTTGACCCCAACCAATGGCTACGGCGTCGGCAATAGTGTGGACATTGTAGTGCTCATCGGGTAAACAGATACTGTTGACCATCCAATGTGACTCTGAATATTTGAATTCTTCATTCACACGAATCAATGCAATGTCATCGAAAGGATAGTTTTTATTGTATTCGTTAATAACCATACTGTGCACTGAATGTATAGACATCCCAGTCTCCCATATGTTGATATCATGAGCACCGGCCACTATTTGTACGGAATCTTCTCTAAATGGTTGTCTAAAAAATCTGTTTAATACAACAACAACAACAATAATTAATATTTATTTATTCCTATCTACTAACTAACTCATCAATTAGACAGTGGGCTGCAGTTAAAACCCAATTTTTGTTGATCACCGATCCTCCACACATATGTTTGTAGCTATTGTGCGATTGTTTGTATTGGACGGATACCATCCACGGGAACTCACCCTTACCGGCCTCACGGCCGCCAACTATCATCCCATTTGTTGTACTGTTTTTATAATGACTGATTCCACACTCATTATCCGTATATATTAATTGCACTATTAGTGCCAATGATATTATTAATGTTATTAAACCTTTCATTACATAAAATATATTTATAAATTACTTTGCATTTGATTCAATATATGTTTAATATTAACAAAAAATACCTACTTTTATATAAAATTATTTAGATGTAAAAAATCATAAACTTTGGGCTTTAAACTGACATATTTTGATATATTTACAACTTAGTTGTAATAAACATTTACATTATTAGGTAATCATTATTATTACTAGTATTAAATAGAGAGAGAGAGAGAGAGAGAGAGAGCTTGTTATCATTTAAATATTTAAGACAACATAATCAGGTGTATTAAACCTGGGTTATACTATATTTCATAATAAAATTATTTTAAAAATTATAATAATTATTTGACTGATATATCATATAATATGTTTGTAACACTTGTTATAAAGAAATTTATCGAAAAAAATTGTAATTATAATGAAATATTTCAATGAAATTTTTATCAATAAATGATTAATAATGAACTCTCATAACAATTGTTAAGAAAATTACAATTCTTTATAATATTTTTAGATTTTATGTTTATTTTTTCTACAGAATAATTAAATTTACTGTTAAATACATAATAAATTACAATTTTAAAATAATTTAATATTAATAAGAATAGTATTGTAATTAATAATAAAAAATCAGAGAATTATTAACTGAATTATAATTTATACATAATTTTCTTAATAAATATTTTTGCCTTTTTATTAATTACTTTAAAAATGTATTTATGACATATATTGATAGAATCGTTTTGAAATAATTATTATTAATAATAAAGATAAACAAGATAATTTAATTTATAATATAATATTATTTTCAAATTTATTAATGTTAAATATTTTTATTTATTTGTTATCTAAATTATAAAACATTTGTAAGCAATTTACTAATACATTGTTAGATATTAAAAGTAAATAAACACATAATTAATATGTTTATAATCCATCAAATGACTTGTAGTTTTTTTATTTGTAAAATAAAATTTAATATTAAGTGTAATAAATTTAAAGAGATAAAAATGAGACCGGAATCTTATAATATATTTTATTTATTTATTTATTTTTTTAATAAATAAATTAACTATTTTTACGAGTAATGCCATAATTTTTAATTAGAAATAGAAATTTGTGAAATATTACATAACATTGAATGATATATTAAAAAAACATAAAAACAAAGTGTAAATATTATACTGACAATTGTCAGTTGTGTAAATGATTTGAAATAAATTAACCTAAAAAATAGTATATTGATATATATATATTGTAGCTTTAAACTCTTCCCGGTTAATTTATATATATACTAATTGTCCATAAACTACATGAATATGCTGTTTAAATATTTAGAAAAATGTTTTATTAATATATTTGTTTTATTTTTGTATCATTAAATAAATACAGTGTACTCGCGTTGATTTGAGTGATTATATAAAAATTAAAGAGAGAGAGAGAGAGAGAGAGAGAGTAACTGTAAAACAATGTTATATAATACAGACTTTATTACATCTTTATATCGGATTTGAAAAGTTTTCAAAAGTATCAATTCATTAAAGAATTTTTTAATATTATTATAATAATATTGTTTATTAATGATGTGTTTTTTATATAACTTGCAATTTATAATAACTATATTAATAAAGTCGATCGTGCATTAAATTGATGGTTTTTTTCAACACTTATGAAATTTAGCTATTTTTTATATATGAGATATCAGTTTTTGTAAAGTAAATTCTTGACAATTAATAAAGAATTTTATTTATTTTTAGTATTAATAATAAATTTGTTACTATTATAAAAGTTTAGTATCGTAAATAAACTTATGAAATAATTATATATATTTTTAACTATATTTGGAAAATAAACAATACGATAAATACAGGTAAGGTTTTATATATTTATTAATACTTACTTCCCGTATTACAATAGTAAATAATGTAATGATAAAAACTGTTTATTCAAAAAGAGTTCATTCAATAGAAATTTCTATTTATATCAGATATAAATATAATAATAGTACGCAAAACTTACTAACATTAATCTATTAATAATATTTACTGTATATTTCAATGATTACCTTAAAACTAATTAAGAAAAATATGTAAATTTTAATATAAATATAATTTACACAAATTTCTTTCATAAAATGTAATAAAATTTATGCTATTTTTTAGAGATATTTTTTTATATGTTTACCAAAAAATAAAAATTATTATTCAAACAAAACAATGTTAACAAGTTATTTATGACATATCAAACTGCAATTTGTGTGCTTTTTAAAAGACAAACAAACAAAATAATAATAATAATTTAGCAATTATCTTGATTATCCCATAACTGCTTACTAATTACAGTTATTATTATATTATATATAAATATATATACATTAGTCCATCCCATTGTTACTATTGATACCAATTTTGACACCATATAAATCATTTTTCTAAAAAAATTTCTATTATTTTATTTTAGGTGATAATCAAAATCAGTTAATACTATAATATTATAACCTCCTTATAATTGGATATTAAATAAAAATTATTTTACTATTTAAGTGACTAATCTAATGTATAAAACTTTTTTGTTGTTGTTTTAGTTTTTAAAAAAAAAGTTTTTTTAATGTAATACAAGTAATTAATTATAAAAAGTTTATTACTAACACAATAATCAAAGTAAGTCACCTGAAACTGAGATATTTAGCGGACAATACTGTTTGGGTACTATACGAGTGCCTTAATTTATCGCTTAGTTAACTGTTTTTTTTGTCTACTTTTTTAGGCAATCATGGGATGACTGAGTCATATTTACATGTATTTGATTGCATTCATAAACAATCAATTAATTTTTTAAAAATTATATAACTAAAAATTTTTAAAAATATATAATATGATATCCATTAATATATATTCTGTTAAAAAATAATGCAATACATCTCAAACAGTATAAAAAAAATCAAATCAAATTAATAATAAATTATTTCAATTATTAATTAATTATTAATTTGAATATATTTTTATATTGTTTGAAATGTATTGCATTATTTTTTAACAAAATATATACAACTTTTTATCATAATATTTTTTAATTTTTTTTATTAAGTATAATTTTTATTTATATAATTTTTTTTAAATAATTGATTGTTTATGAATGCAATCAAATACAAGTAAATATGACTCTGTCATCCCATGATTGCCTAAAAAGTAGACAATGTTATTAAGCGATGAATTAAGCCATTCGTAAATACAAATAATTAAGTTTTATTAAAATTTTTAGTTTATAAGCTATTTTTGAAATTAATAATAACCAGAGATGTCTGCCGTTTGGGTTATTGTAACGATTCCTACAAAAGAATATGAACTTAAAATCAAAGAAAAAGAGAAACAAATGGATTCATTGAAGAGAAACAAAATTCAAAACAATTTAAGTAAGTCTTATGAAAATTGATTTATTTATATTTATATCAAAAATTTTATTATTAAGATTAATGATTCTTAAATTGTTTTGTATAATCTAAAAATTTATGGAAATATTCATTTTATTTATAAAATTTGTTCAATTATTTAAAATATTGAATTAAATATGAAATTGTTATAAATTAAGTTAATTGTACCAATTTGATATTTATATTGTTACCCTTTTTTTAATGTGCTTATTTCATTATATTATTTACAAATAGCATATTCTGTAAACAAAAAAGTTATATTAATAAATAAATACTAAAACATATGTTATATTCTCACATAAAATTGAATGATATTTTTATATAGCATATAATTATTAACACTATCTTTCATTATTTAGTTATTTAATTAGTTACTATAATTGACATATTAAAATTTTGTTATAAATAAATAAATAAATTTAAAAACTTTTCTATAAATTGCTAACTAAATAACAATTGATTTTAATAATAAATAAATCAAATTTAATTGCTTAACAATATTATAATTAACAGTTAGTCAATTATTGTAATTAATTACTAGGTTACATTTTTTGATATCTTAAAAATTATATTCAATACACAAGATATGCTAAATATTTATATTTTTATTACAAATTATTATAAAAATTAATCATTCAAACAATGCAAGTTTATCCAGTATAAACTAGATTAATCTATTTAATAATTTTGTGATTGTTTTTTTTATGATCCCTATAATTATATAAATAATAATTTATAATTAATTACTCAATCATATAATTTTTGTTGTATGATTGTATAAGTAAAAAATTATATTATACTTTATAAATGTTTTATATAAATTATACTGTATTTTATTTACTACATATAATTTCATTCATAATTATCTAGATATCTAATATTAAATAAAATACAGATATAATATTTAATAATCAAAATTAGTCATTTCGTTAAATTGAATTATTAAGAGAAAGAAATTTATCCGACAAACACATGTAATATAAGTTTTATTATATAACACAACCAAATGGATAGGAAAGACAATAAAAAAATAAACAATATTTTATTGTATAAATAAATATAGACTTTTAATCTATAATCTAACTATTTTAAGTGCATTCAATCATTTCTAAGAAATATAGTAAATATAAAGTAAATTTATTTATTTACCTTAAATATTACAGTAATACTGCAACGGTATTATAACAATAATTCAATTATAAGTTTATATTATTTAAGTGTATTATTTTTCCTAATATTGTATTTTTTGTGTAAGTTTTTATTAGATTTACTATATATTATATTCTATATCCTATATATGTATCTATGTGTATGTGTCAATGTTATTTGACATTATCTATAATATTGTAAATTTTCTTTTAATCATATGAAATAGTTTTTAAAGATTATATAAAATCACAAAAATTAAACAAAAGTTAATAAATTTAATTTTTGTTATTATAAAAAATGGTTTTTTATAAACATAAAAAATAATAGTGTTTTATTATTTTGTGTCCATCAAATCATAGTTAATAGTTTTGTATTATATCTTAATCTTTCAAAAAATATGATGATTTCACAAAAAGAAAAATAATTTCATACCGTATATATTTATAACTACTTATCATTAAAATAATATATATATATATATTTAAAAATTTGAGATCAAGGATGTGTGAATATAATAACTGTAAAGATTGCAACTATTGTATTGTATATATTATTTATTTATTACTTAAAATATGGTATATTTAACTGATTGATTTTTTATTACATTCTTATATTATTATTATTAGTAATTATATTTTTTCTGTGAAAAATAGTAGATAATATTTGACAAATACAGAGCATAAATAAATAACAATTAAAATTGACTTATAATATCATATTAATTGTTTAATCAGATGAATTGGATACCATAAGAGAGGCCAATGAAAACTTTAACAATGAGTACAGAAACAAAATCGATAATTTTGATAAAGAAATGTTGTTTGAAACGGTTGGTATCATTAGGTGTTATACTATTACTACTACTACTACTACTACTACTAATACTGCTATATAATCTTATCATTTTAATAATGACCTATATTTTAAACTTAATAAATTTATCATCAAATAGATTGTTGAGGAATCGCTGGCATACCTGGGCATCACTGATGCCATTTGGCAAAAGTCCAAAAACGGTAATTATTCAAACATTTCATTTTATGTGGATCTCGAAGAAAGTGATGCCGTCATCCAGTACTTTAAAACCAAAGAAGTGGGCAATAAGTTTGGATCAAGTATTGGGTATTTATATATTTTTAAAAATTTAATTTTTATATTTAACATTAAATTGTATATTAATTATATATATTTTTTTTAAAGTATAATTCCTTTCTCATTGTTTTGCTATGAAGACGACGATCTATTGGATGAGATTGAACTCAAGTATATTTTTTTAAATAAATTAATTTATTAAATAAATAATTAAATTAATTTTTTTATACAAATTAGTGAAAATGGCGACAAAAATGAAATGCGAAAACTCAGTCACTTTAAAGCTCTTCAAAATACATTTCTCAAGTCAGTGACAGCCCGGTTGACAGTTGCACAGGTATTGAACAACTAATATATAATATATATATATATGATATTATACAGTATATACAACAAATAAATACAATAGTATACCATATAATCTATAACTGTGTAATTAAATGGGATCAGGTGGTCGACAATGTAAGAAGTGGTGCTTCATTAACCTTTGACTTTGTATGTTATGTCATATTTGCCTCATGGATTGCCGCAATGGGATTACTTGATAATAGTGTAGTCAGTCTAGTGGCCAGTATGTTGGTCTCACCTATGATGGTAAGTATTTAAGAGATTTTTAAAAAGTAATTATTTTTCAGAAAAATATATTTATGAAATGATCTTTTTATATGACTAACAATAGGGACCAGTAATGGCACTGACATTCGGTACAATCATTAAAGACGGATCTCTTAGAAGACTTGGATTCAAGAATTTAGGCTTTTGTTTCTTAATAACAATTTTGTTTGGTTTGTTGATTAGAAAAAATTGAAATTATTTGTTGAAATTATTTTTGTTTTTAAATAATTCATTTATATAACAACAGGTTATTTCTTTGGCTTAATTGCATTAAACTTTACGGAACACTGGAATGGAGATCAGGAATGGCCTACAAATATGATGCGCGAGAGAGGTCTGCCACGTGTTGTATGGGTGGGTACTTTGGTAGCCTTTCCGTCGGGCTGTGCGGTTGCCATATCGTTACTATCTGGAAATGAGGCCTCACTGGTTGGAGTGGCCATTTCGGTTTCATTATTACCGCCAGCTGTTAACGCTGTAAATAATTATATATTTATATACTATTATAGTTTATGGAAATTACATATATCATATTATAAAACACAAAGTATAACTTTTATTAATAATTAATAATAATATTATATAAAATAATTTTTTAGCAACTATTATATTAAAATATATAATTGATATGAAATATAATAATGAATTATATAAATTTTTATTTATACATTTTAGGGTCTTTTATGGGCTTTTTCGACATTAAAAACTTTGTATTCATTAAGAGAGACACCGATAGCCGATTTTATGCACCCGTTGTCTAATGAAAGATATACTGATTACCCGCCATCACTGATACCGGACAACAAATACCAGTTTTATTTTAATAAAAACATAGCGATCGAAACGGCAATTCTGGGCGTATTTAGTCTAATATTATCATTGATTAACATAACCAACATATTTATTGGTGCACTTATTTTGCTTAAGGTTTGCAAAATATATTATAAAAACAATTTGTTAATGAAAACTAAATATGCAAATTATTAATTACTAAACTTTATGTTTATATATATATATATATATATAAATAATGTTAATTCAGATCAAAGAAATCGCACCGTTATCTACAATGTCGCCAACAACCAGACGCTTCTTTCAGGAAGACATCAAAGTAAGTGATTATAAGTTGTTTTTTTTAATGAATAATCAAATTTTAAATGTAAAAAGTGTTGAAATCAAAATATTTATATCAAAAATTAATTTTATTATATAACTGTTTTATTTTAATTAATAGATTGTACGCGAATATAATGCAGAACATGGAGGTAATAGTGATAATATGGGAGAACAGGTACTTAAGGAATGGGCGGTAAGTGAATACACAAAAAAAAATTATTTAGATTTGAATTATATTTTGGTTTATCTAAATATATAAATTATATAAAAACTTATAAGTATTTATATAGTTTATTTATAAATTATATGGAATAATACTTAATGTATATTACTTTATATTATTATAAGGATATAATATCAAAATTTTGATGACTTTTTCCAGGACATGAATGGCATCAATGCCAATGAGCTGTTAGCCAATACACCAGAAGCTCGAGTAACACAATTTCAGACACTAACTGATATTATCAGAGATGTAGAGGAAGATCAAGTCTATAAATCTATACAACGAACCAGAATATCAGTTCATAATGTATAATATATATATATATATATTAATAAACATTAATATTAATAATAATACTGTAGAAAAGGATATAATAATTTCTATCAATTTTATATGTCATCTAATATTTTTATTTTAGGGCGATTTAATGCGGCGAATGAGTCAAAGTCTATTTCAACCGCCACCACTGTCTTCCGGTCTTATAGTTGAGGGAAGGGATGGTCGACGTAGAAGTAGTGCCATATCTATTAATATGCCAAACATCAGAATTTCTGACGTAGAAATGGGAGCTATTCATCACCGAAGAAACGGTAGACAAGCGTCGAGATTGTCACAAATAAATCCCGCTTTTATTGTAAGTTTAAAAATAAATATCATATTAAATAATAATATTATTATTATTACTTTACAATATTAGTACTAATAAAATAATTGTTTTTTATAGGGAATGGATGAAAACTATGACCGATTCTCGATGCGGGAACCACTGTCATCTCGTCCAACAACACCGACCATCAAAATGCCACTGTCGGCCGGTTTGCAGCCATTGAATGCCAATGTTTTTACATTTGGTGACAATTTTCACATAAATGACATAAATCGACGGTCAAGAAGAGGTCGTCCAAACAGTAGTTCACTATTGAGACGATCACTCAATCAGTCCGAGCGCTCGCCATATAGTCTGTGGCCATCAGCCAATCGTATGTCACCGGCAACTGTACCGCGATTTATGGTCACTCCAGTGACTGACTCACGAATTCAGGAGATAATCATTGATTCGCAAAAGTCTTAATTGTTATTATTTAAAATTTTGTATAGAATTAATAGAAAATGCATTTAACATATATTTTTTAAGATTTGGAAATTTAAGTTTATATTTTATTTTATTTATTTTATAAATTGTATTTATCAAAGTATATTTTATTCATTAATTCATATTATAATTATTATTAATATAAAGTTATGTATAATACAGTACAAAAATAAAATATAATTAAAATATATTGTTAATTTTAAAATTTATATTTATTAAATCTAATTGTCTAATAATAATTAATAAGATTATATAATAATTTATATATAATTTTTAAAATGTTATAACTGGACTGTTTTAAATTAAATAAAGTGTTGTAAATATACTAGTATTAAGTACTGATTAAATGATGAGTAAAATCAAATGTATAATTATTTATTATAATATTTATCAATACCTGAATAAGGACTTTATACTATTTTCTATTAATTTCATTTATAATTTCTAATAGAGACTGAAAACTGACCTGATTTTTCAGGTCAGGTCAGGTCAGGTAAAAGTTAGGGCTCAGGTCAGGTCAGGTACGGGTCCGAACACCAAAATTTTTTGGTCAGGTCAGGTCAGGTCCGAAATTTTTTTATTCATTATTTAAACGACAATTATTACAAAATATGACAATCAAACACAAAATTTATTAAATTATTATTTATAAAATAGTTGTATAAATTAAACATAAAATATTACAAAAGATGATGGTTTTGATCTAATAAATAATAACATATTAACTTTATTAGAATCTAAGTTAGATCTACAATCAGTTATCGTTAATCCCGAGTAATTAAAGTTAATTTAGAGAAATTTGTTGTGTGTATAGAATAAATAAAATTGTTTTTTGATAAAATTATTTTCGAACCTACATAGTCAGGTCAGGTCAGGTCAGGTCAGGTCAGGTAAATTTGTACCCTATGTTAGGTCAGGTCCGAGTCCGAGATTTTAGGTATCAGATCAGGTACGGGTCCGAAACTTTTCGCTCTCTAATTTGTAATTCAATATCATATTATTGAAAATAATCAGTTATTCAATGTTTATTCACTGACAATCAAAGAAACATAATATTGTTTTTAAAAATAATAATATATATATATATTTATATATTTAATCGTAAAACATATTATTTCTCAATAAAAAAAAATATTAATTTACAAAACAACCTTATTTTGCATAGTATATAAATTTAATTAAAAGAGATCATGGTTATTTCATAATTATCACATTAAAGATTAAATTACAACTTATAAAACAAAATTAAGTATAAAAAATTAGTTAATAACAATATAAAATTTAATATTTTATAAATTGCAATAAATGTAAATACAAATTAATAAACTTAATATTATTTCTTTAATCATTTAAACATAATATACTTTACTAAACATATTTTAAACATTATATAATTAAGTTGAGCAACAAATGTGAAATCAAAAATGTGATAATAATTAGATGATTTATTAAACAATTGTTCCGGCTCTAATCAATAAACTATTTTAAAGTTATTATTATTATTATTATCGCAATTAGTTATTTAATGTACTGAACTCTAACATTAATTATAGATTAGTAAAAAAAATAATATTTACAGCAATATTTAATGTTAACTAACAAATAATTAGTGATTTTTAACACACAAAAAACTAATGATGAAGTTTAGCTATGAAATTGTTTTGTTACTCATTTTATTTAGCTATCAAATGGTAGTTAATGTCTCTCAAAAATTGGTTATTAATAATAAGAGAAATCAAAATATTAATTTGCATATAATTAATCAAAATTACAGCACAAATACACCACAAAGTAAGTCTAAAAACAAATATATATAAAGTATATATATATATAATTGTTACCAAAAATAAAATTGTAATTATTATTATTGATTTATTAGTAACTGATATCATACCCAAAGAGAAACGTATCCAACTATGTATTCATTACCATCCAGAGTATAATTATGATAAACTTGATGAACGTGACCAGGATGTATTATCTATTATATTATTATTATTATTATTGTAATTGTCAATATAATATTATATCAATTACAGGATATATGGACTCCAGTAAATCCTTGTCGTGTTAATTGTATAATTTTGGTACCCATGAGAGTAGTCTATACCAACTATTTTAACGATAGTCTAACTGTTTGCGATACAGAAAAAGTTAGCATTTATTTCCTAATACTAGTATTATGTAATATAATAATAATAATAATAATAATAATAATAATTACACATTTTTTAGGTATGCGTCCCATTGAATCCTAACTCAACACTAGGAGTATGTCGATCAATATCAACACCACCGCCAACAACAACTACAACAACACATACAATACCTACAATTGTTTCAACAAAGTTGACTACTGAATCCCATACACCTCATCCTACAACAACAACAAGTGTCCCAATTACCAGAATAGTACCGCAAACAACAACAGACAAACCTTTGCCGACAACAATCAAACTTTCAACACAAACTACATTAACTACTTTACCGCCAATTACTTCATCACCAACACAACCCTCCACAAGACAAACCCTTTCCACACAAACTACTACTACTACTACTACTACTACTACTACTACTACTACTACTACTATACGTTCTTACACTACCCAAACCCCAACTACCAAATTGACAACTAGTCCATCAACTTTCACAACAATACAGACAACTCATCCGCACAATGTATGCAAACAAGAGGGATATTTTAGGAGTCCCTACGATCCCGAGTGCAGACAATTTTATAGATGTATTAAAGCTGGCGATCATTATTGGGAAGTCGACTATACTAATGAATGTCAAAAAGGCACTATATTTGTAGATAAATATGAAACCTGTATGGAAATAGACGATCCCAGAATTGAACAGTCCTGTCCTTAAGTTTAATAAATGTCACACAAAGTTAGTTACAATATTTGGTATACATTATTGAACAAACAAATTATTTATTAAACATAACGTAATTAAAAGTTATATTTATATTATAAATATTTTTTTTGCAAATATTCTTAATAAAATATATATTATGTTACAAATTGTTAGAATAGTAATATTTAAAAATAAATAAATATTATTTGAGTGTAAAAGATATTTAATTCATATTGTTTATAGTTTTTAGATTTTTATTTGTATAACTATATATATTTTTTAATGAGTCTGAGTATATTTAATTAATTATTAGTCACTTAATAGTAAAATACTAGATTTTAGTTGCGGATAATGATATAATTGCTAAAACTATATAATAATACACTATTATACTATACTTTTGAGAGCAAAATTAATAAAATGAAATACATATTATTTAATATATAATAATAATAAATGTTTTAAGTTATATATAAAAATCATAAGTGACTGACAATATAGTGATAGTAACCTTGTCTTTGAATTTCAATTTTTTGATGGATTTGTCACGTATTAGTATTGCTTCTTAAGTCACTCAAAATACTCATATGACTAAAACCGATGGAAATCTCTATTAATTGATAATATTTTTTTGGCTAAAATACTGTCAACTAATCAAAATAATTAGTTTTTATCTCTAAAACATAATATGTAATAATTATAAGATATGTCACCATTTAAACAGTATGTGATTATGTTATTCACTATACAATATTTACTTATATTCAATATAATGTATTATGTAATATAATTTATTTGATGTAATAAAACACAGTACTTATAATTGTGGCACTTATTGAATGATAGTAATCATGTGAATGTTAGCTAATATACACACAATTAACTATATTGTGTAATATTATTGTTATCAATAAATATCGATAAAATTAATTTTCAAAAAATTAAAATTAATACTTTATTTAAAAAAGATTTAATAATAACAATAATATATTTATATTTAAACAAAAAATTAATTTAAGTGTATTACTTTTAATTAATTAATAAAAAAATTAATATAAATTCTATCATTTCGTATTATAATATATTTTATTAAATTACTATAAAAAACATAAACATAAATTTATTGTATAAATAATAAGTTTTTTATTTGGGGAAAACTATAACACATTTATACACTAATATGGATCACGTTTTGAAAGACTAATTGCGATCAAAGGTAACTGAGCGCACACTTGCCAGACGCCTGTCCAACACATTTGATCACATTTTTTGGGTCTAATATATCAAATGATTTCTATTTATAGCATTTGTAACATTAAATATTTCAGACCTTTAATTAAATACTCAAAAGTTCATCAAATATCTGGAATTTATAAGTACTATATATATATTATATATATATTAAATAATTATAAATAAAGTTAACATTAATCAGTATTTATAATCTCCTTTGTATATGTAATGCGTTTTACAATAATGCTTATGAGTAAAGTAATGTTTAATTATTAAAATAAGTTTTATCATTAATCTCATAAAGTACATTTTACATTAAGTTTATAGTTTTGTATACACTAATGTACAATTGTACCTATCTACTATATAATTTATATACAGTATATACGGTATATATTATAATATTTTGCTAATTAATAATTATAACTTGTAATTACATATAAAAAAATATATCGTATTTTTATGATAATATAAAAAATCTTTATTAATAAAATAATAATAATTTTTCAGCAATTTTATAATTATTTTACAGTAAATATAAGTAATCTTTAAGCAAATTTACAAATCAACATAAATATAAATATTTAATTGTCTATATCACCGGTTTACCGTATTAAAACGACTTGAATTATTATAATTAATCTTATTATTTATAATTTTTTAATACCAAGTTTTACTGTATTATATATTATACGTAAAAATAGTGGATTTTGTATAAATAAATGTTAAAATTAATTTTTAAAATGTTTTTTACTATACTAACATATAGTCATACATGTGTTACAATAATATAAAGATTAATACATTATTTGTATAAATAGCATATTATTGGGCATAAAAATATTCTATTAATGTATACTAAAAAATATTAATAATCAATTTTTAAAATATTATATAATAAATTTATACTATAATTGTCAATAACCTATTAATACTTTTGATATAGTACTTAAATCTAAAGTTCAATTAATAATTGTAATAATAAATTTTAGTTAATGAATTTTAATGTATAACATAACATAGTAAAGTTAAAAAAATATATGATAATTATAATATTTATCAAATTAGATCAATGATGTTGATTAACATTTCTATTAAGTTAAGTTATAAAGTTTTATTATACAGTAAAATATTTGGTATTTTATATTAACTCTAGTATAAAACTTATGCAAATAGTAAAATATGAGAAATAATTTACAGTATAAACAGTATATAATTTACGGTATATAAGACATAATTTGATAAAATGTTTATTTTTTGTTAAGATTTTTCCAGACTAAATGTTTATAAATCAATCAAAAAGAAATAAACAATTATTGGTATAAATGTAAAGATTTATTTTTGGTTATTTTTGTACAGTAGACACCATATATCATACTTTAGTAACTTTAAGCCAATGTAATAAAAATAATATATACATATGTCTTACTATTTCTAGATTTCGTATCTGATTTTATACTCTTTTTATCATTTTATCATATAATTTATATATACAGTATATTTATTGTATACACATTGTATCGTATTATACAGTACTAGCATATACTGTACTATACTAAACCAATACATAGTTCATATGTAAATTATATAAAAATATATTTATTTATATTTATTGATAGTACTGTATAATATATGTTAGAATTTTATTAAGTTAATGTGATAAACAAAAATATATATCAATTTGAGTACAGTATTACCATTGGTTTGTTTTAACCACACACCCACTTAATATTTTTTTCAATTAAAGCATTAAATTTCTATATAATTTGAAACTAATTTGAATCAATTAATAATAAAATTTTAATTTATATTTTTTACTATTCAGAAAAGATATTTTTGTTTATTATGTAATATATATTTTTAATATTATTGTTGAAACTATAACTAAATTAAATATAAATAAAAAAAAGTCATATTCTAATAATTATATCAAACAAATTTTAGGACTTAAAAACTGTTTAATTATTAGAATCTAGACATTAACCAAAAAAATTGCAACTTTTTTCTAATTTTAATAATTTTAAATATACCCCGGAGTGAAAAATAAATTAATTTTGATCAATGTTTATTTAATAAAAAACTTTTTAACGTAAGTTAATATATTGAGATATTTCCCAAATTTTATTATCTTTATCTATGATATTATATATATTTGTGTATTGTAATGATATTAAATGTTAAATGATTGATTTTTTTAATCAAATAAATTAATTATGGGAGTTTAGCAATCAGCAACTATTGTATCATATATGGTCATTTAATTATTGTATTAAATATATTAATCTAATTATGTTAATTGAGTTGACAATATTATGTTATTTTTTAAGTGAATATCATATTTACCTAATTTAGTTAAAATTTTCCAATTAATATTGAATCTATTATAAGAACTATTTAAAAATTTATTATTTTTTATAAACTTTTGATTTGATAAATAATTTAATAAAATAACTTTCTTTATATTCTTACAATAATTTTGTCTAATAATATATAAATATAAATGATTGATTACAAAAAAAACTCTCTGATCAACCATTTAAGTACAATTATTATTATACTGTATATATATATATTTCACACATTTTATACTATTAAAATAAACAACACAAAAAATTGATTTTATTTTAATATAAATTATTGTAAAAAAAATATTTTTATTAAATATAATATAATATTAATTTAATAATTATCATTAGATATGACAAAATATTACATCAATTTGATTTTCTTAATCCCGGTTCTAACGGTATAACTTGTATCCATTGACTCAGTACAGGTGGCAATTGAAGGGCCGGATTGACTGGTATTACTGGCCATTGTTGAAACGGGAATAGACTTAGAGTCCCCTCTTCTATCGGTGCGTGTATTGAGGGTATCGGGTAATCAAATGTACTGATTATTACTATTATTGTGTAAAAATAATTTAAATGTAAAAACATTTTTTACAATAACACATCAATAAAATAAATGTTAATAATTGATTTGTTTTAATTAAATATATATATATTGTACATTACAATTAATATACTCGTATAGTGCTTTATATAATTTTTAGTGCAGATATTACCCGGATGTATTGTGAAGTTATAATACAGTACACAATGTAATGTTAAAACTCCTACAATGTAATTTATATCAATAATTGATAATAGTTGTAAAGCATTAATTTGCTATTAGCCTATATATTGTATTTAAATATTAATATAAATAAGTTTGTAAATAAATACTGCTAATAGTTTTAATAACTAATAAGGAAATTCTATAAATAAATAACTATATTATATATATATATATATCAGGGTTAAGCAAGGTTTTGGATTTTAGGGGGGGGGGGGGGGGGGGGGGGGGGTAGACCGGGGTAAAATTTACAAAATTCTCAAAAAATCTTGGGGGGGGTATTGGGTGGGGTAAGATTTTTATTGCATTTTTAAACGGCAATTTTTTCAAAAATCCAAAATCAAGGGGGGGTCTAGAGAAAATTCCCTAAAAATTCCTTAAGTTCCCGAATATTCCCATGTAAATTCAATAAAATTCCCACAAGTTCCCGTATAAATTCCCGGGAAAATAGGTAAAATTTCCAAAAATATAAAAAAAAACTTAAAAAACTTAAAAATTAACAAAAATTTAAATTTTAACAAAAAATAAATATTTTTAAAAAAAATTTTTTAAAATTAATAAAAACTTAAATTTTAACAAAAAAAATAAAATAATGTATTTAAGATTTAAAAATAGTTGATAAAAGCATTAATGATACACTATGAGTTATTTTTAGTATTTTAATAATTTTTAACTTTTAACATAATTAATTTTTTAAACAATACTTAATGTTTATAGTTTGTTATATATTTTTATTTTTATACAAATACTGACTGAATACTACTTATTTAACTCAAATTTCGTTAAAGTTTAATTATATTAAGTACAAAATTGAAAATATTTTTAAATTTTTTATTTAAAATTTAAAAATTATTAATAAAAACATAAGTATTTATTGTTTTATTAACTTCTTAAACTTATATTTAAATTGTAATATGATTACTCTTTTCAACAAATAGGTAATTTTTAATTTTTTAGTTTATTTTAATTAAAATAATGTTATTTTTTGATGACTTTTAACGTTATTTTAACTATTTTTAATCAATAATTAGATTTTTATAAATATTAAAAACATAAAAACACTTACTAAAATAGTATCAACTAAAATTAAAATTTTTATAAATTTCAAAAAAATTTTCGGCGCCTTCGGCGCCGAAATTTTAGGGGGGGGGGGGTCATTTCTCCTCGTTTTTAAGCGACAATTTTTTCAATTTGGTCAAAAAGTCTGGGGGGGGTAAAATCCCAATTTCTCGATCTTAGGGGGGGTATTTTGGCCTTACCCCCCCTACCCCCCCTTACTTAACCCTGATATATATATATATTATCTTGTTTATATATAGACTGCTATACTGATACTGTATTGATGATATTGTTAATTTAATGAACAAACATTTATATTAAAAACATTATTTATTAGCCAATTCAACCCACATTATGCATATTTAATATGTATTAATATTATACGATATTGAATATTAATATTTTTAATCAAATTTTTCTTAAACCATTTATACCATAAAATATTTACACCATTTGTTGATTTGTTTATAAAAACGCTGTAAAAATAAGTTATGAAATACTATAATTCATATTTTTTTAATTGCATTTTGTTTATTAAACTCATTTAGCATATGAATAAAACAAATAAAAATATAAACATTTTAATATTTAATATATATGTATAAAGTATTATATTTAAATATAAAAACACATATAACTTACATTTATTAGTCATTAATGTTGCCTTATTTACGATTGACCTAATTTTATTTTTTAAACTTTTAATATTTAAAAAAATAATTTTAAAATAATATTTTTAAAGTTTTCTAATTGAATTATATTATATATCAATAAAGTGTATATAAATTTATAGTACTATAGAATATTTTGCAGTAAAAAATTAAATAAAAAGAATCCATTTTTTATTAAACTTAATAAAATTAGTAAACAGTTTATCTATAAATAATAATAATAATTATTTTTTGTAATTTTTATTTATTATTTTAATTATAAGTAATCAAAAAACATTATTTTGAAATATTTGATGTCCTTTACAGTGGGTCTCTCTTTCTCACGAGTTTTTCCAATAAGTGGGAAAACACTAGTCTATCCCTAACATTGACTGATTATTATTTTTATTTTAATAAATTTTTGACTAAATTCCAATATTTACGTAATTATCAAGGTCAGGTTTTAATATACCATTAAATATTTTTAGTCAATTATATAATTCATGCTTTATTTTATTTTTTTGAAAAAGGGGTTTGTTTTTGATGTACTGTTGTATATCAATAATATTGATGAAATTTAATACCAGAGAGTTTCATAAACTTTTATATTTTAAAGTTTTATTATAAACAGAAATTATAAGATACTATTGATAATATCTGTATATAAAAAAGATATGAGATTATAATATTAATATGTCACACAAAAAATAATAATAATAACACTTTCAATATTTATCTCAAATAATATTAGTGTTATTAATAATATTTCTGATCCTGTTTTGTCCTGTCTTGCAGTTTATTACCTCTGATTTGTCGGTTTTATTTTTTTAATTATGAATTTTGTATGAATAAGTTTACTTAAAATTTTTCTTATAATTGAAAATAACTAAATAAATTACACTTATATATTATATTAACTTTGTTAATAATTTAATATAAGTTGGACACCAAAATTCAAGTGTAATTCATTAATATAAATTATATATTATTGAATTTTATTTTAATCCCATCCCGTCTTATCTGAATCATTTAATTTATTTCAATTTTTAGTATCTTGTTATATACAAAATCACAAAACAAAGACAGGATTTTGTTTTACAACTCTATTTTGTATATAAAAATCATTACTTTTTATATAACTTGATAGCAATTTTTTTTAAAAAAATTATATAACCTTAAACATAATTAAGCAAATTATTATATGGCAATGTGGTTAAATTAATAAATAAAAACATATATGATTTATAGTATTATTGCATACACACAGTAATACAGTACTTGTTTATATAAAAATATTTAACATTTTTTGGCAAAATATATGAAATATTTTGTCTGATATATGGATTAGTCGGTAAATCTTTAAAAGAAATTTGTTTGTTTTATTGAGGTTATTGACTGTCACATTAAAGATACAATTTACAGATATTATTATATTTTTTTAAAATAATAATCAAAATTTTGTTTTAAATTTATTAAATAATCTGAATATTAAGTTCTGTTTTTATGTAAATATCTAATCAATAAATTTTAAAAATATTTTTTTCACATAAATTTTTATTTTTTTTATTTAATATAATGATAAATAATTAAATATTTATTCATTAATTTTTTTATCAATTTTTTCATTATAGTAAATAAAGTACTAAACAAAAATATTTATATTATAAAAATTAAATAATATTCTGTTATAAATTATTAAAATAATAAAATTTAATTATTTGATAATTTTTGTTCCACTTTGTAATAGTAGTAACACAATGTAGAATCGTGACAAAATGTGTGTAATTTTATTTATAATCAATGAGAAAAAATATATATACAAATGTAAACAAGTATTATAATAAAAATAAACTTTTATATCATATATAATATATTAAGTTTTGTCATAACTTATAAGTTATAACTGCTATAATAAAACAAGTGTAATCTAATAAACACTATCATCTAGGTTTGTTTTATTTTATTTTATTTCATACAATTTCCTATTTATAGCAACCGATGAATGGGAAGGAAAGAGAGAAAGAGAGAGAGAGAGAGAGAGAGAGAGAGAGAGAGAGAAAGAAAATTATCTGCAAATATATGAAATTAGATCTAAACATTAAAGTATGTCATTTGGGGATACAAATGGACACTTTATCTTAATATTAATAATATTAATAATAAGTATTATTTTGATAAGCAGGGTTATATTGCTAAAAATAGTTGTCTGACAATATATCCTATTTATTGGCATAAAATATTTCCATTAAACTTTTCAATAATTTTATCACAAATTTGAAAATATACATACTGTACATGTAAGTACAGTTATTATTATTTTTTTATTAATGTGATATTATATTAAATAGTATTAAAAGAGTTAAGTGTTAAAAATCACAATTAATTTATCAGTATAAAAAATATGTATTAAATGTATAATTAAAATAATCAATATTTGTGTGTGTGTGTGTGTGTGTGTGTGTGTGTGTGTGTGTGTGTATGCATACAGTATATAATATATCTAATAAAATAGAGGAGAAAACCGTTACTTCATTTACTAATACAGTATATGAAAAAAAATCTTTTATGAGTACTGTATAAGCATTTAGATATAAACATTATATCCGATAAAATGTTTCATCAAAATCGTACCACATTTTATCCTTCAAGAGGAGGACAGGCGTCACTGGGAGTCACTGTCCTCTCTCTTTCTACTCGAGAGTCATGTGTTTACACGCTTTTTAAAATAATATTAAATAAAATTTATTTTTTATAATTTCAAAAACATAATTCTCTAATTATCGTTAATTATGGTTTAACATTATACAAACATTTTTTTTAAAAAAATAATGTACACGTATTACCTATTAATTAATGTGTTAATTTAATTGATAGTCAATTTATATATAAGAAATTCATATGATGTATGATAATATGCTATATATATATACATATCTCTATGATTAATATGTAGCTCATCTAACTATCCTTGTTATCAATTTTGGCAAAGTTTACTAAAATAAAAACCTTTACAAACATTGGTCGGTAGTTTCAATAGTAAGTAATAATAGTTTATATAATATTTTATATATTAAATATATAAAAGACATTTATAATACAAACTCTCGACTCTTAAAACATTATATTTTGTTAAGTGGCGTAACTCTCTTGTGGTGTTAATATTTAATAAAATTATACAATTTTACGGCAAACAAGACATAAAATGTTAGTTATATGTTTAGATCAGCCCTTTGCTAACAATGATGTGTTTAATAATGATATTTTTTGGGGAGTCTCTGTCATACAGTTTAGGGCCGTACTTATAGTCAGCGTAATATTAGTTGGCTTTAAAGTGGCGTAAAGAGTACAACTATTTTCAATAGACATGACTATAGTATATAAACTACAAAATTGTGTTAATAAAACATCACTTTCTTTTGATTGGCAAAATATATCAATTAAACATAATATACAGTAAATATACTGTTTTACAACTATTGTTGTTAATATTTAATAATAAATATTGTAATCTTTTTGTTTGATAAAAAAAGAAACTAATTATATGAAGACTTTTGTACGAATAATTAAGAATATTCTATGAAAAAATATTTTTAAAAATTTTAAACTTTTTGTTGTTGTTGTTTACTAATAAAAATATGTCAAAAATAATTATTATTATCGCTATTTGTCTGACATGTCTGGCAATGTTGGCCTCGACAGCGCCGTCCCGTCACAGAAATATATTTGCCGAAATACCAGCCGATCGGTGCGGCGGCGAAACAACCAAAATGCTATGCGGACAGTGCGCTCAAGTGACCAGCGATGACAATGCATTTATCATGTGTTGTGGCAATCAGTTTGGTGTCCGAGATTGGTGTCAACGATATCTGGATTACACGTTAGTCGAGAGCTCAAGAAAATGATTGCTAAACTGATCCCAAATTGTCAAAAGTGACAAATGATGTAATTTACAAAAATATGACATCAATTTTGAGGACAACGCTAACAAATCTAGCGTTAATTCATATCTAGTTTTTTTTTCAACAATTAAATGGTATGAAAGAGTTTTTTATATACATATTATTATGAATTGTAAAATAATTTTTTTCCAAATGTTAGTATTTTTACAAATAAAAAGGAATATAAATTACAATATAATGACATTTTCAAAAAATGTTTTTTATAATTATTATATTACATTCCTTTTTATTAATTTATTAAAATATATACTTAAATTATTGTATAAACTTTTTAATTTTATTTTTTGTTCATATTACATTTTTATAAATCATTTTAAATTTATTATTATTATTTTAATTTACCGTTATTTATAAAACATGTTTTCAGAAATAATACTATTGTTTGTAAAAAACTTGTTTTTTATATACAAGAGTGTCCAATGATTAGATCATTAATACTATCGGCGCCAATGTTTTATAAATTAATTTAATATTTACGGTAATTTAAAATATAATCACTTTATATATGTAAAGTACATGTTTATAATATACATAAATATTTAATAATTAATTTTATAATAATAATAATTATTATTTTTTATAAACACTTATTTTTATTTTTACATTTCATTAGTTTTTAATATTATAAAGATGTCATAAATTTTATCAAAAACTTAATTATTTTTTAATATCAAAAATAATATCATTATAAATAACATATTAAATAATAAAAATTGTTATCATACATTTTAAATTATATAGAAAAAAAATTTTAAATGTTAGAAACTTTCCATAACATAAGTTAGATATATATTTTAGATGTAATATGATTTTACACTAAATTAATATAAATTATATAATCCTATATAAGTTATATAGGTTTGTAAAAAAATAAAAATGGCAAAAATATCTTTTTAAATAATCAAAATTATGATAAAAATAGAAAAATGTAAAACTAATGTTTTAAAATTTATATAAGATATATAATATACAACAGTTAAAAAATAAAATATAATTTCATTTTTTCAAAAAAAATCTCTGTATTTGTTTAAAAATTTAAGTGTGTTGTTAATGATATAAATTTAATCATTAAATTTTATGATAAAATAATAAAATAGATAATCAAAATTAAAGGCAAGTATTTAATGTAAAGATATGGAAGACTATAAGTTATAAAGTGTTACATAAATTCTTTATATACAGTATATACTGTATATAATAACGTTAACATTTCAATAGCAAACATTAAAGAGTAAAAAAATGTTACGAATAAATGTTATTAACAATCATTTGGCAATTTTAACTATCATTAATACATTTATATAAATTCATAGTTAATTTAATGATGTAAGTAATGTAAATCCTTAGTAAGTACTGTTCAACATTAACAACATCAACAGTAATAATTAATTAACGGTTATAATAAAATGGTTTAATATATATTTACGGTAATTGCAAATTGTAAATAAATAACTTGTGTGTAATAAAATATAAATTATACATTACAATAATTATTATTGAACAATAATGCTGTATAGTATTTTTTTTAAATTATACAATTATGAATATGCATTTATATTTCGTATTGGTTACCATATAAAAAAAAGTATTTGATATAATAAAATAAAAAATAATATACCAATAGTACCATTAAAAAATATTTTTTTTGTTGTGAACTTGTGCTTTAAGCTATGCTAATAATATATTGATAATCACAATCAAATGTACAACAAATGAAAAAATTTAATCAACAAATCAATGAAAGAACTGTTAAATTATTGTCATCTCTTGTTTATTCAGCACTGGTTAGTAATATTGATAAACAAGAGATTATGATAGATAGCACTTATAGACTATAATATTTAATAGTATTATTTATAATAATATTTATATAATAATTCAATTGATATATATATATATATATATATATATATATATATATATATATATTTAAATGATTTATAGAGTAAATCAGTCGATTTATTAATGAAATTATCATTGATTTATTACAATCAATTGTTAAGTCACTTCTTGAAAGTGGGTTTGAATTTTTTCTTTTGTTCGCTTAGGTAGGTCTCAACGTCTTCATCAATAATAATGTCTAAAAAAATATATAAATAAAACAAATACTAATTACAAATACTAATCATGTGATATCAATAACAAAATTTAGATTTTCTTAGGAGGGGATGGGATGGCAGTATAAATCTATACCTAAATGTTTGCTTATGAACGAAAGGGCCAAATAGCTGCTTAAGTCCATAGCTGTAAATCGGTTACGTTTAGATCGTTGGCCATATTGTCCGATAAATAATTTTGTCAACCAATGAAACACAAACGGAATATCGCATTGATTGAAATGTACGGCACCTCTGATGGACTGAGCCTTACGATAATCTTCAGCAACAGATGATTCACTACCAATTGGATTGTCTGTTGTTGTCATCAATTCTTTCATTTTATTCAGATTTGCTTCCATTTCAATAAAATTTTCAGTATTAATAAAAAGTATCGGTTGGGTAACCAAATCAAAACATTCGTCTTTGATTGGATACATCCAGGCGTCCAAACAGACGGCAACTTTAAACCTGAGTTCAGTTCCGGCAGACATTAAAGCTGTCGCGCCGCCCATCGAGTGGCCCATTATTATGGCCTTTTCAAGATCGATCAGTCCCTCAAACTCTGATATATTGAACAGCGGATCCAACAGGTTATTGAGCTCATAGCCAGCTTGTAATGCCTCCAACAAATCGAGAGCACGCGAACACTCCCTAACTCTGTGATGAATTTGTTGATTACGGAAATTGTAGATTTTTCTACCGGTTTTTGTAATCGGGATATTCCTGAAGCGAACCCATTCCATGGCTATATGTGGTACGGATGAGACGGCTGCCAGTGCTTTGGGTGGTATATAATTTGGATCATCGATTTCATCGCCAAAATCAGGTTCATCTACCATAAGACCGTCGGTTTCGCTGAAAAAGTTTGGATTCGACTCTCTCATTGAATAGCGTACTTGTTTGGCATAAAAGGACAGACAGGCTGTATTATCCCTGTGCTCGACCGCTACAATTAGGTATATAATATATATAGTAGTTTTGGCTAATATTTCACTAATCGTTTACTAAATTATCACTTACCGGCCACTATAAATCCATGCGATGCTAACTCCAAACAAATAGATGAATAGGCAGTCCGACAGCCGCCCAAACCGTGCGAGAAGACAATAACAGGATAGGGTTTACCACCTTTTTCTCGTAACGGTTTGGCATTAGGTATGGCCGGTATAAATATGTCGCCATTCAGACGTTGAATAAAACGAAAAAGCGGTTCCCATCGTATGTCTGCAACATCACCGTAACCGCGACTATAGTTTTCGTGTGGCAACCAATTGGGCCAAATCAGGTGCTGCTCTTCAATACTTTTCGATTGATTAGCGGCCGGATAGTAGAGCCGAACCAATACTCCGCCCTTTTTGCTAAATCCGGTCATAATGTCCCGATAGCCGATAATTTTGAGCGGACCGGTCGGCATCGGTACATGTTTACGGGTACGGCATTGTAGTGAACGATTACGGCGACTCTTTATTGACATATTTTTGGGGGTGGGGAGAGAGAGAGGGGGGGTGAGTTTTAATTGTAAGTCATATAGTGGTTACCAATTGAATATTTTATCGGACAATAATAATGAAAATCTTGAGTTTAATTATCAAATATCACATTTTTTTGGACAACATTTTTTTGAACAATTTTTTTTGTGGACAAATCTGCAATTAAAATTTAATATAATTAATATACTTATGGTTTTACAAACATAACTTAAAAAAACAAGTTATTAGTAAAAACAAAATATTGGAAAAGTAATTGTAAATAACTGTAAATAACTGTAAATAACTGTAAATAACTGTAAATAACTGTAAATAACTGTAAATAACTGTAAATAACTGTAACAAAAATTTTTTAAAATTATAACAACATATGTTGTTGTTATGTGAAAAAACCTGTCAAAAGGTTTTTACAGTTAAATTTTGTTTTTGTTTTATTTCATTATATCATATTTTGTTAAGTGAATAGACTTTTAAAACACATTTAAATTTATTCATTCATTTGGGTGTCATTTAAATTATAAACTGTAAAACAATAACAAGTTTTTATAATACATTTATATATTATAAAATTAATCACAAAAATTACCGTAAATTTGCATTAAGTATATTATAATATATAAGTATATATTTTTATGATACCACTAGTAATGCAATTAAACAACATTTCATTTATAGATTAACACTCTATAAATCAATACAATATAATACTAAAGTCGACCTAAAAATATATGTCAAACAGATATTATACTATTATTATTATTATTATTATTATTAAGTCTGCTATCACTATAACTTAGCAATTGTTATGCATTTTTATATGATATACACATTGAATGAATTGTCTAATTATCTCATAATAAATATTTTTAGCAAACATATGGTATGACTAATACATATTGTTATTTTCATTGAACATATACTGTATGAGTACAGTATGTGTTCAACTAATCAATTATCAAATAATATTAATATTTATATGTTATTATTGCATATGATATACCTGTACTGTAAAAAATACCAAACAATACACACACAAAAACAATTAACATATATATATATACACATTATGTTTACGTTTTATATATTACTACAGTATATTAAAACAAAAATATCATTTTGAAAAAAATTAGTTTGTAATTGTATTGTATATAAACTTTTACTTTTTATTTTATATATTTTGAAAACTTACGGTTAAATAGATGTTTAATAATTTCTGTATAATTATTTAGAAACACACGAATTATTTGTTGTTGAAAATAGTGTGTGAAAACTAATTATAAATCAAAAGTGTATAATATATTCACACTATTATTATTATTATTATTTTGAAACACAAAATAATGTCAAAAAAACACAAAAAATAACATTTATAATAAAAATACTGTATTTTAGTTTAAAGCACTTGTAGTTTGTTGTGATCACAGGAGTACTAGTATTAGTTGTAATCGTAGTTATGTTATGGCTTTTACTTAGATTTTTGACGTTTAAAAAACAGGTTTACATTATATGTAAACACATGAACACTATGTCTATGACCCCACCCTTTGCATTGCATTTGCTTACATAAAAGTGGCGCTCAATTTCAATGTATTTAAAACTACTTTTTTGTTGTTAAAAAACACATTAATTTCTATGTTATTATTAATGTACAGTATTTATATGATATTAATTTTTTAATCTGAAAGTTAGCTAATTTTATGAACAAACAAACAAACAAAAACTATTATATTCCTAAAGATTAAGTGATTTATATTTAAATTAACTTTTAATTTATAAATATTTTTATAAAACAAATCACAAAAAAGATATAATTACCACTTTTTATTTTAATGATAAAATGTAAAAATTATTTAAATAATTAAAGTAAACAGATATTATATATTAATTCAAAGGATATATTAATCCCGAAAAGTTTTGGATCAATCAAATGAAAGCTTTCAAATGATTTTTAATTATACTGTATATTGTAATTATATTTTGCGATTATTATTTTTTATTGTATTTCTACTTTAACTCAAAATAATATACTGAATATATATATATATATTTGTGATATTTTCATACATTTGTGATATTTAAATAAATATTTACGTAAAATTAATACAAGTCAACATATCTGTTAATTATTAATATTTGCAGTAAATTTATAATAATATTATAACTATTAGTTAAATAAATGTTGTAACCATTGGACAAATGGATAGATGATTGTGTCATTTGTTGTATTAAATCATAATTTTTGACAATTGTTTTATGTCTTACAGTTGAATATCTTTGCGAACAATTCAGTGACAAATTAAAGAAATCCGTTGAAATTTTCTTCCGGTTTTCACAACAAAAGTAATGAGTTGTCTAATGATAGAAAATAATCAGTAATCAAATAAAATAATTATATATTATATAACATTACATTTTGTCTAATAATATAAAAGTATTGATCAGAAAATACATAAATGTTTGATATATTATTTGATATATGACTTTGATTTGAATAAATTGAATTGACTCTAAACTTTGGACAATCCTTATTGATTTTCCAATCAATATAGCCATCGATTTTGCTTTTATAACATTTTCTGTCTGATAATAATATATTTATTTTAAAAAATAAAAAATAATATTTGATTTTAAATAAATAAATAATTAGTTACCTTGATAAATTTCAATAAATGATTCATTCAATAGACTATAAGAAAGTATGGCATCAATTGGATTATTCCAATCAATGACACTTGAATTAGATGTAAATATTTCTGTCAATTCAATCATATGTTTCCAATTAATTGGTTTCCATTGTCTTACAAATCGTATTTCTGGTTCATTATCATTACGATTAAACTAAACAATCAATTTTTGTTTGAAAATAGTTGTAATTATATGCACTAAAATTTTGTATTTATTTTTGTATAATAAGTTAGTTTAACTTATATAGTATACTACTGTTAATATTACCCAATAAAATATAAGAAAATCATCATTTTGTATATTATTATTATTAAAATATATTAATCTTTCGACTGAATTAATATGTGTAACATTTTCTGACAAAATATTACTAATAAGTTGTCTATTATTCAAATCAAATAAATTCATTGAATTTCTATTGAGAATCCAATAGTATGAACCACTTGTCATAAATAGTGATCCATTTTTTAGTTTAGTTATTGAATCAATTTTGATGTCATTAATACATAAATTGTTTGTTTCATGAAATTCAATAGCATTTAAATTGATAATTATTAATATAACTAAATTTATAAACATTTTTCAAGCATATACAGTATAACTTATTAACATAATTTCAATTTGTGATATCTCATAACTTTTAAAAAAATATTAATTAATGATTATATTAAACAAATTATATTAATTCACATACAATTCTAACAATAATTGAAAACAATTTTTAAATAAAAATATTTCTCTCGATAGACAACAATATTTTGAATTCATAAATTTAATTCAATTCAAAAGTTATTTGAATATTTATTGACTTTACTTTAACTAAAGAAAAATAAAGTACAGTACTATACAGTATATTATATTTATAACAATTTTAAGGCTTAAATGTATAATATAACTATAGACAGACAGTAAATAATAAGATTGTAATAAACAATTTATTTTCTATTATTAATATTCAAGGCTGTTGTATAGTATAGCTGCCACTTGTTGTTCACGCGATTAATATTTAATACAATTTTAAAGTTAAATATACAAATATCGCGTTAATTACAATAGATTTTATTAAATATAAATATATTATTATGAAATAATATTTTACATTGCAAATTAATATATATATACCTGTATATACTGTAATTAAAATTACATTAAAGGGTTGTATAATTGTTTTATACAATCAATAAAAAAAATAAAATTATCTAAATTGTTGTGAAGTACGTGTCGGCGCCAAAGATATTCGGCTAAATGTAGATAAAGGTTATCTTGTGGTATACCCCCTCTTAAAAGATTGCGTTTCATAGCTCTCCATTGAGATTCAATGGTCTGTGTGTTTGCACCGGTATGTGAATTGACAAACTCTTTCGAATGATTCACAGTAAAATGGACAAAACCTAAAAATTAAAAAATTAATTAACTTAATAATATGTTTTATCTATCATTTATACCATTGTCTGTTAGTCTATAATATCCAGCCCAACAGTCAGACACAATAGTTGTCCCAATTTTTACATGCTTACGTATCAAAGGTAAAAGAGTGTCGGCATCTCTTTTATTTAGGGGACATATTTCTAAACGAAATCTACCTCCACGTCGACAATTAGCTCCTATTTGAATCTCAACTAAACCTAAAATCCACGTCCCATCAACTAGTCGACCTCTATTGTACTTTCTTTTACCAACTTTTGTTTCGTCAATTTCTACGACAACTCCTGAATTAAAAGTTATCAAAATATTATCATTATAATTAGGTTTAGGTTGCGGTCGGAACTCCAGGTTAGGTAACAGAGCAAACACTAATACACTATCAGTTTGGTATTACCATTATAATTAGGTTTAGGTTGCGGTCGGAACTCCAGGTTAGGTAACAGAGCAAACACTAATACACTATGAGTTTGGTATTACCATTATAATTAGGTTTAGGTTGCGGTCGGAACTCCAGGTTAGGTAACAGAGCAAACACTAATACACTATCAGTTTGGTATTTCCATTATAATTAGGTTTAGGTTGCGGTCGGAACTCCAGGTTAGGTAACAGAGCAAACACTAATACACTATCAGTTTGGTATTACCATTATAATTAGGTTTAGGTTGCGGTCGGAACTCCAGGTTAGGTAACAGAGCAAACACTAATACACTATGAGTTTGGTATTACCATTATAATTAGGTTTAGGTTGCGGTCGGAACTCCAGGTTAGGTAACAGAGCAAACACTAATACACTATCAGTTTGGTATTTCCATTATAATTAGGTTTAGGTTGCGGTCGGAACTCCAGGTTAGGTAACAGAGCAAACACTAATACACTATGAGTTTGGTATTACCATTATAATTAGGTTTAGGTTGCGGTCGGAACTCCAGGTTAGGTAACAGAGCAAACACTAATACACTATCAGTTTGGTATTACCATTATAATTAGGTTTAGGTTGCGGTCGGAACTCCAGGTTAGGTAACAGAGCAAACACTAATACACTATCAGTTTGGTATTACCATTATAATTAGGTTTAGGTAACGTGCATAATTAAATATGTATCATATACTACCTTCTCCTCCTAAGAGATCAACTGATTGATATTTTTCGACCCAATCAAATACCACTTCTCGACAAAAGTTAAGCCAATCACTTATAGTGTTATGAGATGTTGTTTTAGTTAAATCACTTGTTTCTCGTTTAATGTCCTCATATTTTGTTGTGCCGACCGAAAACAGGTACGTCAAGATTATTATGTTTTCAATGCTAAACTTTGATCCAGAAAACCACGTATTATTCAAAGCACTTAGTCTATAATCATGAGGTTGTCCATGCTTTTGGTGGCACCGGTACGATAATTGTTTGACAATTATCTTCTACGAAAATAATTTTTTAATGTATTTTTTTGCAAATTAATTATTTACCATTTCGTTGTCACAAATGGGACACTTTTTAGTTGCTAATAATAAACCCATTGTTATACACCAGTTAATCATTGTCTCCTGTGAGACAAGTATTAGTCTAAATAATGTCTTTAGATTAATCATTTTGTTCACTAAATTTAAGTCATAGCTTTCAAAAGAAACATAACTTTCAAGAAAAACTTAACAAAGAAAATATTCTTTAATTTACAATAAAATTAATAGTAATTCACGAGACATTCATATATTTATCTTTAAAATTGTATTAAATATTAATCGCGTGAACAACAAGTGGCAGCTATACTATACAATACCCATATTCAATAAAATATAATCAAATTCATAATTTATAAAATCATTTATATAATAAAAATAGGTTTAGTATTAAACATTGAAATAAAATAGTAAACTGTATTCTAAACCTCATATCACTAAACCTATGAAAGATATAGAATTCATTCATTGATTCATTGATTCATTGATTCATTTATTTTCTATTTTACATTCAATTTGAATTGATGTCCAGTTTTACTGATTCATCAATTGATTGTTAGAGACATTAGTTTTGTTTGATTGTCAAAACTAATGGCAAACAATCGTTTCATTAAGTTATCGATAAAAACATTGAAACCAGAAGTGCATGACTTCTGGTTTCAAATGTCATTAAAGGTTAAGACAATTAAAGATTTGAAATCAGAAATCAGCGCTCATTTGGCTAAATATTATAGACTTGTTATCGCTAGCTATCAATTGGATCTCTTCACAAATGGTGGTCAACTAAATGATTATTTATCGTCTGAGATCTTCACAACTCATAAAGACATTGAAATCAGACGCAAACTAAGCGTCGGTTTAACAAAGACTGAAGAAATTAAAATAATACAATTGGACGACGAAGTGGACACTAATTCAAGTCATCAACTGATCGTTAAACAAGAAATATCTACTGAAGTGATTGTAAAAAATCCAATCAATTTAAGTCAGATATTTACCACAAGTAATGAAATGATTGAATCAGATGATAGCAATGATGTATTCGGAGTCAGTCAACAAAATAAAGTTTTAGATGACAGCAAACCATTGATGACTAATAATTATATCGTCAGATCACAAGAATTGGTAAACAATTATTTGGATGACATATCAGATAATGAGTTAGAAATCAATAATTTGAATGACAATCGACTTGTGGTGGAAAATGTCGACAACTCTAAGGTCAGTGAAGACAATAACTCATTTTATCACAAGAATAATGAAATCATTCAATTGGATAACGAAATGGACACTAATGTCAGTCAAGAAGTGTTTACTAACGACAATACAAACAGAAGTGATAATAATAATCAACAAAACAATAGTGAAGTTAATCTCAATAATGAACTTACGGATGACAATCAAACTGTTTCATCGATGACTTCTTATATGAACAGATCAGATGAGTTAGAAAACAATGATTTGAATGACAATCGAGTTGTTATTGAAAATCTCGACAACTCTATGGTTAGCAGTAATGGTAACTCAGATTATCTCAAGAATAATGGAGAAACAATTCGTTTGGAGGAACAGACATATAATTCAGATATTTGCGGAACAATTGGTGATAAAGAAGTCGTGATAAATATTGACGACAGTTCTGAAGATAGTGATTATGAAAATAGTGGTCAATCGTCTAATAAGTATAATGAAAAAGAAGATAATGGATCCAATGATATAGAGTTTATTGGTATCTATTGTCCAATAAAAATGCAATATCTTAACCCTAGTGACCAATTTATTGTCCAACAATATTATCGGAGAAAGAAATCCTATAAATGTCAAGTATGTGACCAAACATTTGGTCGCAATTGTCAATTACAAAGACATATCAACTTTGTTCACAAACAACTTCAATGTCCTTATTATGGATGTAATGCCAGATTCAGTACAAAATATTGGCTAACAAGACATCAAAAATTAGTTCATAAAAACAACAAACTTATAAAAAGACAACTTTTGATTTGCGGTCAGAAATGTTGTGGCAAAAAATTTTATCAAATAAATACTTATGCATTGCATCAGCAATTGGTCCACAAAGACATTGGATTCTCATGCGGTTTGATTGACTGTAAGAAAGTGTTTGCAATTAAAAGTCATTTGGTTTTACATTTAAAGTACAAACACAAACACAATACTAATATTATTAATTAGTAAATGATATTAAAGTTTTGTATAACAAATATTAAATTAATCTTTTAATATATTTGTCATAATTTAGACAATTTATATATTAATATAATAATAATAATAAAATTATATACCATATTCTTAATACAATATAATTAATTAAAATTATAATATTCTTCTATTTCTTTATAATTTACGGCATACTATTTTTTGTACTTTAAATATCTATTATTGTTATTGAAATAGATAGATAAGCAATTTATATCAATATTATACAATATTTTTGACCTAATATTTTATAAGTTATACATTGTTTAATTCAATTAAATATTAAAAATTTATTGAAGATAATTTATAGCTGTATGTTATTTTTTATAATAAGTAATATTTATTATAAAAACTATAAACTCCTATAATAATTTAATTGATTATTTTAATTGTTTAATTATATACGCTGTTTAATCTATACTACTATATAATTTGGAAATGTTTGTGCCAATTTGTGTCAAATAAATAATTTGAAATATTTTTAAAAAGTTTTATATTATCTATATTGAGATAATTAATATGATTGTATGTATCAAATCAATCGCGAGATAATTTTATTTATTCCCGTTAATAACATTCAATAATATATATAATATATTAATATATTGTTTAATTTTACTATAAGTACTATCAGTAAAAATCTTTTTTTTTTAATTGCAATAATATTATTATATTACATGTAAATAAAAAATAATTAATTTAAAACTCCAATTTGACATTTATATAATAAGTTACTTAATTGACCTAACATATATTTTTATTATTATTATTATTATCTGTAATTTAATCAAGCTAGGTTTAACAATATTGTTTATGTAGATTTTTGCAAACATTATAAAATTATTATTTAATAGTGACTAAATCAAATATAATTTTCAAAAATATATCTATTTTATAACTTTATTATTGATCGTATTGATGTTAATTTATAAATAAATATTTTCAAAAATATTGTAAACCTTTATAATATTTTTATTTAAATTAATTAATTATTTAAAAAATTGTTTTGTAAATAAAAATCTCAACATATATATATAAAACATTTTATTACTTATAAATTCATTATAATTAATATTATCAAAAATGGTATTTATTTATTAACCACTCTAATAATAACAATAATAATAATAATATATTTATTTATAAGCCAATGAAGTAATGATACAAATAAATAAATTATAAAACTTATATATTGAATATAAAAGTAATAAAACTGATGGCCATAAAAGCCATAAGAGATCAAACCTATTATAATAAAACGTGAACTAACAGTACCTGTACTTAAATTTTATATACTATTTAGACAACAAATATATATTAAAATAAATGTTTATGCCTTAGACTTGTGTACGATATGTGTATGTATGTGTGTGTCGACTAAATTCACAGAATATTCTGTAATAAAATAATAAACAGTTGTTTTTGTTGTTTGTGTTGTTGTTTACCAGACCATGGATTGCTGTCGAAGTGATGAGAGTTCGCTCGAAAGAAAGATTAACAAAAGGATTCAAATTGAGATCAAAAAAGACAAACGAAACTCCAGACGACAGATAAAGTTGTTATTGTTGGGAACGGGAGAGTCGGGTAAAAGTACTTTCATTAAACAAATGCGAATTATTCAGGAAAAAGACTTTTCATCGGCCGAAAAACAACGATATATTTGTGTTATTCATTCAAACATATTGATGGCTATGGAATCGATTGTTAAGGCAATGGTTGTATTGAAAATTAGCTACCAGTCCCCGGAATGTCACAATTATAGTCAACTGTTTCAGAATTTGGACACCAATTCACTACATCATAATAAACATCATCATCTGAACAATGATTTAGTGGAAGCAATCAAATATTTGTGGTCCGATTCAGGTGTCCAGGAATGCTATAGACGACGAAACGAGTATCAGTTGTCCGATTCGGCCAAATATTACATCGCAAACGTCGATCGTATTGCTTCAGACAGCTATCTTCCGACACAACAGGACATACTCAGAGCCCGGGCGCCGACTAACGGTATCAATGAGTATACGTTTGCCATGGAATCGATAATCTTCCGGTTGGTCGATGTCGGCGGACAGCGATCCGAACGACGCAAATGGATCCACTGTTTTGAAAATGTGACGTCAATTATCTTTATCTGTGCGTTGAGTGAATTTGATCAGGTCTTGAATGAATGCAAAAACGAGAACCGACTCCAAGAAAGTATGGCACTGTTTAAGACAATTGTCACCTGCGAATGGTTCCACAATTCATCGGTTATTATATTCTTCAACAAACATGATTTGTTTGAGGAGAAGATGCTGTCGGGTGTCTCACATCTTAACCATTACTTTCAGAATTATGACGGTCCGGATGGCGATGTCATCAGTGGTCGACAATTCATTACGAATATGTTCTTTGATTTACTCACTGACTATAGTCTGAAACGGATTATCTATTCGTACTTTACGTGTGCCACCAATACTGATAATATTAGGTTTGTGTTCAAAGCAGTCAAAGATACCATCTTTGAGTTGTTGTTGCGGAAAGAAATTCAAATTTTCTAAAAAAATTTATCAAAAAAAACATTTGAATTCAAATTTTATTTTTAGATTTATATATACTGTATATATAAAAATTACAAGTTTAATAAAAAAAATAACCTAGCTAATGTCTCTCTCTCTCTCTCTTTCTCTATAAATTAGACCCAAATAATAGTTTGATTAAAATTAATTATTTAGTAAAAAAATATTTTTGAAAATAAAAAATCTCAACTTTAATCTCACATTTTATATAAATATAATTTATTTATTTGTTATACAAATTTATTTATTAATTATGTATATAAAGAACTTATCATTGAAATTATTATTATTGATGTGAATGTTTTTATAAGTGTTTTTTATCTATATTATCGTCAAATTATTAGTTTTTTTGTTTACATTTAGTTATCGTTAAATATACAAAACTTATATAAAACTTGTGTTACAAATAATTATATGAGTTATTAAAAATATATATATATTTATATTTATATTCAATCAAATTGTATTGATTAGTATTAAATTACTGTTATATTTATAAAATATTTTTTAAATAATAAAGTATGACCTAGATAATTATTGCATTACTGAATACAAATTATTTATAAACATTAAATAAACTTATGCTAAAACTTAATTAATTTATTATATTATAGTATGAAGTTTTAAAATTAATTTTTTATTTTTTTATTTAATATATTAATGATAACATTCCTCACACATAACACATATGAGATATCATAGCGACATATAAATTCAATAGTAATATAATAAATATAATAAATTATTATTAAAATTATTTCATAAGGTTCGTGTAATATTTTATTATTATTTTTATGATGAATTTAGCCAATATGTAATGTAATTTATCATAAACAAAAAATAATATTTATACTTAAGTATAATATACTTAAATAATAATACTGTTTATTTTTTTATCACACAATTTTTTTTGCTTTATTATTAATTGGTTTCCGGTAAATAACAAATCGCTTTATTATTATTACTATTATTTAATAGTCTCCGATTAGTTTTCAATTTACATATAATTTATTTGATTGTGGAGTCAAAAAAATTTTTTTTTTTTGATAAATCCGTTTAAAAATGTGAATGATATAAATAAAATTAATTCACTATAAATAATGATTAATTGTATACACTATTTATGATAATATACAGTGATTATAACTTTAATATATAATATATTCTCATATAAAATAACTTATTAAAAAATATCTCTATTTTTTATTATTATTATTATTTTTGTATCATTTCTTTTAATGAGTTTATTTATTTTATATCATAATATCATATGAAAAGTTTTGTTGATTTGATAAGCAATTTATGGCAAACTTTTTTTTCATAGATCACAAAAAGAGTTGCTATTTTTTGTAATTACTGTACATATAAAAAAATGAAGTTTTTTATTAATAATAATAATAATACAAATATAATTTATATTAAAGTTATTCAATTGATTTTAATAATATGTTTTTGTGATTATATAATTTGTTTCAACATTGATACGGATTATCCATTAATTTTTAAGCCAACGTATAGTCAAAATGCAGACAATTATTTTGGTGTATCCGTTGAGATGCAAACCATTCACAATGAGATTCAGTGAGTAATTAAAAAAAAATGTGTCAAATATTTTACACATTTATTTAACTGATATTTTTTATTAGTTATGTTTAATTTAACTGCCATTTAATTGTTTAGTTATAAATAAAAGTTAATAATTTTATTTATTATAACAAACAAACATAATATATTTTTAGATCTAATTATATTGTTATTTGTATTTTAAAAAATATTTTAAATATTAAATTTTGTATAAATTAATAATTATAGTATATTTTTGTTATAAATATTATTTCTAAATGATACATTAAAATTACAAAAATAAAAACTTTTATTGTATAACATAAACATTTTATAACACTCTTATATCTATTTATAACTTTGATATTATAATATATTATATATTATATGATATTATAATTTATTAATAATTGTGTTAACTTAAATTATACAATAATATATTGATTTCTATTAAATGTTATTATTCAATATACAATATTACAAACATATTTAAAATGATATCATTAGAAACAATTTTTTATTAAAAATATTAATATCAAATTGATAATTATTTAAATAATTGATTTTTAAAAATAAATTAAATGTGGTAAATAGTTTCATAATTGGTGCCCCAAAAACAACATCAATCCTATATAACACATCAAAAACGGGAACTGTATATAGATGTCAATTAAATCATAATTTAAATACAATGTGTCATGAAATTGATATGAATTTTCGTAAGTAATGTAAATATATCGCATAAATCGTATATTTAAAAAATATCGACATCTCTCTCTCTTTCTCTCTCTCTCTCTCTTTCTCTCTCTCTCTCTCTCTTTCTCTCTCTCTTTCTCTCTCTCTTTCTCTCTCTCTTTCTCTCAATATATTAATTTTTAGGTACAATGAATGTAATGGCCCGGCCAGACATGTACTTGGGCGGTACCATAGTGTCCCGTCCGAACAGTGAACAGGTAGCCGTTTGTGGCCACAAATGGTCGCAAGATTTGTACCCGAATCGACCCGATCATCAAATATATCCGTCGGGTAGTTGTTTTGTTGTCGACTTGGGTGATGTCCATCGAAATCCTGTTCCTATATTACCGATGACAAGTCTGAATAGATTTTTTTTAATAAATAAATCTAATTTTAAATTATAATAATTATATTTATAAATTGATATATATTTTTTTAATGATAGCATAGACCAACAAATACGCTTTTCTACTTATTATTATTCACATGCAATGAGCGGCTTTTCGGCCACTTTTACACAGGTATTGACCAAAAAATACCGGTTACATAAAATACTAATATAAAATACATAGAGTGGCGACCATTTATTGTTGGGCGCACCGGGATTTTACCAATGGAGAGGAACAGTACTTGAAGTACAAAATTTGAAAACCGCTGGTATATTGCGTGAAAAGTTTGTCATACATCAGACATCCAAGTTTGCTACGGGTATTGCACTTTTGGATAATAAAATTTTGTAGTAATTATTTAAATTTGCAAAAAAAATTGTCTTAAAAATTATATATCAATACATATATATATATATATATATATATATATATATATATACTGTAGAGTCGTATACCGGATATGCTATAACTTCGGGATATTTTTTGGCCGGAATTCATAATTCAATAGTAGTTAGCGCTCCGAGAGATATGAATTATAAAGGACGGGTTAGTATAGATATATAGTATATATATAATTTTTTTTTAATTCAAACATAATTTCTAAAACAATTAATTTATTTTAATATCTATAGGTTTATATCTATAACTTAGGAAACAGAGGAGTCCATAGCGAAGAGTCTACACATATGTTTGGCTATTTAGGTGGCCTTCAAATGGGCGAGTATTTCGGCGCCTCATTGTTGGCCACAAATATCAATGCCGACGACTACAGCGATCTGATAGTTGGCGCACCGTTTTATTCAATTAAGACTTCGGGCGATTGTGGCCGTGTGTTTGTCTACCTGAGCAATGGAAATGTAAGGTTTTTTTTATTTAAAATTAATTAAATAAATAAAATTATAATTATAGCAAACTATTAATGGCACTGTAGTTGTTGTTGCTATTAAATATTATTTTTAATTAATTAATTAAATTTTATATTTACTGGTAAATTATTAATCATTTAGAAATTACATATAAATATCTACTATAGTTTCACATAAGTATTGACAAAACAATTTTTTTCATTGACATTGGATTTTATGTTTGATATTTTACTGTATAATAGTTATATTTTTTAACAGATTTTTCTATATAATAGTTTATAAATGTCATAATTATCTGTCATAACATTTCCACTTAAATTTTTTCTAATAATATATAAATAAATAATAACTATTAGAAAATTATTCAATAATATTATATTTCATTTGAAAAATGCAAATATTTTTTTCACTTACTTTCCACTTGTGATTCATTAAAATAAAATTTTTACCACTTTATTATAAATTAGTTTAAATGCAATAATACTGTATATATCAAAAAGTAAAATCTTCAATGCTAAACTATTAATAATAATAATATATTATTATTATTAATATTTATACATAATAATTATATAATGCAATTTCCTTAAGCATTATTATTATTATGTAATTATTATAATTTAATAATATATTCAAAGTAAACAAACAGATTATAGGGGTTTTTCTTCTAATATAATTATTTTTTAATAAAATGCAAATGTTTTTAAAAAGGGATTCAATAAACCGCAAATAATTATGGGATCCGAGACAATAGGCTCAAGATTTGGATCATCTATATCTGATTTGGGAGATATTAATTTTGATGGCTATAATGGTTAGCAAATTAATTAATAGTTTGAATCAAAAATTTTTATTTTTTGTTTTTTAAATTTATATTATATTGAAATTAATTTACATTATTATTATTATTAACAACAACAACATACAAAAAAAACAAAATAGATATAGCTATAGGGGCTCCCTATGAAAATGAAAGGGGAACAGTTTATATATATTTAGGCTCCAAATTTGGACTAATTGGATCATTTAGTCAAGTAATTAATTAATTAATTATTTTATTCACATATATTTTTTTGATGTGTTCAATATTTTTATTTATTATGAATAATTTTCTGAGTTTATATAACTTTTTTTAAAAAAAAATTCATTTAAAAAACCAAACAAACAAACAGCGAATTTCAGCTAAAGATCATTTAAGTCATCTGAATCTAAGAGGTTTCGGTATCAGTATTGCTGGCAAACGTGATGTCGATAAAAACTTTTACAATGATTTATTAGTCGGCGCTTATCTAACAAATAATGCCGTTTTGTTCAGGTATTGTGTGTTTGTGTGTCTGAAAAAATTATTTAAAAAATTATTTTTAAATCATTTAAAAAAATATTTGCATACAAAAAATAAATGACAGAACAAAGCCAATTGTTAATATAATATCGGAAATAAAACTAAATAAAAGTTTTATAAACGCAAAGGAAACTCAATGCCAATACATTGACTATACAATGAAAACCCAGAAACGGGCCGCTTGTGTGGGCGTCCGATATTGTATCCGATACGGTGGCCAACACGTACCCGCTTCGCTCAATCTGAACATTACGTTTCAGTTGGACAGTAGACGACCGGAAAATCCCAGATGTTTTATGGTCTACAAGAATCGGATACAATCGGCCATTACTAGAGTTGTGACAATTACCAGAAACTCCACACAGAGTTGTTTCGATGAAATTGTCGTCTATCTTAAGGTTTGGTATTGTTATCAGTCATATACTACTATCACATTATTACGGGTTTATAATAACTCAATTATCTGTTACTTCAAACTATACTTCCCTTTTTAGGACAGGACATTAATCGATGATATATTTACACCGATTGAGTTATCCCTAAACTATACTCTTATTCATCTACAACAATCCAAAGATACGTTTTGTCCTAAATGTCCGATAATTATGAACAACCAATTAGTTAAAAATCAGGTATCAATCAAAACACAACAAAAATTTATATTCAATAATAATAATAATAATTTTTAGCTACACTTTCAAACTGGCTGTCGAATTGATGAGAAATGTGTATCCAATTTAAAAATATCGACTAAAACTCAACTCAACGGACTGGCAGCTAAACCGACCAGAGATGCCATCATTCAAGAGGGTTATCACAAAAGTCTGACTTTGCTGACAGTCGTACAAAACACTGGCGAACCGTCCTATTTGACAAAAGTATTAATCCATACGAAACCGAAATTAAATTTACTTAAACAGGACAGTAGGTGTCGGCTACCGAAAACCAGTAATAATAATGAAACCAAACATTTCATTGAATGCGATGTCGGAAATCCATTGGAAACCCAAAGTAGACAACAGATTGCCATACATTTTGATATATCGGTATTGGATTTAAAATTAGATCGAATTGTTTTCGACATTGAAGTCAAATCGGCCAGCAATTTGACTATTGATAGTCGACTGACCGAAACTGTGGTAATAAATGTCGTACGAAACGCCACGATCCGTATGTTTGGGTCGGTTTGCTGTCATTTTTTTAAAATAAATATTATTTATAAGTTTTTTTTAAATGTGATTATTCTTATTATTAGTAATCCATTAGAGTCTGAAATGTTATACGAAATCAAAAGCAAAAGACAGAGCAATTTGATACGATTTTCGGGATTTTTTCAAATAACTAAACAAAATTTCAGTTCAATTGAAAATGTTTTTATTAGACTAAGTTTTCCGAGTCTTTTCAATAGACAATCGCTAATCTATAGACCATATGTTGAGGTTGGAAATAATATTTATTAATTTTTTAGATAAAAAAATAGATAATTTATAGTATAATTTTGTTTAATATTCTAACTTTAAAAAAAACAAAACTTTATATCCATTTAATAGCTAAGCAGTGGAGTATCGGTTAACTGTAACCGAACCATAGCTACCCTTCCAGTTATTCCCGATGAACATAATCGACATAAAAGAGATATTGATGGACAATATCTGGCAAATGAAAACACTTTAAATTTGGTAATAATAATAATAATAATAATAATTCACTTAAAAAGCAATTAATTAATTAATAACAATTAACAACTTTTTTCGTCTATAAAGGTTTGCAATCAATATATAGATTGTCTGGAAATGGAGTGTTTTGCCGGTCCTTTCACTGGCGATAAGCTATCGATGGCTCAATTTATTATACATTCAGCTCTTGATATCGAAACAATTGAATCAATATTTGATACAAAATACGATAAAATTAATTTTGTTGTCAAATCAAGTGCCAGTATTTTAGATTCAAAAATCGATGTCCAAAAAGATGGCGACCAAGAGGTGTCTACTAGTTTTGTGTTCAAACAGATTCACTTAAAGCCAGAGCCCATCAAAAATTGGATCATTTTCTTGAGTATTGGTACCGGAATTCTCATATTAATTCTAATAACATTAATATTACTTAAGGTATTATTAATTAATTGGGAAATAATTGATATTAATTAAACAAAAACTAATTAATTTAATTTAATTTTTTTAATAATTACAGTTTGGATTCTTTAAGCGAACAAAACATATGGATAAAGAGGACAATGAAGATATCAATGTCATCGAAACAGAGATCAATCATAAGATCAACTGTGAAACTGATGATACAATTGAAAGGACTTCACTTATTGAATGTAATGAAGATTTGGCTGTCGATGTCAATGGTATACATAAGGATAATCATCAATCAAACCATTAGATTTTGTTTATATAATTATATATAAATAATTATTTAAAATAAATTCATAGTTAATATAAAAATTATTATTGTTTTTTTTTATTTCATTTAAGTATTTAAATATTTTAGTTAAAAAATATAATTACACTTAAATTTTAAATCTCGTTTTTTATAATAAAAAAAGGGTAACAGTTTTTCACAAATAAAAAATTGATAATATTATTAGTATTAGAAAAAAGTTTTTAAACAATTTTATGGTCCGTGTGTATTGTGTATCTATAAAAAAAATTGATTGATTTTATAAAAAAAAAGTTTATCAACAATTGATTTGTCATTATTAGGGCTGGAATTGTGTTATTGTTGTTGTTGTTTGTATAAAAATCAGGATTTGGTACACAATTAAAATTTTTAAAAAAATTATTAATGACTAGTAAAATGCAATTCGCATATATATTGAATGTATAGAAATAAAATTGCTATCAATTTGAGATTTAACACATAATAATAGTAATAATAATAATAATAAGGATCTAAATCAAAGTGTAGAAAAAACTAAATATATAAATCAATAGAAAATAAATAAAAAATTTACTAATAAATTGATATATTAACAAAAGTCAATTAGGGTTAATGTCACAATAATACAGTATAATAATAATAATAACACATTTAAATCATTAGTCATTTGATTTTTTAAATCTAAATTATAAATAATTCGATAATTATTATTTAATTAAATAGGTATAGAAAAAAATATTAGAAAATGCATTATTGTGTTAAAAATAGAGATTCAGTTATATATATATATTTCTAACCATTGATTAGTTATCATTTTATAATTTTAAAAAATTAGTATTAAAACTATAAGTTAAGCACAAAAAACTAGCTAAAAATCTTTATGAGTTATTATCGTGTGTTATAACTGTACAATTATTAGCTTAATAATAATAATAGTAATAATAATGATTAAAAAATATAAAGCTGAAAATTTTGGAGAGCACATCATATACAGTACTTATACAAAATACAGTAATATATATCACTTAACACTTTTACATATGTATAGAAGCGGCGGTATAACGGGCCTCACTACTAGCCCAACGCCACTGTGACGGTCGATAACGGATCAACATTTGACCCGACGATGATTGAGGATTTTTATAGGCATAGAAAACCCATAGTGAAATACCAGAGAAAAATGCCAATATTACGAGTACAGATACTAGACCGGCACTGGAACTGCTCGATGATGATGGTGCGGGCGATGTATCAGATAGATAATCAGTTTTCGAGTTGAGTGAACCATCATGCATATCGATTTTATTATTGTCGTCTGGGAGGCATACAAAAAAAAGAGGATACATACAAACCACACAATCAGTTATAACCAGTTATACCACACATCTATGTAATTATACTGCATATAAATATGTAAATAAATACCTGAAGATATGATTGTTTGTCTACTAAACGGGTGTGTCGTCATATTTGATAGTAGACTTGTGGCTGTAGTATTGGGAGCACAGGAAACTGTTCCCTCTTTAATAGCTGACTCACAGTTTTTGACAATCCATTCCTGTCGGTGACGGTCGTAACCATCGGAGCAGCGGTTAATTGAGTCACACCAACCGCAGTGAAAACCGATTGCTGCCGACACACAATCGCCGCATGTTTGCAACGATGCACAGGCTATTTGGTTTGGTTGATAAAAAACATGTAATCATTTTAATTATAATTACATATATATATTGTATATATATATATATATACAATCGGGTAATGCCGAAGTAATGCGGGTACTTACTCGGTAATGCCTTAAAATATATGGCAGTGTTATTGCTTATGGCGTAGTCTTTGAGATCTACTCTGTGATATTCATAGATAGTTTTGCGACGGATAACTGAAAAATAAAAACAAATTGAATTAATAATCAGTCAATTGACAAAACAATCAATCAATTGCATACAAAATATAGTCCTATCGATGATATAAGCGTCTGAAATGCCAACTTTTACGGGATGTTTTGAATCGGACAGATCTTTGATGACTACAGGCACTGATTTGTAGACGAAAGCGATGTCACCGTTTTTGAATAAAATTATTTGAAACGAAAACAGTCCGTCGGGATTGCGATCGTGAAGCATAACGTCTTCCCATTGGACGACAAAAGCTGTTTCATTGTAGGCGTACTGTATAGTTGACGAATTGCTTAGACTGGTATCGAAGTTGGCCATAATTGCCGCAATATATTGGGTGGCTGCCAGCCAACTGTGCACATGATCGCCCAGATAGAGAAAGCCGCCAGTGGCTATGGTAACATTGGTCAACCGATGGCCGTAGAAGTTAAACTCAAACGGTAGGGTAACAGTAGCGGCCCGTCGATGGGAATTGGATAGCATGTCGTGGACGACGGTCTGGTGTCGGGGAAATGTCGATATGTTGACCCATAAATGCATTGCATTTTGAGATTCCGGATAAAAGGTTGAACTATAATACGTGTGATTCTCGTATTGAGTCTCATTCTGTGTGCAATAATAATAATAATGTTTAAAAAAAAAGTTTCGTTCAATTAAACATTTAGTTTATCTATAAAAAAATCAATGACAAACCCATTTCTGAGTTTCTGGTAATTCTGTCGAAGTGGTAATATTAGTGTTGTTGTCATCGTCGACATCGACATATGTAACGGTAATATTAGGCAATATTACAGTCTCTTTGACAGTTGTCTTATTATTATTAGTATTATTATTAGTAATGGTTTGTTTGGTGGATATGTTTTTCTGTGTTACGTCCAATTTGGCCACAATTGTCGGCTTCTTAGTCGGCGATGTTTTCTTCAATTTGATATCTAAGTCATCGCTATTTCTTCTAACAATTGTATGGTATTTTAGATTTGAGTTCAACTCATTGTCCGAAAACTCCCAAAAATCCAAAACTATTTTATGCAAAAAATAAATAAATAAAATAAATAATTACATTCAACAACAAAAAAAATCATAAATTTAAATAAAATACAATAAATATTAAATTTAAAGAAAAATAAATAAATAAATTACAAAATTAATACTTATTTTTTATTATTAAAAAAATATAAGTTTCCTTGTCAAATTTATATTCAAATTCAATTGTTAATACAATAATATAATATAATCAAATAAATATCATGCAATACATTTAGGAAAAAAGGCCATAAATTAACAAACAAAAAAATATGATAAAATTTTCAATGTATTTAATAAAAAAATAACAATTATTATTATTATTCAATCAACTAAAAGCTTAATTTGCTGTTTTGTGTGTTACTCATAACTTAGATATTAGAGGATAAACGCTTTAATAATAATAATACTGTAATACAGTAATAATTATAATTCAATGATACCCTTGAAATTTTTACAACAAAACTAAATAAAACTTTTTTTAAAAATTACATTACATTATGTATGCCTAACAAACAATTATAAATACATTTAGTATTACTCTTTTTTGTTGTTGTTGTTTGTTTGCCGATAATAATAATAAATATTTGACAGTTAAAGTGTCATTATATTATAGATGATGACGATATACAGTATATAAGTGTGATTAGTTAGAGATAGAGAGAAACAAAATAACCTTATTTTTATGATACAAATTAAATCATCAACAATACTACAGTATATATAATATATTGAGATTAAAAATAATTATATGAAAAACAGGTATAAAATTTCTAATTAATATTAATTATTAAATAAAATTAACTCGTGATGATATATATAAATATAATTTACTTTTCATTTAAGTTTGTAATATATGCAGTATTTATAGTAAAAATATATATAAGATTTAAAAGGAAACTAACTATATATAATTAAATTGCTTAATATAGCAAAAACATGTTTAAAACCGTATTAAGAGTTTTATAATTAAAATCCGTTTTTCAAACAGAGAGAGAAAGAGAGAAAATCATTTCCTATTTAGTAATGCAAACAAACGGCACTAAAAACTTTTAGTCGACGATATGGAGTTTTAGTCAAAAACAAACATTTAGTTTTTACAAATAAATCAGTATTTAAAGGTAAAGATAGGCTTAACTAACAAAATATTATATATAAATATTTTGAAAAGACTTTTTTAAAAGTATAACTTATTTTATTTGACGACAAGGTTTTCCTAAAAACCAATATACACTTTATTTTAGTGTAATTTACTTATATATTAATATAGAAATTGGGTTACAATTTGGATCGTTATGAATGTCAACTAAAAATAATTGCAAGCAAACAGTTTCGTGACTTTCAAATATTTATCTAATATTATACCAAAAAATTATAACATATTATTTTTTTGTAATAATAACTTGTATAGTCATAAAAATAATAACAAATCAATTGGTAGCCCTAACAACTAATTTTGTTTATTCAAACATTGAATCAACTATAAATATAATTTATATAACACACTATGCATGAAATTTCAATTGAATTTATTTGATTTTAATATAATTTTTATAAATAATTTTTTGTTGTTGAAAATAATCATATATTTTAATGTAAAATAAATAAATTAATTTTATTAATAAATAAATGTTTGGCTCAATAGCATCATCATAATTAGCATCGGCAACAATTATAATATATATATATATATATTGTAACCTTAATTAACAATTATATTTAAAAAACATTCATATATTTATTCAGAAAAGTTGGGACAAAAATAACAAACAAAAAAACTTCATTTCAATAGAAATTTTTATAAAATACAAGTTTGTATATAAATATTCAATTATAATATACAAAACAAACATTTAATATTTTAATGAAGTTGTAGCCAAAAGTGATTAAATTACAATATCATTTGATACTTTATAAAAGATTAAATTATAATTGTTATTAATAAATGTTTACATAATATAACATAAAAACACAATAACCTTATTATTATTCATTATTATTAATAATTATATTATTATTATGACAACAATTTCCGATATATGTTCACAAAAAAATTAGTGCCGATAAAATCTCAAATTCAATACACTATTATTATTATTACTATATTTAAACTAATCATTTAACTAATTAGACAGACACACAAAAAATTCAAAAAAAAATTATAATCAGTTAATAATCATATAAACTATTTTTTAAAAATATTTTTCTAGACATTTATACAAAACAGGAAAGACATTATTAAATAAATACTTCGACTATTAAAAAGCAATCATCTGTTTAAACACATATACAGTATATATATAATATATAATACATATAAAAATTTATATCTCTTTTTTTGATAACCCAACTAAAAAAACTAAATTATGACTAATAATAATAACAACAACAAAATGATTATTATATCATACAATATATCTACAAATAGAAAAAATATATACTTTATATCCATTATTATTATTATTACATTATATATCCTAATTCAATGTGAGATAGTTTTCAACAATAAGGGCTTATAATATATATAAATATATATATAATTTTTTTTTGTTAAACCAAAAGGTGAGCCAACAGTCAGTCAATTGAATTGACATTCATTTCCGCACTTTTCTCGCACTAAATATTCACACATTTATTATTAATAGAGAAATATATATATATATATAGAGAGAGAGAGAGAGAGAGAGAGAGAAGATTTTTATGACAAACAACTCGAAAAAAACTATAGGCTTTTGTATTATACAAACCATATCTTTCTTTTTTTTGTTATAATAAGGTTGTCTATGAATATAATAATAATAACTTATTTTTAGCTCTCTTATGATATCAAGAGTTTAGGTCATTATAACATATATTATATACAAATGTATTATAAATTATAATATATGATACTATTATTAATATTATTTGCATAAATAATAATGTCTTTTTTAAAGTACATTTTATAACATATATTTTTTATGGTTAGTGACATTTTACTTATTATTAGAAATAATATTATTATTAATAATACTAATAATAATATTGTAAAATCATGGCATAAAATAACTATAGTTAATAACTAACAATAAAAAAAAGTCACACATAGAAACACAAAATCACATTTTAAATACAAAAAAAACTAATGTTTTAATAATAATAATACAAAATAATTATTAAATAAACGTTTGTATATTTAATTCAATTTTTTGTTTGTTTGATTGATTAAACTTACCATTAGATGTGTTTGTTTGACAAATTAAATAATAATTAATTAATGTTATTATCAATAGATTTGTCGCAGTATTGGCCATCACTTTTAATGTTAGTTAATAATAATAATAATAATCACATTAAATATTAAATATCCAAATAAAGTATTGTTATTATTATTATTATTACTAATAAATATCAAAATACAGGTAAATAAAAACAAAATTATTTTATAAAAATATCACAAATAAAACTAAAAAACTGTTGCAAAATGTGTTGTTATTGTTGTAAAGTGTGGCCAAAAAAAACTACTGTATATTTAATAATAATAATAATATTAATAATATAAATGATATGATATTTTATATTTATTTTATTTTTTTGAAAAAAACTACTAATAATAACACAATACTACTAATAATAATAATGAATTGCAAACTAAAAATGCATTCAAACAGTCAGTCAGTCGACAACAAACTGATTGTACAGTAAGTATAGAGTAGTGTCTGTCTGTATGTACTGTATGTATGTATAACTAAAACACAACAAAACACTAAAAACTTACTCAAAAAAAGAGGTTTACTTTACCTATAATTTTAAGCACAAAACACATACACACTGTATGTATGTATGACTGTCTGTCTGTATATTAATAATAATAATAATAATAATATTTTAATACAACAATAAAATACATAATAATAAACAAAACCAGAGAAAAATAAATTACGTTAAATATGGGGACAAACAATGGGATAATATTATGGCATAGAAATACATATTATATATATATATATATATTAGATATTGCATACAATTTGTGAGTTATAACTAGTTATTTGAAGATGACGTTATTTATTGTTAATAATCATAAAACTTTTTTTTTTTGTATATTGTATTTAATATTTGCCATATATTTTGGTTTTATAGTTAATATTAGCAAAAGCAATACGCCCTCTACAGTATATAAACCCCATTAGGTGGCGCCCCCTTACATTTATTCTAATACTCTAATAATAATTTTTAAATATTAGTTTTTTAAAAAAAAAGTTCTAAATTATTACAATATATTGTACAAGGTAAGTTAATATATTGGGATAATTGATAATTAATTAATTATACAACTATACAAAAAATATGTGCATTTAATTAAATTAGTTTATTATTTATATGACAAATAAATTATACAATATATTATTAAATAATTTTTTTTATCAATTTATATACCTATATATACCATATAATACACAATCAATTTTTGTTTTATTTGTCTGTTTGTTCATTCAAATACAAAATAAATTTTATTTTGCAAATATTTTTTAACCAATTTGTCGATCGTATGGTTTTGTTCTTTGCTGAAGTAGTACTTCCAGTCGCCAATCTGTCCTCTTCTCATAAACTCAGCTTCGTTTCTGTCCCTAAATCCCAAGTCATCCCAATGTTTATAATTGACGGCCGGATTGTATTTCATCTGATCAAAGCTGCAATGATTTGTTAATTGTTTCATATCATCGTCGCTGAGCTTTGGTTTGCCCAAGAATTCGCTGATTCGGTTCACTTGATTTGCGAAATCTTTTTTCAGATCTTCGTAATGAATGACCAGAATCTTGCGATCGTCCGGTTGGCTATTATTCCATTGCAAGACATCTAAATAATGGTTCCAAACGGGTCCGTACGGTAGGGAACCACTAATAAAACGATCGAAAAAGTGATCGAAATCTTCTTTAAAACCAATCATTTTATTCATACGACAGAAATGATAATATGAAACAATCAAATCTTTAGGATTTCTGTTGTTTTTTTTTGTAAAATCAATTAAACGGTAAGTTTTTCGGTAAATTTTACCATAAAAAGCAAGTTGAAGACAAACCTGAAAATAGTTATCATTTTAGGCACAACTATATTATTATTATTATCATTGTCTTCAGTTGTTTCGTTCAATTGTTTACCACTGAACAGTAGTGTTGGCGTCAAATGTGTCTTCAGATATCGGCGTACTTTCATTCGTTCAATCGATTTAATTCCCGGCGACGGAAACTCCAAATACGGGAATCGGTCGGTAATTGTCAATGATTTGGCTGTTTTGAAGTCCAACTCGTTAGCTAAAAGCCAGACAATTTCCTGAAGCCATGTAATACCCGATTTGGGAAAAGCAGTGACCACTATGTCATCGTCGCGAAAGACAAACGACTCGATGTTTAGCCAATCCTTGACAGTCGGTTCGCTGATGACCAGGCCTTGCATTTCATACAACTCTAGATCACCAAACTTTTGACCCTTTAATACATTTGATAATAGTTTTAATTTTTTTAAATTAAAGATAATTTATACCAAAAAAATAAAATTATTTTGTTTGCCATACTTGCAATCGCTTTGTCTTTGCCATCAATTCATGCCATTGTTTCGATCGTTGTCTCTTCAATATCACAGCAGTGGTCAGTGTTATGCCAAACAAGCCGATGGCAAACACACGTTTGAATAAACGGATCCGTTTGATGCCATTGTCAACCTCTTGGTTGACACCACCGCCACTTGTGAGTCGCCGACAACAACTGGTCAGACCATTCATCATCAGATGATGACAACGACCTCTTAGACCGTTACAAATGATTGCATACATTATTATTATTTAAAAGTTTTAATTTATTAATTAATTAGTGATAAAAAAACAATTTGTCGATCAATTCATTGTATTTGCAAACAAATAGACAAAAAAAGTTTTTAATAAAAATATGAAAACAAAACAAAAATCAAAACAATTGACGAAATAATTTGATTGAAAAAAACAGTTTATTTTATTAGTGTTGTTATCATATGTTTAATAAAAGCATTGCATAACAACAACAAACTGTTAAATATTATAATAATTTATTTAATTATGTTTTTTTTAATTTAAAAAACAATATGTTTTCAATCAATAAAAGTTTTGTTTACAATATTAAAAAAATACAAATAAAACAAATGATTGAATCAATCATTGAATTCAAATACAACACAACATTGAAGTTAACGTCAAGTTTAGCGCTGTTTATGAAAACATGTGTTTTGAATGAATTGATAGTTAAGTTAAATGAAAGTCAGATTTGGTTTGAAATTCAAACTACTTTTTGAATGAATGAATGAATGACTTAATTAATTAATTGATCCCAAAGTCTTCGACAACGGAAATCATTGACATTATGAATGACCTCATGCGGTACGGTCTATACGTATCATCGGTTTTAGTGGTCACTGAGATTTTATACCAAACTCGACAATATTGGCGACGACGACGACAACAACAACAACCGAAAGACCAGAAGAAGTCATCACCGGTTGTATCTATGGGTCTATTCTTTCCCGATTACAGTATGTGCTGTCCGTTTGTCTTCAGAGAAGATTATCACACAAGAGCTATATCTTTTAGTCCGCCGGAACAGTTGTGTTCCCGTCCGGAGTCGTGTCAGTTCACACACTTTTCGTCGGATCCGAAAAAACCTTCGCCTTTGAAGCGACTGATAAAAGTGTTGACATCGGCCAACAAATCGCTGTCAGTTTGCCAGTGGGTGTTCTCCATACAAGTGTTGGCCAACGTTTGTCTGGAACTACATCGCAAAGGTATTGTCGTACGTATTGTGATCGACAGCCGCGAAGACGAGACCGATAAGAGTCAAATCGATTATATGAAGACAAGAGGTATTGCCATCAGATACGGACCACGACTGATCAATTCGGCAATGTTTCACCACAAGTTTGCCATCGTTGACGACACTATACTGATGACCGGATCCATGAACTGGACGGTAAGTGCCGTACGAAAGAGCTACGAAAATGTTTGCGTCACATCCAAGCCGTCGCTGGTCGGGCCATATGTACGCCGATTTGAAGACTATTGGACAACATTTTCGGCAGAGCCGACAAACGTCAAGCGAAGCGATTTGTTGGCCAAACTAAACAGTAAATAGTGGACCAATTGATCCGAAACATGTCATCCAATGATATATATAGCCATTAAAGTCATTCATCGAAACAATAGTACTGTAAAAATAAATGAATTATATTTTCTAATAATAACCTTAAGTTTTTTTTATATACGGTAATTAAGTTTTTTTTATTTAATTATAAATATTTAATTAACTGTAATACTCATGAAAAATTTGTGATAGTTTTTAAAAACAAATAATTAAATAAATTGATACCCAAATGACATTATAAATAATTTTTATTCCAAGTTTTTTTTAATAATTTTTTTGAAAAAAAGATTACAGAGATTGAAAGCTGCGATAACTATAGTACCTAAAAATGCAATAATTATTAGTTATTATTATTAATTATTAGTTAAAAATTGAAAGATAATAATTATTTATATATTTATATACGAGTTCTGTACAGCAGTTGTTTTTTGTGGATATACACCTTAACAGCAAAAAAAAATTATGTAACCATTAAATTACTAATTAATTAATTTTTATAAATTGTTTTGTTTTTCGATGTCATCAAATATTATATAAATATGTGTGTGTATTATAAAAAATCAATTACATGTCTCAATAACCGATTTAAATACAGGTATTTATAACATTTTTTAATTAAATAATAAAATTATTATATATTTATATAATAATAATAAGTTACGAGTTTTATATTTACGTGTCTCTATATAGTATGTGTGTGTTGTTTGTGTTTATATAATAGACTACAGTTATTATTAATATAATTATTTTATGTCCATTTAATAAAATTGTTTATATTAATTAGGAGAAACAACATTGAAAAAACACATCAACAAATTGGGATATATTTATTATTTGATATTATAATAATAATAATAATATCTACCGTTTTTTTTTTAAATAATCAATTTGTTTTACATTACAAATAACATTCACAGTTTGCATGTAGTTTCATATATAATTAATTGTTTAAATAATTTATATATATATATAATTGTGATTTTTTGTTTGTTTAATTAAAAATTTATACACATATCAATATTGCAATAGAAAATAATGGATATAAAATTCACTTTTTTTAAAAAGTTTAGCCCAAATTAAAAATAATTAGTACAAACTAATATAAAATATATTCTTTATAATAATTTAAATGTTTGGGTTATCTTATTAATCAATAATATTAATAATAATACCACAAATATGTCAACATTTTTTTTGTTTAATTATATATATAACACAATAATTATATATATAAAGTTAAAAAATCAATTGAGTTATACATCAAGTGTGTGTTTTTAGCAACAAATCTATTGTACATTTCATATCCATAGATGCAACGATTGAATGTTTCAATTTTTTTAATAGTTAAATAATTATTGTCTAATTTAATAATATACAGTATATATATATATAATTTATATAAATATCAAGCAATTTTCCATTAGTTTTGGATTCATTTACTTTAATTCATATCATTTTTTTTGTTTTGTTTGTTTAAAAAACACATAAATTTTTTTAAAAACAATTAATATCATCATTTAAATAAATCCAATTTATCCATTCAAATAGTATTATATATATACCACATATAGATATATAAATTATTATTATTTAATTATAAATTATAATAAAGGAGAAGCACAAGTGTCGTGTCCTTTAAAACAAAAAAACTGCAAACATTTGGTCCATTTATATATATATATATAAATAGATTGAATACAAATTATTATTAATAATATTTAGAAGGAAATTAGTTTGTTTTTAAGTTTTTTAAAAATTATGAAAAAAACATTTTTTGTTTGTTTCTTCATTCAAATTATTCCACTAAAAAGATGATTATATTTTTTAAGTTAAAAAAATTAGCAATATTTTCAATAAAGAGAGATATATATAAAGAGTACTCTCAAATTGCGTTATTTATTATTATAATTATTAATCATAAATCTTTTAAGATTAAGATTTAGTCGTTTTTCTCAATCGGATTCAATTTGTTTTCATCGGCATTGAGTGCAGCAGACATTTGTTTGTCATTAATAATCTTATTATTAGTATTCACTGAATCAGTCGAAACTTCTTCACTAATTTGAGACTCTATTTGCGATTCATTTTTATTAGCCGCCGATGACGTAGACGACGACTGGGCAAAGAACGATTGGGTTTGTCGGACAGCCTCCTGTCTCATCTTAGCCTGTTGTGTATTAGACAACGATGCCGAGACAGGCATATGTCCTGTATATGATTGCTGTTGTTGCTGTAGTTGTTGAACAACATGTTGTTGGTGTTGTTGTTGAATATGCTGTTGTTGTTGTTGAACATGTTGTTGGTGTGGATTCTTGACATATGTGTTTGGATTGTTGTTACGATTATTATTGTGGTTCACTTTTGGTCGTTGAATTGGTGTATTGTAATTGTTAGCCAAATTGACGACATTAGACGATAGTATTGCTGCCGAATTAGGTCGAGCAGACAGGGGTACCTGTCCGAGCATTTGTTGGGCATAGTTGGGTAACATGGGTCGACTGGCATACTTAGGATTCGTGCCATACATTTGCTGTTGATGTGGTGGCGGTGGCATATGTTGCAAACTTGAGCCTTGAGTGTAGGCGTGCAGTGTTCTGTTGGCGCTATTTCTGGCGTCCATTGTCGGGTTTACCGAATTTCCTAATTTATGATCGTTTATGATACCGCCAGTAAACATTGATCTCATATTGGCGGCCACCGTATTGGTTGCTTCTACATTCGGGTTTCTACCGATTGACAGTGGAGTTGGCCGATACTGAGGCTGAACGATCGTTTGCGACGGTTGTGAAGACATCAATCCAATGGAAGGTTGAGATTGAAATGCGAAATGCGGCGGTCCTTGAAGTGCATTGTTCACTGAAGAGGATTGTGGATAATAATTGGCGGTCTGATTGTTGGTCTGGTTGTGTTGGGCAGGTGTTGTCCACGAAGCAGTGTTCGATAGAGACGAATTGTTCTGGTGGACAGCAAACTGATTAATCGGTAGTGTCTTAGTCAATGATGACTGATGGGCTGCGGCCATCTGCTTGTATTGATCGTTGGCTGTCGGCTGAGTCATCTGATGGGCCATATATATATTTGTCAGATTTTGTTGGCTTTGCATCAACTGTTGGCTATAATGGCCAGTGTTGTGTTGCGGAGGAAATTGGGCCATAACAGCTTGCAGGCTATCGAGCTGAGGATTAAACGGCTGGTGATAGACATTGTGAGCCCCGACGTGTGTATTGTATAGCATTGTCGGCGGTGTCGATATGGCCGGATTGGCGGCTATATTATGAATTTGAAACGACGGTTGTAGGTTTTGAACGGAACGATTATCGACTAATGGCGGAGAATTAATGGCATTAACCAAAATCTGAGACGATATTATCGACTGTTGTTGGCTTTGATGAGAACTAATATACTGAGAGCTCATTTGGTTTGGTGTCGGCGTGGTATAGGTTATGGGTGAGGCCTTGTTCTTGTTCATTGTGTGCATTGATTGATCCATTGATGTTGAAGAATAGTGTACTTTTGTCAATTCAGAAACTTTTGTAATGTTAATATCACTGACGTGACAGTGATTTGAATTATTGATTAAGTCGTTATCATCGAAATTCTTGTTGAAGACAACCGTTTGGGTATCTTTTGGCGACTCAATGGCTGCCGACGCCGATGTTGTCGACGGATTTTCCCATACTTTACGAGTCGAAGCTATCTTTACGTTGAGATCCGATTCTGTGGGCAATAAGTTAGTCCTTTGCATTCCTACCACTTTCGCCACATTCGTCGAAATCTGTGATTTGTCGTTAACCGATAGATCATCGATTAGTGCAGAATCGGTCTAAAAAATAAACAAACAAACAATTGTAAGCACAATATAATTGAGTGATTAATAAATTAATAATAATTTAATCATATTTTTTAATTGTTATGCCTATCAATCAATTTTGCGCACATTTATCCCCCCATTCGAGTAATATTTTAATAATTAACACGACGGGTCTACTGATGCGCTTTCAATTTTTTAAATATATAATAATTATCTGTAAGTATTTTTTTAACAAACCTTTTTCTGGACAGACATTAACTGTGATGAGGAATGTCCACCAGTTTCGGTGTCAACACTATTAACTAAAGTTGAATTGGAGTACATTTCCTTAAGTAAAAAACAATTTTTTATGTGTTAACTGTTAATGTCTTAACTATTAATATTTCTGTATATAAAAGATAAACATATAATGCAAATTGCAATTATGGGATCAGCTTAGGGACAAGGTTTTCGTAATCACAAAACGAAATCATTGGATTGGCTCCTGATTTTTCATCATTTCATAGGCATATAAAATATACTATATATATATATAGACATCACTCAATAGGATCAATACCTTAGCTGACGGTGACTTTGCCGGCACTATCTTAGCCAAGACTTTGTTTTCCTCTTTATATCTGGTATTCTCGAAGATCACTGTACACATTGGTTTGGCCGCATCCAAATCAGTTACCTTTTTTCAAACAAACAAATAATATATATTAAAAAAAAATCAAATCATTCTTTTAAAATAATAATTAACAACAATTATAATCGCTTACAATATCAGTACACTTATCAGTCACTTGACCGACAGATTTAGCGGTAGTCGTAGTCATCTTGTTATCGTCATTAGATGGCGACGACCGTTGCGATGATGCCGTAGACGGCGGATGATCCGAAACTTCGACACCGCTGTCGTGCTGATCAAAACTACTTGATTTCGACGATGTGCTTAACGCTTGAGCGCTTGTTTGTTTGTTGTTTGCTTGAGAGTTTGATACCTGTGCTGTCGTTTTGGTAACTGTTGTGATGCTTGTATTGCTGGCCGTTGTCTGTGAGGATAGACTCAATGGTTTCATCCATGCATTGGGTACAGAATTTATACGAACAGTTGAGTCCAGTTTATCGGGTAGAGTCTTAGCTATAGCATCGGTGGCTACAGTTTTCGGATCAACAATCGATAGTGACTTGAAATCGTCGGTAATTTTGTTGGCAAATCCATCTGGTAATGAGTTTATGTCATTGTTTGCCTTTTGTTTGGCAAAACGGGGCGCAACGTGATTTGATTTAGGTTTGGGCGACCTTTTATTATTAGTAGTGGTGGGGGCGGCACCCTTTGATTTTTGATTAATCTGATAGAATGTGGGTAAATTAAATAACAGATAAATTCATTAACAATTTTTATAAAAATCATTTAAATGTAAAATTAAATTATTAAAACATCAGAATAAAAGTAAAATAAAAATCATTAAACATATAATCATAGGATTGACAGATTATAATAAGGATATTCATCATAATGTGTGTAATTAAATGATTGAAATTATTTTTTGGTTTTCATTCAATACTCACTTCATGTTTCACTTTTTTATTATCATTTCCCGTCTGATTCGGACGATTTCGTCGCTTATTTCTTTCGATAGTCTTAAATCCATCGTCACTATTGTCGATCTCTTCGTCGTCGACGTCGTCGTTATCCAAGACATCATTGTCTTCTTCATTGTTGTTGTTCTTATTATTCAACGAATTAATTGCATCTTTAATAGCATCTGGATTATCAAGAGTTACGCCACTTAATTGGAAAACAGTCACATCTCGATTAGTTGTTGAGTCAATACTACCATTTGGTTGCTGTTGGCTATTGTTTGTCGACGACCGCAAACCATGCGAACTATTTGTTGATTGATTTCTATTGTTAGCGTTGCCGCCTCCTCTATGAGTCGTATTGGCACCACCAGCACCAACACCTCCACTACCGTGATGTCCACGATAATTGTCACCACTTCTCCTATCTTGTGTTGTTCTCTTGTCTCTGTTATCTCGTGACGGGTGTTCTAAATGTCTTCTATTACTGTTATTAGATCGACGATCGCCTCTAGCCATGGCCTCACTATTATCGGAAGCAGTCTCCCATTCTTCATTATGCATATCAGTGTCTAATCGACTACCGGAACCACTTCGTTCGCTTCCTCGATGCGATCGATTACTTCGATTCTGTAGTCTAGGCGGCAATCGTTCCGTTCGATTCTTATTATTGTTGTTACTGTTCGATACAGAAGAAGTTCCATTTCTAGACATCGATGAATTGCTTTTATTACGATTACTTGGATTATTGTTTCTATTGTTATCGACGACTTCACGTGACGAGTGATGATAACTCGTTTCGTCGTTCATCGATCTAAAAGAATTTCTATTGTTTTGATACGAATTCCTTGAATCGCTAGACTTTTCATTGCGATTGTGGTCATAATTCCGGTTGTTATCTGTTTTCGAAATAGATCCATCACCGAAAGCAGCTTTAGAAGGTGGCGGCCCATAGTTGCTGGGACCATAAGCTCGGGGCATACCTCTTGTACCACTAGTAGTCTTGAAGGCGGCCATACCTCGCCCTCGTCGGGACAAATCATTTCGTTGATTTGGCGGTACAACCGATGACGTTGCAGAAATATTGGGATCAGACTTATCTCTGTCGTACTCACGTTTATTGTCATCCGTGTCCAATGGAGTTGTAGTCGCATTAGACTTCTGGACCTCTTTTGGTCCATCCTTTCTGTTCATGTCATCGCTGCCATCAAACGAATTGGATTTATTTCTCGAACTTCCATGACTTGGGGTACGTGTCGGCCGATATTCTTTGACACGACCTCTATTGGCGCCACTGCCGAGACTCGAATAGCGTCCTCCACCTCTTCCGCCATCTCTGCCAGCATATGGCGGAGCATCGTATCGATTGGAACTACTTTTACGTTGATTTTTGTCATCCTTTTTGATCAAATCTTTGTCGGCGACATTTTTGTCAAGATGACTATCACTTTCGCGCATCTCTTTATCAATCGACTCGATGCCGGCGACATCAGTAGTAGGTTTAGTTATGTCCTCTTTAGATAACAATTGATTATCCATTTTATTACACTTATTACTAAGATTTTCATTGGTTAACGTTTGATTTGTTTGCTGTATTGTTGTGCTATCACTTAATTTGTCGGCCATAGTATCTCTAGTGGTATCGCCGCCACCGCTGCTGCTAACAGTCGTCGACTGATTTAACTTCTTTAATGGCGTAAAATTCTTTTTGATTGGTTCGGTAATACTTTCGAATTGCTTTTGTGTTATGGGAACAGGTCCGTGACGATTATGATCTCTGCGTTGTTGTTGATGGTGAACACTCTTTGTTCCGTAATTATCACTATCGAGACCCCAATTCATATTTTTATTCGCATACTTGTCCTCTTTGGACGACACACTTCGTCTATCCGAATGAGAACTATGCGAACTCTCTTGTCGTTCGACAAGTTCTCGATGGTGGTGATGATCTGATTGGTCTCTATGGACCACTTTATGATCAAAATTGTCATCTCTTTGTTTGTTATCTTTGAAAAACGAGTCTCTATGCAAATCTTTGACAAATTTATTAGAATCCTTGTCATCGGGTAGACGACTATCGGACAAGTCTTTCAGTGGTTCAGTGGTCAACGGTGTTTTCGGTCCAGTTCTCCAATTTTGACTATCGGAACCCGAATGTGACGATCGATGTCGTCTATCTTTGGCCGAATCATAGTCAGGAGTACGTCTTTCTTTTTCACTTTCAATACTTTCGTGACCAGAGCTTATTTGACTGTTTGACCTGGAATTGTCACCGATAGAGGACTTAATAATTATTTGATTATTGCGAACGTCGCGGACATCACGCGAATCACTTTCCGACGGCAATCGATTACTATTGTATGTCATATCAGATTTTTGGACATTTGATTGACCATTATTTTGTAGACGTTGAAACCTGGGCGGGACATTTTTCGGGTATTTGTTGCCGCCGCCAGCTCCCGGAAAATTAGAATCCCGTGGGTAATCACGTGTACGAATATCACGCATATCTCGACCAACTTTGTCGTCACGATTTTCACTGCTGTGTCGCGAAGATTGATCGAAATCAATATCGGTTTTGTCCGCCGACGACGTCAACGGCTTGTCATGTGAGGCCTTTTCTTCTAAATACCGAAGCTTTTCGTGAGCCGCCTGTCGGCTTCTTTCCATTTTCTTTTCTTCCTCTTCGCGTCGCTGTCGCGCCCGTACGACAGCGGCAGCCATTTCGTCAGTTTGCTGTTGACTACGTTGGCGCCACATTTCGTCGTCGTCGGCGACCATCGGTTCAGATCTGTTTGGTGGCGGTTGTTGTTGTGGTGGTTGTCGTGAATGAGAATAATTTGAATGAATTTGCTTTGAATAAGAACCAGAAGGTGGTGGTGGTCCGTCTCGCGAGTGCTCATAGCTATTGATTCGGTTATTATTTCGCTGATTTGGATGCTGTTGTCTATGTTGTTGTTGCCATTGCTGCTGCTGTTGTTGGTGTTGTTGTGATTTATATTTTGGTCGTTCATCACCTCTGTCATAGTCTTTACGTTCCCAATCCTTTCGTTTATTGTTTTCATTAGAATTATTACTTCTGGTGTCACCATAACTATCCGATCTCTCTTTGGTTGTTGTTGCTGTTGGCTGATCTTCGTCATCGCTGAAAACAAGCTTAGCATTGTAATCAATTTCAGCGTTAGCCGCCGCCCAACCGCCCGTCTGACCCGAAGCATTTTCTAGTATATCATCAAAACCTTTGAGATCTTTATCGGTGATGATTGTCGGGGCCGATCGGTTTTGACGACCACCAGATGATTCGTCATCTAATCGTTGTCCCCTAAAAAACAATAAATTATAAACATTAGTTGACACTAATTACCGGTAAGACATTTTAGTGACAATAAATAACTAAAATCAATCGTCAGATATAGTAATTCAGTGGGTGATGAAAAGTTATGTCAACATAAAATTCAGCTTATCATCAATCATCATACGATTCAATTTAAATTTATAAAAAAATATATTAAATATTATTATTATAAAGATATCAAACCTCGAGTCCGGATAATAGGGCTGACGCGCAGCCATAGGTCCATGAGGTGGGGGTGGATAGCCTTGAGGTGGGTATGGAGGCCCAGGATATGCCCCTCTCGGATATGCCATCTAATTCAACAAATAAATTTGGGTAAGTATTTATCGGATTAAAAAACTCTTAAAATCAATCATTACGTGTGGCGGATATGGTGTCATCATTCGATACTGTTGGTTGTAATTCATGGGTGTCTGTCCCGGTAAAAGTGGCGGACCGTGCGGAGTATGCATCGGTTGGCCACCAGAGCCGGTGTGTGGATATACAGGTTTGTTTTGTTCGTTGCCGACCGAAGACGACGGTGGCGGCCCTCCAGCTCCTGCTGATGGTATCAATTGTCCTCCTAAGCCTGCGTTGCCAGCATTCGGTAATTGGTTTGCGCCGCCACCGCCATTGTTGGAACCGGGTTGCGGAGCAGTTCCGCGGCCCCAACTGCCCTCTGTCTGCGGCCGAAGAATGGGTCCTGGACCATATGAAGTGTCTGCATTTGCTTTTGTGGTCGAGTCTTGCGGGGCACCGCCACCATCCAGTTTGGGGAATTCCTGAGGAAAAAACGGCGACTCTTGGGCTAAGTAGTTCACGTCGGGACCATTTTCCTGGTGTTCTACTACTGTGGCAGTAACTGTACTCCAGCTCTTTGATTGCATTGATTGGTTGGCCGCTAATCCTAGAGCAATGCCTCCAACATTTGTATCGGCAACTGAACCGCTCGTTAATAATGCAGTGTTTGTTAATGTGTTTAAAGGACCGGCGATCGGCTTTTGTGAAATCAATTGTGTTAAGTCTGCACCAGAGGAGGAAGTTTGTAAAGGAGGTGTCGATCGACTATAGAAATTGGATAACAAATTAAATAAAATCATTACAAAACAAATGCCGAGTCATTTACCTGTCCTCTTCCTTTCCTTGACCCCATCCTTGACCTCCAGAAGGAACTAATGTTATATTCTGAGTGCTAGTAGTTTGGCTCTTCAAAGACGGCAGATTAGCCGGTGGTGGCATTCGCCGACCGGCGCCCACTTTACCCAACGTTTGCAAACCATGTTTAGGAGCAACTGATCCAAACAATTGGATTGACAAAACAAAAACAGTCAATACAAACAAAAAACAACTGATAATATCATTCATCACTACCTGATCCTGTCTTTTGGGTTTCAAGACTTTTTCCTTTATAGAGATTATTAATATTCAATGACTGGTACTTCTGTTTTGTTGATGATTTGTTCTCCCCTTTGGACGTTTGCCCCGAAACTGCCGACATTATGTCCACCGGAAGTCATTGAGTATTACCTGACTTTCGTCCAAAAGGAAACAAACGCTCCCTAAAAGAAAAGACAAATAAAACAATCAGTTATTTTGCATCTAATAATTGAAAGACAACATCAATGGTAATATACAGCAGATATTGTCAATCAATTGTGTGCATCTTTGTCTGATCCACAATATCTATATCACCGCACAATTGATTCAGTGATCAATCAATCAATCAATCAATCAATAATAATACCATACCTTTGGATCTAATTGGCCGTGTGTTGGGATGATATGACAAAAAAAATTAAATCAGTGATCAATGAGTAGAACAAAGACAAGTGACGACTGAAGAAAAAAATTTGAAAACAACAGATCCTGTGATCTTGAGCTCTCCTTTCTCTCTCTCTCTCTCTGGAGATGTCAAGTGTTGAGCCAATTGAGTCAATCTGTTTGACCCTCTCTTTCTCTCACTGATCCGGTGATTGTTTAATGGTATTTATATACAGTATTATTATTATTATTAAATTAGTTTAGTCTTCTTCCTCGTCGGTGATGATGAAGAAGTAGTTAAAAATCACACCACAATTATATCACCAAATGAGTGAAAAATTTATTTAGTTATATATACAGTATATACACAGTGTATGTAATGTCTATGTGTTTGGTTGGTGTGTGTGTATAGTGTGGTCACACAATGTATAATACGCTCATTCAATGCAATGACAGTACAGTCATATATATATAGTATAGTATATGTATATACAGTATATACTGTATATTGTAGTAAACTGTAGGCCACCACTCAAACACACAAAGCTGTTATAACTTTTATATATTATAATAATACATACATAGAAAAGCCCATTACATGTATAAATATATGACACGCTATAAAGCAATAGTGTTTAATATATAGTATATACCGTATATACGTTATATTTATGTATATATTTATATATATATATATATATACTGTATATCTATATGACTAATGTATGTATAGATTTATTCAATGCTTAAAAGATGGCCGATTACTACCAATGAACGCCCAGTTGTCTTATAGTCAGCCAATACTATAAGTTTATATTATAATTTTATATACAGTTTTATATATATACGGCATACCAGTGCTCTCTTTCTTTCTCTCTCTCTCTTTGTATTCAATGCTTTATACACACATACAGTACAGTACACATAGGCTATTGCACCTGACTTTCCTATAGACACCAATAGAAGCCATACTAATGGCAATATTCATGTGTGTATTTAATTTGTGAGATTTAAATTTTTTATGTGTGTGTATAGTATTGGGTAATTTTATTTATTTTATTAAATTACAAAATTTTTCCATATCATCTAAGAAATAAGGTTAATAATAATATAAAATATACATTGGTTAAAAAAAATTCATAATTTAATAATTTTTTTTAAAGTTAAATTTCAAATTGTTTTTATATATATAATTTTATAATATGCCAACTGTTGGTGTGTCTAGGACCTAGACTCTAGGTTATAACAAAAAATTATTATTATTATCTAGAATTACTATATTTAAGCTAGCTAAATATTTATTTTTTTTGACAAAATAAAACTATTAAATTATAAATAGATAATATATTCTATAGTAATTATTTTAGATATAAATGCATACACAGTGTCATTGGCGCACATGTAGTTATTGTATGATACATACGGTGTGCCCAATCATTAATTTGCATATTTTTAACTACAAGTGCCGTCTATTGACATCTATTGTCTGTCATCGACACTCTAGCGATACAATTTAGTTAAAGAATTTTTTAATTAAATTAATTTATTTTTTTTGACCATGATCATTTAATAATAATCTAGATAATCTAAAATTGCATTGGTATCTGGTTGTATCTATTTAATCTATATTTAATATATATATAACCATAGTTAGTTTTTTTGTGTATCAAAAAATATAATAAAGAATATTCTATATATATATATTACATATAAGAATATTCTGTTAAATAAATTGGTTTATAAAATGTAATTCATTTGATTAGTTTTTTATATGAATTTAATGTTTTGTATTTTTTTTGTTAAAAAAATAATTTTATTGTTTATCTATATATTAATAACTATAATTACTGTATAAATTAGAGTTAGTTATAACAAAAAAAAACAATTGAAATTCATTGTAAAAATTTTAATAATTTTATTTAAAAAGCATTTAATTTTTTAAAAATCATATTTGAAATAATTTTATGCAATCAATAATTAACAATTTTTTATTTATCAATTTTTTAAAAATATTCTCGAATAACAACTATTTTTTTATTTGTAATTTTTTTTATATACAGTATGATTTCAATTACTATAACATTAAAATCTATTAACAATTTAATTATAAGAAAATTTTATTTATAAAAAACATTATTTTGAAAATATTTGATAATTGTAACATTTTGTTAATAATGAAAATAAAATACATTACAGTAACAAAAGAAATTACAGTAATAGATAAAATATAAAATTAAAGAATAATAATAATAAAAGGTTTTTAACAAATAACAATTTTTTTAATAAACTTTAAACAAGATTTCAATTGATTCAAATCGATGTCTTTGTCGTCAACATTGCTTAAGACAATTGTCTGCAAATGTAATAATTGTTTTAACGATTGCACAGCATTTGAATCAATAGGATAACCGCTGTATTGCAAGTACTGTAGTCGCGGACAGTTAGCAACAATATTACCGATAAAATTGTTACCGATTGTTGTTGTTGTTGTCGTCGGCGACATCTCTTTTGATAAGATCGACAAATGTGTTAACTTTTTGAATCCAGTCATCGTATTGTCTGATCCAACAAAATCTATTGATTTGTCTAAAAATCTGTCACTCAAATACAGTCTCTTTAGTTGTTTAAAGTTTTGGCAAATAATCTGAAATAGATTACTACCATTGAAATCTTCATTACCGCCAATGGTATAGCTTTCAATTGTAAGTGACAAGTGCTTCAATTGGCGACAATTGCGACCAATTGGCGACAACAGTTTCGGTACTAATTCTGGCCAACAGTTGTCAAGTGAAGCAATATTTATCTTTAGATCAGTAAGCCGTGACATTTGCGATGAAAAATCAGTTATCGCCGATGTTGTCGGCAATATGTCGACATAGATATCTATAGACAATGAGGTCAACTGTTGGCCATATAGCCGGACAATCTGTTCAAATATTTTGTCCATTCTTTCGTCATCAATGTTGACCTCAAGTTTGTTTAATTTACGGAAGTAATCATCATTAGTGAAGTGACGGTATATATAGAGTTCATCGTCAGGATAGTCGCCGATGTAATTGAAAAATAAAATATTTGTACATTTCTTGAGATTACTGTCCAATGATTTAATTTGTTCTTCCGATTGATTGTCGATTACATGAATTGTCTGCAATTGTTTGGCAAAGACATCAAAAAACTTATCAAAGATTGACATTGATATGTCTTCGTCGAAGACATTCTTGATATAAATTTGTCTTAAATAAGGACAGTATTGTGTAATGATTGGCAAATACTTATTAAAATTTAAATAGATATCAATTCTGGTAATGTTTGGACACTTCTTCAACAGTTTGGCCAACAATTCTTCAGTTAATGAACCGAATTTCTCATCACATTTAATATCTGTTACAGTTTGTGGTATCACTTGTTGCCATTGTTTGGACACACATTCAAATTTGAGTTTATCATCAAATGTCAAATAAGATAATAACAGTTGAGACAAATCATCTCCGAAACGATCAAACGATTGTCTACTTCTTGAGGAATGAATTCTTAAATATCTTTGTAAACGACTCTTCATTGTCATCGATGGCGTATTCAACTCATTATTTTTTTGAGAGACCATATTTGATGAGATAATTAGCGATTATATAAAGTATAGTATTAGTAATGAATTGAAAGTGATTAACAAAAATGTTTGCTATAAGTTTTGTTGTTAAAGTTTAAAATTTTTGATTTAAAATTATAAAACATTACTTATTTTATAAGACATATTTCTAGAGAAAAATAAATGTCAAAACTTTTTTTTATAAAAATTACTAAAGATTATATTTATAAAGGTTATGAATTAACAGCCTAAAATATAGTAATTGAACCAGTTAGACATATGTACTAGGTCAAATTATAATACAGTAAACTATGGATGAAAAAAAGCATATTAACTATTAATGATATAAAAATATAAAATATTATTAATATACATATATATATAAATTTTGTCTTATAGTAATTTTTGAAATTTAATACATATATAATTTATATATATTAAAACTTGTTTGTTTAATACTAACTTGACACTTAGCATTATTAGCATTTAAATTTTTTTATTAGTAGTAATATTTTATAAAAATAAATGAGAAAAACACAGTAATAGTAATAGTATAGAGCAATTGATTAAATCAAAAATAGATAATTGATATTCATTTGTGAAATTCATTATTAAACAATAATTGTTATTATAATATAAGCATTCATTAAATAAAATATCATAATTGAAAGATACATATAACATATATAAAAAATAGTATATCGGGTATTCAAAAAAATAATAATAAAATAAAATTGTCTTTCAATTACAATGTGATATTGAATTTGTTGATTACACGGCACCACTGCCGCTGCCGGCAATCAATCACTTTTTGGTCATTTAATTTTTGATATATTTGTTGAACGTACTGTAGTACTTGCTTTTATACCACCGAACTACTAGACCCGATGGCCAACGGATATAATTATCCGAGTATTGGTACTTATGAATGGTTGGCAGCTCTTCTATGCGTAACAAAAACTCTTTAAGATTGGGTGTATTGGCAAACAGTTCCGGTTCGAGATAATAGTGCAAATCGATGAACTCGTAGGCAATAAAGTCGACATAACTGATACTTTTGCCGGCAAAGTACGGATGATCGCCGAGAAAACTGCTCAACTCTTTCAGTACGGTCGGCAACTTTTTGTCGATGTAGTCGACTCGGGCCACCTCAAAATGGGGGTCAAAAGTAGTGGCCAAATAGTCGGCCCGATAATCTTTTAGTTGATTCTCAATCATATCGATACGGATCCTTTCGCGTTCATTGTGTCCGTCCAATCGGTGTTTTTTGGACAGATAGCGCATAATTGTCAAACTTTGTGTCAACTTTACTTCATCGTCAATATAATAGGGCAACTAATTTATTATTTGAGTGAACAAAAAAAAATTAGTTAAATTATATTATAATTATTAATAATTATTATTATTATTGTGATTATTTGCATTGAAATTAATTTTTTTCTCTCTCTCGAAAGATTAAACAATTCACTAAGTGATTAATAATTTTTAATACTATAAATATGAAAATAAATAATTATAATACTAATACATAAAATACTTTTAAAAAATTAAATTTACTAATTTTTTTAGTATTTTATGTATTAGTATTATAATTATTTATTTTCACATTTATAGTATTGTATAATTGTATAGTATTGTTAATAAAAAAAAATTCTAAAATTTAATTTAAATGTCAAAAAATATATGTATTTTTTGTGATAACAATTTTGCTTACATTGGGAAAGTCGAGACCCATTTTAGGTTTGATTTCATACCATTCGGCCCTATCCTCAGGTGGCGGACCATAATTAAAACGCTTGTCCTCATACTCTGTCTCAGTGTAGGCCAATAACAAGCGGATTGGTTGTCCCAACTAATTATGCAATTAATTAATTAATTTGTAAATTATTTATTTTATTATTTATGAAAAAAAACAAAAATAAATTTCAATTAAAACTATAACATAAAATAATAAATTATATGACAAACATATGTCTAATAGAGAGCTCTCAATTGAATTGTTGAATAACTTGTTATCTGTTTTTTAAAAAAGCAAACCCTATCCTTGAATTTAATAACTTATTTTTTTTTGATTATATATTATTTTTTATTTATAATTTTCATTTATATTATGGTTTTAATTACGATAAAATACAAATTTATTAACAAATCTTATAAAATAAAATATTTTATTTATATCAAAAAAAATTACTAAAATTACATTTTAAAAATATTGAATAATTGAAACGTTTGTTCATAATTACAATAAAATATATACATATACTGTATATATATTTTTGCAAATTCTTTATTATATAATAAACAATTTTAAGAGTTATTTGCTTTTAAAAAATAATTTTTAAAAAACAAACTTAAAAACAAGATTTTATTTACTTAAAAAACTATTTGATGCGAAATATATGTGATATGAATTAACAAAATATTTTTATAGTTAAACAACAACACATAAAAACACATATATTATAGTATTATACGGTATATATATATTCAGATGGTTAGTAAACTAAACCTGGGAATGGCCTCTAGTTTTGATATAATAATTTGATAAATAATCAATTCAATGATAGTTATAGTTATAAATTTTAAAAAAATATATATATAATTGAGATATTTTTTAGTTGGTTAATACATGTATATAAAAAATAGTAGACGTGATTGTAAAAAATTTAAATTTCAATAACGATTAATCACTAGAAATAACAATTTTTACATTTAAAACAAACTACAAGTATATTATGATATAAAAGATAAGACACTTTTTTTGTCAGTTCATATATACTCTATATTTCCAGTATATTACTGTATATTATAGCAATTGAATGAATTGATAGAAAAGTTATTTACTATTAGATCAGAAATACCAATATTTTTATAATAAACATTAGCACAGAATCGTATGATTTATTACAATATACTAATAATACAGTATTAATACAGTAGTGTATTATTATATGTTTACTATATATGTATACAATATATATAAATATATAAGAAACAAACAAAATTATGGCAATATTTTGCCCAATATTTCAAATACTTTTCAAATATAATGTATGAAAATTTATATATAATTATTTTTCTTCTAATTATAACAAAATGTATATATATATATAAAACCCAACAAATAAAAAAATATAGAAATTTATTAAAATATATTTTTTAAATACATATATTTAGATAAACACATAGAGGACTTACTCCACGTATATTCCAATAGCCAAACACTGGTAGGTTTAATGCCATAATATAATTTGGATGAGGAATGGACTCAAAATAAAATTAAATAAAAAAAAGTCAATCAAAAAAAACTCAATGCATTTATTGAGTTTGGGTGACAACTGTTTTTATTAGTAATAATATTAATAGTATTATTATTATTATTATTTATCAGTGGATTGGAAACCAAGTTTAAGTATAACTACTACTAAAATAATAGCTAAATAACTAATAGAAAAACTAATTGAAGAGAGACTCCTGGTTTAAAAAGCCTAATAAACATCCAATTGAAGGCCAAACTAATAGTAAGCACTGGTATAGTAAGCAAAGTGTTGGGCGCTCTCTATTAGTACAGTATATCATATAAAACGGTATAAACTTTTATTTAGCTGTAAATTAATATACAAAACATTTGTCTCACACGTGACTATAGTTTGACTATTATTTTCAAAACATAAACACAAAACAAAAATGTTTTTTTTAAAATACATATTTAAATGTAATGTAATTTAAATGGTTTTCAAAAACTATTTATATATAATAATAATAAGTGTTGACAATGTTTAGACACGTTTACCGATATCTGCGGCCGACCTGCGGTTCAATCATTTGCCGGCCAAACATCAGTTGTTGTTGTTGTGGTCGTCAGCTAAGTGTTACCGCCGGACTGTTCAAAGACAACAACAACAACAACCCGAAAGACAATAGCGGTGACAATAAAAATATTGATACCATACAGACAACAACTACCGCCGATAGCCGACAAACAACTGGAAGTGATGTGTCAGTCAAAGCGGACGACAGCGAAGTTGACGAATACAAGTGGGGCCCCAACGAAGGTGTTCCCTATGATCCGCAAAAAGATCCCGCACTGACCGTTGAACACACGCCATACAAATACCCGCAATTTTTTACCCGACAAATCCGTCAGATGGGTCTGAAACGAGCCGTACGGATCATAAAAGACGACTTGAGTGTACTGAAGACGGGTCGTATCAAACGTCCGCCTTGGGAATTGCCGCCACCCAATGAAGTAGATGTTGCTATTTTTGGTGGCGGTATTATCGGGTCAGCGATCGCCTACTTTCTCAAACAACGAGCGCCGCAAAGCTTTACCTGTTGTGTCTTTGAAAGAGATCCCACTGTTAGTTGAGTTGTTTGTTTGTTTTATAAGACAACTGTTTTGTTGATATTATTATTATTATCGATGTTTGATGACTAACTCTTGATGTATTGACCACTCTTTTAAACAGTACACCAGAGCATCGACCACCCAATCCATTGGCGGTATTCGTCAACAGTTTTCGCTAAATGAAAACATACTGATGTCTATGTATGGCATCGACTTCTTGAGAGATGTCAAAAAACATTTGAGTGTCTTAGACAATGAACCGCCGGATTTGCGTTTTCATCCGCACGGCCATCTGGTTTTGGCCACCTATGCCGGTGCACAACAATTGGTCGAAAATCATAAATTGCAGACCGATTTGGGCGCTTTTGTCGAACTCTATACACCCGACAAACTAAAAGAAAAGTTTCCGTGGCTTAACACCGACGGTATTGCCATCGGTTCATACGGTGTCCAGAATGAGGGCTGGTTTGATCCGTGGGCTTTGTTGCTGGCATTCAAAACCAAAGCCCAGACATTGGGTGTCGAATATATTCAGGGAGATGTTCTTGACTTTAACCTAATGACGAGTAATGCCGCCAATTATGACCATTCGGGACAATCGCGACAACAGGTCAATCATGTTATCTATAGAAATCCTGACGGATTTGTCAAACAGATGACGTTTGCCGCCGGTATTGTCTGCGGTGGTGCCAGTTCGGCAGTGTTGGCTGATAAGCTAGACTACGGTAACAAACCGGGAATTCTATCCCATCCATTGCCAGTTGAGCCCAGGTATGCATAATAATTAATTACAATACTTGTGCTAAATATAGTTTTCTAATATTTATCTACCGATCTCTCTCTCTCTCTCTCTCTCTCTATCTGATATCAGAAAACGTTATGTCTATGTATTCAATGCACCCGATGGACCAGGTATTGACTTTCCGCTGATTATGGACCCATCATCTGTGTATTGTCGTCGTGAAGGTTTAGGAGGAAATTTTATTTGTGGTCGAAACCCGAGTGAAGTATTGAATTAAAATATCCAATATATAAGTAATGATAATAAATATTAAAATCAATGGTTTAGGATGAAGAACCTGATGTAAGCAATTTGGATGTCGACTACTCTTACTTTGACACACATATATACCCGCAACTCGTTAACAGAGTGCCCGCATTTTCATCGGCCAAAATCAAGGGCGCCTGGAGTGGACTCATCGAGTATAACACTGTCGATCAAAATCCAATTATCGGACGCGATCCCTACTATGGCAACCTATTTTGGGCCACAGGTTTCAGCGGACAGGGTATACAAATGGCACCGGCAGTTGGCCGGGCTATGAACGAACTGTTCTTTGATAACGGATATCAAACTATTGATTTGTCGCGATTTTCGTGGCAAAGAATTTTGAGGAATGAGCCCATAAAAGAGGCACAAATTATGTAACAAAATAATATATTTTATAATCAATAATTTATTAGATGGTTATTCCGAGTATATTATAGATTTGATATAATTAATTAAAAAATAGATTATTTAAACTATTTAATTAAAAAAAATTGTCTACTAATGTCATGACATGTCCTACTCCTCATCATTATATCTCTCATCTCGGGGCGCCCATCGGTGCAAATATATTACCCGACTGTTTGCTGGCCGCACGCGACGGACTGAAACCCAATAGTTTCTGAATATTCTGAGAGAGAGAAGACAATCATTAATTTAAGATAATTTTAAGACATTTTTTTTAATTGATGGCCGACATACCTGTCGTATAGACATTGTGCACAATATGTATAAGAAAATGAATGAACAATCTGTATAGTCATCGCCGCTTAAGTTACGGTGCGATAGTCCCTGAATGAGCGAAATGGGAACAAATGGCAGTTTGGCTACAATTCGACCATCAAATCTAGTGGTGATGTTTCAAATCAATGGATTAATTAGATAGAGAAACAGGTGATGGGTTAATAATAATAGATCAGCTAAAGTGATCTCCTCTCATGTCTTACATCGAGTTAAACATTGATAGCAAAGCAGTAAAGGCAAAGCCAATGGCAAACATGGACTTCATTTTGACTAACGATAGATCTCTGTTATGGTTCTTCAGTTTTTCTTCTTCTCGTTCCAACTTCTTCTTCATTTGTTTGTCATTAGTTTCGCCAATCGTTTCTTTTTTCTTCTCCACTAATTAATTAAAGGGGAAAAACAAAACATTTTGATGGTCAGGGTATAGATCAGATCAGATGACACAAAAAACTTCTTCTACATCATACATACATCTTTTGCATTGTCTTTCAACTTCGGCTTTCAGACGCTTATATTTATCAGTCCTGTAGACCATAAGCCATGTAAGACCTGGATATCCAACGACAAGGGATTAAGTAAATCCGGTAAAAGATTTTTTTCTTTTGGTTAATCAATGAACTGATCCATACCTTCGCCGAGAAGTGCCGTAAATATTGAGATAAACACTATTAAGACGCCGTCGGTCCACATGTTTTTGGTTGTGTCCACAAAACCTTTTATTTTTCTTAAACAGCGGTTTTAATAACCGATTAGTATATAACTGTAGTGTTGTTTAAATAAAAAAAAAAGTTAAAGTAATTATTTAGAGATAAAAATAGTTTTTATGATTAGTTTTTATTATTATTATTATCAAAGATATGATATTTTATACTAAAATAATAATTACCGGTAAATGTAATAATAAATTATAATTTACCTTAAGTTTTGTATATATAGTCTGTATATATATAATATATAATGTGTTTAATAATAATACATATTATTAATACATGTATTTTATATTAATAATAATAATAATAATTGGATTACTATTGGATTAATAATAATTAAACTAAAAATAGTGTTAATGTTTTATTAAATGATTTAACACAAAACACACATTAATTTAAAGGTATAATACATTTTTGTTATCATTCATATACACTGTTACGGGTAGTTAAAGTATAATATAGAGATATATAAATTATATATATATATAAATTATAAACATTAATATTTATAATGAAAGGGAAATAGTTATATTAGATTAAGTAACGCTTTATGTGAATGATTCCTAAAAAAAATACCCAAATATTATATACCTTTACCATCACTAACAGTATATAAATTATTAAATTAAATTTTTTGGTCAATATGTAATTATAAATAGGACCAAAATTTAGTACATGTAGTTGTATAAGTATTTGTTACTTTTTTAAACAATCAATTATATATATATTTAAAAAAAACAATGATTTAAAATCCCATTTATATTGTATTTACATTTTATATGACAGTCTCTCTCTCTCTCTTTAAAAGTAATACATAGAGACAACTATACTGTAGTGTAGTATTAATGATGTATTTGTTTTCATAAAATTATTACAATATTTATATTTATTTATTTATTTGCATTAACTGTATGTTTAGTTTTTGCAATACATTATTATTATTATATTAGTATTAATAACATTAATAAAAAAATCAATTAATTTAATTGTTTTTTGTTATAGTTTTGAGTTTTCCAATCAATTATTATTTATATGTTTTATTATTTTGTTTATACAGTACTTGTATTTTTAGTATATAATAATCATGAATAAGATAATGTCATAATCATATCATATCATATAATTTATAGTCATATATAATATCTATATATATATATCGCCAATCAATTTCTGACAACAACAACAAAATCTTTGAATGAGGTCATCATCACTACCACAGATGATGGTGTGTCCAGTGATCACTACAGATGATGATAGTCTGTGTCTGTCTATGAGATAATTGGTGTCATAATCACTGAATAGATCTGATTTTTTTTCTTCATTCATCTATGATTTTTTATATATCATATAAAATTTTTTTTTATATTTTTTTGACAGAAAAAAAGATTTTTTTCTAATTTTATTTTTTTGTGTCATTTTATACGTAAAGTATTTTTGCAAATATAAGTATTAAATGTTTTTTTTTAGAAAAAGTTTCAAATTTCTAATGTATTGAAAAAATAGTTGTATTTTATATTATTAATTAATAATCACTTTTAAAAAGTATTTCAACTAATTATTTATAAGAAGTATTTGTGTTTTACAATCACATTATGAACAACAATAAGCTAAGTGAAGACAACACTGGCGATGAAGATCAGGGATCCGATCGTCCAAAGTCGTGGATCACGTTTGAAGAGCAAGCAGTGGTGGTGGACACTGATAACCATCACCGAGATGTTAGACTTGATATGCCGTCCAATTTGGTGTCATCGGCAGCGACGATGGCCGCCAACAACAGTGGCGGCTCATCATTTGTGGCCACTATAGAGCCGACCGATTCGATACACGTAAGCGCCGCCAATGCTCACGACATCAGCAAACAAAGTACTTCACCGATAATGACCACCTCATTGACTATTGGCCTACCATTGAATCAAAGCAATCAAATAACTGATGCAAATATTATGTCTAATATTAATACTGTCAGCAATAAAGTTATTGATAAAAGTTTTAAAGCAATCACTAATAATAATAATAATTATGTGAATGATATGCAAGAAATTAGAGCCGAGACCAGCGATGGTACAAATGTTGGCAACAAAAGTAGTCTACAACAGGTCTCGCTTAAGGACGTCGTCAGCAATAATGGCAACAACAACGACGACAATGCAGTCGTCAATCAATGCAATCATCAATCAAATGCTCAAATTGATGGCTATTGTAATTACAATTGATTTTTAATGATAATATTGTTTTGATGTTCAATGATTTGATTTTGTCTTTTTCATAGCAAATGGTGACATAATAGTGACTCTATTGCCAGTCAATGATCACTGTTCGTGGTTATCACCGGCCAAATTCAAGCCAGAATTGGTTCCCGAAGAGCTTATGGCGCAATCACTTTCTGTTAGTTATAAGTTTTTATTTGCTGTCGATATTATTAAAAACAAGAGTTTGAATTTAATTGTTGATTTGTTATCTCAGTTGACAGTTGAAGACTATGTGTCGGCCATACAAGTATTGGTCAACGATTTGCGATTCAATTTATACATTACTTTATATAAGCGAATGCTTGCCGTATGGATTGCATTAGGTTTTGCCATATTATTGTCGATACTGTTCTCAGGTATGAAAGGATTGCCACTATTTGTCGGAGGAGTCATTTGGCTCGTTGTCAATGTCTTCGGCATATTTGTTACAATGTTTTTCAAAGTCAAGGTATTAGTAGTAAATGATTCTTATATTTGTTATATAAATAGTGCCAATAATTATTAATAACTTATTTTATATTTTAATGAATGTGTTTTATATGTAAATAGTTATATCATTTGTTGGAGAGATGTATATCTCAAGTAAACAGAATGTTATACAAGAATAATATACTGTTGGGTGTCGACGACAGAGGAAGTCTTTCTTGCCATAAAATTAATCTCATTTTCATCTATTTTGATGTTACTTATTGTATTGTAAGCTATAATTTATTTTTTTTTGTTGTTGAAAATTTGCATTTAAAAGTTTTAATTACTGATATTTATTATTATTCGATGATAATTAAAGAAATTCTTGAAAGATATGCTCGACAATGAAAATCGATCGGCAAATGGGGACCAACAACAGCATTCTGTCCCGATGTCCAATACATCGTCAATCTTATCGCGAATGGATATCAACACAGAGGATGTTATAATTACCGGAACTCAACCGAAAACTTTATCGCAAAAAGAGGTATATATTTATTGTTATTATTATTATTATTATTGTTGTATTGACACATATTATCCGGTAAAACATATCTTTATTAAATTTTTTGTTTTCCAATCCTTCCAGACATACGCTGAAAAATTACTGCTACGCTATAGTCAGCGCTGGGTCAAAGACTTTGTCCGACGCAAAATCGATCTGAATATGCCGTTACACGCGGACGCGGCTGGTGTTCCCGTAACGGCATTGCCATCAGCGCCGAGACACTGTTCATCATCGAGATGTTTGTGTCAGTTTATTGAGGAACACCTCAAATTCAAGCCATTAACTCAATGCAATATAACTGAACTATTTATGTGAACAAAAAATAATAAGGAAATATATGATAGATATATATATATATATTTATATATTTGATCTTAGAATCTGAAGTTTTTATTATTATTATTAATTTATTAAATTTGTTAATTGTTTTTTTTGTTGACGTGATATTGAATATGTATTTTTTAGACAAGTTTTTTATTAGCATTTTATTTGCATTTATTATTATTATAATGATTATTATTTGTGTGCCTTTAAATTATTTATAATATTGGTAATCGGTTTTTAATATTTACGGTATATACTGTATTTTATTTATAGAGATATTTTTAAAAATAATAATAATTTACATAACATTTTACATTTATAAAATTATTTTTTAGAGTATTATTATTATTTATACAAAAAAAAGAGATATAATGGGGAATAAAATCTTTGTTAATTTTTTATATATAAATTTATATAAAAAATATATATGAAATAATGTTTACCATTTGATTGTTGTTAATTGACAATAAAAAAATTTAATAGCAATAATAGTGACAATTAAAAAAACTTATTGTTATAATACTGTAATTCAGTAATTAAAATGCTGTTTAAAAAAACATTTGAATCTCTAATAGACTGTAACGGTTTCTCTCTATTAATACTGTATTATACTGTACTATCTTTCTCTCTAAAAAGCATTGGTTGAACTGCACATCCCTAACCCCATCATCATCTCTGATCCAAATTGTGATTATAGCAGTAATTTAGTCACTATTTTTATTGGAGACACAAATCAGTCAGTAATTTAAGCAAAAAAAATCAAATGAAATCTAACGTATGGTTTTAATCACGTCTGAACCAAAATTAAGTCTACAGTTAACCACATTTTTTTCATTAGTATTCTTCATCACCGAAAACAATGGACACTTCATCCGATGATTCTCGACCGGACTCTCCCGGCTATAACATCAATCTGAGTCACGTGAAGATCAAAGTCGGCGGATTTACATTCCTGTTGCTCGGACTGGGCATCGGTGCCACTGTTGGCTACTTAGTTGGCTATCATTTCAAACCAATCAAACTGTAGGGACAATCAAATCCATTTGGATGTATGAATAGATGGATGGATGGATGACTGTATCGTTTTGTTAACACATTTTGTTTTTGATTGCATCTAAGTTTTTGTACTAAATTTTTAATTAATTTTAATTTTCTCACACAAAAAAAGTGTGATTTAACAAAATATCGATTTGATTTTTATTATTAGATTAGATTTTTTATCATAACTTATAGAAACATATACAGTATATAAATTAAATATGCATTTGTTTTTCATTTTTTTTTAAATAAAATAACATACAATTAAATTTGATTTAATTTATGGTTTGAAATAACAACTTTGTTTCGTATTTGTTTGTTTGGATAAATAAAATTATATTATAATAATTATTAGATAACAAATAGATTATTAACTATTTCTACAATAATTGTATTATCAGAATACATATGTGCTATAATAAAATATAAATATCAATTAAAATATTTAATTAATAAACAATCAATTGATCACTGAATCAATTCAATGACTGGTATTGAGAAAAAAACTATTATCCATAACAATGTAGTGTAAGTATATATAATAAGTGTAATAAAAAAATTTTTGGTTAAATTTTTATTTTGGTGACAAATCTAAAACCAAAAAAAAACCCAAACATTGTGTGATTGTACGGCACCGGCATCTTTTTTTTTTAATTGGATGAGCCGAGCGTCTCCTTATCAAACATGTACTCTCCGAGTCCAGTGCCAACACGTTTCAGATTAGTAATGTAATCGGCAATCAGTTTGATAGAGTCTACCTGTTCTGTCAGATAGTGGGTCTCCAAGAAGTCTTGAAACTGATTTTGTAATTTAAAATTAAATAATTAACATTTAATTCAATTTAAATTCTTTAAATAATTAATAGATAATATGATAATATCCGATAATCCAGTCAATACACGGGGGTATACCATACCTGGGGATCGTTGTGTTTCTGAGCGATTTGATGCAAATCCAACAGAGCCTGATTGACAGTCTTTTCCAATTCGAGCGACGCCTCCATGGCCTCGAGTCCCGACGCCCAGTCCTGTTTGGCTGGTTTGCTGATGTCCTGTAGTACTATACGACCTCCGCGTTTGTTTTGAAAATCCATCAATCGTTGGGCGTGTTGTCGCTCGTCGTCCGATGACTTCTGGAAGAAATTCTGGAAACCCTGGAGCGCGACGTCGTCTCTGTTAAAGTGATAGGCCTTTAAGCGAGAGAAAATACGCCGCAATGAGAGAGAGAGAGAGAGAGAGAGAGAGAGAGAGAGAGAGAGAGAGAGAGAGAGAGAGAGTAGTAGAATAAAAAGACATTAATGCAAACTATAATCTATTGGATATACCTAATATCAATGGGTACTTACCATTTGCTGGTAGACATAGGAGGCATACAATTCCAGATTGATTTGCTTATTGACGGCTGCCTCTGATTCCTGGTCATAGTTCTGTCTAACCTGACTTAGTTGAGACATCTTTGTCGTTGTCGTTGTCGTAGTCGTAGTCGTCGATAACAATTAAAATGATAAGTCAACAGAAAATAAAATCAGAAAAATATCCAAATATTTTAGTTGTTTTAAGAGATTCTTGTTGTTTAAATCAATTGATTGATTTAGAAGAAAATTATTTTTCAATGATTTTTAAAAAATTAATTTCAATTATATTTTTTAAAAAAATAATTGAATTGTTTGTTATCTTAAGTAAAATGATAGGTCTGATGTCCGTTCAAACACTGTTGACGCAGATCACCAATTCTTAGAGAGAGAGAGAGACAGAGAGTACAGTACAGTAATATGTAATGTGTCGATCAAAACACACACAACTGTCCCTTATATCGGCGTATATAATGTATGTATTATATGAGAGGTTAGGTTAGATTCTACGCACAGAATATGAGAGCCAATGTTATGTTTGCTACTACTTATGATATTACAGTAGTATTACTACAGTATTATTATTATTATTGTAATAATAAACAACAGAATAATTGCGCCGTCATTACTTAATGTGTACAACACTTGGTTAGTGGAAAGGGAGGCACATATATAATACTAGGATCAGGCTATTTATATAATGATAATATTTTAGGTGTTATATTTGCAAAAAAATTTTTTAGTTATGTAAAAAATTTTTAGCTAAATATTAATTTATTTGCCAAACACTTCATAAAGTAGTATTCAATAATAAACTAATATATATATATATTCTGTATATTATGTATTTAAACTGAGATAACAATAATAAAATTATCATTTTTAAAAAAATATAAAAATTATATATCAATTACTGTATGCACTACAATACTATACTCTAGACTATACTACAAGTTTTAATTACAGTATAATTTTGTTTACTACAGTATAATTTATTACTTACATATAAAATTTATATAATGATATTTGAAATATAGTATTATAAGCAACAAAAATATTACAATCGATTGTTTTTTTTTATAAGAAAAACTTAGGTATTTATATAAAATATAAATTTATATCAAATTGTAAAATAATGAGTCATTCGTCAATATTTCATTGCAAAAGTATAGGTATTGTATGTGAAAAAAAATTTAAACTAAAATTATTATTATTAGGTAACATATGATGGCATAAATTGTCTAATGTATGGAAAAAAATTATCTACTATAATGTAATATATAAATTTCAATATACCGGCATATATAATAGAAAAATATTTATTTATTTATGTGCATGAATTGCAATATTTAAAGTAAATATATATATCAATATATATGGGGGAAAAATATCCCAAATGTCTATAAAACTATTGCATTAAAAATTCAATTTTTTCTGCGATTTAAATGATATTGTAATACGCTTTTTGCCGATAAAATTGATCTCAAAATATAATACTATACAGTACTCTAGCTAAAGCAAACACTGTACCAACAAAAAAATGCCAAAAAATAATATATTAAAGTTTAGTATAAAATTTTTATATAGTATTTTTTAGTCTAGGATTTCAAAGAAATAATAAAAAAAAGTTTAGTAAATATAAATATTAGTGTGAAAACAAAATTAGTTTTGAAAAACATATACAGTATATACAGTATATAGATATTAAATGTATATTAAATTTCCTTTTTTAATTAAAAAATATAAACTTTGTTTATTTTAGATTAATTTTTAAAATAATTTTTTGATTACATAATCAGTGAAGTTTAATATACTGGTATTGTGTGTGTGTGTGTGTGTGTGTGTATGTATGTGTGTGTATGTGTGTGTGTGTGTGTGTGTGTGTGTGTGTGTGTGTGTGTGTTTGTGTAACAGTTATACTATTGGATGATAACTAAAAATATCAAATAAACTTAATGGTAAACCACAAAAATTACAAAGATTTGCTTCAATAAACAAATATACTGTATTTAAATTAGATAATATATATATAGTTTGAATTTAAATCAGAAAAAATTAAATGCAAAATTACCAATGTTAATTCTAATCTAATAAAAATAGTTTATCATTATTATTATTAGTCAATTGAAAACTTTTTTGTTTTTGTAGACATATAATTAATTTATCCAAACAATATTTACAGACAATTTTATTTTTATTTTATTTTTTTTGAAAACATGATTAGAAAATTTAACTATGAGTTTCATATTTCCAGACTAATAGACAACAAATTGATTTTTTTTAAATATATTATTTTTATGATAAATATTTATTGTTATCTCAAATCATACTATCAAATATTTATAGAAAATTTTGGTCATTATTATTAATAATAAACAAACTATATTTTTAAACTTTTTAAAACTATAAACTAAAATTTAAAAATAATAAATTGAAAAACAATATAAATTTATATAAATATATACAATATTTTTTCAATGTTTCTAATTAAACTTAAAATAATTTATTCTATCATTGAATTCAATCAATTTTTTTTATCAAAACAAACCTCTGATTTCCATAAATTGTTTGTTGAATAATAATTGAGTGATTTTCTATATAAACAATGTTTCATATTTGTCAATAAAAAACTAGTAGTCTTTAATTTAGCTAAACTACAAATTAAACTCATTTATAATCACTTTAAAAAATACAATTTACACAAAATTTATATCAAAATATACACATAAATATAAAATAATAATAATATACACAATATATTGATATATATTTTACAATCAAATAAGAATCTGTTTTTTGTGGAAAATAATAAAAAAATCATTTTATTGGGAAAAAAAGCTCGCGATCTCAATATAAAACTAAAAAATTATTAATTATTGAATTCAAAATAAAATACAATAAAACAAAACATATTATTTTAAATCATCAAATGATTAACACTATATGCTAATTATTATACACACACAAAAATAATTAAATACTGTATTAAATAATAAAAATGATAATATAATTAATTAGCTAAATAACACATTTTATTATATAAAAATAACTATTGAATATCAATGTAGACGACAGGCTCTGATGAGCAATAGTATCAATAATATAAATATCGGCGACAAGACCTCAGAGTTGGTCAGATTTTTCTGGCCCTCGAGTTTAAAGCACAACAATAGTTGGGCCAAAAACATCAAAAGTATTTGATTGAAACTCCAAACCGCACGAAACACTGCAATCTTGTACTTGGCCTCCAAGTACTGGCGTATGAATACGATTATACAGAAATAGCATAATAGGGCGTCGCATACGAACAGCGGTGAATGGACTGTCCACCAGGACATCCAGTCGCCGCTGCCGAAAATGTTGTCCACTTTTAGTGTCATTAGTACGGTATAAATAGCTAGCGATACTAATATCATTAGTATTTCAAATGCCGTTACACCGAACCATTTGATTATCTCATCGAAAGTTAATATCATTTTTTCATTAATTATTTAAGTTTTTTTTAATTACAATTTTAAACTATTATTAACTTCTTCTACTTCTTATTCTTCTCGTTGTTGTTTTTCTTCGCCTCTTTGCTTAAACTCGGCCTTTAATTGTCTGACTTTTTCGCGTTTTTGATCTCTTCGGGCATATCTATCGGTAATAAGTTGATGTCGCTGTGCGGACACACTTTGGTCTCCATTGATTAGATTATCTAATTTGGTCCGAAGCAGTTCACGGGCGACAATCCGATTTCGTTGCTGTTCCCGATGATGATGAACTTTGACAACAATACCTAAAACACAACAAACACATTGTTCGGATCAAATTAGTTAATCTGTCAAAAAATAGACAATCATTTTATTTACGCACCGGTTGGCAAATGTGTCAATTGGACACAATTATGAGCTTTGTTGACCTTTTGACCGCCGGGTCCGCCGCCGTGAATGAAGACTTCTTTCAGATCGTTTTCGTCGATTACGGGAACACGAGATTTGTCTATTTTTATTGATAGCAGAACTGCCGAAGTAGTAGACAAATAGTTGGACACCAATTGATTTATTGATGGATAAGAAGTCGAGTTAAACAACAATAACTGTTTGTTTACAACTCTTGTGATAATTGTTGACATTTACTGTTTGTTGTTTTGTTTTGTACAGACAATGGTTATGGCATTCAAATTAATCGCTTATTCTCGAGGAATGTCTGGCCTTTCTGTAAATGAGAGAAGAAGAAGAAGAAGAGAAAGAAATTATTAGATATTAGATATGATATGAAAAATATCTCAAAATTTTTTTTTGGCGACTCTTTTGACCTTAAAATAAAAGACAATGTCTTTATCGGCGGTCAGCTGTTTGTTTCGGTCAAACTCTTGGCGAACTCTATTCTTAAAGAATTGTTTGTCGGTATAAACCAATTGATTTGAATACTGGATCAGTCTCTTGAATAGTCTTAGTTTGTCGACTCGTGTTATAATATTAGCGCACATTGTATTGACATTGTATTGTGTAATGCATTCATTCACTTATTATTATTATTTTTACTGTAATTTTTAGTTATACTAAATAAACGTAAATACAGTTTAGTGATAGACACTAGTGTTGTATGAATACAGTAATAATAGTAGTGTTGAATTGATATTTTCAATGTGAATCGATTCGTTGTATATATTTTAGAGTACTTACAGTATGTTTGTATGTGTTTTGAGTGCACAACACAACACACACTATAACTAACAGTACATTGCATTGCAATTTGCTATACAATTGCTATACAACAACCACTACTACTACTACAATATAAAAAGCCCTTAAACTCTATGTGTGTGTTATATAATAGCATTGATTGTGCACTCAATGGTATAGCACTCTCTCATCTCTCTCTCTCTCTCTCTCTCTCTCTCTCTCTCTCTCTCTCTCTCTCTCTCTCTCTCTCTCTCTCTCTCTCTCTTACTCTGGGATGCGTTTGGCGCATGTCTTGCATCCCATCGATGCTCTCGTAGAGTATATATATATACAGTATATATGATGATTAAACAATGTCTTTTATTTTAAGGGGGTATAGGGTGGGGTAAAATGAAAATAATCATCAGGGTGTATACTATAAACTGTATAGGGTGTGGGTGCAGTTTTAATGGGAAATTTTTATATTAAAAAATCAAGGACAGGATTTTTTCAATAAAAAAAATAATTAATTTTTAACTTTTTTTATTAATAAGATTACATAAATTATTTTTAGATTATGATTTAATTAGATTATTATTAAGTTAATTAAAAAAAATTTTAAAAAAAATAGATGCTTTTGATTGAGAAAATTTTAGTGAAAAAAAGTCTGCTGGGGATAAAATTATGATTTTAAGGGGGGGTCATTACACTCTACCCCTCCAGTCCCTACCATTGCTTAACCCTAATATATATCTATATATATATATATTCTCTCTCAAGAAAGACATAAACCTATGGATCCATTCATTTGACAATATTTTATAGCAATTGACAGCCAATTTGTGTGTCTATATCTGACTGGTGTTGTCTAATCTGTTTCCACCGATATAGTCATTCAGCCGATATGACTGCCGCCGCGTAACCAGAAAAAAATTGGTTCATTCGGCCGCTTAAGTGCAGCCGAAGTGGGTTTGCAATTCTGGCCGCAAATGCAATGCAAATGCATGGCTACAATTGAGACCACACTATCATCATCATCATCATCACCACCACCACCATCACCGTCATCATCAACATCATCTACATCTACAACATCAGTGATGATTCTGTGGTGTGTTTAGTGATGTGTCGCCCGGTCTGGTGTCCCAGTGGTCACCATTGCCCTGAAGTAAGGATATTATTATTATTATGAATTAATTAATTGTCTCAAATAAATCATATGTATATACATAGGGTTCGGGCAAATTTCCCCCCTCTCTCTCGTTTTATTTTCGAAAAAGTTCCCTGCTCTATCTCTCTCTCTCTCTCTCTCTCTCTCTCTCTCTCTCTTCTCTCTGTCTGTCTCTGGGAATTCCCAGGGAATCTATTTCCTTGAGCAAAACCACCACTTATTGTGAACCCTAAACAATTTTTTATAATTTTTGAAAAACAACCAATGTTAATTTATTTAATTGTATTTTATTTGCTAAGTGGTATTGTTTAGTTTAAATAGTATTTACTAAATATTTTATTGAAATCAAATTTATTTATTTATTTTTATCTAAAATTAATATTTCAATAAAATTTTATTTGCAAAATAATTTTTTGTGGGTATTATGTATAATGTAATAATAATAATAATAAATATATATTCCTGTCTCTAAAGTTTAGGAGTCTAAACGATTCATAGGTATGAAAAAAATATAATATATTTAATTAAAACTGATTTAGCATTTATTTATTTTTGTTTGTTAAATTAAATTAAAAATTTTATATAGTTATTTATTTTTTTAAAAATTAGATGGGTAAGCCCTCTTAACATTTTGACTTTAGGCCATGTCGAGAGCGAGGGGTGTAAGGGCGGGGATATAATAATATGCATTGATAATATATTGTAATTATAATAATAATAACTTAATAAATTTTTTATATTATTAATTTTTTTATTATCAATTTTTTATTATCAATTTTTTATTATCAATTTTTTTATTATCATTTTTTTATTATTATTAATATTATTAAAAAATATCTGAATCATTGCCATTAACTTTATATTGAATTATTACTGTATTATTATTTTTTTTAAAAAAAAATAATAAATTACATAAAAATTATATATATAATCATTGCATATAATTTATATGTTATATTATACTAGACTCTACTACTGGTATTTATGTCAATAATATAAATTATTAAATGTGTGGTAAAAATATGGCAAACGAAAAAAAATTTAAGTATTTTAGGAAATAAATTATTTGCCCAAAAAAACTATAAACAGTAGTAATCATATTAACATTTCTTTTGAATTAATACTTAATTTACTACTTTGTCTTAATATAAAAATACTGTATATATCTATATATATAAAGTTGTTATAAAGCAGTCTCAACACATTTAATGGCAATTTGTGGCAAATAATAAACACGTTTACAACAAACAAACAAAAATTATATATAAAATTATTTTTGCCATTTCATTGGTTCAAAAGCCATATTATTATTATTATTATTATTATTAGTGTATTTTATAATTTGTTTATTATATTGTTTGATAAGTTTGATAGTTTGGCAACTGATATCATAGTTATCAAATATATATATATATATATATATATATATACAGTATAATGCTGTATAAGATATACTGTAAATAATTTTTTTGCTATAATACATTAAAAGGGGTAGTTTTTTGTTGGTTTATTTTATATATATAAAATCTTGTAAAACAATTAATTTTAGCATTTAATTGTGTGTTTTTATGGCTGATGATACTACTAATGCTCGGGTAAGATTTTTTTTTTTCATACCATATAAAATGATTTTACAATTTTGTTGTTGTTTTGTTTAAAAGGTTTAACTATTTTATTAACTTATTGTTAGACAGACTGACAAACAGAGAGAGAGAGAGAGAGGATTACTGTCTTTTTTGTGGCTATTTTTGTTTATTATATATTTTTGTTGTAAATACTCTGTCATTGTCTAGTAATATATTAAATTGTTATTGTTGTTTGATAATAAAATTGATATTGCCTAATTTTTATTAATTTTATTATCTTGATATAGTAGTGCAAACATTGTGCAAATGTTTAAACGTAATAATAAACATAATTAATATATCATTTTATATATATATATATAAATAATGTCACATTTATCGATAATTACAAAATAAATAGCCAACACGTCACACACATTTAAATGTATATAATATAATATATATATATTTAAAAAAATTATATGAATGAAAAAAAAGGTTAGTTATATGAAAAATAGGACAGATTTTTGTTTTGTTTTGTATTATTATTATTACTACTACTACTGTACAGTATTATATGAAAGCTATTATAATGTAATAAATTATTGATTAAATACAATGTTATAACTATATTAATCATATGTTAATGTCCACATGATTAAGGGGGGATAACAAGCTATCAGTAGTGTAATATATAATATATATATAATAGTAATAACAAAAATAAGTCCCTAACCTTTCAGAGAGAAAGAGAGAAACGTATATATAATTTGATGGGTTGGCTATTAGTAATAGTGTTGTGTTATATATAATATATACCGTAATATATATATATATATTGATTGGTATTTTTCTATCGGATGTATTGACCAAATAATTGCATTTATTATTTTATTTTCATGATATTTGTATTAATTGTATGGTATGTTTGTATTTATTTATTTATAATAATAATATAGGGCTTGACATGTATGCTGGTGTTCGCTATATTTTCGGCAGTGTTGGGAATGTTTCAGTTCGGGTACAACACGGGAGTCATAAATGCACCGCAAAAGGTAAATATAATACTTAAAAAAAAGTTTTTTTATTATATATATATTATAGTTTAGATTTACTATCAATTTATATATACTGTATATATGTTGGTATAAAGTGTGTGTGTGTTTAGCAGTAGTAGTGGAGAATCAATTGATTGATACCTTTCAACAATTTACAATGAGGGGTGAGTGGGTGGGGGTAGCAATCAATTGATTTTCAACCCATGTCTTATTGATACAGGGTCCAATACAAATATGTACATAAAAGCTATATACTACTACTTTATAAGTTTTATTTTTATGATTATTATTATTATTATTATTGCTTTCAATTTGTTTCTTGTTTTGTGTCACATTTAATATTCAATAAACATAATATTCTCTATAAATTATGACTTATATATATATATATATCTATTTTTTATGTACTGTATATTGAATTGCATATTATATACAACAGAATTGCATTGAAATTTCATATATATATATATAATACCCGTACTATTAGTATATAATATTCAATAATAAATACAGTATTTTCATGTTTTCACGTACCATATAATCAACAAATATAAACAACATTTTAGTAGATATTAAAAACATATTATTATTATTTTATTTATATAAATATACAGGAGATGGTCAGCAAAAAAAAAGGTTTTGCATATATTTTTTATTAGTTAAAGGGTTTTGTTGTTGTTTTTTATTACGAAAATAAAATCTTATAAAATTCATTAATAAATTATTATTATTATAAATAATGTTATAGTAATAGTATATCAAAAATAGACTTTTAAAAAAATCAAACATATTCACTACTTTAGATATTAATATTTATACAAACAAACAAAAATTTTACACTATTTTTGGTGATAGATTTCATTTGAAAATTTTAGCTTAAAATAGCTTTTTTATACCAAATTTTATTTGAATAATTTTTTAAAAGATAATTTTGAATATATATATATCATATGTATTATGTATTAAATTTTATTTATTTTTGTTGATCATAGATTTTAAACTATTATGTTAATTTTGATGCTATTGTTGTTGTTTTTATAATTTGTTTAAAACCTTTATTAATACAGAAATATATACAGAATTTATATAGAATTTTGCTGATTATAAACGTTTATATAAATAGAAATATATATATATTATACTATAGTAATAATATATAATCATTATTTATAATCATTTTTAAAAAAATAAATACTTAAATAAATAATAGATATTTTTGTCACACTTTTTTTGTGACCCAAACACAGTGACAATAAAAAAATTGTTGTCGTATTCATCGTAATTCATAAATCATTACATATTTTTAGCGTTTAACTTGTATTTATCGGTCAATTATTTTCAAAATGACAGTAAATAATATATCAATAATTTATTGTCCAAACACTTTAAGCCATACATACAGGGCCTGACATTACATAAAAATCTGAGCAAAAATATTTATATGTATTATTATAGTATAGAAAATTACAATTTTATCAAAAAGTTTTACTATTATTAAACTCTGGAGCACAGAAAATGATAATCAAATCAAATTTAATTAAATATACATACAATTAATAATAATTAATTTTATTTAAATAATAATATTAATTGAGATATATATAATTGAAATTAAAAGAAATCAATAATTAATTTTTTCGCCATTGGCCGCAATACACGCTTCAATGCGGTTCGGCATACTATTGATAAGTGAATCCAGGTATTTTGGGACTTCATTATCCCAAATGTCTTGGATTATTGCTTTCCAATTGTCAATGGAGCGGTCGGTCCTTTTCTCCAACTCATCCTTAATTAATTTCCAGAGGTTTTCAATAGGATTGAGGTCGGGTGAGTTGGCTGGCCACGATGGCCAGACCTGAAAACTACTCTCATCAGTGAAAGCGACCACTGACCAATCCCTATTCCTGTTTTCATGACACCACTGAACCCGATTAGCCTTATGTTGTGGGGTTAAGTTAGGGGTCAGCTTCGGGAGCCATTTTTTAATCCCGGACTTTTTTAATGACCGGGATATTGTCCATCTGGACACAACAGGACTCCCTCTCTTTGCTGCTTCGCCTGCAATATTTGCGGAACTCCAAAGGTCATGATTTATGGCCAAATGCGTAATCCGTCTGCGATCAGCTGAGTTGAGTTTTGATTGTCCACCCGATCCTGGCTTCCTCTGGATCCCTCTACCTGACTTGATCTTCTTGATGACTCTATATACCGTTGCTGGAGCTATGTTGGTCTTCTTGATGATATCTTTGACACTATCGATGGTGTTGATCCAATGCCAAAGGATGGTTTGCCGAGCGGTAGTTTGAGGACTTACCATTATTACAAACACGTGTATATCAACTGTTTGTTTACATTTAATATAACATGTGATATATCATTTTAAAGCATTTATTACCCACTTTTTAATGGACGTAATAAATGTTAAATAAATTATATATATATAATTTTATTTGAATTCAAACTTTTGTTTGAAATTATCAAATTCAATGCTCCAAAGTTTATTATTGTTGTTGTTTGGATTAGAGTCATAGCACTTAAAGATTAGAGAGAAATAGTAAAATTTACAATAAAAAAATAATTGTTAATTAATTTATTGATTATTAATATATTATATTCACGTTTTTGTTCACAAATTGTTAATAATAATAATAAGGATCTAAATTAGGAGTTAAATATTAAATTTGTTTTAACACTAATTACATATACAGAGAGAAAATTTTGTAGCGGAATATTTCACGAATAATATATAATAAATTTTTAGTTTTAGTTTTTACTTGACTGACTATTCAAAAATTATTTTTAGTCTTTTATATATTAAAATGGTTTTTTAAAATAAATTTTTATATTTATGAATTCATTGAATTTGATGAATATATTTAAAATTCACAACACATAGACTATATACAGTGTACAGTGTTGGACACAATTATATAAAATTTAAATGCTATGTTAATTTTGAGCTCATTAATAAAAATAATTGTCATACCTTTTTTTAACAAATTGCTAACTATATATAAATAGTATATAACATGTATAAAAATAAGTTATTATTATCATTATAAAATATATATAAATATAATTTATATACCGTATATTTCTAGTGCTTATAAAAGTGTTGCATAAAAATGTGATACAGTATCACATTAAAATGATAAATATTAGTTATTAAAAAAAGTAAAATAATAATAAAATAAATTAAAACTGTGATACTATATTTAAAATGTGAAACAATTTGTGAGGACCTGGGAAATTATAGCACTCAGAAAAAATAAATTAAAATTAATAACATTACATAAAACATTTGACATTTAATTAGTATTGCAATGAACTTGGAGTTTAAGTTTAATGGGCTATCAATATACAGTAGAATATAATGTATATAATATCTTAATGAACATAACATATCCATTGATTTATTTTTTTACTTAACTTTATAAACTATATATAGATTTTAGAGGACTTTATAGCCAATGTATATAAGACTCGGACGAGTAAATACATGACGGAAGAGATGTTAGCCCTGCTCTGGTCGGTCACTGTATCGGTGTTTGCTGTGGGAGGGATGATTGGCGGCATATCCGGTGGTGCCATAGCTAACTATTGCGGAAGGTTTGTAGTAGTAGTAGTAGTTGTTGTTGTAAACTAAAAATCAAAAACCATTTGTTAACTATCGGCTCATTTAGTTTCAAATAATTGCATTTTGACTTATTATTTGTGTTGTTTTGTATTTATTTTATTTTATTTTTAAAACCCACCTAAATAAAGGAAATGTGGACTACTTCTCAATAATGCCATAGCAATACTCGGGGCAACCCTTATGAGCTCAAGTCAACTGTTTCGGAGTATTGAATGCCTAGTAATGGGCCGGTTCTTCATCGGTCTCAGTTGTGGACTCAATACCGCACTCGTGCCTATGTTTGTGTTACTAATAATTATTATTATGTATTATTTAATTAATTAAATTTTTTTCAAACAATTTATTTTTAGGTATTTGTCGGAAATAGCACCGATGACTCTTAGAGGAGCACTCGGTATTTAAAAAAAACTAATTGATATATAACTAATATATAATATTTAGCATTCAAACAAAACACTAACTAATTGATTGATTGATTGATTAATATTAATTGCATGGCTTTTTTGGGGTTTGGCTTTTTTTAAAGGTACTGTTAGTCAATTGGGAGTTACAATCGGACTGTTATTGTCGCAAATATTAGGCCTTCCAATCATATTAGGCACCCGCGACGGCTGGCCTTTTCTATTAGGGGTTGCTTTTATACCGGCAATTCTCCAATTATTATTGCTTCCCTTATGTCCCGAAAGTCCCCGATATTTGCTTATATCGAAAGGCAGAATAACCGAAGCACGTTATGGTTAGTTAAATAAATAATAATAATAATAATAATTAATTAATTTTTTTATTGATTGATTGGTTTGAAAAACCTTTTCTTTCATTATTATTGTCTATAAATAAAAAGCATTACAAAGATTGCGCTGTTCTTCAGACGTCGAGGACGACATCGAAGAGATGCGAATTGAAGACAGAGCTCAACAACAAGAGGCCAGAGTTAGTAACAAAAAACAAACAAACGTTTAATAATAACCATTAAATTTCAAACTAATGGATTTTAATCCCTTTCCTCTCTCTCTCTCTCTCTCTCCCATTCATCCATCCATTCCCGTGTGTGCGACAACCAGATAACAATGCTGCAACTGATCACCAACCGATCCCTTCAGACACCATTAATCATAGGGATAATAATGCAGTTATCTCAACAACTCTCAGGAATTAATGCTATTTTTTACTACTCGACTAACATATTCACATCGGCCGGACTAAGTGAAGAACAGGCCAAATACTCGACCATCGGTGTCGGCGTCGTTATGGTGGCCATGACATTGGTATCTATTATGTTAATGGACCGAACCGGTCGCCGAACACTACATCTGTACGGATTAGGTATGTGTCCCACGAAAATGTTATACAATATAATCATAAATATTATCAGTTGTATTGGTCAGACATTTATCGGGTAAATCCGGAATTTAATAATTAATTGTAATATATATTGTTTGTTTGTTTGCTAATAAATAGGCGGAATGTTTATAACTTCAATGTTTTTGACTATATTTCTTCTATTTGGGGTAAGTTTTTTTGATAATAATTTAGTTAATATTATTAATAATAATAATTTTTATTATAGTTTTTATACAAATGGATGTCATATATGAGTGTCTTCAGTACGTTAGTCTATGTGGTATTTTTTGCCATCGGTCCAGGTATGTATGTGTATGTGTATGTGTATGTGTATGTGTATGTGTATGTGTATGTGTATGTGTATGTGTATGTGTATGTGTATGTGTATGTGTATGTGTATGTGTATGTGTATGTGTATGTGTATGTGTATGTGTATGTGTATGTGTATGTGCACTGTTATGATTAAATTTTGTTGTTGTAATGATTATTATTATTATTATCAACAACAACAACAATTATTTAACAATTTGTTTGATTAATATGTTTTTAATTTATAAAATGTCATAAACTTTTCTTGTTTTTTGTTGATTGATTGATTGCTTTAATAGGATCGATACCGTGGATGATAACAGCAGAACTGTTCTCTCAGGGGCCCCGACCGGCAGCCATGAGTATAGCCGTATTAGTCAATTGGTTCACTAATTTTATGGTTGGATTAGCCTTTCCTCTAATGACAGCATATAATGAGGTAAATAAATATAATATTAAATTTATAATAATATATATTAACAAAACTGCTCTTTTAATAACCATTAATGTCAACAACAAAAAAATATTATTAATAGTCAAAAATACTAACTATTATTTAAATTATTATTATCATTATCATTATGATCCTCAAAGAATGCCATCGAAAAGTATTCATTTCTACCGTTTACCATATTTTTGGCCATCTTCTGGATCTTTACGTACTGGAAGGTTCCCGAAACAAAGAATCGGACGTTCGAAGAAATATCGGCACTGTTCCGCAAAGATGACTTTATTACCATCGATGACGTACAGTATTCGCATAAATCAAGTTCTGGTGATATGTTTTCGCATAAGTCGAGCAGTGGTGATATGATCTTCGATGATAAGACATTAGAGTCATGTAAGCCACAGACCAGTAGTAAAAGTAGTAGTAGTAGTAGTAGTAGTAGTCAACAACAAACCAATGTTAAATCCTATCAATCAATTAATAAGCCTTGAATTTTATATTAGTATTAGTAATTTAGTGATTATTTTTTGTTTGTTTGTAAATTGCTTTTATATAATTTAAAATCCCGTTTAAGTTTTTCATTTATTATTTGTTATTTATGTTAATAAAGATTTATTTTTTTATATAAGTTATTAAACTTTTGATTTATGATTTTCGATTTGATTGTTTGTTTTACATTAATTTTTTTTGTGCACCACTTGTATCACACATAAAATATTTATTATATAATATATAATTTTAATTATTTGTAATGAATTATTTTCACTGAAAAACAAAATTATGATTACAATTATCCAATTGCACCGCAACTCTCACTTTATTATCACTACAATTAATTAAAACTAATAGGTTATCTCCATCATCACCATCACTGCCATTATGGCGACTCTTCCGACGCTATAATACCGCACACCACACCTCCGCCTCCCATAGCGCACACCAGTAGGAAAAAAGTGACGGTCGCCGCACTTAATGACCACGAGTTTACACCAAATCATGTCATCATTGAAGACCAACTTTGACAATGACTGAGCTTTTTCTCTGCTAATAATCTCTTCGTCTTCTTCTCTCTCATCAGTGAATTTGATGGACACTGAAGTTGTTTTTATATCACTCTTAAGTGATTAAAATACTTTGTATACATATTTAGTTTTGGACACATCAAGTAGTGAGTGATGATATGAGATAAACAAACAAACAAACAATTAAACAGTTTTTTTAGTCAATTGTTTTTTTATGTTTTGTGGTTTTCTTCGATCAAAGATTCGTCGAAAAAAAATAAATATATAAAAAGTGAAACAAACAAACAAAACAAACAAATTTATAAATAGAAAAAAAGTTTTCCAAAACAATTAGTTATCAAAAATAATTTGTAAATAATTATTGGATTTAAAAATGAAGAAGAAAAAGACTGCATATTAATAGTGTTTTTTTTAATTAAATAGAGAAACTAATAATAAATATTATAATTGAATGAATGGCTGTTATATAATCAAAAACTTTGTTGTTTTAATAAATGTTTCGTTTTTTTCATATAAATATATATATATAATATTGAATATTCAATATTATATATTTTAAAAAAAATGTTTTTCAACAAAAAAAACAAATGTCTGAATCCCGGGAATCAATTGTATAATAATAATAATAATATTCCGGGAGATTCCGGGCATTTCCTGCTCAACAAATCATTATTCAGTAAAACAAAAATTCAACACAAAAAACAACTACTAATTATTATTATTATTATTATTATATACAAAAGACATCCACACATCACACTCATGAGTGCCGACTACTACTTCTTCTTCTTCTACTTCTTCTTCTCGCACAAGACTTCTTCGCACACATAATCAGTGCCAACAAAACAAAACAAACAAATTGTGTGACAATTCTCATCAAAAATTTTTTTTTGTTTTGAACACATCATCACATTTTCAATACAAAACAAACCACAACAACAATAAGTAAATCATTTCTCAATCATTACATAAGTAATACATTGTGTCCGCGGCGGCGACTCTCCAGGTGGTCAGCCCATCCATCAATCCATTATCATCACTAACATTACACACATACAGACACACACACCAACACCAACACATACACTCTCATAGCTAAACTATACCTAACATTTTATCAGATATTTTCAAAAATTATTATATACAGTATGTATAAAATATATGCTTAAAACAAAATTGTTTATAATTAGTGACACATTTAAAAAAAATTGTTGATTATCTCTCAAAGCAAACTTCCAAACAAAATCTAAATTACACCGAAAAAAACAATTAAAAATATCTGTTTTTTATGTATTTCATATGAAACTAAATATAGTATAAAAATTATATTATAAAACAATCTTTGAAAACAACAAATTCAACAAAAAAAAGTGCTTTTAATTGCTTTCAATTTCTTCCGTTTTATTACTTTTTTATTTTATTTCATCTTTGAATGAAATTATATGATATATCTCTCTTGAATACTATGCATACCATCAGTGGGAAAAATCTTCAACAAAAAATAAATAAATATAAATTTTAAAAAAACAAACAAAAAACAAATTCATCACAAATAACTGGTCACACATTTATATATATATATATATAAAACACAATACAAAACACACACAAAAGTCGCGCTTTTTGTATAAAAATTTATAATTTATAATAATGTTGTTATTTTTTATTAAATTAATTTTATCAATCAGTTTTTTTGGGTATATAATTAAATTTAAAAAAACAATTGGTTAATGAAAATACTACTAATAAATAAAAGAGAAATAATAATAATAATAATAATAAAGTCTTGTGAAATCAAATTAATGGTAAAATTTTTAGACAATATATTATAAAAGACATCAATAAAAAAACAGTTTATATGAAAACAAATGTTTGTTTTTTTTAATTTTAATTATGATATTAATATATATATATATAAAATCCAATTAATTATTACTAAATATAATTATTTCTAAAAAATAATTTAGTATTTTTATAACAAAAATTACATTTCAAAGTTAACTTAAAACTGGTAATTGATTTTCATTAACTCAGGTAAGACTTAATCGTATCTTTGATCACACCTTTCGGTAAGTTAGTAGTCATCACTTGATCCAAACGTCTTAAACGCGACGTCTCCGCTCTGATGGCATTCAAATTGATTTGTTTTTCGACAATCTCATCGTTGATATCTTCAATCTTCATCTGTTTCTAGAAAAACAAAACAAACAAACAGACAAAAGGATCAGATTTATTATCCGACAGTTGATTACTGAAAAACAAGCGATTACTTACTTGTATGATATCATCGAAAGCTTCACTAATCACTTGGGTATTGGTTAAGACATTATCATTGATGGCCACACTTTGCATGACTTCAGTCTGGATTTGTTGGATTCGGTCTTCGCTTAATTGCTATCAGCGGCAAAAAAAATCAGTCAATTTTTAAGATAATTTTATCTAATACTACTCTGACGTATGTATGGATCAATTACCTCAATGGTTCTGATGGTTGTCTCATTGATTTTGTTGGCCAACTTTTCAAGTTTGGCCACTCGTTTGCATATCTTTTTTTTGCCCAACTCTTTGGCCAATTCTTGTGTCAAATCGACCAACAATTGTCTTTCGATGGCCTTCAAGCCGTTCAGTTCATCGTCGGTGTTGTCTAAGTTGTCATTCATTTTCATCTGATTTTGTTTTGTTTTTTGTTTTTTGGTCACCAATTGATTGATTTATAATAACTAATAAAAACTAATGTTTTTATTATTACAATATTATTGACACCAATATTGGCGCCAAAAATGTTTGGGCAAAACAAACACAACATATATATCGTTACAAAACTATCGACTAATGCAATGACTGTCCCCTTAAATATTAAATCATTTATATTATAATAAAATTATTGTTATTTTTTTAAATTTCTAAATCAATATAAATTTTTAATATAATTTAAACTAAAATAATTTATTTTATTTATATAAATTTAAAAAATTAATTAGTTAGTTAGTTATAGTAGTTAATTATATATAATAATAATAATAATTTAGTTAAATAAAAAAATATATATAAAATTTTTAAAAACCTAAATTAAATTTGCATTGAAAATTAACTTGGTAAGTAATTTTTTTTGTATATATATATAAATAATATATTAATTAAATTTAGTATCGGTATACTAAATTAATGATAAAAAATAGATAAAATTATAATAATGATTTACAATAGATGTCATATATATATATATATATATTGTTGATTCAATGATTGTAAAAATATATAGACATTAAATAATTTACAGATGAAATCAAATGTTTTAAAAAAAAAGAAATTATTACTTTATCCTATAGTTAACAAAAAATTATCAAAACTTTTTCAATATTTTTTATTTTTAAATAAAAAATCATAATTTTCAATCATTAGTCTATTGACTGTTTTCTGGTTGGGTTTTGATGGATAGGGGGTTGGGTTGCCGTTAGTTTGTATAGACTCGTTAGAAATCGCAAATAAGATTAGAAAAAATTTAATTAAACAAAACAAAAAAAATTAAAAAATTACTGTAATATTACTAATACAGTAACAATGATAATAATTTTATCGATTGTTTTTTTTTAAAATAATAATAATAGTCATAATTGAGACAATAATACAGTATTACAGTGTAGAGTCAAAACATATTGATTTAGACCCTTATAATTGAATTTAGCAAAAATTGTAAACCTTTGCAAAAATAAGCGCATTAATCATAATTGTGATCAAATTTACTATATATATATATATATATATTTCAACGTATATATAAATAATATATATACTACTAAATATTAATTGTTAATTGAAGCAAAAATATTATCTAATTTAATGTACCAGTAATATAAAAATATATAGTAGTATTATATAAGTCAATAAATACAGTACTTTTATCATGCATTGTATAAAAATTTCAATTTTAGTTTTCAAAAAAAATTATTATACTATTACAGGGGGTACTATAGTATAGAATCTATACATTATTGTAAAAAATAAAATTATAAAAAACAACAACTATAATAGTAATATATTTATTTATCAAGCATAAAACAAATACAAACAAAATAATTTTTTAATTAGTATTTTATTTTCAAACAATCAATAAGAAAAACAAACTTTTTTAGTCGGGAAGTCAATTGCCTAATCAAATATTAATAGTTAGCTATAAATTTTATATATATATATATATAGAGTATATTGTATTTTATACAAATTTTTTATTTAAAAAAAGTCAGTATTGGTTTGTCATTAATATGACGGTGCAGTCGAATAGTTTATTGGGATAAACGCGACAATTGAACTAAACATATAAAAAAAAACTAACAAAACAATCAACAAAAATAAGAGACAATATGTTTGCCTAAAGAAATCAATCGATAATGTGGTCGACAACTAAATCATTTACTTGTATTACAAATAATAATAATAATAATATTTTTTACTATCTATTGACCCGACAATTACTTATACCGTATATACAGTACACTACTAAACAAAACTAACTTTCGTTTGGGGAATAATGAATGGGCAAACAGATCATCACATTAATAAACATTACTAACAGAGAGAGAGAGGGACTAATAAATAGGACATTAGTTTTTTATATGCAATATATATGATATATATATATACATATATATAAATAATATATTTGTTTTTTTTAAATAAATAATTAGTTGTTTAAATTAATATTAAAATTAATTATTTTTTATTAATTAAATACATTTTGTTTTGTTTGTATTAAATTATACAATTAATTTTGTTGTTGTTGTAAACATAAAAATGGTTATTATTATAATTATTATTATTAAAGAAAATATTATTTAACAATTCATTTTTTTAGTTATTTAAATATATATATATATAAGTTATATATTTATATATATAAATGTAAATAAATGGTCAATAATTTATACAAAAATGTAAAATTATATTTTTATTATTAATTTTTTTTGTTAGGTTTGGTTGACAATTTGGTGGTCACATAACGCCCAACACTATTATTTTATTACTACTACTACTTCTACTACAACTACAATCTACTACTACTACTACTACCTCAACCATTGGTTTGGTATCCATTGAGGTTCTCTCTCTAATGCATTAATCTCTCTGAGCAACTCCTGGTAAGCTCTTTCAATGTCAGTGATGGACAAAATCATGTCAAAGTAATGGCCATAACGGGCCTCAATATCCCTGGCCTCGTCGATAATGGACTGCAGATCTGTTGAACTGCTATTATTTGTGTCGTAGTGGTGGTGATGGTGTTGTTGTTGTTGATGATGATGCTGTGGATTGCTTGTCGTCATTGACATCAAACGATTCAATTTTTCAATCTGTGGCGGAGGCGTTACGAACACGAAGTAAGGCTTGAGTTTTGCACCTAAAATCATAATTGACTTTTAGTTGATTATGTACTAACACACACACACACACACACACCACACCACACCACACCACACCACACCACACAACTAATAATATAATCATTAATCAATGTGTGTCTATATATTAATATATATATATATAACTGACCCGCCTGTCCCTGTCTAAGCAATGGTATGGAATGGACGTGAAGATTAAGGACACATATTTTTCCCGATTGAACCACTGTTTCGATGGCTGACAGTGAGGTGCCGTAGTAGTTGCGTTCATACTCCCCGTGCTCTACAAATCGACCTAAAAAAATATTTAAATAAATAAATAAATTACTAAAATATTCAAATGATATTCACACACAAACATAATATGATTCAGGGATTTATTATTTTATATTTTTTTGGTATCAAAATAAAAAATAATTTTTTTTGTTACCATCTTTGATGTCCTGTTCAAACTGTTGTCTTGAAATAAAATGATAATCTATGGCATCGATTTCCCCATCTCTTCTCGATCTGGATGTATGGGGAACGGCAGCTGCGAACCGATCCGTGTCGTGCATCAGACGCTGTCTTAGCTCATGGCGGCCTATATTTGTCGGTCCGATCAATACGATTGGCCGCTATTTACCCAAAAATAAATAAAATAATTATTATTACTATTTGTTTGTGAATAATAATAAAAAATATATAAGTTTGTTAAATAAAAATATTATTACGGAAGCGGTATTATTTATTATATTATATATATTTACTATTTTTATTATACTATTAATTTAACATCATTTACATATACTGTAGTTAAACTGTATTATTATTATTATAGTACAGTATATTTGTTTATTATATATATAAAGTATATAAAGTATGGATTCATTATTTTCTTTTTTTAAATAATAAGACATGTTTTTAAAATTTATGATTTCATTAGTATATTATTATTAAACACAAAATTTAATATATAGTAACACATAGTTTTCATCTTTATATATATATATATATATATAGTATATTATGCTAATAATATAAAAAAAAATCTAATTTAAACACACCGTCAATATTGTAAACTATTTGCAAAAACTAATAATACTAATAATATTAAAAAACAATTGCCCCGGAGGTAATTAATTAGAAATTTTTTATTTTAATGAAACTTAATGTTATGTTTGCAACACTAACTAACAATTTTTTTTAAAAAACCAATAACAAAAAAACTAAATCAAAAACAAATAAAAATAATTTTTTAAATTTTACTAATATATCTCAATTTTGCAAAAATCATGTGTTGTTTTTTTGTTGCTGACTATCGATTTTCGTTTCCAACAAAAAACTAAATAAATAAACTTATGGTATGCCATGCAAACTCAAAAAAAAAGTTTGTATTTTTATTTTAAAACCATTATTATTAAATATCGAGTAAATAACAAAAATTTATATATATATAATAATATATACAGTATATATATATATATATATATATATTTGCCCGAAACATAATATAAAACTCATTATAGCTTGAAATTCAGTGTTGCATTAAACTTGAAGATCAATTTTATTTGGTGAACAAATTTAATTTTAAATTATATATATATTTATAACTTATATATAATATATATTTATTAAAAATATTACTGTAAACATTATTTAGTTAGTCATATATAATAAATACAATATTTATTATGAATTTAGTTAGAAATATAGTCTCTTTTCTCTCTTTACATTATGTCTCTTCAAAATGAAAATATTATTAGTCTAAATGGGTTTACATTTTAATAAATTAATTAAATCAATTTATATATTATTCAAAAAATATAAATGCATTCAACTCTAGATATAGTAGTTTACTTATTATTATTTATTATTGGCTTCAATTAGCTAATTATTTCTAGAAAATATTTTTAACTAAACAACACAACATTACGTAATAATTATACTAAAACTTAATTTAATAAATTAAGTATAACAGTGATAGCAAACCAATTGTCAATATATATATATATATATTTAAAATAATTATAATAAAATAAATACATAAAAATAATTATATTTACATAAAATAATAGAAAGTCAATTTATATATAATATTTTTATTTAAAAAATGCAAATCATTATATTATTAATTTTACTAACTAACTCTATAGTAAATACTAAATTTTTATATATTTCAATTAAATATATATATCAAATATACAGTATATTAAAAAATTTATATGCATTTTCATCCATCTGTGTAGAGTTGACCTGCACTTTACTATAACAACACAACTAGTATATAGTGTTTCAAATAAAATAAACAAATAAATCAATTGAATTGAAAAAAATATAAGATTTTTTTTTTATTTATTTATATATAAAGGATTTCAAAAGAAAAAGTATTTAGATATTGACTGAGAAATTCAATATTTAAGGTGACGTTTATTACAGAGATATATAGTATAGAGAGAAATAGTAGTCTAAACGCATGTCTTTCCTGTTTATCAACCGAGACATTGATTTGTATGTTTGGCTGAGTGTAAGATAATAATATAAAAAACACAAAATTCAATATTTTTTTAATGTGTATATGTTTTTTTATTATATAAAAAAGAGGAGATAATCATTGAATAGACAAGCAATAAAATTTGTGTTAAAAACACGTTTTTATATATCGATAGCAACATTAACAACAACAACAAAATATTTAGCAAAAATGTAAGTTTTTCTTTCTTATATAATCTTATATTATATAAGATATTATATAATATAATATAACAGGAAATTGATTGGTTATATATATATTAACAGCTTCTCTATCTATCTCTTACCTTAATGTTAGCCCTGGGATAGTATAGAGAGACCTCTTCATAGCTGAGTATCTCATCATTGGGTGACATAAAGTCTAGATTTATTTTTTTTTCATTAGAAAATTTATGATTAGTTTCTTTTAAAAAATAAATAAAAACGAAATACAATTTATTATTATTTATGATAAACTGATAAATACTTTGAGATTTCCGATGCTTTTTCTTCCTGTGGACTGACTTTTTGCCACAATTTAGCAGAAGAGATGAGGCACTCGTCTTCTTATTATTATTTTGTCTATTCTTACTATTAATGGTCGATATGTTTGTGCTGTCATTTAATACGGACTGTTTCATAGTTTCTCTCCTTATTTTTTGGTAATTGATAGGATAGGTATTAAATTATTATTATTATAATTATTAATGATAAATAAATAAGAAATCATTAAATTGGATTCAATATTAAAATAAATAACATTATATTTGTGTGTATGAGTGTATTGGTTTGTAATGATCTGGTAATATAATAGGTATGGTAGGGGAGGAAGAGGTAGGGTATTCAATACATACTGAATTTGGAAATGGATGGATGGTACGAGTCCAGCTAATGACTGGTCGTGTTCGCCCTCTCGGTATGCCTGCCACCAGTTCATGTCACTCTGATCGATGACATGCAAAATATCACCTACGAGTGCGGAGAGAGAAAGAGAGAGAGAGAGAGGGTTGTCATTAATAAATCATTTTATATTAATAATAAGCCGCCAATTATTGATTAGTATAAACGAGAAAATAAATAAACAGAAAGAGAGGTCTTATATTACTATATATATATACCTATATATATATATATATATATATATATATATATATATATATATATATATATTATTAGTCATACCTTTATTGAAGCAAATTCCCAGTTCACGGCACGGAATGTATAGGTCCTCATCGGGATCGTAATCGAACAGTGCTTTCAAATGAATCATCTGATGAGGTATGGACTCACTATCCTTAATGTTATCGCGGATTGCAATCACAAATGTTAGAGTTCCTGTGTGTTAGAGTATGTGTTCAAAAAAAACACATAAAAAAAGAGTAAATCAACCAAATATTTGTTGATAAAAAACACACACATATATAGTCAGTCAACAGTCGGAAAAAGAGAGAAAATAAAAATAAGAAAATGTAATTATTTTTGTTTGGGATTAATAGCTCAAATGTGTTGATCGGGTGAGTGAGTGTATGTGTGTGTATGTTATGTGTATGTGTTTTGATTAATATACTTTTTTGGTGTGTGTGTGTGTGTGTGTGTGTGTGTGTGTGTGTGTGTGTGTAATATATATGTAGTATTTAGAAAGTAGTAGTAGTACTGACCAGTCATTTCGGCCAACAGATCGCATACTTGGTTAACATTTCTGCCTTTCATTTCAATGCCATTCACTTCCAATATCTCATCGTTTTCGTGAAGTAAACCTATTTTTTTGTTGACAGATATATCAATATATATATATATATATAGTAGACATCAATCAAACTGACGACTGTTTTTTTTGACGACATTATTAGGTAGTCGTCAAATAAGTCGTCCGTCAATTGTAGTTAATTTTGTAATTAATTGTAGATAACTTACCGGACTTTTCGGCGGCACCTCCTTTGACAATACGGCCAATGATGACACTGCCGTCCTGTTCATTGCGTACGGTAGCGCCCAATGGCTCGCACGAAGACTTCTCGATGCGGACCACTTTGACAGACGAGTCATCCATTACTTCGTCCAGAATCTCGACTTCACTTTTGTCGACTGTTTAAAAATAAAATATTTATTTAATAAAAAATAAAAACAAAACAAATACTGTATAAGATTCAAACCAAAAAATTCATGCGAAAAAAACTAAATTAAATAGACATTACGTGTGCTTTTAACTTATCTATAAAAAAGTAATACAACTTATATAACATAAATATATATATATATATAATAAAAATAAATGAATTCCCGCATAAATAATTCATAATCATAAAGGAAATGTAAAATATTGTAAAGATTGAAATATATTTTATATATATATATATATAAATTATATGATATATATCACTGGAAAACAAAAATAGAGCTAAATAATATATTCATACTGTATATATGTTAACTAATTTGATAGATACGGTGCCAAACAAAAAATATAAAGTGTCAAAAAACAAATATTTTATCAGAAAATATGTGCAAAAAAAATGAAAGAAAAAAAACTTAAATATTTTATTATTTCAACTATAAATTCATAACATTTTGATAAATTGCTATAGAATTGAATATATATATATATATATATATATAGAGAGAGAGAGAGAGAGAGAGAGAAATCATATTATTTGAATAAAAAATATATTTAAATATAATCTCAATGTTGTTTGTAGTGAATGGGTTGGGAATAATATATATATATATTATATAAAGCGAAAGATGATTTCAAGCAAAAATATAAAAATATATATATATATGATTGTCGTCTATAGTATATAATATAAAGAATTTATTTAATATTATATTATATATATATATTTATGTGTATACTTGTATATAAAGAGACACAGTATGTGTTAATCAATATATTAAACTAAATGTATATAACGAAACTCATTGATCCAAAATGTGTATTCAAAAAATAAGCAATTGTTAATTGAAGTGCAAATTAATTACTGGTCCACTCGTTTTCATACAACTAATGACAAATGATATATTGTCTTTTAAATATATATATATATATATATTACACTTGAAAAAAAATAAAATAAAAATAGTTAAAAACCAAACCCTATATACATATACAATATATAGCATTTCAATGTGTTTTGTTTCAAATAGCCTAATCAGTAGACACACAGCTCTATTGTTTTCAGAAATATAACAATAGTTTTTGATTGTCTTAAAATCATAAAAGTTATATAACTTTCGCTGTATATTATTATTGATTAACAGTCAAATGCATTCAAAATTTTTTGATAATAATAAAAATAGACGCAAACAATAACAAAGAGAGAGAGAGAGAGAGAGAGAGAGAGAGAGAGAATCTCTTATTTGTAATAATGGCTTAAAAATAATATATATTATTATAATATAATAAATGATAACATATTTCTTTATAAAACTTTATTATTATTATTATAAATACAAAATCTCGAAAGAAAATTATATTAAAATCTACTCAAAACTAATAAAATGCAAAAGCATTTAAGTGCAACACAAATGCAAATTTATTAGCAAAATTAATTAAGCAAAAATATAATTAAATAAATTATGGCATTATATAACATTGTAGTAACAAACATAATAACAACAATTTATGCTAACGATTATTATAATCAAAAATAAAAATAATAAAATAAAACAAATCCTAACGAGTTTGCCATTGTATTTATAATGTAGATGTGATATATATAATAAAAAGTTTACTAACCAGTGATGTCTTGATTGGGGCTCAGGTATGTTGATGAGGAGCTCAGTTGGGTTTTGGATGACTGTGCGATGTGATCGTATGCATAACAAAGGCCCTCCAACTCGAAACGGGTTAATATTTCTAACAGTTCGGCCGCTTCGGTATTTAATGCCTGTTCGCATAATAATAATAATAATTGATTATTATTTGCATTAAAATTAATTAATTTTTTGCAAAAACCAATTATTAGTTGTCAATCAATTAGCAATATATAGTATATATAAATAATTTGTATCTAACATGCAATACATATACTGTTATATAAATAATTTGTGTCTATTTTCTATTATTATTATTAAACATACCGACAATTATCAATTAGCAACAACAACGACAAAATACAAATCATATTATTATTATTACTGTATTAATAATATATTATTTGCACAAATATATAATTTATAACATTTATGCTGACAATTGTGAGATTAATTTCTATATATGACATACAATTTTTACATACATTTACAATTTTTTGTGTGGATTTCATCAACAAAAAAAAACATTACACTTTTTTCATTTAGTAAAAATCATTTTTTTAAAACCACACTTTGACCATTAATTATATTTATATACCGTATATATATATATATACTGTACTCTAATCTTAAATAATAAATAATTCTGTAAATATAATTGTTTATATTATAAACCCGTTATTAACTCAATTTACAAAATAATATTATTTAATATTTATAAGTCCTAAATATTTTGGATAACGCCACCCATAATATATCAATATATTGTATATAAAAATTATAAATAAATATTTAGTTATGCAAAAAAAAATAAATGATTATTTTGACAACCACATACATTATTTTTTTATTATTAATTACGATAAGCATGTACGCAAAAACAACTATTTCAAACAGATATTTTTTTAGTTATATATAATAATATTTATAATAAAAAAATACACTATTAAATGAACATGATGCTTTTAGGGATTTATAAAAATATAATTGTTGATGTTATTTTCACACGATTTATATAACTTGAGTAAACATTTATTTGTTGTCCCATAGGATTACATTAAATATGTTAACTTATAATAATTTATAAAACTTAGATTTAGTCTAATGTTTTGAATACCGAAAAACAAAAATAAAATGCATATAATATTGTGTCCATCGATTCATTCATGTTTTTAATAGCCAAAAATCACTTAAGAGTTATATAATTTCGGTTTTTAATCCGATTGTAACAAAATAAAAATAAAATTTATATCATTTTTATCAATTTAATTATTATTTTAACATTTTATTTATTTCTTGTTTGTATTAAAAAGAGTGCTTTTGAAAGTAATTTATATTTTGGTTATTGTATATAAAACTAATACTAATTTATATTTTACTAATTATAACAAATGTCTTGAAATGTAATGACCAGAAAGTTTCTATTAATTTTGATGTGAATTTTATCTAATTGTTAATTTTGTTTGCAAAGAATAAAATTAATTTTTAGTTTAATTGAATATAAAAATTCACAATTAAATAAGCTATTCATTAATTTTGATAAATAAAATTTTTAGAAAACTAGTCGTCAAAAACATGTTTCCCAGATTCACTTAAAACACTATATTAGATACTATTATTGAGTATATAATAAGTATAAATATTATAATTATAACACCAATTAAGCAAATTATATAACACTTTTTATGACAGATACTTATGTATTATTATTCAAATATATAATATTTTTGCATAACTATATATTTATACTAAAGTATATATATGAGACTAACTGTCCTTATCTTATAGATTATATAATTAATGTCAACTAAAACTTAGCATATAATAAAAAAACAACAAATTTGAAGACTAGACTAACCTCTTCCTGTAACAATTGGATCACCTCTTGGACGAGATCGGCTGTATTGTTGTTGTTATTATTATTGGAAGCGGTTGTTGTACTACTTGTAGTAGAAGTAGTAGTAGTAGTGATGATGGGTGGTTGGGGTAGTAATGATCGGTGCTTTTGCTTTTGTTGTGTTTGCATAATAGTTGTATAGATTGCTATAAGTTTGGCTAAATTTGATTGATTTATTAGATCCTTGACTTCTCCGTTCAGATTATTTATAAGGCGTTCCAATACTACGTTCAGGTCTGGAGACGGAACTGATTGAATTGGATATGAAAACAAAATATTATTATTAATAATAAAAGTTAATAGTATTTAATTAAATATAAATTACAGACATTGCCAATCATTATATAAGTTTATATATATACTGTATATACAGTATATATATCGTATAAACATACAGTGTATATAATGATATATAATAATAATATTGTCATAATAATGTCATTGACTAAAATCGTAAAATATTTATTTATATATATATATTAACTAATATAATAAAATTTATTTATTAATATATATAAGTATCGCATATACGATATTATAGGCGGTATGGTATGTATGAAAAATAAATAAATAAAATATTTCTGTCTGTTTCCTATACAATCTAATAAATATCAACAAAAATAGTTTCAACACATTTAATATAATATTATATATGATATATCGATCCACACCTTTGTTGTTGGCCTCAGTGCTGCCCATATGTTGATCGTTGTCGTAGTCATCGTCGATATCTTCATCGTCTTCAAAGGCATCGTTGACCATCGCTTCTAATTCTTTGTTGTTGTCTTTGTTGGTCATTGTTGTTGTTGTTGCTGTTAATGTCTTAAACTGTTCCAATTGTTGCAACTTTTTGCTACCTCTCAGACTCGATCGTAGAAATTCTTCTTCGGCTTTTTTATGGCTTAATTCTTCTGAATATTTTTTTAATTTATCATTTTGTGGCGCTTGCGATGATGTGCGTTGCGGTGGGGCTGGAGGTGGATGTGGGGGTGGAGGGTATCGAGGAGTTTGTTTAACAACACCTTAAATTTTGTGTATGTGTGTGACATATATATAGAATATATATAAATAAAATATATATATATAAAAAATAATGGTTTCAATAAATAAAAACAAAATCAAATATTTAAAAATAATTATATATAAAAAACAATAATATTTTAAAAGACAAACTCACCGACAAAGGATTCCGGGACATCAACAGGCAGTTCCCTGTGTGTGGTTGTTGTAGTCGACTGTCTGGTTGGCGACAAATTATGGGAACCACTTAACTCAACTAATTCCATATTATCGTCGTTTAGTTGATAGTCTAGTATTTCTTCGACGTCGTCGTCGTTGTCGACGACTTGCGAATCAATTATTGTCTTTGTATTGTTTTGATCTATCGTTTGCAGATCAGCTGCTTGTGGTCTATCAGTGGTAATGGACTCGTCGTCTTCGTCGGCGAGATGTGTCGTGGCAGTGATGGTTGTTGTGTTTACTATCACTTTGTTATTAGTCTCTTCAGACGTTGTCGTAGTCGACGACTCACCTAAATATATAAATAAATATATATATATAATACATAAGTTAAAGAAAATCAATAAAACACAGACGTATAAGAAGTGGTAAGTGTTTAGGCGAAAGTGTAATATCAATAAAAAAATATTAAATCACTGGATATGGATATCCTTACATAAAATCTTTGAGAGCTGAGCGATATCTCGAGGCGTTATAGTATTATCTTTGGCAATGTGTTGGAGGTGTTCACGAGCTCGGGATCCGATGACAAACGCGTCGATCAGAGACGTGTCGATGGCTTTACATTAATATATTTATATATTAAAACAATTTTTTATATTTTTACAGCAAAAAAATAAATAACATATAAATCAAACATTCACTATAATTTCACAATTAACTGCTAGTTTTTAATTACTTCATATATATATATTTTTTTATTTTGTAAAGTAGACACATATACACTAATAACACACTGTTGCGTGAAATATTGCATTACTATATGAATATTATTATTATTTTATTACTTTTTTTATTTATATAATACAATTAATGTGTTTAAATAAAAATAATAGTTTTTTTAGTTAAATTATTATTAATGAGATAACACACAAATCCTTAATGATATATTGTATTATTATATTTATTATGATATATACACACACAGAAAAATTCACGCTAATGGCAGTAAATGCGATAAAACTTTTATTTCTAGCTTTTTTGTTGATAAATATTTTTGCTGTCAATTCAAACAAATACTCATTTAATAGGAATGTCTATTACTAGTCGTATCAATAAATACTATGAGAGAGAGAGAGAGAGATAGGAGTAATTTAATAACAAATAGTCGTCGACAACATACTTATAAATGGTTTGATATAACAGTCAATAATTATTATCAATTGTTGTACAGTAGTAGTAGTAGTAATAGTAGTAGTATAACATTGAGAGGAGACAAATTGATGGATTAAAAACAATATTAAAATCGATTGAAAAATTTTTTTTAGTTCAAAAATAAATAAAACTAAATAACAAATAAAACAATATTAGAAAACACATGCAAAACATTTTTCGGTTTCATTGTTTTCAGACATTTGAAGTAATTTTTATTTTGAAATCATTGTGTGTGTGTGTTCATCATCTATCAGTAGTATTGCAAAACATGAGAGAGAGAGAGAGAGAGAGAGAGAGAGAGAGAGAGAGAGATCCCCTCTCTATCTAACTATTCCTATTGCTAACAACTCCATAGAAATATTCAACTTATTTTTCTTTTTAAAAAAACTACCAGTGCTTGAGGGGGGTTAAAAAAGCGGCCATCGATTACTTGATCGACTGTAACACCATTGATATACAATACAAGAAGTGGATGCCATTGCACACAAGCCATACCTCTCTCTCTCTCTCTCTCTCTCTCTCTCTATCAACTGAGCCCATCCTAACCTAACAGGTTTGACGGGTCACACACACACACACACACCATGAAGTTCAAGCACATGCTATAAGAGATGTATGTGCCTGTAATACTGAGATCTGTATATAATATAACTATGGGATGTATTTTTTGCAATTTATTTCACACACACATACAATCTATATTATACTATAGTTTTTTTTAAATATATTAATATATATTATGCAACCATTATTGCTATATTCACCGGACACTTGAACCGCATAAATGGCTTTTAATTGACATTATATGCGTTCTCACATAACAATGTCTTTGCCCTCACAAACACAACAACAAAATCATACAACTGTCTCATAAAACATGACAACAACTCAATTATTATTACTATTATTATATATTTATTGCAAAAAAAAATGTCTATTCTCTTGGATTGACTGTATATTTAATGACAACTAATAAAATCAAATATTAGATCAAAACTTATTTATTATTTCTATTTTATATATACAGTATAAATGTTATGATAAAAGTGCAATGAATTGGCAAACATTGTTGTATTGAATCAAATAAAAAAAGTCAAAGTTTTTTATATATATTTATTTATCGCATTTCATATTAAGTTTTAATTATATCACAACTTCTGGTCAGAAAACCACAACAATAGGATTGTCTGTCAAAAAATATATTTTATATTAAATGTAAAAACAATTTATTTGAGAAAGTTGTGAGACGTGACGGCACCGGTAGTTAGACAATAGGTCGCGCTTCACATACATATAAATAAATATAAATGAATTTTAATATCATATTATATTTTTAATACAAGTATATATACTGTATATATATGTGAAACACTGGCTATTGAAAGGGAAACTACAGTACAACTACAACAAGACTTTAATGACAGGTATTGTAGGTTAGAATAAGTGAATAAAAAAATGGGTCGACTTTTTTTGTGTGGTTAGGAGTGACTGATTATCATAATAATAATAATAATCAATGGTAGACATAGAGATAGTGAAAGATAGAGAGAAAGGGGTGAATATAACATAATAGTGCCGTATATTTAAGATATTTTTTAAAAGTAAGTTATATATATATAATAAATATTAGACAATATATAGTTAATTGAATGTATGGTATGTATAGATTTGGTAGGACTCACCTAATTTGCCTGATGTTCGCCGCTTGACTCTCAAGCAGATAGTGCGCGACCTAATACACTGTTGGTGTTGTCGTTGGGTGTCATTGCAGTTAAATGGCAGGTATGGTATGGTATGGTATGATATTTGGTATGAAATAATAATAACAATAATAACGGAAAAAAAGACAAACAATTGTTAGCACAGTTTTATATTTTGGGTTTGTTTGGTTGCAAACAGTATATCCAAATCAAATGGTTAGCCCTTATTTTCAGTCAGTCAGTCAGTCAATTCATAAGCTTATGTATGTATATTTTGAACACCATTTCCCCCACATTTTACTCTTTTATTTAGCTGTGATCTCATTTGTAGTTAAAATATTATTTAACATACAATACATTATATATATGATATATTTTACTATCAAATTATAATAATATATTTATGATATGAATACTGTATACAATTATATTAGACGGATATAAATATATATAATAAATACAATACAATATATATAATAATAATAATTTTTATGTGTGTTTCCAAACTCTCATTAGGCGTTTCATTGAATTTTTATTTATTCATTACAATCATAATTATTATTATTTTATTATTATTATAATTATTATATGATCTTATAATATTATAATATATGAGTAAATAATAACATTAATAACTAAATTATCAGCAAACAAACAAAACAATGTTGAATATATAATAATAATAAATATTATATTATTGGCCAATCACTACAATAAATCCAATGCTATAATTGTTGTCATCAAACAAACAAACAAAAACATTGAAAATATAAAAATCACTTTTTTAAAAGTTAATAACTTAAGCGATGATGATATCATTAAAAAGTATTATTTATTTTTAAAAAAAAACTTAATTTTCATTTCATAACAAACAACAACAAAAAAATTAAGAAAATATTAATCACCAAAAAATAAATATTATTTGGCAAACAATATAAACGGTTAAAACATTATCCAAACAACAACTAACAAAAAAATAGGTAACTAATTATTATTTAGCTATTAATAAACCATTACATCAAAAAAACACTGCATAACTCACTTCAATAAGTATTTATATTATATATACTGTATATGTTATGTGACAACAAATAGCACAACAATTATTTTTTTAAAAAAAAATTATTGAATGAATGAATGAAAACAAAAATAATATATTAATTTTTTTTGTGTCTATTTATTATTAAATACTATGAATAATACTATGTGTGTAAATAAATACTGTATGAAAACAACACACAATAGCACTGTTCACTTGTGCTTAAAGTATGTGTGTGTGAGTGGTTGGGTAGTAGTGCTGGTTGTGTCGTCTATTCATATAAACACCTGCCCTTCTAAAACAGTACCATAATATACAACGTTTACCTACCCGTTCCCCCCATCAATATTATATACAGAAAATATTTTCAGACACACACATACAGTGTCGGCCATATTCACGTGTGTTATTCACTATACATTACACACTATTATATATATATATATATATATACAGAGGGGGCACTGTATTTTACACGGTTATAGTATATACGTTATTATTACAGTATATGTTTTATGCCATTAATTGCATTTTAATAGGGTTTCAATGAAAATGAAACAAACAAAAATTGTGTGGCAATAGATCTACTGTACTGTACTTATAGATTATTTTCAGTCATTTATTTATTATACCGGTATATAGTTTGAGAGATATATACATTTGATGTATATATAATAGTAGGGTTTGTTTTAATACATTGAAATATATTTGTCTAATTAATGATTAATTACTAATTTTAATCATCATCGTCGATATAGACTTATATGTACTAATGAAAAATAGCTAAATTTTTAAATTATCTGTATAAAAATTAACTAGGATAAGTAATTATTTTTTTTCTAGTTAGTTAAAATGTAATTAACTATGTAATTACATTTTAATTTATATACATTATATAAGTTGTAATTTATTTACATTGTTTATTTAGCATAATAATATTTATTTTTTTTAATTGCAACCCATAATATTTTATAATTACTAGAGTTTATATAGTAATTTAGATTAAATTATTGAATAATCTTAAATATGATATTAAAAACTTATTATTTTTATTATATATTGTATATGTACTATAGTATCATATTTTTCATGTATAATAAATTATTTGATTTAACATATTAACACGCTAGCTAAATGTTGTAGATTACTGATACATAAATAATGATATTTCAATAGTATTAAATAGTATACCGGTATTGTTGATATCATAATAATAATAATACTGAATAATGCAATTTAGAGATTAAATTATAATAACAATAAAAATTTTTGAAATAATAATTATCGCTATTAAAAGCTAATTTTAAGCAATTATAATGAGATTTTTAAAATAATAATAATATTGTAAAAATAATATTTAAAAGTATTATACTGTACAATATTTATTTATTTCCAACCTGTTACCTATATAAATAATTGTTTATAATATAGATAATAAATTACTAATGTAATGTATAATGTAATTTATGTGTCAATATATATATATATATATATATATATATATATATACAGTATATATAACACAATATTGCAATAAATAAACTTTCAATTTTCTAATGTTATCAATTTATTTATATATAATTATGTAGGTTGTAATGATAAAATTTACAATAGTTGATATACTGTACAATAGTTTATTTTTAAATATATATATTGTATATAAATTACTAAAATGGTGTTATATTAAATCACTTTTATCGTGATCAAATAATTATTTATTTATTTTTAAATATATATATTTTATATAGTAGTTTTTAAAAAATAAATAAATAAAGCATATATTAATATATAGTATAGTACAAAAAATTAATGTTTAAAATTTAATAAACTTTATAAATTATTTTAGATACTAGATTTTATACTAGACTAATATTATAGATAATCTTAAATATTTATAAAAATTTATAAAATCTGAACTATAATATAAATAATATAATATAAAGTAATTTTGAATGCTTATTAGGCCAATAATCATAGTAGTAAATAATAAATAATAATTATTATTTTTTATAAGCCACAATGGGGACTAACATATTTGCTAACATATATCCCATATATAAATATATATATATATATTCTTAAATATCCATTAAAACATATTTTTATATCATTAGCATTAACACACAAATAGCCTCTATAATATTAGTATTGACGCATTTGCACTTAAATATATAAGTTATATTAATATATAAATTAATTAAGCATAACTTAGATGTTTTCATGTGTGTGTGTGTGTGTGTATGTGTGTGTGTGTGTGTGTGTGTGTTAGCAAATATGTACCTTATATAACGAATACACAGAATATTCTGTATTATACTATAGAGAAAAAGTGGTTAAAGGAATCTCATATACAATATATATATATGACTTTGTGTTCAGTCTCTGTATATAAATGAGTTGATATATTGCACACAATAAATATATCATTTAATAAGCCATAGGCACAGCTAAATAATGTGTGAGAGATAAGTGAAATATACGTATAATATATATATTTTTTTGTTTGACTGAAGAGGACATACATACACACACACACGTATATACATACAAATAGACACATATACCTGATGTATGTGTTGTATAATTTGCTGATGCGTTGAATCATCTAATGATTTGCCATTGATCTCAAGTATTTCATCGCAATCACTCCTGTCTGCCGCTGAACCTATTAGGTGATCAAAAAATGAGTGAGTGATTGAGTGAGTGAGTGAGTGAGAGAGAGAGAGAGAGAGAGAGAGAGAGAGAGAGAGATAAATAAATAAATAAATAAAAGTGTTGTCTCAATAAGTGTTGTTCAAAATAAAATTTTTTGTTGTTATTCTCATATGGATTGTCCATTAAAAATAAATTCAAACAAACAATTTCGTGATTGTGTTTAACACAATAAATAATAAGAAATTTTTTTAGAGAGAACATAAAAACTTTGATAACATGAGATAATTGAATGAAATATTGTTTATGAAAAAAAATAAATTATTTCAAAAATAAAAATTTTCATATTTACACTGATTATTATATAATAATAACTCAATTCTTTACTACATTATATATTATATATATATATATATATAAGTTAAGTCAACATTTTTTTTAAACTGCATAAAATATATATTAATTTAATCACATTAGTTGCATATCATAAATTTTTATAAAGTGTACTGTTATGAAACATCAATTTTAATATAAATTGCATTATAACTTATAATATATAAATTATTTTATTTTAAAAGGTAAACTACTGTATAAAAGATGAGTTATTTTTATGTATGATAAAATTATTATAATAGAAATATACATATATATATATATATAATTTATATACACTAAACTTTATACACTAGAATAATTGATAGTATACACTACAGTAGCTATACTGTGTATCTATCAATTTTAATACTAGGATACAAACAATAATACATGTATTACATATAGTTGAATATATATATATATATATTAATACAGTATATACAAGTATAAAACGGATTATAAATATATATATATACTGTATATATAAGTTTGAAAAATATGTTAATACAATATACACTACTGTATTAATTATATATATAAATATACAGCAAAATTGATTGCGGATAATGGATAGGTTAGTAGGAAAATATAGGATTAAATGAGTTTAATTTTTCCGGTAAAGTATAATAATAATATTCAGCAGAAAAAATTAATAATAAAAATAATATTAAACTATCGTATAGTGAATATAAAAGTGTATTAATAATAAAAATGCTGAAATAATTAATTTATAAAAAATAATATATTTATAATTAAAATAAAGTATTAGAAATATATTATATAGTTTTACTGTATAATTGTTGTAATTTACTTATTACTAAAACATTTTTGATGATAATTTTTTAGTAACAATTAAGCTTTAAAAATATATTCATCTCTTTAAAAAAATAAATAAATAATTATAACTTCAATTAACACAATACAACATAATAATAATAATAATAACGGCATAGTATAGAAAACGTGATAATTGTTTTAATTATATAAACAGTTTTTAAGGATTTTTTGATATAATTTTCTACAAATGCTATTTTAATTGAATTATTTAAACCAGAATATAAATTATCGGATAAAATATGCTATTAAAAGCAAGCATTAGTTTTTTCCTAATCAATAATTTAATGTAAATAAATTATTAATAATTGTATTTTGTTTAATATTTTTTTAATGTACACTTAATATATTGTATATGTTTAATATGCATATTTACACTACAATAATTATTATGGTTTGTAATATAATCGTTATCTATAAAAATTTAATTTATCAAAATTGTTTTTGACAGTTACAGACATGCGACACAAATTATCAGTCAATTATAAATTATGATATTTTTTTTATTTATATTAGAAAATCTCACGTATATATATAATAAAAAATAAGATATATATATATATATTAATTTTTAATAAACTTGATATACAGTATATATATATATTGTATATAAAATGCTAACATAACAAATGATATATATCTTTTGAGATAAATGTTTAATTATATATAAGTTTTTTTAGAGAGACGTTAAAAGTTAAGTCAATAAAAATAAGATTAAGAGTTTTGATAAGCGATAAGAGAGAGAGAGAGAGAGAGAGAGAGAGAGAGAGAGAGAGAGAGAGAGAGTACTATTATATAATATATTTAGGTATTTAATAATAATAATAATAATGATGAGACAAAAGGCGACAAAAATGACACACAAATGCCAAACACTTATCTACTATAATATAAGTGATATATAAACTTAATGATCACTATTCACACCAAAGTGTATATTCATTGGTTTTTTCGTCGTTGAAATAAATAAGTAAACATAAGGCAAATATCTTTTATATATACACAGTATATACATAACATTACTATAGAATAAAAGTGAATTAATAAAGGGTTAGAAAAATATTAAATATATTCAGTATATACAGTATAATCGCAATCACAGAGTATTAATAATAACACTAATAATGACTGATATAGACAAATAAAAACTTTCATTTTTTTGCAAACAAACAAACAATAACTTATTAATATAAATACTTTATAAAAATTAATTGGATTTTTAGTGTGGGTACGGGTGTTAGGGTATGTGACTGACGGTTATTGGAGAGCATTAAACTAAACGATCGACACTTTAGTTAAGAGAAAAAGAAAAAAACTATTAAACTGAAAGAGAGAGAGAGAGAGAGAGAGAGAGAGAGAGAGAGAGAGAGAGAGAGACTCGTTAAATAAAAAAGCAAAGCATGCATTCAATGATTTTCATTCAAAATCATTGCCTTTAGTAGTAGTAGTAGTGTTAGTATCTGTAAAATACTGATACTATGATATGAAGTACTATCACTACTACTACTACTATTATAACTAGTAATAGCTGTTAGAGTAAAGGCTTTTGCATCACATTTTTCATTTACCAACAAAAATATTACACAACATATCTCAAAAAATAATATTCTGTGTGTATTATATATTGTATATATAACAGAATCCTAAAGTATATACGATATATAAAATTAATAAATAAATAACAACAATAAAAACGACTACTTTAAAGAAATAATAACTGAACTGTTTTTTAAGGATAGATATGATATCATATATTTATTTTTAACAAAAAAATTAAAAGACCTTTAAATGGCCATTACTTACCATAGATTTTGATTTTGCTGTTTTGCTCGACTAACACAATAACATAACCCCCGAGATCTACCATTTTGGCGGCGCTTTGTATAATGTGTTTGTGTGTTATATGGATGTGTCTGTATGTTGTGTACTGTACTGTATTGTATTGTATGTATGTAAGTATGTGTGTCTGTGCTGTATGTGTGTATGTGTGTGTCTGTCTGTATGGTGTGTTGACTAAGATTGTTAGCTTTTTGGTGATGAGATGCGAGAGAAGTTGGTTTGAGAGGTGGTTTCAGAGGAGATGCGGAGCAAACCTTATGTGTCATCGATCACTACCAGTGCGCCGACGTTAAGGAGGATAATACCAGACAAAACACAAACATATATATATACACTAATAGTATATATATATATATACACAATATATTATATATTTTTCTATAGATTAAATCCCACTTCTCTTTAGTCTCTCTTATTTCTAGACTAATCTCTCTCTCTCTCTCTCTCTCTTCTCTCTCTCTCTCTCTTTCTCTCTCTCTCTTTCTCTCTCTCTCTCTCTCTCTCTCTCTCTCTCTCTCTCTCTCTCTCTCTCTCTCTCTCTCTCTCTCTCTTCTTTCTCTCTCTCTCTCTCTCTCTCTCTCTCTCTCTCTCTCTCTCTCTCTCTGCATCTTTTAGCTACTAAAAACACAAACACTTTTTATTTTGTGATTTTTAAAAACACAATTTGCTTACAATTTTTTGATGTTGGCCATAAAAATGAATAAAAACAACAATCTTTTTTTGTAAAAATTTATATAATAATCATAAAAATATAATAATAATATTTTATATAAAGTATATATATAAGTATATATAAGTATATATAAACTTTGTGAGTTTTGAATAAAATAAATATGATTTTTTTTAAAAACTTTTCTACAAAAAAATTAATTTCATATTTTTTCAATAAATTTCATTGCAATGTTATTAATAAAAAAATATTTTTATTTTATAATATTGAATATTTTGTCTTTAAATTTATAGTTTGAGTTATTATTTTATTTTTTTTTTGAAAAATTAACTTAAAAAACAATAAAATCAAATACTGTATTTGAAATCATAAGTTATGTGTTTTTTCTGGTGATTAACTTTAAATGATAGTAATTACTAATTAGTTAATAGTTTATATATATCTATATAACTGGATAAAGCAAATATTTTTCTTGTAATATACTGTATCGTTAACTATAGTAAAATACATCATTAATTTAATCTTTTAAAAAAACAAATTCTAGTTATAAACTAAAAAGCATTTAAACATTTAAAAAATAATTTATAAAATTAATATATTTGTCTGTAAATTATTTATTTATTTAAATAATTTAATTATATATTTATTTACTGTATATAATATATTTGAATTAATTAATTAGTTTCAATACAACTATCTTTTAAATAGCTTTTTTGTATTATTATTATTATTACTGTATTTTATTTATAAAAGTTTTAAATCATTTACCGGTATATACAGTAAACACATATTAAATATATGTTTTATGTATTGAATTAGTTGTTTCAGTCAAACACATTGAGCGCATGTTTTATACAATAATAATAACAATAATAATATAAATGTCTTTTAAATATCAATAATAATAATAACAATACAGTTGTAAACAACACATGAAATTGTTGTCAAACTCGACAACAAATCTGATCCATTGTCTCTCTCCAAGTGAAGTGATGTGCCATTGATTACCAATAAGACATCCATCATCTGTAGAGACAGACACACGAAGATATGAACAGAAGAGCCGGATTGGGTGCCTATCAAAGGAAACTACAAACAGAAGCCAAATACAGGGAAAAGAGAGAAGAGTTGGCCAAAGATGAGATCCAGACGCTGACCAAACAGATGTCAGAGTTTCAGCAAAAACTACAAGAGTTTGCACAGAAACATAAAAAAGATATCAAAAGAGATCCCGAGTTTAGGCGACACTTTCAGGCGATGTGCGCTACGGTTGGTGTGGATCCGCTTCAGTCGTCGGCCAATTTCTGGACTAAACTGTTAGGTGTCGGCGACTTTTACTACGAATTGGCTGTTCAGGCCATTGAGGTTTGCATGAGTACTAGCCATCGAAACGGCGGTCTTATAGGTATTCATGAACTCCATCGACGAGTGATTCAATCGCGAAACTCTGCCAAAGCTATCGGCAGTGGTGGCCATCATCGACATGAAGACGAGATTACTGTCGATGATCTGATTCGTGCAATCGAAAAGTTGGCCAAATTAGGATCGGGTCTCAAACTGATGTCGTGCGGCAAAACCTATTTGGTTCAGTCGGTCGCTTCGGAACTGAGTTTAGACCAGAATTTAATCATACAAACGGCTCAATCGACTAATGGCTGTATAGATATATCGATGATTGTCAAAGAACTTCAGTGGACTGATGAAAGAGCTCGCAAAGCTATCGACGATATGATTATGGAAGGACTGCTCTGGATTGACAAACAGACACCGAGTGGTCAAACCTGGTATTGGTTTCCCGGTCTAAGACAATCAGTGTCTTAGGAAATATTAAGATTAAGAAAACGATATGATATTTACATTTATTTGTATATTTATATATTATTATTAATAATATTTTTTCATAATTATATAAATCGGTATTTAAATTATTTAAAAAAAAAACTAAACAATAATTATAACAAAATTAATGTCTAAAACTTCATATGTTTGGCATTACTCCTGACGTGTGTCTGTGTCTCAGGTCTGGCCAAATGGACTATCGGTTCCTGTTTTTCCAAATCGATTCGCTGAAAGTCTTCTTTCAAATACTGTGCGACTACCTGTTGGACAACCACTTGTGTTGGGGGAACTTCGGGAAACTGCATCATACAGTCGGTACTGCTTTGCTCGTAACGCAACCGAAAGCCTTCTTTATTGGTAGTATCGCGTCGTTGATAGCCATCGGTATGAAATCGTATAATAATCGGACCGTTAGCTTTGCTAATTACTGGCCGGTCGTTGGTATCGCTCAACATATAGCTAAGTCGTCCTCCACAGTAACGATCTTTAGTGTCTCCATCGCCGGTCTGTGAACCACCAGGAATGGTGACGTAGTCCTGATCGCAGACCAAATCGCCGACACCCGAATTCTCGGCCTGCTGACTGGTCGAGTCTATTGACCATTGAAAATCCGAAGCCGTAAATATGACCCGACACGTATTGGGCAATCGTTCAATACAAATGGCGTAATCCATGTTATTCAGGTATTCGCCAAAATTAAAGCTCTCGAGAGTGGCCATCGGTTGAGTGAAATACTAAAACATATCAATAGAGTAGTAGTAATCAATTTCTTGTATATGAGAATTATAAGCACTTACTTGAGTACAACCCATAGGCGCTGGCAATGAATAAGGCGGATGTGCTCTCGGAACAAACGGAATGTACGGCGCCTGAAGATTAGATCCCAACCCTAGACCACCGAAACCGGTTCCAAAACCACCCCATTGTCTTGAATTTCTATCGGACAACATATTCTTTTTGTTGCGAAAGTTGCAATCGATTTGTGTGATCCGGATATGCCATCGATAGTCGCCAACAGAATTAGTGTCAAACACTATGGTTGCCGTCCGGTCGGTCCCATCTCGTGGCAGACTTACGTACACTAAAAAGACATTAACAATTGATTTTCTTTATTAAATGGGTTAAACATATATTAGATTAGTAACTCACTGTGTTGGTTACGGTTAAGTCCACAGAGCACCGGTACACTCATCGGAGCAAAACCCGAGGCCGATATGTAGAACCTGTCGCCCAGACAGTTGCCATACGTTGGCTGATCCAATTGGAAGTCAATGAAATCCAGTCTCAATTGGCAAACATCGGTGTCGTAGACTATAACGTTTAGGTCGCAAAAGTTTTGCTGATTGTCGGGCATCGGGTAACTGGGATTTCGGAAGTAAACCACTTTATTGTAGGTCGTGTTATGACACGATCGCGATACTGTATTTTTACACAATAAGACAATTATTTTTTTATGATCAACTATTTCTCGTATCCGCAGCTGCGGTGGCAGTGCTTACCTATACAACAGGAACCCAGACCGCGAGCACAGGGACTACTGGGAACGCCACCGAGTTTTTTGCATTCAAGTGGTGTATAACAGGTACCGGTTTGGTTGCTGGCATCGAAACACTCTTCATTCGGGAAGCGAACAATATTTAGAAGACTTGGTCGTTGAAAAAATGGTAACACTATTTAGATAAGTAATGGGACAGTCATATCACCAAAAAAATAGTTTATAATTAAATATCAGAGAGTAGTAGTTCCCGTCAGTCAAATGAAAAAAGACAGTTTTTAAATGACACCTAAAAAAATAATAGATAACAATAACTTACTTCTGGAACCATTAGATCGTTGATGAGAATGGTCTCTTAGGTCTCTATCTTCTTGATAGTCATCAATGATGTCATCGATATCACGCAGAGATGATGATGGATCCACTGGTGGTGGTTGTTGTTGTTGACAACTGATCGCTGATAATCCAATTAATCCAAACAGTGGTAAATAATAAATACAAACAATTAAGTAGAAAGTCATCATTTTTTATTATTCAATTGATTTTCTTGATTTGATATCTTTTTTTTATTTTTCAATTCAACTCTTTTTTTTAAACAATTATTATTTAGAAAATCTTTATACAAATCATTTATAACTATATATAATATAATATTATATGTAATGTGTCGACAATTTTTGTGTTATCGGAATTATTAATAATAATAATAATAATAACATATATAATAAGCAAATGTAATAATGATTTGGTTTCATATAATTTAAGGTATAATTTCTTGATAATGAAAAACAATATATTTTATATAACCAATAATTATATATAAGGTTTTGTATGATAACATATGCGTGTGATTGACACCGATATTAGAGATCAAGTCGTGTCCGGGTTTTTGATTTGGGGTTTTTCGCGAGAAATATATCAATAATAAAATAAAATATTAATATTATGTAAATAAAATAACGCCCAAACACTTAGGTCTTAAAAATATAAGTTTTGTAATAATAAATATCTGAGTTTTTTTTATATGTTGAGCTAATAATCAAATTTAAACAATAAAATTGGGTCTAAAATTAATATATATATATATTGTGTGTGTGTTTGTGTAAAACGATAAAGTGAAAAGAATTTTTTAAAAACTATTAAAAAAAATTTTATGACAAATATTGATTTGAATTTATAAAAAATATACATACATTTGAAATGTTATTTTTGTCTTAAATATTTCTATATTTAAAAATTCAATGTTTCTCTCTATTATTATTATTATGTTTGTTTGTTTTTCAAATGTTTAAAAATAAATCTCAAATGTCATTACTATCACAGCGAGTCTATTGTATTTGTATTTAAATAATAATAAAAAAAACATAATAATAATAATAATATATTTATATATAACTTATATATCTATATATTTGTTGACAAGAAATTTATTTCACTAAAACCTAACTAAACTATTTTGTATATCTCTATAGAGTTTGTCGTCTAATCGCAAGTATTTGTCTTTTTTTGCGTCAAAAAAATATATCGGCTCTTGAATTAGGTTTGGATCGTAGCCTTCGTTTTGTAGACTATTTTTGGGCAGTTTATGAGTTCCCGTCATTTCAAGGCATTTGCAAATACGTATGAATACAGGTATGGAAAAAGAGGGCAAAACTTTCTTCAGATTCTGAAGCAATCGATTTAGATCTAAGCCATTGTTTTGGTCGAGAATGGCAGCCATTCCAGCCTTGCCTTCACAGCCGGGAACCTCTACACCGTAGACAACACAGTCGACTAATTGGATAAATTTGCTGATAATAGTCTCGATTTCCATTGTCGACACATTCTCGCCTTTCCATCTGAACGTATCGCCGGTTCGATCTTTGAAATACAGATAACCAAACTCATCCATTGTTAACAGATCTCCCGAAGCAAATGCTCGGTCGCCTTTACTGAACACATCTGTGATGATCTTCTTTTTGGTCGCCTCTTTGTTAGCGTAGCCATCGAACGATCGGCTCGGATCGGAATCGATTATTTTACCGACAAATTCGCCGGTTTCGTAGGCTTTTGTGTGAACGCAGACACCATTTTCGTCGCGTATGTATTCACCCGTAGATTCTTTGATTCTGACCAGTGATGCCGGATATAGGAATGCAGCGATTTGTGAGATGAAACCACACGAACCCTCCTTATTGTCCACATTGACTAAACAGTGGAGTTTAAAGAGAGACAAACATTACAATTAGATATATCCGATGAAAACCCCCATAAAATAGATGTGTGAAAACTGACTCATATTTGCATTGCCTTCTGTTGAACCATACATTTCTCCGACCTCTTTAATATTGAATCGTTGAGTGAATTCCCTCCAAATTTTAGGTCTGAGCCCATTTCCAAACATTATTCTCAAGTTATGCTGATTATCATATGGCTGTGGTTTCTGTGCCAATAGATATCTACATATTTCTCCGATATATTGTGCGGCCTATAAACAAACAAACAAACAAAAAACAAAACAATTATTATTATAATTTGAAAATTATTTTTTTAAACAACTAATTGATCCATTATATTGTTAATAAAACACAAACATACGGTGCAATTATATTTAATACAATCCTTCCAGAAGTTTGAGGCCGAAAATTTGCTTCTGATGGCCATTGAATTGCCAAAGATAAGGCACTGACACGTACCGCACGTACCACCGGCCAAGTGGTACAGCGGAAGACTAGTATAGATAACTTCATCGTTGCGTAGTTTTATCATATTTTTCATCGCCGATCCCATCCATAGGTATCGGCTGTGCTTAATGATGGCGGCTTTCGGTAAGCCTGTTGTGCCCGAAGTGTATATATAAAAAAGTCGATCTGTTTAATGAAATAAAACGACAACAAAAATATATTAAAAATTAGTTCAATCAATAAATTTTTATTATTTCTATTTATTTCTATTGAACATAAATATTAATTAATTGATTTTACTAATGGATTGATAATAAATAAAAATAAAAAAATATTAATGATTAGGTAATACATTGCAAAAAAATGTGATTAGAAAAACAAATAACAAATATCCTAATTTCAATTTTATATACTGTTTATTATGTATACAGTATACTTGTATAATGTATATAAAAAAAATTAATTAAATAAAAAGTTAATTTATGATAAATACCGCAAAATTTTCCCATATTTAGTGTGCGGGGAGTTTCACAACTGCTTTCTGATATAAGTTGTTTAAGAGATTTTGCATTTGTTATGTTATTAGTTGTATCGATATCTCCGTAACAAAAGTATTGCATCGAACAGTTAGAATTAAGTGATGGCATCACTTCCCGCACCGCTATTTAACAATAGATAATAATAATTATTTAATTTTAAATTTATATCAATTGAATATATTAAATATAACACAATAGACTTGTCAATAAAGATATACAGTATATATAAACATAATTTATACCATCAGTTAATTCAGAGCCAAATATAATAGCCTTGCAATTGACAACAGTAATTGAATGTACTAATTGGTGCAGTCGTTGATTTGTATTGATCAATGCGGTAACAATACCAGCTTTGGCCAATCCTAACCAAATGGCCACATACTCGGGCCGATTGTCCATAAATAGGGCCACTTCTTGGCCTGGATGGTAGCCGTATTCGAGAAACAGATTGGCCACCCGATTGGATAGTTCGTCGATTTGACCGAATGTCCATTTTTGATCTTCGAAATAGAAGAGTACTCGACTAGCATGGGTTTGGCATAATTTGGCAAACAATTTGGGAACCGTTGCATTTTGTCTCTTCAATATATATAAATATAATTGTGTTTTCTTGAATCTTAATAAACTCCTGTAAATTACATGTAATAAATTTATTTAAAAAATATATATAATTATTTGAATATGTATTAATTAAAAATAAAAATAATATTTTATGTGTGTTTGTGGGTGTATTTTATGTTTACAACTATTATTTCATTAAATTGCAGAATCTCATCAAACATTAACAAAAAAAAAAAATAATAAAAACTATTACAATAAAAATTTATCTCAAGAGTTAACGGATGAGGAAATCTTATAATTGTTGTTTACTTTTTTTTGAAAACATAAAATCTTAGTAAATACACATAAAAATAATTGCTTTAAAACATATTAATATAAAATAGCTATTAATTTTTAGTTATATTTACACACTAAACAAACAGTGAAAAATGAGAAAACTATTAGAAAAAATTGTTTTAACAAAAAAAATGAGAATAAGTGTTACTTTAAATTTCAATATTGTTTTAACTTTTTCCGACACAAACATAGAGAGAGAGAGAGAGAGAGAGAGAGAGAGAGAGAGAGAGAGAGAGAGAGAGAGAGAGAGATGACTCAAATAAACTAGATTTTCCTAAGTGTTTGTTTAAAATATATGAGATTTTAATTTATTTTTTGAAAAAAACAAAAACAAAAAGTTAAAGTAAAACTTTTTTTTGACTACAAAATAATTTAAGAAATATATCTATAAACGAATTGCTATTGTATTTATTTACTACATATAGTATATATATTCAATATTATTGCTAAATAATCAAAAATTCATTTAATGGAAAAATATTTTTAGGATAAATAATCTATGCATTAATTAATGGTATGCAATACTATACATCCAATTTAAAATATGTGACAATATTTTTATAAAAATATCTTTCATTTATTTAACAAATTAATAATTAGTCAGCGATAAAATTTTTATAAACAAAAATATTTCTATCAATATTTTAATCGGTTATTTAAAAGTATATAAAATAAAATAATTGAAAATTAAGTACAATTTTTTTGCATTCATGCAATCGATAGCATGTTTTGTGACCTCTCGACCCAATCCATCGGATAAAACATTATTTTTTAAATAAAAAAATGATATTTAACTTAACTTTCCTTTTAAAGTGAAATATATATATACTGTATATATCATTATACAGATTTGCAACTAATTATTACATTTATTAGTATAGTAGTAGTGAATCATAATTTTTTTAAACTATACATTGTTTTTTAAGAGAGAGAGAGAGAGAGAGAGAGAGAGAGATAGCGATACCCAACCACTTATTGGTGTCAAGTTTATATCATTTCTAATATAATTTCTTGAGATTAATATCTATATTTTTTTAATAATTTTATTTATGCCACAAAATACAAGTTGTTTTAAGAGAAAGAGAGAGAGAGAGAGAGAAAGAGAGAGATTATTTGGAGGAAAGTTAGCTCAAATTATTAACATAAGAGTCATTGATATTGATATTTGTAACGATATTTTTTTTCTCTCTCTCTATCTATCTATCTATCTATCTATCATTACCGCTGAGTTAATAATCAAGTTTAATACAATCATTAAAAAAAATTTGTTATCCCATCTGACATACAATTAGCATTAAATTATTTATTAAAAAACAAAACAATATATGTTATACAGATTGAGAGTTTATATATAATAGTAATAAAATTAGTACCGTTACTATCAAAAATTTTTTTTAAAAAACAACATATTGTGGCTACTATTTTATTAAATAAATTATAAAAAACAAGTAATAATAATATGGTTTAACACGACCTCAATCTCCCTATTAAACAATAATAATAATAATAATGACATTATATGAGCCAATTTGACTAAATGTCTTATATATTTGTAGGCCATTAACACATTTCACTTTTTATTTAATCTAAACTTTTTTATATTAACTTTTTTTGTGAATATATTTTGCTAAATGCATCTCATTGTCATCATTTAATTAATTAAATTAAGTAAATAATATGACAATAAATACTACTAAATTAAATCTCCTTAAATCAAATTATATTCAAATTACATTAAATTCAATTTATCATTTAATAAACAAAAATCTTTTCTTTTTTTATTACATTAAATATTCATTTATAAAACTTATCACATGATTATTTGCTAATAAATTTTTATTACTATTTACCCGTAAATATTATAATGTAGAGTAAACTTAACTTTTATTAACTTATATATAAATTAGCAATAAATTAGATATTTATTTAAAGAATTCATAGAATATTTACATTGGGTTTAAATTTAATTAAAAAACAAACCTAACCTTAAATTTAGCATAAAATATATAATTTTAATTAAATGCGCCATTAATAATAAATATGAAAATTGATTAATAAAAAAATTTAGAAATAAATATAATTTAAAAATGTACTTAAAAATACTTATATGTTTTGTTTATATAAATATAATATTAAAATTTATTAAATAAAAAAATCATGTTTAATGATTATAATAAAATCAATGAGATATCCATTAATAGAAATATTAATACTGTTTATTAATTTATTATAAGAGTATTAATAGAAATATAATAATAATTTAATTTAATAATATTTTTTTTATAAATAATAAATAATACATACTTTAAATCACGTCCAACAGTCATATAGAAAATATATGCAAATCGATGGCCACCAGTGATGAGGTATAATATGAAGACAAACATCAATGCCTTCCAGAAGGCCATATCGGATCCAGTGATGAGACCGATATAGATGGCCACAAATAGCAATGTCTTCATCACCAACCGATTCCTCCCATTCATTGGTGTCATTGTTAATCTCATGTCTTTTTTTGTTGCAAATTCTTGATAAATAGTTTTTTTTTTAAAATAAAAATCAATTGCTTTTCATATACACAGACAATTAATAACAATAATAACACAAAACGAAACTAAATAACTGTTTTTAAAGACATTAACTCTTCAAATATATATTTATAAATTAATATATAATATATGTATACAATATGTGATGTAAAACTAAACGACGACTGAAAACAACTAAATCTATTGGATATAACTCTTAAAATCTAAATCCAGTTTTCGTCAAATCAATGAATGGGACGGATCTGTCTATCTATCTGTGTGTAAGAGAGTGAGAGATAAAGAGGGAAAGTTAGATAAAAAATAAAATAAAAACTTGATTTTATAATTGATTTGAATGCTTATTAAGTACAGTACATCAAAATTCAAGATCGCTTTTTTAAAATATTAATAAGTTAAATAACAAATTATTGATATGAAAATTAACTATAAATATTATGTTTCAAAACATTATTATTATTTTTTTAAATACTTCAAATATCAGTAATATAATTAACAAATTTAACTGTAATTATATATACAATATACTGTTTATATACGGCATATATATTATTGAAAATCCCATACAAACCTATTAATAAAATTATTATTATAAGGCTATCGCTATACTGTATTCAAATGTAATTATCATTTTTAAAAACATATTAATATAGCGATAACAACCATCACATATATATACAACCGATACAAACTCCAATGTGTCTAAAAAAATATAATCAAATAATATAATATACACACAGTATAAACATATAAACAATGAATTTTTGTCTGATTATATTAAATAATACGATATCTACTAATAAGTACATTGAAAGTACATAAGTAAATCATGTCATCGTTATCATAGATAGCAGCGAAAAAAAATTTTAATTTAAAAATAATAAATGTCTTTCAAAATCACGATTTTTATTACACATAAATAATCGGCAAATTAATTGGTTAAAACTTATATGTGATATAATCACCAACAAAAAAAACAATAGATCAGCTAAAAAACAATTAAAATAAATTATGATATATTAATAATAACTACAATAGACTTGAAAAAAATATTAATATTAATTATTATTATGAAATAAAAATTGTTTGTAATTAATTGTTGTTTTTTTTATAAAAATAAATATATTTTTTATGGCAAACCAATCAATAGATTTATGTATTAATACATAGCGTGAAAAAAAATCAATAAAACTATTGGTATTATAATAATAAATATATCCTAAAAAATACCCTAAAAATTATGTGTGAAAACACGTCATGTATTTTATACTGTATTTAGACATCACATCCAAACAAACACACAAAACATCTGATATTTAATATAAGACATGGGATCTGATTATTAAATAACTTATTATTTTTTAATTTAAAAAATTACAATAAATAAACACACAATTGATTTGTTTAATATATATATATATATATATATATATATATATGATATATAAACAAAACTAATAATTAATACAATAATAATCATAAATAATTAATTTAAATAATAATGTCTTACATATGAATAGGTATTGAATGCCAGCAAAAAATAAATAATATATAATTATAATAATATTATCGTTGACTTAATAATTAACTGAACTTTTATTTTGAAATCAATATTATTATTAAATTATTTATTAATTAATATTATTAATAAAAAAAACATTATACAGGATATTAAATATATGATATTTATTTACATCACTACTGTATTTTTAAAAATTTTATTTAAAAAAAACTAAATTACTAATAAAAATGTAAACATTATGTTTCAATGTGTGTTTGAAATACTATTATTATTATTATTATTATTATTAATATTAGATTACAGTTGTATTGTTGTTAAGTTGTATTTGAAAACTTGATTTAGATTTTTGTTTTGTTTTGTAATTCAATTTACTATATATTCAATAATATATATGTATTACTATATGTATTAAAAGTATTAAATAAATTAAAGACTATTTTTATTTCAAAATGCAATCATTTTTACTGTATATTACTTTTTATTAGTAATAGTATTACTAATACTATAGTACTGTAGTTAACCCAAAAAAATTGTTGTTCACACATAACGTTACGTTTAATACTGTAATTTAGAGATATTGAGTCCACGTTTTTTTTGACGGCATTTCCATATATTATAGTTTATGTGTGTAAGTGTATGGGCCACACAAATACAACGTTGCACTTTAAGCGGATGTCAAATGTTTTTTTGTTACAAATACATTGCAATTCAATACATAAACAATGCATCGATAGACAGAGGGGGAGGGGTTCTGTGTGTGTGTGTGTGTGTAAAACACATGTCATAGTAGTTGTGAACGTAATATTTTAGAATCACTATTAATACTGGTATTAATATTACTGTAATAGCAGTCTATAGTATATAGTATTGAATACTATAGACTCTATAGTCAATCACACATATATTGTAAGCATTGAATGCAACCAAAAAAAAACCACATTTGATGTGACCATCGATGACATCGACGACGATATGATTTAATTAAAAATAAAATCAATTAAATTGTATTTTATTTGATTGAATCAATTGATTGACTAAAAATAAAATAGTCTTCAGACCACCTAATCTGTGACCAAACTGTGAACAAACAGTTGGTTTGTAAAAGTCATATACGTTTGTGTGTAAAATCACACACAAAAAGCATTGTCTGAACAAAACGATAAAACATGGACTCCAATGGGTCGGCCATTTCAAACCAGGCCTTTCAAGAGGCCCTACAACGGGCCAGACAGGTATGGGATCAAACATACATTCATAACTATTGTATCTATTAGTCCATCAATGATTTATATTAACAATATGTCCTAATGATTTGCTTCACCGCAAAAACAGTTGGCCGCAAAAATAAGTCGAGAGTCTAATCCAAATCCAACGTCTTCGTCGACATCTTCGTCGTCATCCGATAATAACAACACATCCTTTTCCGGAAAACGATCTCTCGATGACGGTATGGATACTATGCTTACTATACTAATGTATTATTATGTTTAATGGGTTTGTTTAAAGACCCGGCATTACTGTGTACTGAAGTATCACTCGTCTCTAATTCTTGTGATATGATTGAAGTAAATGCTATATAAAAACAATTAGATAAGAATTCGCTAACACTAACTCCCAATTTAACTCATGAGTAGCGTTTGATAGTAGATCTTATCACAGTTGATATCGATAATAATTACTGTATGATTATTACCGGTAATGTTTGGTCACTAATTGGTCTCAATTTTTGTTTTGTTTTTAAAGATTATTGTAATGAACCGAAGAGGCCGGCATCGTTTAATGATCGTATGTATCGATAGTTTATTTTAAAAAACTATTTAATTAAAGACTTAATTAATATTTTAAAAATTTATTTAGCAATCGGCGCCCAATTAGCGGCCATCAAGAACTCGACAAATAAACCGAATAAAAATCAAAAATATTTTGACGGCATTGTTATGAACGGCGAGAAGACACTGGATATGATGATTCCGGGCAATAAAGTTGGTTATGTTATCGGAAAAGGAGGCGAAATGATTAGGAATCTACAGGAAAGAGCCAACGTTCGGATGACAGTGTTTCAGGAAACCAATGAACCGACCGAAGTTGACAAACAGTTGCGTATTGTTGGTCTGCCTGACAAAGTTGATTACGCGCAGCATTTGGTCAACGATTTGTTGACCGAAAAAGAGATCGAAACGGTTCGGCTAAAGACCAGCAATCCGTTTAGCAAGAATCCAACCAACGATTACGGAAGTCAACGATATAGTAATGTCGAAGTTCCGGTTCCGCCACAGTATATAGGTTTGGTTATCGGTAAAGGAGGCGAAACTATACGTCGAATACAGCAAGAGTGCGGCTGTAAAGTACAGTTCGATACCACCAAAGTTGATCCGAACGGCAATAAGATATGTCAGATCAATGGCAATCCCGATCCAGTCAAGAAAGCTGTCGATATGGTCAACGAAATTGTCGAAAACGCAATGCAAGGCAGAGGACCGTCGAAGCACAGGGATGGCGACGAAGTACGTTTTACTATACCTGCCCACCGAACCGGTGCTGTCATCGGCAGAGGTGGCGATACTATTAAACAATTGAAACAACAGTCAGGTTGTGATATCGAATTGGAAAAAGTTTCCCGAAATGTTAGTCCCGAAGAAAAGGTGTTTATCATTCGTGGTCCACCAGACAAGATAGAGTACGCCCAGGCATTGATTATGGATAAGGTTAACGGCACCTCCAATGCCACTCCCAGTTCATACAGGTTAACAAAAACCTGAAATTATTGTTTTGAAAATTATGACTAATGTTTTTTTTCACACAACAGTGATAGTCCATCAAATCAATGGCCACAGTATTGGCAACAATCAGAACAACAACAACAACAACAAACGCAAAATGAAGGTTAGTTGTTATCATTTAGTTTATTATTATCATTAATATTAGTTTTTATTAGCGCAGATTAGAGCTTAATTAGCTATTTGTGGCTAATTGAGTGTCAAACTGTCGCAAAATTATCTATTAAAATAGATTACTAATTAATTTTATTCAAATTTAATTTTTGATGTTATTTGAATTTAGTTTAATCTATTAACATATAATTATATAATTATTTTTAGATAAAGGTCAAGAGGCTAACTATGCTGCTTGGGCAGCCTACTACGCCCAGTGCTACGCTCAGTCACAGCAGACAACACCCCAGGCTCCCGCCGCTACAGCGACTTCTAACTATTCAATGCCCACCAATGGTTCAGCCGCCGATCAGGCTGCTGCCGCCGCCGCTGGCCAACAACCTGGTGATCCGTCACAATCGGGAAATCAGGAGGCAATCTATCGCCAATGGGCTGAATACTATAGAGCTTATGGTATGGTCAAAGAAGCTGAACAAATGGAGCAAATGTTGGCTCAGTATAAGGCTCAGGGACCTAAACCGGTAATATTTTTAGTTGCATTATTAAAAATTTTGTTTTCTAATTTGTTTTTTTATATAGCCATCCGATGATCATCAAGGAGCCGACGGGGGTGACAAAAGTTCGGGTAATGCCAATCCAGTGGCTTATCCCGGATATAATTATGGGAATTATCCACCAAATCCACAGCAACAGCATAACTCTTAAGATATTGTTTTTTCGGTAAGTTATTGTTATAATTGTTATTTTACTATGAGTTAAACCAAACAAAAAAAGGGTAATCATTCAATTGATATTTTTTGAGATATGATATTATATTATTGATATGAAATATGAATTATTATTGTTATGATTTTAATTTTATTATGATAAATGTTACCAATATTTGCATAAATAGTTAGCCTCTTTCAGATTATACTCTCTATCTCTCTATTATTAACGACCGGTAAGTATTATGCTTATAGGTGTGAGTTATTTAATTTAATTTAAATGATTGATAAAATATATTGATTTGAGATTTATATTTGATTTGAATTTATTATTAACTATTGACATTGATATTGACATTATTAAGATTATATGTATTTATATATTGATTGATTGATGAAATTATGCAAAATTTTATTTGTATTTTAAAATTAATTTTTATTGAAAAAAACTTCGACTGAAGGTATAAATTATATGCAAAATTGCGATTTATTTATCTCTTACAGTGATTATGTGATGCCATTGATATATTTGAAATTCATATTACTTCTACATTTTATCATTTATTCAATGATAACACTTTCACACCATACAAACAGTAGAAACACACATACATTTTAACAGCGCCTCCTGAATGTCTCGCCCACCACTTCCTCCATCACTGTCATCATCATCATTGGGGTTGCATTGATTGGTTCCGTAAGCTGATGGATATGTACCAACCATTTTAAACAAACAAAAAGGTGGTATTTATTTGTCATAACAATTTTTTGGAAGAATTTGTGTCATTGAAATTGTTTTAACATAAATTTTTATTTATATATATATTTATAATATTTGAATAACTTTATAATTATTGCTTTAGTTTTATTTTTATCCTAAATTAATTTTTTTAAATCTAATTATTCATGAATTCAATGTTGTGTACTATAGATATAATATATATATTTGAAAAAATGATAATTTTATTTAGGAAATACAGTTTAAAAAACACATTTTTTCACACTAAGAGCATGTCTAGAGAGACCTCAAATACAAATGGTTCGGTAAGATATATATAAATAAATATATGATATCTAACTATTCCTTTAATTACATACATATATATATATTACCAATTGATAAATGTTTTATGACTTAATTTAATATACTATTCCCCTATATATATAATCTATGCATTTGTATATTTAAATTATTAAATTATAACCTTAAAAAATCTTTTTCTTGAAGTATGAATTCAAATTTGGATTTTTTGTGTGTCTGTGTGTTTAAACATTGGTATTAATTATTATTTAAATTTTTTTTTTGAATAAATTTGATATGTTTTGATATATTTATTGTGACAAAGATATGACAAATTGGTTACTTTGTCTCATTTATTGTAAACTTTTTTTTTATAGACAACCGTCTTATCAATAGTTTTTTTTGTAAATATATATAATATATATATATATATAATGTATGATATTTTTAGATATATTACATAAAAAAATCTGATGGCAATTATGATATGGACGATAACGATGAATGACATGCAATGAATTGTTGTTTTCTAATGTTTGTATGATATATATATATATATATATATATTATTGATAAAAAGTAAGTACAGGATCATTGTTAAGCTATTGACTCTATGCGATCAACTGTGCAACCGTTTAGCTAACAATAACTTGGAAATGGCAATGAATGGCGACTCGATGGCCAACGAGACGATTAAGGCCATGACATAGGTTATCAAAATGTGACCAATTGTTAAGTATATCTACCGATATATATATATATAAACAACATTGTAATTGATTATATAAATTAGTTTATATATATTATAAAAAATAACTTACAAAAAGATAATTAGAAAAATCAAATGAGTGCTGTCGTGTTCCGTACAGTACAGCCATTACAATGGGATGTATGAGATAAGCGCAATGAGTTAGTCGACTAAATGGTACCCATAGTTTACTGGATAGAAAGGCACCGACCAGACCACCGTAGCCATTGATGCAGGCAAATGTAGTCCAGGCCAAACTCAGTGACCATATGGTTCTGGATGTGGCACTGTAAAGGGCTGCAAAGTGTACTTCGGGAACATTACCATTGTTGGCCTGAAACATGGCAAACAATACCGACAAACTAGTCACTACTGATAATACCCAACCAGTGCTAACCCAAACCTATAGTGTGTAGATAAGCAACATATAGTGTTAATAACAATATAATTGTTTTAAATTCATATATATTTTTAATTACTTTTTTAAGTTTAATATCCCTTTGGGATGTATAGATAAAATATGCTAAAACTATTCCCACCAAATATGGACCCAAACGACAGTAGGGTTTTATATAAAGCAGACCATAGTATTGATTGACCACTTGTTGATCGCTAGTATGGTTTAAATTATTAGACTAACAAAAAATTCAAGGCATTGGCACAAACAAACACCACAACAACACACACTTACATAACATCACTGAAATAGGGAACGGCTGGAAATCCATTAGCAAACGATAGATAACCAGTAAATATCATTGAACTCATGAGGACCAACAGTGCCAGTGTTAGCCCGAGCTTTGGTTTAAGATATAATGGTATTAGTATTATAGGAGACATTATATAGAGTTGCATATCGACTGCTGAATACCACGAATGACTTAAACACTATATAGGATTAATGATATAAAAATTGAAATTAGTTTAATGAAAATGCTTAACAAAAATTAAAAGGAAAGTCGTGTATGTTTTAATACCATATTATTAGTGTTGATAAAATTATGCAAATATAGGCTATTAATCCACCAATTTGTTTGACACCACTGGTTGAACATTGTTATCGATTCGGACCATTGAGGACCTGAACCCAGATATTTCAATAGAGTAGCACTGAATGCTATTACGGCCATCATTGCCGGTGTCATCCTGAGATAACGGTTCAAGTAGAGCATCAGTATGTTTGGTGTACCACTATATCGGCTCATATTTCGCATAACTAAATAAGATACTAGAAATCCGCTGATTGAAAATTGATAGGAAAAATTTAAATAGATATTGAATTATTAAATAATTAGACATTTTTTGTGGGGGCGGGCGTTAAGGAGGGAGGGATGGGGTCCATAAATACCTGATAAATAGGAAGCAGTCAACTGAAAAGGTGCCGTTGGCTAACAATTGACTCAATATATTTTGAGGCACTTTTAAAACTGTCACTGGATTTCCTATAATGTGTTTTTATAAAAATTAAATTATGAGTTAATTTTTTGTTTAATTATTGTAATTTAAAAAGTAATGAGAGATAAAAAAATAATAACTAACTAAATGTCATCCATTGGACGGCAAAAGCAAATGAGTGTCCAATTAGTATCCAAAGCATAGACAATACTTTAATGCCGTGAAACACCTGTATTGTACTGTCGGTACTGTTTGTGTCAAAGATTTTCTTGGCATTAGTTTTCAACGAAAACGATAGTAAAATATTATAGTAAAGCGGTTTAGTATTGTCCTCATAGGTCTCGTAGGGTTTGGCAATCTTCTGGGAACCAGTAGTTGCACTGTACAACAGTTCCAGCTGTGACTGACTTTCAAGTTTATAATGATCACAGAGTGTACCGCATATTATCAGAACCATTATTATAGAGGCAACACATCTAATAATAATATAATTTAAAATTTATATAACTTTTTTTTGTGCATAAATTTTAATAATCAAAAAAATATTATTAATTCAATTACATCATAGCTATGGATGATATGTCAGTTTCAATGTTATTATCGCTTCGTTTGTAGCATTTATTAATCAAAACACTTGAATTGCTTATTAGGTTAGAAGTAACTGAAAATATTTTTAAATAAAAAGCATTATTAAATACATAGAATTATTATTATTAAATAAATTTTTAATGATCATTTTAAAAAAATGTTATTATAGATAAATTATTAGTGTTTTTGCTAAATACATAATCTATTTGTGCTAAATATACGATACATTAATTACAAAACTTTTTTTTTTGGCAAATATATAACAATCGTATGATTTGCACGAAAGAGTCATTTAAGGGATATATATTGAATATACTGTATATTTGTGTATGAATTAGTGGCACATATTGTTATTTGTTATTATTATATTATAAAAGTATTATTGTGTTAGCAATTTGTTAGCACAAACTTTTGATGACCATATAAAACCAATATATATATATATATATAAAATTGATAACTTACTTGAATTAGTAAGCTTTGTGACCATCGATGTTGTACACGAGGACGGCATACAGATACCTAACTTGACCGGAACTTTCGATAGGGTATGCCAATCATAACTGGTCAATTGCTGGGGTGGGTGGGAGGGAGACAGGGAGGGCAGGGATAGGAGAAAAACATTTAGTATACAAAAACATATATTAATTGTTTTTTTGAATTAGTTTATTATTATACAAACAAACAAAATAAATTACATATAAAAAATGAGAGTCGCTTTTCGGCAATTGTATTGTCGCCAAACAGTATTGTGTTTGAAAATTAGGCGCCTCTGTATCCAAGCACTGGGAGTATTCGCCCAAAAACGACAAACTCATCCTTAAGATACCAGAATTAGGCCGACCCATTGAATCAATTACTGAAACAAATTTTTAATATATTTATAATTATTATTGAATACTAGATATTATTAAAAATGACTAATTTATTATTTGTAATATCATTTGTAAAAAATTATAATTATGTAATTTATATTTTATATATATATTTATGATATGTGAAATAATAATGGCTTTGAAATTTTTTATATTATTTTATTGGGAAATCACTTTTGATATATAAGTATTTTATAAATACTAGTATTATAGCATTACATTGCATAATATGTGCAATTGACACACTGACTGACATAATATATTAATTAATTTTATATTTATATACTGAATATAATTTACGTATTGATATATCTATTTGTATAAAATGATTACTGACTTAACTAGTAATAGAAAATTTATTTACATATACAGTATATACTGTATAATTCAGAAAAATACGTTTAATTTAATTAATAGTTTTTTTAAAAAAAGTATTAATCTATAGATATATCTTTTTTAGAAAAAAAATTGAATCTATAATAGATTTGTTAAATTGATAGTCAATGACTTGATTGGAGGTCAACCAAAATATTTTTCTCAAACAATTGAGACGTTGTCTGAGTTTTTGGTCAATTGTTTACCTGTTGTTTAGGATTTCACTTTCACTTAATGGGTATTTCTCTCTCTCTCTCTTCAATTTTTAGCCGTTTTATATTTTGACAATAGTTAAGGACATTACTGGTGGTGTGTTTGGCAAAAATAATATTATTGACAATACATGGAGACACACACATACAGTAGTTATAATTTTTGTTGTGGCCATCACTGGAGGCTATAAACGCTTTTAAAAGTATAGTAGACATACTAAGAAATATAGAGTCATAAAAGGGCAACAAACACATCATTGCTACTAACAATTGACTTCTTTGACTATCAATAACAACACAATTGAATGAAAGTGAATGAGAGAGAGAAATAACCTTTTGGTTGACACCCGCCAACTCTGTTAGCACATGGAGAGAGCAAAATACCATCACTGGTTCAATGTGTCATTATGTTAGATATGTATGTGTATTATATGATATATACTTATATGTTGTGATATTAGTAATACATATTACCCTATTTTATTGGATTACTCTCTCTCTCTCTCTCTCTCTCTCTCTCTCTCACACACACACACACACACACACACACACACACACACTTTGAAAATTATATATTCAATTAATAATTTTATTGCACAGTATATGAATATATTCCCATTTGGGAGGACTAAGTGTTGTAAAACTTTGTGTTAATGACAGTCAGGTGTTAAGATTACTAATAGATTGGAAACTATTATAAATTTTTAATAATCATATTATATATTAATTACATTACACATAAAAAAATAGATTAAAAGGTTTTATATTTATAGAATTATTTTAAATAAAAAAATGAGATATAATTTAATAATGATTACATAATAATTTTAAAATTTAAATATTATATTTATCTATATATATAAAACAATTATTTCTTACTATGATTAGCCCAATATTGGCCATTACGTGCACCGATGATAACTTGGTTGATGTCGTCAATGCATTTAATTGATAGACGATCGCCGGTGTCATCAACTAAAGTATTATTATTGATAATAATAGCATTGTTCAATAGTTGTAATGTTTGGTTTATATAACTAAACCATAAATGTTTGAGTTGATTATCAAAATTTATTGGCAAACCAATAACATAACTATTATTGTTAGCATAAAACACTGATAATATAATTAAATTTATTATAACAGTTGGAACATTATATACAATGGAAAACATTTTTAGATAGATATATATATAGATAAATATTATTTTAGTATATATATATAAAAATAAAATGTAGTCCAAAAAATATATAAAAGTTTATTTTATTTTTTTCCAAATACAATGCTCTTTATCTCTCACTTTCACTTCTCAAGAGGCAATCACTATATGAATGGTCATTAAAAATAAACTACCAGTGCTCTAATGGTTTTGCAAACCACACACACATACACACACACACATACTTACACACAAACACATATACATACATACAGTTCATACATACAAAGTTTAGTTAGGTGTTTGTATCAAAAATCATAAATGAAAGTGAACGCAAAATTGAATAAGGCGTTTGGGCACACATAGGTATGGGTACTACAGGTATAGAGGAACGGCACACACAGAGAGGTATGGCATAGGTATGGCATAAGTGGCGCAAAGTAGCACAAGGACGACTACCTAAGCTCTATGTACCAAACATACGATTTTTTATCTAATTAATAGACTATTGAACTCCAAAAAAAGACATACAGATATATAATAGTTAATCCAATAGTAGATTTTTATAAAAATTATTTTATTAAAAATGTCTTATCTTTTTTACATTTAAATTTTATTATTTTTTTTTATAAAAAAAAGTATTATCTCTTATATTAATAAACTTATGAAATACTAATTATAATTAATTTATATATATATATTAGTCAATCAGTTTAACAACCAAAAGAAATTTATATTAATAAAAAAAATTACAATTATATTGCAATAATGACCTTCTGTTTTAGTATTTAATATATAATTTTTTTCTCTAAAAAAGATATTCCCCAAAAAAATTAAGTAACTTTTTTTGGTACTAAAATGCATATTAAACTATTGATGACTTTTTTCTTGGCTTTGATCCTAAATCACACCATTATTTTCATAATATTTGCTTAAAACCAATATATTATATTCACAGTACTATATGTGTGATTTTAAAAAGTGTAATATTTAAATCATTTTTAAATCAAAAAAAATCTTCAGGCGAAAAATGTTTCACTAAAAAAAAGACATATATTTATATATTATTTCAATGCCATTGAAATTAATGTTAGTTTTTTTCGACAACAAAAAATAAAATAAAAACATATTTTTTGAAATATGTTTATAAATATAATTAATTTTAATACTATTTTAACAACAAAAATAATATGTTTTAGTCACTGATTGATGAACTAATTTTGCCATTTATTTTTGCCAGAGAGAGAGAGAGAGAGAGAGAGAGAGAGAGAGAGAGAGAGAGAGAGAGAGACGTATTGGGAACATGTACTTGAAAAATATGTGTAAAATTTTTATGTATTTATTTATCATCATTTAATTTTTGATAACTAAATTTGATTAAATACATTACTCATGCGGTTGATATGCAATTATATTTATAAATATTTTTTACAGAAAAAAAATAATTTCCAAAATATAAAATACTAGCCAATAATAGTTACAACAAATATATATATTAAGTAAAAATTATTAGCCCATTAATTAAAAATAAAAGTTCATTGATTAATAGGATGTTTATGTGATAAACATATTTACTTATTTATACAAGTATTTAATTATAAATATAATATATAATAGATATTTCATCTGAATTTTATATTTGTCAACAACTGATTAACATTTTTATGCAATAAATATCTACTGTATATAAAAATTTGTTGAAATAGTGGTAATAAAAATTGAAAGTTGTTTTGTTATTCAATGAAAATTCCTATGAAAACTGCTTATATATATATATACTGTATATATGATATCTCATGACTTCCGATGAGTTAAAATTTTGCTATATTTTGTGTGACATTGAAGTTATGTTTTGTTTTTTGTGTATTTTTTTATTTTGCTGAGAGATGTGTGAACTCTTCAAGTTTACTAATTAAATATTTATTATTATTATTATTACAAATATTTAATTTGAAGGTTACAAACACTACTACAGTATTTTTTCTAGAAAACTAATTGCCATAAATATATCTTTTTTTATAATAATAAAACACTTGACTTTTTATTTTATTTTATTTATTTGTTTGTTTATAAATATATCTACCCTTGAAGTCAGCTGAGCGTTCAATTTTTAATTGTTGGTTAACTTTAATTAAATTATTTATTATTATCAAAGAGAGAGAGAGAGAGAGAAAGAGAGAGAGAGAAAGAGAGAAAGAGAGAAAGAGAGAAAGAGAGAAAGAGAGAAAGAGAGAAAGAGAGAAAGAGAGAAAGAGAGAAAGAGAGAAAGAGAGAAAGAGAGAAAGAGAGAATAAAATTAATAGGAATAATTGCTTTGTGACTAATAATAATAATTGTTGAACAATATTTTTTTTAACTTTAAAATTTTCCTATCATTATCATATATTGTGAATAGGTTACTATAGGTCACTGAATGCGTTAACAGTTTAGATGCAATTGAGAAAAAAGAGAGAGAGAGAGAGAGAGAAATATAATTAATTGCTGATTAAATTGTATAAATTATAGATATGTTGTCTCCACTCACTGACTTACACTTACACTTACACACACACACACACACACACACACACACACACACACACACATACACTCACACACACATACACTCACACACACACACACACACACACACACACATACACTCACACACACATACACTCACACACACACATACATACATACATAAATACATACACATACACATACACATACACATACACATACACATACACATACACATACACATACACATACACATACACATACACATACACATACACATACACATACACATACACATACACATACACATACACATACACATACACATACACATACACATACACATACACATACACATACACATACACATACACATACACATACACATACACATACACATACACATACACATACACATACACATACACATACACATACACATACACATACACATACACATACACATACACATACACACTCATCTCTATTTGAAAAAGTATTGCGTGAATTTTCAAATAATAAAATAAAATATGCTGACCCACCAATTGAATGTGAGGAGAGGACTGGTAGCCTAGCATAGAAACCCGGATCCTTAATATCCTAAATTAGAATCGGATGTCCGATGCCCTCAAGTACAGGTACACACACTCTCACTCTCTTGCATACCAGTGCTGTCTATGTAAGGCACCTGTGCTTTGCTTGTAAAACGTTTATCTCTCGTTTCTCTCTCGTTTCTCTCTCTCTCTCTCCCTCTCTCTCTCTCTCTTTCTCTCTCTCTTTCTCTCTCTCTCTCTCCTCTCTCTCTCTCTCTCTCTCTCTCTCTCATCATTTTGTTTGAAAAAACTGTTGCGTCAATATTTAGCCATAACCATATTTTTATGGGTAATTATGCATAAAATTATAGATTTTTAAACACCGAAAAAAAAGTTTCTCCCACTTTATATTAAATAAATACCTATAATTATAATTACCGGTTGTTTCCTACAATACCTGTGATGATAGCACTTGTAGTAGAATTGAAAGGTCAATAACATTGAAATAATTGCAATTGCATTGCTTTCACACTTAAAATACAATTAAATAAAATATGATTATTTTTTTTGTTTTGTGTTTAATTAAACACAAATGTATGTATGAATTACTTAAATATCAATATTAAAAACTACTTTTAATATTTTTTTTGCATCTTTGATGATAAAAATATATTCATAATATATTTATTCTGTATTAACAAAAAAATAATAATAATCATAATACAAATAATAAAACCTATTTTAAATTATAATAATTTATAGATGACACAAAATATTTATTAAAAAAATTATTATAATAAAATTCAAGCTAGCTAAATCAATTTTTTTGGGTTTAAAATTACAATCATATGATATGCTAGTTTATAAAGTGGCGCTTAATATCATCGACCAATCATTTATGTTGTTTATCGAAAATTACATAAATAGTTATGACAAACTGTAACAAAAAATATGATTTTACCTAGTGTATTTTTATATATAAATTAATTAACATTAAATTAACTATTTAGTAATATTATTGATTAATAATATTATATAATTTTATTATCAATAATTGTCTTCTTTTTTTGAATATTTAATAATATTATTATACATATTGTTTAATAAACTATGTGTTCAACAGTGAGAACAGACCTACGATTAATATACGATAGGGCCGTAAATGCTGTCAAACCCGATGTACTCATCAAAAGTTTTATCCAAATCGACGAAATGAAACTTTTTGTTAAAAATTTATCGACAAATTTGGACAAACAATTTGATCTTAACAATAGAGATATCTATATATTGGGCGCCGGTATGAATTTATCCGACAGTATTTGACACTTAACTACCCGATCTCAGTACTACTACTACTGTACCCAATCTGGTAAAACCAGATAATCATTTTTTAATTAAATTAACAACTACAATTTTATTAGTTATTTTATTTTTTTTAAATGTCAGAAAATTAAAATATGTTGTCAGCTATTATTAGTTGTTAAACATTTTGACTTTATTGATACTGTATAATCATTGATAATTTAGGAAGGTTAAATTTTTTTTAAAAATAGCCCAATAAATTAATTTTTGTTGACTGGTATTTCAGTGTCACCCACCCGTAACCCCATTAGCACCGGTATATCATTGATTAAGATATTAGAGAGAGAGAGAGAGAGAGAGAGAGAGAGACTTAGTTAAGATATTAATAACTTTCTCTCTAACCCTTAATTTTATAATGAACTTGAAATGTCTACACAATAAATAAAAATGTGTCCGGAAATCATTACAAAACAATATTGTAGACACTTTGTAGACAAAAATTTTTATTATTATTATAAAATTGTCATTGAATTATATATACATCTAGTTTACAAGTTTTTTCCAATTACTAAAATTAGCTAACTATTGCTAAACATATTTTTTAAATGTATATATCTATACTTTTGTTAACATTTATTTTATATATACAGTATATCGACTAAATTAATAAATAATTAAAAATTTACTATTATTATCATTATTATTAACTGATAATTAGCACACATTATAGAAATGACTAAAAAATAAATAAATTATTAATTAGTCTCTAAATATATCGATATTTTTAATTAGTAGACAAAAACAAATAATTTTTATTAACTTATTAATTGAACTAAAAGTTTTCAAATTTCTGTAAATATCAGCTATTATGACATCTAATTTAAAAACAATAATTGTATTTATTTTTTAAGGCAAAGCCGTACTTAAGATGTGCGAAGAATTGTTAAGTCAAGTGGATTCGTATAATAATAATAATAAGACAACTAATGGTAAGAAAGTAGTCATCAAAAGAGGTCTTCTAAGTGTTCCCATTGGTAGTCAATCGGATAGTCCATTGTTTGACAAATACAATGTCAGATATCAAACGGGAGCACTTAATAATATGCCCGACCGGAGCTCCGAGAGGACAACTCAACAGATAATTGATTTGATTAGATCAGCTAAAAGTGATATGAGAAACACTGGTACTAATAATAACACGAAATCATTAATATTATCGTTTATTTCTGGTGGCGGATCAGCTTTACTGTCATTGCCTAAACAAGGGGTTAGTCTTAACGATAAATACGATTTAATTAAAAAACTGGTCAAATGCGGGGCTAATATACAGCAATTGAATACAGTTCGCCGATGTCTGAGTCAAGTCAAGTGCGGAAAGTTGGCTCATTTGGTCACATCGGAGCCGAATAGTATGGAAATGGTTTGCTTTATTATTAGCGATATAATTGGAGATCCCATTGAACTGATAGCCAGCGGATCAACAGTTGTTCTGACCGGTGATTCAGAAAAGACATCGACCAAAGCCTTGAAAATATTGAATGAATTTCATCTAAAAATTAATGATAATCTAAGAGATGCCATACTATCGGAAGATAATTATTTGCAAATGTCTTATGACTGGAATCTATTGCATAACCTAATAGTTGGCAACAATACTATAGCTGTAAATGTTGCCAAACAAACAGCCAAACAATTGGGATATAAAGTCATTGATTTGGGTAATGAAATCAACGGCGAAGCCAAAGTGATTAGCGATAAATGGTTTGAAATGGCCAACAATTATCAGATATCGGATGACGATCGACGAGATTACAAAGGTATCTGTTGGTTGGCCGGCGGCGAGACTACCGTTAATATGACTGAATCAAACTCTGGTCTGTGGTCTCATATTTATTATATTATTTGTTTAATTAATTAATTATTATTATTTAATTAGTTAATGTGTAAACAGTTATAAATATTTTGTTTGTTTGTTTTGTTTAAAAGGATTGGGAGGTCGTTGTCAGGAAATGGGATTAGCGTTTGCAAACAGATCATATAAATGCGATTCCGGCGGTAAAATGTATTTTCTGTGCGCTGGAACCGATGGCCAGGACGGACCTACTGATGTGGCCGGAGTTATAGCCGAAAGCGGTTTGAAATCTATGGATCCGAGCGGACAATTAGCCAAACAGTTGGACATCGATTTGAAAAATCATAATTCATATGAATTTTTTAATAAATTTTTCAGCAATTGGTTTATTAAGACAGGAATATCCGGCACTAATGTTATGGATATTTATTGTCTAATAAAAAACTTGAGATAAAATTTTTATAAATTAATTATTATCTTTAACTATCAGTTAAATAAAATATTTTTTTTCACAAATTTTGCACAAAATTTTATTTAAAAAAAAATAAATAAATATTTAATTATCAAATATTAATATCAAGTCAAGATCAAACTTTTTTTTATATTAACTTTATTATTTTACCCATTTATTGTGGATATCCCTCTATAATATTATATATTGCAATAAAACATCGATAAAAAAATTTTGCAACCCTTTATCACTGTATATAATGTTTTATAATTTTGGTGTCAAACACTTTGGTGTATATCTAGAAATGCAATCAACAAAAAATATATGGTTAACTAATTAGTATGAAATCCATTTTTTAATCGCATTTAATTTTTTGATTTCATAATCAAATGACAAAACAATTTCCAAATATAATGGATGTGTCAATAAATAATAAAAAAAATATTTTTATTTTATACAATTTTATATACATAATAATACATTATATACATTATATGACATTTTTTTGTTATTATTCAACATTGTTTAAATATTTGTGTTGTTTTACTTAATTGTTTTGTAACTTCTAAATAACTTAATTTATTAAGATATCAAAATTAGCAAATAGTTTGACAATTTCACATCAAATTTATATATTATTATTTATTTTTTTGTTACTTATCATTAGATCCTTGAATAAGGATTTCATGTTAAGCTCGAAAACTCATTTTTTCATATGATTTGACGATTATATCATTTTAGATTTGATTAGATTTAATTTAAACAAAAATTTGTACTAAAATTTATGTGTACCTAAATATCTGAGAATTAGAGAATAATTTTATTTTAAAAGTAATAAAACACTTTGTAATTGAATAAATAAATACAATTTTTAAAGTTAAATGATTTTGTTTAGAAAATTATGAATTTTTAAGATATATAGAGAAATTAATTTAGTTTTTAAAAAATTGACTGTATTATGTAACTATTAACTATTAAATAATAAATTAGCAAATTGTTATATGGTTGATTTTTGTTATTGATAATATTCAATTTTAATTACAAATAAATATTGTATAAATATTTATATCATTAGTTCAAATATAATAAGATAATCATTTTCAATACAATTAAATTTTAATGCTATTTACTATATTTACTATGTATTTACATAACATTAAATAATTCAAAATTTAAATAATTAAATAATTTAACATTTTTGTCTATTAAAACCAAAAAAGCACACTTAATCTAAACACATTAAAACCAAAATTCAATAACACACTAAAACAAAAAAGTATTAAATAAAATTTTATTATAGTTAATATTGTCTTATGATATAATTATTATTAAAATAATAAAATATTTAATATAAAAAATATTGTGAAACAGTAGTTATAATTTCTGACATATAATTTTATATATCGTAAAAAAGTTATTTTTGTAATTAAATTTATTTAATAATATAATAATATATATTAAGAAAAACAATTTAATAATAATCTAATCAATGAAAAATAATAATTTTATTATTTTGTTTAAAGTTAAACATTTATTGTATTTTTTATGTAAGTATTAATCATTATGAAATCTTGACACAAATATATGTTTTATTACTACAGTATATTGTTTTTATATTATTATTATGTGATTTATTTATTTAATAAAACACTTGAGATTTGTTGTACATATGCTTTTTGATTATTGATATAAAAAAAAGTTTGTTGATTTGTTATCGCTTTAGTCAATATAATTGACAAATCGCCACAAGCAGTGATAAAAACTATTTAATTAATATACATATATATATATATATATATATATATATATATATATATATATATATACAGTATATATATATATATAAATTGCATTTCAAAATAGTTGATAAAATTATGATTCTTGATATATAGCAAAATACTAATTAAATATATAATAACTGTATATATTACAACTTATAATTACGTTTGCGATTAAATTTGCAAACAATAAAACAATGATTTTTTTATAAAATAAAAAAAACATTATAAATTGAATTGAATTTTATTATTATTATTATTATTGCGAAGTTTAGAAAATTATATATTATATTTAGGTATAAATTATTTAATTAAATAATTTATTACAAAAAAATATTAAAATACAATTTTTATTTTAAAATTAGTCACAAATAAAATAAAATACAAAAAATGTCAATTAGATTTTAAAAATTTATATTGTCGATTAATAAGTCGGAATATATATATATAATATATATTTTTTTAAATTACTAACAAATAAATAGATAAATTTTTGGTATTTTTCTAAGTCCTTCAAAAAATAAAGAAAATATTTTTCATTCAAAAAAAAAAACAATATACAAAATATTATGCAATAATATTCTGGGAAATGTAAACAAATTTTATTTAAGGAAAATTTCAATTTCTAAATAAACTGACTTTAAATATTCATTATAATAATACAGATATAATTTTTTTTAGCTAACATTTGACGACAATAACAACAACGACTTCACCTGAACTATCTGTACTAATACCAGCACTTCAATGACATACAATTATACATATTAATAATAATTATCATTATTAATATGTATAATTGTATATCATTGAAGTGCTGGTATTAGTACAGGTAGTTTAGATGATTATTGTGTGTGTGTTAATATATATAAGGTATGGGTTAGTTATAATATTAATAGCTTAACTGTATATCTTTGAATATAACTTGAATTTTTTTTATTATTATCACTAATATTAATAAATTTTTTATATCGTAAACAACAAGAATTTGTATGTAATATAATACTGTATATTATGTGGAGGTTATAGCCATGAAATTATAGTAATGCCATTCAATGATTAAATATTTTCTGATATTATTTTTTTTTAATTGATAAACATAACAACAAAACTAAATGATTATCAATATATATATATGTCAAACAAATAGATAGTCGTATATATAGTTTATTACTGTGAAAAACAAAAAAGTTTGATTTGATTTTTGTTTGTTATTTTGAAATTCATAGTAAAAAGCTATGAGAGTTGGGTCACGAATATTGTTGTTATTATTAGTGACGTATGGTTTGCGCGAAAAACCTACAGAATATGCCATTAAATTACTTCATTCAAAACAGTATTACTATTTTATTACTACTACTGTACTAATAATAATAATAATAATAATACTGATAATTACTACAACACCTAATCAATAGAGAGAGAGGAGAGAAAAAAAATAAAATACTTATATATATATAAAAAACATATCATTTTTGAATTGAATAACAATTAAAACAAATCATAAAAATCTGTGTTATGTTATATTCAGTGTCTATTTGTTTAAATCAATTGAAATAAAATTATATAAAAAGCGATTAATATGTTTGACAGTCCAGTATTATTAATACTATTATTAAAAGTATATAACAGACACAACTGTCGTCACCTATTATAATATGAGACATACATTGACTGCATTGAGAATTGCATTGAAAGGCACTTATAAAGTAAGTTCTCTCTCTCTCTCTCTCTCTCTCTCTCTCTCTCTCTCTCTCTCTCTCTCTCTCTCTCTCTCTCTCTCTCTCTCTCTCTCTCTCTCTCTCTCTCTCTCTCTGGGATTCGTGTTGTACGTGACGTCAGTCCCTATACTACTGTCATAACTAAAGCCATGTATTAATACATAACATGTATGTGTGCCCTAAGCCTATGGGTTTGGGGGGTATATGGTATGGGAAACACTGACAGCCAAACATCACACATACACACAAACTCTACTGTTTTTTGTTATTTTTGTGGTTTTTATATATAAATATATATAAATTTTTGGTTGCATTTCAATAATACAATGTCATCGCTGTGTAGTTGTAATGCGTATTCAATGTGTCGATAGTTTTGTTGTTATTATTATTATTTAAAAAAAAAACTACAGTATTATTGGCTATAAACCCATTTTGCAATAAAGTTATTGTTATTATTAAATATTAAATATTATTACCAGTATTTTATTTCACTATCCATTTATAAATATTAGTTACAATGTTTGTCATAAAGTAAGTGTAATATATATATATGTTTGGGTCAAAGTTTATATCATATTATTATTATTATTATTACTATTATTATTGCTATCAATGATTGTGTTGTTTGAGAGAATGTATGTCTATATAGAGTAATAGAGTCTGTAATATACTGTCTGTTTGTTTGGCAATCATTGGTTGTTTGAAAATACAAACACATATGAAAAACAATACCCAAAATGATTGCTGCAATCGATGTACTGTTTGAATGGTGTTTGCAATTATCACATGTTGTTATCACACCATATCATAGGATATATAAAAATATATTTTTTTTAATGATTAGATAGAAATCCAAAATAATTATTTAAAAAAAAAAATGTATTTCAGGTGTGTGTTTGTCCAACAGTTTATATATATATATATTTATATCTTATATAATATTATTTTGTTGTAATATTTCCAGTTTAGTTACCAATAATTAGTTTTTTACCGGTATTTTTTTGTCACAACTAGTTTGCAATGTTTTTATACAATACATACATATTATTATTATTATTAATAACTTATTTGCACTTAAATAACACCTGATTTAGTGTTTGCACTGTTTTAGTGAAAATTTAAAAAATAAATCAAATGACAGAAAAAATGTGTGATTACTTTAAATGCGAGAAATATTTTGTTAATTTATTTTTGTTTTGTTTATTTTGTTTGCAATAATAATAATAATAATTACAGTATAATAATAATATGTGATATAAGTTTTTTTTATATTGATATTACAAATATAATACATGACTTTTTTTATTAATTATGTGATAAATTGTTTTGATAACACATGTGTGATTTGGGGGGTGGGGGAGGGGGAGAAAAACAAAATATGATAATATCATAAAAAATAATTAATATAACTGTCGATAAAAATGTCATTTTCTTTAAATATCAATTGTTTGTCACAAAATTTTTTTTATCATTAGCTGTTCATTAGGTGTATTGTCGACAATACGTCTAATTTAATTGATTATTATTATTACAAGACATTATTGTCAACTAAATTGTGCAATCAATTGATATCTTGATTTTTTTCAATTTTACTTATAAGGCTTACCTATATATAAGTCAGTGGTTTTGGTCACTATTCATAATGTCATTTTCGCCATCCATTTATGGATCGCTGACCAGGTATTTGATTTTGTTTTATTTGATTGGTTTGATTTGGCCTAACATTTGGATATACCATCTCTAATAATATGATGTCTTTCTCCTATCTATCTCTCTCTCTCTCTCTCTCTCTCTCTCTCTCTCTCTCTCTCTCTCTCTCTCTCTCTCTCTCTACCTCTTCATCGACAATATATAGGAAACTGTTTAAAGTATGGAATGAAAGGGCGGAACTGCCTAACAAACAGCTGGTGCGGTCACTGCCCTATGTATTTCATGACATGGATGTCTATCCGTCGCGATCGCAGATCCATGAGATGATACACTGCGCCAACCATTGTTCACATCGGCTGAATGCCGACTACTTAACCTTTGGCGAGTTCTGTGTCTACGCCTCTGAGCTTAAGTCCTCCGCCGATTACGACGACAATAATATAAGTCATTTGCAGCCACTGTCCAAATGTGATATACCGGAGCACAGAAAAGTCACGCTTAGCCAACAAAAAGAGTCGTCAAAGTGTTTAGAGACGAAGTTTGAAGGTATGGTTTTATTTTTATTTTATAAAATATTTTAATTTGTAACTAATTTTTTATGTTTTATTTTTTTCTTCAAATATTATTATACAAATATCAGTATTTTTAGGCGGCTCTTGCAATCCGACCACTTGGAGGGTCGACACTGCCATACCTATACTGAAAAGTTTGGGCATTACTTATTATAATCCGGTAAATAGTAATTTTCAATTGTTTTTTTTTAAATACAGTATCGGTATATTACCGGTAATGGTAATTATATAATACATATAAATTTTATTAATTATTTTTGACAGCAAGTGTCCAGTTGGAGACCCGAACTCATTGAGTTGGAGTGGAATGCAAAACAGGTAGGTCTGAGTCTCAGGACATACAGATATCCCAGACATAAGATAACTAACTAACTGACTGATGAAAAATGTTTTTATTTATTTGTTGTCTAATAACCAGAACGCCGATGTATTACTGTTTGTCATCGACAACCAGACCCGCGGCATTGTAGCCATGATTGAGTCGGCATTCATATGCGGCTCTCAGCGCAACTTAATCCTAGTATTTAACGAGACTCCCGGTGCCGGCACTTTTATCGAAGGAGAGCCTATTACTGAAAGGTATTTATAGAAATTTTATATATAGTAGAAGCTATATATATAAAAAAAAAAACTAATATTTGTTTGTTTTTATGATTGAAAAGTGAATATAAAGACATAAAACAGGGTCAGTCGTATCTTCAAGATATTGTTGAACGACACGGTATTCCCATTTTTGATCAGTTACCGGTAGCCTTGGCCTGTGTTCATCGTATACTTCGCGAAGGTATTCGCCCACAAGACCTGTCTCGCGAAGACAATGCAATGCCTGTACGCAACGGACACTTACCATTGGGCGACAAATTGATTCGTCTGCGCGAAGTGTTTGACTCGCTCGACAACGACAATACCGGTGAGATTAGTCTCAGTGATCTGAGACTAGCGTTTCGTATAATAACGGGGCGCGAGCTGTCCAACAATAATCTGCGGCAAATTGCTGTCGGCAAACTTGACGACGAACCGATGGATTGCGTCGACGACGACAACAACGAATTTAAAACAGTAAACTTGGATGACTTGTGCATCAATTTCGAAGAGTTTTGTTGTATTGTCACCGAATTCAAGGCTCAGATCAACGAAAACTATAAATTTAGTCAACAATTGGCCAGAAAATTGGTTTATTTAGTCGAACCCATACAGAGATTATTTGATTGGGTGTCCAAATCATTTCGCGGCTCTATTAAGCCATCATCTAGTAGTCAACAAATACCATACGATAATCAGTATCGCGACATCTACTTAGGCGGCTCTTGCCATACCAGCACCTGGAGGGAAGACATCGCCATACCTTTACTTAAGTATGTTTTTTAAAAAATATATAATAATTGGTTATTTAATTTATTTACAACATAACCGTAGATTAATTAAACTAATTTCTAATTTTAACGATTTTGTTTGTTTGTATTATAGAAAAAATGGTTTAACTTATTTTTCATCTCAATTTAACTCATGGAGCGGACAGCGTATTATACCTATAGAAGCGGCAACTATTGAACGAAGTCGTGTCCTATTGTTTTACATAAATAACACTTCCAGAGGATTATCATCTATGATATTGGTTTGTATTTTAATTAATATAGTATTGCCGTATAGTATTTGATTATTAATAATAATTTTATTTTTAAATGATTAGGCCGGTCATTATGTGGCACTGGGATGTAATGTCGTTCTCTGTATAGAAGATTTAAAAGACGGATGTATTATTGACGGCGAAAAAGTAAATTAATTGATAGTTTTTTTTTAAACAAAATAAATGCTAACTGTACTTAAATTATTTTTTCTCCTAATAGTTGACTACTGCAGCCATAAAAGATTATAACAGAGGACGAGCTTATCTCTCGGATATGACCACTCGGGTAGGTCTTCCAGTGTTCAATGATATCAAAGAAGCGGTGGAATGTTGTGTCAAAAAATGTATTTCCAATAATAATAATAACAACACAACGAACTTCAGTTATCAATAGAGAGGCGATTAGTTTTTATTTAATTTATTTTATTGTTGTATAAAAACAAACGCACAAAATTGATATTTAAAAAAACTAAAACAACATATTTTGAAAAAAGTATTGTATTATTTTTAACTTTGATGTAACATTTTTTTATATATATAAATAATTTATATGTGTGTATATATATAAAGTATTTTTAAGTTATTGTGTATGTTTTTTGTGTTTATTATAATAATTTAATTAATTAATAATAAAACAATAATTTTATTTGTTTTTTTGTACGATATAAAAGAAAACTTTAATAATTTATTTAGTACTTGTAGTACATTATAATTATTTTTTATGTATTTTTTTGTTATCTAATAATCTAGACTTACTGGTTAGCGCAAACTTATGCACAGTATATACTGATTATATTATATAACAATTATTGCAACTTTTATTGGAAAATGATTTTAGTTTTTTTTTATATTAATATACAGTATATTTAAAAGGATATCCTTTTAGAGCACACAATACACAGTACGCTAATAGAGTTTAGTTATACAGTATATTAAATATAGTTATAAATATATATAGAGTTATTTTATCAATTAATTTTTTATGTCTGGTTATCAAAAAAATTTTTTTTTCTTATTAAAAAATTGATATACTGTATAATTTTTTGTTTTAAGATTACATATATATATATATATAAAATATATATTGCAAAAAATGTACTCATAATCACTACTACTACTACTACTACTACTACTGATATGATGAACATTAAAAGTAGTCAATTATCAGTAACTAGTAGTAGCGCTGATTCTTTAGTTAGTGACATATCATCACCGGCAGCACATGTATGCGTTGGTGGTAGTGGTGGTGATGGAGGCTTAATGAGGACATCCATATCGGATGATTGGACTAATAGACAGTTTATTGAATCGGTTACGGCTAGCATTCAAAAAATGGTTAATTTTTTAAACAAATTTGGTTTGTATTTTTGTTGTTGTTGTCAAATCTGAAAATTTATAGTTTAATTTTATACATTTTATCACAAAAAATAGATAAGTCATGTAAAAGCAAATTATCATCAATTAATCAAAAATTAATTAAATTGGAAAAAGCCGTCTCTTATTTGGAAAATTGTTATTTTAGTCTAAATGATGACAATAACGATAATAATAATAATAATAATGTTACATAACTTTAATGTATATATATATATTCTGTACATTAGATTATTATATTACTAAAATAATAATTTGAAACATTTTTTTAAAAAATAAAAATCATGTAATACCACTTGTAATTTGTAATTATTACTTATATATATATTCAGTATATTAGTGTTATATGTGATACTATAAATTTATATTATCATAATTATTTATAAATTACATAGAAATAATTTTTAGTAATATTTGTTATTACTTTAGTTTAGAAAATTGAATACAAAAATTTAGTCATTATTTAGTCATATTTAGCGATGACTCTTATTATTATTAATTAATTACTTAATTAATCCCAATAACTTGTGCTAGCTTAATTATTTTTTCATTTTGAATTGACCGCTTTAATTTAAAAATGATTGCTAAATAAATATTAATATTATAACTCTGACTTGTAATTTATTTATTTAAAAATAAATTTTTGAATAAAGTTTAATTTGCAAATTAATATCACTGTGATTGTGTGTGTGTGTGTGTGTGTGTGTGTGTGTGTGTGTGTGTTAGCAATTTTTTGTATAGCATTTTAGTTATTTTAAATATTTACTGTATATTATATATATATATATAGTTTTTTTTTCATTTAATTTCAATACTTCAATCAGTCATCAAATTAGTATTTCATAAAACACTTTTATATTTAATTTAATATTTATTAGTGTAACATTTTTTTTCTAAAAATTTTCGCTAATTAAATATTATTGAATTAATAATTGTGAAATATATGTGTGTGTATGTTTTATTATATAAAAAATTTATTAGTGAAAATTAATAGTATAGTTACAAAAAAATGATACTTAAAAAAAAGTTAACAAATTTTATTACATATAATATTATAATAGTATAATACAATAACTTTTTGAACTTAAAAAATGTGAAATAATAATAATATGAATGCAACAAAAAAAACACAGTATTTGGTATTTTGTAAATTAAGTTATAATTTTTTGTAATACAAAAAAATAATAATAATTGAAATCAAATCAAATAAAAGTGCCGGAAAAATATTATATTGTATAACACAAAAAAATATTTAATGAAAAAACATCAATAGTTTTGAACATCAAAATCAATTGAATGGCAGCATTGCATCATCGATGAACTCCGATGGTGTCACCATTGATGGATGAATGGATGGATCACTTCTGGACCCGATAATACCAGTTTCCCTGCATTGGAGTTATGATATTATGCGGTGGATTAGTACTGTGAACTGTTACCGATGGCATCGATGGTTGTCTCTGACGGTAGGGCTGGTCGTACAGAATGCGTCGATCAACACGATTGGGTCCATAGTAAGTGTTTGGCTGGTATTTAGCAAAAATTTTTATTTTAATATTTTATTATTTAGATAATAATATATTAGGGAATACTAATAATTTACTAATATTCATATTTTAAGGATTATTTTATTTAAAATATTTTTTAATAATATTTTTTAAATAATAGCTATATTTGTTAACTAATATACACCGTAACTATAAGTGTATATATTTACGGCAATTATATTTGAATCCCGTATAAACTTGAAAATATAAATTATGTTTCATTGATTATTAATAAATAAATAAATATGTTGAATAGTTTTTTTTATTAACAATTTTTAATATTTTTGAATGTAATCACTACAGGTATATAATTAATAGCAAAATTGCAATTAACTTTATTTTTATTGTTGGAAAAGATTTTTTTCAAAAAAAACATCTGTTTGTTGTTTATTCCTATTTTAAAATATATTATTTATATATATATATAGATAAATACATCTAAAAATTTATCCTTCAATTTGAAGATCTCTTTTTTTGTATTCAATTTTATTGTTTGTTTATTACTTTATCTAATTTGACTATAATTTTGTATTCAAGCGATTCAAATTTAACATTTTTATTAATAATATATTTTTTTGATGTTGAAATTATTTAAAATTATTGACGTTTTAAATTCAAGATTTATAAATTAATAATAATAATAAAATTATTATTATTATAATACATATTAAACAGTGTTTATTTAAAAAATAATTTATAATACAAAAATATATTTTTGACTAAAAATTAATAATTTTTTTTGTTTTGTTTTATTATATAAATCTTACATTCAATTCACTGTCTTGTGGTGACAGACGGTTGGGTTCACTCTTCTTATACATTGATACCTCAAATGTGGGATCACTTCCCGATGAATTGAATTTATAGTTAACCTTCAATTAGAAATAAACAAAACAAAAATAATGAAATTTTAAATAAATAGTTATTATAAAATAGGGGAAAATTAATTATTATTATTATTATGCAAATTAGGGAAATTACTATTAAGATAATTATGTTAATTAACTATGAGATTAATAATTTATTTGTTAGAAATTTTCTAGTTTTTAAAAATTATTTGCTTTAATTTATTGAATAATAAAAATATATGACTAGAAAACTTGATGACTACTTTAATCATTATAAAATATTATTTTGCTTTAAAAAAAAGTGTCTATTTAGTTAAAATAAATTTATTTATCACTTATAAGTTATAGATCATCAGTTTTTATTGGTGTAAATTTTAAACTTTTAAAAAATGCTAGTTATGATTTTTTCATATAAAATAGCAACTATACAATTTATAATGAACAAACTAAACTAACCTAGCTTATTTAATAAGTATTGACAAACTATTAAAAAGACTATAAAAACATTTTTTTGTGCAAATTTTTCAACTATTTGAATGAATTAACAATTAATAGTAATTTCCGGTACAAATGATAAATATATATATTTTTTTTTAAATTAATAATTAAAACATTCAATCATTTTATACATGTACGGTATACACATATAATTTCAAATATGTTTTCCACCAATTGATTAGAAATTATTTATTTAAAAGATTTTGTTTGTTTGTTGAATGCAAGTAATGAAATTCAATGAATCATCATTTTAATCATTTTAAATAATAATTTATATCTATAATGAAATTTTAAACTTCATGTGTGTGTCAAGTGGTGGTCTCTAATTAATTATTTGAGAGCACATTATGTCAATAGAGTTGTAAAATATGTGTCAATTGATTGATTGTTTGGGGGGTTTTGCAATTAAGATATAAGATTATTATTAAAAATGATATGAAATTTTTCCTCAATTATGTTTACCCATATTTACCAATAATAGTGAAAATATAATTATTGTAAATAAGATACAAATGTTTTAATCAGTTTCATCACACATTTATGTGATTCATAATCCTTAATAATTATAGAGATTACTATTGTATTTACTGTTATTAATTAAATATATGACAATTACAATCAATTACAGTATAATATTGAAATATACTGTATATATATATTATAATATCGATAATTAAATTAAATTAAAAACTTACGACAACTTTGGATTGTTTTTGTTGATGAAAATAAGTATATTTGCCATAAATAAGTCCACTATCGTCGAGAGCTTCTTCACGGGCAGCAGTTTTGTCGCCACTCAAGAAGTTAATCAAATACGAAGATTTGCCCACTTTTAGCGAGACGTGTCCCGAAAACTCTTCTTCACCGTCGATGGACTCGTAATTAGGCTAAAAAAGAAGGAAAAAACCCGAAAAAACAATACCTATTAGTACAGTATATCACTGATAGTATATTATAATAAATCTTAAATTTTTTATCTAAAAATTAACAAACAATTCACACAAACAACAAAAAACAATACAAACTTCAGTTGATTTTGGTGTCGTTGACGTAATATTGGATGCACTTTCTGGATCACCGGTAGATTCAGCAGCCGTAGAGTCGGCTCCAGTAGATTCAGCCGGAGTTTCGACATTAGGATTAGTGGCGACACTTTCGTTGACCACTTTGAACGATATGTCGGGTTCGTCGGCATTCAAATCAAACTTATAGTGAAGCTTAAGAATAGATAGAAATAAATTATAAATTTTATAATTATTTTTTAATGAAATAATTTTTCTGTTTTATACCTGTTTGGGTGTGTTATCATCGGTCGATACGAAAGTAAAAGTACCAAAAGTGACACCATTTTCATCGGTATACTCTTTGCGTACATTTTGGCCTTCATTGGTCTCAATATGAAAGGCCCACCGTTTGGCACCCACTTTGACACGAGTTTCGGCCGCAAATGTAGTACCGATCAAACAAATTATCGGTAATAATAATTTGGCCTGGATACATTTTTTTGAAAATAGTTATTAATAATTATTTATTTTATAATTTACTGAATTGAACTCACAATTTGCATGATTTTAAACTTATAATTATTATTATTAATTCCCAAAAGAAACCGTTATAATAAATATAAGTGCAAAAAGTTTTAATATGATTTTTAAAACACACACAAAATTTTTTGGTGTTTAAACTAATTGAAAACAAGTGTGTATTTTGACAGACAATTTGAAGTAATATTTGAACAATCAGTTTGTGTCCTCTTTTCCCAAAAACACTATCGCTTTTTCTCTGATAGACAAAAGTAATGCCTCTTTTTTGATATGTTATACTAGTTTTATCATTGTTTAGCACCAATTGATGCTCTCATCTCTACTCTGTATTTAATGGTATTTCAAATTTATTGAATACAAATGTTAAGATATATATATATATATAATATATATTCAATGCCATTGAGAACTCGGACTTTATTTTAAGCACAAGTCATGACTTAATAACACGTCTCCCACTTCTTGGGAAAAATAAGTTTAGTGTAAATTAAGTGAAACTTTTTATTATTATTATTATTTAAGAAGAAGAAGATCGCACCTGAAAAGAGAGAGTAACTATTGAATGATTGTTATCTTTTTTTGACATAACTATCCTTGAATTTTATATACCCATCCTTGAAGTTTTGCTAACCAGACATTACTCTCTCTCTCTCTCTCTCTCTCTCTCTCTCTCTCTCTCTCTCTCTCTCTCTCACTCACTCACTCACTCTAATTATTAAATCAAATGTTACATAATATATAATTTATAGTAAACTGTATTTGTTGTTATATACGGATCCCCGAATAATATTTCAATAAAAATCCAATATTGTGTATAATTATTATATAATATTTTTAGACAAAGAGAGAGAGAGAGAGAGAGAGAGAGAGAGAGAGAGAGAAGAGAGACTAATAGTAATTACAAGGAGGGGTTGGGTTGCAGTTGAACTATCAGTTTTTTCTGACAAACAATGGCCCAAATATCGGCTAACACTCAGCAAACCGGTCGGTCATAAACACAATTAATCAAAAATACTAAAATGTAGAAAGAGTTAGAAATATTTTTTTAAAATTAAATAACAATTATTAATTACTGTAATTAATTTATGATTATTCAAATAATTTGGTTATTAATTATTGAGAAATTATTATGAAAAATAAATTAAATCAAAAATTAATTGTAAATTTTATCGAAAATCTTAATCTTAAATTAGAAACTGAATATAAAAGTTATTAATAATAAAAAGCAAAATTTTAAATCTAATAATTTATTTTTAAAAATACATGTATCATAACATTGAATCAATCAATAGTTTTTTTGTTTCATTTACTAAATGTTAGTAACTATGATATCAAAACCATAAAATAATTATTTATTTATTTAATAATAATAATTTGTCTACTTTTTTGTTGTTATTGTTGTTGAGACACTCATCTGAATAATAATTAGCTTTTTATAAATTTAACTGAATATATTGATATATGATAGTAATTGATGTAACTTTATATTTGCCACTTAGCTATTTATATGTTCAATAATAATATAGTATCCAGATATCCACAAATATAAATAAAAAGTCAATAATTTATAATATATTACGTAAAGCTAATAAATAAAGCTATAAAAAAAGTTTTAAAAAGTTTTAAATAAAAACTTTGTATAAATTATTATTATTATTACTATATTGTTATTATTTTGTTTAAAAATAGTTTATGATATTTTTATTATTATGAAAATTGTGCAATTAATTTTTTATGTGATATTATTAATATTAACTTAAAATTAAATAATATTTCATAATTTATATTTTTTTAGTTTTATATTTTATGTTTAATTTATTGGTATAATATTAATTTTGTTAAAGAGATAATTATTATTTTATTTTTTAAAAACAATTTAATATTTAACTTTTAAAATTAAATATTATAATTAGGTCATTTTATGCAAGAAAATGTGCCAGTTAATATTTTTTTTAAATATTTACATAATTAAAAACAATACTATTTTAAATATTTGATTATTGCATACTGTATTTTACACACTATTTATTTACAGTATATACTATAATTTAATTACTAATTAGCAAAAATAACTAAAAGTTATAATAAAATTATTATTATTCATATTATTATACAATAAGAAAATCATTGAAAGTGAAAGTAAACAATATTATACCCTATAATTAAATTTATTAGTATTTTATTAGCATATAATGCTTTCATAATTTGCACATCAATTTGTTTTTATAGTTAATTTTAAATCACGTTTTTATGATTTATAATATAAACGATTTCATATAATTTGTTGAATTTTTTGTGGAAAGTGTTTTCAACTATCAAATTGTTAGACAAACTTAAAAATTAAATTCAATTACTTTAGTTAGTTATAATGATACTAAAAAATTAGTATCAAATTGAAATCAAATGTCTTTATTTCACTTTAAAATAAAAAGTTTTGATATTATTAATTAAAGCAAAAATTTTTGTGGGCGACAAAATAAAATAAAATTTCATATTTAGATATATTAATGATATATTTTTAATATTTCACAAAATTTATTACTTATAATTAATTATAACAACTTTAATTTATTATAAGATTACTTAATAGACCGCATTTTTAATTAACCGGTAAAGGAGGTGTGTTTATATACAGTATATACTGTAGTATATATATATAATTTAAATAATTAATTACTATAATAATGATTATATCTACAAAAAATTATAATAAATTTAAGTGCCATATAGTGACTTTGATTTAAATTAGATACTATTGTTAACATATAAATTGTTATTTGAATTGTTGTGTGCCGTAAAACGTGTCCAATTAATTAAATTTAAATAAATATAATGAATTAATTTTGTTTATGACAATGTGTTAGTGTGTGTGTAAAACTTTTTATAGTTGTTAAGTCTATTGTGTATTATATCAATGATTTTTCCAATAAAAAATCTTATTGTTGTTGATGTTTATGTTAGTGTATTAGACATTGAATTATATTTGCAACAACAAAAAATATATATTCAATACAATAGAGTAGATTCCCAATTAAAATTATTATGAATAATACTATTCAAACTATATAATTATATTTATATATTTTGGACTTTATTGTTGAAGTTGTAAAAAAATCTCAATTTAGTATCATAAATTTTTTTGTATAGATAATTATTATAATATAAAATATAATTTATTAAATTACATTAAATTATTTATGAGTTAATACTGAATAGTAAAAAATTAATTATTATGGAAACCCCTAATAATAATGATAATATAAATTTAATAAACACTACTAATAACTAAATATTGTAGATAATGTTGAAAATGATAAAATATAGAGAAAAAATAAAACTAAATATTAGTTTATGCATTATTAATAGTAAATTTATTATTTATTATATTTTTTTAATACAGTAGTAATATTAGTTTTTTTTGTTTAATTTTATTGCATATAACCAACAACAACAACAAAATAAGACAACTTTATTAAACAACAATATTAAATATACTTTTTAATGTATGAAAATTTTCCATAACATAAAAATATAAAATAAGGTATAAGTAGTTGAGATGATAGGGTCAGAGGTTATACGGTATATTAGTTTGGATACTCTGGAAACTCTGAGATTTAAAGTCTAAAACATAATAAGTAATATAAAAAAAGTAATTTAATTTGTTTTGAAGATATTAGTAATTATTATGTACTCCAAATCCATTGTCAGAGATTAGTAAAATTTAATAAAAAACGTAATTTCAATAATTAATTTTTGTTTGTTGTCCAAAACAATAAAATATTTTTTATTTATTTATTTTATAATCATTTATTTGTAGAGTAAACTACAATTTAAATAACAATTAATAAGAGTTAAAATTAAAAAAAATTATTAAATCAATTCTTTGTTTTTTATGGTATTTAAATTAGCAAATTATGTTTGTAATTAAAAGTATTACAATATAATAATAATAATAATATATAAATATATATATATATATTCATATTATATACAATGATACAATCAATAAGTAATTTATATATTATATTTAGATATACAATAATATACTTATTAATTAATTATTATTTAAAACTTGTTACATGTCGTAAAAACAAATGTTTCAAACAAATAATAATAATTTCAAATATCTATATTAAATGCCAACTTTTTTTAATAATATTTGGTTAATTCATTTAAATAACAATATATTTAATTTAAAAATTGAAATGTTGAGAGTAATAATAATAATAATCTATCGATAAATAAGTTACTATATATTTATATTTTTTAATAATCATATAATCAATTAGAGGAGAAATAGGAGACAATATAGAAAAAAAAGTAATAAATTAAATAAAAATGATTTTCCTATTCAATTAAATGATAACAAAAATGATAAAATCATATTAATTAAACTAATAATAATCTGTTATGTCCTAATTGTGATTGCAATTAGTAATATATAAATTAATAACAAGTTTTGTTGTTGTAGTTATTTAAGATGATTTTTGTTTTAATAAACTTTACAATGAATCTTATCTAGTACATTTTACTATTCAACAAATCTCTATATATATTTATCTATCAATCATTTAAACCATATTTTAATTTTTTGAAATAACTTAGAAAATAGATATGAATCATATGTTAAGAGAATATTATTTTATAATTCATTTATATATATATTTTTTAAAAATCAAAACCCCATTACTTCAATATAATGTATACATATATATCTTACAGTATATATATAACATTTAAATAGTTCAATGAAAATTACTTGCATTTTTTTAAATAAAATTGTTTTTTATAAATATATTTTTTTCAATATGAAATTTTTCAAGTATTTTTTAAAAAAATGAGCAAACATACATCATCAATTTTTTTGATTAGTGAACAATTAAATTTTTTCACACATTATTGTTTTTTTTGTAGCATATAATTTGTCATGTAATAATAATGATAATAATAGTAATAATGAGTTCCTAAATTTTATAATGATTTTATGCAATTATTTTATATTTTTCTTTTTTTCATCATATATATTTTATAACAATTTTTTTTAATTAATTAATAATATATATATATATATATTTTTAAATAATGATAATTTACAATGAATGAGACACAAAAATAATAGTATAAAGAAAATAATGAAAGTAACAGAGCAATGCTAGTGTTACCCAAATTCAATGATTTTAAATAATATAATAATATAAAAACAACTAAATCACAACATTTCTTCAAAACTAGCCATCACATCGCTCTGTCGGTTCAAATCGATTTGTTGGGCTCTCTGTTATAATGAAGAAACAAAAAATTCACAAATTGGTAACACATTTCAGTTTTTTTATTTAAACAAACAAATCAAACAAATACTGACCGCTTCTCTCATTCGTCTTTCTTTTTCCTGCTGTCTAAGTCTGTCCCGATCTGATGCAGTCAATGCCACCTGTGATGGAGATCCCGACCCGGAAGCAGGCGATGAATTAGATGATTGATTACGTGAACTGTCTATTTGCTGCTGTTGTGCCTTCCGATGCCTTTCCAGTAGCTCTTCTTCAGCTTTTTCTCGTTGTCTTTCTTTTTCTAATCGGATTCGTTCTCTTTCTTCTCGTTCTTTTTGTGTCCGTTTGAACTCTTGCTGAACAATTAATTGTTTTTGTCGGTCCTGTTTTTCTTTGGCCTGTTTTTTGAATTGTTCGAAACTGTTTTCGGCCGCAACCTTATTGATACGATCACTGCCGCCGCTAGTTGTTTGGCCCAAAGCCTTCCAACCACCCAAACCGCTGGCGCTTTTCGATGCCAACTCAGATGATGCCTGTGATGAAGATATTTACGAGATTAGTATATTTTATTTCGAGAGACAACAATCACATTACGTTTTAACAACACTTACATTGGGTTTCTTGTTGGTCGACGGCATCACAGATGTAGTTGACTGAGACATAGAAACAGATAATGACTTTGAGGACGACTCCTTTTTCTCACCATTTGTCGGTGAATTCATTGCTAACATATCGTAATTCACCGAATTTGCTGTTTTGTTATAAAAATAATAGTTAGTTTTACATCCGATATATTACTAATTGATTAGTTTAGATTGATATGAGCTATAAGTACACATAATACTATGCATTTGTAGTTCATTGTAAGTCAACAACAAAAAGATACCTGAATTATAATCTGAAATATGTCGTGCATTTGACTGTAAATTATTGGCGTTAAAATCATCTTTAATTATTTTTTGTTGGTTTGACAACTGTGTCGACCCTACATTAGCAATTGAAAAATATTAGTTTTCAAGTGAACTAAACAATCATATTTAGAATACCTGTAGGAATAGATGGAGAAGCAAAATGAGATGCGTTGACTTTTGGTGAGTCCCTAATGTTATTGGTTTCTTGATTGGCATTCAATGATATTAGAGCTAATAATTGGAGAAAACCATATTTAATAAAAACATAACAACCTTATCCTACAGTACTACTATGTTTACGTTTAACTGTTGTCGGTGATGGTTGTGTTTGTTGAGCACCTGGAGCAGGAGTAACATGCTTTCGGGTGGGCGCTGCTGTTGCCATAGCTGTCGTCCGTTGCGGTTGTTGAGGAAGGCTTGAATGCGAGGCCACTATTGCTGGTTTTACTGTTGTGGTTGACAATTGTGGACGGAGTGGGTCGGGTCGGCAAAATGGGTAGTAGTATTAGCAAATAGCTAGTCTTAAGAGATCTAAAGAGTCTAAACAATACCTATAGACGACGATACGCCTGAGCTATTGGGAGCGACAGAGTTAGGCAATGGCTGGTTGAACGGCTGACTCCCGAACGCTTTATTTGGCGGCACTTGTGGCGGCTCAAGATTGGCGGTCATTGATTGTTGTTGATTATAGGATTGATTTATGGGAAGAGTGCCGGGAAATGTAGGCGTGTGCTGTGTATGGGGTGCAGTGAACTGACCCATCGTTTTATTTGTGTTGGCCTTCTTTTTAGGTGACTCTGTGTCGGTATAGTATATAGTAGTAGTGTTTTTTCATCAATAATAATCATAATTATTTGTGACACTCTTATGATATACTTTAAGTGGCTATTAGTATTAACAATTGGTTTAATTTATAATTAATTTATTCAATTAGTAAATAACTAAATAATGACATCTCATTTGTTGGTTATCCAAGAGTGCAGTAATTCTGAGAGATTATAGTTTATTATTAAAACAGTTTTAATGTAATAACAAAACAAACAGATTTTTTCGGTAAAACTTTCAAATTTATTGGGTCAACACTTAAATACTTTTTTTTTGAAAAAATTAAGTATTTGTTTTATCGTAAAATTTGGTTTAAAATACAAATTTTTGGGCATTTTAAAAAATCAATGTGTGAAACAATATTTATAATATATAATAATAATGACAAATAAATGACATAATAATATTATTACTCAACGATAGTATGGCTCTTATAAATAAAGCACAATTATTAAATACAAGATTTTTTTAATAAGTTAAATAAAAAATGTATGTATATATATATATATATTTTGATATATATATAAGAAAAATTTGCATTCAATGAACTATTATTTACAAATGATTGATATACTTGTGATAAAATGTAATGACAATCAATATATTTATATATAATTTATAGAGAGCTCTATACAGAGCCACATGATAACTGCCCCATAACATGATTTTATTTTTGCATTTATTTGTTATGTAATTTATAAAATAAATATTTATATAAATGTTTTTTTTAATTATTATTAATTTTTTATATAATTTAAAAGTGAACATAAAGCTTACCATTTATATCTATAATATAGACAAGGCTTTGACTAAAATTATAATAATAATTTTTTTATAAATGCAGCCCAAGAGTGCTCATGTCCTAAAAGGTCGTCCACTAAGTCTAACCGTTTGCTTAAATAATTTCTAAACTCAATTATTATATATACCGGTAATCAACTAAATTATTTATTAGACGCGCTATCCATTCAATAATATATTATGCCATATAAATATTGTAGAAAACATGCTATTTATATGAATAATAATAATTATTATTAGAGTAATACAATAAATGCAAATTTAATTAAACTTTTTAACGAAATCAATAACATATATATATAATATACAGTAAATCAATAGAGATGATGATGATGTTATGTTAATAAAAAAATGAGTTAATAATATGGGCAGTAGTTTTTTAAAAGTATTTAAAATATTTATTATTATATTTACAAATGAAATGTATTTACTAATAAAAATTGCAATTAATTCAGACAATTAATATACAGATGAATCAAATATATATATATATATGATGTTAAATATATATTATATGGACAGTCAGTTTTAAAAGTAGACACTATTTACGGACCCATCAGAACACTGCACTCTCGAACTCAACATTTATTGTGTGTTTTTAATTATATTTAAATAATTATATTAACATTTAATTTGAGAATTAATTTGTTTGTGTGTTAATCATAATTATTTATTTTGCTCTCAATCGGAGATTGATTACAAAAAAGGCGAGTTTTGTGTGATTTTTATCAATGACTGATTCAATGGCTTTTTTGAAAATTTATATACAATTTAAATATTCATGAAAACAAAATTGGTTTTACCCTAACATTTAATCAGACTTTTTGTGTTTTATTTGTATTTTGTTAAAGGCTTTTGTATTGAGATGTTTTTGCGTGACTGTTAAACAGTCAAATAAAAAATAAATTTTTAAAAACGAATGAAATAAAATGAAATTGTTTTGTGAGGTAGAAATTAAAACTTAAAGTCTAAATAAATAGTTAAAACAAAAAGAGAGAGAAAGAGAGATGAATGAACAACAAATTCAATGTTATTTTCATGTCTATGTGTTATTTGTTATCAATTTTTTTTGAAAAATAATGTTAAATGAATGACATGTTATGTATTGAAATTTTTTTTTAACCATTAATATGAAGCAATCATTGAGGAGTTATTATTTTGTTTTTTATAATAATAATGATTAATAAAATGTTGTGACGCTTTTGGTTTTATTTTGTTTGTTTGTTTTTTATCAAATGAGTGACTGAATTGATGTTTTTTGTTCATCACATAGATTCCTAACCTGATTCAGAATCGCTGCTATCACTGGAACTACTGGAACTCGAACTACTGCTACTGTCGCTGTCACTCGAGCTCGAACTGCTGGCACTTAGTCTTGATGTGGGACCGACATCGGCGGCTGCGTGACTGTTCTCAGAATCTGTGAAAGCATAGGGATCTGTATTTCAATAAGTACTTCCAAACCCTCAAAATAAATGTTGGAAAATCCATAAGCTTTAATTAAATATGGATCTAACCTTTTTTGGGCGTCTTCTTGTTGGTGGTACCCAACTGTCCGCTAACATCTTTCAGACGTTTTTCGAGCTCCTGTTTCTTTTTCTCCGTATCCTCTTGTGTTTTGACACTGGCTAATGCAATAGCAGCGGCAGCCGCTTGTTTGTTTTTAGTATCTGTTTAAAAATATTTATAATTATTATTAACAATAATATTATCATTAAAATGAGCTCATTTTTATTTAAAAAAAAATTTGTTGCTAAAGCATGAAACAGACACTCTATTAAAAACAGAGAGATTCTGCGATTAATTAAGCCGTTTATTATTCCCTCAACTGATTATTAGAATTGCATTTTTGATTGAAACAATGCATTCCTGCCCAGCAGAGGGTTGGGGTCATCATCACTCCTACACCTAATATATATATACATTATATATCACATAACACTTACTGTAAGGTTTTCTCGGCTTTTTCCTTAAACAGGTCGCCACATAGCTCTCCAATTCTCTTAGTGTCGACGGTTTTAATGTCTCGAAATCTATTTCTATTTCATCTGGATTTGAATCCCTAAGCGATGGCTCTCGCGATTGAATAATGTGAACAACTTTTCCTAATTTATCACCTGTTCATTGATAACAACAACAAAATCATTAGACATCAATTTGTGAAACAATCAACAACTCAATTGTGAATACCCGGCAATTTATTGATGTCAAGACTGAGTTGTCTTTTCTCATCATAAGACATAGGTTTGGCATTGTCTTCGTCTTCACTTTCATATACTGCCATCATTTTGTTGGCATTCTTTTTATTCACTTTACTACTATTAGATCTCTGTCTTTTTCCCGGAGCAGTCGTTGCTGATTTGTTTTGGGAATTCTGGCCTTTAGATGCAGCGCCGGGCAAGACTTTATTGGCCCCACGCGAGGGCTTACCTATTGGTATATTTGTGTTAATTTCATTGTTTGGGCCGATATTAGTAGTGGAGCCGGCATTTGGACCCGAATTACCGATAAGTGGTATATTGCTTCCGGCAATCAGTGAAGAGCCATCGACAAAGTCTTCCTTCTCTTTTTTGACCTCAACTTTATTGTCGTCTTTATCTTTCTTAGACTTGGTTTTCGGTTTCTTTTCCTTTCGTTTCTTTTTCGACGACTTTTTATTTATACCCTCTTGAGCTAAGAACGCAATCTGTTCCGTCATCTTCTTCAGCTGTTCCTCTAATAACTTTATTTTTTCGGTTCTTTCGTGTTCACTATCACTTTCACTACTCGATGAGCTTGGAGTAGAGCTTCCACTGGAACTGCTATCACTGCTGTCCGATCCACCGGATCCGAGGCCAAGTTCGTCGGGCATCTTTGCCAATCGCATTTCGAATACATCCTAAATAACATCAATAATTATAATTAATAATAATATTATAATTAAATTGAATTAATTTTCATTTTTTAAAAAACAAAATTTGTTGCAAAAGCATGAAACAGACACTCCATTAACAACGAGATTCTGCGATTAATTAAGCCGTTTATTATTCCCTCAACTGATTATTAGAATTGCATTTTTGATTGAAACAATGCATTCCTGCCCAGCAGAGGGTCCATCATCACCATCACCACCACATCTTAAAAAAAACTACCAAAACATTTGGACGCACCTGTAATTTTCTAGCCATGGCTACCACTTCATGGTCCGGAGGGTTATACTTATAGCAATTGGTAAATATTAACCGAACATCAGCTGCAAACTCTTCTGGTCGTCGGTATTCTCTATTATCCATTTTTAACTAAATAAATAAAATTAAAAAAAGTTAAATAAATCATAACTATTAATATAATTCAATAATACCTTTGCTGTTCCCAAATCCATTGGATTCTTAATAATCTCGTGATAATCATGGAGTTGAAGTAATTCAGTGTCGACGGGCTTATAGAAAGGCCAGGCATAGCCGGCATGTTTTTTGGCAAACAACTCCTTCAATATAGCGCTACAATATTTCATCTTTTCGGTCATTTTTCCTTTTTTCGGTTTCGATACGTGTTGTGCGGTGTCGGGTAAGTCTTTTGAGGGTTTCTTTATTGGTCGACCACTCTCTCGACGAGTTGACATCTTTGATGGCTTTGGTTCGCTAACCTGTATATTATAAGCGGATGATATACTTGAGTCTAATGGTGTTGTTGTGTCTGCTTTTCGTTTGACTCCTTTTTTAGGTTTCGACGGACCGGACGAATGAATGGCCGGCATAACAGAGGGTCCACTGTTTCTGAATGATGTGTTTTGAATGTTAGGTGAACTTGTTGTCTGCTGAGGAATGGGTGGAACGGTTGCCGTCGGAAGTGATGTTATGGGTGTCATTCCGTCGACAAATCCGCGCTGATGAGGACCACCACCGGCTGTATGGGTTGAAGTCGTATTAGAGATGGTAGATATGGGCATAAGTTTGTTGATTGAAGTCGTATTAATAATGGGTGAACTCGTATGCATTGGGACGGACACTGAACCTGAATTTGTGACACTAGTCTGGTGGCCGATGGCCGGCGTATTTATCACCGGCTGTTTGGGCGCACCCACAGAGTTCTGCAAAACTGATGACACTGTTGGTGGTGGTAGTGGTGGCTGAGGCTGCTGTACAGCTAATGGCGGGGCAGCGGAAGCACCCGCTTGTGATGCATTTATATTACTTCGGGTCGCTTGAAATGAAGCGGCGCCTATAGTCAGGTCAAAAACGGGTCGCAAAAAAAACAGGGGATTTGCAAAAACCAATTAGTTTTTCTTAATATATATATATATGGAAAACAATTGTGTAATTCATTTATATATAAATTTTAATCAAATTTTTTTGTTTATATTTCACTCTATTATCCAATATTATGGCGCTATTAGTCTAAAACTATTTGTTAGTCAACAGTTCACTAATACACTTAGTATTAGAGTATTCATAACATAGAGAGGGGGAGGGGTTTGACCTATGATTATGTAATCTATTGACTAACTAATAGTGGGTTTTCCCCCAAATATATTGTACAATAATATCCGAAACACTATTATTGTGTCACATATTCACACCTCTTATCTATCATATGTTATATATATATATATAACTAAATCAATAATAATAAGATATTTTATCAACAAATCATAATAAAAAACATATGATTTGTTGAAACCAAGTATTAATATATTTATAAATAAATATATATATATTGTATAACTGTTAGTGAAAAACATATGATAGTAGTAGTAGTAGTAGTCATACCTCTGCCTCGGGGACCACCCTTTCCTTTGCCTTTCTTTCCCTTTGCATTCTTAACTGAAGGCATAGGTATTTCTGTTTCTTCGACGGGTATATTCTGTAATCTTTGTTTGAAATCCCTTTCGACGGACTGAGCCATTAGGACAACATCTTCGCCGGGTTTGTTATAATGATAACAATTGGCAAACATCTGATTAATATCATCGATACATTCATCAGCTGAATAGTACCAATAGTTTTCCAATCGTTTCTTAACTGTTCCCAAATCCATCGGTTTGGTAATAATCTTATAATAGTCTGGTAGTCTTAGTTTGATAGAGTCGACTGGTGTATGGAATGGCCAGGCGTAGTGGTGCTTCCAGACTGATTTCATTACCACTTTCAACAGGAACTGTAGTTTATTAGTATTTCGGCGCTTTTTGTTTGGTCCGGGAATGAATGGCGGCTGAACCATACCATTGACCGGCTCTAAAACCGGCGAATCGACATCGGGTTCCGATTTCACTGACACAGACATCATATCTTTTTGTTGAGAATTAAAACTGTTTGGTTGTTGTTGTTGGGATTGCTGTTGAGTGCCAATCATCGGTACGGTCGGTGCATTCATCGCTAGATTAGGCGCCGATACAAAGCCTTTGACAATGTTTTGCGCCGACGACTCTTGTGGTCCGCCCATCCTTTTGGTCATATTTATATGACAGTTAGTAAAGCAAACACATTTGAGTGATCACTTTTTTTTGTCAAATTCATACCCGGCCTCCATTGAAACGATTCAATAGTGTCTCTATTGACTTAAACCGACAATCACTGATGGCATACATACATACAGACAGACAAGCGATCAGAGTTTATCACACATTCAATAGGTGTCTGTAAGCAAAAAAAAATCATATTTTAAAAATAAAATACATATTTAAGTAATTATTTCAAATCAATGCCAAACACCATCACTATTGTTGTCTCACTTTTTTTAAAAGAAGTCATTTAATGTCTTTAACTGATCCCAAACAGTATTAAACACAATGTCTTTGATAAAAGGGTGTATAAATATATATATGATAATTATGTATATTACTAATAAACTATTAAAAACTAATAATATATGTAAATTTTTGTGATTTAAATGTGTTTTTTGTTTCAAAAATAAATAAATTAGTTTATGATATATATATAGAAAAAATGGTGTGTAAAACAATGTGAAAAACAATAGGCAATATTAGAGGTTATTAGTCGATATATTGAGCACATGTATGTATGGCACACACACACACACACATACATACACACAGATAGGAGTGTGCCATTCATGTATTGGCGCCCATAAACATGGACTGCCCTCTATTAGTGCATTTTAAAGTGTATATAACGTATAGCAACGTTTTTTTCAATGGATAATAATTAAATCAAAAAAAAATTCAAAATCAATAATTCAATTTTTTTAATCATTAAAATAACTTTTTGCATACAATTTACATATAATAAAAAATATCAATAAATATATATTATTAGCTATTAGTTTACAAAAGTAAATTGATTTATCTATCTGTCTGTAAATTGGCCTCAAATCTGATGCAATGCCGAGCAAACTATCGGTTAATAAACCCCTAATTGTTAGCCAATTGTCAAACTATATTCATCTACTAAATAGATGGTCAATCAAATGGCCAGTTATGAGATTATAATTAAGAGGACAGAGCCGGCAGATAGTTGTGTTGTGTGTGCACTCAAATAACATGTGATTATATCATATATAAGAATATAGTGTGATATCAATTAGGTATTCATATCATATCATTATAGAGATATATGTGTTAATCATATCAATCAATCGATTTTTTAGGTATTACTAATCATTTTGTCGGCGATCATTAGGCCCGTCCACTTGCCGTCGGGTGTCTGTTAGTGAGTGTGTATGTACTGTGAGGACAACAACAATAATGGCTGGCCTTGAAGTGAGTCACTGTGTGTTTGTATGAGGACTGGTGGTTGTAGTATATATGGTCACCGACTACACTACACCACTGGTTTAGATCGGATCGGGGTTTATATATATATCATATAACTAATCAAATCAAATGGTTAGACCTCTTAATGATGAAGTAGTCGAGCCGTTAAATGGCTGGCAATGATTGACTGACAGCTAAAACACATATTATTATTATTAGTAAATTCAGCACAAAATTGTCATCACATTCAACACAACCAACAATACATATACTCTCTATACATAACCAATGCTATGCTATGCCTATGCTATGGGTTTTAGTAGAGGGCTATTGGGCTCTCATTTATAATATACAGTATATATAGTTGTATTGATGGCTCAGTTAGACAGACATTATAAACAATATGGAGTCACAAAAACAGTGCACTGACTCACACATACACACAGTGAACAACAACACTACCGGTGAACATAACAGCTCATACAAACATACCGGCGCTCATTGGGTTAAATACATAGTCACGTGGTTTAGCCATTATGTCGACATTTCCAATGGTTTTTTTGGTCACTTAGTTTGGTCACTATCGGTCGGTTTAGGCATACAGTTAGGCCAGTAATGTCCAATATAGTACTTAAGACATGATATCCCCGACCAAATTACGGCTAATATCGGGCCAGTTATCTAAAACCCAGTGCTCACTAGTGAGCACTGCTTTCCTACCCCCAGACAACTAGTCTGACTGAACAGTCAGGGCGTATAAACAGTCGACTAAACAGCCAATTCATACCATACATATCGATACCAATAGTCGACACAATACTATTGGTTGGACATTACAGTCGATCATGTGATCAGTCATTTAATTTGTATTTTTTTCAAAAAAAATTGTATTTTATATTTTTGACAATCAATTGTTACAATCAATTATATATAATTAATTGATTGATTTAACCGATTATTGCATTGTTTGATAACTGGTTTATAATTAGTTGTAATTTTTTCTGTTCAATAGTTAATAATAACCAATTTTTTTTAGTTAAATGATTATAGAAAACTTTTTTTTGGGAGTAATTTTTATACTACCGGTACTTTCAAAAAATAAATAATGGATAAACTTTTTTTTTGTTTGTTTTTAAATACACAACATTTTTATGGCAATTTATTAGGTGTTTTGACTAATCTACTAAATCCACTATAAGTTAACACTTAAGTAGCACTTGTAGTTAAACAACTAACCAATGTTTTAAAGTTTAGGAATATTATCGGTTATATAGACATTATAACACTATATGTGTTCAAAAAAGTTTTACCGTAAACTAAAAATAATATATAAGTTAGGATTAATTAAGTTTTAAAAATTATTAAATATTAACAAAAAAAACAATTTTAATAAATAATTTAAAGTATACCTGTATATTTTTTGAATAAACATATCCGGGTATATTTGTAGTCAGTTTTTATTGGATATCTAAATCTATCATGTTTTTTTAATTATAAATATCTATACACTTTACATTTATTAGATAAATAATTTTATTTATTTTTTTTTAAAAATCAATTCAAATAAGTTATACAAAAATTATTAGTATTTTAAAAATGTTTTATTTAGAAAAATTTACATAAATAACTAGTTATTACAAAAAAAAAAAAAAAATAAAACAAAACATTTAAAGCTATCGCCGACCAACAAAAAAAAATTTTAATTAAAAAAATATCGATAATTTTAAAGCAAATATCCACTGAAAAAAACAAATAAGAAAAAATTAATAAATCATTAATCAATTTCGGTGTTAAAGTTATGGCACACTTACGGCAACTTCATCCTCATGAAGACCCAAGTGGTCAGAAACGAGACAATGATTAATATGAATCCAATCGATATCAATAAAATACGGTTCAGTTTCGGTGTAATCGGATTGTGTGTATTGTCTAATATGACAAACCCGAGACCACCCATTGTGAACAACAGACTTGAGGCCAGTCCTTCCATAATGTACTGACCGTTTACCCGGTATGGCATGAATGCCACGGGCCGTGAATGACCCGATTCATCGACTGTTGATCCGATGGACGGCGGTTCGACAATAACATCATAGATAATGCCTAATAATTGTAAAATAGGATACAAAAAGTTTTTTAAAAAATAAGTTATGATTGGCAACCAATTGGTTCATCAAATTTTTGAAGATATAATTGATAGCCGCAGCCGAAGCACTTACCGCCGCAGACCAGAAAATATGAAACCAAAACAAACGAATAGACAACCATCGGTGACGGCTGTTTGATCCACGACGGCTTCTTTAGTTTCAGATTGGGAACCGATAGCAGAGCATAGGGTATGCCATACACTGACTCTAACATCGATGTCATGATTGTTGTTATGTTGTTATCACCTGTTAATTGATTGATGGATATGAACTGATCCAACAAATTAATTGATAATAATATCAACAAATGAGTGCCAAATCACTCAAACATTAAGTGTTTTGTAAACATAAATACTGTTTAAATACATGTGGATTATGAGTCATTCATATATGCTGTTATGTTATTCATAGACAAACAATCAGTCAATACTGTAGTTTATTACATACAGACAGTGGTTACACTTTATTGGGGGCCATAATGGCTGTACATATTGTGTAACATTATTTGTGTGTGTAATGACTTCCACTAATATAAAATGCAATAAACATGTGTTTAAAATAAATAGAAAATTATTATTAAATTAAATACAAAAAACATTTTGTTTGACAAATTGATTGACAAAGACATCCATCGGAGAGATATTGAAGACGACTAATGGATTCAACGAAACAGAAGAAGACTATGCGTTACTTTGTCGACAAAGTAGGCGCCGATGGTATTGATGTCAATGCATTGATGATGAATGAATCGATGACGACTTTGGCGGATGAGATCAGCGGTGGCGGCGACGGTGGTAATGATGATCTCAAGAGGTCAATGAAGAAGAAGAATAATAATAAGGTTGTCAACGAATGGAAAGACCCTCAGAAGCGAGTCCAGAGTGTGTTCGCCAACAATAGGTTTGTCGGCAAAGATAAACTGATGAAATACGAGCGAAAAAGTCGCGTCAATTCAGTAATTAATATTATCTATTAATTAGATCTTATATTTTGTTTTTTCATTAATGATTATCTCTTTCTTTGTTCAGCGTTTGGCCACAAAATACCAAAAACATCGAAAAAGAATTCGAAATGAAGAAGAAAAACGTCAAAATAGTATCGGTTTTGCCGCGAGATCTGAACTTTTGTTACCCGAAACGAGCGGCTATTTAGAGGCCGATGATAATGAAGAGACGTATCAGATTACACAACGAGAAATTGTCGACTCTATAGACATAACGAGTGCCACCAAACACTTTGACTTGAATTTGGACCAATTGGGACATTATTTTATAAATTATTACCGAAATGGTCGCCAATTGCTACTTGGTGGTCAAAGAGGTCACGTTGCGGCCATTGATTGGATTACCAAAGAATTGATGTGTGAATTCAATGTCCAGGAGTCCGTTCACGACGTCCATTGGCTGCATATGCCGACGCTGTTTGCTGTCGCCCAAAAAGATTGGGTCCACATCTACGACAATCGCGGCACACAAATACATTGCATCAAAAAGATGTATCGAGTCTACAAACTAGACTATCTTCACTATCACTTTCTACTTGTGTCCGTTTCGGACAACGGTTTTATCTCATGGCTGGACGTTTCAACCGGCCAAATGGTCGCATCGACAAAGATGAAGATACCGCGCGTAACAGCCGTAAAACACAATCCGTATAACGCTATCGTTGCCACTGCACATCCAAACGGAACCGTTGATATGTGGTCACCGAATCAAAAGGAAAAAGTCGTATCAATGTTATGCCACGGATCAGCTATTCGGGACATTGCTTTCGACTGCGAGGGACAATATATGGTCAGTGCTGGTGTCGATCGGACAATGAAAGTCTGGGACATCAGAAACTTTAAATGTTTGAATTCGTTTCGCTTGCGATCAATGCCATCAAATCTCGATGTAAGTCAACGAGGATTTGTTGGCGTTTCTGTTGGCGATGTTGTCGAAGTTTATAACAACTGTTTCAGACAAACACTTCCAACTGCTCCCTATATGAGACACCGATTTGCTGCTCACGTATCCGATCTGGAGTTCTGTAATTTTGAAGACATTCTCGGTGTCGGACATAAAGATGGGTTTACTTCTCTGATAATTCCTGGTTCGGGTGAACCAAATTTCGATGCACTCGAAGCCAATCCTTACATGACTTCATCGCAACGCAAGGAAATGGAAGTAAAGGCATTGCTGGAGAAGATACCGTCTGAATTGATATCATTAGAGCCTAACATCTTGGGTCAAGTGGACAAGGAATCGCTGAAGAAACAGATGGAAGACAAGAAAGATGTTAAATATGTTAAACCGAAAGATATTGAATTCGAATCGAAACCAAGAAAACGAAGACAAAAGACTGCGAAGAAAGAAAAAATTAAGAAAGGATTAAATGAATCCGAGAGACAACAAAAAGTTAGAGATATTGTTAGACAAAAAACAAGTGATGACAACAAACAAGATAATGAAGACACTGGTAATCAAAAGTCTCTCAATGTGTTGGACAGGTTTAAGTCGAAGACTAATTTTTAGAAATCAATTTATTTTATTTTTAAATAAACAAAAAATACTTATAATAATAAAACAAAACAAAAAATTATCATTTTTTACGACGCGATGACTTGATTTGCTTTTTATCCACAAATTGGACGCCATTTCTGTATTTTCCGATCTGATAGTCAAAACCTTTTACATCATTTGGATTTTTAGTTGATTTCAATTTCTTTTTCCTGGAAATTAAGACATTTAGATAAAAAAAAACAACAAATTTAATATTATCAAAGATTATTGGATCAAATGATATGGATCTCTATGGATGGTCTCTCACTTATAAATGCTTGTCTTGTGTGACATTTGTGTGCTTTGCTGCTCTTTGTCTTCATTTTGTTTACGTTTCTCTGCTTTTCTTTCTTCTGTCAATTGCTTATAGTTCTTGTTTTTGCCTTTTCGTGCCTTAATATTTGATTTATATAAAAAAAACAATAAAATATTTAATTTAACGGTAATTGTGATCAATTGTGACCATACATACAACGGCACCGAGACTTATGGCGTGAGCTATTTTGGCCTCTCGTTTATCGGTATGACTTAAACCGGAAATACCAAACTTGAAGACCTCATGTCTGGCCTTTTCAAAGTCAAACTCATTTGATTTGTTTGTTTCTAATTTGTCAATCGTTTCGCGATATGTTTTCTAAATATACAGATAAATACATATATATTTAAATTTATTATTATTTTTGTTTTTAATTTTTACAATAATTTAGTAATAAATTTGTAATGATTTAAATGATATGTCAAAAATCGTGTCAAATAATGACTTTATTTCTATAATAAATTATTTTTATAACTTTTTTGTTTAAGTAAAATACCTGTACAGTAGTGTATATAAAGGTATTATATAAAATACTATACAATAGACACTAAGCCTACTGTATATATCAAATATTGTCTAAAATCTTATTTTTGTTTCAATATAATAATAATACAATAGTAGAGGAAATAAAATCTTAATATAATTTAAGTGAAAACAATAATCTTTTTTTTAAAAAAACAAATAAATTTCACACCAAACAAAACAATAAGTTTTTGCACCTAAAATATACAATAAATCCATTAAAACCACTATTAATAGTTTAATAGTGATATACAGTATTTTATTTTTGTTAATCAACTCATTTATAACTATTATATCTATACACAAAAAAATTGTTGACACACTTTTTTACTTTAAAAAAAGCAGTATAAAGTACACACAATTCCCAATAATAATAATTATCAATTTGTCAAAAAAAATATTGATAAATATTATATTCATTTTTAGTCAATTAAATTGAATAAATTTTCAACAAAATAATAATAACATAAAATTCCCCAAAAATATAATATATTATACATTACTAATTATATTAAAAGATTTTATTAAAATTTATTTAAATACGCTAAAATTAATTATAGTTTAAATAGTTTTTAAATAAAATATAATCAGATTATCCATATGTAAAAAATATAACATTATATTAAAAAACAATTTTAAATTAGATTTAATAAAAAATTGATAAAAATTTAACAACTAATCTACTAAAATTCTAATATAGAGTTTTTAAATAAATAATTTCGATAATTCATATCGAAATATGTCTAAAAAAAACAATTGATATCAAATATTAAACAATTTAAATGTTGTTATTTTTTTGTAAACTATATTTTGCCAATAAGTTTAAAGTTTAGAAACAATTGCTTTATTATTATTTGGCGCAAATCCCAGCCTATAAATGGCCACAACTACGGCTCCGCCGAGACCTATATTGTGCTGTAGTGCTAACTTGGCTCCGGGCACTTGCCGGGCACCGGCCATATTCCTTAATTGCCAGCTTAGTTCCGTACACTGTGCTAAACCTGTAGCACCCAATGGATGACCTTTGCTTAGTAAACCACCTGTTTTTTAATATTATAAACATTATAACCATTAGATCAGTTGAACACCTGAATTAACTCTGTATGAGATAACTGACCGCTCGGGTTAATCACATATTTTCCTCCATAAGTATTCTGATTGTTGTCCACCAAATCCTTGCCCTTTCCTATCGGACACAAACCGAGTGCTTCATAAGTAATCAGTTCGTTAGCCGAAAAACAATCGTGTAGTTCAACAACATTGATGTCGTCGGGTGTGACACCAGATTCGGCAAACGCTTTTTCGGCAGCCAGTCTGGTCATATCGAAACCGATCAGTTTAATGGCCGATTTGTCATCGAAAGTGGACGGCGTATCGGTCAACATTTGCATCGACAATATCTCGACCGCCTGATCCATCAGATTGTTTCGTCTGACAAAATCCTCAGAAGCCAGTATAGCAGCGGCCGAACCGTCCGAAGTCGGACAACACTGATATCGAGTAAGAAAGTCATAGACTTTTGGCGAATCCAATACCTCCTGTAGTGTATGTTCTTCACGAAACTGTGAGTTGGGATTATTTACTGAATGTTTATGATTTTTGACGGCAATCTTAGCAAAATGTTCGGGTCGTGTGCCGTACCGATTCATATGCTCTTTACCGGCCTCACCAAACATCTGGGCAGTGATGGGCGCCGCCTCTATGCCGTACAACTCGTAATGTAGGTTAACATGACTTTGCATTGGATTCATACGATCCTTATATTTTGAAGACAGAGCTCCTCTTTCCATCTTTTCAAAGCCGACGGCTATAGTGCAGTCATGTAGACCACCGGCGATCATATTTTTGGCCAAATACAGTGCCGACGAACCAGTCGAACAGTTATTATTGACGTTAACAATGGGAATGCCAGTCATACCGATTTCGTACAGTGCCTTCTGGCCACTGGTTGAGTCACCGAACACATAGCCGACGGCAGCAAATTCAATGTCCGAGTATTTTAGTCGGCAATCGTCGAGTGCACTGTTGACCGCTTCGTTGACCATTTGCGGATAGTCTAACAATTTGTTGGCACCGGGCCTAACAAATCGGGTCATTCCCACCCCCACCACAAATACTCGCCTGCCTTTTGCCATTGATTTAGACATTTATTTTCAATTCATACATACATATGATAATTATTTTTAATAATATCATATATTTTAATAATTTAATTAAAAATACATTTAATAATTGTTGTCGATATCAATCACTTCCTCGTCACACAAAAAAAACTCAAATCAATCACTCAATATATTTGCAAATCATTTCACAAAAATTATTTTGTGTCCCAAAAAATATATTAACTATTTATAACATCAATTAATAAAAATAACAACAAAATTTCAGAAAACTATTTAACTAAAAAAAATTAAATAAATAAAACATAAAAACAGTTTCATATAACTTGAGAAAAAAATCTGGTATAAAATTAATGGATTCAATTGAGTGATAATTTTTAGTTTTTTATTTCTTTCAAAAGATACACCACATCGTCAACAATAACAACAACAACTGAACCCAAGTGTCAACTCCTGAACAACAAATCCCTCCCCAAGAGGTAAGTCTTCAGTGCTTTCTGTCAATAGTTTTGCACCAATTATTCAATCAATTCATACCCTCTCTAAACCATAGGAACAACTAATGGACAGATAAAAACCGGATCTATTGAGTGATACACAAAAAAATTGCTAAAAAACTATTTATTTAAATAACAGTTATTTAATAAACAATTTTTTTGTTTATATATTTTCCCATTTATCATAAATAAGTTTCACTTAATATTTAAATTAATATTTGTTTTTAAATTATACAAATATTTTAGATTATATTATTTATAATAAAATATTTTAATTATTTTACATATAAAATTATTAACAATTTTTTTTAAAGTTAATAATTATAAATTTATTTGTTATAAATTATATAATTAAATGTATGTAAAGTATATCTACTTTATATTTAATGATAACTTATATATAGAAATATTTCACAGAAAATAAGTAATAATTTAATTAACAAATAGACATAAATTTAACATTTTTGCCAATAATAGAAAATATTTTACTTTCTATAACTTTATTACTTTTCAAATAACTGCCGACTATTTTAAGGGTCAATCTATTGACTTAAATCCCTATATAAGGGATAGCACTGACCATACCTTTTATGCTTTGATATGCCAGTGCTTACGACTGCAACATATTAACTACAAATGTATAACAAATTCATAATTAAATAAAATAATAATTTTAAAATACAATGAGTTTTTTAATGTATTGGTGCGCCTAATAAACAATTGCCGTAAAACTCAACTAATGTTTTACATGTATATTAATAGAAACTAAAATAAAATAATAATTTCATTATTTTATACCAACAAATTATATTATAGTTATTAAACTTATCTTTAATTTATCGTAACTATCAAATCAATCGCAAGTTTTTACAAACAACAAAAAATTATTTAGATTTAAGTCATAAAAAACAATAACTATTTAATATTATTATTATTATTTAAAAGTTTTTCATTCAATAAAGTTATTATTATTATTTAAATTAATCGATGCGTTAAAACAAATGTATTGTTATATTGATATTAAGTTTTTTTTATTTTAAAAAAATAAATATGATTTATGATATTAATTGATGTCAATATTCAATTGTCAGTTTCAATTTTATCATCAATTCAATCAAATAAATAATATATCAATAATTTACGAAACAATTAAATTGAATTTGAAATTATTATTTTTTTTTTTGATATTTGTTTAGACAAATAATTAATTTCCAACAAAAAAATATGAATAATTAAAAATGTGATAATTTTTTTTTGAATTAAAAAAAATATATGAAAAATAAAAATATTTTTGTTTGTTTGAAACATACCTTTAATTTCCAACTCATTGCTGGTATTTGATTGTATTTATTATTAATCACTAATAAACTATTAATAAAAAAAAAGTTTTTTTTAATCACAATTAAATCAAACAATTGTAATAAAACATCAAATAATTAACAAACAATTGATTTTTTAAATTCAATTATTATTCAAAAAACACATTCAAAATATTGAAATCACATGTGATTTAAAAAATTTATTGACATTTAATGCAAAATAAAAGTAATATTAATATCAATAATACGAGTCATTCATATATAACGTTACAGAAAAACAGTTTATATTTAATTTTCAAATCATCTATTGTTTGGCGAAGACATTACACATCAGTTTATACATACATTTCCATCAAAAAAGATTTGGATTCAATTGTCGGACAATTTTAGTGACAACACTGATGGCTGAACCACATCATCACAGCGCCGGCGACTGGTGTCTCATTGAATCGGATCCGGGAGTCTTTACCGAATTGATCCGCGGTTTTGGTAATTATAATAATTTGATGATAAAACTGATGACTCAGACAGAAATTAATTGTTTAATTTTATTGTCCACTTCTTCTTCATATTATTCTTCTTCAAAGGTGTCAATGGTGTTCAAGTGGAAGAATTGTATTCATTAAGTCCCGATTGTTTTGTTAACTTAAAGTAATTGATTGATCCATTTAATTGACAAATCAATAAACTAATTGTTTGTTTAATATAATTAACAGACCAATTCACGGATTGATATTCCTCTTCAAATGGATGCCATCGACCGAACCGGAGGGAACTGTTGTCGATAGTGATAATATATTCTTTGCCAAACAAGTGATCAACAATGCCTGCGCTACTCAGGCCATCATCAATATATTGTTGAACTGCAAACACGACGACATCCAATTGGGTCAAACACTGACTGATCTGAAAGAGTTTATCCAGAATTTTGATCCGACAATGAAAGGCCTGGCACTGAGTAACTCGGATATCATTAAACAGGTCCACAATTCGTTCGCCAGACAACAGATGTTTGAATTTGAAGTACAAAAGGCACAGAAAGATGACGATGTGTTTCATTTTATATCCTATTTGCCCATCGATGGCCATCTGTACGAGTTAGATGGTCTCAAATCGGGACCGATACTGTTGGGTGACATTCCCAACGGTACCGATTGGATTGATACGGCCCGACCGCACATCGAAAAACGTATGCAAAAGTACGCCGAAGGAGAGATACATTTCAATTTGATGGCAATCATTAGCGACAAGAAAATGCTTTACGAAAAACAATTACAGACACTTCAGTCGCAAATTGAAAACGGAAACTCAATGGACACCGATTCGGCTGAGATCGAGATCACTCAACTAAAGTCGTTGATTGCCGAAGAAGAGACTAAACTAAAAAGATATAAAGTAAATGTCAATTAATTACTTAGTTTTTGTTGTAGTTGTTGTCGTAATAATTGTATAATTAATTATTTTTTTTATAAAATATTAATAGATAGAAAACATTCGCCGCAAACATAATTATTTGCCACTAATTATGGAGATATTGAAGACATTGGCTCAAGAGGGAAGACTTACAGAATTGGTTGAAAAGGCTAAACAAAAAGCCGTTCAAATTAAGAAAGTCAAAGACGAAAAAAAATCACAGAAAACATAATAATTAATTAATTAATTTTATTAATTACCATGAATTGTAATTTTCTTATAGTGATGATCCCATACAATCCTGATTATTATTATTATATTTTCAGTAATTATTTAAAATATTAAAATATAATTTTTAGATTTTATATATATATATAAATAATTTATTTCTCGAAAATAATAAAAATTTTTAATGGAGATATGTGAAAATCCAAGATAATAAAAATAATTTATATCATTTTTTTTTATAAAAAAATAAACAATATGATTTTAAATATATACATTAATTTATATTATTAACTAAATTATTTAAATTACCGAACCTAAGCTATATACCGGTATATAAAATTATACAACACCAGTTTTAGCAATAAAATTATATAATAATAATAATAATAATAATAATAAAATCAATAAAACAAAGAGATAACCATATAATTGATATATTTAATTTGGATCAATTAGAAAACGTTTACAGATATCCTGATTGCATATCCTATTGGGACCGCATGTCGTTCCCTCAAAAGCACCGATTGTTGAAAATGTAAAGAAATTGTTTGAACACTTGAGTTTCAAACATACATTCTAAGACAATAATCAATTTAATTATCAATAAAAAGTTAGCAAATTATTTATTTAAATAAAAAAAATTATTATTTTTTTAAAGATCTTATAAGCAATTACCGGTAATTGTGTGATAAATAGATTACAAAATACAAACCTCATTATCGGAGTCCATGTTTTCCGAAAAATTTGGTCCGAAAATAAGTTTGCACTGTTGGTCAGCTGTCCATTTCTGGCCGGGATATTTCAACGATTTGTTAGTTATGTCCAAATCTGGACTGATTGCGGCCACTTGTAGAGCTAAACATGCTATGCTATTATCGCTAAACAGATTTGTTTAAAACATAAATTAGACATCAAATTTATGAAAAAAATATATCAAAATAATTGCAAAGTTTGTTTTTATATTAATTAATATTAATAATGATAAAGTACTTATAGCGTGCCAATGATATCAAATGCAATCTAATGGCTTTTATACTACACGGAGACCATCGGGTTTTACCGGCGCTGACCGTCGGCGACATTATATAACTATTTCTATCGCACATTTCCGATGAATAATTTGTAGCGCCGTCATGATAGGCACCCATACTTTTTTAAATCCAAACAAACAAAAATAATTGGAAATAACTTACCGGTAAATAAATAAAATGATTAAAAAATATTTTTTTTTAGATACTTGTGCCCAAATTCATGAACCAGTGTACGCATCGATTGGTATCCGTGAGCCGATTCAACAATCATACAACTGTATATATCGCACAGCCTCTTGGTGTAGGCCAGTCCTAATACACTGCTGGAAAACCTGCTGTTTTCTACCCACCACTGATTTGAACTATATATAAATACATTAATTAATTACATAAATTAATTAAAATACAATAATTAATAATATTAAGCACCCGGCAAAAAATACATTGACATTGGATTCCTCATTAATTTCAGCCCATTTACATAAATCCCATAAATAAGGTCTAATATTAGTATTCAATTGATTGAAGGGTGCAATTTCAAAGTGTCGGATAACTAGATTAATACGGATGTGTCGCATGAGATTCGGTTGTCTTAACTGTTTCTCAAGATATGCCATATGAAGTACAACAAACTGTTTGGCCTGATTTAGATTGGATCGGAACCGGTATTTGAACAATGATTGATCCAAATAAACCGCTACTTTGATAAATGCTTCGCCAAAATCAATGTCCGGTTCGTCGGGTATTTCACTTCTGAAGACAGGATTTAGCATCAAATCTAACTCTTCAAATGTTTCAAACAAACAAAATGTTATTTTTTTAATAATTAGCCTAAAATTTGCATAACTTTTTAAACAAAAATAAATAAATAAATGTAATTTTTACCAGAAATTTGATTTCCACATTTCGGTTCATCCGTTACTTGAGTTACTTTGTCGATGACATACCATTTTTTGGATCTCTTCGAGCGTCGTCTGGCTTTTGTTGACCACAAACTGACATTTGAAACACTTGTTTTGTCAATTGAATATAATTCATAATCAATTTCAAAGATACCACTCTGAATGGTTCAAATGATATTTAAAAATTAAAATTTATACTAAATTAATAGTTATATAAATTACTATTTTATTATCTTATTTTTTATATTACCAATTGATGATAATTATCATCACTATAATCATCACATATAACCAAAATTGCATTTCCTCTGTATTGGCCATTGATGACGATATTGCCGCCAACCAGACAATCATTGTCAAGTATTTCGACATTTTTGCTAAAATTTAGCGTATAATTTGACATCAATATAGTTATCTGAAAATTATTGTCGTCGACAACACTTGTCAATTGAATCAATTTATTTGATTTATTTAATGAATTAATAATATCGATAGTGACAATTGATTTATCAAAATTGATGCAACTAATTTTAATTATTATAAAAATAATCAATAAATAATAAAATATCACAAAATCTGTCATTTTTGTAGTGTATTTGTGTCTTAGTTGATGATATTTGAGACAATTTATTATCACACTATGAAATATGATATTATCATTATTGTATTAGTTATTAATTACTTATATATATTTACATAAAAATATTTTATATGATACATATTAAATCCTTATTCATTATTTTTTTTTAAAAAATATATTAATCTTAATTATATATACAATTATTAGCACAACTATTGAACATCTACTTTGACTAAATAGACAAATAAAAAACAAATTATAATTAATAAGATATTTAAAAAATTAAAATCATTTGGCGATGAATTGCACCACTGGTTGATGATTAGTGAAACCGTATTATTCCAGAAGCCTTGAGCTTGAGGTTCACAGCGTCGACCTAACTGTGCGGCCAAACAGTCCTTATAGATGATCAACGGCTGACAGGCTTCGGCTCCGACTTCAAAGCGTAACATTTTGGCCAAAACTAACGGCCACTTTAGATATGGTTTACTATTACTACTACTAATCAAATGATTTTCGCGGCAATCAATTGTTTTACGAGTTTCCTCAATACAGTAACCGTTTTCAATCAAATGTTTCATACCGTTTGATTGATTTGAACACAACTGGTTGGACACTGAATCCACAGTATGGACGACACGTTTGAGATGAGCAAAGTTAACATAAGACACACATTTCTGAAGATATTCTTCGTAACACTGTTTCAATTGATCCAATTGATGGCAAAACTCAATGAATTCTCGTTGATCTATCACTACATGACCTGTCGGTGATTTGTGGATCAGATCCTGAATGGTCGAGAAGTCACGTTCGAGATAGACGTGTAAACAGGAGTGCATACCTGTGTTCCTGCGATCGCAACACAGAATATATTGCATACCAATTGTTCCCATAATTATTAGTATTTTTATTATCAATAGCTTAGGAATTATATTCAAATTGACAAACATTTTATTTTATTTTTTAGGTTATAAAAAGTAATTATTAATTTAAGGAAAATGTCGTTAAATATATATATAAATAATTATTAGTATTATCGATAACGTGCTGTCAATTTCATGTCAAATAATTGTTGTTTATATACAATATATATAAATTGCTGTCAATTGATTAGACACATACATACAGATCACAACAACCACCACCACTAATGTCTCTTTTAAACCAAATATTTAACATTAAAACATTTACTGCCAAAAAAATATTATGAATAATAATAATATTAAAAACAAATCACTCCCTCATAAAATGACATCCTCTGCCAAAATAATATTATATTATTATAATTAAGAGAAAAGCACCGGTAGTTTTATAAAATAACTGTGCGTCTAATGTTTGAAATAATTTCTACTAATATACTGTACTTTATTTCATTGAATTATTTCATTGAAAAACTTCCGTAAAAATATCCTTAAGGTTAGTGTTTTAATAGCTTTAAACATGTTTTTTGTTGTTAAAACAAATATTATTAGTATAATATATTATAGTAGAATCACATTAATAAATTTCAATTACTGTTTAATTTATAATATTTTTTTTAAACAAACAAACAAACAAATAAAATATTATTAAATTATCATATTTTTTTTTTTTGATAAATAATTGTGAAATAAGAAAATTAGCTTTATTCAAAAATCGTTTTGTTTGTTGTTATCAAACAAATTTATATATATTTATAAACATTAGCATTATTTATTTTATTTCACCATTTATAAAAAAAATCAATATTTACATTTAATAAATGACTACTAGTATTACTACTACTACAACAAAATTATGACTACTATTACTACTACTACTGAAAATTAAATAAATATATGATATAACAAAACTTAGGAAAATAAATTCAAAACAAACAATATATTTTCCAACACATAGTACTGTAGTAATAGTATGTATAATGTTATGTAATTTTCCAACATTTTTTACATTATGTGGTGTTAGACACCCAAAAAAATACTTAAAAAACACACAAATCTATCCTATAATTTGAATGTACAGTAGAAAATACATGTTTATATGTGAAAGTCATAACATTTATATAATACTGTATAATAAATATGTTATACAAAAAAATGTATAGAAATTTGTAGTGAAAGTATAATATAAATGTCATAGACTGGTGGGCACCGATTGTGACAAATAATAATACATTTTTATAAATCAAACCAAATGTGGCATTTAATTGAAAACTCAAACAAAACTAAGATTCAGTAATACAGTAATAATAATAATAATTCTTAATAAAAATGTTCAAAAATAAATTGTAATGTAAATGTCATCAAATAATTTATGATAAATACAATAATAATATCACTTTACTTTTATAATAATAATAATAATTATTATAATATATAAATCACAACTAAAATAATAATAATAAACTAATAACTATTACTCTGGTATATTATGATTTGATATTTATTTATTTATAAATAACTATTTTTTTTATTCCTTTGATTATAAGAGTACATTTGAATTAAAGTATTTATTTTATTAAAAATTACTAAAAATATATTTATTTAACAGTTTAATTATATTCAAAAGTATATTAATATATATATAAATTAATAATTATCTAATATTAGCCACGAATAATTGTATATATATATTATATATTGTATAAATTGTATGCTTATGTATGTCATAGTTGTTAATACAGTATTACGATGACAATTGATGAGTTGATTTTTTATGGGCATTCATCAGATGAATTGATGCAAAATTTTTATCACAATCGCCGACATCGCAAACGTATGGTCGGACACCGGTATGCAAATCATGATGACGTTTGAGTTCAGTTTTATAGGCAAATTTTTTGTCACATTCGGGCCAATCGCATATGAATTTCAATTGTTTGTCAGTGTGTCTGGACTGGACATGATTTCGGAGGTCAACTTTTGACCCGAATGTCTTATCACAGTCTGGACAGCCAAATGGTCGTACATTCAAATGGGCTATATTTTTGTGGCCCTCAATCTACTCAATAAATTAGGGATCAATTTAAACAAACAAATAAAAAACAATCAAAATTAAATCAATCAATTAATTAAATAATAATAATAATTACATATGATTTGCGTTTAAATCGTTTATGACACCCCTGATAGTCGCACTGATAGGGCCTATCGGTCGAGTGTTTTATTGAATGGGCAGTCAGTATAGCCTTTGAGGCAAACTTTTTGCCGCAACCGTTGTGGTCGCAAACCCATGGATTTGTGTGCAGCCGCTTGTGTGTCATCAGACTTGTTGTGTCGTCGGGTTGGATGGTATAACCAAATAATTCAATTATTATTATTATTATCGGTAATTAAAATTCAAAAAATTTTCTTACAATTACCGGATTAATACTTACTTTGAATAATAAGGAAACGATTTATTACAGGGAATACACCGATACTTATACTCCTTGTTGTGAGTCTTCTTGTGTTTGAGAAGTCCTTTCGACGAGAAATTACTTTTACCGCAAACGTCACACGTCTTCGGGTTTGTATGTACTTCGCTGTCAATTAATAAAAGACACAAAAAATTAATAATAATAACAATTGAATTGAATGTCAACAGCAAAAAATGGTCACAAAAACCTATGTATATTAAGATCTCTTTCGTTGACATATTTGCGGTCACAATACGGGCATTGATAGCCTTGAGGTGATCGCAATCTGTCTCTTTCGTGGACATCGAATATATGATTCTTTAGCTGCTTTTCGGTGGCAAACATCTGTTCACAAAACGGAACGCTACAGATGTGTGGATTCAGATGAAGATTCAGATGAATGGATAGACCGACTGAATTGAAGTGTTGGCCACAGAATTTGCATTCAACGAGATTCGAGACAATCACTTCATCGATAGTTTCGTCCTTTTGTTTCTTATCGCTTCCGATATCTTCTTCAATTGGTTTTTGTTTGCTGTATGTCTTCAAACACTTTTGATTTGGTAATTGATTAAAGTCTTTAAGTTGATTGTCATCATAAAGGTCTGGAACACTGATTTCGTCGACAATTTCCTCTCTAATAATGGATCTATTATTAGTGTCTTCAGTGTTCAGTCGTTTCGAAATCTTTGTATTTGTCTTGTGTTTGTTTTCTTTGACCACATTTTTCTGTAAATTGATGGCCATTTTGATCTTCTCGACAATAATCTCGTCCAAAGCCTGTTTCGGTTTCGTCGCTGACACACCACTTGTGGTAGCAATTGATTGGACAGCCATAGCAATGGTCGACGACTCGCAGACATTGTCTGAATGATGGACACGACTGTAGTGTTCATCGGATTCAGCAATGGTTTGACTAAAATGATTACATTTTGAACACTGATATATAATACGCGATATGAAGACGTGTTTGTCTTTGAATATTTGATTTCCTCTACACGTGTATTGACTTCCGTGGTATTGAAGTGACATATTTTTTTTGTAGTTACTGTTAGTCTTCAGGAATCAGATGGAAAAAATCTGGGATCAGATATACCCACAAAAAAGTCATTTAGATTTTCACACTTGAAGTTTGTCAAACAAATGGACTCCTTTTGCAAGAGATTTCGACAAATACGACATCTCTTGTCAAATGTCTTCATAAGAGGTTTGTGTAGACTCTCTGTCAAAAAGTAGTCCATCAGATGGCTTATCCTTTGCTCTGGTGGTGTCAGCCGGCGATCAACCAGTGATTTATCAATATTCTTGAAGAGAGAGAGAGAGAGAGAGAGAGAGAGAGAGAGAGAGAGAGAGCATCCAATGCTTTGATCCGCAGTGTCTACACATGTCTATTGATTTGTGAGACCAGCTCTTCTTCTTCATCATTACTGATCTCTTCAAAAGTATTGTTATTTGTTGTCTGGAGAGCTCACTGACTATATATTAATTCAATGGTGTATTCAAAGGACTGGTTCAAGACTTCAAGAATATTCTGTTCAAATAAAATAATATTTTCAAGAATTATATTCTCTGGTTATATATATATATATACTGTATATTCTCTGTTATATAATTTAAACTTTATTACTATTATACTAAACTTTTTTTTTAAAAAAACATTGTTTTTTCGTTTTATACGAAAAACAATGTATTATAAGATTAATATTTTTTATTATTGGTAGTCATCATTGTTAAAGAAAAAAACACACCAACAAAAAAACATCACACAATTATAAAGGTATGTATATATTTTTATAACAATTTATATATTGTTAAAATTTTTAATTTTAATTATATATATATATAATGTATATATTTTTTTGTTAATACAATATTATTATTAGTTAAAATAAATTAAGTGTTGATGAATTTAAGATAAAAATTTTTAGGAGATTATTAATATTAAAAAATTTTTTTGCAAAATAAAAAACTTTTTTTTATTTTGTTATAATTTGTAGTGACAAATAAATCTGTCTATTGTATAGTTAGAAAATAATTTGAACTGATTTTTTTTACAATTGAATTTCTCTCTTAACACACAATCATTTTTATTTTTATTTATATGTAAAATAGAGAATAAGAAAAAAACATTATTGAATGACATTTTCAATTAATTTTTTAAATACTAAAAGATTTTATAAAAAGATTTATATGATTTGATAAATATTTTATACTCAATGAAAAATAATTGTTTTTTCTGGAGTTCATAGACAGACAAATAGCTTTAAGTTAATTAATTGAATTTATTTTATATTTTGATAAATGAATTGCCAATATATATACATATACTGTATATATCATATATTAGTATTGCAAAACAAAATATATTCAATATATACAGTAATGTATATAGAATTTTATATTTAATAGTTATATACATTTGTGTTATTTTATTTGTCTGCAAAAAATATTTCCATAATTTAACATAATTCTGACATTATGTTACATAATAAAACTAAACAATGATAAATTGTATATATTGAATATTACTGTATGCACCAAATATAGTACTTAATAATAATAATAATATTAATATTATTATGTTGCACAATAAACTGCAACATATTATAAATGATAATATTAATAAGCATATTGTTTCAATTTATGAAATATAAATAAAAGTTTCAAAGATTTTATTATGTAAATAAATAATTGAATTTTAGATTATTTCTTTGATTGTTTTAAACGTGTATTTAAATTTAATACAGTAAATATATACAGTATTACTGTATAAAACCAAAAATTTTATAAAATAATCATAAGTAAACATGTTTGTCATATATAAACTGATATATGTATAGAATATTATACAAATTTTGTTGACTACTAATAATAGCCATAAAAATTTATTACAATTTATATATACAATATTATAATTTATACTTTATATATATTCTATAACAACTAAATGAATTAACCTCATAATATAATAATTAAGTAAACTACTTAATTTAAGTTCACATGTTATTAATTTTGTTACACACACACACACACACACACACTAATGTTGTATAATGTAAATATATGGGTTAATCAGTTAGTATTATAATATCATACCAGTCCTCCAAATAACAACTATATTAACTACCATTAAATGGGTGTAATTATAATATATCTTGTTTATTATGAGTAGAGAGTGAGTGAGTGAGTGAGTGAGTGAGTGAGTGAGTGAGTGAGAGAGAGAGAGAGAGAGAGAGAGAGACTGTATTTATATATGTTGTGAAATAAACATAATCATGTAATAAATAAAATCAAAAAAAAAGAGTAAAGTCTATGAAAAAAATCAATTTTTGTGAAAAGCTTTGTGACATTAACAACAAAAAACACAATAATAAATCACTAAATCTTAAGACTATTACTATTAGAAATTTTTGTGTTGTGTGACTTACATTTCAAATGATTAACTACTTTAATATTATTATTATTATTATTATTATTATTATTATTATTATTGTTCAAAGTGTTTATGCAATAAAAGTTTTTAAAAATGTTGTTTTTTTATTTTTGAAAAATAAATTGGTTCACTAATATTGTACAACATTTTATTATTATATAAACTTTTAAGAGACAGAAAAAAAACATTTTTCAAACATTCAATAGTTTTTTTATGAAAAAATTAATTTAATTATACTACTGTACATAAAATTAAAATATTGTAATAGTATTATATAAACAAATTATAGGTTAAAAATAGTTTAATAGTATTATTTTCAAATTTAGTTATTAATAATAAATGTTTAGAAAATTACTGGAGAAAACATATAATTTTTTAATTTCAATAAATTTTGAATTTTATGAACAAAAATGTTAATTAAAAATTTTACAGTCGACTTGTTTTTTTCTGGTGATACTTAATGCTCAAAAATAATATATTTTTAATTATATTTTTCAACGAGACTTTTCTATGCAACATAAAAAATTTTAAAAATAAATAAAAAATAAATATTATGATTTTCATAAATTATATAATAAAAATACAGTATTATTAATAAAATTTAATTAAAAAATGCTTATAATAAGTATATCATATATATTAATAAAGACATTACATCAACATCAACAACAAAATACTGTGGCATCAAATAATAATAATAATAATAATAATAATAGCTTTATTATAAATGTCATCATCAATAACAAAACAATTATTTTATTATATATATTATATATATACTGTATATATGTATTTTTGTATTATGATGATAAATTTCATATAATATCCAGATAACATTATTATCCGAGATTTTTATACCCAATTTTTGTTGTTGTTATTGTTGCAGTTAATACAGGGATATGTCAAATAAAGTGCTTCAAAATATTTTTGTTGCATATATATGATTATAGTAATAGCAATAATACTACTACTATTACTACTACTACTACTACTACTACTACTACTACTAATAATAATAATAATAATACAGTCCAATCGATTATCCCAACAATTGAATGAATGTTAGAGTTCATCACTGAATAAATGTATATAAATTTATATATAAAATTATATATATAATTCATATACAAAAAAAAATACTAAAACACATTGTATTATAGATTTATAAGTTAATACTTTATATAACACTTTTTTGATATATATTTTATTGTTGTTGTTGTTTTTATAAAAAATATAATATATTACTTTAAAAAATAATAAAATAAAAAACCATATATTTTATTAAATTATACAAAAATAAAATAAAAAATATTGTTTTTCTCTCTATGATCATCAATAGGTTTGCCATCAATAGGTTTGACATTTTTGTTTGACACTGTTTTTTTGTAGTTGAAAACTAATACAATATATTACTTGTAATTTCTATTTTCCTTTAAAAAACTTATTGATAGAGTGAAAGAGTGTACTCAACAATATATTTATATACAGTATTTATAATATATATATATATATCTAAAAAAAAATTTTTGTAAAATAAATATTATAACAAAACTACTATACAGTAGATTATATTTATATATATAAAAAACATAAAATCTTATGTACTTCACTACATTATATTGTTAATCCATATAAACTCTATGTGTTTGTGAACTCAACTCAATGAAACTACTCTACAACTCAAATAACAATATTATTATTATTTGTTTCAATGTATATTATATCGTCGCCCATACCATTAAATTGTATTATATGATAATAATCTCTTTTTTGAAATTATTTTTATATTTGTATCATACAATACAGTGAGTGCGAGAGAGAGAGAGAGAGAGAGAGAGAGAGAAATCCTATATAAAAATATTAATACAAATATCCAGTTGTACCTAAAGTTAGTTAATTGCAATTTTAATAATATATTAGCTGTTTTGCATACAAAAAAAATCAATATGAGTTCAAAATAATAAAAAATAAAATAACATTATTTAACAAAATAAAACAAACTTGTTTAGTGACCAAATATTTATTCATTTACACATTTATATTATCATATATAATGTAAATACCATTAGTTCTAGTTTTAGTAATTAATAGACAAATTTTATTAATTATATACCGGTAAATATATAAACAGTATTATATAATATCTATATAAGTGTTATCAACATCTGACAGTTATTATTCTTGTATGTATTGGACAGTTAGTTAGATAAGTAGTCATTTGCACTCAAACATACAGACATTGGTAGCTTAGAGCATCTATAGATGAAGATTATCAATAATAGGCAATCTTATCATTACATATGCAATAGTCAGTATTGTAGTGATGGTGATGGCATTTTTTAATGGATATAATATTAAAATGCTACTATTGTTTATTTATTTAACACTAGTATTATTAGTAATTGCATTTTTACAGATATATATATATATATATATATATATACTGTACTGTATATTCTGTTATATTATCCAAAATAAAGTACAAGTGCCTGACTCGACAAATAAAATACTAAGTGTGTGTATGTTTGTTGTTGTTGTTATATTACATGTTATCTACCGGTGCATAATCAATATTTACTTATTTTATTTTACTTGTTTTGTTGGTAATCCAAATATTAATGGTAGATAAAAATATGAATATATATATAATAATAATAATAGATAGTATTTTTTGTTGCATTTATTACGTGATAATAAATAATTTTTTTGTTTTTGCAAATATATTAAATAAAACTCTTTTTGTTTTACTTCACATCAATAATCAAATTGATTAGAAAGTGTATAGAAAATATCGTATAGTATTGAATATTATATTGAAATAGTTTATAGAAAATATATGTAATATAAATGTATAAAATAAATAGTTAAAATAAAATAATAATTAATTTAAAGCTAATAGAAATGTCAATAAATATGTATTATAAACAGTATATATAATATAGCATATTTAATTATATAATTGTATATAAATTATAAACAATTGTATATTATTATTATTATTATTTTTATTATTACTAGTATTATAAATAATAATTGAATTTAACAATTTTATTTTCTCTAACACCAAAATTGATTTATTTAATAAAATAAATAGTTTTTGGATTTTTTACAAATAAACTAATGATACACTTGAGTTAGCAAACTAAAAGTGTGTATTGATTAAAAAAATAAATATATAAAACAAATTTCAATTGCAAAATGTAATGGTGTGCTAAAGCAAACCAAGTTTAATATAAATTTATATATTATTATAATACAGTATATACTATATATATATATATTGCATCAATTAATTCAAATTTACATTTTGCGACAACAATTACACTACATTTGACATCGACATTGATATTAGTGTCGGATATAACTCCAGCTGTGAACAACTTGTATTGTATTGTATTATAGTATTACAATTGTATATCTTTTTTTGAAAAACTATTTGATTATAATAACAAATTACAAATTTCTATTAATTAGCATATTATTAAAAAAAACTAAAATCATTAGAATATTCTGTTAACTGCTAATCATTATAAATTTTAAAAAATATTCAGTTATTTTTTTTTTGTTTAAAACACTTTTATGGTTTGAAAATGCTAATTATATTAAATTATATATAATGGTTTATATTTTATAAAATTTTTCAATATTTTTTGATGTTATAACTAAAAGAATTTTAAATCAAGTGTTTACAAAAACCATATAAAATTATAAATTTAATAATAATAATAATAATAATAATAATAATAATAATAATAATAATAATAATAATATAGTATATTTTATATTATACATAAAAAATATGCGCAAACATTACAAATAAATTGCTACAAAAAAATTTTAACGGCGACGTCCACAGAATATTCTGGGCTTTAATATCAGAGAAATATAAAAAATAAAATAAATTTGAATTAATTTGAATGTCAATGAATATTATATATATACTGTAGATATATATCAACATTTACAGTATGTCTACGGTTTTCACAGTAATTATAATTATTAAAACATTAAAATATCAAACACAGCAAACGCTATATTAAACAATTTAAAAAGTAATCACACATTTTTATTAACCTATTGTAATCATGAATGCATTTAATATACACTGTATATAACCAACAAAATAAAACAAAATGTTATTCACAATAGATTTTTGCATAAGTTATATATGTTTTAGCAAATTGATGTACACATACTGTAAATACATACTGTATATCTTGTTATCATTATATACTGTATTATACAGTAGTTGGAAAATGGTAATGAAAAATGCTGTACACGTAATGTATAAGGGAATGGTAGCCCAAAAATCATACCAAACATACCACACACACACACACACACACACACACACACACACACACACACACACACCAAATACCACACCAAACTCAAGGTTTACGTTATTTTGGCCGTAAATGTAGTTATGGTTACTTTCATATGTAACTCACTCACCAAAACTTCATTCAACACCGCAATAACGAGAGAGAGAGAGAGAGAAAAAAAACTTTTTTGTTTCAATATATTTATTTTGTATTGAATCCAAAAAACACATCGATATATCTAACAAACATATATACAGAATATATACACAACTCTTTATTTTCGTATATGAAAACTATGGGTTAACTATTTTTTTAAAAAATATACTAAATATATATTCTATATATTTTAAATTAATAATCTAATAAATAATGCTATTTAAGAGCTAATGCTAATCTTATTGTATATATTTGTATAATATCTTATATATATTTTTATTGTAGACTTAATATTTGTGGCAATAATCGGAGTATGCTTTTGGTAATTATGGGTAACTTTCAGCTAAAAGGCAACTCCGATGGCGTCAACTTCAAAGAGTTGGCGTCCACTACACCGTGTATGTAATGTGTTTTAAATTTATAGTCATATTTATATTCAAATATATATATTTTTAAAACAAAATTTAATTTTTAAATGTTATTAAATTTTTAAAAATTATTTTTAAAATTAAATTATCAACAAAAAAAACAAAATACATACAGTTTCAAGCAAACAGCTCAAGGAATGGTACTCCGAGTTTATCCACGAGTGTCCCAATGGAGAGATGGATAAAAAGACATTTATGGACAACTTTGGTGAACACTTTTTCCCGGCCGACGGAAATACTGTCAAATTGGCTGAATATGTGTTCAAACGATTTGATACAAATCAAGTAAATGTTTGAATGAATGATAAATTAATAAAATAATTCAATTTTGTTTTTTTCTTGTTTTTTATCAAAAAAAAAAATAAATAAATTAGATTTATAATATTTTTTAAAATTTAATATAATTTTATAATAACTTTTATGTTTTTTATATAAAATGTTTTTTTTTTGTTTATTTTTCAACAAATTTTATGTACAAAAAGGATGGATCCATTAGTTTTGCTGAATTTATAAATGCAGTTTCAATCCCTTCTCGTGGAAATATAGACGAAAAACTTGATTGTAAGTAATTATGTATTTTTTAAAAACTTTTTTATATAAATTATTATTATTTATTTTTAATTTAATAATAATAAAGTTAATACACTAATAGTTTAGTACTGTTAAGGCTAAGTATAATTTAATATATATTCTATATATTGATAAGTAAATAATTGTTATAAGTTTTAAATACAGTGGTAATAATGATTTTCTAGTCAATCTTTTTAGACACATTGCTTCTACAAACATAATAAAATACATTTTAAAATAATTAAGTTTTTTTTCTTTTAGTTTCTAGTGTCTAATGATATAATTAACAGAAATCTATTTATCTTTGAAACTTGAGTTTTAGATGTTAGCGCCACAACACACACACACTATATTGCATAATAATTGCTTACAAATACTGTACAATAAAAAAAAATTTGAAATAAACTTATATAAATTAAATACAGAAACCCAATTGAAAAACAGTCTTAATGTTTAACAGTAAACTAATGATGAGTCAAGAAAATGAAATGTTTTGTAAGTATGTCTATATGTCTACTGTATGTATGTATGTGTGTGTGTGTGTGTGTGTGTGTGTGTGTGTGTGTGTGTGTGTGTGTGTGTGTGTGTGTGTGTGTGTGTGTGTCTGTGTGTGTATGTGTGTGTGTGTGTGTTTGCGTGTTATCTAAGATTTGCAATTTTTCTGGACTACTAATTAATTGTATTTAATGTCAAATACAAACAGTTATAATGTATATAAAACAACACTAACATACTGTATAAACACGATAATAATGAACGAAACATTCATTCATTCAATTGATAGTTTGCATCTCTCTCTCTCTCTCTCTCTCTCTCTCTCTCTCTCTCTCTCTCTCTCTCTCTCTCTCACTAAATGAATGAATGGTTCAAAATCTATATCAACAAATTATTTGTCAAATTTTTCAATTAGTGTTATTTGTTTCTTTGTTAGTTAAACTTTTACTCAATAATTATATACATTTATATCAAAAGTATTTGATATTTAATTTTTGTCACTATTAATTAAAATTAGTTTTTAAAAAATATATGTATATATATATATAATTTTTGTTCATTTGTGATGAAAAATTTTATGCAATCAAATGTTACTGTTTTTGAATAGCCTTTTAATTAATTTCATTCACTATTATATAAATGGATATGTTTTTACATAAAAATGTATTTATGTATATTATAGTAATTATGTAGAATATAATAATTATATATAATATAGTAATTATATAAATATTATTTTTTAAATAATATATTAATATACACTGTATTAGTGCGTAATCAACAAAATGTTTTGATCCTAAAAATAACATGACTTATATAGTGTATACAAATAAATTTATTTTATAAACCAAATTCTACATTAAATGGCATTCAATTATATTAAACAAAATGTCAAAAATAATTATTGATTGCATTTAACACTTTAGCCAGAATAACACACTCTATTAGTGTACTGTATATAAAATTTTACATTTTTTAAAGCTTATTATATACGGTATTTTGTTATATTAAACATATGGTATAGTATTAAAAACATTTTCTAAATTATATTTTATATCGTTTGAATAGCAATTTTTAAACTATAGTATATACACTTTATATTGTTATATTAGTTGACCTACACATTAGCCTCTATAATATAAGATAACAAAACAAATCGATTTTAAATAATTTTGTTAATTGAAAAATTATTTTTATTTTCAGTATATAATTAGATACTAAATTTTTAAAAAAAATAAATATCATTATTATTAAAAGCTTAGTGTGTGACGCTTAAAATTTTAATATATAAAATTAATATAAAGCACTGTATGTGTGCTAATTGATATTGATTAATTAATAATTAACATGTTGAGTGAATATTGAAAATAAAATATAATTATCACATTTATATAAAAGGGGTTTTCATTAATCTCCGGCACGCGGTTTTTGCTATAATTCTTAAACGGAGTGAGATATATTAATTTTGTAAAAAGTGTTTTAAAAAGTGATTTACGCGTGATAATATAAAATTAAAAATTTTTAATTTTGATCATGTGATCATATTTATTCTTGGATGTTTGCAAACCACTATGTCAGAATCTAACCTATAAATGTTAGAATAAATTTTCAATAGCATATTTGTAAAGCTTAAATTGAAAATTTATGGGAAGAAAAAATTTTTGAAATTGGTCGGAAAATAAATTTTTTATGGCTTTTCAAACATGTGGAAAAACACATTATAAGAAAAAGTAAAAAATAATATGACGTTATTTATGGACAGTAGACTCTTATTAGATAAAGATTTTAATACTATAACTTATTCTAAAAACAAAATTTTTTTATGTCGAATATTTTTTTAGATAATCAAATTTAATTAAAAATTATATTATCGAATTACAATGTTGTGTTTTTTATTTTAATTTGATTATCTAAAAAAATATTTGACATAAAAAAATTTTTTTATTAGAATAAGTAATAGTATTAAAATCTTTATCTAATAAGTGTCTACTGTCCATAAATAACGTCATATTATTTTTTACTTTTTCTTATAATGTGTTTTTCCACATGTTTGAAAAGCCATAAAAAATTTATTTTCCGACCAATTTCAAAAATTTTTTCTTCCCATAAATTTTCAATTTAAGCTTTACAAATATGCTATTGAAAATTTATTCTAACATTTATAGGTTAGATTCTGACATAGTGGTTTGCAAACATCCAAGAATAAATATGATCACATGATCAAAATTAAAAATTTTTAATTTTATATTATCACGCGTAAATCACTTTTTAAAACACTTTTTACAAAATTAATATATCTCACTCCGTTTAAGAATTATAGCAAAAACCGCGTGCCGGAGATTAATGAAAACCCCTTTTATATATATTATATTATTAAAATAATATTATAAAATATTCACTAATGACATTAACTTATTAAAAATGTTTATCTAATTAATGAAAAATTTTTAATTAAATTAATTAGACATATCTTTTTTGATTTTTGTTTTGTTTGTAACTTAAATTTATTTTTAAACATTTAGAAGTTCGTAATGTTTAAAATAATTAATATTATACTAAAATAACTTTAAAAAACAAGTTCACGGTTAATAAAATCAATAATCAATTTTTTTAATCAATTTAATCAAGGTAAAAATAAATCTGGGTAAGGGTTTTCGGTTTCAGCCCTTATTACTAAAATGTTAACAATTGATATTTATCTAAAAAATAATGGTGATCCAAAAACTAAATTACCTTATTTATATATATATATATATATATATATATATATATTTATATACAGTATATAATTAAATGCCAGTATAGTGAAAGGTCAATTAAATCGTAAAAACTAAAGGTTATCAAAATACTATATATACAGTGATATTTGATATAATATACTAATAATAATAATCAGGGAATCATCATATCATTTGGGAAGACCATCAAACAAACAAACAAAAACAAAAAAAAAGTCATTTCATAACATTTCGACAAACTTTCCTAATATATTGATTTTAGGATTTCATTTAATATTCAAACACATTATTGGATTTAGAGATAAGCATAATAATAATAAAACAGATAATAATTTTAGAGATAAACAAAAATATAATTTATAAAATATAGTAATTATTGTATTATTATTATTTTGTTTGTTTAGGGTGTTTCTCAATTTACGACATCGATGAAGATGGTTATATTACCACCGATGAGATGGCAAATGTGATTAAAGCTATTTTCCGACGACGAGGACTACGACTTGATATAGACTCTAAAGTCCAAGAGATTTTCAACAGAATGGATATCGTAAGTAATAGACAACAATCAAAGACAATATAATTAAATTAAAATATATATATATATCTTAAAAATCAAAATTAAAAATATTATTTATATAATTAATAGTAAAATAAGTTTTTTTATTGTCATTTGTTTTTTTCGGATCTACAGAATAAAGACGGAGTTCTTAGTAAAGAAGAGTTCATCAAAGGCTTCAAAACGGATCCAACAATACTAAGTGCTTTAGTGGCCGAACAGTGCAATAATACCGGTGCCGCCGCCGGCGGTGGAGACCTAAATAATAGGCCAAACAATAACCAAACGACAAACAATTCATTGCAACCGAAATAATAAATTAAAAAAAAATAAACTCAACTGTAAATTAATAGCTATTATTATTATTATTTATTATTATTATTATTATATATAATAATAACAAAATAATTGTAAAAATAATTTCTTATTTAAAAAACAATTTATTTCATATTTTGTTTATAAAACACTGAAAACAAAATTTATTTATTATTATTTTATAAATTATATATTTTCAAAAAACACTACTAATTCAATAAAAATAATAAAATATATGATATAATAATAATAATGTTATAACTTATATATATATATAATTACCGTAATGTTATATAAAACAAAATAAAATATATTAATCGATACCACAATTAATAATCACTATTTAATTGATCACACAATGACTTAACAGATGAATAAAATTTATTGATTTTCGCAAAGTTTTGTCTCAACTTTTCATTAGCGATGTCTGTAATGTGTTTGATATAGTCTTCGGAGACAATCAAACGATTGTCGCAAATGATGGGCACTTCCAGTGACGGACAGTTACGGACGGCAACAATAAAGCGCTGTTTTTTGCTAACTGTTAGACCAGAGTTACGAAAACCGCAAGCGATGGCCACTTCAAGCAGCTGTCGGGCGGCCAGCAAACCGTCGGCACAGACGTGCAAAACAAACGGTTCGACTTTGAATGAACCAAATGGCGGACAATCGGCAGGGCTTTGGATGGCCGCCAATATGTCTTGCGATTGGACCAAATCGTGTGATATGAACAGCCATTTGGCACTAGATTTAACATTTTGTACGGTACTGTCGGCCAAAACGGTTATCCGTCCCGAACACGAACTGGTCGTATAGTAGACCCGACAGTCGTTCAGTGTTGTAATCAACGGAACAATTGGCTCATCAATGGATCCCTTAAGACTCAGGTCTTGTTTTCCAATCAGTTGTCGACTCTTTTCCTCTGCAAAACGTTTTGTCAGCCGCTTATCGGCCGCCGTTTTGTCCATTTTGTTGTGTTTTTGTCTGTCACTGTCATAAAATTAATTAATAAAATGTTTTCAATTGTTTTTTTTAATTATTTATTATTATTGTTTGTAATATTAATCACAAAATATTTATTATTTTATTTGTTATTTAAAAAACATATAATAATAATAATAACAAACAGTTGTTATTATCATATATTTGACAACACATGTGAATCACACTAACTGTTCACATATAACGTGACGGAGGGATGACTTAAATTTGATAATAGATTTGTATTAATATATTTGTAATGAATAAAAACGGGTTATTATTATTATAGAGTACTGTAGTATTTGATTGATTTGTTTGTAAAGTGTTTTATGTGGTTATTATGAAATGCCGTATCAATTGATTGATTGATTGAATGACCACTTCTTGAACAGACATTACTTGACTATTACTTTCAGTCTTCATGTCTGTCACACTTCACACCGATTTAGGCGACATTAAGATAGAGTTGTTTTGCGAAAAGTGTCCAAAAACTTGTGAGGTTTGTATCTTCAGAGCTGATGACCAGTTGTTTATATATTTGATCCATCATTTGTCTTGTTGTCGGTGTCTTTAAAAACTGTTTTTTTTTGCAGAACTTCTTGGCCTTATGTGCTTCGGATTACTATAATGATAGTCTGTTTCACCGAAACATCAAAGGCTTTATGGTCCAAACGGGTGACCCGACCGGTACCGGCAAAGGCGGCCAAAGTATTTGGGACGACAAGTTTGAGGACGAAATACACAACGATCTCCGACACAACAGCCGCGGCACTGTTTCGATGGCCAACAACGGCCCGAATACTAATGGATCGCAGTTTTTCATTACTTACGCCAAACAGACACATCTCGACCTGAAGTATACAATCTTCGGAAAGTATGTCTTCACAAACAGACAAAACAATTAGTTTTTGTGTCCAATAAACTGAATGTTTCTTCAAATTGATTTTGATTTTCTTATATTTTTGATGTTTTTAAAGAGTCATCGACGGTATGGAAACATTGGACGAATTGGAGAAACTGGCTGTGAATACGAAAAACTTTCGGCCGCTGAACGACACCCGCATTACTGGCGTCACAATACACGCCAATCCTATTGCTAAATGATTTTAACTGCATTTTCATACCATTATTAAGTGATATAATAATAATAATAATAATAATAATCATTATCTCATTAGACAACTTTACATCAAAAAAAATTGTTTAATACAATAATTTATTTATAATATATTTTTTGGTTATAAATTTTTTTATTTACCGTAGTATTGATTTTACAATAAAAATAAAACGATTGACAGTGAAATACATGGGATTTTTTATCACACTTTGCTGTAAAACTGATTTATGAAACATTTATATGAATATTGAATTGAATTACAGTAAAAATAATTATATTATCATATCATTAGCCGTATATATATATATATATTACCGGTACTGTTATATATAAAAAAATATTTTACAAACTATTATACATTTGTTTCTATGTGTATATAAATCTTAAGATATGTTTGTTTAGAGGAGAGTGGATGAGGATTTTGGACAGCAGTGGGATAACCATCGAGAAACCATCGATGGATAAAATGATTTGAAGGACATGAATAAGAAAGTGATTAAGATTTTATAAAGTCTTTTACTAATTAAATTTACCGAAAATTCTTCGTTGGACTCCATTTTCTACACTCGGCTTCGGTGAACCACCAGTGCTCCAGATTGTCCCACACTTTGACCGGTTCGGTCGGATCGTTGAGCTTCTGGCATATTTGGCAACTATAGTGTTGTCCAGTCAGCTCATAGTCGCGTTTCCATTTGAAATATTCGTTATACTGTTTGGGATTTTTACTTAAATACAACAAATATCTGGCCAAATGTCGGGGCGAACTATAGGACAGTGCATCGATGGACGTCTTCTGTGGAGCAATACTTCGATAATCAGATCCACCGAAAACTATGGGAATTATATCGTAGTGAAGTGTATCGAAATATTTTTCGGTAATATAATCGCGACAAATGGAGTTCTCGAAGGCCAAAATAAATCGATATTTTCGTGATATTTGGTCCAAACATTTTGGCGACATTTTCGGCAAACAAACTTTGTCACCACATTTGCCGTAAACATCTACGGGAACTGTTTTCTTTAGTTCTTCGACATACATCTCGCGATTGCTATCAGTCCTACAATTACTGGCCATCCATACGATCATTCGACTCTTGTTTTGTGCATAATTAGCATCGCCTCTATAACTTGGATTTGGTTCTGATCGGTGTCTAAATATGGGATTCAAAAATATGTCCGAACCGTATCGATAAGTGGCCGTCCAATTGATGAGTCCTTCAATTTTGTGCAATATTTTCGGCGTATTTGCCGGCGATTCCTGATTCAACAAAATGTACCGTTGATTTGGTGTCCGAATTGGTGGCCAATCTTTGAGATCCAGATCACGCAAATGAAAAATAACGGCATCGCTGTCTACGAGATAACTTCGGTTTGATGTAAATAAACAATTTTTTTTAGTCAAACAGTTAGACGATTCGTATAATGACTGAACATAATTGGTTTGACCGAAGAATGTCGTCCACAATAGGATTATCTTTTGCTTATTTTTTGTATTATTATTATTATTATTATTATCGACTAAATTGTTTGTGAATAAGTTATGGCTAACAGTTTGCTGATGACTAATATCATTGGAAAGTATGGCTTTGGTTGGCGAAGAATATAAAGAATATTCTGTAGTAAATGGACTCCATTTGCGATAATTAAGAAAATTATATAAAAAACAATTCAATGCAAACAATATTAATAAAATACCGCAAATGACAATCACTGTTATCAATCGTTTTCGTCGATTTTTAATTTTATTATTATTATTGTTGTTATTATTAGTTAATAATTTGACACCACTTTTGTAAACCATTTTTTTTAATTAATAAAATTATTTTGTTGTCGATATATCTATTATTATTAGATAATATTATAACATTTGAAATATAATTCTTTAGTTTTAAATATTAAAAAAGATATTATTGTAATGAAATGAAATATATTTGAGTCTCAAATTTTTTTTTAGATGATTTTAATGTTTGCATTACTGTTTAGTCATTTTAAATGTCAATTACATTATATACAGTACTGTACGGTATATAAGCTAATATTTTTTATACAATTTGATAAAAACATTGACCTCTGGTTTAGTGTTATCTATTATCTATTGGATGACTGCATCACCTTTTTTCAGATAATTTATTTATTATTAATTTTATTATATTATATCAATTTATTAGTTTGTTATTTTTTTGTGGGTGAAAAATTTTGGCCAAATATAATACTTATTATATATTATAGTAAAATAAATAAATTATAGATGAGTAATACTTATGCTAAACAATGTAAATTTGAGATCATTAATACAATATCTGTTAGAAATAATATACTAAATTTAAATAATTAATATTATTATCATATACTGTATATATAAAAAGGATTATTGATATAATAAAATAAATTAATGACTTTACTAAACAAATTTTATTATTATTATTATCACTGTATTTTTATTATTGTCAATTTAATTATTAATAAAAAAATATTAAATAAATAATTTTGAGTGATTTGTGTTATACATAAATAGATAGATAATAATAATAATAATATTAAACATTTTTTTTACTAAACATCGCAATCACATTATAAATCACTAAATTATATATAAGTTTATTGTACTGTACTATAGGTATAAATATTTATAAAAGACAATAACAATAACGATAAATTAAATATATAACTATTTATATCACTAAATAAATTGAATTAATTTAAATCACATAAATATTATGATAATAAACGAGTAGTCAGTCCATCAAATGGATGTAAAACTGGATGCGTTTTGTTATGGTTTTTAGGGATGCAATGGTTTGGGGTTTAGAGCATGCGTTTCAATCAAATCAAAACACTGTTATCCAACTGAAGTCCTAATATCTCTGAGCCTAATGTGTGATGATATATATATATAAGTGTAAAAAAAATAAAGCAAACAAAAAAAACAAAATGATAAATAAAATGATATATTTAACAAAAAAATAAGATAAATATATGAATATTTTTTGTTAAATTATTTGTTTCTATGGTTTAATCTGAAAAATTGGTTACCAATTCTTGGCATTAGACCACTCGACATCAGCGGCTTTCCAATTAAAACAACATAATGGGTTGAATACAAATATTCTAGCATCTTCAAATGGATTTATACTATCCTGACCTAATAGTCCACGTTTTGGACGTCTTTTCATGACTGATCCTCCACCTCCCAGAATATTATTAGCAATAGCTTTCATACCGTTTATCTTATTATTATTATTAGTTGTTGTATTTACCTGACGTTTAATAGCTTTGACTATTGTTGACGATCTGTTCGTCCGTTTCTGATCAGACGGTTTTTTCTTGACAATTGTCTTGTTTGGATCAGTTGTTGTTGTTGTTGGCGGCGACGATCGGATCTGACGAAAAATGCGATCTATTGGTAGATTCATCGACGTCTGCGACATTTGTAACAATTGTTTCATCAGTGATGATGACGATGGCTTCACTTTGGATGAATCCTTATTATTCTTCTTCTTCTGTACGACCACTTTGGACGACGAACCAGTCTTTTCTTTGTCTTGAGAGTTGTTGTCGTTGTTGTCGTCGTCTTTAGTTGAAGTGATTTTTGGTGGTGAAGAACAGCCTTCAGTATAATGAGTATTGTCTGAACGACACCGGCTATTATAACTGGCCCTATATATAGGGTAATCAATAAATAATAATAATATTATTATTGATTAAATTAAATTAGATATTTGTTGTATTATAATATTATATAAAAACACAAAAAAAAATTAAATGACAAACCAGGCATCAAATCCTTGCAATTTATATATAAGAAGTGCACACTTCATGTCATCCGAAATGTCTGAATCGCGAAATTCTTATAATTAAATGTTTAAAAAAAATTATTAATTTTTTTTTAATTATTAAAATATTCTGTATACTACTATATGACTAAAAAAAGTAAAATTATTATTATTTTTTCAAAATAAAAAATCAAATAAAAAATCTGATCCATACTATCGCACGAAGAATCGCAGAAATTGGTATTATTTTTGCGTCCGTTTGACTGACAAAACATTAGATCACTGATCTGAAGTATACCATAATTACTGCTGCCATCAAAGTTACCGATACGATGGGCTTTAGTATCCAAACCGCTTTCCCAAAACATTATACACAACCCTTAAAACCGATTAATAAATTATATAATAATAATAATTTATATTAATTTTCAAATAATATATAAAATTGTTTTTCCTCTCAAAAAAATAATTATAAGATAATTAAAAATAAATTAATAGACATTCAATCGGAGACATACAATCACCCAAATCTTCATCTGGTATCTCATGTTTGGTACTCAACTCTCTTAAGAGATCACATCGTCGAAAAATTTTACCACAAATTAAATTAATTTCGCAAACAATACATAAATAATAAATTATTAGTAATTTTCTGATCATTTTTTGTTGTTTATAAATATTTCAAACTAAAATTTTCATAAAATTAGTTATTAAATATACAACAAAAACTTTTTTTTTTTGGTGACAATTATGTGTTACACTTTCAAAAATAAATTTAACATTAATTTTTTGTCCATAAAAATTTGACTAATTTTTTTTTAATAAGTTATTTTAACTATTAATATAAATATTTAATTAATTCATAACATTATGTCTAACAAATATGTAGTAATGTACAGATCAGTATCAATGTTTTTTTTAAATAAATATTTTAATGATATAAAAGTAAATATATATAATAATGTTAAATACAAAATCAACAATAACAAAAAATAAAATATTCAATTAACCCATTTTAAGGATACACACAAAAAAAATTACAAAATTTTAATATTTAGGTATAAAGATGCAATAAAATGCAATAAAATAATTTAAAGGCAATTATTTTCTCATCTCCTGTTAATTTCTAAACAAATTTTTTTTTGTCACAAAATTAGATAACATTTAAAGCAATTCTAGTGTAACCAGAAATATGTAACATTTTTTTAATAACAAAAAATTATTAAATAAAATCATATGATTTTTGTAATAAAATAAAACCCAGTTTTTTGTTTGTTTCCACACCTAAATTATTCAATTATTATTAAATATTAAGTCAAACAACAAAATTCAGTTGTTAGTAATTACAATGATTATTGTTTTGAAACTAATTTTTTATTGATAATAAATATATAATATATATATATTGTATATTTAAAAATTAAGATAAATGTCTATAAATATTAATAATTATGTCTACTAATAATAATATTGATAAATTTTTGTTGTTGAATTATTAACAAATAATTAATAAAATAGATTTTTTGTTTTAAAAAACTACAAATATTTGCAAATAAAAAACAAAATAATAAAAGTTGTTCAGCTCTTAACTAATCTCATCAAAAAACAAAAAAAAACAAAACAATTATCAATAATATAATCCAAGTTCAAGGATTCATTATGCAGTATAATATAAATTTATATTAATTTTTTAATATTATTATTTTATAATTATTAAAATTTATTATTTAATATATTAAAATAATATTAAACATAGTTTTTATGACATAGAAAGTTAATAAAACAATATTAACATTTAAAAAATAAGTATACATGTACTATTAAATATAAAACATAAATGATTAATATATTAAATAGTATATTAAATATTATAAAAAAACAATTTATTTTATTTAAATATAATAAATAATTTTTAAAAATAAAAAAATCAATTAATTAATTAATTATATTTGGCTTCAGCTTCCAGTTCCTCCTCTTTTCGCAACAAATATGTTTGCAAAGGAGTTATTAATAAATATAATGGATTTATAAATGCAATTGCAGTACAAAAACAGTTAAATATATTCACCTAAAAACAAAATCACAAAATAACAGAAAAAAAACATTTGATTAAACATATGATTACCATAATTAAGGTCAAAATGTTTTATATATTATTTTTATTATCCTATTATATAATATAATATTATAAGTTAATTAATAGTAATATTATTGTTACCCATAATGCACTGCTGGGATATTGAGATTCCCAAACAAATAGAGGGAACTGGAGTATTGACACTATGGAGGCACTGGTGCTCATAATACCCAACAGTCGATTAAAATGTTGTCCATTAAATCTGTTTCAATTAAATTAAAATTTTAAAAATATATTTTTGATACAAAAAAAACAAAACAAAATTCAAACCTAATCCTGATATAAGATGTGGCGACGGCTACCATAAATGCCCGAAATATTGTCATAAATACAATCGATGTATAAATGGCAGACTCGGTGTCAAAGAATCGACACAACAGACAAACGCTGACAAACAAAGAGGTGGCAAACAGTGGCCAAAAGCCGGCTCTCACGCGCTTTAGTTTCCTAACAAACAGATCCGTCTCTTTGTTGGCTTTGTCGACACTCCAGTCCAACAGCAGTCCGGCAATCGGTGACAATACCAGTGCCAGGATTTGTGCGACTCCGTAGACTTTGACAAAATTACCGGCAATAGTCAAATCGGTGGTCACCCGCTGTAGCCAGAGATTCAGTGAACCGACATATAAGACCATATAAGTTATGAACCACGAGAACCACCAGTTGTGTAGATTGAATGCCAACGAATACAATGATATCTTAAGCGGAACACTGGTGTCAGCGACGGTAACAACTTTTTCCGGTACTGAAGACATCTTATTTGGGGTCTCTTTAATGTCATTATTATTGTAATGATTTATATTATAAATATGATTTTTACTATTAATATTATTATTACTATTGGTATTATTGTTGAAATAATTGAGATCAGAATTTTTTATATTATTAACATTTAATTCATTAATAGCCGAAAAATTTGTCAATTTTCTAGTAGCCATCGGTGACGACGATATAAATGTAAACTTTTCAAGAGTTACCGGTGCTATAAATGAAAGACTGGATCGCATATGATTTCTGGCAAATAGTGATAATTTTTGTTTAGTTTTTCCATCAGATTTGATATTGTTATCGTCATCTGAAGCATCGGCGGTCTCTTCGTGTATTTTATCGGCGGGTAATACCAGAAATGTAAAGACAAACATCGATAGACTGTATAGGAATAGCAATGAGACGGCAGAAAAATAGGAGAAGCCTATGTCGTACAGGTATTTGAGTCCGACAAATATGATGGCCGACGCACAGAAAGCACCCGAATATAGACTGATAATAGTTGACCGACGATTGGGGTATAGGTTAGCAAATTGCATGTTTGCTATGCGTAGGGGTACTCCACCCAAACATAACAATACTATTGCCGGAAATATTAGATGCGGTCTATCTATTAGATAATAAACATATCGATTATTTATTTTTTTTAATGGCTATCGCATGATAAATATTAAAATCTGACTAATATTATTAATAATCTAATAGTAAATAAATATTATATTAGATTATTTTTGATTTTTGTTAGTTTTTTTTAAATATACAAATATTTTTTTTTGTAATATCATGATTATATGTTTGTTTTTTTTTAAATACTACAGTATATACAGTGCATAAAGTAAAACAATTACTATGTTTAAACCATTGTACAGTAAAATCATTTATACAAATCAAACTAATTATTGTAATTTCAAAGTCAAATTATATATTAATATACATTGCATATACATGTACTGTACTATTATAATACCTAATATTTAATAAAACAAAAAAATAAATATAAATATATTTATAAATACCTCGATTTGTCAAACATAGAAACAATGATCCAAATGCTAGTAAACAACTAGAAATAATAAAAATAATATATTAATTATAATTAGATAGAAAATTAAGACAATTATTATTTAACATTATTATTAAATATATTATACTAAGTGTTATATAAAATAAAATGATTACCTGATAATAATCCTGACCACCCGGAGCCCCCATTTGTCGAGTAAAAAGCCCCAAATAAATGCAGACAATCCCATACAAAATATTCCTATAGTGAACACCAGGTTTAGCACTTTGTCTTGAGCTATACATCCCGTTTGTTTCTAAATTAATAAAACAATTAATTTATTTATGTTTATAAAATAATTGATTTTAGTTTATTATTATTTGAAAAAAAACTATTTTATTATACAAAAAAAGCATCTATATAATAAAACTAATTTTACATATATACTGATATATATATATATATATATATAAATTTATTTATACTGAATATTGAAATATTGATCAAATATAAATTTTAGTAAACGTTAGAAAATTGATTATTAATATAACAAAAAAATGGTTGCAATTACTACAATATATTATTACATATTATTAATCAATACATAAACTTATATTGATTAGTTGTCTGACTGATTGATTGATTGATTAGATATTTATGTGAACATACATTTTTATAGTAACAATAATTTATTTTTAAAATAACTAGTATTAAAAATTATAAACTATAGAAATGTAAAGTTAATATTTATATCGATTATTGCAATTTCAACAAAATTTATTACAATATATTAGCAAATATTTTTGACTTAAAAACTATTTAAATTTTTTAAAGAAATAATTTTGACAGTTATGTGACACTTTTGCATGTTTTGAGCAAATAAAGTAGTTTTTAGATATTTAATTTTGTTTTTCAAAAATTATATGCAATTCAGCAATTGATATATATATATATATATATATACAGTATATAAATATATAAATTGCAAATATAATATTTTCTAATTAAATAATTTAATTATAATAAATAATGCAATGTCCTAAAAAATTATTTATTGTAAATTTTAATAAATTAAAGTAAAAAAACAAAATTTGTGCATGTCCTTTTAAATTAAAAGGTCTACAATGTTAAATTAAAAGATAAATATTATTATATTAATAAAAAAATAACAAACAAACAAACAAATACTTACATATATAAGTGAAAATGTAGTCTCGACCTGATAGGCCTCAAATTGTTGCAATAGAGACCCATTATTATTACTATTATTACTATTATTACTATTATTATTATCAGTTTTATTATTATTATTATAATCATTGTCTTCATCGATAAGCAATAGATTTACAAACTCTTTATTCAAATTATTTAATGTTTGCATAAAACGATTGCTTCTTTCATCGCTATTCCGCTTCATTATCACTGCTTTTTCTGTTTCATTATTATTATTATTATTGAAATATTTGACATTTTTGTATTGAAATTGAGGCAATTGTTGATCACAGACATCCAGATAGATCCGCTCGGATTTAAGCATATAATTCATGGCAGACCAGCCAAATATAGTCCCACTAAACACCAGGTTCTCGATTAGACCCAACAATAATATTAATCGCTTTTTCCAAACAGGAGTCGACATAATTTATTATTAATATTATTATTAGTTAATGTAATTGTTTGCTAAAAAATAAATATATATATATAACGGTATAAACAAAAAATATTTAGTAACTTTATAACTAATAGTAACTAATTATAAACAATATTGCAATTATTATAATTAACACACAATTGGGACACTATTTTGAAGACAATCAGACACTTATTATTATTGTTGTTATTAATACCGGATCATCATTTTTTTGGTGATAATTTTATTATAGTATATGAAATATTTCACGAAAAACTAAAAAACCCATTGAATAGTGTGTTAACCCATTGAGGAGTTTTCATGTTGACTCAAAAAATTAACTTTATTATTAGTATTATTATTATTAATAGTAGCAATAATTATTGCAAACTTTATCATTATAATAGTTGAATATATTTTTAACTTAAATAATAAAGGATATGATTTAAAACATTTAGAAAATCGTGTATAAGTTAGAAAAGTTGCAGCAAAAAGATGCCTAACCGGTCAGCACAGGTAGTTGTTTTTAATTAGGTAGTGTTGCTTTCAGTTTAGCTAATACTGGGGATAATACTATATATAATATTATATTTATATATAAACTTTGCTTTTTCTTAGTATAAAACTTATCACTTGGATTTTGCATAAAATTAAAAAAATTAAAATAAATCAGCATCATATTATTAGTTATTAATTATTATTAAATAATTAAAATTCAATAAATTAATTGACATAAAATTTATTTATTTTTTTAAAGAATTAATTAATTAAAAAAAAATCTAACTAACTATGATAACTACATTGGGCTTAACTAGTGTGGGGTTCAACAAATTGATAGTCAAAAAAAACTACAGGTTTTTTTATTTGCTTGAAAATACTAATTTCTAAGAAACTTTTGCATTCAATATACAGACATACAGTATATGTATGTATTTTTTTGGGGATTTTTTGTTGTCGGTGTTAATTATGTCTCCTAATCGATGCAAACATTCAATTATTGTATGTTTGTTTGTATTTAACAAAACAAACAAAAAATACATTATTTTAAACTATTCAACAATGACTTTGAAAAGTGTAAGTAAATAAAAAAAGGTAATAATTGAAAAAATACTAATATTACTAATAATAATAATAATAACACATTAGGTGATAAAAATTTGTCACAATTGATTGGCGATGCATTAAAATTGGGTCATTTTAGGTTCAAATTTAATATTTTGATCAATTTTTACTATTTATAGCATATGTTTTTTAAATATTATATATATAATATATATATATATTAGTAAAATATATAGCAGTAGTTATATTATGCAAAGAGAGAGAAAAAATCACATTTAAATATACACTTAAAGAATATCAATACTAACCTCAATATTAAATGTGAATTAATTTTTTTACTACTTTTATAATAATAATAACACTATTGATATATAATTAAATTAATGCACTTTTTGTCATTTTATTGCAATGTCTATTAATATTTATTATTTGTTTGTTTGTATCGCTATTGTAAATCTTAAATATAGCAATAAATTTTGATATTTGAAAACTAAGCAACAAAAATAGTAAAAATATGCAAATATAGTTTATATTTTTATAAAAATAAATTGCCCAGGACACCTAATTTGACAATTAAGATAAAATTTATTAATTATAAATGTATTAATTAATAATTAATTATAATGACAAATGTGTAAGTGTAAATTAAAAAAAACAATTAAGTTGGAAAATAGCCAATTATTTTAACTTTATTTAAAAAATTAACTTAAAATATTTTATTTATTTATCTATTAATAGCAAATAGTTTTTTTGCAGACTTTTAAACAATCTTGTGATGTCTCAACTATTATATAATATTAAAAAACTTTTTATTATAAAATAAATCAATAAATATTAATTATTACTTTTAATATATGAACTAAAATTTAAGTTTTTAAAAATGTTATTTTTAATTTGTAATTAAACTAATAAAAAAAAGTCGTATATATTATTTTAAATATTTTTTATTTTTTTAACCAGTAGTTACTATTTTAAAAATTAAAGATAATAATCATAACTATTTATATATTACTTAATTTATTATATTGAATAACGCTATAAAATTTATTCAATTTAGTCATATCATACTTTAAAAAATATTTTAATGATTTAAACAAAAAAAAATTATCAATCATAATACATTTTTATATTCAGTATTTATAATTAAAAGCACCTATAATATAATTTTCTAAAAAATAAACAAAAAATTATTTATTTATTATAAAAGATTAAATTTTCATTATATAACATTGAAATTTAAATTATATCAATAGTAAAATTTTTATTTAATTTCAAAAATAGTAATTTAATTTCCTATTAAGATATCAATATAATAATTTATCTAAAAAACAAATATAATATTTATTTTAATTACAATTATAATAATCATTGGCATAATTACATATGATCAACAACAAACAACAAATAATAATAAAATCTTGAACTTGGACTGCAATTATTTAATATTTAATAATTACTTTAAAAAATCTACGATATCAATGTTAGATAACTTAAAAATGAGTAATTTAAAGCTATTAAAAAATATAAATATTTATTACATACTAGTGAAGAAAGATAATATCATTTTATTTTATTTTATTTATTTGCGTAAATGCTTATTATTTTAATGTAAAGTATATAACAATTAAATAATCAGTCAAACTGTAAATGCACTTTACTGTAATAATTAAGTGACAACAATATTATTAGATAGTATATTATTATCATCATTATAAAATATTATAAGATTTAAAATTAAAAACATCATTAAACATGGGTAAATTTTTCAACAACAAAAAAAAGTTATATAAATACACTAAAAAGTTTATACCAATTATCATCCAATCGTTCAAAATTTAATTTATAAATTGTCCTTGATTTAATGTTAGACTAATTGACGATTACTATATTTATATATTACTTATATACGGTATATATTGTATATTAATAGATATAGACAATTGAAAGTTTGTTTGAAAGTTTTATTAGTAGTAGTATAAAATAAATTGAAAATATAGCTAAAATACTATTGTATTTATCTAATGATAAATATATATAAATATAAAGTAAGTTATAAATGCAGGATATCTTTAGTCTTAAATTGTTTTATCTATATTAATGTGTATATACGTTATACACAGTATATTGTTTTAAATAAAATACTATTAAATAACTAACAAACAGATATTGCCTTCAATACCAATCACTTAATTAATTAGTGAATATACGGAAACTAAAACTAATTTATAAAAAAAAATCATTTCTAGTGGATAATATTTTTAAGTAATTTTTTAATGTTTCAAATATAATGTAACATGTATCTTTAAAATTAAAACAAAAACTTATATTAATCAATTACTTAGTGCAAGTTTATATTGCTATTTAGATAATTAAATTACTAAAATTACTTAAAAGTATTTAGACATTTAGACATTATAAATTGAATTTACTGTACAATTATTAATATATGATAAAATAAAAATTTAATTCATATTAATTAGTTGCTTAATAAATAAAAATTTAAAAAAAGATATTATAATTTGATTTAACACAATATTTTATAGTTATAATCTATTTTTATAATTTAAACTTATAAATATTCTAGACTACTAATAAAAATAAAAGCATTTTATCTAAATTAAAAATCATGTAAATTAAAATATTAAAGTCTATTATATATTTAAAAAAACAAATACTAACTTTAATTTATTTTAATTTATTTATGTTAAATATACATATAATATGTTAAAAATATAAATTGCATTCAAAATCTTATTATAATAATTATTTTTAAAATCTATTTAACTAATTTACTTTCAATATTGAAAATTACAAAAATATTCAATAAAATTATATAATTATATAAATGGGCTTTTATTAGTATAATTAAATTTGTGTGCATTTATTTATAAAAACATCTATAAAAATCTATTATACTGTATATATTTGCAAATATTTATGCATAAACATTATTATAAATATTGATTTTATTTAAAATGTAACAACAAATATATACATATATAAAAGGAAATTTTGATTAATAATGTAAATATTATTTTTCAACATTTTAATACCTAATATTATTTTATTATATAACAAAAAATATGTAGAAATGTAAATGTATTTATAATTTTTTGTTTTAAAACATTTAAATGTGATTGATTGTATTTTTAGACTCAAAATATATATACCTATATATAATAATATAACATGTATATTAAGTTTATACACTGTTATATACCGTATATATTTTATAAAGTTATAAATTATTTAGTACAAATACAGTTACCAAAAAAAAATCAATTGCAAAAATTTAATTGTTTATTAATTAATTATATTTAAGTGTATATGTATTATATACTACAATTGAAAATTAAATATATACAATATATAATGTATATATTAAACAACAATACACCTACATAATAACGTTTTATATTTGATAGTAATAATAATAATAATAATAATTGTTAAAAAAAAATAATAAACTAAATAATTGGTTGAAATATATTAGATTTATACGCATAACTAAAGCTAATATAATAGATTGGATAATATAAATATAATACAGTATTAAATACTGTATAGTCTATCATACAGTAAAAAATTAATATATAGTTTGAAAAAAACTTTAGTATACTGTAGTGTTCATGAAATCAATAAAATCTGACACAACTGGCAGTAACTATGCATTTACTGGTGGTATACACACCACTGACACACAATAATAATAATAATAATCTTAAAACACCAACAAAAACATCAGAAAAATATTTAATAAATAAATTCAATTCAATACCTTTAAGAGAGACTTAAAAAAATTATGTTTATATTATTATTTAGTAGAAGAGATAGTAATCATTCAGTCACTAGTAGTATAGTATTGTGGACACACCTGAAGACAATATAATCTAATAATAATAATAATATAATTATAAAAAAGTTTACAACAATCGATGTCATAATAATAATAATAATAAATTAAAGAGAAATTATTCATTGATTTTTATTTTATCATTTTTTATGATAAATAGCACAATCCTATTATCATTATTAAGTTACTATCTCTCTCTCTTTCTCTCTCTCTCTCTCTCTCTCTCTCTCTCTCTCTCTCTCTCTCTCTCTCTCTCTCTATCTATCTCTATCTCACTCACTCACTCACTCACTCACTCACTCACTCACTCACTCACTCACTCACTCACTCACTATCTATCTATCTTTTTATCGACAATAATAATAAAGTGCGAATAAAAATAACAATAAATGTCTAATTTTTTTTATTTAATAACTTTATTAAAATCTAATTAATAAATAAAAATAAATTCAAAATTAAATAATTATCTATTAATTTAAATTCATTTACTAAACAACTATTTATTTTTGTTTAAAAATTATTATTAAATATTAATTATTTAGATGTCTTTTGTTTGTGGATTAAAAAACAATGTGTTAATAATGTTGTTGTCGTTTGTTATTATTATTAGTTATAATTGTAATAATAGTAATAATAGTAATAATAATAACAATAATAAATATAAAAATAATTGTCAAAATCAATTGATTTAATTAATCAATGTTGAGATTAATGGGAAACAAGAGTAGCAAAGCTAAGAGACAACTGATCGTTAAGTTAGCGGAAGAAACTTATTGTAAGTAAATATGAAATATTTTTTTATTTCATTTATGTTTATTAATTCACAATTTATTTTTATTATTGTTTATATACCGTATATTTAATTATTTCAAACAAAAAAAACATTTCATTAAATATTTACAAAAAATTACTTATTGAGTAAAAAAGATTATTAGCCTTCAAATGAAAATTTTCTAAACAATTGATTGACTGACTAATTGTTTGTTGAATTTAGCCAAATGTTTTCAATGCACGATATATTTATAACCCACACTATGTATTGTTATATACACTAAACATACTATTAATAATATTATTCTCAATATATTAAAAAATATTAAATTACAATATTAAATATACATAACTATATATACTCTCACTTTTTTTTGTTTGATTATAATTTGAATTAAAGTCATAGTTATAATTAATAATAATTAATTCTTATTATAATAATTTCTTTAAAAATTATTGAAATAATGCACACTATATATAAAAACATAATGACTTAATTTTGAAAAATTTTGAATTTTATTAAACTATTTACATAAATAAATACAAAATAAATTAGTTTATAAAAAAGTAAGTCCTGTTTGTTTGTATCAAATATTTGCAAATATTAAATTTATCAATGATTTTAATTAATTAAAAAATAAAATTATTAGCCATTTATTTAACTTTTTACATTTTGGTATTAGTTATCTAATAAAACATAAAATTATAGATTATACATCAATTAAATTAATAAAATATGTCATCTTTATCTATTGCTTAATTATATTAAATTAACTGTATTTATAATATTTTTTTGATAAATCTAAAAAATTAATTTATCAAATTTATATTTAAAAAAAATTGTCATCAAAAATAATAAAATAATGTAAGCTTTTAGTGTTATTGCATAACTGATTGATAATTTTAGTTATTATAATGTAGTTTAAGTACAGAATTACATTGAAAAACAACAAAACTAAACAAAACTATTGAAAATAGTGACTAAATTTCTGTTTAACCACAAAAATTTACTCCACCTTTAATACAATAAATTATAAATAAATATCTTATAATGTAATAATACAACCAACTAAACAACTAATAAAACAACTTATAATACATACTGAGAAAATCATTTAAAATACATTAGCTATAAAAATATTATTATAAAGTTATATACTATACTGCATTTTTTTTATTAAATAATAGTCATTACTAAATAATATTACTGTATAACAAAATTAGATACCAATTAATAGTAATACAAAGTAAATAATTAATATTATCCTTAAACTAAAATGCTTAAACTATGTATATGATAATGATGATACGTTTTTTATAAAAAAAAATAATAACTAATATTTTGTTTTAACAAAAGCAACTCTCGTTAAAATATTTTAAATAACATCATCGCTAATAGTTTCCAATTCATTGGTATAATTGGTTATTATTATTATTTTTGATAAATGAATACCACAATAAAATAATAATAATAATTATTATTATTTCTATGATAGACGTATAGATAATAAAAATATATACAATAATAATAATATTATACTTAATTTAGTTATTAATATATACTATATATATAATATATTATTTTGTCTGTAATGATTGTTTGTCTAGAATATTTAGTAATATTAAAAATTATATTGTAATAATTACATTGGTTAAATTTAGGTATTTAATATATAATTTAGATATTGTATACAGTACAATTATTATTATTATTATTGAATTTAGTTAATGTTTTAGAAGTTTATATATTTTTAAAAAATTTATAAATAATTAAAAAATTACTTACAATTGATATCCAATTGAAACACCAGAAGCTCTAACTTATTAGTTTCGACACAAAGATCTGCTTAAAGATCTCTTGAGATTTTGGATGTTAACAAATGATATCAAATGTATAGTTGTTATCATAGTTTTAATTAAGAAAAAAAAATGATTATATACTCTGATAATTGGCTAAATATTGAATTAATTTAAAAAAAAAAGTTTGTTTCATAAATATCAAACACGTGTTACATATTTTTCTTTTTCAATACGATATATCATTGAATTATATATAAAAAAATAATTTTAACCGTATTATTATAATTTTGGACAAACAAACATTAAAAAAAATTATTAACTGTAATCAAAAATATCAAACAGTATATAAATATTTGTTTGTAAAAAAATTAATCTAATTTGTAAATTATTTTATAAACTTTAATTTTGTCTATTGAGATATTATTACATAATTATACTAATTATATTGACCTTGAACTAACAAAATAAGATAATTTTTATACATTTTGTTTGTTTGTATAGTACAGTAGATGTATTAAAATGTGTATAATTTCAGGGTCAATATCAACACAAAAAAAGATTACCCTTTATTTTTTAGTGCAACTTTATAATGAAAAAGTTTTTTTTAATAAAATTATTAGTACCCCAATAATTAGCATATAATTGATGATTAAAAAAAAATTATACTTAAATTAGAGTATAATTATGTTATTTTTGAAAAATTACTTATTTTTATAATAATAATTAATAAACATATTTTATGATAATACAAAATATATTATACAGACTTTATTTAAAATTTTTGTTGTTGTAAATCATCTGTCATGTAAATTATAATATTATTTTTGATTTATTAAAAAAAATAATAAGTTAGTTGATAATAATAATAGTAATAATAGTAAATATTTTATAATTAGATATAAATGTGTTTAATAAATATATTTAAAAATTAATTATTTATTATATAAATAGATTTATATTGATTTTGCTATTTTTATAGTTTAATTTACTTTATTATTACTATATTTTATATTTTTGTTTTAGTATATTACGATAAACTAATAGCAGAGTAGATCTAATTGAGGACACAATTTATAATATATATATATATATATATATAGTATACTGTATATATATATATTATACAATATAAAATCTATACTATAGGCATATAGATTAATAAAAATCAATTTTCATTTTGTTTATGGCATATAAATAAATTATATATAAGTTAATAATATGACACAAAAATACTTAACTAAAAATAAAAATTTGTCTAAAATAACGAAAAGCGCAAAAAATTGAAAGTGAAATAAATGACAGAGAAATGTGTAACTAATTGAGTTCCCGTCTTATTATTATTATTATTGTTATTATATATAATATTTTGATACATTAAAAACAAAAATAAAATATAACTAATTTTAGTTACAAATAATAACTAAATTGTTGTCATATTTTTATTTTTGTATTTTATTTTGAGATGTGATTCGCCACACAAACCTATTTGCTATACAAATCATTGTCACGCAATGTATTTGATATAAAATTTTTATTTTATCTATATTTATTGTACAAATATATATATATATATATATAAATTTTATGCTTAATTCATAGAAAATTATAGAAAATTGCATTTATGTTTAAACTACATTTTATTTTGATTATTGTTAGTATAGACCAAAAAAATTTCTATTGAATATATCGTATATTTTTAATTTTGAAATATCTTATATGTTTGATAATTAACAATATATTTGATGTATATTTAAATTAGATTTTGCACTCTTATAACAAATCGATATAAATATAAATTATATATTATAATAATATGTACTTAGAGTATGGCATTTACTTCAACACTATAATTATGACAAATTAATTAACTAATTACAGTATATTTGGTTAGATTTAGATAAATAACGAAAATAAAAATATATTATAATTATATTAAATTATATACTATAAATTGAAAACACAAGTGATTATTATTTTAAAATAAAAAAATCTTTTTTATTAAAATTTAAGTTCAAGTTTAAACATTTGCAAATTACAAATATAATAATATATACTAGAAAATAATATGTATTTATATGTACTGTATATACTAATATAGACTATCGTCAAAAAGCATTGAAATTTCAGTATATATTGAATATTTTAATTAATAGTTGACATATAAAAAAATTATGTATATAAATAGATTTCAAATAAAATATTAAAAATAAAATATATAATTTTTTTGCAGATATAATTGATTTATTATTGTTGTAATAATTATAGATTTTCAAAACATTTTAATGATAACTTTTATTGACAATATTTTATACTACTATTGCTAATAATTACTACAACTAATAATAATAATATAGTAATATAAAAACTGATACAATGTAGTAATTTATAATTTAATACTATATTGAGATAACAATAGTTTAAAAAATTACTTGAATGCGAAAAATTGCGAAAATCTATTGAATTTCTCGTGCAATCAAATAATCATTCAAATAAATAATTGTTATTTTATTTTTTTTATGTTAAACACATAGAAAATTAAATTAAAATATACAATATATATATATAGTACTATTTATGGATGTATTACTGATTGGTTTAAATTTAGTAAATATCATAATTTCATCATATTTTATGTACATTTCAAGAGTCTATTATTATCATCGATTGTCAGTATTATTATTGATAATTACTGTTTGTATCATTCAATGTCTACTAATACACACGTGTATGTAAACGTAAAACTTTTAATTTAATAGATATTTATAAGTTTTTATAAGTTATATATTATTATTAATAATAATTAATATTTTGTCAGTTGGCTCTCTGTTATTCTGTATTGAAGTGCACTTTCAGGTGTACTTAAAATAATAATAAGTAATATATTAACTCAATCTTATTATTATTATTACTCCTATTATATTCATTATTAAATAATAAAAATAACTTTATGAGTCAAAATCAATACAGAATAAAAACAATTGAAATGACAAAAAAATAGACATTAATAAGTAATATAATAATTAATATAATAAATATATAATAATAATTACAGCCGTTTTAGATAAAGTGAATACAAGTAACATATCTAAGCCATTGTTAAGTGTATTCAAACACCAAAATAGCAAACAAACAGATGAATGCATTTATATTCACAACACTCATGAAATAAATGGTAAAATCCAACAAAAAACACTTGAGATATAATAATAATAATTATTATTATTAATATTATTACCAAAATAACCAATTAATTGATTGTTTTATTTTTTTACAATTATATTGTGTAATCAACAAAAAATCTATTTGTATTTTATTTTTGTCGCTAAAATAAATTCAGACAACGATGAAAATCATTGTTCAAACAATGTAACCAAAAGAGAGGGCTTTTATCGGAATAGACTAATCAAATGGCAAAGAATTGTTAGAAATAAAAGACAAAGATTTCTGAATGCCATTCGTGTCGTTAGCATTATCTTTGCCATCACTACCATTGCGGCCATTGTTTCTGTTTGTTATGTCTTTTATAAGGAATTTCTTAAATAAATTCCTGATATAAACATACCGTAGATTTTTGTATATCATATTTGATATGATTTTATTTTTTAATTATTTTTTATTTTGTTTTTACTAAATAAGTACAGTATTTGTTCGTTAAGTTTTTTGTTTCATTAATAGTAATATAAAAAAAAGAAAATAAATTTTACTTAAATACTGATATATTTTTGTTTTTTTTAATTATTGCAAAGACAACTACTGAAAAATCCAGACACAAAATAAATTGTCTCAAACAGTGTAAGGGGTTGTTTAGCACTGGTATCTCTTTGTGCTACCAGTTCTATGAATCAGTTTATACAGAAACAAAAAATTTATTTTACAATTTCACAAAATTATGATATAATCTCCACAAAAAAATCTAAAATTCTAAGATTCTAAAGGATATCAACAAAAAATATTTCTAAATTTAATTTTCAAAAAAAACTAATTAAAGATTTCTAATTAACTTATTCATAATACTATAGTTACATAATATTTTTAATTAAATCAACAACAAAAATTTTTAGTGATAAAAAAATATAATTAATTATTTTTAAAATTGTGTGAATATTTTTATGAATATTTTTATTTTTGAAATAATTATATATTAAAACCTAAATAAAAAAAAGTATTTTTAACCACAAATTCAAGTTTTCAATTGATTATATAACAGGATCATCAAAATTAGATCATCATATGTGTGATAATTATAATGATTTATTAAATTTTAAAAATTATATTTATCTTTAGAAGTTATATGCTATAACTTGTAATATTAATAATTACCAAACAATATAAATAAATTGATACTTTATTTTTATGAACAATTTTTAAAAAATTATTTTTGACAATAATAATAATAAAAAAAATATTACTTACATTTGTATAAATAGATTGAATCAAAATATCGATTTTATTATTATTCTTTAGACAGAAAATGTCTCATTAATTAATATATGAAACTGTAATATACTTTTATATATATATATGAAAAGAAAAAAAAATTTCTGTAAGTTATTAAAAATTGCAATTAATTTGGTCTTTACAGACACTTATCCAACAAAAAGAGAGAAAAAGTTTTTAGTATTAGATTTATAAGTGAAGAGACTTATAGACAACGAGTGAGATGTCTGGATGAGTGTATCTTTTCTTATGAAACACTTGTAGCCTTTGATAGGACTGGTATTATATATGTAGTTATTATATATATATATAGATATTAACAAAAAAGGGAAATCCAATGCTTTATTTATATATAATTTTTCGGATGTTGTGATCATTTTTATAATGAATACATTTTTTTGTATGTATTTCTCAATAATTTTTTCAAATGTCATTATTATTGTGTTGCAAAAACTTATGTCTAATTAAAGCAATTAGTTTTAAATTATTTATTTAGTTTTTTTTGATAACGAATTCAATATAACTTCTATCCAGAAAAAAATCTAATATATAAATATTTATTACTTAATATACGGTATAAATAGTATAAATATTTTTAAATTTATAATTAGTTATTATATAAAATTGTTATATTGTAAACACTAAGTTTTCTGAGTATTATTTTAAAGTTGATAATAATACTGTACTAAATGATAAATAATGATAAAATAATTTTAATGATTGTAACTAAAAAATATTATCATATTAATTGATAAATTTAACTTTTTAAAATTTAAATATTTGTTACTAAATTTTATACAATTAATAATTATACTATTACTATATACATAAATATTGAATCATATTATCAGTATTTAAATTAATAGATACATAAATATGATATAAACATATTAATTATCGGTATATTAAAATAAAATAAAAAATATTTAATATTGTTATTGATGTTTTTCATTATTATAATTATTATTTATTTATTTCAATAATTGATGACAAACGATAATAATTTATATTTCTAGGAATAAAAAAAACATTTTGTATATAACTTTTTATGATAATATAATTTATATATAAAATTGAAAACAATTATATAGTAGTGAAATGTTTATCTACTGTATATTATTAAAATTTTATTGAATATATTGCCCTAAATTGTTTATAATTTAGAAATCGATAAATTATATCTAAAAAATAATAATAGTAAACAACAAATCATTATAAAATGATAAATATTTTCTAATAATACTAATAATAACAATTATTATTTATTTAAACATTATTTAATTTATATTAAGCAATAAATAATATTTTAAAATTAATTATTTTATTGTTTTTTTTTATTATTTTATATATTAAAAAACAAAAAGTTACGGAGGATGAAGTTAAAAAATGGTATGAATTTTATTTATAAATTTAATATTTTTTAAAAATGTAACAATTATTGATCTGTTTATTAGATTTTAATATTTTGTTTTCCCCTCTATTTATATATATCCATATATTAAGGTATACGGGATTTTCAAAGGTGTGCCAAAATTAAACAGGTATTACAATTGACGACAACTTAATCGATAACAAAATGTTTTTTTTGTGTGTATTTTGTTTGAAAATAAATGAAAAACACAAAACAAATTAACAATAGGATTGTCCTAATGGTCGGCTTACTGAACAAGTAAGTCATATATATAAGATATAATCATTATATACTATATGTATACCATATACAGTATATATTAATTGAATACTTAATTTTATATAACTTTTTAAAATAAATTAATATAAAATCTTATTGCATATATAATAAAATGATTTTGAAGTGTGATTTAGTTATTTATTCAAATAAATATAATATATATATAAATTTTTTATTTTCATATAATTTTAGGCGTTTTACAAAATATATCAACAATTTTTTCCAAAAGGAAACCCAAAAAAATTTGCATCGTTTGTCTTCAGGGTGTTTGATGAAGATAAAGTATAGTATTTATATTTACCCCCCGTTTTACCCCTCTAGTATTTTTAATGTACATTTGTATATATTTAGTGTATATTTATATAAACATAAAATTTATATAACAGTTATTTTATTTTATTATTTTTTGTTGTTGTTGTTGATAATCATTTTGTTATCAAAAAATCTTTTTTTTATTTTATTTTTTTTGATAAAATCTTTGAAACATAGGACGGAATGATAACGTTTGAAGAGTTTATTAAAGCACTGTCGACAACAACCAGAGGGACGTTAGAGGAAAAACTTTTGTGTCAGTGTCTCTCAAATAATATCTCAATTTATATTCATATATTTATAAACAATAGTTTTTATTTATATTTATAAAATTTATCATTTTATTTCTATTGTATTCAATAACAACAAAAAATTTAGGGACTTTTAAACTCTACGATTTAGATAATGACGGGTAAGTTATCTCTATAAAAAAAGTAGTGTCTAAAACATATATATATTTATAAAAATGATTTATAAAATTTGAAAACAAACAAACAAACAAAAAGGTATATAACTCGCGATGAAATGAATAGTATTATCGATGCTATCTATCAAATGTTGGGACCAAATATAGTGGACACCAATGATGACGATCCAGTAAAAAGAGTAGACATGATATTCACTCATTTGGATACTGTATGTCATATATATATATACATATCATAGCCATTAAAATTTAAATTTAAAAAAATTATTATTTAAGATTTTATAATAAATTTTTGTTTAAAAAAATCCTAGAATAAAGACAATAAGCTATCGATGGATGAGTTTATGGTTGGCTCACAACAGGATCCGAAAATAGTTGCCGCACTTTCTCTATACAACATTCACAATAATAATTAACTTATTATACCATATATTATAGATTGTAAATAATATATATAAATATATACTGTATATTAAACTTTTATCTCAATTATGATTACAATTTTACGAGAAAAATACAATTTTATTATTTTGTTTGGTTTGATTGCCTAACTAGTAATCAAATCAAAATTTTAGTGTTCTTCCAAAACGAATTAATAAATTATTATTAAATCAAATAAAAATTTTTAAAGACATATAATAATTTAAAATAATAATAAATAAATGACATATAATTATTTCATTTGTAAAACAAACAGAGAAACTAATGTATTATTATAATAAATAAAATACAATACAAAATAATTCACTAATCAAAGTCATGACTACTTTCCCTTTTGGTAATCAGCCGTTCCGTATCGGATGTGTTGGAATCGATCACTTCCCGGTCCTTGATATGGCCGCGTTTTTTAGTGTCGAACCCACTGCTCGGTTGAACAAATAAGCTGATAAAATAAACATAAATATATGAAAAATAGATAAACATTGATAAAAAACATTAGTCATTTAGATAGACTATACTAACACTTCTTCGAGTTCTAAGTCATCATCGCTTTGACCCAATTGAAAGTATGGATTGGTTGATGTCGGCTGAAAGTAATAGCCGGTTAATATGAAAAATAGTAGTGTAGCCGAATGCTCAAAGAAAACGTCGAGCCATTCGTACTGAAACGGAACCGTTATCTTCAACAGATAGACAATGATTCGGGTGAAGTAGATATAGCAGACAATCATTACGTAGAAATGGCGGAATAATTTGAGTTTTCGCAAATTAATGGCAGCCTTGCCGTCCGTTTGTGACGCCTCCTGCAGGTGGCGTATGGACCAAACTACTGGAAACAGTATAGCACCGCAACACAACAGATCCACTAGAATGAAGACTTCGCGCCACATATTATGCTTCAATTCTCCTTCTTCGCTCTCTTCGGTTATTATGTCAGCAATATTTGCCAAAACCTAAGATATTTTTGTTGTTGATTTAAAACTCAATTTAATAAACATTTCATAAATAATAATAAACAAAAAATTATTACTTGAAGTGGAATCACAATCATAAATATTTTCTTGTCTTTATCACTGAGTATATGCTTAACAAATGACCAGCCGGTGCCGATCAGTACAATGGTTATGAATAGTAGGGCGCCTTTCAGTAAATGAGTGACATAGTAGAGGACAGCCCACGTTTCCACTTGTGAGCCCTCAGTTGATATGAAATGATAGTTGATCTGTAAATAGATTTTTTAAAATCATGAAATTAATGGGACAGTTAGCTTAATATCATTGATATCAAATGAGACAAACCCCGTGAAACATTAAGGACAGCGCTTTGACAAACACAAGGCCAGCCATCAGGTAATGTAGTTTAAAGGCATCGTTGTGTTTGTTTCGGATAACGTTAAGCCATACAATTCCCAACAAGAAAAATATGACCGACAGTGCAAAATAAAGTTGCGGTAATGGTATCTCACCGGCCGATAGATAATTGCCTAAATTGTCTTCGTTTATAGTCATATTGAGATTGAAAGATGTCATATTGCGTCGGAATCCTCCGTGAGGTCTATAGTTGGGACAGTTATGAAAGAATAGACTATAGAGACCTTCCTGGGAGTCTTCGGCAATCACTGCCTGAATCTAATGATAAGTATATAATAAATTAAATCCAAAATTAATTTCAAATAACAGTCTAAAGTAAACCATTTAAAAACTAACTTTAAAACTATATTCTGCATGATTTGGATCACCACTTCTGATGAGTTTGACGTACGGTATTGAACATGATTTGTCTTCAATGTCTTCGTCATTATTGTCTTCACTTGGAACTGATTTTTTTTCATCGACAGGTAATGTCTTATCTTTTTCGTCGTTTTTGATGTCATCGGCATTGTTAAGAACATTAACATCATTTGCATTATTACCGATAATCTTATTATTATTATCACTTAAATTATCATTTTGTTTGTTGTCACCAATTTGTTTATCACTTTGATCCTTATTATCACTATTATTATTATTATTGGTATTGGTATTGATTTTTGTCATATTAACTGAAACTTTCGGTTTATTTTCATTATTATTATTATTAATTTCAGATTTATTAGAAACGATTGATTTATTTTTGACATCATTTAAGATATATGAGATTACTTTATCTTCGCGTTTAGGCCTTAAGCCGATCCCATCGGAAAATCTCAACTTCGACAACAATTTATTGCACTTCAATACAACACTAAATAAATTATTTAAATATATATATATATAACTAAAGTTTGTTAACAAATATGTTTTTCGTATACAAACAACTACTGACCGATTTTTCTTGAAATCAAATATCATTGAAACTAATCCAATATTTTCGTCATTATTAATGGTTACGACATCATCCTTGAGTAGACATCGGTCTTCATGTCCTTCCTGTTTAAGAGACATTAATTAAATAATAAAAATAATGGCATAAGTAATGATCCACAAAAAAAACTCCCGAAAAACAAATATCACTTACAAGATATGGTGTAAGACTATCGCTCATTGTTTTGGCTAATGTGAAGCCAAACTACAAAATAAATAATTTAAAAAATATCAATCAATTTCTGTAAAAAGTAATCACAAAAAGATAGATCCCATACAATAGAGTTGTCATTATGTGGTCGATCACTGAATTTGTTTACTTCAATACTGAGGTGACCGCCGATGAAATAGCCAAACGTACTGATAGTTATATACTTGCGCTCATCATTCTGTAGATTTGTTGGACAATAATAATAATAATAAAATAATCATTGAATTCATACACATTGTCTTCACAGACACAAAACAATTCATTAGATAATTACCGTCAAAACTAAATGATGTTTTCGGCAATCGGTCAGTTGATTCAATTGTAAAACAATTATCATTAATGTCACCAATATCTTCATATTTGTGTTGATAGACACGATGGCCGAGATATCCATATTTTTTGTTGATAATCGAAACAAATAATATCTTCAGCACTGAACAGATGATCCACAAAACTAATGAGTTAATCAATTGGTGGTTAAACACGCGGACGGGTCGGACGCGCGTCCAGTGATCGGTACAATTGTATGGCCCGATGTGTGTGTGTGTGTCTGCTTCAGTCAATTCAAATTACTAACCATCCGATGAATGTGTTGGCCAACGATGTGTGTGTTTTTGGTGGTCAAAGAGCTGATCCACAGAATGACAAACAAATGATTTTTATTGATTACATATCATATTATGTAATGAAATGTAAATCATATTTAAATGATAACAAAAACAACACAACTATTACTTGTCATTACATTTACAGTATATTTATGTGTCGATTGTCGCGACTATTGGCGACCAATTCAGGCAAAAAACAATGCATTCAATTCAATAACACTGTGTTTGCAATACATTAAACTTCAAACACACAGTATATTAGAGTCAATGATGGATACATTCAATTGACAAATACGTGACTTTTATTTAAAATAATTTTTTGATTATCCAACAAATTATTTATGAGATAATACTGTATAAATCAAATGTTTGTTTGTTTTTTTTAATAAAATACTTTTAATTAAATTAATAAACTAATAAATTGTTTAAAACATAGTGTAAATTATAATACTGTAGTGTAATAGTTACTACCCCTGGTATTTTTAAGCTACTTGTGTTATACATGTACATTTTTAATAAAGTTATAAATTTATGAATTTTTATAATTTATTCAAAATTAAGTAAAATATTAATTATTTTTTTTTTTGAAAAATAAGACTAATTGGCATTATTACCTTAGAGGGCTTCGTTTTTTATATTGTTTTTAAAGTGTAATATAAAACAATTAAACTTATCTTTATATTTGGGTTAGTTTGGGGAGTGGGTGTGGGAGGTTAGGAAGTGGTAGTGGGGTGGGTGAGGTTAGATAGTAGTGTGTTAGGTAGGGGTGGTGTGGAGTCATATTATGATTTTATTTTAAAAAAAAAATTTCTAATGTGAATACAATCGAGTGATTTCACGTGCAAATAGTTTTATTAATACATTTAATACAGTGTTGTAATACACGCGCAAACAATATAAAAAACGAAACCCTCTCTAAGGTAAGCGTTGCCGACTAATTATCATTAACATTATGATTGGATCAGTTTATAGTTTAAGTAATCATTGCTTTGATCCAATTGAAAGTATGGATTGATTGTTGATGTCGGCTGAAAGTAATAGCCGGTTAGTATGAAAAATACTAATGAAACCAAATATTGAAAGAAAATAATAAGCCATTCGTACGAAAACGGAATCGTTATCTTCAATAGATAGACAACGATTCGGGTGAAGTAGATATAGGAGACAATCATTATAAAGAAATGTCGCAATAGTTTCAGTTTTCGTAAATTAATGGCCGAATTGCCGACGGTTTTGGATGCCTTCTGCAGGTGACGTATGGACCAAAATATGGGAAACAATACGACACCGGAACACAACAGATCCACTAGAATGAAGATTTCGCGCCACATATTATACTTGAGTTCTCCTTTTTCGATCTCTTCGGTTATTATGTCAGCGATATTCGCTAAAACCTAATATAAAAAAATATTATGCGGTTTAAGACTCATTTGCTTTAAAACTTACGGTAAAATTTAATATAATAACAACATTTCATTAATAAAAACAACAAAATGATTACTTGAAGCGGAATCACAATCATTAATATTTTCTTGTCAAATGACCCGCCGGTGCCGATCAGTACAATGATTATGTATAATAGGATGCCATTCATTAAATGGGTGACATAGTAGAGGACAGCCCATGTTTCCACTTTTGAGCCCTCAATCGATATGTAGTAATTGTTGATCTGTAAATATAATGAAAAATAAAAATCATGAAATTAATTGGTTAGTTAACTCAGCTATCAATAAGACAAACCCCGTCAAACATTAAGCACAACGCTTTGACAAACACAAAGCCAGCCATCAGATAATGTAGTTTAAAGGCATAGTTGTGTTTGTTTCGGATAACATCAATCATTACGATTCCCAACAATAAAAATATGACCGACAGTGCAAAATACAGTCCCGGTAATGGTATTTCACCGGCTGATAGATAATTGCCTAAATTGTCTTCATTTATAGTCATATTGAGATTAACAGATCCTCTGTTAGGTCCATAGTTGGGACAGTTGTGAAACAATAGACTATAAAGACCTTCCTGTGAGTCTTCGGCAATCACTGCCTGAATCTAATAACAAGTTTAAGTGTTTATCAAAAATTAATTCCGATTATTCATAATAACAGTCTAAAGTAAACCAATTAAAAACTAACTTTAAAACTATATTCTGCATGATTTGGATCACCACTTCTGATGAGTTTGACGTACGGTATTGAACACGATTTGTCTTCAATGTCTTCGTCATTATTGTCGTCAATTGCAACTGATTTGTAATCATCTTTTTCATCGATTTTTGTGTCAATTGGTTTGTAATCGAAATTATTGATAACATTAATATCATTTGCATTATTACCGATAATCTTATTATAATAAATTAAATTATTATTTTCTTTATTGTTTTCATTATTATTATTATTAATTTCAAATTTATTAGAAACGATTGATTTATTTTCGCGTTTATGCCTTAAGCCGAAACCATCGGAAAATCGCAATTTGGATAACAATTTATTGCACTTCAATACAACACTAAATAAATTATTTATAAAAAATAAAATTTTAAACTAATATTTAGTTATGAATAATTATCGGTAATTAAAAAAACAGTAATTACTGACCGATTTTTCTTGAAATCAAATATCATCGAAACTAATCCAATATTTTCATCATTATTAATGGTTACGACATCATCCTTGAGTAAACATCTGTCTTCATGTCCTTCCTGTTTAAGAGACATTAATTAAATAATAAAAATAATGGCATAAGAATTGATCAAAAAAAAACTCCTGAAGAATAAATATACTGTCATTTACAAGATATGGTGTAAGACTATCACTCATTGTTTTGGCTAATGTGAAGCCAAACTGCAAAATAAATAATTTAAAAAAATATCAATCAATTTATGTAAAAAGTGATCACAAAGAGATAGATCCCATACAATAGAGTTGTCATTATGTGGTCGATCACTGAATTTGTTGACTTCGATACTAAGGTGACCGCCGATGAAATAGCCAAACGTACTGATAGTTATATACCTGCGCTCATCATTCTGTAGATTTGTTGGACAATAATAATAATAAAATAATCATTGAATTCATACACAAAATGATTATCAATTCATTAGATAATTACCGTCAAAACTAAACGATGTTTTCGACAATCGGTCAGTTGATTCAATTGTAAAACAATTATCATTAATGTCATCAATATCTTCATATTTTTGATGTGTTGATGTCGATGATGACCGATATTTTCATATATTTTTTATTTAATTATTAAATCAAATAACTTAATATAACTCAAATAATCTTCAGCATTGAAGTTGTGTCCACCTAATGACATATCATATGTGTGGCCCGATGTTTGTTCACTCAATTCAAATTACTACCGCCCGATGAAAGTGTTTTTTTTGGTGGTCAAAGAGCTGATCCCCAGATGACAAGTGTTTTTTTATATATTTTTTAGTGATTTTTTTTAGATTACATATTATTAAATTAATATTTAAATTATTACATTACTTATCATACATTATATTCATATGAAATGACGTCATTATTCTGTAATTATCATATATTTAACACTTTTACTAATATTATGATTGAATATAATGTAAACTTAATACATGTTTTTCCATACATTACATCCTTTATACACAAAAGGGATATAAAAACTGTTTTTTAAAAATTATTTTAAGTACTGTTTATTGAGATAATGATATCAAATGTTTGTTAGTTTTTGTTTTTTAAAAATACTGTTAATTAAATTAATAACTAATAAAATTATTTAAAAGTTTTAAAATAGTTTGTTAAAACTGTATAAACAAAGTACCCCTAGTATATTTTCAAGCTACTTGTGTTATACATGTACATTTTCAATAAAGTTTTATGATTTTTTTTATAATTTATTCAAAATCAAGCTAGATAATTTTCTAAATAAGACTAGCTAGAATTATCATTATAAATTAATTAATCATTAATTTAATTCTATTGAATAACTTAATTGTACATAAATAATAAAATTTAATTTATTCTACATATCTAACAACTCTAGTTTTAATATTGATCTAATATTTATTATAGATTGTAAAATAATTATTTTAAAATATTTGATTAATTTTAATAATAATGTAATAATTAAATTACAGTAAAATAATTTAACCTTGTGTAACTTATTATGTAGAAAAATTAGTATGTAAATTATACATAAATTACACATACAGTAAATTATCTAACGCTAGAAATATTTTTTTAAAAATATATACCAAATATTAAATTATATGAAAATTTAATATTATAATAATATACTGTATATATATATATATACAGTAATTTATTACAGATAACTTATTAATGTACTTTATTTATAAAAAATAATAGCATTAATATTAGGTAACAATTATAGCTAAAATAATAAAATTATTGTTTATTTATTATAATCTTTAAATAAAAAATTTCATTAGTTTTATCTTAAATATTGTAACAAATGATTCATCAATAAAATAAAAATATCATTTACACACCATATAAGGTATTTAAAAAAAACTATTTTTTATTTATACTAATATAATAAAGTTAATTAATTATTATTTTTTATTATTTGATAAACTTTTGATAAAATTTATACAAATTGTGTTGTTAATAATAACAGTTATTTTTTCGCAACTATTTAATTATAATTATTTAATTATCATCAAATTATTATTTTTCTAAATAAATCATTAAAATTAGAAATTAATTAATTTTTATTGGATTTAATAGTCTGGAATGCATATTAATTAGTTGAAACAAAAAAACATAATTATAGGTAATTCAGGTAATAATTAATAATAATAAATATAAATTTTAAATAGATTTGTAAATCAATTAATGTGTTTATTATAATATGTTTGGCACTAATCTCTTGTCTATAACGGTAGTGATAATTATTTTTTTAAAAATGTGTGCCTTTTTTATTTGAAGACTAGATTTAGTATTTTAGTAGAAAAATATGCGATTTTTATGGCGATTTTGATGTCTAAAAACAAAAATAAATAAATAATTTTAAAAATCACATTTTTTATAAATATTTTAAAATTATTATAAACTTTATAAATATTTAAATTTAAAACAAAAATATAAAACAAACCACTTGTAAGACTCCATCCTTTCTCTTAATGATACCGTTTTCAATGCCTTTACTAAACGAAATTTGTCCCACTTTTCCATCGCTACTTAAATGTGTAATACTTTTTTTTATTGTTGATTTGAATAAATAAATAATAATAATAAGATTAGTTAATAATTTTATTATTTAAAAAATAAATGAATCATTAAACTAAATACCTGCCAGTGTTGACAACATTTAATTTACTGTTATCTTTGTTCATAATAATGATTTTAGTCACCACTTCGATAATATGTTGCTTACAATCAAGTATTAGGTCTCCCTTTAAATTATTCAATTGATAAAAAAAAGTATTTAACAATTAATATCATAATATATTTTAGAGATATATATATATATATATATATATATATATATATATACCTTGTCTTGTTTAAGCTCAGCGGGAATTTTGATTATCATTAGGTCATCCATTAGATCGCTGACCACTATTTCGGTAATCGATTTATACGGTAACCGGTGTTTAGGTTTCATATCCTTTTCGTTTAGTAAATAAATGGCACTATTGGTCAACAATAATATCCGCGGCCTTTGTTTATAGCCGTGTCGATCAAATTTGACGACTTGTGTACAATAGATGGTCTTTTCGTCACTTCTTATATGTTTTGTTTCAAATATACTTCGTCTAAGTGTTTCCAATTCGGAACCTATTAATGATAATCAAAGATAATTAAAATCTTGTTTTCAAAAAAAAATAATAAATAAATTTAGTCTTTTTACTCAATCGATTCTCTTTAAACATATATCTAATACTCGATGGATAGCTAATCTTCTTTCCGCGGAACAGCTCTTCGGCCACAACTTTTTCATCCATCAGACGTTTCCTTTCGGGACTAATACTTTTGATATATTTCCTGACGAGCCATCGCTGATGCAATTTTCTCAACAATTCCGATGTCTTAATAATAATAATTAATTAATTTTTTTAGAAAAATAAAATCAGATATTAATATCAGATAAAGTCATACTTCTAGACAACATTTCGGTGCATTTGACCAACTCTTATCCAAAACACTTTTCGGCAATTGTTTTGATAATCTTTTCAACCACTCGGCCCTTACATTCTTCACAAACTATCAAAAAAAAGTTATTATTGGTAATTAAAATCATATATCTATATAAATAAAATATATTATTAACAAATAACTCACTGCACGGTTGCAATCATTTTCGGGTTCATTGCGTGTAATAAAACCCTTAATAAACGTCCGAATAATATGGGCGGCCAGTCGTCTTCTGGCCAACAATTTGATGGCCAAAAATCTACGCCAATAGCTGGCTATCACAGTAACGGCTTGTCTCATCTCCAGATACCTCTTTCTCTGTTGTCTACCCTTAACTCTTGCCTGTATTATAGCCACCAATTCGTGTTTCTTCTGCTGGAATGCGTCTTCGATGTCGAACAAAGTTCTTGGAAATCGTATAAACAATTTGGTTTTACCCATACGATATTGATCCAGGTCATAGCCCAAGTAATTGACTAACACGCGAACACCATCTTTGGCCGTACCGTTAAAGTGTGGCCAAGTCTGTGGGCATAGACTTTTGTAGCGATGAAGAAACGCATCATAAGTGCGCCGATAAGCAAAACCGGCTCTTCTGACTCTCAGATTCTCAATCAGTCCCAAGTACTTGACCTGATGTCTGACCACTTGTTCGTCAAACTGATTGGGCATCTTATTGTCGTTAGGTTTGATACATCGGACATACCAGGGCTCCTTCGATAACAGTGCGTCCATCAGTTTAGATAAACTATTCTTGAATTGAGTGCCAGCAGTCAACGGCCGCTTTTTGCTATTGATTTCATTTTGTGTAAACACTTTCTGTATAATCGGATTACCCGATGAATTCATGGCTCGTTTCAAATCCCTGTACAATAGGTCATTGTTTTTGTCGAGAAAACCAGATATATTGTAGACAACTTCGCCCGCATAGTGACTGAGTCTGAATTGCTATATTTATAAGTAGTAATAAATCAATCATAAAAAACAATGGTGTTTATTATGTATGGTGTGTGTGTGATATTAATATCTAAATATAAAATTTGATATATTATATAATTTTTTTTTAATAAAAACACATACATTTCTTTCAATGATTTTCTTGGTTTTGTTGTCACCGGTATTATGGCTACAGAAGTGTGGATGAGTGCCAACATTGAGCTCCAACTTCTCTAAAAAGGTATCATCGCTGGCATCTCCGGGACGAAGACATTCCTCATCTGAAATTATAATATTGAAAAATACATAAAAACTTTTTAAAATTCATTATTCAATATTTATGGGTAAAAGAAAAAATTAGTTAAAATATTGTGTAATAAATTATAACTATTGATAAAAATATAGATATATATATAAATTATGTAATTATAGATTAAAATATCTAAAAAATTATTAGTCTATTATATTAGTGTACAAATCAATTATTACCCAACAGTGCTATAATTCCTTTATGCCGTTCCTCAATGAGATCACAGATAATGCGATTATTGAAATACTCGATTGGCTCCCACTTTATATATAGTAGTAATAATTACATTAATATAATTAAATTTTGCGAAAGAGAGAGAGAGAAAGAGAGAAAAAATTAATAACAATTTTTGCAATCATTTAAAAAAAAAACAAAATTCACGGATGAATTCATACTTCAATTTCTTCGCGTCGATACTCTTCCTGTTCTGATTTGAGGGTCAGTTCGATAAACAATTGCTGAAGTTTTTCATTACAATAATTGATACAAAACTGTTCAAAACTATTTTTCGTAAATATTTCAAAACCATAGATATCAAGCAAACCCATCAGTGTTTTTCGTGACCGATGACCCTTACTTTCCAACGATTCGTTCAGTTTGTTCACCAACCAAGTGAACAGTCTTTCGTAGACAGCCTTAGCCAATGCATCTCTAGCATAGATAGCCTGATCTCTGGTTAATGGTGTACTCACGGACTCACCTCTGGCCTCAATTGTCCGATTGGTCAGAGCTTCCTGTAGTAAATCTTCTTTGCATTTCAATAGTTTGCAAATATGCGACACAGTCTTCAACTGTGCGATCACTGCTTCGCCGTTCTCTTCGTAAAACCCGGTGTTTCCCAAATGAAGAACTGAGGCCACAATCGACAACAGATTCATTTCGTCGTTGTCTTTGAAATCAAATGCTTTGAACGCATTCGTGACAATACTGTATTGTTTTGCATCGTCGGTACCGATGATGTCATCACTATCTCCTTGATTCAGATAATAATAACTTTGAGGATCTCTTCGGAGAAACAATTGACCCAAAGTCTCATCGTCGGCACCGTTGATGAGCTGATAGAAAATATGGAAATTTCTTTCACCCTTATTCTGGTGAATAACTCTTGACTTTTCCAACAAATAGTTGTTGATATGTCCGCCCAAAGGAGTACCCAAATAGTCAAACTCGATGTCCATATATTTTCCAAAACGACTCGAGTTGTCGTTTCTGTTTGTCTTTGCATTGCCAAACGCTTCCAGTACTGGATTAGATAGAAGTAGTCTGTCTTTGACCGACTCGACAGTGGGATTGTGATGACTGGCGGCCGCCAAGAATTGCAATATCTTTTTCGATGCCTCTGTTTTGCCGGAACCGCTTTCGCCAGATATTAGGATACATTGATCTCTGCATTCTTCACGCATCAAACGATAAGATACGTCGGAAATGGCAAAACTATTTACAAAAAAAAAATAATAATAAAATAAATAAATAAATCAAATTAAAGATATAATAAATAATTAGATAACTTTTATATATCACATACATATGTGGTGGCAGTTCATAGAGATTGACATTTCTGTACGTCTCTATCATATCATTTGAATAGATATCCAAATTTTTGTACGGATTAACCGATACTAATACTTGTCCGATAAATGTCTAATTAATTAATTAATAATAATAATTTGAAAATAAATTTTTAGTTTTTTAAAAATTTTGATTAATAAAAGTTTCCTTTAAAAAAAACTTACATAAATCAAGTTTTCTTTGGACCGTTTCTTAAGATTGTCCATAAAAGCATTCGGATCGGTATAATCCTCGAGTAGGACAAAGTCTTCGACACCGACCCGATCTCTGGCGTGTAATTCACTCTCCATTCGTGTTAATAAAACCATTTTTTTGGTTAGTTGTTATTATCGACTAATTTACTGATTATAACAATTGCTATATTAAAGAGTAAAAAAACAACTTATTTTTAAAAAAATAAATTCAAGACAATAGTCACATATTGTTGAAAAAAGTGAGAGAAAAGAGAGTGAGAAACTATTCCGTATATATAAAAAAAAAAGTTTAAGTACTTATAACACACTAATTATAATACAACTAACTATTGATATTATGCTCAGTATTATTGCTTACACAGAAATAATAATAATTATTATTTTTTATATTAATATTAGATTAAAGATAAGACACATACAGAGAAAATTTGTTGGTTGCCGTCGATACAGACTATTAATATTGAAGTGTTTTTTATCACAATTAACGCAAATGAGAGAAAGAGAGATAAGAAACTAAAAAATAGTAAAATATTTTTATTTCTTTATATTCCCTATAATAAAGTGAAAATTGCAATCAAATAAAAAACTTGATTATACATTATATATATATATATATATGAAATACAAAAGTTATAATAAAATACAAATATAGTTTTAAGAAAATAAATGTTTGAATTTAGTTTTTTAGTAAGAGATTATAATAACAATAAAATAACAATAACTAGTTTATCAATTAATAACAAAAAATAAAGTTAACATATATTTAGATTTTCACCAACAATAACAACAACAACAAAAGCAAAATTATGATATTAATATTATTTCAACATTATAATAATAATATCACCATAAATAATATCACTTAACAATAAAAATAATTATTTGCATAATAATTATAATTTTTCTTTTAATATTTTTTTATGAATATATTTAACTATAATAATAATAATGAACACAGTGTGTAGTCCACAAAGTTATTAAATGATACAAACTATATATATATTTATTATGATTATTATTATTAATAGTAGTTAACATAAAATTATATAAATATAACTAATACATAACTAGTTATTTTAGAAAAATAGTTCAAAACAAGATATAATACAATAGCAACAAAAAAAATTATGCATTAATTTTTTTATGTATGTATTTAATAATAACACCTGTAGTTGTGAAATATGGGATAAATGTTATAGATAAAATTTATTTTTTTAAAAACGTATCAATTTTTACGTATTATATATGTTATTAAAAAATATTTTTCAAATAAAATAAACAAGTATTTATATTTTAAAAGTCAATTGTATTTTAAAATTTTTATGGATATTATATTTTTATTCATAATCAAAAAAAATTTTACGGTATATATATATATTACTTATATTTTTTAAATGCAATTTCCTATGCCTTCCCTATAAAGCTAATCCTTAATTTACTGTGAAAACACAACTTATCAAAACAATGCATTATTTCCTTATAAACAATATATATATTAAATTATAATATATATATAATAATAATAATTTTTGTCGGTTTTTAATTGCAAAAACATTGCAAACATTTAGCTTCAATAAAAAAACACTGTTGTATCAAATTTGAATAAATTTCCTTAACTCAATACAGTGTATATATATATATTATATATATTATCAATCATTGTGTTAATAATTTTTATATTAAAAAAAATTATAATAAATTGTAATTACATTGCACGACAGTAAAATGTTAATATTTAAATTTATATATAAAAACAAAATTTTATATAACAACTAAATTAATAGCTTAGATATAATCAAATATATATTCAACATAAAATAGTTTGATAATAAATTATTTTATAAGCTAATAATAATAATAAAAATATTTTTACTATTATTATATTATAAATGTCACAGTAATGTATATCTATTAAAACATTTGTTTTGGCACAATAATTGAGATATTAATATTATCATTATAAAAATAACACATTATTAACACATTTTTTTATATATAAGTTATTTAATGTGCACACACAGTATTATATACATTATGTATTATTTATGGCATTATATATATAAAAAATAAATAAATACAGACAAAAAACTTTTAATTAAGCAAATAGTTTTAAAAATTGTTTGGATATATCATATTTACTATAATTACAATACTTACTTATATTTTTCAGAAAAAAAATTATTAAAAGTTATTTGTAATAATAATCAAATTACAAGACACGATTAACTACATATAAGTGAAAAATTTAATTACTAAACATATTTAACATTAAAAAATATTATAATATTTTATATATACTGTATATAATATATATAAGTATTTTAACATAATGTTTAACATTTTAGACAACAAAATATTTTAATTTTTTTTGCAAATAAACATCATTACAATGCAATTATCTATAGTAGTAGTGTATATCTATACCTATGTATAATAAACGTTAAAAAATATAATGATATAGCTTAAAAAAAAGTGTAGACAACAATAAAAAATAATAATATTAGTAAAAAATTACCTTTATAATTAGTTGAATTCAAAAATTTAGTTATTGCATTTGATGAATAATCACATATAGATTTTTTTTATAAAGTTTAAAGTCACTTATATAAAGTCACATATAAATAAATTTTTAAAATATTAAATTATTATACAAATGATAATAATTGCAATATAATTAATAATATTTCTAGTAGTAATCATTAGTATAAAATGTAATGATAATATTACATTTATCGTATACACACACACTTTTTCCAATAGCGCACAATTCAATAGATGATGATTTTAAAATCTAAAAAATATCATAATAAACAATAATATGATAATAATAATAATAATTAAACACTTTTAACATCATATTCACAGATAGTCATAGTTTGGTTCAAATCTAGTATTTTGTTTCAAAAAAATATGTTTTTCACAAATATAGTAAAAATTTCATAATAATAATAATAAAGTTGAAAAAAATATAAATTATATAATTAAATTACATTAACACCAATTTATGTATATAATGTTATATATAATATATCATGTATGAAAACAAATTGAATAATTTTTCCAAACAAAATGGGTTTACACTGTGTGTGTGTGTGTATGTTGTTGTTTAAGATACCCCACGCTTATAAACTACACAAACAACACACACACTCACATTGATATACATGTATATATGGTATATATATATATATATAAACATTAATACAATTTTTTAGAGATCAAGTATTTTTAAAGAGAGAGAGAGAGAGAGAGAGAGAGAGAGAGAGAGAGAGAGAGAGACTGTATGGGCTGTTATTGAGATGATGTTTAAAAATGTCTTCAAAACACACACAAGATTTATATGAATATATTTATATATACATACATACAATAAATATAGTTATATTTTGGTCACGTTTTTTTGTTGTTGAGAATATTTTTTTAAAAAAATTAAAAAAAAGTTTTTTTTGGCATACAGTGCCAATATATATATATATATATATATATATATATATATATATATGGATACAAAACACTTATTATACCCTAAAAAATTTCTATTATATAAAACTTTTGGCGTTTCTTTAGGCCAAACACACTGCATAACACAAGCACAGGGAGTTTAAGAAAAAGGGAGAACACATTTTATGATGATGGCTGTAGAGGGGGATTGGGACTCAAAATACAGGCACACATAGTATCATAGAAACATTGAGCTCTCTCTCTCTCTCTCTCTCTCTCTCTCTCTTCCAGACACCCTTTTCCTCTACCAATAGGCACTGCATAACTATCCACCGCCACCACCAACTCTACACCACCGACACCACACACACAACAAACTGGCAATGGATTATCAAAAAAAAAATTGATGAGTAAACAGAAAACCGGTGTTTCAAAATACGACTGTCCTTGACTTAAAAAAAATTCAGTTTACCTAAACTTTTTGAACACTTAATAACCGAAACTGAATATATATTTATATATTATTAATAAAAATAAAATTTACTTTCTGTTGAAAATCTCTTTATATCTATTAAAAGCCAAATATTATAATCTCTTTAGTTATTTGTTTGTAATATTATTGTTTGTTTAAATAATTGTAAGCACTTTTTCAACAACAAAAACAAATATACAATAGATATAATGAATATATAAACTGTGAATATATTATTTATTTATTTTTTGTTGAAAAAAACCAACCAATTATCAATATTTAAATATATATATAATTTTATTGATAATAATTTATATAATAGTCGGACGAAAAATAAAACTAAGACATTGTGTGTTCTCATTATATTTGAATGCAATGAAACTTTTGTTTTGTCTACTATTTTTAAAAAAAAATTTCGCTTATTTTAAAACAGATATTTTACTTAACAAACATAAATGTTAATTTAAATTGAAATCATTTACTAACAAATTATTTCATACATCAAAGAGTTTTTTTTGGTATTCAATACTACTACTACTACTACTACTACTACTAGAAAATCTAATGCTAAAAATATATATCATATGAAATAAGTAGTTATTTTTTTCAACAAAAAAAATTTAGTCATTTATTTTCATAGCTCGTACCGCAACTCAAATTGCGAAACATCTGCTCTGTTACTGAGGAATTGACATTCAAAATAAATATAGATATATATTATATATTATAGATATAAATCATTATATAGTTATTATAAGTTAGATGTAATTAAAATTACAATAATTAAAGCAATTTTAAAAACGCATTATATGTTTTTTTTTGTTTAATGAAATTAATCGCTAATTAAAACTGCTTTCCTGTGACTCCTATTTTTTTTGAAAAAAAACAAAACAAAAATAGAGTTACAAATTAATTCATTTGTAAAATAAAAAAAAATAAACAAACAACTCAGTCACACACATATATATACATATAATCTATTATATCATATATATACACATAATTTACATACACACGCACACGCACACACACACACACACACACACACACACACACACACACACACACACATACATACATACATACATACATTCACACACATACGCACACATACATGCAGTACTACACATGCATACAATTACATATACACATAATTTACATATACACACACACATATACACACAAATTATTGGCACCAATTGACGAAGTGTTTTATTTGAAAATTATAATATTAATATTGAAATTATAATAATGTTTGCCTAATGTGTGTCTGTCTGTCTAAACTACAGTATAGTCTTTATTCTTGATATTCCCATAATTTTGAAAATAACTTCCACTTCAGAGAGTGAGTTGAATGACTTGAAGAATAAAATATATATAAAAAACATTAAACAAAGACAGGTCTTTCATCGGATATTTTTATGCACTTATATTATATATATATATAAAGAGATAATCATTATATTTAACACTAACAGCAAACTGTATAAATCTGTGTGAATCTAAAAAAAATTAATTTGTTATTTAAATTTATTTAAACAACAAATTTTGTTTTGTTTGTTAACTTCATTGTTGTTATTGTTATTTAGCTTTCTTTCTCTTTTCACTTCACTTATAATAATAACTCTTTTTTTGTGTGAATTATTTTCTTTGAAAATTATTTGCTTAAAAAAAAGAAATATTTAAAAAATAATAAAAATATATATAATTTATAAATCGATTCACTAGTCGTTGTCGTTGTTGTTAATCGTTTCTCATTTAGAAATATCTATTCTAATCAATCATCCGCTGTTTTAATCGTATATATAAATACTTATTTATACTTAAAGTTAAGTTAAAAGTTAAACTAATTTAAAATACATTTTTATTTATTTATTGTTAGTTTTTTTTGTTAAACATTACGCCTGATTTGCCAGTGCTGTCTGCAGTACTGTATATTGTAGAGTATATACAGTATATATACTGTATATTGTTTATGTCAAATGACATTATCGTTAATTTTTTTCAAAACAAAAAAATCATTAATATATAAATTTATGTGCTTTTAATATACCTGTTATTATTCAATTTTAAGCACTTTTAAGTACAGTACAGTCAGTATATATATATATATTAAAAATATTATTAATATTAATGATATAATGTATTTAAGAGGTCAATGCCGCTATGGATTCAGACAAATTGAGTGCCGAACCTCTCATTTAATTATTATTAATATTATTTTTTTACAAAACTAAAACCAGAAACCAATAACACTATACTTATTATAAATATTATTATTATTGTCTGCTTAAGGATAAGTACTGTATTTCTTCATATAATAACTTATAAATAATAAATTATATTATAATATATAAAGTTATAATTCATTGGTTTAAAACTTTTTTAACTCGTTGTTAGGATACTTAAATAATAATAGTAGTTACGACATAAGGGTGACGGAAGGGGAAAGCACAGTGCTTTCCCCCATATAACAGTATGACGGAGAATAGGTGACGGAGATCACGTGACTCCACCTAACCTAACCTAAGTGTACTACACCAATGACGTCACCACTACCTCTACCTGAACCTTACCTACCCGAACTGACCAATTACCCGAACTGACCAACTACCCGAACCTTACCTACCCGAACTGACCAACTTACCGAACTGGCCAATTACCCGAACCTTACCTACCCGAACTGACCAACTTACCGAACTGACCAATTACCCGAACCTAACCCAACCTAAGTGTATATCAATGACGTCACCACTACCTTTAACCGAACCCAACCTAACCTGACCAACTAACCGATCTGACCACCTACCCGATCTGACCAACTTACCGATCTGACCAACTTACCATACTGGTCAACCTTCCGATGTATTAGCGGAGAGGGGATAGCGGAAATCATATGACCTAACATGAGTGTAGATGTAAACAAAATAAATATAAATACATTTATTTTTAAAATAATATTTATAATTTATTTGCATTTTATTTATTTACAAAAGCGTTCATTAAATATTTTCTCTCTAAAATTTTTATCTAATACATATGATATATTTTCTTCAATTAGTTTACACTTATATTCATGAATACGTCTGTTAAAAACTATCCAATGCCAGTTAGATATACGAGCCTGTCTTGAAGCATATGACCAAACATACATAGTCTTTATCTGTATTTTGTCATCAAATCTAACTTTCTTCATATTTATTTGTTTATTAAGTAATCAAAGTATTTAAACATAAACTCTTCATATAATTCATTCAATGCTTTTCTAGTATAAACACCAGTCAATATCATTTTCCCTTTTCTAGTGAGAGTTATATGTCTTTTATTACCACAATTGATCCTCAAATGTGGAAATATTTCCAACTCATAATTACTGCTCCAATTAAATTGATTCATCAGTTTCTCTACATTCAAGTCGTTTTTCAGGTTATGTGACGCAGCAATGTTAGTCACACGTAAGTTATGTAATTTGATATCATATCCGAGTTTTTGTATTATGCGAGCAGTCTTTCGTAATGCTATTCGACCATCATTTTTTGATTTTGCACCCACACATACTAGTTTACCAGAGTCGTATATCATAACCGTGGCATTAGGGTTACGATACCGTTTAATTACTCTCACAAATGGGTAATTGTGATATACACAATTACAACAGTTGTTACACAATTTTCTTAAATCAATAAAACCAATCATATCAAAGAGATCAGCAGTCATCGAAACATTAGTTATCACAGGCATATTGATAATGCAAATTGTATTACTATAATAAATGTTGATGTAGTTATAAACTCATAAACTATTGCATCAACTATTACAAAAACAGTTGAAACAAGTTGTTTAACAACTATTGCTTCAATTATTGCAACATCTGTTGCAATAAGTAGTTTAACTACTATTGCAACAACAAATAGTGTATTACACTATCGTAAATCCTGTTTACTCTATAAAATATTAACTTATAAAAGCAAAGTGTATACACTATTATTGTATTAGTGTTTATTAGTTTTGTTATAACTGATTATTATTGTAAATTAAATTTTTCATCATCAAAATGGTTGGCAAAACATTGTTTCAAAAATCCATTTTCACCAAATCTGATGGTGAAAACAAATTTGACAAATTTGTTCGTGTATTGGAACACGAAAACGGTGAAAAATTTGTGGACATCCGACTGACTGTTTGCAATGATGGAGAAGATGTCTTCTACACCAAACATGGCGTTTATTTATATGGTAATGAATTCAAAGAATTGTTGAAAAAGATGGAAACCCAAGACTTTGGTTCTTTTGGAGATCTTCGAGTTATCTCATTCATGCATTTGAAAAAACAATTGTATTGTTTTAGTATCATTAGTAATGGTAACATTAAAAAATTAAATGTCATATTCCCTGAAATTGACATTATATTGTCATTGAAAGATGAAATCATTAAATATCTTAATTAAAGTAATTATTGTATATTATAAAACAAATATTGTAATAAATAAACAAAACAAATTAATTGAATAAAATAAATTTTATTAATAAATAAAAAATGTATAATTATTTACATTTTAATATGAAAACAAATAGTAATTTTTAATCCATTTCCACAATAGCTCACATTTGTGTTGAGCGCATCTCATATCTGATTTATCGGGTATGATACGTTCATGAAAATGACATGAACGGCCTCCATACATTCTCTTTAATGTCTTAAGACTAGGACATCTATACTGATCCAATTCAACGTAAGGTATAGCGCACATGTCCAATAGATCAGCCAATTGTAGACACTTAATACCAATGTATGGCTTTTCTTTGCTTTTGATTTTCTCATACATCTCAATAATTATCTGTTTGGCATCCATTGTTGAGTTTTGTGTAATCTCAGTGTTCACTGTACGTAACGATAGTCCCAATAAGTTGTTGGCCAAATAAAGGTTAGTAATCCGATCTTTCAATTCCATATCTCTATAAGTTAGGTTTGTCTCACACAACTCAGACATTTTACAAGTGTGAGATATTATTGCAATCTCACGCGGGACAAAGATATTGTTATAAACAAAGCCTTGTGCGTCCATTACACCACAGATTTGATTAATTTTACTCATTTTAGAGATTAAGTTTGTTTACTATAAAAAGTAAATCGTGTTCGTTGTTGAGGGGAAACCCTTCTTCTATAAAATAGCGCTCAATGCGATGTCTATATGTTGACGCAATATTTGCTAACGTACCATTAATTACGTTTACATTAGTCATAACAATAAGAAACTTTTCATTATAAATATCTTTTATTTTAATGTATATTCTATAATAATCACTAAAATTTTTATACACATCTGATAAATGACATTTACCAGTTACATAATAATTTGGCAACACAATCATTAATGTGAGGATTAAAACCAAACACAGTTTGGATTTGTTCAAATGATCCGCCATTAAAATAATTAGTTAAAAAATAAATACAATATAATCCACAAGTATTAGAGTATACACTTTGAAAATTAATACAGTTGTAATACCAACCGTTTACAGTATTGTCTTTTATAAAATTTAAGATATCATTATGTAGTGGTTGTAATCCAAATGAATCAAAATATATAATGCTATCATTATTTGTTTTGTATACACTAACCCAGTGTTCACCAGCATCACTAGCTTTATCTGTATTAATAATAACACCACTATCTTTTGGTATAATATTTGGTAACATATCTCTCGGATATGTACCATAATATTTATTACAATTTTTAAAATAGTTATTTATTTGTAATGTATTCATATTTATTGAAAATTTTTAATAGCAAATCTTGAGCTCTCTATTTCTACACAACTATCATATTCGCAGAATATGATTGCAGTTACAGTCTCTTGTATAGGGTAGGCAAACTTTAGTTCAACTCGTAAGTTACCTCTAACCACAGTTGATACATAACCACTTTTTGCTACTCCATCAGATAAATCCGGTGTAAAATTGAATCCAAATAGTGTATAACCTTCAGCATACTCTTCCCGTGTTATGTCAATATCTGTTGAGTGTTTGATTTGATTTGCTGTTTCAAATAATCCAAAATATTCACGCATATATTTTTTATTTGCAAAGTCTGGTGTGTATGGTCTGTGTGGATATTGAGTCCCATCAACATAGCATGCAATGTGTCGGATATTGTAATTTTTAAAATAAAATGGGTTCATATTATATGAACCATTATATGCTTCGTTACTAACAAAACCAATATATATTTTTCTAGGAATCACTCCATTGATGACATTATTTAAATAACAATCTAATGTGTCTTTAGCTATAATTGATGTCTTTACTTCCTTTCGTGTAATAAAATAGCGGGCATTAGCACTTTCAAGTGCTCTATTGTGTGCCACAACTACTTGCGGGTTAACAATAGATTTATGCATAAACAGTCTTACGTCCATTATTTCAACTGTTGGTATCAATGTTTTATCATAAATTAAATAAAACTTGGGATCTTGTGGATAGATTTTAATATTCAGTGTGACTCCTCCAAGTAATGACTTTACTTGTGATGCTAAATCAATGTGCAAATTGCCATACATTTCAACTTCACACCCGTCAGATAACGAGTTACCTGACGGTCGTATACGACTACTTCTTATTTCATTTACCGAATCCATAGGTGTCTCATCTTTATGCCAAAATGCAGTCTCTAAATGAGTTTTTCTTGCATCTCTATTACTGTTAAGTAATGTGTCAATATATGACACATATGAATAATTCACTGATGATGTTGTAACAGTTGTTTGACCAATATTAACATCAATTTGTTTAATAAATGAATGCATTAAGTAATTGATTGGAGATATTAGTTTCCAGTCTTCTTGTTTAACTTCAGGGGTTGTTGATACAGTAGATTTTTGTAGTTTAAATTTTAAACACAAATATAGCTCACTTTTGCTTAAATTAATATATTCATTTAAACCTGTATGCACTTCAAACTCAATAGTATTTGTTGAATTAGATAATGTACTTATTGGACGGTGTTCAGTTTGAACATCTCGTTCAATCATTAGTTGGGTAGGTGGTACTCCAAAGACATCCATTTCTGGAAGTGTCATTAGAGATGATAATTCGTGTATTGTAGACATTTTTAGTATTTTCTTTGTTTTTTCTTAACTGTTTTACGTCTTTTATAAGATTTTGGTTTAGTTTTTGTTTTTAATTTACGTTTACGTCCTAAACCTTTTTGTTGTCTAACATTTGAAACTTTATTTTTAACATCTGTTAAAATTGTATCAGCTGATCGTATCAGCTGATTTGTGCCGGCTTCTTTGAATGATTTACCAGATAGTATATCATTACCAATACCGTTAAATGCATCCCATCCTTTAGTTGCTACATATTTTAATGCAGGTTTAATGTGTTTAAATATTTTTCCAAATATACCATTTCCGGACTGGTATCTATGTCCAGCATAAGATACAATACCGTTACCGGCTTGGATTTTATAGTAATCAATATATGGATTATTCATACTTTAATAAAATGCAAAGTTATAGTTACTCTACCAAATTTAAATGGTATAGATAAACCACTATCATCTTTTATAGATATTTCAAGTGTTTCAAATTCATTGAGTCTTACAGGTCTATATTGAGGTCTTTCATAATTTAAATGTACTGTATCTCCAAATTTATATTTTCTAGGTATTTCAACTACTCTCAGTAGAGGTGCAAATGTATCACCAACTAGTGATGGGTATACAATATCACTATATAAATATAGTGAATGAAAACCGCCACTAATCTCTACAGGATGATAGCCTTTAATAATATTTTTATTTTCAATTCCATTGAATACTATATTAACCAAGCTATTGCTACCATAATAATAATTATGTGTAGCTTTTCTATCTTTTAAACCTAAAATGTTTTCAATTTCATCGCCCAAATCAGGAAATATTTTAACTACATTTTCAACTATACCAACATGAATTGTAATAAAATTATTAATCTCGTTATAAGCTAATTTTGGTGGTTTAATGTCAGTAAATAAAGTCAAAATATTGTTAATTTCATTAACTAATTTCTGTGGTGTTTCATAATAGCCAGCTTTAAGTGTAAACTTATCATCATATTCATTAGACTGTTTACCATATATACGTCCCATTTCATCAAATAATGTAATTTTATGATCATTTAGTATATTATACCATGACTTGGTATAAGTTATTTCAGATATACCAACACACCAACTATCATCAAGTTTAACGGTTTTGCCTAATTTTGTCCTAAAATCAGACATTGTATTGTCAAATGTTTTGACATTATTAACTAAAGTAATATATTTACTCATTATTCGCAGAGTTTCATTTGTGTATTGTTATCAAAATAACAATTCCAAATAATTTTTTCTTTATCTCTTAAAAATAATAACACAACAATAAATATAATAAATAAAATAAAACACAGTATGTTAATTAGTAAACAATTCATTTTTATTTTTAAAATACAGTATCAGTGCCTTTTATAACATTTTTACATAACTTTAGTTTTGGATTAGGCATTATATATCCAATACAACTAGTTAAAATAATTGCCCATAAATTTTTGTTGCCAATTTCAAAAGTTAAGTTAATTAAACTAACAAATATTACAATTGTCATTAATGACATTTGAATAGTAAACAAAATTAATTCAGTTTTACACAATTTATTTAGTATAGACATCTTGAATGCTATCAACCCAACTGTTGTATTCGTCCGGATAGTTTAACCACTTAACAAAATACTGCCTACGACCACGTCTAACACGACTTCTAATAACTCTTTCAATACGGTATAGATTTTCTTTGATCTTTTGGATCTCTTGTGGATAAAATCGTTGTTCAATAATATTTCCTTGTCCATCACTTAGTCTAAACACATATTGATTATCACCTTTTATAGTCTTTACTACAGTAAAGACTTGATCAGTCCAGTTAGGGTAATAACCTTTATCAAATTTAGACATTTCGTACACTTTACGTACTAAATCTCCTGTAGCGACATCTGGTGTTTTAAGCTTTTTAGATTTAACATATAAGTTATTGTATACTTGTTTTGTATTTTCTGTAGTCACTTCAATAGGTGACATACCTATAGATCTGTGATATGATGTATTGTATGCATTAACAAGTTTTTGTAGTACATCTACATATCTTCGCGTACCATTAGCAGTAAAGTATTTAAACATACGTGACTTTAATGTACGATTAAAGCGTTCAACTATAGCACATTTTATTTTATAATCATTTGAGTGAAAGTAGTTAACTCTATTTAATTTCAGATATTTTTGAAATATTTCATTTAAAAACTCTTTTCCTTTATCTGTACGTAAAGATAATGGTTTTCTGTTTTTAAATAGTGTTTTAAAAGCATTTGTAATGCTTTTTCCTGTTTTAACTTTCAATGGAACAGTAAATGCAAATTTAGAAAAGCAGTCAATTACTGTTAAAATATAATTATATTTATCATTTTTATTAGCAAATTCTCTCATATCAGCTAAATCTGCTTCCCATTGCTCATCAATATATGTCACAACAATAGGATTTCGTATAAATTTTCTGTGTACTTGTTTATGTAGAGTATAAGTTAACTCTCCTTTTAACCAATCTTTTACTAATTTTAATGTTATATTTGGATTTAATTGTTTAGCAGTTTTATACAAATTATTTACACCACTAAATGATCCACTATTTTGTGGATCATAATATATTATATTCAACAACTCATTTATATTTTGATCCATTGTATAGATTTTTTAGATTTAGATTTTTTAACAGTCTTTTTATTTACTACTTTTTTAACAACTTTTTTGTTAGGTTTATGAACTTTTGTAGTAACTTTGCTTTGTTTTTTAGTTGTACTGATTAAATTATTTTTAATTAATACTTTAAAAACCATATCTTCTATTATACTTAGAAATGAATTATTAATATTCGGCAAATTATTTTTAATATTGTTATCATTTGTAACATTGTCAACAATGTTTTTAGTTACTAATGTATTTTGTTTAATTTTTTCAAATGGTTTACTATCCACACTCATTGAAGATATATCCATATCGATGTCATCATCACTATCATTAGTAACCAATTCAACTTTTCTGAATGACATTATTTTGTTATTAATTCGTATACAGTTGTTAGTAACGGTATTAACCACATCCAAGCGTTTCCTTTTTGTACAACACTTTTACAAGTTTTTAAACTTTGTTTCCTTTCAAACTTTTTAAGTAAAAGTTTTTTACTTTTATTCAATTTTTTAGTTTTTATATTTCCTTTTATAACATTTAATCCAATTTCTTTTATAGCTAAATATACTTTTGGGTCTTTAGCTAAATAATTCAATAATGTTTTTTGTGTTTTCTTACATTTTATTTTAGAAACAAACTGCAAGTCTCTAAAATATTTTTTCAAATTATCAGACATTACTTAGGTATATAGCAAATAATTTTCAATTTATTATTAATTGGTATAATATTTGTTTGTACTCTATATTTTTCAGGTGTATCCTGTTTTAGGTCTACTTTAATATAACCATATTGAACAGATGTGGCGTCAGTATACACTTCTATAAAGTATTTTGAGTTTTCCGGATATATCTGTGAGGCTAAGCTAATTATCTGTCTTTTATCTCTTGGGTTTTTAAGCAATATCAAATAGTGACAATTTAAACTAATTGTCCTCATTTGGGACCCTTGATGAAATATATTTTGTGATATAAATATCACACTTATATTCATATGATGACTACCTTTAGTAAATAAATTTGCTAATTTAACATTATTTCCCAACTCAGTCATCAAATCATCAATAACTATGAGATGAGGTTTAATCTCTTTTACTTCTTCTTCATTGGGTAGGCCTTCAATATATTGTATATCACAGTCAGCAATAGATTTAGTGTACAAATCTTGCCATTGTCCGTATGCCCACACAATTTTTAACTTATTTGGTATATCAGTAAAATATAAAGTTTGTTTATAATTCTCCAATATATTTCTAAGTAGTACAGTTTTACCACTACTTGTAGGTCCAGCGACCATACAAGTGAATGGGTGTTTAAATGAAATGTGTTTTCGATCCACTTTAATGCAATTCATTTTAAATAAATAAAACATAGGTTTAATAATAAAAAAATTTATTCATCTTTTATAAAATTTTATACATTTGATTTTGTATCAAATTTCCATTCACAGGTAGCCAATTCAGACAAGTATTTTACTAATTTGTTAGTATCTTCTGTTATACCATTTTTATGTCCAATTGCAGTCAGTCTATCGACGATGATTTTCAATCCCGGCTCTGACAACATATAAAATTTCATGTTTTTCAAACGAATCAATTCAGTTTGAATGCACTGGTCTTGTTTTGGTCTTTTTATCGGTGGCTCTGAAATAATATAAAAATTTCAATATATAATTAATAAAATATATTAATTTAAAATACAATACCTTCCAATAGTTTTCTTAAATAACTGTCTTTGAAGTGTCGTTTAGCCATAGTTGTTAGTGAATATAAAATAATTTTATTGAAAACATTACTTTATATAGTCAATAATGACCTGAATATGTATACTTAGTTTTATTTTTAGATGCTAATTAATAGTAAATGTAAATAAATTAATCATAAAATAGTTTTTAATCACATTTTATTTTAAATAATTTCAAATAATTAGTACAATATTATAAATAGAAATAGTATTAAATAGTTAAAATAAACAATTTATTCAAATAATTGCAAATCTCTAAACAATAGTATAATAAAGTTAATATATTTTTAACATTTATTCATAAAATCCATAGGGAACTGTTTGATAAATAGGGTGTCCCCTAACAATCCTACGTTTTTCAGACACTGCTTGATATATCTTATTTACTTTTGATGTCGTCACATTGTGCAGTTGATCGGCCCTGAAGCATAATTGTGGAGCCAGTGTTGTGATTGGTGTATTGTTAAAGTAGTGCTGAGCAGTCTCTTTAACTCTTTCAAAGTTTATTTTATGTTTCACTTCCTCAGTGATTGAGATGCCTTTTACTTTAACTTTTTGAATCACACGGCCATCACCAGTAACGACTTGATATCCATAGTTTTTGGGTCCACATGAAGTAAATGAGTTGATATACGACCCTTCTCTGTAATCCTTTTCAATCTCATCGGTCATATCTCCGAGGAAATCACCGATCGGAGGGTCGTACCAACCTTTGGTAGGGTCGTGACGGTAGATTACAGAGTCTGTATCAAAATACAGTACTCGTCCCTTTGCTGAATTTTCAATTCCGTGTAATTCACGATACAGATGTATACGTGCATTACCGGTAACCATAGATGCCAATGCAATGTTTGTATTACCAGCAGATGAGTAGTTGTCGTCAATATATTGATAGTTGACTAAAATAGTCTCATCATTGGGCATAATTTCTCCTAATGTATTGTATAATTTATAAATTAGTATTTTATTATATTTTTAAATTATATTTAAACTAACCTTTTATTTGAATTTTAGCATCCGATATAATACTACGGTATGCGTCATATGTTTTACAAAGTTTAGTTTGTTTTTGATTGGGTCTTTGAGCCAGTTTTCCCCACAAACTATTAAGCATTAACTTTGCAATAAAGCGAAGACCCGGATTTGGTGACATCTTATCGAACTCCAAATCCACACCTTCTCGTCTTTGATACTCACTGATGTAGTTTTGTTTCAACTCATCAGTAGTACAATTATCAGGCCATCCACTTGCCTCTGTCTTGAGTTTAAGCCATTGTTGTATGTATGGCTTAAATATTTCATTTGTTTTGCGATCGTAATGCAAAACCTCATATATTTTGATAATTTTGTATCCCATTTCAATTGCTAATTTAAGCTCTTCTGAGTACCAAGTACTGCTGATAGCTCTCTCTTTATCGCTATGACTACATTTGTTAGGGCTCATATCTTTTGCACATTGATTGCATAATGCAAACACTAACTTTTTGGTCTCTGATTTTAATGGTAATACAGGAATGTATAGATCTTTAGGTGGTAATACTTTACATTTAATGAATCCAAAGTAATTATAAATTGAGGTGTCGATAAATTTACTGATTATAGATGGATGACCAATAGGGTATTCGCATTTTGAAAGTACAGTCGGATACAGACTGCACACATCTTTATATTTAATCAACTCTGTACCGGTACTGTCGGCGTTGAAGTACAAATTGTTTGTACGACCACCATAAAACGACTCACGTATGTTTGCGTGACCTATTTTGTCAATTGTTTTATAGTATGCCATACGTTTTTTGTGGAATGCTTTGAACTCAACATCAGTTGTCAACAGTTTATCGAAGTCGTGCTCCCAAATAGATGTCACTTTGAAACCTCTAGACTTGTAATATGTTTCCTAAAAATATATAAATGTAAGTAAAATTGTATAAATACAATTATTTATATAAATACCTTTTCAATTGTTCGTTGATAATCTTTAATAGGATCTACTTGCTCATTGCCATCATAGGTGTTTCTATGACTAAACAGATGGGTACATTTTTGACATCCATGCCAATAGCAACCATTGAACTCAAATATCTCTCCGAGTACACCATCTCGAATACAACCATCAGCATAGTTCTGTCCAATTCTCATCTCTCTACAGATCTTCACACCTCTCTTCTCCTCCATCCAATCAAGCCATACATTGCCTTTGTTTGACTTGTGGCGCCCGTCAATATATCCATTGATGGGTGTGACACCAATCATGTCATCCTTTAGTATTTTAGCTCTAAAATACTCAAGTCCAACACCTGCTAGTGTAAATCTACGTGTGATTGGATCCAATCCGGTGAATCCTTTGAAAAGTTTGCGGAACTCCATGACAGCAATTGTGAGTACAATTACATCATTTAGACAATACTTTTTGATTTGTTGTTCAAAATCCCATAAGTAATTGTTTGCTTTGAAGTCATTGTACCACTCCACACACTCTTTTGATGATCTCATTTCATCAATACCAAAGTGTTTGATATCTGGTATCTGACCCGAGTAGTTGTAGTTTTCTTTTCTGTTGAAGTGATGGGGAAAAAATCCTTTACTGACAATGTGTTGAAATCCAAACGATTTAGGAAGTGAAGCCAATGGTTGTTGGAAATAACTCAGTGAGTCGATGAATGACGTGTTGTTGTTTGTAATTTTGAGTATTTTCATACCATTCATAATGATATCACTCGGATCACCAAATTGTCTTTCAAACATTTCCTGGAATATGAAATGACCATCATATCCTCGGAAATTGTGTGCTATGACGTATAGCTGTGCTTTAATTTTTGAAGCTCTGATAGCGACATCTTTGAACAAATAGTCTGAAAACTGTTCAACTACATTATCTTTATAAAATGTACGGATACCATATCCGCACACTTTACACCCATCATTTGGTTCATCGATAGAGACATCGCATCTTTTCGCCATTTGTTGGTAATCCCAACACTTGTCGCAAACACATACTTTGTAATAAAAAAGTAATTTATATATATTATTAATTTTAATATAAATATAATATGTAATAATAACTTACATGAAATAAGAAGATTAGGTTTGTGATCATAAAAACCGTTATTTTGGGCTATTTGTTCACTTTCAATGTCAAAACAAACTATTAGTTTGTTTTCTTTGTCCTCTTTTTCCAACTTTTTTACATTCAAAGGTTTTATATAACATAAATGAGGTGTTTCAGTATAATAAACTTTACATTTATTACATTTGAGGTGATAGCAAACATGTTTTGCTCTTCTATCAGTCGAGTATTCAACATTACAATTAGCGCATGTTTTAGACTTAACTTTGCAGATATTGTTATTTTTATGATTTTGATAACATATATCATTTGCATAACTGCGATTGCATAAATCGCAATCTACTTTATCACCTCCGTTGTCACATTTGGGATAAGTAGAACAGTAGTTACACACATACTTACATGTGTGATTAATTTTTTGATGTTTTGTTAAACAATATTTACACAAATCAGATATCTGTGTGTATGCATTGATGTCTTTAATAAAATTATAATGTCCAGTGTTTTTACTGTAGTCGATGTGTTCAATGAATAATTTGTTGGGAAAGTCTGTAGAGCCTTGAAATAAATAGTTGTCAACATTTGATGAATCAATAATTATTAACTGTAATCCTTGAGAACCGTCAGTCAATGCAATAGTGTTAAGATACTCTTGCATTTGAGCCCAATGTTTTTCTCCGAAAGGTTTGTTGAAATCAAGACCGGCCAAATTACACAGCTTTTCAGATTCTTCTTTTTGATATTTGTCTGAATATTTGTTTGCAGTTATTTTTTGCCATTTTCTATTTCCATGAAGTTTTTGATTAGAATAGCTTTCGAGAAACCACATAACTCCAACCCAAACAGCTCTATAACCGCAACCGACATCTGAAATTATATTAATAGAAATATTTGTAAATATAAATTAAAAATTAATGAATAATCTTTTAAATACCATTTTTGTTATCAATCCTAACAATGCATTTTATACGTTTACTTCTTTCACTTGATGTTTCCGGTGGTAGTTGTCTTTTGTTTTTCATATTAGGTCCAGATCCTTCTAGCGATTCAGTTACATAAACTTTCATTTTAAATACGGAGAGCAAAAACTCTGTATTTGATTGAATTAATCCAAATATTCTGTTTGCAAACTCATTTTTATCAAACTGTGAGATTGCTTTACCACCCATATATAGTGGTTTATTCAAACCCTGTGCTTCAATTACCACACTATAATAATCATTTGGTGAATGATTACGGAACGCCGGTCGTACCAACGACTCATACATCTCATTTATTTGGTCATTTAATTGAAGCAAATTATCTATTGAACCCAAATTATGTTGAAATCGGATGTCTTTACGGTGCTCTTGTCTCTTAAGTTTAATGTATGAATGGGTAGACTCATTCAATACATGAAACTTGACTAATTGTTTAACTAAACAAAAAATTTAATTATAATAATTGCATAATAAGTTATATAATTTTTAATACATACCTGTATTGTCATTGTTGTCATTGTTGTCATTGTTGTCATTGTTGTCATTGTTGTCATTGTTGTCATTGTTGTCATTGTTGTCATTGTTGTCATTGTTGTCATTGTTGTCATTGTTGTCATTGTTGTCATTGTTATCATTGTTGTCATTGTTATTGATTGCTATGTAGTCGGGTGGTGTATCCACGAGTGAGTCCTGACTTTGATTATATGACTCATCAGCACCAGCACCCTCTTGTACTGGTAAACCATAATTATTGTTGACCAATAAATTAAGGTTCACGTAGAAGTCGTCAGTGAAATCATCGCTAAACATGTCGTCCATTACATCAGGTATTTCGTCATCCAATTGTTCTCTAGGGTCAGGTATTGCGTCGTCCATAGGGACATCCGACTCGACCGTTGACTCTGGGATATGCGCGTTGTCCATTGCGTTGAATTGATCGATAAAAATAATAGTTGAAATACTGTAAAGTATACTTTTATAAAATTTGTTAAAATATTAGATTTTATAGAATAATTTATTATTTTATAATTAATTAATAAAAATAATTTTTATTTTTATTAAGTAATTATTTTTTAATTTTTCTTAATATTTTTCTATTTATTTTCTGAATTCTGAGTTTTTTAAAATTATTTTTTTAAATATTTTAAAAATAATTTTTTTTGAAGTTTTTTTTTTGAAAAGTTTTTTTTTGAAGTTTTTTTTGAAAAGTTTTTTTTTTCAAAAGTTTTTTTTGAAAAGTTTTTTTTTTGAAGTTTTTTTTTTGAAGTTTTTTTTGAAAAGTTTTTTTGAAATTTTTTTTTGAAAAGTTTTTTTTTTTGAAAATTTTTTTTTTGAAAATTTTTTTTTGAAAATTTTTTTTTTGAAAAGTTTTTTTTTGAAAGTTTTTTTTTTTTTTAAAATTTTTTTTTGAAAATTTTTTTTTGAAAATTTTTTTTTGAAAAGTTTTTTTTGAAAGTTTTTTTTGTGCTTACTTTATTTTTTTTTATAAATAATCACAAATTATAAATTCAAGACTCAGTTATACACTGATATCTTCCACTGGCGAGTTAATTTGATGTATGTTTGAATACAATGCTAGCCTCAATCCAATGTATTCCGTACTACAGTCTATAAGACACTAATTTGTTAATTTGACCGCTTAATAGTTAATTTTTCATAATTATTTTTTTATTAGTTTAAACATCATATTTTTAAGCATCTTTTAAGAATAAAAAATTTTAATTTTAATTACAATTAAAAAAGTTATTAACAATTTAAGTTAATTAATATATACAGTATATGTAATATTATTGCAATACAGTATGTACATATTATTTCAATACAGTGATGTCATTATATTACATGTATTGTATGCAATAATTAATGTTAGTTCGGGTAGTTGGTCAGTTCGGGTAGTTGATCAGTTCGGTTAGTTGGTTAGTTCGGTAAGTTGGTCAGTTCGGTAAGTTAACCAGTTCGGGTAGGTGGCCAGTTCAGGTATGTGGTCACTTCGGGTGGTTGGTCAGTTTGGGTATTTGGTCAGTACGGGTGGTTGGTCAGTACGGGTGGTTGGTCAGTTCGGGTATTTGGTCAGTTCGGGTGGTTGGTCAGTTCGGGTAGTTGGTCATCAGTACGGGTAGTTGGTCAGGTTAGGTTCGGGTAAGGTTCAGGTAGAGGTAGTGGTGACGTCATTGGTGTAGTACACTTAGGTTAGGTTAGGTGGAGTCACGTGATCTCCGTCACCTATTCTCCGTCATACTGTTATATGGGGGAAAGCACTGTGCTTTCCCCTTCCGTCACCCTTATGTCGTAACTACTAATAATAATAATTTTATTTTAATTTTCTTTAATTTATATCACTAAATATTTATGTCACAAAATATAAAAACCTGATATATTTTAATAATTATGTATAAATGTTATCTATAAATGCTATCTGTAATAATAATAATAATAATAATAATATGCTTAATTTGTGATATCAATTTTATAAATCTAAGTTTATATAAGTTTAATTTTTAATCTTTATAAATTAAATTGGTAAAGTTTATTTTAGTTATTTTTAAAAATTCAAATTAAAAATCTCAATTTTTTGTTATCAAAATTAGTTTAATAGTTTAAACTAAAATTTTACTTTAATTTCATTTAATCTATTAAATCATATGATAATATTTGACAAACTAAAATATGTTATTTATTTTAAATTACTATATTTGGTAGAAACTTAGTAAAAAGTTTAAAAATATAAAACTACAAATACATATTACTATACTTATAATAGTACTGTATATATATATATATATATATTAATCTAGAATTTTTCCAATAATTTCAAAACAATATTATCATTAAGTAAAGCAAACAATTTTTGTCAATAAAACATTTTTAAAAAATAGATAAAAACATTTTTGCTTTAATCTAATGATGATTTCCTTTAAACAAAAAAAAAATTTGACAAATAAAATCATTAATTGCTTATCATAACAAATTTTTTTATAAAAAATCATACAGTTTATTAGATAATAAGCATAAACATTGTAACTTAATAAAAAAAATATTTTTAAAAATATTAAATAAATGTACAAAATTTCTTATATATTACTACTATATTAATACAATGATAGTAAATTAAATATGTATTAAAATTTAAAGCATAAATAGAGATTTATTAATATGTAATATTATATATATATAGTATACATTATATACTATATATATAAAAATAAATAAAAAATAATATATTTATAATATCTGTTATATATTTATAGTATATTCTGTGTATACAGAGCTGTCAATTGAAAAATCGCGCCACAAATGGTGTGTTTGAAGTATAAAAACATCATTTGAATGAAAATGTGTGACGAAATGTGTTGTCATTTTTTAAATAACAGTTTAGAGTTGAAAACTTTTATGTTGTTTTGTGTATATAAAATAAACAATCTTTTTAATAGTATCCGATCCGATAGTTTTTTAAAATTTAATTTAAAAAAACTATTACTCTGGTAATCCAAAAATGAATTATTTTTATAAACACTATTAATTAACACTTGAATTTTATAATTATTTTTTTTGATACTGATTTGTAACTGTATTATCCGATCATTTTTTAAAACCATAAATTCACAATTACCCGATCCGGTTAATCCACTCCCGGTTTCTGTCATCTCTAGTTGCTATCATTATTACAGTATATACACAGTGACTGAGTTTCAATGATTTACTACAACTGTATTATAACTTAGAGTTTAACTACAATTTGTGTCAAACAAACTGATTGTATATTTTGTTTGATATTATTATTATTATTAGTCAAACATTTTATAGTCAATCAATCAATCAATTGATAACCAGTTTTATTGGTCTATCATTGGATCACTTGATATATCACTCAAATAATTGTGATTCAAATCACTTGATATTTGTTTGACAATACAGACAAAAAAATAATGAATTGATTGAGTTGTTTGATATATCACTTCCAGAGTGTCTTCAAAAGCTTTAGAGTTGTGTTTTTAAGAGGTCTTTCCACAGATTTTTTTTTGGTCCATCATTTGGTTTGTGACCACAAGACTCGTTTGACATCCTTCTCATGATTGCCACAGAGATGACCACTCAAATGGATACGACAACGACAACAACAATTGGCAACAGAATCGAAGAGAATATCATTAATATCATCAAAAGTAAGACCACAACAACAACCACACCATCTATTCTTCAGTTTCTTATATATATATATATATGATATTTAACAATACAATTATCGCCACTTCTTATTATTCATTCGTAACCAATAGCCGACAAATGTCTTGATTCGGATCTATTTATAAAACGAAATGAAATACAAATCCATCTCAAACTCTACAACTCTATAGATATTACATCCCGTAGTCTGAAGTCATCGGCCGTCAGACTACGGGTATCGATGTATCAGATGTTGCCGAAAGATGCCGAAGCCTCTAACGATGGATCAAATTTTGGTCTCCAATTGACGCCAATCGAGTTGTCCGTTCAGAACGACAAGGAATCGCTGTTTGCACCGCAGGAACCGTTCGGACGTCTGTATTCACCGAAAGAATATCTGATATATCGGACAAAATTTACCGAAATGGACGAAGTGGTACATTAATATTAATTGATGATAATATGGAATCAGATGATTATTAGGTGATTATTATGTGATGTTTTTGCTATTCTTTACTAAAGGCGTTCACAATTGAACTCTTGACCGACGATTCCGATCCGAAACGGATTGCATTTTGCAATCTGTTTGCCTCGCATTTGAAGGACACTAATGGAGTCATATCGATGTCATTTAATACCGAAAACGGCAAAATTGTCGCTCAATTGCACTGTATTTTAGACATTTGTTTTTTATCATTATCTGTATTATAAGATTTTTGTTTGTAATTTGTTGTTATTGTTATTGTTTTTTTATTTGTGATCACAAAAACAAATCATTTAGTTGAATATCTGATTATGAATCCGATTAAGTGTACCGAAGATTTTCACGAAAAAGTATCGGTCGAGAGTTGGCTGACACACGCCAAGGGCTACGATGTTGGCCATCGGGGCGCCGGTATTGCCCGTCGGACCGATCGTATTGAGAATATTCTGGAGAATACTATCGCTTCATTCAATTTTGCAAGTCTTCACGTAAGTCGTAGTCGTTATTATTCAAAAAAAAAAAAAAAAAATAATTAAAATATCATTGCGTGGCAACAGATTCGATGATTTTTGATTTTATATTTTGTTTGTTTGATGTCATTATTTATTATAAAAAATATTTCATAAATTTTTATAATAGTTTATTTTTTTATAAACGATAAACTGTTTTGCTTGTAATTAATATCAATTGAAATATTATGTAAATAATTTAATTCATGGCCTAACATATTAGATACAAGTATTTATTATACAGATGTTTTGCTAATTTAAAAAAAGATTAATTTACTATTTAATAAGTTAGACTATATAGAATAAAAGTATAAAATTAGCTATTTTTTTGAGGAGATATTTATTTATTGTAAAGCAAATATTTATTGTCAATCATAAAAATTAAATGTTAATGTATAACGACTTTATCGGCAATTATCGCAAAAATTTAAATGACATATCTCTTCGATAGCATTAATGATAATCACATCAAAAAAAAAAAAAGTTTTATAAAAATTATTATTATTTTTTTTTTTTAAAAACTACCTAATTGATTTTTATAAATTCAAGGCTAAGCTTAATTTTTTACAATTATTATTATATTAGTAATTTAAATTTTAGCATTTAATAATGACATATATTTTTTTAATTATTATAATAACAACATTTAATTTGCTTTTATATAAACATTTTATTAGTGGAAAGTTTATCATAATTATCATAGTTATCATAATTACATCAAAACATTGCTTGAATAGATAATTATAGAAACTTTTCTAATAGATTATAAACAAACAAAACTTAAGTTGAATAAATTTTTAGTAAATATCTTTTATATTACGGTATTTTTAAATGATTTACAAAATAATTACTTAAATTTAATAAAAAAAATATAGGCGATAATTAATTGTACATTTAAAAAATGATATAGCGCAGTTGACCAACAACAAAAAATGAGCCAGTAACTTAATATTATTTATTATATAATTAATTATTATTATTATTATTATTATCCATGGTTACATTAATAGGGCGCCGACATGGTTGAGCTGGATGTCCAACTATCCAAAGATAAGATACCTATCGTTTACCACGACTTTAATGTCAATATTATAATGAAAAATGTATGCAAATTATAATTCATTAATATCTAATTATCTGTAATTGTTTTAATTAATTAAACGAAATAAAATAAAACACAGAAACGTACAAAACTGGACTCAGGAAGACCATCGACAGAAGTACATACAATGGCTATTAAAGATCTGACATTCAGTCAACTACAGAGTCTTCAGGTAATTTGATTTGGTTTTGATTGACAATTATAGCGAATGATTGTATTTTTTTCAAAATAAAACAAAATATTAATACATGTTTTTTGTTTGTTTGTTAATTACAGTCTATGCCTGTCATTAAAGGTATATTAAATCTAATTAAAATAGTTTTAAATTACATTTATAATAATTAACTCTTAAATGTTTGTCTCATTTATTTATTTACTTAAAAAAATAAAAGAAAATAAAGTTTACTACGATTTTGGTGACGAAGACCAGAGCGAAGAGCACCTACCGTTTGCTAGTCTTCAGAAGGTCTTGGAAATGGTTGATCCAAAATGTGGTGCAAACGTTGAGATTAAATATCCTCAAGAAAAAGTCGTAAGTTTTATATGAAAATATGTTTTTTGTTATTGTTGTGTTTATTATTTTATTATTATTATTATTAACTATTTATTATTGTTATATATAAAAGTGCGGTCAATGGGAGGCGGATAAGACATTTGATTTGAACGAATACGTGGACATAATATTGTCGATTGTCTTCGAGTTTGGCGGCGCTCGCAATATAATGTTTTCATCGTTTCATCCGGATATCTGTGCCCTGTATGTGACTGAACTGATCACATACAGCATGTTTGACTAATACAAGAATCTGAATGACACTAAAACTTTCTGTTTTTTATTGTTGTTGTTGTCCTCACCTTTTAGGCTCAAATACAAACAAACCCGATATCCGGTACTATTCCTAACACAGGGACTGACCGCAAAATGGCCGCCATTTAAAGATTACCGTGGTAGTTCTATTGAAATGGCCGCATATTTTGCCCAATGTGTAGGCCTGGAGGGTGTCAATGTTCACGCAGAAGATATCATCAAAGATCGATCACTAATCGGTTTTGTCAAATCAAAGAATTTGATTCTGTTCTGTTGGGGCGATGATCTCAATGATACCAAACTCATATCGGAGCTCAAAGGACAGGGTGTCGATGGTGTCATTTATGATCGGTTTGTTTAGTGTTTGTTATTATTGTAATTATTGTGTCATATATTATAATATACAGTAAAATTAATTATCAATAATTGATATATATTTTTGTTTAATTAACAGAATCGACATTCTTTGCGCTAAAGGTTTTTCAAACTCCAAGTAAATTGAAATCATCGGAAAAAATATTACCGTAAACTCTAAAATTGTTGGTCACATTGGTTTACTAATTGGTTTATTGTTTAATATATATATATAGAATAATCAAAGTTTGATTGATTAATTTTGTTTATAAGCAAATATTTTTTAAAAAATATATAATATTACCGATATATTCGGGGTTTTCAATATTATTATAATTAATTAATGTAGAGATATATAAGACTACTAAAAAAATAATTGTTACATTTTTTTTATTTATTTTTCTATCAATGCATTTATCTATCTCTGAATAACTATCAATGTTTCAATTTAATCTTACAATAATAATTTGAAGACATGTTATTTTTAGGTTACTAGTCTTTTAGATATTTTTTCACACATAAAAATATTTAATTGGTTTTAAATTTTTGATTTTATTTTAATAATGTGTTTACTATTTTTACTCTTCTATAATATACTATAGGAAATAATTCTTTGATATTTATTTTTATAGTTATCTTATTTTTTAAAATTAATTATTACTTAATTTATTATTATGTTTGTTTGTTTGTTTGTTTGTTTACTATACATATATTTGTAAATAATTTATACTTTAGTAGAAAAATTTCTATTATAAATTTTAAATTAAGATTTTAAAAAAATACATTACTTTTAGGGATTAAGTGAATTATATCATGAGATTTGTATATAATTCACAAAACACAGGTCAATGCTATGCAATATCATCTTTATTTAAGATTATTTTATGACATTAAAAATATTATTCACAAATAAAACTATTATTATTATTATAAATTATATTATGAAAAAGTGTGTGTTCTTTGTTTTATGAAAATAATATTTATAAAAATAAGAAAAAACATTTTATTACTGATATTTTACATAATATGTTTGCATACATTATAAATAAATATAAGTTCATTATTTTTTATTATTATTGCAATTTTATTGTTTGTTGCTCTCTCTCTCTCTCTCTCTCTCTCTCTCTCTCTCTCTCTCTCTCTCTCTCTCTCTCTCTCTCGCTCTCGCTCTCTCTCTCGCGGTTGTCATTCATTGAAATAAAACACATCATTAAGATATTAAGTTCAATGGACTATAATTTCAGTGCGTTTTTTGTGTCTAAAAGTTTTTATTTTATTTTTTAATTTGAAGATCATTTTTGTCTCTCATTGATGGATACCAGTAATATATAATTTTATATATAATAATTTTTTTTATATAATTATACATATAATTTAATACCATTATATAAATTACTAAAAAATAAATATTTCCAGTAAAGTGTGCATATATAATATTATTAAATATTGCAATATATGTAAATGTATAAAAAAAGCATTAAAATAGATAAAATATTTTATCTAAATTTTAGTAAACAATTTAGTTTATTGTACTTGAATTTATATTACCGTAAATGAATAAATTAAATAAAACTAATTAAAACAAAAATGTCAAAATATTTATCATAAACAATAATATGAGTCAATAAGTACAGGTAATTATTAGTTATTATTATTATTTTTTTAGTACAATAAGTAATAAAATGTACTCTTTATACAGATTTTTATATCTGGGTACTAATAATATATATCACCTGTATATCATAAATATAAATAACTATTTAGCCAATAACTTATATAAAATTTATATATATATTTTAAAATCATATATTGTGTAAATGTTATATTTTTGTGAAAAAAAGTTTCATTGATTAACATACACTATATATTGTATTTGATTAAACAATGAATCATTTTTTAAATAAAATATTTACACAACAAATATGTTTAGCACTTTAAGTGCTTAATAATTTTTTTTGATGATTAATTAACATAAGTTTTAATTTTTATAATGTATTACAGTTTTAAATTTATATGTATATAAACCATATATAAAAAGTGATTATTAAAATATTTTTATATAATGCATATAATTGATGACATTAGATGACAATGAATATAAATTTATATATATATATATATATATATATATATATATATATATATATATATATCTACAGTATTTAAAATATAATAAATTATTATCATTACAATTATTGCATAGTAAATTGCTAATAATATGACTATATATAAAAATAAAAATGTGTATAAATTTATTAGATATATGCAATTTTATTAATTTTAATTTTTTTTTGTAAAATAGAAAATTTATTCAAATTTTTGTTTGTTTGTTAACTTATCTAATATAACATTTTTAATTTATAATATAATAAATATAAAAATAATAAAATATTTTTTTCCAAACAATTATTGGTGCAAATGTATTGTGACGTATGGTTTAAATGTCAAACATATGTAACTAAAAAATATATAATTTTTTTTGTGACAATTTGTTTCACATTACTGTACAGTACTTATTGATAGTTACTGTATTGTATAAATATATCACTGTATCTCATATAAACAATTTTAGTACTATTTTATATATATGGAAAAATATGTTAAATATTATGCAATTATATAATAACAAATAGGTACAAATTGTTTACTGTTAGTTAACAGGTATATATAAAATATTATTTTTTAGTAGTGATGTACAGACAAGAGTTTTTTACTGATATAATACTATAATTTACAGTAAAATCTGTTTACTGATTACACACACACACATACTTGTAATTAATATATATATATTTAATTAATTAACTAATTAGTAGCAAATTTACACATAAACAATACAATAATTTTAATTAATAATAAAAACAAAATATTTACTACAAAATAAAATACTATTAATAAACAGATTAACCACTAAATGGTTTGTAATGTAATAAATGTATAGATACTGTAAATTACAAATAATATTGTGTATGTGATTGAGTAGTAGTAGTATTACTACAGTAATACATACTTACAGTGTTTAAGACAATTGTTTTTTAGTGATATTAATACACAAATAGTACTCTAAATGTAATAATCATTGTTATTATTGTCGTCTAAACAAAAAATACATACTTTTATTAAACACAACATTAAATGAGTAATACATTAGTTAACGACAACAACAATACAAGTGTTTTGTTTTTTTGTTTGTATAATACAGTCATTTAATCGTTAAATTTTATGTTTTAATTAATAAATAATCGCCAATTTATTAGTGAAAAATATATATAATTAAAATAAAAAACATTTATATATGATTTTATAAATATTTATTTATTTATTATATGTTTATTTAATTAAATTGTTTGGTATAATAAAGTAAACAAACGGTAAGTCATTTTTTTTAAATAAAATAAAATAATGTATACATTGTTTATATTATTATAATTTTGACAATAAAATTGATCTAGATTACTTCACTAATTATCTATTAATTATGTGTGTATGCTAATAAGCTAATAAATATAAACATGGTAATTTAATTATTATTATTAGTAGTAGTATTTAGTTTTATGATATCATAGTATATGTGGTATTTAAAGCTAATATGAATTATTGAATTAAAAATAATGTATTAATATTTTGTTGTTGTTAATTAAATCTATGTTTTTAATTACAATTTAATTTAACAGACAATTATAGTGTGTTTGTCCCCAAACAATGAGTTCAATGTGTTTATATATAAGTCATATATTTAAATATTTAAGTCATTTTTAATTGATATAATGAACTCTTAATATATTTTGTTTTTTGGATATATTTTTAATTTATTGTCTGATTATTTTGTTTATATATGTTGTATATATAATATATATATATATATATATATCATATATAAGTGTTAAAAATTATGTTTATATCTTAATAAACTCAATTTCCTGGAAAAATAAACATAAATTTATATTAATATATAGATCATAGTTTTATATACAGTATATTAACATATATATGATAGATAACAAAATATTTTTTTGTCAATTGAATAAATTTAATGTTGTATTTATAAAAAATTAAATATTGAAAACTCATACAAATAATAAGTAAAATATATTTTAGTATTAATATAAAAATTTATATGTAGTTAAATGTATATTAAATCGTATGTATTATAATATTATTATTATTATAAAACTTGAATCCTATAAAAAAATTGTATTTTTATAATAACAACAAATAGTTTTAATATCTTATCATTTAATTGTTAACTTTTATTTTTTTAAATAATAACAAATGGTTTTTGCAATTTATAGTCAATTTTGTTATTTTTAACAATAAAGTGCAAATATGTACATTAAATGATATAATTGAACTCATTTTTTATATTAAATAATATATATGTGGGGTATTTACCTGTGTATTAATTTTATTTATTTTTGTTGACACTTATATTCAATCATTTATGTATAAAACAAAACAATTGGATTATTAATTATCATTAAGTTTATGATTACGTAATGAACTGACTTTAATAATTATTGTTTATTTTTAAATAATTATTTTGATATTAATTAGTGAAAAAATAAGTAAATTTTTCTATATTTTACTTATCATGTGTTTTTTAAGTTACAAATTTATTTTAAAATCTAATTGTTAATTTAGATGACTATAATAAATGCAAAATAAGTTTTGTGAATACAGTATAACTTTTAAAAATATTATTAAAATTAAAATATCTACTATCGACTACTTTTATTTATTTATTTATATTAATTTAATCATATAATTTCCTCATGTAATGATGAGATAAAATTATAATTAAAACCATTTGCAATTAAAGTAAAAAATAATATTAAGTGTAGTAAATATTCAATTGAAGGTTTTTATTTTTAAAAAACACATTTGACTTATTAACAGCAAATTTTAATATATAATTATACGCTTATATTAATAGAGTTATGTAAATGTATTCAATTAATGCAATTACGTAAAAGTATTTAATGTTGTGTCTAAAAGTATTTAATGAATAAAATTTTTATATATTATGCTTAAAATTTTCAGTGTATTTAGCATTTTATGCTTTATATTATTATTATTATTACTAATAATTTAGTTGACATTAATTTAAATAACCATTTATGGACCCTAAAAAATTATTAGATAACACAAAAAACTATTAGCATAATTGAAGTTTGATATAAAAATCTTATAATAATAATAATAATACTTTACTGTGTGATTGGTGTTCATAATTAATATTAGTTTTGTTGTTAATAGAGAGAGACAATAGTTTTTTTAACTTTAAATTACAAATTATTTTTATTAATTATCATTATTTAGAGATAAAATAATGATTAAATAGTGATTAAATAGTGATATGCCGTATATTTATGTCGAAAATATTTTTTTTAATGATAACATTAATTAATTATTATTTTTTTAAAAATGTCAATTTTTTATCAATTAAGACTAAGAAAACTGGAAAAATCAATCGACATAACAGTGTTCGCCTTTGTGTGCGATTCTTCATATAATTCTTTAAGACATCACCAAAGATGTCGGCCGATGTAAACTCTTTGTCGTCAATCGCTTCAATGATTAAATGCGATGACAAACCTATTATTTATGATTATAACCAAAGAAGTAGTAGTAAATTATTAGCCTTTGGGCTGACAAACAATATGTTTTCCAATGATACTTCTTGTGCTCTGAACTGTTCCGGACACGGCGACTGCTACAATGGTACCTGTTTTTGTGAGGTATTACCATCGATGACTAATGGATTATCTTTTTTTAAAGCAATTAATTACAACCTGTTTTTTGTTCATTCAAATAGGTTGAATATAGTGGCGGCGCCTGTAATGACCCGAACTTACGCTATTATATTGCTTTTTCGACCGTATTTTATATGATATGTGCCGTGTCTTTCATTCAATTGGTATTTATTTATTTTTTGTTTGTTTAATAAATAACTATAAAATAATGAATGAATTATTGATTTTGTATTTTTTGTTTTAATTAATTAACAGATACTTTGTATAAACTCTGAATTCTCACGACTTAAGCCGCGATCTTTCATACGAGCGCTAAGAATAACGACACAAAAGGCTCTCTATTTTTTCATATGTCTGGCGACAGCCATCCGTGGCTTTTATTTTTCTTCGCCAACAAACGCCAGTCTCGGCTTTTGGGCAGAAAGTCTAATGAGTGCTTATTATCCGGTAGTGTTGAGCGGCTCGTCATTAGTAGTCTGTTTTTGGGCTGAGGTATGTTTTTTTTGTTGTTGTCAACAAAAACCAATAAATCCAATCAAATTAATTGAACAAAAATAGATTTTTAAGTTTTATAATTAATTTTTTTTATTGTAAAGGTTTTTCATTTGCATGACGTGAATGTCGAGAGACCGACATTTTTGAGCAAATCTTTTACCGGATTTATACTCTTCAATGTTGTCACGTATTCCTTATTGATGGCCGAGTTAGTACTGCTCACGTTTGCTAACCCGACTGCAACTGATAAGGTATTGAAACTATTTATTACCAATTAATTTAGTTTAATAATTTGTTTGTCTTTTTTCTCTCTATAATTATCCAGAATTTGTTTTTAAGCATTTTTAATAGCATTTATGCTCTATTGATGCTAATTGTGGTGATATTCTTCCTCATCTATGGTGTCGAAGTCTACTTTAAAGTAAGCAATTTTGATTATAGAGAGAGTAGAGTGATGATGATTATGGTAAGTGATAATATTATTGTTATTATCAATTTATTAGGTGAGAGGCGCTTTCATTCAAGAGGAATCAATTCCTCAAGACTTATCTCAATTACAACAGTCAAGACTCGGTCTCATATCTCAAGCTGTTCTGCTATTAATAACAGTTTTGTTTATGTTTTCCGAGGTTTTGGGCAGTTTCTGGAAAGACAAGTAAACAAATAATTTAAGAAATATTTTTAAAAATCTAATCTTTGATGTGTTTTTATTTTTGTAATAAAAGAGTTCCCGTCTTAAGTCGAAACTATCATCAAATAATGTTTCGAGTGGTCGAACTGGGAGTCGCTCTTTGGTTTCCATGTGTTCTCTGGAATTGCATTCGACCTGAAAGACTATGGATTTTGAATCCACGAAGAATTCTTAAGAGAGAGCCGTCGCGAGACTTTGCATTGACTCATATCAGAGAAGCTGAAGCCCTGGTTTCTGGCAATAATGTAACAATAGTTCGTACCGAACAAAATGGATCGACGCGGACACTGCCCGAGTGCTGGATCTGTTACGATGTCGACCGTAAAGACAGTGGTCCACTGATCCAGCCGTGCGCGTGCAAAGGCGATGTGTCGGCCGTACATCACGACTGTCTTCGCAAATGGCTAATGGAGTCCTACTCTAATCCGGAGAACGTGCGCTGCAAAGTGTGCAACGAGTTGTATGAAGTGGAAAGAGGACACGTTTGGATAACATCGGGTCTAACAATAACCCATTGGTTCAAAACAGCAGCAATAATATCGATAATGTGCAGCGCAGCTGCCGGCACCTGTCTTGTCATCAAAATCTTTGAGCACATGTATGTCAAGACCATTAGCGTCGGCTGCGCTATACTTGTGGAGTATGTGTGTCTCAGGTACGGGTGTTTGTTGTTGTTGTTGATTCAGTGATATACTGTTTTTATAATTGTCATTAATTTGATTTTCTTCTCTATAAATTTAATAATAGATTTTTAGGCTTCAATATGATATCGGCCTACCAACGGGCCAAGTTCTCAGCCATCAAAATAATTGGCCAAAAAATATCAATCGGTAGTACACATAATCATCCAATGATGACGACAATGATGACCACTGTCAGTCAAACGATTCCACACCATCAGCTATGCACGTCGTGTGTGTCAAAACAAGAGTCAATAGATGAATCCATGACATCGTTGTCGTCATCGTCGTCCTCATCGCGCAATGACGACAAAGAACCAAACGTTGAACCAATGGTCATACAAAGTGATCAACCAATCGATACGACAACTATTGTCTGCAATACGTGATTTGGTTTTGGTAAATGGTTTTTTGTTTGTGTCATTGTATTGTATTTTTTTGTGTGTTTGGTTGACAGCCACCTCAAAAAAATGTTTGAAAGTCCATTGCGTTAACCGCTCTAATCGATTGATAATATAATTATAGTATGTATTTGTGTGTATATATTAATATATATAAGTTATTACGTATATATGATTTATTAAAAGCTATTTAAATATTTAAGAGCAGACTTTGGTATTTCATTAAAAGTTGATTAATTAAAAAAAATATATACATTAATTACAAATATGAATTTGTAGTAGTATTGCATGAATACAAATATATTAATACAGTAGTTTTGTAGTATTTTTTGGTTAAATTATTTTTTCCATTTTTTTTTAATAAGCTATGAGTCAACTTAATTAGATAATTATATTTGTCGATTATTAACTAATATATTATATATGAAATAAAATTATTTAGTAATATTCAGTAGTACCTAATATATACTGTACACTGTCTACAGTATATAATGTAAATAATTTACAGATTTATTGTAATAATTTATGTATGTATGTGTTATTTATAGTAGTAGTCTATAATATATTACTAATATACCTGTATAGTGGTAACTTGTGATTACCTTGATAAAATATTACCTGTGTAAAATATATGAGTTGACTCAATTATTAATATTTATTAATCGTAACTTTTCGTATCTGCTAATGATCTATAGATTTTAAAAGTAGTATTTATTATAATTATTATCATTACTGTATTATACAGTAATTAATGATTTAAATATGATAATTATTATTAATATTATTAGATAATTTTTAGCAAATTTTAAATTATAATATAATTATACAAAGCTACTGTACTCTAAATATTTTTTAAAAATAGCTAACTTCATATATATGTACGATTTAGTACTAATAGAAATTATTTTCACTTTTTAATTTAATTTAATTTAGCATATATTTTCATTTCAATTTTATATTTTGATATATAATTTTTATTAGTATTGTTATTATGTCACTTAAACTGTTTGTTAATACTAATAATAATAATCATAATAATGATTATTATTAATGGAGTTATATGTAATATTCCGGTCCAGACATAATCGTTAATATATTATACAAAACTTATCATTTATTTAAAATATTGTAATTTATAATATATTAATATTATATTATATATACACACACATAAAAAATTCATTAGTTTATTCATTATTTGATACCCATATTATATATATATATATTAAATATATAAAACTTATATTTCTATTAAATATAAAAAATATGCGAACAAATCCCTTATAACAAAACAAAAAAACTAATGTTTGAATTCCAATAATTTTATGAATATATTTGATTGCATTGCATCCTGTGATCAAATAATATATATATGATATATAAATAATTTATAATTAATTATTATTATAATAACAATTTGCGTGAAATATATTCATAAAACTAATAATAAGTTTTTTCTATTAGAAAATTTTTAGTCATTAGTATTATTATTATTATATTATAGATAATTTTTTAGATAATCTGTATTTTGAATGACATGGATATTGTGTTTTTAAGGGTTTATTATTATTACTATTAAACGGTTTGGATTTTTTTGGAGAGAGACAAAAAAAAGTTTGAACTTTTAAAGAGCAATCAAAAACAAAAATTTATATAAATTATACTATATTTACAAACAAAACAATAATATAATCAAATTTAAAAATTGTTGAAATTTTAATGTAATTTTTAAATGACAAGCAAATAATATAGGTTTTTATTGACTTAATAAAAATATAGAGTATATATCAATAAAATTATATATATATATATATACAGTACATCTAATGTATTTACAGTGTATATGATATATACATTATATGTAATGAGGTTTAAAATATATATATTTAAAAAAAACTAAAAATAAAATTTACCCGACATTTAAAAAAATATTTGTATCTAATTATTTACATTATTATCATTTCGTCATTTAAATTATAAACTATCCAACATTTTATGACAATCGCGTGAAGTCATAAATGCGTGAATACGTACCGATAGTTCGCGACCAACTTTACGTTCGGTATTTGCACCGTTCGGTCGCTGTCTGGCAATGACCACATCGGCCAACAATAGCTGCGGATTTGACTGTCGGCCGTAAGCTTTCAACAATGATTGAGGAGTCGGATATTGAACGGCAATAGCGTTGGCCACATCGTAGCTAACTCTTGGAAATTGCATTAACTGTCGTTTCCATAGTTTTTCGTGCGATTGTCTATCTATTGGGTCGATAGTTCCTCTTTTGTCGGCCTCAGCGAACCAACCGATATCGTTGTCGAGGTTTTTCTGTTTTCGTGCCACCGACTCGGCCACCGAACGTGTATATCGGTAAACATAAGTGGCCACTTCGGCGACATCGTTAGCCTTAATGACACATACTTTATACTGTGAATCCAATTGCAATAATTGAAATTCCATGTCAATGATGGCCAAATCGAGGTCTTCTCTAGTAATCTCTGGCAACGAATCTCTTCGTCTAACTTGTCGTCTACTGCTCTGATGACCACCAGTTTCTTCAGTGGCATTCAATTCATTAAGTCGTCGTCTGAACTGATTTTGGGCCTTATTTTTCTGTTTTCGGAAATATTGCTCTAATTTTAGTACAACAAGTGTTACGTTTGTTATATCAGTCTTTTTGATTAGTTGTTCAACAAAATTGTAAAGTGTTTCACCAGTTTTCGATACAAATGAATGAACCCATTGTATAAAATCGTTGCCATCGATGACAACCATTATATGATTTTCTTGTACTTCACGATCGGTGACACTTACTTGTGATAATTGACTACTACTTTGGTGTTGTTGTTGTTCAACAATATTCAGACGCTTCCTAATCCACGTAACACTCATTGGCACTACTGGTGTATCAGTTGTACGATAGTTACACTCATTTGTGGCAAACAATTCAATTAACACATCTTTAGTCAAATCATATAATTTGGTATCAATTATTGAAAAACAATATTTATGCGACTCTTTAACTCCTTTACTCTTAAGCACCTCTTTGTGAGCCCTGTCCGCCACTTTCATCAACTCTTTCTTCTCTTTATTTAATATCCTAAGTCTTTCTCTTTCTTGTCTATCATTCAACAACTCTTCGCTAGTCTTTTTCGTTTTCTTTTTATTCAAAATATCTATACTCTTCTTCAGTGAATTTCTGATCATATTTTGAGTCTTTTTTGAACACAAAGGAGTTCTGTTGATAAACGAAGGCTTAATTGGTGTCCAATCGCTGCCTAACGATCGCATCGACTGATTGCCATCAAACGTCTTAAACGATAGATCGCCAACAATCAAAGCGTCGTTATTAACGTCATCTTCGGCGATATCATTGGTATTATTGTCATCGATGTCTTTGTTGTTATTGTCATTGTTTTTGTTGTTATCAACGGGCGAACAGAAAACGATTTCAATTGAATCGTTTGATTTGTCACTTTTGTTGTCGTTGTTGACCATCAAGTGATCTTCATCGTCATCCGAGTCCAATGTAAACGTTTCGTTAGACTTATCGTTGATCTGCTGTACAACCGTTGGCTGAATAGCTATGAAACCAATGGCATCGAGACTATCGCCGAACGGATCGTTTCCATTGGTGTCCACTTCTTCTGTTAACTCTTTGGTCAGTTTTGGCGTTAATTTCGGCGTCAATTTCGGCGACGACTCGTGAGATGTTTTGTCTTTGATTCTCGAAAACAGTGGTAACTCGAGGACCGAGTCGTCGCTATTGTCGTCAAATAAACTCATATTTTATTATTTAAAAGTAATTAAATTATTCATTGATTTATTAAATTTAATTCAATTCATGCATTCATTCATTCAATTGTCGCAAACTTTTTCTCAAAAAATAAACAAAACATTAATTTATACAAAAAATATTTTAAAAAAATAACGTTAAAAATGAATATTAAAAAAACTTAAATTATATAATAGTTTTACAAATCATTGCTATAATAATAATATTATTGTCAAACATTTTGTGTCAAAAAAATAATATAATTAACACAAAAAAAAAATTAATAATATTTACTTTTTTTTTGAAAAAATTGGTTAAACATTACAATAACAATCAAAAACCATTGCTATTGAAAACCCCAAAAATCATTGATAAAAGTAATGCCAGAAAAATAAAAATAAAACTTTTTTCGTCCCAAAAGTAAAACAGGTTTTCAAAACTAAAGGCGCGAATCGATTGGCGCTTAAAAAGTTGTGCCAAAACATTGGGCGCACTATTAATATACAGACAAACAGTGGACTCAAAGCCCGCTATAAAAGACATGAGTTTTTGATTTTATTATAAATAAAAGAAAAATGTTTTTTCAATTAAATTAAATTTGATTTTATTTACAAATTATAAGATATTTATTATTATTATTATTATAAATATTATTATATTTTCATTTATTCAAATCAATTGATGTCATAAACAAACGGATAAAAAAATGTTTGAAAGCGAAAACTCCATTGAATTGATTGAAAATCTGAAAATCAAGAGTCGGATAATGAATCGATTGGCCTCAAAGCCGTCGGATTCGGTTTTCGGCTGTAAACCGCTGACCGGACAATTGATTGGCTGCCGACAGATACCCACCGGCCAGACACTGAAGCCGTTAACGCCGACAAACAACAGCTGTTCCCGATATGTACTCAACGGTAACACCAATTTCTGTTCGCTTCGTATCGAAGATCCGAAAAAAGGTATTCATTTTTTTGATGAATGATTTGATTAATAATAATAATTAATTTGTTGACACAGTTGAGGACACCCACGATAAAGATGTGAAGCTAATGTTGACCAATATTCCCGAAATTAGCCGGCATTTGGTCGTCTGCGGCAAACTCGGAGAGGGAACCTTCTCGAAGGTGTTTCGCGCCAAACATTTGCATAATTCAAGCAAAGAATACGCCCTGAAGTATGTCATACCAACCATACGGCCGTCGAGAATAGCGTCAGAGTTGAGATATCTGAGAGATTTGGGCGGATCCAAGAATATCATCGAATTGCAGACCTGTTTCTTCTCGAAAGGCCATACCGTACTGGTTATGCCTATATTTCCGCACCAAAAGTTTACCGATTATGTCAGCCAATTATCATGCGATGAAGTCAGACATTATATGAAGAATTTGTTGATTTCGCTCGAAAGAGTCCACTCGTTTCATGTGATTCATCGCGACATAAAACCGGCCAACTTTTTGTACGACCGAAAGACCCGACGCTATGCTTTAGTTGATTTCGGTTTAGCCCAAAATCAAAGAGAATTATTGGTCAGAACTTATACGACGGGTGCGTTCAGAAAAATACATTCAACTAAAGAACATTTAAACGACAATAAGTTCAAAATACCAGAAAACACGACTAATAATTGCAAACAGTTGTTGTTGTCGTCATCAACGACAAAGAAGACAGCATTGAATGATTGTACGACTGCGGCGGCAAATAATATGGCCATTAATAATAATTCGTTGATAAAATCGGAGACCAAATGGCAAATTAGAAAACGATCGCGAAATGAGGCGCAACTCGTTGAACGATCAAAAGTGGCGCCGAAACGGCCGCGAATGGACGAGTCAAGTGTTTTCCATTCGCCGCTAACGCCTACTGTTTTCAAATCGCCGGGCAATACGACGACAGCGGCGGCAACAACAACCATTGCCGACACCTTAACAACTCCGGTCAAATGCGGCGGTCTCTCAGTTATACCCGAAACGCCACCAAAAACATTGCAAAAAAATTTAATCAATGAATTCAATGGACACATGAATATTAGCGATACAAATAATAATGAAGCGATGATTCCCAATGAAGTCAACGAAACGCCTAAATCGCGTTTCAAGAAAGTGCCAAAAAAGTGCCGAACTCTGGCCAATAAAACCGCTGCTGATCTCAAATGCGATTGTATGGGCGCTGATCAGGTTTGCAGTGTTTGCAAATCCAAGCCCGAACTGGTGGCTCCCAGAGCCGGAACACCAGGTTTTCGAGCGCCAGAAGTACTGTTAAAATATTTATTACAAACCACTCTAATAGACGTCTGGAGTGCTGGCGTTATAATGGCTTCACTATTGACCGGCAGATATCCGTTCTTTCGTAACACTGACGACATGACATCGTTGGCCGAAATTGTAACGGTTTTCGGTTCAAAACGGGTCCTAAAAACTGCCAAAGATTTAGACAAAACTCTACTAATTTCGGTTAATTATCAGCCGATGGATCTCAAAGAGCTGTGCGAACGTCTTAGGGGAAAGACATCGACATTCAAAGCGCCTGATTCTGCCTATGATTTGTTGGACAAACTATTAGATCCAAATCCCAGATCCAGATGGAGTGCATCCAAGGCTTTAACTCATCCGTTCTTTACTGAAGACATAGATCACAGCAGTCATTCCAATAACTAATTAATCATTCATTTAGTTTTAGATCTGTATTGAAATTATTATTTTGATTTTTATAACATACAGTTTACATTACATTACATTTGAAAATAGGAAAAAATAGATTTCATTTATATTTTATTTAATTTTTTTTATAAAACCAAGCAATTAGTATATATATATAGTATATAAAAATTTATAATTGATTTATTATAAAATTATTGTGAAATTTTTTCGACAAATTGCAATAAAAATTTAACAAACGATCGCTCGATTAGAGTAGTTGTTGGACTTTTCGGACTACTCGACGATCCCGTAAACGATTGTGAGATACGTTTTTGACGACCTCCGCCAACACTGGACAATATGGTACTCTATAAATAATAAATCAAACAATAAGTTTATAAACAACAAAAATTGTTATAAAAAATGATTATGAAATATGACTTACGAGTTCCGATTTAATTTCACGGACTATCTTCTGTTTCTCGACGTCGGGAACAGTGGCTGATAGTTGAGCCACAATTGTCTGCGAGACCATAAAAGATAGAGTGGTCTCGAAAATTAATGGCAATAAATCAGATGTAGTCGTCTGAGAGCTCTGTTTGACTCTTTCGGATTCTGATGTTTTCTCCGACTTAAGACATTAACAATTAATTAATCCAATTATTTATAATAAATCCATTTTATGAAATCATTTATTATACTTACTCTGGTTATACTCTTTATGCACATATGTATACAATTGATTAGTGAACCGAAGCTTAGCGTCAAATTGGGATCAATGTTTGGCACAGAAAAGCTACTGTTTAGCAATAGTGTCCACTGATTGCCATCGTATCCCTGTCTCTCCATTAGTTCCAATATATTGGGCGAAATATTTTGTAGAAAAGCTAATGAAAATGCTTGAAATGTAAAGAAAAGGTCAACTAGTTTGGCATCGACTGACTGAAGTCTAAACTCGTGATCTAATGTGTGAAGAGGTTTGCCATCAATGGTTTGCGTTGTTGTCAAACCTTTCTTTGGTGTCATATTTGACGCCACAATCTTTGCCGCCGAAGTGTTGGGATTTTCCATTATGTATGACAATAGATTAGGACGAATAAGAAATGCAATCACAGAATTGCTTGTCTTTAGTATCTGTTCCCTAATCTTATTGAATGATAACAAATGATTTGTTTGCCATAATTTATGATAACGTGATACTGAATGACAAAGAGTGACAATTTTAATCGACTCGTAGATGTCCTGACTTTTCGGTGAAGTGGCAACTCTTATCAATGTTTCTAAAATATGATCCAAATGTATGGCAATGAAAGTGATGACAATGTCGATGAAATGATGCTTCAATTGATTAACTAAATTAGTCATCAATTGTAGTGATAAATGAAAGACATTAATCCAATTGATATTCAGATTAAATTTGCATTTTTTGGTGACATTCTCGCTGGTAGTCATATAAGTATTTTGAAGTGATAGACAAAGATTTTCGATAAAACCGATTAAATATAAAGTTTCGGCCGATGTTTGTATTGACGACAACTCAATAAAGAAACTCATTATATGAGCGGCCAATTCAACGCCCATTCTGTTCTCAATTAAATAAATCAATAGATTGGCCAACGATTCCAATACAAAATGTCCTCTAAGTGTTTGCGTCCAAACAGTCACTTGGGAACTGTTTTCTTCAATCAATGTCTGCAATAACGAGATGGATGTCATCGATAATTTAAATTCAGTTTCCAATCGATTTACAGGACTCTTGATTTGTTTTTCAATTATTCTTAAACATTGATTCAATAGTTTACACGAATAACTGGTCCAATCACAAGAATTTAATTCATTCGGATAGAGCTTCAAGAACTGGATGACTGATATCTCAATCGAATTTAAGACATTAAATGTCAGATTTTCTTTCGATTCGTCAACACTTTTCAATAGATCTTCAAATTTTTCAAATAAATCATCTTTAGATTTAATACAGGTTTCACTCCATTTGTTTAATAATAGTAGCAATAGTTCGGCAAAAATTCCGATGATTTTATTATCAATAGTTGGTCTCTGAATCTGATGCAATAGACAATCGATTATATCATCGATTAATTGGATTTTTGATTCATTATTTAAAGCGAAGGGATTAAACTATATAATAATAAATAGTTATAATATTAAAATTTAAAATCAAATTAAATATAATTAATATAACAAACCCTAGCAATCGATATAATGAATTCCTTCCATGCATTCAACAATAGTCGCGAGTTTTGGTCGATGACAACAACAACATCATCATCGGTGGTCGTAAATATCTGATGAATATGTTTAGACAAATCATTGAGTCGATGGTCATCTCCAAGTAGTTTAAACTTTGCCTCCAAATCACTGTCAAACTTATCTCTAAACAAAACAAAAAAAAATAAATTTATAATCAAATTATTAATTACAATCAACTCATATAATAATAATTATATCAAACCTTTCGAGTGTCTTCACGTAAAACACTTCGCGCGCCAATATTTTCAGTATATAAACACATAGAATATCATCGAAAACAGTGGTGTTCTCGAAGAGCGGGAATGTTATTAATGTCCAGACATTGGTTGTCTTTTTTAGCGAATCAATAGCAAGAAGATGAGGTCCAATCCAAAAGGTGTACAAGAATTTAAGTGAAGCCAAATGCAATTCATGAGGATATGTGTATTTGGCGTCACGTTTTTCAGATAGGATTTCCAGAACGGTTTGCAAACAACCGGTAGTATTGCTGTTATCGTCTTTGTTGTCAACATTAAGAAACATTTCCATCAGACCGGGTTGTCGTTCAACACAAGAGGACAAAAAGTTTAACAAAGCAATCTTAAAGTTAAGATCTTCGGTAACCTGATCCAAACGAAATAGAAAATTTTCGCGCATTGCTTCGGCATCCGAACCGAGACAGGCCAACATCGACATAGGAAAACATTTGGCCAATTGTTCCAACAGTTTTACAGCCAAAGTGGCCAAATGCGGATCGTATCGCTGCAAAACATATTGGGAGATCACGAACAACATGTTTGGCTGGCTTTGTGTCGAAAACAGTGAACTTTCGATGACATTTGACACTTGAGATGTGGTGGTGATGATGGTAGTGGTGCTGGCGTTGGTGTCGACACTCAACACTAGCAACGAAGTTAATACAGATAGTGAACGCCGAATGATCACAATTTGGTCGTCATCTACGAGTGAGCTATCATTACCGGCACTAAGAATCACATTCCGGACACTGGTTTCGCCGGTTTTGATGGCATTCAACAGTGTTTGCGATGCTTTGCCATCTTTGAGAGCAGTGATCAATACTTGCCCTAATTTTGAGTTTTTGTCGATTTTGGTTAATATTGTATCAAATATATCGTAACAAAGTCTTCCGACTTTGAATAAGTCGTTTTGTTGTTTAAAATTCCAGAAATAATGCGACGGATATATTTCGTTAACAATATAGACCAGCGATGCCATCAAATTGTTGTCGTCTTTTATCGGATCAATTTTAATCAATTCGGCAAACAATTTCAGAAATGCAATACACAGCTCATAGTGACCTTTTATCCGTTCTTCGGTAGCTATAAGTTGTCCCAACAGTGATGTATTTGTATCGCTTCCCATCATTATATCTTTTAGATCGGATGTCAATCCAATCATATAAGGCATAAATGATTTTCTGGTAATTCTTTGCCAAAGATTTATCACATCACTGGTGTATTTATATTTGATTAAAGTCGACGACAGTTCAATAATGGCGGCCATTAGAAGACGGTTTGGGGTTTCATTAGCCGATAGCAAGTCATAAGTTTCTAAACAAATAATTATTATTCTGTTAAATGATGGGATGTGTTGATAACAATTGTTGGCAATCAGATTGGAACAAATGGTAGTGATTTCGCTCAGTTCAATAAAAGCCGATTCAGAGATCTGATGCAATTGTCCTCTACTAATGAGTTCATAGTGTTGTCTGAAACGATGATAAATCAATGTCCAGCCATCGATATTGACTTCTTGCCATTCAATTACACGTTTATTGCTAACCATTTTCAACAAACCATTGGTATTCTTCTTAATAATTAGTTCTGTATTTCTGTATAACATTTTATCTCTTATTAGTGAATATATTGAATCAGTTTCTGTGGGAACATAGTTGGTGAGTGATGTATCAAATGGTTCCGTATAAGACCGTAAATTGGATAAAATCATAAGATATTCATAGATTTTCTTGCAGTTTGCTGTTTCTGATAGTGATAGACAAAAACAGAGGACAGGATTTGTTTTGAATGGAAAGTTCAGAAGTGCTGAACTAATGATTAATCCCAAACCGGAATCCAAACCATTTTCATATAAATCTTTAGCAATGTTATCGTTTTTGAATAGCTTTATACATAAATGATTGAGTGCGGGAACCGACTGGCCTAACATTTCAATATCAAATACATTGAATAACAAGTGAAGTAAATCACCGATTGTTTGGTATAACAAATCTAAGACAACTGTTCCCTTTAGTTGAATGGTTTGCGACAAAGAGAGACACTTTTCCAGATAATTGAATACATTTAGTTGGACAGCATTTGAACCCAAAAGTGATACAACTTGACTGCCGGTTTCATTCAGGTCGGTATCAGTGGTTACCCAACTGCGGACAATCATCCACATCAAGAATATCGGTGAGTGTTCGACGACCAATGAATTCATGTTTGTTATCTTTGAATCTAATTTCTTGAACAGTTGGACGTTAGTCGTCTTGAATAATTGACTTTCGATGTCTTTTTGTTGACACTCAGCCAACCACTTCAGGTCAATGCCTTCGACAATAATCATTGACTGCAAGAATCCAATAAATTTGAAGATCTCGTCGCTACCGATAAAATCACAATCATTGTGTGTAAAGTGTGAATAGTTTAGTCCAAAACTGTTTCGTTCAAAGAGTGTTAACAACTCGACAATGTTGTCGACCGATGTCTCAAAACCTTTGTAATACAGCAGCAATAGCTGCAAGACTTCTGTCTGTTCTTTGACATTGTTTTTGAGCCATTCTTTGGCCAACGCATCGGTAAAATACGGACCGTTTGACAGTTTTGACGGAACAGGCGTTTCGTTCAAGTGTACCAATTGTTGGAAAAGTTTCGGATAGAGTTGATTATTATCGTTGATGGTCTCGAGGAATGATAGAAATATCTGTTGATAGACGTGTACTGATGATGACTTCCAATGGCTTAGGATTTGTTTCAAACAAAATAACGAAAATAGTCTTTCGCTGTAATAATAGTCAAACAAATCGTTTAATAGTTGTTTGCTTTGCTTTTCATTAGTGAACAACTGTTTGACCGATTCGGGTGATCCGCGAAATTCAAAAAGAAGATACGAATTAAACAAATCAATACAATCGGTGGCCGACAAGTCCAACAATTGGCTTGTTTTGGCCAACAGTTCGGCCGGTAAAACACTTGTCGACTCTTTTTTCTTGAGTTCGGCCAACGAGTCGGCCAATCGATTGTGTGGCCGATAGTGTAGCAAACCATTGGTCAGTTGTCGGGTGTTTTTGTCTAGTTCTTCGCCTACAAACTCTTTGGTCTTCAGATTCAGTGATCCCGACAATAGTGTAAACAATATTTTCATTGATCTGTCAAAAAAAAGTTATCGGTTAAACAAAACGGCCGCAAAAAAACAATCAATTAATACATACTTGGGTTCGTCGACCGTATCGTTGGCCAAACCGTTAGTGGCCGACATTATGTGTGTGTGTGTGTATGTGTGTGCTATCGGGAGAATCTACTTAGTGGTCACCAATTGAGGGTAAAATTAAAAGACTATAACTATTAGCAATGCATTTATTTTTAATACATTATTATTGTTATTATTATCGCAATTGATATGACTTTTCAAAAACAATTCAACACATGTTTATTGGGTCTCATGTTTGCTATGTATTGCCGACAATAATAACGCTTATTATTACCGGTATTATGATTGCAGTACTTATTGCATAAAATACAGGTAATTATAAAATTATTATTCAATAAATACCTATAAATTCCAGATATAAGTTAATATTATTAATATTAATGTTTTAAAAAATATTAATGTTTAAATAATTGTTTAATTTGTTTATAAAAATTAAGTGTTTCTTTAACAACAAAAAAAACTAAAAATTTCGGTTAAAAACTTTAAACTATAAGTTAATTATATTATATGAATATTTTAACCTTTAATATATCTTTATATAGAAATAAAGCAAATTATTTAATTTTCATATTATTTTTTATTAATGTCTTAATTAAAAAAAAATAAAATTAACCTAACTTACTATTAACCCTTACCAATATAATTAAACTTGACAATTTTTTGGGTTTAAATATAATATTTTATCAACAAAATCATTATTATTGTGAAAAAAATAATTAATCGCTTAAAATAACAATTGATTTATTTTCGTAATAATTTTTATCTAAACTAAATATACTACTGAATACCAATTGACTGTTTTTAAAAAAATTTATATAGTGTTAAAGTTCAACACTACTAAAACTTTATTTTATTACCAAAAAGTAAATTGTTTTAATCGTTTTATTGTAATTGCATCAAAAAAAAAAAATGTTTTAATAGATTGTTAATATTTTTTCTGTTTAAACAAATTGTACACTTTTTGTGTGTGTTTTATTGAACATTATCTATATTTTTTATTAATAAAACGTGCTTGATAAATAAATAATAAACAATTATCCGATGATAATAATAATAAGATGATGATTAATTATTTATATATTGTTTATATATAATAAAATAATTCAAACATTTTTATTTTATTTACAAAATAAAATAGAAATAATAATAGTAATAATACTGTTTAATACATATTTAATGATGTCGTACCAGTATGTAAATCAATGATATTATATACCGTATATTATATTTTACTAATGTATTTAAAAATATATATAATTGTGAAAACTAGGTATTTATTACATATTACACAACCTGAGTCTTGTGTGGAAATATTGACTTATTATATATATATATATATCATTAAAAACCTACTATTGAATCGTTAAGAAAAAAAAATAATAATCATTAATTGATAAATAATAGTTTGTAGATATTATACTGTACTGTACGGTAGATTGCCATACATTGTAAGTCAATAGTTATACTATAGTATCCATTATCAAGTCTATGATATATTAATAGAAAAAATTAAATACCAATCGATAGGATCAGACTATCAGCTAACTAACAAACAACTACATCACTAGTTGTTTAAACAATTTTTTTTATTATATATATAATATATAAATTGATAAGTGATTCAAGAGATGTCATGGCTTAGTGAGAGTGTATGTGAGAGGTCGGCGTTTAAATGTTATTCACTGTATATTGTGTATCTGTATATGTATTATACATGTATTATATCACATACGTGTGTGTGTAGAGTGAGTGCCTGTTGTGCCATCAGTTTTATTGTACAGTTAGAGTACAGTAGTATTATTATTATTGAGGAGGAAAGCAGTCGTGAATATTATCTAAAGAGTGTGTGTGTGAGTGAAAACTCCGGTGTTTTTATCCAGTGTTGTGTTTATAGCAAACTCTATACACACTTCTATTCAATAGAAGATTCTCTCTCTGTATGTGTATTCAAGAATATTCTGTATTCAAGAATATTCTTGAAGTTTATTATATTTGTTTGGAAAGAGAGATTAGTGTCACCTAAAAAAGTCTCTGAAATTTGAATACTAATACTAATTATTAATAATATAATTATTTAAAATCTAAGTTTTGAAAATATTGTTGTGTTATATTTTGAAAAACTTTTTTTTATATCTGACTGTGTTTTTTGTTGTTTGTATGAACCAGTGATTCAACTAAACTTTATTTATCAATATATTTTTTGTGGTAAAATCACACCAAAAAATATATATATTATATGACTTTTATTGTTTGCATCGCTGTTTCTTTAGAAATAGTTATTTGATAAGTTGATAGATATTATTGTTGTTTACATCAAACAAATTTATATTATTTGAATCAAGTATTAGATTCATAAATATAATGTTGCAAATTCAACTTTATATTATTTATTATTTATATTAATACAATATTAATATTGTTATTATTATTATAACACAGTAAACTTATTGCGGTGTTTATATTTAGTGAATAATATACCAAATTATACCAACAAAAACAAAAAACAAATATATATATATATATATACAGTATATGTATAATAAATATTTATTATCATTAATGTCATATAAGTTTACAGTACATGAATTGTTATCTATTGAATGGATTGTTACAGTGATCTTAAATTATTATTATTATTATTATTATCAAACATATATCGTACATAACAACAGAAGCAATTGTATGAAAAAAACGATATAAAATATATATTATTCAAACACACCAACAATAAACAATTGAATCATATAAATCATCGGAGGACTAACTTTTATATATATATTTGTTGGGCACTTACATACATACATACATACATACAGTACATCCATACATATATATATCCAGAAGAATGGGCAAAAAGAATAGTAAACTCAACTCAGAAGTGGTTCAAAAGCTTACAAAAGACACATATTGTAAGTGAATCACGTATTTCCTCCAAAAAACTACTTTTCATTTCTCTCTCTCTTTCTCTCTCTTTCTCTCTCTTTCTCTCTCTTTCTCTCTCTCTTTCTCTCTTTTTCTCTCTCTTTCTCTCTCTTTCTCTCTCTCTTTCTCTCTCTTTCTCTCTCTTTCTCTCTCTGTCTGTCTATATATATATATATATATATAATTTATATATATATGCCTTACTTTACTAAATTAAACTAAAAACTTACATATATTATTAATATTATTACAGTATTATATAATATAAATATACAGTACTCAACAAAAATCTTAAGTAGACTTCCAAGTACTGTATATACTGATGAATGCATTTAACATATATATACAGTATATATATATAATGTATATTTTGTGTGTATCTAATTCAATGTCCTCCAGATATACATAGATATGCTTTAATACTATACAGAAGTATACTGTATATGATATAAAATTCTTGTGTGTGTTGTTTATGATAGAAATGCTGATTATAAGAGCCCTAAAGTATTACACTTTTTTCAGCTGAAAATAATCGGATAAAATGTCAAAAACTAATTTTTTGTTACTATATTTTCATCAACAAAAAAATATGTATAACATTTAAGATTTATAAATTTCAAAATTATTATTTACATGTATATGTAAAATATTATTTATATATTATATGACTATATACTACAATATAAATAAATATCGTATAAACTATTTATTTATTTACAATCCAATTGTAAATCACTGCACTTGTTTTTTCACAAAATTATTAAACCATTAGTTTATCAAACTGCATATATTGCATAAGATTTTTTAAATACTGTATTTATATAATGTACATATATTATATAATAACAGCAATTTTTTTATCATATAATACCAAATATATAAACATTATGTATAATAGTAATATGTAAATACTGTATGTTGTTTGCCATATGTAGTTTAAGTATATATATTTTACTTTTATTATTATTAGTATTTTATTGATAATATAATACCATTAAAAAATTTATATACAATATACAGTACATATACTAATATAATATTGGATGAATAAACCGATTTTTTGTCGCTATAATATAAGCCAACATTTTATTGTCGTATCCTTTTTTCTCCCGTTTACGACATTACTGTTTAAACAAGAATATTGTAAAATAAACAGAAAATTTTTATATTTATTTTAGAGCCGAGACTGTAATAAATAGGATTTTGTTAGCAGATATATATTGACATTAATATATACGGTATATATATATATATATATTTATATGTATATTATATTTTCAATATATTGAACGATAACTGAGATGGTATAGCAAAATGTCTTAATTCTATCGAAAAACATGACTCTCTCTCTCTCTCTCTCTCTCTCTCTCTCTCTCTAACAGTTTCTACAATATCACTAATGTATAACTAAAATATATAATATTGTAATCTAATAAAAAAAAACATTTTTTAATAGCATTTATTATTTCATATATGAAAATATTATACACAAAATATTTTTTATGACTTAGGCAACATATTTTATTTAATATACAGTATAATAATAATACTGTACATATTTTTATTAAATATTTAAATATATATTATATATATATTAATTGTATATGCAATGTATTATAAAAATTTATTGACGTTATAAATTATAATTATTTAGTGCATAAAATCACTATTTTATTTGAATTATACAAAAAAATATATATATATAAAACAATTATCACTTAATTTTTTATAATCTCTTTATAGTATAATTTATATATTTTATAAATAAAACCGCACCTAAAAATATAATAATAATTTTTTTAAATACACTCAAAATAGACATTTAAAAAATTCATATATTTATTTATGCTAATTATTCTGTAGGTTATATAGTATATAACATTTGTTTACCACAACATTTACATTGAATATTGAATATACAATATATATGTATTATATATATATATATATATATATATATATATATATATATATATATATATTGATATATGTAATAGTATTTTATATGTACCATTAATATAAATAATCTAATTATTTTATTATCTATTATTGTGCTTAAAATCAATAATAATAGTCAAAGAAAGTAATATCAATAATAGAAATAATAGAAATACTACTAATCGAAGGGATTCTTCTCAATAAAATAATAATAATATTATATATATTTTAATATAAAAATTTACATTTACTTTATTCATTACACATTCAATTTTGCTATTGTGGTGAATATTATTATTATTATTATATTTTTAATTATCTATCTATTGTTTTGCTCCATTTAATCATTTTATCAAAACAATTAAAATTATAGTATTTGAAAAAACATTGTCTGAATGTATATACTGTATATAGATATATATATTAATATAACTATATATAAATTTATATTAACACATTAACTATATATATATATATATTAGAATTAATATTTATTAATATAATTATCATATAATATAATAAATATAATAAAAATATGGACAAAAAATATTACATTTGCAATCATATACAGTATATATTTATGATATTTATTTTATCATATTTTGACTTATTTTAATGCTAGTGTTATTGACAAGTACTGTATATACTGTATTAGATATAAGGATATTGCAAATATTGTATTATATAAATACAGTATATATTATATCATAAATTAATACAATTTGATAATCTCACAGTATATAAAATGTGACATACAATATAAATAATAGACGTATATATTAATATAAGTTATATACAGTATACGAAATGTACTAACATTTGTACAAATATAATATATATTTTGTGTTATTTACAGTACAGTATACAATGTATATATAGCTAATAGAAATAGCGCTTTAATCTTAAATTAAAATATATATATATAGATAAAGATTAAGCAAAAATTTAATTATAATATTAAATAATCGATTGAGAAAAACACAAACACACAGATTAGCTTATAATTTAATATACTGTTTATTGATTTTCACTATAATATTGAGTTAAAAATATATTATTGTATTAATATATACAGTATTATGACCTATGTTTCTAAGTGTTGTACAGTTTATTTTAGATAACTTGACATTTGAAGTGATTATTAGCAAAATAATAATAATAAATAACTAGATATTAATTAATTTCGGATTATTTATTTATTTTTATTGCTTATTTTACATAAAATTCAAATTACTTGTACCTAATTAATTTAAAAATTATTATTATTGTATATTACATATTAAAAAATATATTAGTTGTATACAATTTTTGTTTATATTTTTTTAGCAATTTTTAAATATGTATTAACTAAGCTACAATTTATTTTTAATCAATAATAATTTTTTTTAAAATTTATTCATTTAATTTTAATTATTAAATTAGCATACATATACTGTATATATTTGCATTTCTATTGTATAGTATATTATTAAATTGTAGTGTCCACTACATTACCTTAAGCTAATTTAGTTATAAAGTATTTTTGTATTTAAATTCCCAATAATTTTGTATACATTTATTTTATATCCTATTTTTGTGCTAAATTCTTAGTATTGCTTTTCAATCGGTTATACAGTTCCTTATACTTACCGGTTGCTGACCTCAGACCTCTGGCACCAAACTAACTGTTCAACGGTTCCCACATTCAAACTATCCAATGATAGCTAACCATTCCCTATACCTACCCGTCCTCTCTCAAACACTATAAATACTGTACTACAGTATACACATACTTTAGTACAGTGCCAGCCGTCATACACAACAGTCATACCTGACTCTCACATATCATACTGTACTCACATCATACATGTGCTCCACTGATAGCACCATTTTAACCATACAATCCATTGTATCCTCAATTGTCTTAAACTAATCAATAAATTGTTATAATTATCTTATACCTGTGTTAATCATACGATTCATTACCATCGCTATTATCATCATAGAAACTATCACTTCAAGAGTCCAACCGGTTGTTCACATCATTAAAGACATACATACAACCCGGTTGTCCATCAACTCTAACCTACCGTTCCGTATCGCGTGATATCAAGAGATAGTACAGACATCCAGATTGGGATCAGCTCTAGCTTTACGCTTGGCCACCACTACTGCAAGTGATCTACCCTTTTATCATCCGATAGGTCTCATACCGACCCTTCAGGTGATAATCTATAAGGAATTGGTTGATAATCGGTTGTAGGCCTCATACCGACCCACGCATAACAACCGGTGCTCTCCTATTCCTCTAAGTTGTGTCCAAACATACAAACTCAGGCACAACAATTGGCGCAGTCAGTAGGATCATTAAAAGATCCTTATCTTCGCGTATTGGATGACGACTATCAATACAGGGTTCACTAGACACGGAACTCCATATCTTCGACGAGATATCTCAACTAATAGCGATTCAGACAACACAGTAACCAACAACACATCAGACATGTCCATCAATGGTGAAGACAACGATACACTAAATCTGGTTAATGCCATCGCAGACAACACAACCGGTATCTCATCTAATTGTGTACCAATCGGTACAACCGGTAACTCAGCCACCAACGGATCCTCTACCACTGGCTCAGCACCGATGCTCTCAGTGAAGATACCAAAGTTTAATGGTACTAAAGACTCATCTCTACGTATCGAAGCATTCCTCTTAATCTTCGACAGAGTCTTCGCTCATCTCACAGATGATAACAAACTCATCAAAATCGTTGAGTTCCTCGAATCAGACGCAGCCAACTATTACGGCTCAGACCTACTCATCGACACATCCATCAACTGGATCAAAGCTAAGCAACTGCTTACCAACAGATATACCCGACTGGACATTCCTCCAGAAGTGGCCGCCAACCGCCGGCGCCAACAACGATCGGAGTCAATCCGCGCATACTTCGATGACAAAATGGAGATTTTAAGACGCCTCCAAAACTACACCGACAATCAAAGAGCAAACCTACTCACGGAAGGCCTACTCCCTGAATACCGTGAATACTTCTATGGCCGACGCTTCAAGACTCCCAGTCAATGGCTCGAGATGGCTCAGGACATCGAGACCGACAAGCAACGAACCGGTAACCGCATCAACCGACCTCACGGATCATCACATTACACAGATGACAAACGAAATGACAACCGGTTACCTAAGCGCGACAACAAAGACAAACTACGTCCGCCCTATTCCTGCCGCATCTGCAGAGATCTTGGCATCACTTCATGGCATTACCATAAAGATTGCCCAAATAAATCTTGTCCTCCAGCAGCCATCAATCCAAACACAGGATCCACAGACGGTCCACCTACTCGTATAACAGCCGCATCATCACATATAATACGTAGTAAAGTCATGGCTACCGAAGCCACACCACTGGATATGATATTGATCCCGGGCCGCATCAATCGGTTCGAGTTATCAGCATTCGCCGATCCCGGATCAACTGTAGACATCATACCATTAGATGTCGTCAAACACCTCCGACTCCATATCGACCGCCGCCGCTCTACCGACGTATCACTGGCGCGTGGATCAGCTCGTACTCTCGGAGAAGTCACATTTGACTTAACCATCAATCGGATGACCCGCACCATCAAAGCACAGGTCATCAACGGATTTCATTACACATTACTGCTATCTCTCCAATCTCTTGGCCAATACGGTGTCATCATTGACACACAGACACAAACCGTATCATTCAAATGGCAACAACAGAGAAACTCATCCACTTCAGGGACATCAACCGGTTACTGCAATCTCATCAGTCGTATACCTTCTCCAAACCGGTTGCCTAACAAATCCAATGGCCATATATACAAACAAAAGCACCGCATCGTAAAGATAGACCAACAGTCCACCGCACAGCGCACCCGTCAATCGCATCCATTTGCAGCCAAAGCTGCACGTCAAGTGAAGGATCACCAAATCCATGTTTCTCGGGACAGCCGTAACGCTTTACCGATCACTTCGACGATGAATACAGACGGAAAACCTCGCTTGTGTAAAGACTACCGTCCAATCAATACGACTTCTAATGCCGCAAAACCATCGCATCCATACAAACATCGGCATTACTTAAGGGACATCACACCTACTATTACCGTTACACCACTACGCGCTGTACATCCGGTTATTCGCCCTCAACAGTCCCGACTCTCACGCATCGATACATACAACAAACATATTTCCGGTAATATCCATCGCATCCCATCCAACTCTCCCATTCTACGATTCCGTAACACACGACTCCAATTACCGGACTCTCAACGCGGACATCCATCACAACCGGCTAAACGTCTCACTCCTGGTCCACATCGTCTCACTCAACCGTTTAACTCTTTGACCAGTCTTAAACCGCCGGGGAGTGTAGTGTCCACTACATTACCTTAAGCTAATTTAGTTATAAAGTATTTTTGTATTTAAATTCCCAATAATTTTGTATACATTTATTTTATATCCTATTTTTGTGCTAAATTCTTAGTATTGCTTTTCAATCGGTTATACAGTTCCTTATACTTACCGGTTGCTGACCTCAGACCTCTGGCACCAAACTAACTGTTCAACGGTTCCCACATTCAAACTATCCAATGATAGCTAACCATTCCCTATACCTACCCGTCCTCTCTCAAACACTATAAATACTGTACTACAGTATACACATACTTTAGTACAGTGCCAGCCGTCATACACAACAGTCATACCTGACTCTCACATATCATACTGTACTCACATCATACATGTGCTCCACTGATAGCACCATTTTAACCATACAATCCATTGTATCCTCAATTGTCTTAAACTAATCAATAAATTGTTATAATTATCTTATACCTGTGTTAATCATACGATTCATTACCATCGCTATTATCATCATAGAAACTATCACTTCAAGAGTCCAACCGGTTGTTCACATCATTAAAGACATACATACAACCCGGTTGTCCATCAACTCTAACCTACCGTTCCGTATCGCGTGATATCAAGAGATAGTACAGACATCCAGATTGGGATCAGCTCTAGCTTTACGCTTGGCCACCACTACTGCAAGTGATCTACCCTTTTATCATCCGATAGGTCTCATACCGACCCTTCAGGTGATAATCTATAAGGAATTGGTTGATAATCGGTTGTAGGCCTCATACCGACCCACGCATAACAACCGGTGCTCTCCTATTCCTCTAAGTTGTGTCCAAACATACAAACTCAGGCACAACAAAATAATTAACAAACAAAACATATATATAAAGTACTAAATTCATATTAAATGTATATAATTTAAATATAAACTTTTTTATATTAAATACTATACAGTGTATAAATACTGTAGTTAAATATTACAAAATACTATGTATAATGTGCTTAACATTTAGTTTTTATTAAAATAAATGAATAATTTCTAAAAATATGATGAAAAAATGAAAATATCAATAAAATTAACATTTATTATACACAAACATTAAACACACACACACACACACACACACACACACACACACACACACACACACACACACACACATAAATACATACATACATAAACATTATACATCAAAATGTTAAAAAATACTAAAATTTAATTATAGTAAAAATACAAATAGCATGAATAGTGTGCGAAATATATACGATATATATATATTTTACGATCACGAGTACCCAGAAGTCAACATATTTTTTTATCCAGTAGTAGTAATAATCATTGAAAGTGCTTTACTTTTAAGTACAGTATAATATGTATAAATATATATATATATATATATATATATATACAGTATATATATTGTTTATTATTGTGGGTATAAATAAAATGTCTTTATTTTATCTGAGGAAACTATTTTTTGTATTATTATAAATTAACTTAATTTATAGCAAATAAGATCATTGTTATAATATTTACTGTAATTTCTTTGTTTGTTTGTTGCGTTAAAACAAAAAATGTTAGATTAAATAGAAAATTTCTGTTTAATTTTACTAATAAAATTATTTAATGCTAACAAATATAATGATTTTTAAAAAAATATATGTTTTTACTAAACACAGATATTGTTATCTAAATTTTCAGAAAAGTTAAATTAATTATATTTTTCTAAATAATGATTTAATAATAATAATAATAAAAAAAACCAATAAATAATCTAGTTATATTTCAATTATTTTATTTTTTATGTGTGCTTTTATGTTTGTAATGGGAGTCCCAAATAAATAGATTATAATAAGAAACTCATAACAATATTATTTTATTGTTATTTTTATTCTAGAAGTTTTCTTGTATTTTTTCAACAAAAATTTCTATTTATCTAACACTTTATATATATAAAGGAATGAGAGAGAGAGAGAGAGAGAGAGAGAGAGAGAGAGAGAGAGAGAGAGAGAAATCACACAAAACAATCAGTTTATCCATTACTTACAGCAATAAGTTTTGAGATACAATTTTTTAAGAGAAAAAATTATAGCATTATTAATATTTTTATTATCATTATTATTATTATTATCGCCATTATTATTATTATCCACATTATTTTTATAATAATAATAATAATAATAATAATAATAACTTTACATTTAGAAGATTTAATTTTTGAGAAAAAAAAATGTTTTATGTCATATTTGTGATCTGTTTTTTTTTTAATTAAAAGACATTTATTTTTTCAATTTTATTTTTAAATGTGATTTTTATAAGTGATTAAGTGCAATAGTGTACGTAATATACTATTAAAAATCTTTTTAAATTTAAAAAAATAAAATGTAAAAAAATATATTTAATGAATTAAATGGTTATAAAAGTGAATACACTAAAGTATAACAACAACAACAAAATCAACTAAAATATTATAACAGATATATTATATATACTGTATATATTGTACAGTGTTTTTAGAGTAATCTCTTTATATAACATAATGTATCAATTATTTACAGCTCTTTGAAAACAACATTATTTTACTTATAATCACTCAGTTGTCTTAATATGCCATAAGAGAGCACAGACATCATGTTTACAGTATATATATATATATATAAGTTAAATATATTGTGGGCTTATATGGGCTCTTAAGATATTTTATAAGAAAGACTAATCAATTATATTATTATTGTAATAATTTTTCATAACAGATAAATTGTAATTGTTTTGATGGTATGTGTGTGTGTGTGTAAATGTGCCTAACAAATCATGAACTGTATTTAACACTGGGTATTGTATTTATATACAATATATATATAGATAGATAAACTCTGATATTTGGGGTCAGCTAGTTGTGAATTAGCCCGGAGCCCAGCAATAGGATCACTACGAGTCAGTAGTAGTCAAAAAAGACAATAAATCCCAAAAGTCTATACACACAGTGAAAAAAAATAATGTTCAGACAATTTCCCAAAGTTTTATGATTGACCAACAAAATTGTTTGGCATATATATAGAGGAAAAATTTCAATCGATAAAACAACTCAATTTGTTGTCAACAAAAAAAATCATATTTTTCTATATATATATATATATATTCTAGAAAATAAAAACTTTAAGCATGGTCAAATAAAAAAATAAAAGTAATAACTGATCAATGAACTATACTATAAAAATGTCACTTTTTATAATAAAGAATATAAAACTAGTATTATATGATATTTATATATAGCATATATATATACAGTATATATTTTTATATATTTATTATTTTTAATTTATTGTTTTTTATATTGAACCTCTAATATTTTTTTATTTAGCCTAAAACATCTGGATAATATACTAGTAGTTTAAATCAAAGATTTTGTTGTTTGTTTGTTTGTTTGTTTGATAGTATAATATTTATAGTAATATTTCAATTGAAAAATATATCTCTAAACAAGTATTTCTTATTTGAAATATTTGAACTGAATTTATTATTATGAAAGCTTTTTTTAAAAACAAACAAAACTATTGTGTAAAATATTTTATAAAAAATCAATGGATTGTAACAAAAAGTAAAAAATGTTTAGTTTATATCACATATAACTGCATCTATTATTCTACTTTTATTTTCAGATTTTATTTTGTGTGTGTATTTGATAACAGCATTTAGATCTTATGGTTTTGTATTTTTATAAAATGGTTTATAAATATATTATGAAACAATATGATAATAAAAATAGTAGTAATAGTAATAATAGTGCATCTAGGTAGATGGATTAGATGGGTTATATAAAAAAATTCATGAAAAAATATATAATAGCTATAAATCCCTTCAAAAAAGTAGGAATAAATAAAATATCACAATTGCATTTTTATTTATTATAATATAAAAAAAATTGGAAAAACTATTATATTTATATGAATTATATCAGACAAATGTGTTGTGAAACCCGATTGTATTATGCATTTGAGCCAAAACTTTATGGATAATAATAATACTAATATTGAAAGTCGAAATAAAATATTTTGCTATATGTTATATACTGTATATTTATTATGAATTATTGAGATAAATAATATCGTGTAGGGTAATATTATATATATATATATATATATATATATATATATATATGATGTGTTGAATGTGCAAGCATTATATAATGATACTGTATATAAGCACAAGTATGTTTGTTAGAGCACCGGGAGGTAATATTTATTCTTATGCTGCTATTATAGATATTCTTGATAGTGATTTGACAAGAAAATAGAGTATATATATACAGTAAACATTTCGATTTATGCAGTATAGGAAAGCACTGTTTATACTATGCTTATATGAAATCCACTAAAAGTTCATTAAAATAAACAAATTTATTAAATATTAAAAATATTATTTTCAAATTAACTAATATTATACTAATCTTTAATTTATCAATTATATTAATATTCTATCAATTATAAAGATTATTTTAAGAAATAACATAAACATTAAAAATAATAATAACTATAATCACTAATTAATTAATAAGGTTGTGTATCGTAATCAGGAAATAATAATCAAATTAAATATAAATAACTAAATATAAATAATAACTAAATATAAATAATAACTAAATATAAATAATAACTAAATTTTAGTAATAACTAAATATGTCTGAATTCTATCAACTAATTTTCTAACCAAATTATTCAAATTAAAAAATAAAAATAATGTATAATTAGAAATAATTAAAATAGTAATATTTTTTGTTATAATTAATAAATAATGGAATAATTTTATACTTTATTAATTTTTAGATTGCTACAAGTATTTAAAAATATTTGTTTATTAATATTTCATAAAAATATAATCATTACATACATTAACAAATACAAAGACAAAATGATTTATTTTATTAAGTAATTTTTCATATTAATTGTTTAAACTTCAAAAATTTAAAAATAATGTTATTATAAACTAATATCTTATAAATAATTTAACAAAATTTAACTAAAATTACAATATTTAAATTAAAAATAACGAATTATTAAAATTAATGTCTATAAATTTAATTATATTATAAGCATTAATGTGATAAAAGTAGTTAAAAAATACTACGTTTTTATTTAATTTTTTTAATTAAATTATTTTTATAATCTAGTTTTTAATGATTTCATAACTATTATTTTATGCATTTTTATAATTACACAGTAACTAAAATACATTACCTATAAATAAAAATTAAAATGTTTTAAATAATTAGATCACATTTTTCAGTCAAATTTAATTTTAATATTTTAGTTAGAAAAGAATTATTAAAAATAATACTTAAAACAGATTTCAAAACAAATAACAAAATAAATATTAAGTGTTAATAATTTGCAGGATGATTATTAATTATTAATAATAAAGCTACATTAAATTTCCTGATAACGTTACACCAACCGTCAATTTTTTGTTAATTTTTAATTGCATTAAATTATCAGAAAATTAAATATTTAAGACACTTTAATATTTATTTATTATATGGTGTAATAATAATTTAATTTTTGAGACAAATTAAGTTAATTAATTAATTAATATATTACTGTATTAGTTGTTAGGTTTTATTGTACCCACTCCTATACTGCATAAATAGAAATGTTTACTGTATAACTATAGACTACATAGTGTATAGTTAACTCCTAAAATGTAATTTACAAAATATGGTTTGTAAATTGTTACTTTATTTCAGCAATAATAATAAGTAAAATAAATAAAAATTAAAAGAAAATAATTTAATCAATTACTATTAAAATTACACAATTATATTGTCTAGAAATTATTATTTATTAATAATATATTTTTTAAAATTATAAAAAATAGAAATGTATAGAAATTTGTCTGTTTATATTGTATTCACATTATAGTTTTTTTAATTGTCTAATTTATAAATTATATCATAAACATGTTTACAAATGGTACAATTTATTTTTATAAAAAAAATAGTTTAGTTAAATTAACTAGATAATTAATTTCTATGCCAATGTTTGAAAATTACCAAAAAGTTTTAATTTTTAATACAACAATTTTCTAACACTATTAATTAAAAACAAGTTTCAGTGATAAAAATATTTCAAACTAATTAAATAATTCATTTACTTGTATAGCTTAGCACTAACTGTATGCTAAAACTTTCACAATAGATTTGGTAATAAGATTTAATTTAAATTAATTTATTAATTTTAATCTAACTCTAGATAGTTATAATGATAATAATAATAATAAATTGAGATAAATAATTAATACGGTATATAATTAACTCTATTAATAATTAAAATGGCCAAATGTTGTTATTGTTGTTGTCATTATTTTACTCTATTATTCAATGGTTATTATGTGAAATTGAAATTAATTTAAATGAAATTTATTATAATAACCTGATTATATATATAACATACTAATGTTTGACTATAAGAATAATTGGACAGTTAGTTCAATAATAATGCTACTGTTCTGTCACTATAGTAGTATATTTTATTAGAGAAATTGCGCAATTGTTAGGAATTGTTAGACAAAGAAGGAAAGAGAGAGAGAGAGACTAACAATAAATATAATATCTTATTAATAAATAAATAGTGAATGTTGTGTGTGTGTGTGTGTGTGTGTGTGTGTGTGTGTGTGTGTGTGTGTGTGTGTGTGTGTGTGTGTGTGTGTGTGTGAAACAACCAATTTTTGCAAACATATATACAATTTTCAAAGGCATCAAATCATTGGATTTTCTTACGATTGTAGAAATTAATACTTAATGGGAAGATATAGTGATATAGTAATGAAATGATATCCACAGAGAGTGAGAGACAAGTCATTGCATTTTGGTTTTGGATATCAGTGCCAAAAACAAACTGATTATTGTATTGATTATAATCACTAAATATATGTTGCTTTATGTATGATTGCAATAAATTATTTCTATTTACTCCATCACTTACTCGCTATAACTCACTCACTCACTCACTCACCCACTCACCCACTCACCCACTCACCCACTCACCCACTCACCCACTCACTCAATCACATTAAAACATATCAATAATATCTTTCAAATATTATTTTTATAAGTTAGACTCTTTTGAATCGTTATATAATATATACACTATGTATATAAATTAATTTCGTATCACAAAAAATGTTGAAAAATACATTTTAGGCTTAAAACTCTTTCCCAAATAATTGCCTATCAGTATCCTATTTGATGTTTTTTTGTTATTGAATACAAAAAAATACTATTGTTTAGATACAGTAATAATAATAATAATGCTGATAATGTTTAAATTTAATAATGCTAATATCAAAGTACATATAAACTGGGGTATTTAGTAGATAATATATTTATTTATTTATAGTTTTACTAATTACAATAAGTAAATAATTTGTTATTTTTTGTATTTGTATATTTAAAATATTATATTAGTATTTACATGTAAAATATATATTAATTGTCATAATTTTTAACTCAATGCTTATTGTAATAATATGTTTAATAATAACTAATTTGCATAAATACATAATTATATAATAAATTTTATTTTATTTATAGCTATTTGTTATTTTAATTAATACAGTGTACAAGTTTTTATTAAAAAAAACAATATTTAATTGATAGATAGTATATAAATATTGTATATGGCATACGATTAAAATTTATTTAATTTTAAAAATATTATTTTGTACATCAAATAAAATGTTACAAAATATAGCAATTAAAGTACATATATTATTATTATAAGTTAAGATTTTATATAAAATCATAGAATTATTGGTTGTTTAAGTCTATATAATCATAAAATTCAATTAAGAGGTTTACTAATAAAAAAATTAATTAACATTGCAATTAAATATTTTATTTTATGATGAATTTATATTAGAGTAATAGTTATACACTAAAGACTATACTTAACTACTACTACTGTACTATACTACTGTATATATAAATTTATATTTAATAAGTTTTATTTTGGAGAATCACTTAATATATACTGTATATATAAATTTATATAAAATCTCAGGTGAATTGATTTGGAAATATAAATACAGTAGAGTTAATGTGAATGAAACTCTCCATTTTTTCGTAATATCCATTATTATTATTATTTTATTTATAAAATAGTTATACACTTTTATTGATAATGTATGTGCACAACGAATAATGGGGTAAAATTCAATAGAAACACTATAATGAATAGACAGTATATAATAGTTATAAATACATTATATACTGTATGCTATATACTATCATATATACAGTATATGGTATACTATACAGTACTGTATAATATACACATAGTTTTATGCATAAGTAAAGTGAAAATATTTGCTCAGAAGTGATACGAATTTCATTTATCATTGGCTTTGAGTTAACACACAGTGTATACTACTGTAGATTTTCTATGCAATTCTCTATACGATTCTCTATGCGATTCCTTCAATACATTAGTAAAACTCTGTATACGGTTTTGAGTCTCTCTCTCTCTCTCTCTCTCTCTCTCTTTCTTTCTTTCTTTCTTTCTCTCGTTATGTCTCTAATAGTGAGTGGTTTTGAAGCACAAGAATAGTTGAGAAATTCTTTGCCAAACAAGTACTATATAGTGGTCTCTCTCTCTCTCTCTCTCTCTTTCACACACACACACACACACACACACACACACACACACACACTGTGTGAATGGCATTCATTACATTGATATAGTAAATGTTGTATATATAATGATATAATATATATATATTATAAGTATATATATTAATGGTTATTCTATAGTACAGTAAAGTCAAAGTGTGTGTATGTATGTATTGAACACACGGTTTGTATGGGAAAGGAAATGTCTTATTGCCGCTCTTTGTGTCCAAAAAAAGATAAAACAAACGTGAGATGAACAGACAATAAACCTATCGGTGATCTCTCTTTCTCTCCTATTATTTTTGATGACAACTACTGACTAATTCAGTACGTGATGAGTGTTTTATAGGATTGTAGGACTACCCTCTTTCTCTCATATAATACTATCAAAAAGTAATGTTAACTACAAAACATATAAATTCCTCAATTAAATGATGAGAGAAACCGTTGTTATCAAATAGTGGCGGTGTTTTACAGACACACACACACCAGTCCTCTATACTTAACAGACCAACACTTGAAAATAGTATACTATAATAAAGTTGAGTTCACTCTTGATTACAATGAATGGTATCTTTAATGTTGAGAAGCACTCAAATTATCACTTGTAATCAGATTAGTTGACACATTTGTTATATACTATTATATATAAAATATTGGTATTGTTTTTTGTTTCTCTCTCCCTCCTCTCTCTCTCTCTCTCTCTCTCTCTCTCTCTCCCTCTCTCTCTCTTTCTCTCTCTTTCTCTCTCTCTCTCTCTCTCTTCTCTTTAAAATTACAATTCATTTTATTAGGCTATATATTAATTTTTATTATATAATAATAATACTGCATTATAAGTTACCACAGTTTACAAATGATATAGAAATTATTATAAATTTTTTATATATATAATTAATTTATACCCCAAAAAATAAAAATCTCAATTTCATGTCACATATAATAGTGTATATTAAATTTATATTAAATTTAATGTATTTTCTGACAATAATAATCAATTGTCACTTGGTTGTTTTTGAAAAATAATAATAATAAATTGTTTACTTTATTTATATAGAAAATTTATTTTTTTAATATAAAAGTAATTTTTTAATTTATTATTCATGTTTTATTTTTCTTTAAAAAACAACAAATCTAGGATATTGTTTTTTTAAATTAATTAATTAATTAATTATATACTATACATATTTAATGGTAAAAAACTAGTGGGAGTAAATAGTATTACATTACACACACACACACGTATATAAGCAAACAATGACATACGTATACTCTATAATAAAATTCTATAGTTAATGGTATGTTTAACTAGAGTCGACTGTATTGTCAGAATCGATTGTATGGCACACACATACACTTGAAAACAGGTTTCCCATTGAGATAAAAGTTAAAGTAAAGTATTAGATATACAACTGGTATTATTCCTAATACTTAATTCTAAACCATAGGTTATATACAATATATATCAATATAATATATATATATATATATATATATATATATATATATATATATATAAATAAAAAGAGATTTTATTTGTTGAATACCAACACTTGAATGACAATCGATTGTCGCTTATATATCAATATATATATATATATATACAGTAGTAATATTAGCTTCATTGCCATTATAACCATAACTGCAAAAAATATATCAATATAACCCATTAGATATATCATATATCGTATAAAGTTATCTCCATATTTCAGCCAAAATGATTAATTTAGGATAAATATATTGTGAGTGAACATTCAATATATTTCTATCATATATATATAATATATACATTGTATATCTCTATACTACTAGTGTACTATATATTTAAACAACACCGTATTGGAGTAAAATATAATTGTTAGCAAACTCTAGTAAGCTTAAGATTTTAGTTAAGACACCTAACACTTACACACACACACACACACACACACACACACACACACACACACACACACACACACACACACACACAACACACACACACACACACACACACCTGAGCTTAACCATGATTTATAAAAAAAATCTATTGATCTTATATTCAGTCCTTTTGCTTAAAACCTTTATTTCTTTCTCTCTTTTTTCTCTATATTCTCAATATTGATCTGTTGTTAGGTTTAAGTTATAACATTCACACATAAAAATCTTACTATTTTTTTGGCTCTCTCTCTCTCTCTCTCTCTTTTTATCTTTTATTTATATATTTTCTACACAATTGTATATTTATTTTTCAATTGTTTCTATTTTAGTTTAGTTTTAGATTTTACAAACACTTTTAGACTTTTGTTTTATATATTTACAATATTAATATAATCAGAGTGTATAGTATTTACTTATATAAATATATTTATATCATTAATAACATCTTATATAAATAATATCCAACATTTCTAATTGATTTTTTCTTATAAATTATTTTTTCAAATGTAAATTATTGTTTGTTTTAGTAAAAAAAATAATCAATTCTAGTTGTTTTATGTTATTTGCATTATTATTATTATTATTAAATGTAAAATAGTGTTTATTAACATATATCACACATACCAGTGCTTTGAAAATAGCTGTACACTCTCAGGAAAAGTATGTTTTCTATCGTTAAAACATGACTTATATGTCAGTCTCTCTCTCTCTCTCTCTCTCTCTCTCTCTCTCTCTCTCTCTCTCTCTCTCTCTCTCTATTTGTGTAAAATTAAAAAAACCTTTGAGATGTATATATTAATATTACAATGCATAATACAGTAAATACAGTATATGCTATACATATAAATTAAGAAAACTCATATTAACTTTGACATAATATATTCATATATAATATTTTAGTATATTTTATAGTTAACAGCAGAGATAGATAGATAGATAGATAGATAGATAGATAGATAGATAGATAGATAGATAGATAGATAGATAGATAGATAGATAGATAGATAGATAGATAGATAGATAGATAGATAGATAGATAGATAGATAGATAGATAGATAGATAGATAGATAGATAGATAGATAGATAGATAGATAGATAGATAGATAGATAGATAGATAGATAGATAGATAGATAGATAGATAGATAGATAGATAGATAGATAGATAGATAGATAGATAGATAGATAGATAGATAGATAGATAGATAGATAGATAGATAGATAGATAGATAGATAGATAGATAGATAGATAGATAGATAGATAGATAGATAGATAGATAGATAGATAGATAGATAGATAGATAGATAGATAGATAGATAGATAGATAGATAGATAGATAGATAGATAGATAGATAGATAGATAGATAGATAGATAGATAGATAGATAGATAGATAGATAGATAGATAGATAGATAGATAGAGAGAGAGAGAGAGAGAGAGAGAGAGAGAGGAGAAGAGGTCTAGTCGTATGTTAGCAATACATCATATATTTATTTACATAATATGATAGATACCGTATATAAATGGGAAAAAATAATATGTATTTAGTATATGTAATCGATTTTTGTTGTTTTGTAAATAACTCCGGATTTATAATGTATTTTTTCCCTCTACTAATAGTAGTGCAACTATTATAAAAAGCATTATTATTAACATAATAATAATTATACAATAATAATATGATTATTTGATGAAATTTTTATATATTACGTAAAAAACAATAGCCTTATCTGCATATTGTATAATATTAATAATATTGACATGTACAAGTTATTTTACACGCAATTATTATATTATTATTATTATATAATTATAAACATTTTGTAACAATTATGTATGTATTTTTTGTTTTTGTTTATGATTAATTTATTTTTGACTATTATTTGTCCATATAATAAACACTTATATAAATATCTATTATTATTATTATAAAGTATATAGTGAAATATGTTAAACAATTAAACATAACAATCGATAATTATCTGAAAACAACAATTTTTATTAGTAATAATAATAATAACAACGACAGCAACTAATTAATTAATAATGATTTATATAGAAAACATAGTTTGATAAGAAAGATAATCTGTGGGCACAGGTATGTCATTGTTGATAATCTTTATGACAAATGACAATTAGGATCAAACATAAGGGTTCAAATAAGCACACAATTTATCAAATATAAGTTATATATATGTATGAGAAATGATGAATATGTTGTTATATATAATTATGGCAAATGTGTCAAAAAAGATGATAAATATAAATGTTATGTACATTACATGTAATATGTAATTGTATGTATGTAACTGTGTGTGTGTGTGTGTGTGTGTGTGTGTGTGTGTGTGTGTGTGTGTCATGTGTGTATGAGTGAGTGGATGTGATTTTTTATATACAATTTTCAATAACACCCAATTTAAATAATACTGATTTTCAATATACATGTGATTGACAAATAAAAAAAATTAATGTGAAAAATTTGTTTATATTAAATATTAATCTTATAATAGAAAAAAATCTTATATTCATATTTCTAAAGTTTTATTTATATGATTTTATTATTGAATATCTTTTTAGTAATATGAATTAAAAAATTTTTTTTATTAAACTTTTTAAAATGATTAAAATTTACATAAATACTTTTAAAAATATAGTTTAGTTTACTAGTCATAACTGATATAAACATTTTATTAATGTTATAATAATTTTCATTTAAAATGGTTTCGAAATTTTGTTTATTGGTTTAGAAAAAACTATTAAATATAATATTATTTATTTATACACTAGTATTAATAATATTATTATTATGATATTATAATAATCAATTACAGATTAATTAAAGTAAAATATCAAATGTGTGTTTAAAAAGGTAATACACATATAAACACACATTTATTTACAGTTAAATTGAAGCCTGAAATGCCACTCACTTACATAACTGCACATAAAATGTTATATAATTGCTATCTGAATGTTATATATGTATGATATGTTTGGGGCATATAATGTATTTAAATAGTAAAATAGTATGCAGTATAATATATATATATAGTAAATATCGTATATACTGTATATAATATCATTTAAATGAGAGAGAAAAAACTCTATAGACATACATAACATAACAAATCAATTTTGATTTCAAACAGATATAGTCTAGAAGTACTGATATTTTTACTAATAAATAAAAATTGTTACAACAAATTAATGCTTAAATTATTTAAACTGTTTTTCTTTTTTCTTTTTTTTACTTTATTATTATTATTCGCTTTTATTACAATTCATGAGAGTGTCGTTTAATTAGTTATATAGTTTAACACTAACATAGACATAGACATACAGTACACTCACTCACACAACCTATTGAATGATTACATGAAAAGTCAATATAAATTAATATTATTATTCAACTAAATACCAAATATATAACAACAGTTTGAATTTGTTAAAGACTGGGTGAGTGAGTGAATAGAGAGTGTTTGAGTGAGTGAGTGAGAGAAAGAGAGAGAGAGAGAGAGAGAGAGAGAGARAGAGAGAGAGAGAGAGAGAGAGAGAGAGAGAGAGAGAGAGAGAGCGGATCAATAAATTGATTTTATACACAATTCATGAATAAAAAAGAAAATATTGCTAAACATTAAAATAGTTTTTTTCGGACTTATATTTCATTAGTTTGTATTATATTCAAGTACTATGTATATTATATATATATATATATTATACAATTTATTATAAATATAATATAACTTGTATGTATATATAGATAGATAAATAAAATAATATATTTTTATGAAACGACAAGTATGTTTGCACTAATGCCTATCGTTTTTATGTAATAATATTTGTTTTGTTTGAAATGATAATATATATATATATATATATATTGTTTCAAAAATATGTTATATTTTTTTGTTACATAATTTCAGTTATTTTTGTTATTTCGTTAATTCGCTATTGATTTTGAACATTTGTAAATATTGAATACATTGAATACTACTGGTTTTTTGACGATAAAATACTAAATAATATACTTAGACACACACACACATACATACACACACACACACAAACACACACACAAACACACACACACACACAAACACACACACACACACAAACACACACACACACACACACACACACATACATACATACATACATACATACATACATACATACATACATACATACATACATACATACATACATACATACATACATACATACATACACACACACACACACACACACACACACACACACACACACACACACACACACACACACACACACACACACACACACACACACACACACACACACACACACACACACACACACACACACACACACACACACAAACACACACACAAACATACATACAGTACAATCTTTTTTATTATATATATATATATTTTGTTAACAGTGTGTAAAATAATCAAAGTTTTTTATCATAAATATATTTTTATTGTAATAATATATATATATATAGTCTCCGTAGGGATTATATTTAAGAAATTTTTTTATTAACAATTTTTTTATATTTTGTCGATGATATGGATATAAAAACAACTCCTCCCGTTAAACAACTGACGCACCCTTTATTTTGTCAATTGTTATAAATATATATTAATATATACAGTATTTTCTTTATATTTTGGTTTTTCTATATTTACATTATATTTCTATATATACAATATTTAAATAATTTATGACATGTTAAGTCAACCTATTATTTTTAAAAAAAATCTCATTCAAATTGATGGTCAAAATAGCATAATATTATTAGATTTTGTATTTAGTAAAAGACATATATATTTACGTAAAACTCTATTTTTGTGATTTAATATGGTTTGATGATACTGCAAATATTTAGCAAAAATGTTATATATAAATAGAGAATTATATTTAATATATAGATTTTATATTAAAATAAAATTGTTGTTGTATTTACTATTTATAGTACAATAGTGTAACGGTTAGTCAATAATAGGGAAAGTTTGTATTGTTTATAATGCAGGTGTTATACTGATATATACTGTATATATATAGTATAAAAGTATTATATATATATATATATATATACAAGTACTTTTATACTATATATATATACCAGTATATACAGTAATATATATTGTATATAGACTTTTATATAACAATAAATTAAACCGGCATAACGCGCCAATAATTTAATTTTATCAGATATTTCATTAAGTTTCAAATGGGTATCTATTATATTATATTAGAAGTTATGGGTTTTAGTGATTGTGTGGGTATTACGGTATTAATACTATAATCATATTTTTTGTGGACACATTTAAAGCTAAGCATTTCATTGTATAAATAGATATAATCTTTGAATTAATTTTTTTTTGTTATCTATAATATTGATATTATTAACCAAATATGGCAAACATTTTGCAGACACACACACAAGTGTATGAAATATGAAATATTTTAATTGTCGTGCGTAACAGTCATTATGACAGCACACCCACCCAAACAACAATGACCACACGGTTTTCCACTTAAGTATTATAATAAAAAAAAGTTATATATATATATGATATAGAAATTAAAATATGATATTATATATTATTACACTTAAGGTTTTATTATATCTATTGTATATATATATGTCAATATATCTTATTACATCACATTTTGTTTTACTGCTATTAATAATTATTAATTAACAACAACAACAAATTATTATAGCAATAAAATTTTATTAATTTTTTTTTGATATCATAGTTACTCTATTAGAATAGGATCAGTAATGTTGCCTAAAGTATAAATAAATATCAACTGTATTCATACTGTTTATTTCAATTGATCCGATTTTGCACTTATTTAATATAATGTTTGCACGAAATATACTTTAAAAAATTATATTACTTTTTATTATAAAATAAAATATATTTTTTTAGAAATAATCTAAATAATATAATTTTATTTATTTTTGTAATTTTCAATTTAAATACAGTGTGTGTGTGTGTGTGTGTGTGTGTGTGTGTTTCATATAAATAATTTTAATAAAAACAGCTATTATATTATATACAGTATAATGTTCATCATTTATAAACACTCTTTGCATTTATAATTCAATGTATTTTTTTATTGGCTTTATTTACTTAAAAAATTAGACTTACAAATACTGTCTAGAAATCTAAATAATTAATATTAATTTTATACCCAACTATTTATTTAAATAAAATTTATTTATTTCATTAACTTCATTTGGTATTATCATTTTAATTTAAATACATAATAAAAATTAAAATACATTTATAGTCATTTCGCTGTCTAATTGTTATCTTTTACAATAAATTAACAAATTATTAACATTAATTCAGGTTTAATGTTAATTTTTTTAGAAATATAATGTATATATATATATAGATGAAAAATTGTCAAAACTCTAATTATTATTAACTGAATTGTAGGAAAACAATCAAACCAATTATTCACAGCTAATCAAAAATAATAATAATAATATACCAGCATTATTATTGTTATTATTATTATTAAACTAATATATAAAATTTATATTAGTCTTTCTAAAAAAATAACTACAAAAACGGCATATATTTACAGTTAATGAGCCCTTATTTTTCTCTGTCGTTAAATCTGCTATTTTATTGTTTTAATTTTCTCTTCCATTTAATCCTCAAACATATTGAGAGAGAGAGAGAGAGAGAGAGAGAGAGAGAGAGAGTTTATAGATTTTATTATCAAACATATATATGTAAAAAAATCTAATTAACTAAAGTAATTAACAAATGATTTATAAACATAAAGGCTATACTATATGTCATATGTTACATATAGTAGTATATGTATACTTATATTTTATATAAATTTCTATATATTGCTTATGTTTGTAATTAATAGGCAAATTAGGGATAAAGGATTTAGTGTATGTATATGTGTTGTGCTATACTATAGGCTATAGTATAGTACTGTTAAGTGTGTTAGTGTTTATTATTAAGTTCACAATTAACAGACATGATATACACATACAGATGATATAATATTCAAAATATACATTACTTGCAATACAAACACAACACATCTAATCTAATAATTTATTATATTATAGCAAAAAATTTTGCTTACTGTTTCATATATTACATTATATATCACTGGTGATCAGCAAAGTGATTTTTGATTATTTTGATTAAAATGCACTGTCGAAGCTTATGGTTTATTAAAATATATTTCATCTAGCTCAAATACACTGTTACATATTTATTTTAATTAAGTGGTATATTTTATTTAATATTATATAAAAAAGGTTATTAAATTTGTGTATTAGAATTTTTTTGTTTTTTATCTTGGTCAGTAATTATGTTTTCAAGTAAGGGACCGTATAATCATTGTGATAACGGCTGTTATATATAATAATAATAATTATTATTATTATTATAACACTAAACATTGTGTGTTTTCAATTTAATATATTACTGTGCATTGCGTGTGAATAATAGTTGATAAACTATGTACAGTATAAGCGCACTGTTGTTTAATGCTCAATATAAGTATATTAATAGTGCCCAGGGTTATTGTTTGAATGACATAATTGTAATTAACTAAACTTATATACAGTATATATGGATATAAAATAAAAATTTCAGTTAAAAAGTGTTTGCATGACTGATATTTACACCTAAAAAATTCTTATGTATTATTTATTAAACGTTATATTTATAGTATAGTATAATATAGTACTATATTATTATACAGTATTACACTACTACTACTACTACTACTACTACTACTACTACTACTACTACTACTACTACTACTACTACTACTACTACTACTACTACTACTACTGTATGTTAGTACGGTATTAGTCAAACTGATCAATAGTTGTTAAGTTTTGAAAAATTTAGTAAAATTTTTTTTATTAAAAAAAATTTCAATCAATCCATTGTGTGTATGTATGTATGTGTGTGTATGTATGTGTGTATGTATGTGTGTATGTATGTGTGTATGTATGTGTGTATGTATGTGTGTATGTATGTGTGTATGTATGTGTGTATGTATGTGTGTATGTATGTGTGTATGTATGTGTATTCAATTGTGTGTAAGTGTGTTCAATATCCATACAAACATAATAATGTTTGCTATGAATTGCAAACTCGATATTTAGATAATAATTGTATCCTCGAGTAAAAGTTTTGAAGTAATTGAAATTTTTTTATCTCTCTCTCTCTCTCTCTCTCTCTCTCTCTCTCTCTCTCTCAATAAATACTTTGGATATGTCTCTAAAATCTATTAAAACCTTATCCTTTATATATATATACTGTACAGCAATTTATTAAGTGTTAACGCGCTGTTACTAAGTAATTACTTACTTACATTATATACATTATATTTTTGCTCACATTTAAATCACATTTAAATCAAATTATGTGATAAAATAAAATTATTTAAAAAACAATTTGAATCTCTTTTTTTGAAACTCTAAATTCTTAAGTATTAAACTAAGATTTTTATTTTTAACAAAAAAATTATTGATTTTAGTTTATCATCTATGATTTTAATTTAATCTATATACATTTACCAATAATTTGTTATAATGGCTTCATATACAGTACATAATAATATTGATATATAAAATATATCTCTATTAACTGTATAAATAATGTTGCATAATTATGCACTTGAAAATCTAATTAATTATTAATAATTATTTATTATATTATCTAATTATAGACAATATAAAAATAGTACAAAAAATATAGTACACAATAGAGAAACGATATAATAACTAAATAGTTAATTTGACACAAAATTAAAATATATTTTAATATAATCAAATGCAATGGCAATACAGTACTATTAATTACTATTACACATGTTATTACACAAATTATATAGAAATACTGTATATATAGCTAAGAATATTAAGATATTTATAGTATTTAAATATTTTTTCTTCAAATATCTCACAAAATAATAATAATTAATTAATTGTTTGTTTTTTATCATTTTCTTTATCTATGTCTACCATTTCATATGTCTGGTCATATCGTTTTGGATTTTGATCTCAGTTTCGGAGAAAGAGATCCGTCAGTGGTATGTATTTAACTGTATTTTTATTATACAATATATTATTATTATTATATTTTTATAATATTATTATATGAATTTATAGATAAAATTTTCTATTGCATAATACATTTATAGTTTATTTTATGCATGATTTACAATTAATCGTATAGTATTATAATATATATATACAGTATTATATATTATATAATTTTACTATACTAAATCCTATCATGCTATTGTTAGTAATAGCTATAGTAATTGGTAGATTAATATATATATACTATTAAATTTAATATTAATTTAAAAAAGATTGTCTTTTTTAATAAAATGTAACAATAAATGTAGATAATTTCAATTTTGTATGAAAAAATTGTTTTAAATTATTTAAAAAAAACTAATTAAAATTGTATTTTGTTTAAACAATAGGTATAAAGGCTTTAAAAAGGATTGCCCTAATGGACAGCTTACTGAACAGGTATAGAGAGAAAAAAATTTTATTGAAAATTTACACAAAAATAACATATATTTTTAGTATTTCAATGTTTTGAGTTCAAAAATAATACTGTTTATTATATAACATATTATACAACAACTACTACTAATACTCTATTTTTACATAAAAATGTATTAATTTTTAATTTTTATGCAACTCTTGTTATTGCAACTACAGTATAATATAATCATTAATGTTAAAAATTGAAATTTTTAGATATATATTTAGTAGTCGTTTATATAAAAATATTTCTATATAAAAAAAATTATTCAGAGATTACCAGTCATTTAATTTATAATTTATATAAATATTATGCCATATACAGTATATTATATTATCCATATGTATTGAATACATAATAATATTTATATTATATAATAGTGATATTAATATAAAAATATAATTTTATCTCTTAAAATAATATTAGCTTTTAAATTTCAATCTTCAAGTCTATATAAATATTGTTAAATATGTTTACAATACATATTAACAATTAATTTGATAGATAATTAGTTAGTTATTAAATTATATTAAATATAAAAGCAAATTTAAAATAATTGCCAATTAATTAAGAAAATAATTTTTAGATGATATAAACGGATTAATAAAACGACAATATATACAATATATAAACTGTTTATTATTACTGTATTATTAATACATGTAAATTGATGGCAATAATTAGCAGTATCAGCAAAAATATTATATGTATAATGTCAAATGGCAATGATGTAATGTTATTTTAATTAAATTTTTTCAAAATATAATAGTAATCTTATCAACAACAAAAAATATTTTTAATATAAATATACAATAACTAATATATAGAAAAAATTTTGTGATTAAAATAATTTAACCTTTAAAATAACTAAATATTTATTTATGCCTTTATTATTAAGTCACCATAAATACTAAAATATTAAAACACATTTTTGTTATATTATAAAACAAAATACAAAAATAGACTAACAATTTGATGTTTAATTTATTTATTTTTTTGTGTTCATCAAAGACATACAACTAGTGTTCACTTGATTTTTGTTTTGCACACAAAAAAACTAACTGTCTTTCTCTTTCTCTCTTTCTCTCTTTCTCTCTTTCTTTCTCTTTTTCTCTCTCTCTCTCTCTCTCTCTCTCTCTCTCTCTCTCTCTTTCTATTTTGTAGTCATTTTAGTTTATATTTTTTTATATTGTATTTGTCTATTACAGGGCTTTTTGCGAATATATAAGCAATTCTTCCCACACGGAGATCCATCCAAATTTGCATCCCTTGTCTTCAGGGTTTTCGATGAAAATAAAGTATATTTACACTTTATATTAGATATATTATAAGTTATATATTTAGACTATTTTTTCTATCAGTATATGTATATTATATTATTAGTTCACAATATTTATATAATCTGTAAAATACGAAATAACCAAATAATATGTAAATATAAATCATTTTTTTTCTTTACTGAACAACAAAAGCTATTAATTTAATAGCATTTTCTTCTATTTTTGTATATTTTCCTTAAGAATATTCTTTATTATAATATAAAATGTATGCAATTTAATAATTTTTGAGATAAAAATATTAGATTATACATATATTTTAAAATATGTTTTATAAATATATGTTTGCATATATTCAATATATATATAAAATATTAAATTAACTAGATTATTTTAAAATATAATGTATTATGTCTATTATTATTAGTATTATTATAATAAGTACAATTAGATAGAGTAATTTGGCATTATTAGTATTATTATGGCAATTTAATATCATTAATCTATTAATTTAATACTGTATATTATGACTTTAAAAAACAATATTATATTTACAATAATGATATATTATAATAATAATAATCATATTATAAAATAAAAAACAATTATTATATACAAAAAAAAACTAATAATAACTGATAATTGTTTTAAATAAATTGCATTTTAAATTATTATAATATAAATATATATATGTATATAAATAATTGCATTAAATATTATTATCATTATTATTATTATCTGATCCATTAAAAGGACGGCTCAATTGAATTTGAAGAGTTTATAAAAGCACTTTCAGTGACTTCCAGAGGAAATTTAGAAGAAAAGCTCGTTTGTATGTATTATTGTTTCTAACATATTATTTACCTGTAATTAATTATTTTTTAACATTAGATTAGATCTTATATTTCCTTAATTAATTTGTTTTAACTATACTTATTATTTTTATTATTATTCGTTATTATTGTAAATAGTAATTGTATTTTGTAGATGTACTGTATTATATTATATTACAGTTGTATACTAATAATCATATTAATCATATTATTGTTTCAGAAGTAATAGTTTAATATAATGTTTTTTTGGTTTGTTTATTTGTTGAACATCTATATTAATTAAATATAAAATAATCTAAATTAACATTTAGATTATAAATTTTTATTTTATTTATATTATTATTATTATTATTAAGCAATCTAAATATATTATATTATATTGTATTTATGGTATTTATTTTGTGTGTTTGTGTATTACTACTATATTTTTCAGGGGCTTTCAAATTATACGATGTAGACAATGATGGGTATGTATATATATACATATATATATATGTTTTATTTTATTTTATTTTCTTTCTAAATATTTATTTGTTTTATCTTATTTTTTTGTGTTGTTGATAAAATTTGTATTTATTTATTTATTTCAACTGTTATTTTAAAAAGCTAATGATTGCTACAAAAAAAACTAAAGTTGTATATATTTTTTATTTATTTTTTTTATAGATATATAACTAGAGAAGAGATGTATAATATAGTGGACGCTATCTATCAAATGCTGGGAAATCAGGCAAAAATAGCCGAAGACGACGATGAAAATCCTAAAGAAAGAGTCGACAGAATTTTTGAACAGTTGGATAAAGTAAGACATATATATATATAATCTGTATATATATATAAATCAACACATTTATAGCAAATATATATATATATATATAAACCTTAATCTATAAGTTAATTTAAATTCAAATAACATTTTCGTTTTGATCACAAATTTTTGTTTATTTTGTTTTATAGCAACTAAACAGTTGTTTTATTATATGACTTCTTATATCAAAACATATATACAGTATATAAATTTATATATATTTTTGTAAAGTAAATAACATATAAAACAAATTTTTTTTTGATTAGAAATTTTTAGGTTCTCTTGTTTGCTATATATTTGTAAAATTTGTTTTTTTTGTATTATTATTTTTTTTGGAAAAGCAATTTTAAATTTTATATTACAATAATGAAAGCTTATAAATTTATTTATTTATAAAAATTCTTTTATTTTAGTAAATTTATATATATATATATAATATTGTTTCATTAATTTATAATAAATATTTAATATCAAACTAATACTGTATAATATACTGTATAAACTTGTACAGTATTTCTGGTAAACAGTTACTGTATTAAAGTATATACAGGTATATTAATGTATATATTGATATAAATTATTAATTAAGTTAAATGACACTATTATGTCTATCTAGTTATAATGATTTATTATTTAAATTTAATTGTCTATAATATATTAGAATCTATAAATTATAAAAATAGGTTACTTTTAAAATTTACATTTATATATTTATTTCATTAACTTGAATTACTAGTAAACATATATAGAAATTATATATTGTATAATTTTATAAAAATTTAATGTATGGTTAGACTTATTATTTTTGCTCTTTGAAAATTGCATAACTCTCTCTCTCTCTCTCTCTCTCTCTCTCTCTCTCTTTCTCTCTCTTTCATTCTCTGTTACTATTTTGATAGGCAATTGACTTTTAAGTAGAAATACAGCAAAATATGCAGTTTTATTTATAAGAGCTCATGTAAATGAAAAAACGATAAAATAACAATATTATTGGAAAATTTTTATATTATATTTGTATTTATAAATTTTGTTGACATTTGTCACATTCAATAATATTGTAAAATAATATTATATTTTTTTATGAAAAAATCTTGTTATAAATATATATATATATTATATATATATAGTTTTATTCGGACAATATTGTATGGCAGAGATCGTGTATGTGTTTATATGTATGAATGTGAAACTATAGGTTAATTGTATTTTTGTTTTATATGTATATATATTTATCCGTATATTCAAAGTGATCGATAGGGATAGTTGTCTCAACTGTTAAAAAAATAAATAAATATATAATAGGAAAGAAATACAGCATTTGATAATAAGCTGAAAATAAAAAAAAATTTGATTAATGGCTATTGCGGTCAAACTGCTACTAGATTTTTTGTTATGGCATAAATCATTTATTATTATTATACAAAAAATTTTCAGTATATAACTTATATACTGTATATATTGTTCATGGTTTTTATGGTTGCAACAAATAAATAATAATAAAATAATAATAATTTTAAAATAAAATATATTTATAAATTTTTTTCAAAGATTTTTAAAAGAAAAAAGAGTGAATTGAGAGAAAAGAAAAAATGGTTTAAAATTATTAAATAATTTAAAATTTTATGTATACTGTAGTAGTTTAGTATTTTTTTTGTTAAATAACAAAAATAAATAAATAAAAATATTATATATTGATTTATTTTTCTATTTCAATTCAATTTTTTCTTATATTTATATTATAATTTTTATGTTTATATATATAATATATATATAAACTTTATGAGTTTATATTTAATTCATATGTTGATTGAACAACATTTTTTTCATAATGTCATGAAATATTTTTTTATATACATTTATAAAAATAACAAACTTTTGCATTTAAATGAAATGATTGAAAGTTTGTTGAAAAAAAATAATTTTATTATACAAACAAACATAAAATATTTATATATATATAAATATCACTGTTTATAATTGATTTTTGATTTTTTTTGCTCAAAATAAAATATGAATAAATAATAAACTGTCTATTATGCATTATATTATAATATAAACAATTTTTTTGTAAATATATAAAAATCATATATTGACTTTTTATTTTATATAGTTTAATAATGATAGAAAAATGCAAAAGATATTATTATTGATTTCAATTTTGTTGTCACATATGATATATCAAGCAAACAACAAAAACAAAAATATTAAAGTAATTTTTTGTTTGCAACAAAATATTTTGCACAAATTGAATAGACTTTAGGGAATATTTTTGTTGTATATATATATACTATTGTATATAAAATTTATATTAATACTGTTTATTAAATTATATTTTAGGTATTTTGTTTTATGGAAAATTAAAATTATGCTCAATTGCAACAACAAAAATTTACTTTACTTTTTCATAGTATTTAATGAAACTGTATATGAAAAAATGACAATAATAATAATAATCTCATATTATTTATTATGTCTAAACAATTTTTTAATAAATATTAAATTAATGTTAATTAATTTATATTTGTATAAAAAATTAATTTAATCTAAATTACAGTATTATTATTATTATTATTATTATGAATTTATTGATATTTATATACACTGTTTATTATATACCAGTATTTTAGTGTTTGTTATTTAATAAACTAACAAATATTAGTTCAACAAATATTATCTATTTAATTATTTACTTATAAAAGTTTATCTCAAAGGGCAATAGGATATACAGTATATAATATTATTGTTAAATATATATATTTCCCTTAGAGTTACACACATAAGCCTTATTGACTTATGTTTTTTTTCGATACACAATTTAATATAATAATAATAATAATAATATATAAATATTACGATTATATCAATAGTTGTAATTACAAATATTAAAATTTTATTATTGTTTCTGTATTATTTATATACTGTATTTATTATTAATGTAATTCCTTTAAATTAATTATTATTATGTCATATCTAATATTTATTATAATATGGTTGATATAAATAGATTTAATGATGGTAGTTTTTCATAATTTAAAGTTGACAGCTAATATATATACAGCATAATAACGTATTAAAATAATAAGTATAATATTTATATATATATTAATTTAGTAATTCAAAAATTGTCGTCATTATTTTACTTATAGTACATAAAACTAATATACATTATAAATTTAATATTATAATATATAAGATAGTTTGTAATCTACTGTAATGTGAATATGAAAATGTATTATTCATATACTGTAAAAAAGTATATAAAATTTTTTATTAGTATTTTAAAATAATATATAATTTTTTATAAAAATATAAATTTATATTTTATACAATACACTCTGTAATAATGTTCAAATCGGTTTCAAAAAAGCACAACAACAACAATAATAATAATGTAATCATAATAATAATAATAACATGAAAACAATTGAAGGCTGAGTTTAGTCCACTCCGGAGACACTCCATAGCCATTACAAAGACAACTATCGATGCCATTAGCCATTCATTGACATAATTTGATGCCAAATAGTATATTATAATCTATTATATGATATTTTTATCATATAAAATACAGTATATTGTCCATAATATACAGAATATATATATATATATATATATATATATAATAGAAAATAATATACAGACAATGTGTACATTACCTACATATAAGTTTATATAAAGTATATAATATACTGTATATATATATATATAAACATATATTTCCTAACTATGACATTGCGTGAGAAATACATATTTAATAGATAATCATAACATATATAACCGATCGTTCAATTTGATGAGCAGTTTTTATATACCACATAAATATAAAATCTATTTTTAATTTGTGTGTGAGTGTGTGTATGTGTGTGAGTGTGTGTATGTGAAAGAGAGAGAGAGAGAGAGAGAGAGAGAGAGAGAGAGATAGGTTTATAAATATAAAGTTTGACACATAAGTTATTTCTTATATCAGTATCAATATTTTTTTATGCCGATAAAAATATAAATTTTTATTGAAAATAATATTTTTATTTATTTTTTGACTACTCTAAAGAAAAAGTTTAAAATATTTTTTAATATTAAATGACAATGCTAAACTTTTATAGATACAAATACAATGTAATATAAATTTTCAATTTTCAATTTCAATTCAAGAATTTGATTAGACGTTTGTTGTATAAAAAAATATAATTTTAAAATTTAAAGAAAATCATACCTTTTTGTTATTATATTTCCAAAAATATATTAAATATTTTTTTTTATAAATTCTTTATATATATATTCAATAGATATATAAATAAATATGTAATGAATTTTAGAGTTGGATTATATCATATAAATGTGAGACATTGAGAAATAAATATTTAACTTGAATTTATGTATTTTCGTTTATTTCTATCTATGTTTAGTTGATATAATTTATATATAAATGAAAATTTGTGACAAAAAAACTAACAAATAATATTTTCCAAAAATATTTATATTAATTTAATATCTCTATAATTTTTTCCACAATTATCTAATCCCAACCCCTACTCAACTCCCCCCAGAACCAGGACAACAAACTAACTCTGGAGGAGTTCAAAGAGGGCTCAAAACAGGACCCGAAGATAGTACAGGCGCTATCACTGTATGCACCATAAGTTGCTGATGGATAGGATAGGACTGTCAACAACAATATATGCCATACAAATCAATAATTTTTAATATAAAACAGTATATATATTATCATATAAGTTATGATACAACCATTGTTTTCAATCATCAGTTAAGACAGAACTTAAACCATTATAAAATATATACTATATATAAACATATCTTATTTGCTCATTTACTAAGTAATTATTTATTAGTTAATTTTGTAATATATAAATGATACAATAATAATTTAAACTATATTATTATTATAAATATAACTATGAAAAAATAATAATTTTGTTTGTTATATATATAAATATTTAGTTAGAATTTTGTTTATTTATCAATCTATTGATTTTTAAAAGCAAAAAATTATTGTTTTAAAGTTAATTTAAAATTTAACTGTATTATTAACATATAATTTATATATGATATTAATATTTAACTGATTAAATGACATTTAACAATAAAAGCTGACCTATCGGTGCTCAGTAAAAAGGATATTACAATAAACATACAGTTTATTAATATTACTTGAAAATTAATATTATTTGAAAAGTGTGTATTTGTTAATAACATTTTTAGATTCACTCCATAAGCAAAGTTTAAATGACTTTTTCTCTCATATAAATAATTAACAATAACTTAACTACTCATTATATTATCAGTATTTTACATCAAATATTATTTATTAAAAAATATAATCAAATATTATATAATGCACTTGATATTTATTAAAAAAACTATTATTAAAAGTCAAGTTAATTTAGTCAAATATATAATATATTGCAAATCTCTGTAAATATTACATTAAAATTATTAAAAGCCAAACAATTATTATTATTATTATTATCATTAATATATATAAATTATATGATAATATTTAAAATGTTAACATTTTTGTGTCAAAAATGCTTTACATGTTTTGGCACCATTTGTTTGTTTCAATACATAGTTTATATATATAGATATAACAATTGCTTTATTTGTTGAGTTTAATTTAATTATAGTAATATTTTGTATGGAAATTTTAAAAATTTTGTTTGAAAATGTTATTTTCATTATGCAGTTTATTCAACATATTAAATAAACATAGTGTTATAATAAAAGAGACATTTTAATTAAAATTAATATATAAAGTAAATTATAGTTATTGTGTTAACTCTCAAAAAATTATTTGAATTTTTATGAATATATTAAAAATATATATATAATTAAATTTAATTTTCAACATTAGTAGATATTAATGCGAAGGACAAATTGTAGGAAAATTTTTATATAAATTTTAATAAATTAATTTAATTTATAATTGTACAGTACATATATATATATATATACACAAATATACACAATTATAAAAATTATCATATTATTATTATTATTATTAATGAAAATTATTATGTTAGCAAATAAAGAAATTGTAAATAATTTATATATAAATAATACAAAAAATAATACACAAAATCATAATAAATTATTAGCAAATATTTCAATTTATATTATTATTTTTGTTTTTAACATGCTTATAAAAATATGTTAATTATTTTTTATTTATTTAAATTAAAGTTTGCACACATACGGTATTATAAATTGATTAAAATATTATAATCATAGTTTAAAACAATTTATTAACTAATAATAATAATATAATTATTATTTCTTATGCAATAAAGTTTTTAAAATGTTTTCTTGACAAATATAATAAACAAAAATATTAAATTTATTTTTTTTAATAATAATATATTATTTAATTAACACATTTGTCTTCACAAAAAAGGTTGACTATATCTAACCAAACCCTAATATATCTTTAAAAATATTTTATTTTCTAATTTTCAAAAAAGATATATAAATTATATATATAGTATTAATAAATATATAATTTAATTATGGTAATAAAAATACACTTTGATATTTCCAAACTCACACAACTATTTTCACACAAAATGTTTTTGAAACTTTTGATAAATTTTTGTTAAATTACAAAAAAAAATTGACAATAATTCATAAAAGACAACAATATGTGTTATACCTGCCTTGATTAAGCACCTATTAATCACTTCCTTTATTATTATTATTATTAGTATCTCACTTAAAATTTATTGATGATTTACCCATTTGACATTTGTATGATACAATATATCAATAAATTATTGTATGACTATATATCCATAACCCATATATACAGTATATACACACACAGAGAGACACACATACACACCCATCAAATATAATGCCACATATTATGTCGTCAAACAATTTAAAACTATACAGTAAATAATTTAATTATCTAATATATTAATAATAATATATTAGTGATTTTTAACATTTAAATTATATAATTAATTTACACTATTTTGCATATTGTATATAATTAAAGCACATGTAAAATAACTAAAAGTAACATTTTGTTTTTATTATTAATTATATTTATTTATTATAAAAGTATTACTGTATTACAGTATTATTATTATATAATTTATCAATAATTATTATAAACATTTTAATTAATTTTTTCATATACATACATACAATATATCTTTATATATATAGTTATTCTTTTATTGATTATAATCTTAATGTTGATAATAAAAATAATAATAATAATAACAATAATGAACATGAATTATATAAAAGTATTAACATTATATCATATATATATATATTGTTCACTATTATGATATTGATATCATTATAGAGGAACCGATAAACTTATAAATAAAATGTAATACAAAGAGCACAATAATATCAAAAAATAAACTCAATTTATATTATATATAAATAGTATTTATTATATTAATTTCTATTTTCAATTTAATTCTAATAGTCAATTAAGATTACTTATATAACATTATAAAAATAATAACTGTTTTAAAACTTTTATTAAATAAAACTATAAAATTTATTATATATTAGTATTAGTATATATTTATATATTAAGAGCTAAATTTAGCTTAAATATTGTTCAATAATAATGAAATTAAAAAATCAAATAATTGCCATTACTTGTAATGGTAAAAAAGCACAGTATATTAAAGATATTATTAAAAAATAAAATCAATTTTATTAATGTGTTATTTTTAAATTAAATACAGTGTAAATAAATGTATATATATATATATATATAAATTATAAATTATGCTAATGTTTTAAATAATAATAATAATAATATAATCAAATATAATATAATAAAACTCTAAAAACTCAATAATAAAATCATTTATAAACTATATATACATATGACATGTCTATAGAGGAGATCAGTATTTGTTGTCTTCGGGTTGACTATTGATGTCATCGTCTATGAGCTGTTCGTCGTCATCGACGTGACGACCGAAAGCCTTATTAAAAACAGGATTATTGAAACTGATTGCAGTCCTGATTTGGTCGCCACGACTGTACAGTACGTTACGGATCTCACTGGGAGTCAGAAAACTTAATAAACAAATTATTTAAATTTAATTTTCAAATTTTAATTACCTGTAATCATCTCTTTTGATGACAATGTAGACCAAAACAACTATTAGGGTAACAATACCAACAGCTATACCAAAAGTAAGCCAACCCTTCTTGTCATCACTGGATTGGTTCACAACAATCGCTGACTGTTCATCAGTGGTGCGATTCATCAACATTTTGTGCTCTTTCTTAATGATATCGAGTTCATCGGGAAGTTCATCGACAACACCTTTGATGGTAAGCATATCGTGCGATATATTTAATACTTTTTCTTTAATCTCATAAACTTCTTCCGGTATGTTCTCACAAGTCTTCTTGTCTTTAGAAAGGACCAAATTGTCGGGACAGACACAAGTATGTCGTCGATTGGGTGCCAATACACACATATGGGAACATTTGTGTACATAACACGGATTATACGATTGCTTTTGAATTAACGGATGATATATATGGACACCCATTATTTGTTCATCCCTTTCCCGTATGAGTATTGACTGATTATGTCCCGTCAGTTTATGGCTTTTATCCAATGAGTATGTCATCCAATCGCTCCAATAAACCCAGTCTTCAAATACGTCTAATGAAAATGGATGAAAAACTTTGTCTGATAATACAATTACTCTTTGATTTGTCTTCAGATCCATGTATTCAATTCTACCGACTTTAGCATCTGACCAATACAATCGATTAGTTGCCGAGTCTAATGCAATACCGTTTGGCCAGATCAAATTATTGTTTATTAAGTGATGTTTGTTTGAACCATCCATTCCCGCCATATATATTCCCGGATGTTCTCCCCATTCAGTCCAATATACAGTTCCGTTTGATGGGTCGACAACTATGGCTCGTGGCTTATCTAAGACACCAAATAAACCCGAAGCACACATATCTCCATCAATATTACAGACTATTATTTCATGTAAGTCTCCGTCTGTTATGTATATGTTTTCTCCGACCCAATCAATAGCCAAATCTTCAGGTGCTTTAAAGTTTTTTGTGACAATAGGTTTGAAGTAATCACCCATAAGAGTGGATGAATATATTCCAGGAGTTTCGTCTAATTCAACCCAATAAACCCTATCTTTTTTGGCTAAATAGTCGATTCCAATGGTTTGTTTGGATGAGTGAAAAACGGGAAAGAATTGTTTGCTTCGGAGCCAAAAACCACGAATACCTTCACTATTTGAGAACAACAGAAGTGGTTCCTCTTCAGCTGCAATACAACTCCTATTGTTAATCAATTTGTATCCTTCACTACATTTGCATTTATATCCACCATAAATATTGACACACTTTTGACTGCATAGTCCTTTCAAACCGTCATCACATTCATCGATATCAAAACAAGTTGTGTTATCACTACCCAAACTGAAACCTTCGCGACAATAACATTGTGGTCCATCTGATTCAACAAAGCATAGTTGTGAACAATTCTTGGTATGGCATCCACTCGATCGACATTCAGTTCCCTCGTCGTCTCCTTGCGGACAGTCTTTACGTTTGTCGCACAGCTTATAGATGGGAATACATTCTCCGGTAAGACATTTATAAAATCCGTGCTCTTTATCACAAATGTCGTGTTTTGGTTTTGACGGACAGTTAGTCTCATCGGAGGCATCTTCGCAATCGGGAATACCGTCACATCTCCAGCGCGAAGGAATACATTCAAAGGTATTGCATAAAAATCCCGAACACTGGGCCCTGTCTTTTGTACAATTTTTTTCATCGTTTCCATTGGAACAGTCTTCCATACCATCGCACAGCCATTTATTTGGTATACATGTGCCGTAGGTATCATTACAGTGGGTGTGATTAACAGCACAGTGCTTCTCAATGATTTCGTGTCGTGTCTTAGCTGTGGGACTTCCGCACGACTGTTCATCGGCCCAATTGCCACAATCGTCTTCGCCATCACATCGCCAAAAATGACCGATACATCTATCATTACCGCAGTCAAAGAAATTTGACGGACATTTGCTATAAACTAAAATCATAATTAATATTAATTTTTTGAAAAATATTATTATTATTAAATTTAATTAAATGATTTTGTTTAACAATTACCTAAACTACAGCCAACAATCAGAGCAAACACAAAGAGCTTTATGTTTAGCATTATTTCCAAATTAAATTAAATTAAAAAACTAAACAATAATTATTAAATTAAAACTATATATTAAAGAGAGAAATAATGCTTTTTTAAAGTATAAGACACTCTCTGTGCTCTCGAGTGAGGTTTGAAATTAAACTAAAATATTTTTATAAGACAGGTCAATTTATCACAATTTTTTTGTAATGATATTTAAGCAAAAAAACTAGTAATTATTATAAAAATTTTGTAATATAAATCATACACTATTGGACACAATAAAAATTTTCAACTATAACTTTTTAATATTTTCCGTTCATAAGTCAAAATAATAATAATAATAATTTAATAGTTTAGATCTAAAATTCATGAGTGAACTAATTAATAATTAGTAATTCAAAATACAAATATGTGATAAAATTTAGATTAAACAAATAATAACTTAAATATAAAAGTTTTTAAATTTTCTTATCATTTATTATATTCTATGCACAATACTATTGAGTATACAAAAGATTTAAATTTTAATGTGTTTTATTTAATTAATATAAAATTTCCATTAGATATATACAGTATATATTCATATAATATTAATATTTATTAATTTTTTGGTCTAAACATAGTTTATTTTTACATTATATAAACTTAATTAACAATATAAATGTAAACAATATATTGTATTATGGATACATATATTGAGTATATATAAACATTTTACAGTATATGATTCACATAATATATTATTACAATTAATTAATAAATTAAGTTAACAATATAAATTTTTAGATCCTAACAGGATATTGATTAATTTTAGCTAACATTTTAGTCATTAATGTTTTAAAATTATTGAAATAAAACTTTACAAACAAAAGTAATAATAATTAAAAGTAATTATTTAATTTTACAGTTACTTATTTCTAAATATATAATACTTAAGGTTATTCATACTTTGCTTGCATTGTATTTTATGTTTAATTTTTAAATACATTTCATATAAATAATATTTATATGACTATTAACTATATTTATTAATAATCTGTTATAAAACACATTTAGTTTTAAAAAATTATTTTTTAATTTTCATGTAATTGTATAGTTTATAATATGTAAATTAAACTTATATTAAGAAATATAAACTAAATTTACTCATTATCCTGTTTGATAATGCAAAAGTTTATACATATTGTATTACAGAATATTTCAATATAATATATATATATATATAATATACAATTACATTAAAAACATTTCAAATGTTTTGATTAATATAATTTTATTAAGATTTTCTTTAAATACATTTTATATATAAAACATTTAATTCAATAAAAGTTTGTTATATTTAGTTAATAGATTCTAATAATTTTCTTAATTAATCTGATTAAAATATTTAAGTAAAATTATGTTTAATTTAAAATTATTATTACTATTGATAATTACTAATATTTGTTTAGGTAACTAAAAAATTAATACTAAAATTATTGAATAAACTTTTTTTTGATAATATTACTTAGTTTATAGCATTTTCTTTGACTGCGGTAACGGAAAATATATTGGACACTACTTGACATGCGATGGCCTGGATGATTGTGGCAATTGGGCCGATGAACTGTCGTGTACTAAAAGTCCCAGTGCTAAGACACGACCTGTTATTGTTGACGAAAGTCTCATTAATTGTAATGATAGCTACAATACATGTATACCTAATAAGTGGCTGTGCGATGGTCTTAGAGACTGTTCCAATGGTAACGACGAGATGAACTGTACGAAAGAAAAATCTTGTAGCAAAGGGTTCAGTTTGGGTGGTAGTGATAACACAACTTGTATTGATATCAATGAATGCGATGACATTTTGAAAGGACAGTGCAGTCAAGAGTGTATCAATACTTATGGTGGATATAAATGCAAATGTAGTGAAGGATACAAATTGATTAACAATAGGAGTTGTATTGCCGCTGAAGAGGAACCACTTCTGTTTTTCTCAAATAGTAAAGGCATTCGTGGTTTTTGGCTCCGAAGCAAACAATTCTTTCCCGTTTATCAAACATCCAAACAGACCATTGGAATAGATTTTTTAGCCAAAAAAGATAGGGTTTATTGGATTGAATTAGACTCGTCTTACAGAGTCTACTCAACCACTCTTATGGTTAATTACTTCAAAACTATTGTCACAAAAGGTCTTAAAGCACCTGAAGATTTGGCTATTGATTGGGTCGGAGAAAATATATATATATCTGACGGAGAATTAAATAAAATAATAGTCTGTAATATTGATGGAGATATATGTGCTTCGGATTTATTTGGTGTCTTAGATAAGCCACGAGCCATAGTTGTCGACCCATCAAACGGAACTATATATTGGACTGAATGGGGAGAGCATCCGGGCATATATGTGGCGGGAATGGATGGTTCAAACAAACATCACTTAATAAACAATAATTTGATCCGTCCAAACGGTATTACATTGGATTCGGTGACTAACCGATTGTATTGGTCTGACGTCAAAATAAGCAAAATTGAATACTTGGATCTGAAGACAAATCAAAGAGTAATTGTAATATCAGACAAAGTTTTTTATCCATTTTCATTAGACGTATTCGAAGACTGGATTTATTGGAGCGATTGGGCGACAGATTCATTGGATAAGAGCTACAAACTGACGGGACATAACCAGACTGTACTCATAAGGGACGGGAATGAAAAAATTATGAGTCTTCATATATATCATCCATTAATACAAAAGCAATCGTATAATCCGTGTTTTGTACACCACTGTTCGCATTTGTGTGTATTGGCACCCAATAGACGACATACGTGTGTCTGTCCCGATAATTTGGTCCTTTCTAAAGACAAGAAGACCTGTGAGAATAGATCCAAAATTATAAATATTCAACAATTTCTTAATGATCAGCAAATATTTATGGATCGCACCGATAATGACCACTCAGACATAGATGAAAATGAATCCAATGATATTATAAGGGATTGGCTTATGTTTGGTATCGTTGTTGTTATAATTGTCTTAATTGCTGTTTTTGTCTTTATTTTCGTCAAAAGAGACGATTACAGGTAATAATAGTCGAAGTAATAGTTTTTTTGTAATAATTTTTATATTTTTGTTATCTCCCAGAGTTTTGCCTAACGTAATATACATTCGTAACAATTAAACCAGTAGTGCTAAACTATTAGACATTAAATTAATTTTTTAATAATTTTATATCATTTTTAAAATTATTTTTATATGATATATAATTTTATTAGTATTGAATACTTAAAAAATAATATAATGTTTAATAAAAGTTTTTATTAAAATGATTACTAATTATTTATTAATTTCAAATAATATATAAATATATATTTATTTTATATAATTTCTATTTTTATATACAATAAGTTTTTAATTACAAAATGTGTGTTTTAAAATAAAAAGTTTTTTAAGTTTACTATTTAAAAATCATTTATTATTTCAGATCTAATTGCTAGTTAGCATACTATTAATGTCATAAAAATTTTAATAAAACTTTCTCTTTTTTTAGTATTACTTTATACAAACGTTTACTTATGTGTTTTGTCTTATGAATCAATTAGAGAGAGAGAGAGAGAGAAAGAGAGAGAGAGAGAGAGAGAAAGAGAGAGAGAGAGAGAGAGAGAGAGAGAGAGAGAAAGAAAGAAAGAGAGAGAGACAACTAAATTATTTTAAATAAATTTTTAAAGAATAATATTAAAAGATTGCATTTGTAAAAAAATAATTGAATAAAATTTTTATTTCTACTTAATAATAAAAATAATTACAAAAAATATTAATATATTATATTTATAAACTATATATTCATACAATATTAATATTTAATGAAATTTTAGTTTAAACATATTTTTTAAAAATATAGTTTATTTTATATCATATAAACTTAATTAACAATATAAATTTAAACAATATATTATACATATATAATTTACAGAATATAGAGTATAATGTATATATATATATATATACTATAATATAAACATATTATTACACTTAATTAATAAAATAAGTTTACAATTTAAGATTTTAAAATTATTGAAATAAAATTAACAAACAAATGTAATAATCTGAAAAAAATAATTATAATTTTAGAGTAAAATAATTCTAAATATTCTTAAGCTTACTATTATCAAATCAGATAATAACTTTTGAAATTATAAATTTAGATTTCAAAATAATATTTAAAATATTATTTAAATACCTTTCAATAAAATTTTATAAACTAATCATTTTTTTTAAAAATCGAAAGTTATTTGCAAGACTGTATAATATACAGTGTATATATTAATACTATATTTTGTTACATACATATCATGTAATTTAAATAACAATAATATTTATAAAAAAATATTAACTATATTTAACTAGAATTCGTTATAAAATACATTTAGTTTAAAATATCATTTATGATTAGCAAATAAATGTATCAATTTATCTTGTTTATGATAATTAAAAATTTTATATACATCCATATTGTACAGTATTACTTAATAATGCATTATAATATAAATATTGAATAATATATATATATATAATTTTATATATTCAAGCAAACATTTTTTAAAAATTTGTTTTATGAAATCTATATTCTGTCTGTCTGTCTGTCCGTCTGTAGCATTTCATTTTACGAACTAAACAATATTTCTTTTAATAAATTTTAATAAATTTTGCATGCAATAAGATAAAAATATATTAATAAGTTTAGACTAATTTCATATATATATTATTTTTACTTACTATAATTTTAGTAATTAAAATGTGGGATATATTATTAGGTGTTTGGAGAAAATTTGAAAATAAAATTAATCATTATCCTGTTATGATAATGTAAAGTTTTATACATCCAAATTATTACTGATATTACTAACTATTTAATAACAATACAAATTATATTTATAAAATATTTAAAAATGTTTTTCATTGATATTATTTTGGATTTTGTTAAAAACATTTCAGTTATATAAAAACATTTTAATTCAGTATATGTTTGTTATATTAAGTTTTAATAATTTGATTTATACGTTTCATATTTTAACATATTTTAATTTTTACTTAAATTTAACATATTGTTAATTTGAAATCCAGTTAAACGTTTAAATAAATTAATTGTTTATTAAAATTATGTATATTTTTAAATTATTAATATTTTTGTTAATTACTAACATTTGTTTAGGTAATAAAAGAAATTAATTATTAATAAAAAAATACGAAAACTAATGAATTAACTTATGATAATATTGTTTAGTTTATAGCAAATGTCCGTCAAATTTCTTCGACTGCGGTAATGATAGATGTATCGGTCATTTTTGGCGATGCGATGGCGAAGACGATTGTGGCAATTGGGCCGATGAACAGTCGTGCGGAAGTCCAATAGTTAAGACAGGACACGAAATCATTGAGAAGCACTGTGCTGTTAATCACACCCACTGTAATGATACCTACGGCACATGTATACCAAATAAATGGCTGTGCGATGGTATGGAAGACTGTTCCAATGGAAACGATGAAAAAAATTGTACAAAAGACAGGGCCCAGTGTTCGGGATTTTTATGCAATACCTTTGAATGTATTCCTTCGCGCTGGAGATGTGACGGTATTCCCGATTGCGAAGATGCCTCCGATGAGACTAACTGTCCGTCAAAACCAAAACACGACATTTGTGATAAAGAGCACGGATTTTATAAATGTCTTACCGGAGAATGTATTCCCATCTATAAGCTGTGCGACAAACGTAAAGACTGTCCGCAAGGAGACGACGAGGGAACTGAATGTCGATCGAGTGGATGCCATACCAAGAATTGTTCACAACTATGCTTTGTTGAATCAGATGGACCACAATGTTATTGTCGCGAAGGTTTCAGTTTGGGTAGTGATAACACAACTTGTTTTGATATCGATGAATGTGATGACGGTTTGAAAGGACTATGCAGTCAAAAGTGTGTCAATATTTATGGTGGATATAAATGCAAATGTAGTGAAGGATACAAATTGATTAACAATAGGAGTTGTATTGCAGCTGAAGAGGAACCACTTCTGTTGTTCTCAAATAGTGAAGGTATTCGTGGTTTTTGGCTCCGAAGCAAACAATTCTTTCCCGTTTTTCACTCATCCAAACAAACCATTGGAATCGACTATTTAGCCAAAAAAGATAGGGTTTATTGGGTTGAATTAGACGAAACTCCTGGAATATATTCATCCACTCTTATGGGTGATTACTTCAAACCTATTGTCACAAAAAACTTTAAAGCACCTGAAGATTTGGCTATTGATTGGGTCGGAGAAAACATATACATAACAGACGGAGACTTACATGAAATAATAGTCTGTAATATTGATGGAGATATGTGTGCTTCGGGTTTATTTGGTGTCTTAGATAAGCCACGAGCCATAGTTGTCGACCCATCAAACGGAACTGTATATTGGACTGAATGGGGAGAACATCCGGGAATATATATGGCGGGAATGGATGGTTCAAACAAACATCACTTAATAAACAATAATTTGATCTGGCCAAACGGTATTGCATTAGACTCGGTGACTAACCGATTATATTGGTCAGATGCTAAAGTCGGTAGAATTGAATACATGGATCTGAAGACAAATCAAAGAGTAATTGTAATATCAGACAAAGTTTTTCATCCATTTTCATTAGACGTATTTGAAGACTGGGTTTATTGGAGCGATTGGATGACATACTCATTGGATAAAAGCCATAAACTGACGGGACATAATCAGTCAGTACTCATACGGGAAAGGGATGAACAGATAATGGGTGTCCATATATATCATCCGTTAATTCAAAATCAATCGTATAATCCGTGTTATGTAAACCATTGTTCGCATTTATGTGTATTGGCACCCAATCGACGACATACTTGTGTCTGTACCGACAATTTGGTTCTTTCTAAAGACAAGAAGACCTGTGAGAACATACCGGAAGAAATCCATGAGATTAAAGAGAAAGTACTGAATATATCACACGATATGCTTACCATTAAAGACGATGTCAAACATATTCCCGATGAAATCAATTTCATTAAAAAAAGCATAAACTATTGATGAATGGCACCAATGATGAACAGTTAGCTCAGAATATAACTCAAGACAATCATACCATCAGTGTTTTTGTCGAAGACATTCCCCATGAAATCAAAATGATTCAGAAAAAATACAAACTATTTATAAATTTTATTAATACTACCGATAAATCAGCGGTAGATATAATCCAATCTAATAATAATAATAATAACAATGGATCTGATATTCATATCATCAAAAATCTTGTCGATGACATTCCTAATGATATGAAAATTGATGGAAAAAATGTCAAAATATTAACGATTCATACATTTGATTATCACATAATGGCTTGGCTTATGTTTGTTATCGTTGTACTTATAATTGTCTTAATAATTGTTTTGGTCATCAAAAGAGATGATTATAAGTATTAATAATAATTTAGTAGTTTTTTTGTATTCATTTTTAATTATATTTTTTCTTTCAGATTGTTTCGTAACATATTATACGGTCACCGATCCCGTAGTGCTAAACGAAACATTGTATTATTTTATAAATAATTTTTATTAATTAATTAAATTATTATTTTTAAAATATTATGTTTATGATTTATATATATAGTATATATTGATTATATATTTTTGTTTTTGGTATTAAAAATTATTTATATATTTTTATAGATTAATACAGTACTTACTAAAGTATAATATAATATTTTATTTAAATATTTTTTGTATAAATAATTACTAATTAAAATAAGTATGACATTGATAAATTTTAGCTTATACCACTAACCATTTTATTTTATATATTTGCTATTTATATATAGTAATTATTACATTATTGTCATTTTTAATTACAAAATATGTGTTTTTAAGAAAAATAAAATGCTTTTCAAGTGTTCAATTTAAAAATCAGATATTATGTCAGATCTAATTGTTAGTGTTAGCATACTATTAATGTCATAAACATTTTAAATTAAATAAAAAATTTTATATTAAGTACTAACTTTATTTATACAGACATTTATAATAAATAATAAAATAGTTATAAAATAAGTTTTTTGTCTTATTAATCGATTATTAGAGACATAACAAATTTATTTTAAATAATTTTCTTATTTTTTTTTTAAAATAACATTAAAAGATTGCATTTGCATAAATAAGTGAATGAATTTTTATTTCCACTCAACAAAAAAACAAATAGTTAAGCAATTTGTGTTTATATAATAAATCAAAAAACGATAAGTTGTTGGCAAAAATATTTGTTTGTCATCTTTTCCGACAACAAAAACGAGATAAAAAAAATATTAATATATATATATATATTTGTATTCACTAAATTAAACATTATTTTAAGCAAATCTTTATCTCTCTCTCCCTCTCTTTCTCTCTGTTTTTTTTCTCAAGAGGAGTAGTTGTACAGTAGATATGATATTTAAATATTTAGCAGAAAAAAATTATTATTATTATTATTATTATTATTATTATTATTATTATTATTATTACAAACATTATATTGCATTTTTTAATTAGCAATTCATGTTTATTCTCAAAACATTTATTATTAGTTTTTTGTCAATCGTTTGTTGAGATAATATATAAATTTAAATGATATATAAAGTAAATGAAAGGAAACAGAGCTGAAGTGTTTCCGTTACTGATTCAGACCATTGATTATTATTAGTATTATTATACTCAATAAATCCGGTCTTTTATATATATATTGAATATTACATCAATTAATAAATCAATATTAATAATATTAAATATGTAAACTATGGCTTATCTATTATCTATATATATAAATGAAATCATTGAGCAATTAAAAATCATACACACAATTGAAGTTAATGAGTAATTGCTAAATTAAACATCAAAAAATAATACAGCAATAAATAAATCCTATCAATTAAATTAACCTACACTTCAAACTAATAATATACTGTAAAATTAGTTTATATATACAAAATAACTACTGTTATTATTATTATTATCTGTTATTATTTTATTTGTTTTTTTTTCACTACGCTAAATGTAATGTGTTTTATTTTATTTTTTAATTAATTTTATTTCCCAATAAAAAATAAAAATAAAATAGTAACTGCAAGGCATTGAAAATTAACAATAATAATAAAAAAAATTATATAAAAAATTATTTATCGATATTCACGTTTAAACTATTTAAAACAATTTGTAAAGTAGATTTTTAAACAAAACAAAACAAAAAAAAATTGAATATAAATAATTTGTTGTTTAGAGTGAAAAAAGAAATTATTACTGAATTTGATAATTTGCTAAAAACCTATAATAATAATTTATTTACATGAAAAAACATGCCTTTATTTATCAGCATTTTTAAATAACAGGGCTATCCATTATAAAACCAAAAATTTTATATATAAATATTGAATATATTTAAAGCAATAGCCAAATGGCTTATCACATGAAAAACATGACATTCCGATCAATTGACTATTTTGTTTGTTAATAATAATAATAATAATCACTAAAATATTTTTGTTTTAATTTTTTTTCTCCCAATCATCTATCAGTAATTTATTAATATTTACAATAAAACAAACAACAAAAAACATTTTTAGTCATATTGCTATTACTAATTGAAAAATTATTATTAATTTTTAATTGACAGTAATTACTAAATCATTGATTGAGAGAGTGTGTGTGTGTGTGTGTATCACATGAGAGATTGATATCTATACTGTATATACAATTATTTATTTATTTAATAAAATGTTATTAGCCTTTCATGATATTCACTGAATATTATTCACACACAAAAATTTTTTGTTTTTGTTGTTATTGTAACAAAAAATTTCATTTTACTGTATATTATATTATCATAAATATGAGGCCAGAAATTCTGTCCCCAATAATGTAAAAATGATTACAAAATTATAATATTATTTTTAATGTCTGGCATTCTCTCTCTCTCTTTCTTTCTTTCTTTCTTTCTCTGTCTCTCTCTATACAACAAACACAAAATAATTATATAATGATCTCATATCTCTGTATGGATAGGCTATGTTGAGTGATTCATTAATTGCCTGATAATATAATAAACGATAATAATAATAATATTATAACTGTTTAACTTTGCATTCAATCATTTCTATAGGGATTATTATTACAAATACTTTATATATATATAAATTATATAATATAATGATAAATTTTTTATGCTGTACTGAAACGACTTTAGTTTTTTGTTTGTTTTAAATTTTTTAATGCTTTTTTACGATTGTATAAATTACCGTTTTTTATAATACTGTACAATACATACATACTGTTTATAAAAGTTTTGACTTTAATAACGATAGAAGTATTTGTTAACTATATATTAAATCAATTATGAAATGAATTATTTATTTTGCATTTATAAATAGTCTAATAGTAATAGCATTACTCTCAGTATTATATTCTAACATTATTTTACTAAAATATAATATATAATAAGTATAATATAACTTTTATCATTTGCTATAAATATATATTATATACATTTCAGTTATATAGAAATAGCAATTTTAAATACAATAACTTTTTTTATGCTTTTTTATGCAATATTTATTATTATATTACTATTATATGATATACAGTATGTATGTGTGTGTCTTCTCATAGTATCGTTGCTTAGCATTTCAATTAACAATATGTGCTTAAATTTAAACCATATTTAGGACAAAAAACTAAAATAAAAAACTTTTAAGAAAAAACTTTTTTTCTACCACTCATAAAACAAAAAATTTAATTAAAGTTAGTTTTCTCGTAAATAATCATTAATGGGTTGGCACTTAAAAACAGACTCATCAACAACAACAACAAATGCTTGAGTTTTTTTTATAAAAAATTATAATTTATTTTTTTAAATGTTAATTGAATATTATAATATAAAATAATTTAACTCACATTGTTGTGCCAACTAAATTTATAATAATAATAATAAAAACTATGAAACATTTAGATATTATCATATTTCCGATAAATATTTTTACAATTTATTGTTTATCATAACATTGATATCAAGTTTGTTGAACATAATTAGTTATATATATATATATTTAACAAATATGTCAATTATTGTTTTGCCTAGTTACAACTACAAAAATTGTTTACAAGTATTATTTATCATATTAGTTATTTTAGGTTTACCCTTAAAAAACTATCTGGTATTTAGTTTAATTAGTATCTATTTTTCAGTGTCATCCCCCCCTCTCACTAAACATCACTCAAAATATATACACATTTTTGTAATGTTTTAATAAATTTTGTAATATTTAGCATTGCTGTAAAAAAATTATGCTTTTTTCTATATTATTATATTTAAGTGTCAAATAAATAAATAATTATTATTAAATATATTTTTTCAGATCAAACAAATAATTAGTTTTTTCTAATATGTATCGTTTAAAGTCGTTAAAACATAAATTCAATAACAAATTTATATTAATAAATGTCTAAAATATATGTTTTTATTTATACACAAAAATTCTATAGTTTATTATAATTATTAGTTATGTAATAAATATATGATATATTATACACAGTATATAAGTACACAGTTTATTAAAAGAAAAATCTATGATAACTATATTTTATGTTAACATATTTTTATTTATTACATAAATAATACAATTTATTAATAAAAATATTATTATTATTTTTTTAATAACCAAATCTACTACCATAAAAAAGGTCATCAAAAAATCGTATTGCTATATTCAAACATATTTATTATAAAATAAAAATAAAAAAAATTAATATTAGAAAAATATTTAAGATTCTACACCCATTAACACCCAAATAAGTTTCATTAATTTTGCAATAAATGCAATTGTCATATAAGTAGACGATTATATATTTATACATATATAATATATGTTTAACACATATGAAATAAACAATTTTTTTATTAATCAAAACTTGTGTGTGTGTATAAATTACATAATTGACCTTGAAATATAATAATAATTATTTTCTGTACATAGTTATTAGATAACAACAAAAATTTGACCATTTAAACATAAAAATAGACCATAATAGCTAAAAAATTAATATATACGTGATGTATCACACATTATGCCCATTAGATTTTATTTCATCACTGTTAAAAAATTTCATACTAAATCGCTAATAAACGGTAAATATATTAAATAATTTTTTGCTAAACTATATATCATGTATACGATATACAGTGTGTGTGTGTTTGTTTGTTGTCTCTAAATGTGTATAAAATAATGTGAAAAAAACTATTTATTTTAATTTACATTTTCGGTATTATACCTGTTTGCCAACTAACTAACTAACAAGTATGTTATGTTACCTTATATTGTGTGGATTTTAAATGTACAAAAATATATTTATTATTATTTTTTTTGTAATTTTATATATTAATAAAATAAAGAAAATTTATGTAGTAATGTCTATTTTTATACTTATATATAATATACATATAAATCTTATTTTTATATAATAATAATAATAATAATACTATAAAAATATATACGATATTTACAACACACACACAAAACGCATATAATTTATTATTTAACACATTTCGACCAACAAAAAAATGAGTGCAACAGATAATCGCGCTGTAAATTGTTATTAAAAAAAAGTTTTTTATATATATTTTATTACTATTTGTTAGACAACTGATATCATATGTATTATATAACTGTTAAAAAAAATTCGTTGAAATAGTCGTGACAGACATCGAGTCGTGACCTCTAACTCTAGTATCACTGGTTTGACATTATTTTGTTGTTGTTTTTTCTCTATCGTATACATACATAACAGGCCCCGTCAACTATACAGTCCCGGGGTATGTACCGTAATAGTAATAACCAACAGTACTTTACACTAACCATTAGATTACAACTAAATAGCAATAAATCCCCACAAAAGAAAAACTGTGTAAGGATTTGGTGTTATTTTTACAACTGATAGTACTGTACACAGAAGTAGTAGAGGAATATAACTATTTATAACCTAAAAACTGTCTTATATTATAAGGGGTGACATAATCCAAATTATACACAAAAAGCTATCAATTTATCACTGGAATTCCTAACCAAATAATCTAAAATGTAATGTAATAAAAACTATAGTATTATCTCTCTTTATTATTGTGTTTGATCTGCAATTCAAATAATTTAAACAATAACTTATGCTATACAGTGTATTATACATAGTAATATAATTTATTTTTATATCAATTTCTCTCAATTTCTCTATATGTCATGAATTGTGACAAATAAACTGTATATAAATTTCTATAAACTTTTAACACACCAAACACAAAGTCATATTTGACTATCGCTTATAAGTATGACATGAATTTGTTTGTAACAAACTTTTTATTGTTGTTGAATTTTTGTTTAGTAGATCAACAACAACAACAATAACTAAGTAAAGATATAACTAATATTTTTTTCTAAAAGTTATTTCTAAACATAATTTTGATGAAATTAGTCAGTGATGACTAACCATAGTAAACACACATAAAATGCATATTAAATGACAATAATAACAACAATAATACTATTTAAAAAATTGAAATCCTATAAAAATGGTTATACAGCTATTTTTCTGATGCTATCATATCACATATTATTTATAAATATAAACTTTTTTATATATATAAAAAGCATCGTATCTCCGGAAAAGACGCGCTATATTTCATAGATATTTATTTTTAAAGAGAAACGACAAAACTAATAGACAATGCAATCGTTGATAATAATAATAATAATAATCATAAAAAACTAATAAAAAATCAGAGAAATAAAATTAAAATTCACGCAAAAAATATGTTAACATATTTCAAGAATTCCAGTTAAAAAATGTTAGTTAATAATAATAATAATAATAATTTCAATGAAATAGTAGTAAACGGATTGGTTATATGGCAATCAAGTTTTACATTTTTAGTTATGTACTACATTTAAATATACCGTATTGTATATAATACTATATATATATATATATGTTATGTACATTTAAATTATATTTAAAAAATTTATATATATGTGTGTGTGTTTATCATTGATAATAGAGTGATTAAAAGTAGAGGTATTGGTTAGCTTAGGACTGAGAGTCCGGCGTTTTTTTCAATAATTTTTTTTGTTAGTTTTGTGTGTAGTTTTTTAGTCAAAAGCATGTGTTTTGGTTTGCTTTTGTTTTTTAATTAATATTATTTAAATTATTAATTATTAATTATTAATTATTAATTGTTATTAATATTAATATTAAGGTAATTATATTATATTTTAATAAAATAATAGATATAATTTTAAAAATTATAAATATTTTTTATTAATAAATAAAAAATAATTTTGTTTACAATCATTGAGTGATTGTATGAATACATTGAATGATAACATCAATTGTTGTGACAATTGAAGACATTTTGGATCAATTAATAAATGAAAACAAACGACTTCTTAAAGAGTTATTGTTTGCCAACAAATTGAAGATATTTTTGTTGAAATTGTTTGACATATAGACCGTGAGCAGTACGGCATCCACGGGGAGCTGTAACCGGGGATCAGTACCGGCAGGGTTAATGTCGCAACTGATAATTCCTCTGCATCCCAAGACCGGTACCATGGACCATAGGATGTACGATAAGTCGGCATTAACCCTGTAAGTGGGGTCTACCCCATCTCCCTCGACCTTTACGGGGGTAGTAAAGTGGAACACACACACGTACTGCTAAAATCACATAAAAATTATAGTACGGGTCAAGTACAAGTAGACTTGGCCAATCACTACTCAGACACGTTTACTGGATTTGACCGGTAGACAATACACATTTATAGAGCCAGCCAAGATGGCAACAAAGTATAGTCTATTTACTGATTTTATTAACGATAATAATAATAACAATTATATGTAGTGATTGGTTTGTTTTATTGATTTTCAGTCAATGGCACGTCCGACACGATTAGAGGTAGTGAATATGTGCCGACAAATCACTACTTTCAACATTATCGGACATATTGGACACACAGATGAACAGTGCATACAATGGCTTCAACAATCTGGTGTTCTTCCATATCTCAACCCGGAGATCTATTTGTGCACAAATAATCCGGCACATGTGCTTTCAAAGACTATTTTTAAAACAAGTATTATTCAATATCGATTGAGTTGTAATGATTGCAGAAGAAACGGTGTTACTTTTAAATTAACATTTACTGAGGTGCATATATTAAACATATATATAACTGTATTATAAGATACAATGTTTTATAGAACACATGGATTCAGAGAAGTCGATTGCCGGTGCCGACAGTTGTATTAATCACTTACGCTTTTATAATGAGATGGAAAGTTGAAGATACAGCAAATGAATGTGATGTTGCCGAATCGACAGTTGTTGATTGGTTTGCATATTGCCGTGAAGTCTGTAGTTTTGCACTTGAAAATCAACAACTTCTACAAGTTGGTGGTAATGGACATGTTGTTGAGGTATTATATTAACATATTATATTATTTGTAATTATAATATAATGTAAATATTATTTAGTGCGATGAACATCATTTAGTGTCCCGTAAATTCGGTCGAGGTAGAATTTTACAACATCAAGAATGGATATGGGGAGCATGTGACAACGATGCAGGTCCTAACGAAAATCGTTTAGTATTAGCTCGAGTTCCGACGCGTGATAAAGAACATCTTTTGACTTTAATGGCTGCTACTATTAAACAACAGTCGATTATTATTACGGACGGATGGTTTCGCGGTGATAATGCCCAAAATGATATCATTGATATTGGTATGGCAGCTCATTTTTGGGTAAATCATTCTGTAACATTTTCAGAAATCACTCAAAATCCGTTCACTGGTGGTAATTAAATATTAAAAAGTTAGATAATACCATGTTTACTGATATTTACTGCTTTATAGATGACTTTACTGTAACCACAAATCATATTGAAAGAGTTTGGAGAGAATTGGATAAATACATTAAGTCTTATCAAAATGAGTTTCATATTGACCAGTATATCGATCAATTTATTTATTTCAATAACTTGAAAGGAAGTTATGGCAATAATTCTGGTATATAATACTTTTATATAAAGTTGCTATACTATTAATTAAATTACATTATATCAGGTGCAAAATTAGGCCACTTTTTATTTGACATTTCGCGCCGTTTTTCTGGTCCAACTCGTAAAGCTAATTTGAATTATGCTAACATTCAACCCATTATTTATAATGAACCTTAATTTTTAATTATTTTTAATACTTATTTTTAATTATTTAATTTCTGTTTTTAATGTTTATAAGTAAATATAATTATATCATAACTATATCATATTTCTGTATCATTATATAATACAGAAATTACGTAAAATAAAATAATTTTTTAATTTTTTAAAATTTTAAATGACTCGAAAATTATTTTAGATATTATAATTTTGATTACATATTTGTGTTTTAAATTCATTTTTGCATAAGTATTGGCGAATATATTGCATAAAAATTTTCGGACTCTCAGTCCTAAGCTAACCGAGGTATTTAAATATATGTTTTTGATTAATAAACAACTTATTAAAGTGTTTATATTAAACGTTATATCATATATATATAAAAACTTTTTTATTTTCATTTTTGAATATCGCAATAATTTTTAAACATCAATTTAAAAGTTGTTGTAATTACAAGTTGTAATATATAGTACTAATAAATTAGTAATTATTGTTAGATTAGATTGTATATTATGCACTTAAATAATAATAATGAAAAACTAATAATAATAATATTATTATTATTATTATAAACTAATACAAACCATTAGTTATATTTAATTAGATTAATACTTATTTTTACTTTTTTAAAAAAACTCTTTTGGCATATGATATGCGATAACAAACAAAATATGAGGAAAAGTCTAAAATGTTTACACATATTTCTATGCAAACAAATATCATATATTTATATATAAATATATAGATAAGTAAATAAAAAAGTTTTAAAACATATTTCTCTCTATATATCTCTATAATCTCTCTCTCTCTCTCTCTCTCTCTCTCTCTCTCTCTCTCTCTCTCTCAATGTTTCTCACAATTACTCCCTTTAAGTCAAGTGAATGTCAAGTATTTGCTAAGCGGTTAAAAACATTTAATTAAATATATTTACTATTAAAGTGTAATACTTGTTAGTATACAGTATTATTAACAGTTAACAAATAAATAGGTAGTAGTCATCAAATTAATAGTGAGATCACACTTATATGACAACAAGTCATAGACCAAAAATAAATTAATACATGTGTTAAATGAGAGGAAGTAATTAGTGATAAAAAAATAATGTTTAGCAAAAATAAAATAAAAAGTTTTTATCCGAGAGATAACACAACAACAAACTATTATATGGTTATCAAACAACAAAAAAGTTTTCAGACCATAGAAAACAACAACACATAAACTTTTATACAGAGATTTAGCATTAAATAAATATATGATTCAGAAAATTCATACAAATTTCAAATTATTTCAGTGAATCACTAGTGTATTAGGGATCTGATTGTACATCAGGTGGAGATCTGGTAGTCGTATACTGTATTTGGCTTATATGTAGTAATGTTTAAGATAGGGGGGAACCGCCAAAAAATGACAGCAATAGAGCACTGGTGTTAGTGTATGTATGTGTGTGTGTGTGTGTGTGTGTGTGTGTGTGTGTGTATGAGTGCACCAATCAATTGCTTGAACGCTGCAATGACTGCATTGTTGGGTCGGGAGTGGCACTAAAGCATTGACTGCATTGCCAAACGCATCGCCAGTACATTATATACATACATATACTGCATATATGAATATTAGCGCTGTTGCCGTCCCTGTGCTTTAGCTATCAGTGCTAGTGTTGTTAGTATATTGTTTTGCCGGCACTGCACTACTGTTGCACATTTGAATAGCGCATACACATTGTGAGAGAGAAATATATAATATTGTGTCACTATATAAGTGAACTATACTGTACTTTATAATGCAATAGACATACAGTTTACTTATACAGTGAGTGTCTATATATAAAAGAGTCGTTGAGCTGACTCACACATACACACAGTGTGTTTGGTCGCATCCCATCTCCTCTCTCTCTCTCTCCTATACATACATAAGCATTGAAAACTTGCACACCAACACCACAGTCTTTTAAACTACCAGTGCTCGGGTGTCTCATACACGCTAACGATATATATATACCAACTCTCCTAAGCGTTTGACTTAAACTTTTTGTGTGTGTCTGTACTGTTGTGTCGCCATTTCATACCCATTGAAACAGTACTGCAGTTTTTGGTGGAAAACTATAGACTACTTCTTGGCACTGCCTGTGCTCTCTCTCTCTCTCTCTAACTATATATCTATGTGTTTGTCTCTCTCTTCACATAACTAACTCCCAGTGCATTAGAGATATATCTATCAGTTTTGTATTATATATATGTATTATAAGCCATTCAATACTCAATAACTGCAGACATTCATTCATATCGTGTCAAACGACTCGGTCGACAACGACGACGACTACTACGACAACACCACTTCTTCAGTGAACACAACACTACCATCTCGTCAAAGCACTCATCCATTTGAATCGGTAAGCATTGGTGTGTCTGTGTGTCTAAAAAGGGATTGTCATCTCTCTGTTTGAATCGATTGGACAAAAAAACCCACAAATTAGTCATCACTTGTGTGAATCTCTTTCGCCTTTTTTTGATATATAAAGTGGATGTCATTAGAGTTGGTGTCAATACGATTGCCCACCAATTCATGACTCATTGACTCTTCATTATTAATATTATTATTAATATATGATATGAAGTGATATTGTTATTAAAGAAAAGTTATAATAATTTTGAATTGTGTTGTCATCGCAGATATACACTTCACTCAATCCGACCGGCAAAATGACTTCGACCACCGAAACTGCAACTCCAGCTGTAGATCAATCCAACAATCAGACTGCCGGCACTCAGGAGCCGGTTTCGCCAGTGTCTGAACAGACTGCCGAAGCCCAGACCGATGCTACTACTAATGAATCAAAGGCCGAAACTGCCAGCCCTAAGAAGGAAGCGGTACCCAAACCGACTGTCCATAAGACAGACTACGAGAAGGATACGGTCTACTTATATCAGTTCACCCGATTCGCTACCATTCCTTCGTCATCGCCGTTCTGTTTGAAAGTGGAGACCTTTTTGCGTATGGCTGGCATCGCCTACGAGAATGTTGACCATCAGCTAAAATTTCGCTCGAAGAAGGGTCAGCTGCCGTTCGTTGAACTCAATGGCAAAGAGATTGCCGATTCGGACATCATTATTCAGGATTTGACTAAAATCTTCGAGAAAGATCTTGACGAAGGCCTGACTGAAGAGCAGAAAAATAACAGTCACGCCTACCAGTCGATGCTCGACAATCACACGAGTTGGTGAGTGCTCTCTCTTATGGCTTAACCATTGATTATGATAATTGACTGATAATAGTGTTGTTGTTGTCTATTGTTGACAAATGTGGTGATAGTAGTTGTGTTTAGTGAAGGTCATTACGATTTGATATGATTTGCTTGATTGACACTTATTCATCACACAGTTATTTATATATGATATGTGTTTTACTGATTGTCTATTGACTGCCTTTCCTCTCCCTATATCTCCCATTCCTCTCATACCACAAGAAAAAAAGGTCATTAAATTGAGTGTTAAAAACTTCGCGAGAGTTATCTAAACAACTGTTTGACTGATAGTCAGTATTATTATTATTATTATTATATAGGGTTTACCATAGAAACTGTCAGTTACTGTGTTTTACCATTACATTCAAAATGTATATGTATTTATATATTTATATTATTAAATACAATATTATAAAATAATGATCACAAATAATACACTGTGTGTGTATATATTAGTTTTGTTGGGGACAGTTAGGTTTAGTGTCGGTCTGTATGTTTTTTATGTCGATATCGATTTCACATTTAATGTCTGGGCATATATTTATAGTATCACCAGACACTTAAAGAGTCATTTACTTTATGATGAAAAATAATGGTTTAATTGTATAAATAATTATGACATTAAAATTGATTTGTGTTTTAGTAATGTTTTTCATAATAATGTCTGTCAATGTATTTAATATATAAATTTTTTAATTTAAAACTTAAAGGGTGGTGCGATACTGGCGATACAATAATCCTCAACAGTTTATTGATGCCTCCAAAATGGATATGAAAAGGATTACCCTATCAAAGTTGCCTAACAGTGTGCTGAACGTACTTCTCAAGATAGGCTTCAAACAGGTTTGTCTGTCTGTCCCATCAAATATATCGATGGGTTTTATGTTGTTTTTTATGATTGTATGCATAATTTTATGATACATGTCTAACATATTTAAATATATATTTATAACTGATTGACACCATCACCACATGCACAGAATGTTAAGCAAGTGTTGGGTCACGGCATTGGACACAACACTGAAGCCGAGATCTACGACTTTGGTAAGAGTGACCTCAAAGCTCTTAGCAAACTATTGGACGACAAAGACTACTTCTTTGGCAAAGATCCTCATCTGGTATGTTGTTATCGCTATTGATTGGAAGTGTTTGGTATTTAACACATTTTTTTCCTCTTTTACTTCAGTTGGATTGCGTTGCTTTCGCACATTTGGCTCAATTTGTGTTCATACCGTTCGGCGAAATGACCGAATGGATGGAGACCGAGACCGCCAACTTAGTGGCATTTGTCAATCGCATCAAAGACAAGTATTGGACCGATTGGGAAGAGATCTGTACCACTCTCGAGCTGAACACACATTTGCCCAAAAAAGAGTTGTCGCCTGAAAAGGAGGAAGAGTTGAAAAAAGAGGAGCAAAAGAAAGAAGAAGAGAAAAAGAAAAAGGAAGAGAAAAAGCGATTACAGGTTTGTTTGATTTTTTGATTACCACGTCGTCGTCATCTGGATTTGACACTAAAACCGCTCTTTTTTGTCGATATTTAATAGGAAGAGAAGAAAAAAGAAAGAGAAGAGAAGAAAAAGAAGGACAAAGAGGAAAAGGATAGACTGAAAAAGGAAAAGGAAGAGAAGGCTCGGGCAGAGAAAGAGCAAAAAGAAAAGGAGAAGAAAGAAAAAGAAGAGAAGGAAAAGGCAGAGAAAGAAGCAAAAGAAAAGGCCGACAAAGAGAAAGCCGAAGCAGAGAAGAGTGCTGCAGAGGCGGCAGCGGCCACAGCAGCAGCAGCTGAGACCAAGACTGAGGAGAAACCAACAGAATCGACACCCGAAACCAAAGAGACCGCCGCAGAGGAGGCGCCAAAAGCCGAGGAATCGTCGGATAAAAAAGAATGAATTCGTTGTGTAGTTTAAAACAAAAGAAAACAATAATTAATTCATAAATAACTGTTTCATTACTGTCAACAGCTCATCAAATGACCAAAATTTGTAATCCATTTTAAGTTTTTTTAAACAAATATTTTTATTATAATTTTATTATTCATAATTTTCGGGACAAAAGTATATGTTTTCATTTTTAAAGTAATTTTGTTTTATGTATTTTTTAAAAATGAGAAAATTAATTAATGATTGGTTATTATAATATAGTAGTACAGGAATCAGCTGTTGATTGTATTTTTAAGACTCGTTTTTTCTTATTATTTAATTATAAATTGTGCTTTAAATGAATTAATTCTCATAATTTGGTCACATTTTACTCTAACATTAGCTCTTAGTTTAAAATTATTATTAAAAAGACAAAACACTCATAATCTCATAGCATTTAAAGTAAGCTCTTTATATATCGTAAATAAAAACTACTGCCTAATGATTTTAAAAACTTATTGATTATTATTATTATTAAAAAAATACAAAAACAATAACTTTATTTTGAAACGGCATTCCATCGCTTATTCATTATTTTTTAAATAATTTTTTTTAATTCAAACGATTCTCAAATCAATTTGATTATTATTATCATTATCAAAAAATAGCATAATTAATTTGTATGGCATGACAGTATTTTTGTACTCCACATTAATTTTTATTTAAATTTCTATATCTGCTTTAAAATGCCATTTATATATATATATATATTATAAAAAAATATACAAATTTATTGATTAATTTTATTATTAAAAACAACTCATTTTGATTTTTTTTATAATTATATGAAAAATTGTTTGCATTATTATTATAAAAAAAGACCCATTGTTTTTATGTTTAAAAAAATTTGCTCATAAAATATTACCATTAAGTGATTTGTGTGCTCATTATTATTATTTTATTTTTTTGATTAATTGCATGTTTTGTGTGATAAATATATATATAAATGCTTCTTATTTTCATTTGTTTATTATTTTATTATTATTATTATGACAACCACTCAACTAAAATACAGCTAAATATATTTGCCACCTAAATGACAGACATTTGACTAATTGGTTTATATATATATATATATAAAGTTATATTACATGAAAATTACTACTACTTTTCAAAACGATATATCAAAATTATAATCAATTTTTTTTTTTAATTATAAATGTTTAAAACGATAGCGCAAAACAAGAGCTAATTTATATTTTAAAAAATATATACTTAATTGTATAATTGAAATGCTAAGTCAATTGAAATCTGTGGGCACTTAAACATAATAAATATTATATATATTTATTAATATATAATTATAATAATATATTGTCAAATGTGCTAAATATTTGCTTTTTTCTAGAGAAACAAACAAAAAAAAAAACAATTGATAAAATAATTTTATAACTTTGATTATTATTATTATTATAAACCTTGACATTGTTCATCAAAACAAAACAAAAAATTTGAAAAAATTCAATATATTTCTCAACTAATTCATACTTTTAATAGTTTTTACAACTTTCTATATATACAGTATAAATATATACACAATAATAAACAGTGTTTTAAAATATTTATAAAAAACAGAGTATTGCGGGAACAAAATGTTTATAATGATAATAACATACATCTGGGGATTTTTAAAAATAAATTATATCATTAAAATCCTTAAAAAACTTTTTTTTTTTGAATAAATTAATTTAAATAATAATAAATTATTTAATTTACGCTTTAAATATTGTAATTGCTATTATTATTATTATTATTATTTGAAAAACTCTTACCAATAACAACAACAACAAAAACGGAAACATATATTTAACTAAAATAAAAATGTTTTATATTTATAGATCAAAATTCTTGTAATTCAATTAATTGAATCTTTTTAATGTAATAAAGGATTATTTGAAATATGAAACTAATATTTTTTTGTTATTGGTTTTGGTTGTGTCATAAAAACTCTAACACAAACAATACATATTGTCGACTATTGTGTTTGTATATTGCAGTGTCAAATTGTGTGTCAAATAATTAGTATTTTTTATATATCCTATATAGGATTACAACTAAAATATATAATGTTTTTGTTGATATATATCATGTGTCATGTAGTGTATGTGTATGTAATACTATGTATGTGTTTGTATCGTGTGATGTGAGATAAGATTTTTTTTCCCAGAAGTTCACGACAAATATAATCTGAATCACTATTTAGCAAAAAATTTATTATTTAATTCATTGTATAAATAACTAATTCACTGCTCAAATATTGTGTATGTGTTTGGCATACCTGATGGTCGGTGCCAATAGTGGTTGTGGTATAGGTTCGCCCCAATATATATAAATTTATACTGTAGTAGTAAAGTATATATATGGCATACCTATATAATTAAAAGTTAAAGTGATTGCACAATTGTTTAACAAATTTTTGTTTTGTAACTAAAAACAATTATTAAATTTATTAAATATTAATAATCTAATAATAATTATTATTATTTCTATTTCTAAACAATTCAATCATCAAAATTAGTAGTTAAAAATATAATACCCGGTAATATATTAATACTGTACTAATAACAACATTATTATCGATATTTTTGTGTATAAATAGAGTGCAATTATTATTATCATAGAAATTATTGCAAATTTTGGTACTTTATCTTAAAAATTGACTTTCGTTGCAAAACAAACAAAACAAAGTTTGATTAACATAAAATCATTTATACAGTTTACCCGTATTGTAAATAATTTTACAAAAATAATTCAGGGAAAAATACCTAGAAGTTCAATCTACTAAAAATATATATAAATTTATATATATCATTAAAAATACCGAAATTAAAAAATATATTTTATATTAGATTATCTAAACTCACGAAAAAACAGTTTTATTTATCTATGGATTATTTTTTTTATTAAATTGTAAAATTGCGATTAAACTTCAAGTTTTATTTTATTTTACATTATTATTATTTTAATCTAAAAAACCAATTAAAAACTTAGCTTGCTTTTTTTGTTTGTATTTTTTAAATAAAAATGTTGTTTACTTCTCTCTCTCTCTCTCTCTCTCTCTCTCTCTCTCTCTCTCTCTCTCTCTCTCTCTTATATTCAATAATTCAATTCATTATATTTCCTATTACTAATAAAAATATAATAATAATAATAATTTTCCAATAGATAAGCTTTTTTAAGAGATAAGTGTTGTATATATGTGCTTGAAGTTTATGTATTTTTCGCTGAAAAACGATCCCAAAAATCAATGGGCATTATAATTGGAAAATTTTTAGAAATCAATTTATTTATAAGGAGTCTTTAAATTATTTTTTTTATATACTGAGTTATAATATGGATTTTTAAAAATATATATATATACCTTTAAATTATACACAGATTTGTAAATATATTGATGATATGTATTATATGCTAATTTTATGTTTATTATATATCTTTTCAGATATATTAATTTAAATATATATGAGATAAACACCAAAATTTGTTTAGATAATATTGAATCTAATAATAATAATAATTATTATTATACTATATTTTTACTTTAAAAAACAATTAGTGGTTCTGATTGAATACAGTTTTGTTTTTTGCGATATTGAATAGTTGTCTCTATTGATAAAATATACTGTACTGTATATCGGTATACAGTATATATTTTTTAAATGGCTTATTACCATTGCATTCACGTTTAAAATTTATTGTATAAAATAATAAAAACACATTAGATTTTAGACAAGATATTATGAACATAATATATATTTATTTTATGTATATATAATTTATAAATTTATACTGTATTTAATATTGTATTTAATACATGTTTAATACATGATATCACTCAAGTATATTATTAAATACCAATAATTAACAGTTTGCTTTCTCTTTGGTCTCAAAAATTATTTTATATAATATTATATATAAGTTACTTATTTTATTTTAAAGACTCCAAAATAAAGCTATTATACATTAAATACTGTAGCAAATTGCAATCATTTAGTATTTTGATTTTTACATTAAATGCGATATTTTTTTACAAGAAAATAACATCACATTCTTTGAAAAGCTAAATGTTTGACTTTTATATTAGAAAACTCAAGGAATTTGTTTTAAACAGAGAGAGAGAGAGAGAGAGAGAGAGAGAGAGAGAGAGAGAGAGAGAGAGACTATGAGATTATTTATGAATTTTAAAAGTGTGCCCAAAAAAACTTGTTTTTCTCACATCAATTCAAGTTCACATCAATTTTAAGTCTAACGATTTTTTTACAATTATTTCAGATCATACACACACACACACACACACACACACACACACACACACACACACACACACACACACACACACACACACACACACACACACACACACACACACACACACACACACACACACACACACACATAAACACATTGGTTATATTACTGTAGTAAAGTATATACAATATAGTATTTATACTTTATATATACAGTATATTTAAAAATCTATTAAAACTATTAAAACACATTTCTATAGCCGAGTGTTGATCTTTAGCGCTGATTTCAAGACAACACAAAATCTTTTTTTTAAATTGAAAGCAATTATTTTTATTTTTTTACTGATTATTATTATTATTTGTAGTTTAATAAATTTATTGGTTGGTTAAGTAGAAAATACTAACTAATAATAATAATAATAATAAAATACTGAATCAATCAATTAGTTTTGTTGAAAGAGAGAGAAAGAGAAAAAATGCATTTTTCTAAGTTATATAAATTTAAAATTATAAATGAATAATAATAATAATAATAATAATAATAATAATAATAATAATAATAATAATAATATACAGACTAAAAAAATCTAATCAACTTATTGAATATGTTTATTGAATGGATAATCAATTTTTTATTTCAGCATTTTATTATTATATATATATATATTTAGACAATTTATTTATGATTTTAATAATTCATTGGTTGGCTTCAATATAATGAGATAAAATGTTTTAAAATATTTTGTGTGTTGAATGACTTGAAACATAAAACATTAGCCATTTATCTAACAACTTATAAGTTTATTACAGGTATACTTGTAGTTATATGTGTGCAGACAATTGAAACAATGCATTATTATTACATTTATTACATAAGACCTCTTCTCACATAATGATTAGTTTGACATTTGTATTACTGGTGAGAGAGAGAGAGAGAAAGAAAGAAAGAAAGAAAGAGAGAGAGAACCGGCTTTTAGACAGTAAAATATTAATGAAATTCAAACTAATATATTTTTTAGCAAAAAATAATAATATTACATATAAGTTTTTTGTTAACTATAAAACCAAAAAATGTAATATCATATAAGTAATATTATGCTAATTTTGATGATCTAAGCTATTATCAGCAATAAGGTATTACTGGGTATTATCGTATATATATATATATATTATATAAGTGCCATTGAAAATATTATTAGCTATCTATTAAAAGTTCATATAAGAAGTTTATTATACTTTACTATAACTGATTATAACATAAATATTCTGTATATATATAATAGAAATATAAAATACATAATATATGCATACAAGTTATGTGAATAAATAAAAAGTTATAAACTTATTATTAAAAAATTTACTAATATTATACAATATTTGAATAATAATAATAAAGTTATTATTAAAAAAATATTAAATAATAATTTTTTTTAGGTATCAATGGGTATTAAAATAATAAATGTGTATTTTATATATACTGTATGTCTGACCACATAATAATTGGTGTTACGCTATATACGGACTGCAAAGTGTTTGGCGCACTGTTGTTGTTGTGTTAGTAAATGTTGTTATATTGTTGTGACTTTGACTTTGAATATATACAGTGTATGTGTTGTTTGAATGAATGAGTCAATGAACGCAACAATGTTTGCATCAAAACATTAGCTGAAAAAAAACCTAATGTTTTGTTTGTATATTAAATGCCACTAATTGTTGGCATTGTTTGAGTGCAACAAATGTCTGTTATTTGAAAAGTGCCGACACGTGTGTCTGTCTGTCACACAAACAAAACACGTAATGTCTGTCACGTGCGCCGATACCGTCATCAACAACAACAACCACAACAACAGTCAGTTTACACTTCGCGAAGACGATGTTATTCGTCTGGTTCTTGAATTTCTTGGCAATCGTGACCTCAGTATATCGCAGTTGAGTGTCGAACGCGAAACAGGTCTCAGCAATCATGTCTTCAGCGATGATCTACTATTTTTGCGTCAACTGATCCTCGATGGCCAATGGGATGATGTCCTGCACTTTGTTCAGCCGCTAGAATCGGTCGATACGTTCGACAAGAAGCAGTTCAAGTATCTGATCCACAAACACAAGTATATTGAATTGTTGTGCATTCGCTCGGAGGCGGGACCCATACATAACGTTGAGGTCGCTGTCAACGATGTGGTCAACTGTCTGAGCAATTTGGAAGAGTTGTGTCCAAACAGAGATGATTACAATGAGATGTGTCTGTTGTTGACGATACCGAACATTTGCGAACTAAAAGAATATAAGAGATGGAATCCAAGCAATTGGCGGATCAGTTGTTTCAAAGCAGTTTTACAGCTCATTGAAAAGTATTTGCCGATCGACAAGAAGTCGGCCAACGCATCGCAGAAGACGGCAAAAGGCGATCGTCTCATGCAATTGGTTATCAAAGGCATTCTTTACGAATCGTGTGTCGAGTATTGCCGTCAAAAAGCTGATGACGTTTCCGGTGGCAAAATAGTGTCACAAATGAAATACTCGGATATATTAGACGGTACGGGATTTAGCAATTCCGATGCCAGTCTGTTATCGTGGCTTCAGTCCATACCTATCGATACATTTAACCATCCATTTGAACAAAAAAAGTTGAATGTCGAAGTGGAACAACTTGACAAACCATCGCTGATGGCTTCGTGGTCTGAGGTGATTCTGGTCACACCAATCAAACCCAAAGTATTTCCCCATTCGGCCACACCGTTTACCCGGAAAAAGGCATCCGATTTAATGTCGAAATCATTGACACCCGGTTTGGTGGACGCTCTCACCAAAAGTGTGATGAACTTCTCAATCAGTGATATGACAGCTATGAGTAGGTCATCCTATGCCTCCACGGGATTCCACTTGAATTCAAACAATAATAATACTCAAAATAATAGCAATTGTATTACCAATAATAATAATAATACTTCTGCCGCTAATAATAGTAATAATAATAATAATACTAATAATAATTCAAATATAAATAATAGTATTTTAAACAATTCTGCAAAGAAGTCTTCTTCGCAGACATCGGTTGAGCGACTCTTCAAAGAGGGAGAAGTGTTTAACTCGAGTTGCTTTCAGCGATTGCCAACAATTTCCGAAAAACCATCGCCGGTGTCAACCATTTCTGGTGATGAAATGAACCACCGTTTCATGACAAACATCGAGATCGCTACCGGTTCACCTCCAAGTCATTTATTGTCTAACAATAGTGCCAAAGACATGACAAATAAAAGTGAAACACCGCCTGATTTATGGCAAAAGTTTCATAAAGAAAAACAAAAACTTCTGGAAAAGTTGTTGAACGAAGAGGAAGAGTTTATTTGTATGACAGCCTCTCCACAGGTTATAACAAATACATATCAGACGCCACCAATTCATACGCCAATTATTATTAATAACAACAATGAAATCAATAATCAAAAAGTGACACCAATTGGCCAAATGGGTCAATCGAATTATCCGAATCCCGAACGTCTAACTACTAGTACACCAAAAGGCAATTATCATCGATATCGGGAAACACCAAATCAATCGCCGATAACGAGCATACAAAACAGCGGTTCCCAATACAAGAACTCTACATTTGACAGTACCAGTACTATCAATGATATGGCATCTGATTATTCAAATACTTCTTCATCATATCATCAAACACACCATCAATTAAGGACACAAATGCAACCTATGGTCAACAATTCAAGTCATAGAGCGGTAAGTTTTATATATAATAAATGTTTTTTTAATTATAATTTTTATGGTGATTACCTCTACTACTAGTAATAATGTCTTTTTAAATTGCTTATAAAACTACTAATTTAACAAAAATAATATTAATTTAATAGTTTAATATAACCCATATAAACGTGAACACAATATGATTGTGTGATCCAAAGTGAGAAAAAAGTTCACAACAATTATAATTACAGATTTTATATACTGTATTATACCCTGTTTTCATAAAGAAAACTCTGAAAGTATTTTCTAAATTTCTTAATAAAAACACTACTTATACTTTACTTTTAAAGTTAGCAAAAACACAAAACTTTGAGAGAAAGTAGACTTCAAATACTTAATAAAAACCATACTTACAAAGTATGAGGTAAAGCACATGCGTTACACATATATTGTATTTATTATATTATTTGAAATTTTTGTATTAATATTTTATGTCAATATAAATATCAAAATCTAAATGATTAATAAATATTAATTATTATAAAAGTAATGCTAAAGTATATCTTAATGAAAACGATTTTATACTTTACTTTGAGAGAAATACTTGCAGAGAATGCTTTATAAAAACAAGGTATTACTGTATACTACTTTTGAATGTTTGACTTTTAAAATTTTATTTTTGTTGTTTATTTTTCTTAAAATTTCTCAAATAACTCACTGAAAAACCGGTGTTTTATTGAAGTTTTTATTGATGTAGTAGTAGTTTGTTATACTGTACGGTATGTTATGTTTTGCTATTATTATTTTAATATTATATATGATATACGATAGAGAAAAACCTTATAATGATATGATATCAATGTGTTGTCAATGTTTTGACTCTTTCTCTACTGTATAGCGACTCTTACATCACCTTATATGGCATTTAAAACGATTTTATATACAGTATAAATTTTATACAACATATAATATACACTTGTTGTTCAAAATAAAAATGTTTTTAATTTTTGTTTTTATATTAAAAGTATTTGAAAACATGACTTGAAAAAAGTTTTTTTTATAAACAATTTATTGTCTCTCTGAATAATTACAGTATTTATATCTAGAAATAAATATTACTTTAAGGTATATATACTTTTTAAGAGTTGTGTATGGCTTTCAATGGGGGATTCATTTATTGATCCAAACATAACCATTATTTGAATATTGAACTCATTTTTCATTTATAAAACTACTTGAAATTTGTGTTTATTTCATATAAAAATAAAAATTAATTGAATTTATATAATATATCTTTATATGCTTTATATATAGTACTTAATATCTGATTTATAAACGTGATTTAGAGATTCATTTGTTGAGAGTTTAGATTAAGGCATTACAGTATAAAAACTACATTTAATGTTTGATTTTATTTGATTTTATTTCTACAATATTGTCCACAAATGGTTATTAAGAAGGACGTATATTGTAGGCGTATTTATGATCAATAAAATTTATAAATTAACTATTTTTTGTTGTTATTATTGATATGAAATTTCCCTAAAGGTCAATATCATTAAATATGTTAGATAATAATCTATATAAATTATATTATTATTAAATTTTATTATTATTATTATTATACAAGTTTTTCTATGATTAATTTAAATCTTTTATATATAGTAAACAATTATAAAGTATTTGCTATTTTGCAGATTTCTATTTTATATGTTTAATGGACACAGGATTTGTGTGTTAATAAAATTTTATTTTAGTTTTCAACTCAAATTCTCCCCTTAAAAAATGTTTTGTGTTTGAATTCAATATATAAGAATTTAAAATTATTTTTTTATAAATATTATATTTAAGACTATTTTTTAATATATACATAAAATAGTTATTTTTAATTTTTTCATAAATGGTTGAAACTATGGTTGAATATGAAATCAAAAGTAAAATTGATTATATGATGGGAGAGCCCGATCCCAATATTTTAGATACACACCGTTCCCATCAACCTAACGTCACGTTTATTTTTGAAGAGGTATTGTAAGTTACAATTTGTAACTAACTATCATAAACTATATGTATAAATATATATAACTGATATAAAATGAGTTTATCGTTTGAATTTTTGTTGTTGATATGTATATCGCAAGCATTTATTATTATTATTTTTTATATCTAAAATAAAATTCAAATATTTAATTAACTAAAAAACATTTGAATTTTATTTGCAAATGTTTTTTGTTTTGTTTGAATTATTTTTTAATATAAATAATAATGACTGATAAACTGTTTTTTATGATGATGTCCGGTTTACTTTAATTTAGATTAATATAAATTGTTATCAAATTAAATGATGTATTTTTAAAAGTATGCTTTTAATAAAAAATAATAATTTACAATATATTACATATAATTTCAGTCAGTTTAATAATTTTGAATACAATGTAAAAACGGGGCGAAACTTTTTCCACAAAAAATAATCATTAATTTAAATTTATGGCTATTATTCAACAACAATGTTAAATAGCTAATTTATTAGTTGATAATAATAGCTAATATAAAAAACAAAAAGTTTGGTCACTTATTGTGTGTGTGTGTGTCTGTAAAAATATATTATTAATTTTTAACAAATTATCTATTAAACACTATTAAACTTATTGAATTGGTTAACAACAGTGAATAATGCACCTGTCTTTTAGCACTGTATTCATGGGCACCACCAATAGCTCCCATAGTCGTGGACTATTGTCATGTATTTGTATAATTAATTGATACTCTCTCTCCCCAAACAAAAAAGGAGATTTGTTATTATTATAATTTTTTTATGAGATATTATAGCTAAATATCCATATAGTGTGATACACAATGCACACAATTCTATGTACTGTAAGTACAATATATAAATAGTGAAACAAATTGTAAATACAGTATTTATTTATATATATTGAGAATATATACTGGAAGGACAACTGATGCCTAACCAATGCAAGGTTACACACATATAGACAGAGCACTGGTAGTTGTGTTATATGTTTTTTACCGTTTCGACCAAATGGCACGATATTTGTCTTTTTGGAAATATTAGAAAACAATCGATGCATTACTTGATTGGCCCCTATTTTTATGACCATTTCATACATTTATTCATTTAATATAACAAATACAATACCACTGTATAATATATTATATTTTTACCCAATATAGTAATATACTAATTATTAACACACGTATTGTATAACTATTTTTATATCTATGTGTGTATAACATAATGTATTGTAAATTTACAATATAAATTGAAATTTCAAAGAGATTTTAATCGCACACTCAAAAAAAAAGACAAACAATAGTTAATAAAATGTTAGTTTTTGTTTCAATAATATTTATATTATTTATATACATATTTAGCGCAAAAATTTTTTGATAAAAGAGTGTTAAAAATGTAATTGTTTGAACATAAAAATTTTAATTATCAGTAAAAACCGTTTATTTGCTTTTAAATATACTGCTATATAAATATTAATAATTATATTGATATATAATTGTTTTATATAAAGTTTTTTTAATAATTAGTTTACAATTGGTTTGCTATGTTAATAGATTGTAATTGTAACTTACAAGTTAGTTATTTTAACTAACTAACTAAACGTAATATATTATAAAATATATATATTGTATATATGAAAATTATCAATAACTAACGAAAAAAAATTATTAAATGATAAATCATTACCAATATATATATACGGTATATATATTATGATGAATGCTATATTAATGTAAAACTAACAGCTGTGACTCAACTTAAAATTTATAAATGAAATGATAGTTTTTTGCTAAAGAAAATATATATAAAGTTTTTTTTTGTTGAAAAATAATCAATCAATCGAAATGTTAGACATTTGTTTTGCATTAAAATTTTTGTAAAAACCGTGCCATCAAATGATGAATCAATGGCCCGAACGGTCACCGCATTTGCATCACTTCCGGATCTGTCCGATGAAAGAAGCCATTAGACTGCGCTCATCCAGTCTGTCCAGTAGTTTCAGCTCCGATGACAGTAACTATTCCCGTATACCAGTGCTCAGTCAGTCGACATTATCGCTTCGTAGTTGTCATGTAAGTCTCGCCGACCATTGATTGCATACTATAATATAAATGTGTATTTGTGTGTACAGTATTGTTGTTAGCAATTTGTTTTTGTGATTCAATGCACACAACAGTTATAATAATATATTATTTTTTGTTTGCCATTAAAAAAATATGCATTAATTATGATCTACTACTGATATTATCACTATCAACCAACTCACACACACACATGTGTGTATCATTGATTTCCTTAACTTTTTGTTGTTTTTTTGAATGATATTTAATGTTGTGTTGTTTAGAGGTTTTGATGAACCTTATGGCAAGTTTATGTTTTTACCACACATTAATTGATTGTAGGTTTCACTTCAATACCATACTAAATGATTTATTATTGATACCCAGAGTTTTACTAATATGTGTATATTATCTGACTATTAGTTTTCAGTGGTATTATCTATTGTATATAAATTATATATAAACTATTTTTACTAAGAATTCCCCTACGAATAATGATATATATATAATATATAATGTCGACAATAAATATACTGTTTTTCCTCAAAAATTTAAATGTATTTTTAAAAAGACTCGAAGAATTGAAACCAAAAACTAATAGCTATTTAGTTGATTGCCATAAATCTAAATCACAGCTAAAAACGTTAGGAAACATTGTTTATTATATGATATTAGTAGTATTTTTCGAGTAAATTATTATATTTATATCGTATATATCTATGGCCTCACATGTTGTAAATTTTATGCGACATCTCTAATCATTTATAGTTAGTTTGATTATTTAAAAAACATTGATTGTAAAGATAATTACAATTAACAAAAAATAATAAATATTAAATTCAAAAACTGCAATTAGAGTTATGTGATTGAAATATATAATGTCATATTGTATTACTGATATATACCGTATAAATAAATAAATATATATATATATAATATATATTACTTTATGTACTGTATTTATTATGTAGATCAATTCTTAATTAATTTCAATCAAAATTTTATTTTTATGTTATCAAGTTTGACATTTTCCTGGCTATTATATTGATTAAGATATTAAATGATAAATAACAATCAAATAAAAAAAACCATATGACAATCGTTAAATTTAGTTTCTTATTTAATTATACTATTTATGTATTATTTTTTATATTTAATATAAAAATAAAATGCTTTTTCCTGAATATGACAGTATTATTATTAAATAAAAATAAATCTCATATATCATTGATATCATTTAGATAGTAGTTGTAAAATATGTGAACTGGAAAATAGTGCGGAAAAATACATTATTTGTTATTTTGTTTTAGTTTTCACTTTAAAATTGATTTCAAATTATAATATACTGTATTTATATTTACAGACAAATGTCTACATAATAATTGTTTAGTCTACAGAAAAACAAAACAAAATGTTTGGTATTTTTATTTTTAAACAGTCATATTACACTTGTTTTGCGTAAAACATTACTTAACCAATATTTTATATGTTTGTATAAACAGTACATATAAATTATTGTCAATATATATCTAATATATTATTTTTGTTATTTATGCTAATTCATTGTTATAAACATTGGTAATATTTTTTTGTAAATCATTGACTCGAGTGGTGATATTTAGGAAAAATGTTTGTTTTTTATAGTTATACTATAACTGTAGAAAGTGAATATTTTAAAAGTAAAATATTATTATTAAATTATTAGTAGTAGTAGTAATAGTAAAACAAACAAAATATTTTTATAAATAATATATTCTAATAAAAAACACAACACTTAAAAACACCCATTTATTTTAGATATTATCTTAAAATTATAAATCTAGAAAATTAAGTATTTATTAAGTATTTTAAAATCAAATATAATTTTAATAATGAGAGGTCCCATAATATGTACTATATATCGTGCTTATAATTTAAACATTAACTTAAATTTTTTATCATTAATACCAATCACAAGGCTTTATTTTATATATATATTGACTTAACTTTTATTTATAAACTCATTAAAAACAATTAAGATTTTTGAAGCAACTTTTGCTTTTTAATTTCTTAAAGCAAGTGTTTCAATATTGGATTTAAATTAGGATTTTTAAAAACTATTTGTTTTGACATTGAGTTTTTAGCATAAAATAAATTGTCTATTAATTAGTAATTCAATTGTTTATTCAAATTAGATGAGATTCATTAAAAATTTCTAATTTAAATTTTGGTATTTTATTTATTTAGATAAAATAATAATAAAAATTAGTGAATTTGTTTCACTGGAAAAATATAAGTCAACTGTTAATAAAATTCTGTACAAATTATTTATTATTTTTATTATATTAATTATATTGTTATGAAATGAAATAAATAACTCAATTTTTTTAGGGATAAAACAATTGCTTTAATGCTATTATAGACTATAATTTATAGTACTGACTATAATTTAATTATAATATATTAAATTGAAATAAATTTCATACTATTATTAGATTATTTCACACGAGAATTACTAATCTCTCTCTCCAGTAGTTTATGTATGCATTGAATAATTTCATAAATTATATATAAAAATAAAATAATTTCATTGAAATTAATTATTTAAATATTAAAATATTTTATGTACTATTTATATATTGTGATGTAAATTAATACTACTGTACAGTATATATATACGACACTTTAAATTAAGTGAAGTATATTTACTTAATTTTTATTGGATAATAGTTATGTGTAAATAATGAAACAATTATTTTACAAAATAAAAAATTTATAATTGCTTTAGATTTGCAAAACGTAATATTATAATAAATAAGGCATTTTATACAATATAAAAATTTTTATTTTATTATTTATACAGTATATATACTAAGCGCTTTATTAAGTATTTAATAATAATATTAGTTATTAAAGGTAATAATAATAATAATAATAATAAGCAGATATTTCATTAATTGGTATTTTTATAATTTAATAAATAAAACAAAATTGAGTTATTTGTTGATGTTTTTCAAAATCAATGTTATGCTTGGATTTTTCAAGTGTGACCTTAAGCTCTCTCCTACTTATTGTTTAATAAGTTTAAATAAAATTGCTATTAATTAAAGCTCGACAACAACAGCACCTGTATTTTTTGCTGTATATCCCAATCCTATTGCTATTGAATGTCATATTTTTACAATAAAAATGATTGCATTACTTGTACACCACTTGCAAAGCCTAGTATTATTAGCAACAACAACAACAAAGAGGCATATTTTGTTGTTGTTGAACAATCTTATGGTGTAATTATTTATTTAAATGATGCAAAAAAACTGATAGTTTTTGACTAAACTGGTCGCCCACACAATCATATCATCCCTTTTCCCTAAATCTTGTGTAGATTTTTCTATATATATAAACATATTTTATATATATTTATATTTATAAATATATCTATATTATCAATCACACAACCAAACTGGTTGTCATTAATTTTCTTGTTGTGTTTGTAGAAGTAGTAGTTATTGTTGTCTTAAAAAACAATTGTCTTTTTCTGAATAATCCACAAAATATCAGATATTTTTTTCGTTATTGTTTTCTCTCTATATATTCAATATATAGATATTTAAATTTATTGTCTATTGAATTATATATTGTGTTTTACTGTCAATACAAAAAACAGTTGTGTCAGTAGTCAAATGTGTGTTTTTTAGAAAAATAAATAAATAAATAAAAATCTATTCAAAGTATTAGTCACAGCGATTTGTTTGGTTTAATAAGATTTATTCACCACTTTATATAACGGTTTGGTTTACTATTATTATTATTGACTTAATGTAATTAACTTTGGTTTTTGAATGTAACGCTTTTGCACCGATAGCTCACAAATAGTATTTTTTTGTTTGTTTGTTAAACCGTATATTGAAAAAAGTCTTTAAACCATAACATTGTCGTCACTAAACAAATCCTAAAAACATTATTATTATTATTATTGACAGCAAAACGTGTGTTAAATTTATTGCAATCAATATTTGTAAATCTTAAGAAAACTGTGGTTTTAAAAGAATAAATAAGTCATGTATTCATCGCCGAAGTACAAGAATTCTAATACAAAAAGCAGTTCCAGTTATTCCTACAGTAAGAATAGCGGTACAGATCCAACAAGACGTACAGAATATTCTTCGAGTAGTTCAAAGAAACGCCAGTATAAGGAACCAATTGTTAGACAATATGGTTATTTCGATGAGATTAACGAAACTTATGACTCGCATTCAGCCATCGATGACAAGATAAACGAATCGATGAGTATGTTAGACAAACAGTACGAATCGTTTATTGATGATTCCGTGTCTGAAGATTCATTTAACAAGTATCGAGAAGATAACTATGAAGACAATTACAAAAACAAATATGAAGATAATTATAAAGACAAATATGATAACAGATATGAAGATAAATTTGATGACATATATGCTGATGAGGATGAAAGCAATATTGATAAATATGATAACATCTATAAAGATATTTATGAAGATAATTACGAAAGCAGTGGTAGTAATTACGACAAGAAATATGATATCGATAACTATGAGAACAAATTTAGCGGTAATTTTTGGGCCGACAAAAGCAACACTTACTTTGAGGACACAGATCGTCATTATTTGAAACCTAGTACTGACTACCGATCGTTAGCCAGTCTCAGTCCTCTGCCAACTACTAAAACCGAAAAGCGTGTCCATTACGATCTAAACAGTAGCGGTTCCTCCCGTTCCTATTCGCCAATATATCCAAGAGCTATGACTCCTTACGGCGATGATGGCGATAACTATATCATACACCCGTATCGTAGTAATACACCTCTAATATTGCACGAGAAAGTGGGCGCACCCTTTCATCATCTAACCACCGGTGGTGATGGTATATGGAGTTCAGTAAGTCTCCTATTTTTTAAAATGACTGAATGAATTGCTGAACTTATTATCTGTTTGTTAATTATCTCAATGATAATGAGTTGACATTAATTGACACATTAACTGATTAATAATTATTGACAATAACAACAACAAAAAAGATTAACGATTTTAACATTAATTGATTATTTAATAAGTAAATATTGAATTTTATATATATAATTTTTTTATTATTATTTCATTATATTTGACTGACACTAATTTTATAATCTGATTATTAAATTGACTAATTTATTATTGTTATGTTGTTTTTTTAATAAATTCAATACAATATGTCATGTTTTTTTTGTGGATAATTTAATCGCTTCAATAGTGTCCGGGTTTCTCACAATTAATGTCGATCTAATTGACTGTTTTTGTGGGCTATAGACAGCACGCAATATATATCTCAAGTTATTATTATTATTACCTATTATTACATATTATTACATATTATTACCTATTATTAATTGGTTATACAATTAACAAACCAACAACAAAAATGTGATAATAAATTGTCTTAACTGTGAATAGGATTTGACAGTTTATTATATTATATTATATATAAAGTTAATAAATTTTTATACATATGACACGCTTTCGTTATTTTGAAATGCCTGTAGTATTTAATTAAAAACAGTTAATAAACTGCTAATAAACACCAATAATATCTTATATACTATTTGGTGTTTTGGTGTGACAATTGAGTCTAAAAAATATTTATTTTTATTTATACCTGTATTTCTCTATTCAGTATATTTATATATATATATTATTTATAATTTATAACTAACAATAAATTATGCGATATATTTATAGACCTAATACTGGTTATTATAAATACAGTACTGTTTATACCAAATGATTAATTATATTTAATTTTTTGTTTCTTTGAAAAAAGTGTCCACAATATGACAAACGGTATTTTTATTAACACAACTATATGTATGAAACTGTTTCATATTTAATATATATATATATATATATATAATTTATATATATTATCGCCTAATTGTATGGCACAACAAAACCCCTTTTAGTATATATTTTTATATATATATATATATCTTTAGACAGTAGTGTTAGTGTAACGCCTGAATTCCCCATACAATTGTCTAGTTTTTGTTGTTGTTATATAATATAATAGATTTGTCTCTAATTTTATCTCCCATAACATTTTTGCACACAATAACTTTTACAATATATATATATATACTGTATATGCATATATTGTACTACAATATAATGTATATATTGTATGCACAGATGGTCTCTCCAAAAAAAGTAATCGCAAAAAAATCAAAGTTAATCAGCAAATGTGTGCATAAATATTGCAATCAAAAAGAGTTACTTGTATTAGTATAGTGTAACACAAAATATGAAATTAAGTTCAAAAATATGCCGATGCCGTGGAAATGTATGTAATTTTTTGTGGATTATGTTTTATTTTTATTTTTTTATGTTAAATAAATGATAAATATATAAACATTTTTTTTAATTTATCGGGACTTTTAAAAATTGATTTAAAAAACCTAATCCCAGTGTTGTCTCCTTTGTTTCCACACACCTGTCCTTGAATAGTGTATTTCCATTTAATAAAACTACCCATCCTTTTAGTATTGAATTATTATATAATGTGTTTTTATTTTCTAAAATAAATGTGTATAACTCTAAACCTTGACAATCGCCTACACTAAATGTATTTTTGAATTAATATCATATATTTAATTCAACTTAATTATTATATTTTGTAACTCAAAATAATACTAATTATAATAATAATAATAAATAAAATAATTAATTGTTTAAATTGTTTGCATTGTAAAGCACGGCCCAAACTCATCCTACAGAAGCACTCTATCATCTGACAGCTCTGATTTGACAACCCGTAAACCACAGTTTGTTCCAATCACCCGATTGGACGACGTCCAGGCCATACGGACTGCCGAATTTCATCCGAATGGACAGCTTTACGCCATTGGATCGAATTCTAAGACATTGCGAATATGCGAATACCCGAAAGCACACGAACTACGAGCTCTGAAGTATGTATTGATTGTTAATATTTTTTTAAAAAACATATGTTTGCAAAATAAACAAACAGACAGTTAATCAATTGTTTTGCACGACTAGAGAGGAGCACATCCCTCGCCCACCAAATGTCATCACAAAACGTTCAAAGCATCACAAGGGAAGCATTTATTGGTTTGTATTTTATTTTTTTAATTAATTAATTGAATTATTTGTTTTGTTTAATTAATTGGTTTTTGTTTTTGGTTTTTTATCAATAATTAATAACATGTAGTCTGGCCTGGAATGCAACGGGCGATCTATTGGCCACCGGTTCCAATGATAAGAGCATCAAAATGATGAGATTTGATCCGTCGACTAACGAATTGGTTGGTGGAGAAGCTGAGCTAACGATGCACGACGGGACAGTTAGGGACATGTGCTTCATGGAGGACATGACCAATCATTCAAGTTTATTGATATCCGGTGGTGCCGGCGATTGCAAAATATATATAACCGATTGCGAAACGATGACACCATTCCAGGCACTCACTGGCCATTCAGGTATGAAATTTATCAACAAAAACAAAAAGGATTATTACTCATCAAACATATTGGTTGCGTACCCCCACTCTCTCTCTCTCTCTCTCTCTCTCTGTCCAGGAAATATCCTGTCGCTGTATACATGGGGTGGTGCTATGTTTGTTAGTGGATCTCAAGACAGGACCATACGATTCTGGGATCTAAGAACCAGAGGATGTGTTAACCTAATTACAGCACCGCCTGCAACGGGCAAAGGGCCGGGTATTTAAAAAAAATTGGGATAAATTGATTTGAAATATATAATGATTTATATCTATATTATAAATATATAGGAAGTGCTGTGGCAGCTGTTTGCGTTGATCCGTCCGGTAAGCTATTAGTTTCGGGACACGAAGACTCCAATTGTATGCTATACGACATACGAGGGGGTCGTATAATACAGACATTCCAACCGCATTCCTCTGACATCCGAACCATACGATTCTCAAACAAAGCCTACTATCTGTTGACCGGCGGCTACGACAACAAAATCGTTTTGACTGACCTACAGGGCGACCTCACACAGCCGTTGCCCAGTATTGTTGTGGCCGAACATTCCGATAAAGTGATTCAGGGCCGATGGCATCCATATGACTTCACATTCCTGACTACCAGTGCCGATAAATCGGCCACTCTATGGGCACTACCACAATAATGATAACACTATTTGACTTAACACTTACACTGATGATATTATTATTATTATTATAACAGTATATAATTGTTTTGAAAGTTTATATACATTTTTGAAAATTTTGAAAAGTTTAAAATGTATTTTGTTATATATTTTTAAAAAATGTGTCAAAAAAATTTAAGCTAACATTAATGTGATCACTAGTTGTTGTATACTTAAAGCAAAAAAAGAAAAAAACTGTTTATTTTTTCTCAATTGTTCACAAATTTACTGGTAATTAATTTATTTGTAATATTTTAATGATCAAAGTTATAATATGTTTTTTCTCACTATAATATATATTAATATTTGTTAATAATAATTATCGATAATATAGAGTATATTATTAATATTATTAATTTTTTTTTTGATGAGCAATGAATTATAAATCATACATTTTATTAATTGACAACAAAAAACCACACATTTTAGAAGTGTTTCTATTAATATGTGTATTAACTAACTTTTTTTTAAAAATATTTTTTGTTGAAAGAAAAGTATATTCATATATATTTTTAATCACATGTTGTTGTGTCTATTAACTATTATATTTTTAAATAATAAAAAATAAATAAATAATTTTTTTTGATAAGTTATTTTTAACAAATTTAAATTATTTGACGCCCAAAAATAAAATTAAAAAATTACGATTTGAGAGAAAATACATTAATTTTAAAAATTCAGAGATTATAAAACTATGGGAGTGTCCGACTAACATACCGGTACCTCTTCGTGGACGCGAGAGAGAGAGAGAGAGAGAGCAGTCATCAATGCCACCCACCTGTCCTCATCATTATCAGACATGTCTAACAATTAAATAAATTATTATACAATCTATTACATACACAATACAAAGGTATAAAATAGAAAATATAATAATAATAATCTATAGCTATTAAAATATGTTTGATAGCTATACTGTATATCTAAATAATCATCATAATTTATAACTGTGGAAAATATCAATAAAATAAAATTATTAAATATAAATCCTATAATTTATTGTATTATGATTCATGTATATAAATGTTTATAATTATTTTGTTTTATCTAATTAAAGTTTTTAGAAAATAAAAATAAAAGTTAATAACTGAATAAACTCGACGATAGCTACTGTTTGATAATCATCATTGATAAAGATTTTCCTATTTATTATCTATAATTTACAATCAATAATAATAATTATTATTATTATTAAATAATTAAAAATATTTTAGAAAATAAGACTTTAACTACAGTTATAAAAACAAAACAAATAAAACAAAAATTTCAATATTTTCTGTCCCATCGATTGTCTTGATTTTACGGGCTGTTAAAACCATTAATTTATATTAACTATTATAATAGTTAGTTATATTTGATGAAAGATAAGTTATACTATATATCTCCTATCACTACACCAACCCTAACCCTAAACAGTACACCACTTCCTAATCCTGACCTAACAGTGCGTGAAATCACAGATATCGGTAATTTATATTGAAATTACAAAAAAGCGACCAAATATATGTACCAAAGTATCAATTTTGTTATTTAAAAAATGATTGCACGTAAATGCATGTGAATGCACGCGCTTTAAAAAAAAAACTAAAAATCTCGATAACATTGAAAATCTACCTGTAATTCAAATTTTATTGTAACAATTTCTATACATATTTTTTGCGGAGATAATTGTTTTGTTATTTATTCAATTATTTGTTATAAAAACGACAATAACTTTGATTTTTTTAAAGAAAATAGTTTTTGAATAATAATAATAATATCAATCACTTTAACCAAACAGACAAAGATATCGGACATCACATGAATGACACACACATTGAGACACTAACCTATGTTTGGTTCAATCTGTACGGCGCTATCCTATCGATGTGTGACATAATTTTGGCCATATTTGGTGCCCTTTTGATGATCATATCTGTGGTTAACGATTCCAACAGCGACATCATCAGCGATATCAACTACTACTACCATTTTGGTGAAGACTATAGATTTTTTGTTTCTGTTTATTAAGTTATTAATTGTATTTTTTGCGGCCAAACTTTATTTTATCGGCTGACCCACACCAGGTATGAACTACGCGGCAATATTGCTATTTGTGGCCTCATATTCCGGGTTTACCGGTTTTATCGAAGAATCTGTAAATAAGTTGATATTGAGTCCATCGTTGATGATATGCGTTACAGTTATACTATGCAAACTGATGGCAATCAACTACATATACGGCAACCAATTGTCCCATTTGGTCAACTCGTTCGCCGAACTATCGTTCGAAGAGTATATGTCGGACAAGTCGAACCCGGACTATCAGTTCGGTGTACGGGAAGTGATGCGCGCCTACAAGTGTTGCGGTTGGGATAAACACTCCATAAATGAACTAAAGTTTGGCCGAAACCTGTCTCTACTGCCGTGTGAGTGCTGCCGAAGCAATCAAAATAGTCGTCAATTTGACTACGAATTGTGTACTTCTGTTGAATTGCTGCTCAAAACAGACAACCAAAGTGTTTATCAAAATACTACCAAATTTGCGGCATTGTGTCCATCAACACATCAGCCGCCGGCCATCCGATTCTGTTCCCAAGTGTTGAATACTGCACTCAGTGATGATCTTAAATGGCAAATGGGTTTCTTTATGACTACATTCATGCTTTCAATACTATCTATTGTCTTATCATTTAGACTGTCCTATGATTTGGTAGCTATTGATATCCAAAAATAACTTAATAATAATACAATAATAATCTAAATCTACAGTATTGTCGTCTAAGTCATAAATTTATATATTATTTTTTGTTTTTTAAATTTCTAATTTCTATTGTAAACATTTTAAACTGATTATATATAGTATTAATAGTAATAATAATAATAAATTGATATAATATATGATATAAGAGTAAAATATTATTTATAGTTTAATTGAAACCCAAAATTTATCTGAAAGTTTGAGTTAAATTATTATTACTTTTTTAAAGTTAAATTAAGTCCCTTTAGTTTGGACCGATCTTGTGGTCACCGACTGGTCAGACAAGTCCGTGAAATAATTGAATATATTATTTAAACAAAAAAAAAGAAAATTAAAGAAAAAAAATTATTTTATTATATTTTTTGTCGCAAATTATTGAAAAATTACTGAAAATTTTGTTTAAATAGCAAAACAAGTGATGAAATGCATTGACGTATTCACTGTTGTATTGAATGAATGCAATGACAACACAAACACATGACTTGTTTTGTCTGTCATTGAATTGTTTGGGTTTTTGTCGTCAAAACAAATGCCAAACAAAGTTTTGAACGTAAATATCGGTCTCTTAGGACATGTGGACAGCGGTAAGACATCGCTGGCCAAAGCCCTGTCCACAACACAGTCGACCTCTTGCTATGATAAGAGTCCGCAGAGTCGCGACAGAGGAATAACCATTGATTTGGGTTTTTCTTCGCTGTCCATACAGTGTCCGCAAAGATTGTTTGAAGACATGCGACGACACCGACAACAGTCGGCCGAAGAGTTGGGCGACCAAAACGATTGGTCATTGCAATTGACATTTGTTGATAGTCCGGGACATTCGTCGCTGATTAAGACGATTATCGGCGGCGCACAGATCATCGACATTATGATTCTGGTGGTCGACATCTGCAAAGGTGTCCAAACACAGACTGCCGAGTGTTTGGTCATCGGAGAGATTACATGCGATAAGATGATTGTCGTATTGAACAAAGTGGATCTCATCCCCGATGATAACAAACGAAACATTGCCATCGATAAGATGACCAAAAGAATCCGCAAAACATTGGAAAAGACGAGATTCAGTTCGGCACCGATTGTGGCGGTCAGCGCACATCCGACCGATCAAAATGATAACAAAACGACCAATAATTTAGGCACTAGTGATGTCGTTAACAGTATCGGTATTCAACACTTGTTGGACACCATATGTATGGAAATATCGCTTCCAAAGCGCAGTCCCGATGGCGAGTTGATTTTATCGGTTGATCACTGCTTCCAGATTCGCGGTTCGGGAACTATTATGACCGGTACTATAATTCAGGGGTCAATTTCGGTAAATGATGTAAGTGTTTGAATCAATTGATAACTTTACAAAAAACAAATCAAAAATAATTATCATATCTTAATCTCTGAACTGAAGAATTTAGAGATTCCTTCGGTGAAAACCATCAAAAAAGTCAAATCAATGCAAATGTTTCACCAGAAGATCGATAGAGCCATTCAAGGAGACAGAGTTGGCGTCTGTATCACTCAGTTTGATCCGAAATTATTGGAGAGAGGAGTGGTTTGTTCGCCCGGTTTTATGATACTTGTCTACGGAATGGTAGCTAATGTTCATCGAATTGCTTACTTCAAGGGAAAGTATACGACAAAAGCCAAGTTTCACATTACTATTCTTCACGAAACAGTTATCGCAAAAACCACTTTCTTTAAGAAGACTATTATTGATGACAACAATACAGATAATTGCAATCAAAATAAAAGCGATGAATCATTTGATATGAATTGTGAATACAGTTATGTCGATGAACTAAATGATGAGATACAGGATAATCAATATTATGTGTTAATAGAGTTTGAGCGACCAATTATCCTAAATACCGGTGCCCTATATATTGCATCAAAACTTGATTCCGATATCAATGCCAATGTCTGTAGACTTGCCTTCTATGGTAATGTTTTGAAACTATTCGGTGATAAAAATTATGTTGAAAACGATTTGAAGAATTTAAAGATTTTCAAAATCAAACAAAAAGATGGTTCAGTCGACAGAATTACCAATGAATACGAAGTTATTGTCAAAAATTTGTTGAAACGCGAGACAAATGTCCAGAATTTTGTCGGTCTTCGTGTTAAGTTGAGTACCGGTGACCAGGGTATCATCGATGGATGTTTTGGTAAAAGTGGTAAAATCAAAGTCCGTTTAAACGATACTATCAAAGATAAGTCATTGATTACAACAACTAATACATCTAAGTCTAAGCGCAATACAGACAATGAAAACAGTGATACAAACAATAGTACAAATCAGACACAGATTAGAGTTTTATTAGAATTTAAGCGATATATTTACGATCCAAATAAGAAAATGATACAAAATTAATGAATAAATTATTATGTAATTAAATATATATTATAATATATAACATATTAATAATAATAATCTATGCAATAATTAGTGACAAAACAAAACATTGAATGATTAATAAATTAAATAATTTTCGATACATTTATAATGGATAATATAATGGGAAACAAATTGTTTGTTTTTAAAAAAAAAACATTATAGCTTAAATCATTTACTGAGACAATAATTATATATTAATTACATTAAAAATGTTGTTGAATTTTTTTGTTTGTTTGTTTCACATTATTATTTTTTTATAAAGCAATATATAATACATGTATATTTAATTAACATGATTTTTGTTTATAACGACAATCAATTGAGCAGTGACAATTAATAATTCAAACACACATATATTTATAGATAAAATCAATTTAAATATTTTTTAAAAATTAATAAATACTGTTATTAATAACCGGGGTTTTTTCAATAAAACAGATAATAAAAAGGCACCGAATTATATATATATTAATAATTAATAGATAACTTTCAGCAAAAATTGTTCGTTCAATTTTTCATAATAATTCAAAATTATTTTTTTTTATATATAATAATAATAAGTATAATTTAAAGCTTAACAATAATAGTATACATGTTTGATATATACTGGTAAATATCACATCAAATAATACTGATTATTATTATTATTACATGTATAGTACTTATATGCAATGTAAACGTAATAATTATTGTATTAATAGAAATTTGTGTGATATCGTTATTAATTTTTTTATAATACATAATTATAATATATCAAAATAAATGCTAAAAAATTTTTTGGTGTAAATATCAATTGGTGATAAAACTACTTAATGAATGTTAATGATTATATATTGTTTTTTGTGAAAAAAGTTATGATGAGTTATTTTTTTCATATGTTTGTTTCAATTTTTTAAAAATCAAAACAAAATCAAACAATAGTATGTATTTGTCGTGCTTTCCTAACAAGTATAGCCAAACTGGTCAAATTGGATCCCGGTTTCGATAGTTCCCATATTTTCAGTCCAATCTTATTATAATCTATTTTGTCCTCAAATATGTTACCGCAATTAGTAAATTCGGATCTATAAACTATTTTTATTAAATATGAGATATAAAAATTTCAATTTAATTTCAATTTAGACTATAATTTATATGATTATTATTAAAGGCAACACTTACTTAAAGTGCCATTAATATAGAGACAATTGGCGGCTGAGTTTTCAGGAACCGTTAGTGTATGATATCTATGAGTGGCTTCGCGTACTATTCTCTATTAAAATAATAATTTATTTTTTATTAAATTAAATAACAAAAGATTGCTTTATTTATTATTATTATTTTTTAAATAAATGATTGAATCTATCGATGACTCACTCTTAAAATTTCTTGTGATTCTTGCGATGCGCTGACACATAATATATCATTTCCTGCCATTGATAAACATGACTTGAGATGCAATAGTTTATTGGGAATTCTGATGGGAGTCACCGGATATTCGGGAAAAGCTGCCGCCACTGCCCGGGCACCCGACTCGTTGGTTCTCTGGGATAGCCCCACAAATATTTCACGCCCTTTTCGTGTTATAAAAAAAAATAATCAGATTTTAATAAAATATATGAAATAAAAATCAAATAATAATTAAACAATATATATATACCCGTAAAGAGTACATCTCCGCCATCGATAGTGGCTTTCGGGTCCGCGATCTCAACAACAGGAAGTTTAAGCTCTTTCTTAATAATAGCTCGAATTGTGTCCACCTTTTTATTCAATGATAATTAGCAATCAATAAATTATTTTACTATTTATAAGTTTTGTCTAAATAATAATAATAATAATAATAATAATAATAATAATAATAATAATAATAATAATAATAATATACCTTTACTGTACAACAGTAACTATGGTATACATGTAACATAAATATATATAATAATATTTAACGATAATTATACTATTTTTATTTATAAACAATTAACATTTCAAAGAAATATACGGTACATATATTTTATTTTATTATTTTTTAATTACTTTAAATACTGTATGTAATTTATACTGTATATATTAGTATATATTAATAATTAATATAAAAAACATTATTTTATACACCCAATTTAGTTTTATAGGTGTTATTTTTGAATAGTTCATGTTAAATTATAAATAATTAAATATAATGCTTATGTTTAAAAAATCAATATATATTCATATATTTATTATAATAAATACAGTATAGTATACAATACAGTGTATAATCTTAACTAATAAAACCTTAAATATTACAACTCAAATAAATTGCAACATATCTCCCCATATAATTAAAATCAATACTAATTTATCATAATTATGATATTATTTAATAATGTTTACATAATTTAGTTATACAAACAATTTATTGCTAAATATGTTAAACATTTCCCATAATTGACTTTATTTTGTTTTTCTCTTTTAATATCAGTCTAACTATAACTTTTTGAGACAATTTGGTACAACTAGTGATAAATAATAAATATATGCTTTTAGTTGTTTGTTTGGGCGATAAAAATAAATATCTATTTTATTATATTAGTACTCTAACTATAAAATACCGTATAAGTTATATCAATGTAAACGGAAACATCTATTTATTAAATAAAAACTTTAGTTTAATAGGTGTTTGACTAAATAGATAGACTCTATTAGTAATAAGTTATTATCAAACAAACAAAAAATACTTTTAATATATCGCTTTGGAAACTAAACCTACATTTCATGCCAACAGTTGATAATAAATACAATTTTATAGCTAAACAAAATTATGGCAATTATGACAAATAAAATTTATGTTATTATTAAATCTATAGTTATTTTAAATCTATGCAATTTTTGCAACACTTTCTACCAAATGAATAGCTAACTAATGAATCATAAGTCTCGTGTAATAAAATTTTTTTTGGGATATAACTTGTCTTACATATATTAATGTAATATTAATATCAATTGTTAAGCTATTTAATGATGACAAGACTAATGTCATAAATAATAATCAAATTACTACTAATAATAATGAAAATTTAAATTTATATACAATTTATTATTTTTGAAATATACAAAAACATGATTTATTACTGTAATTGAATAAGAATTGAAATTAAAAAAACACATTAAGCTTTTGGACACAATCTTATAGATTAGACAAACAAACAAACAAATGAAAAAAACAGATATTTAGTTACCTCTTTAACCCGAGAGGGATGACCAGGTCTGCAGATTAGCGCCACTCCTATCACAACAAAAAGAGAGAGAGAGAAAGATATCAACAGTTAGGTCTTCAATTGATGACAACTTTCGATGGATCAAACAAACAAATTGTCTGACTTGGATGACTTACCATTGATGACGACAGCCGTGTCGTCGACAAACGGCGATTCGGGAAACGTCTCGTCCTGTGGCAGTTCAATGACATCCAAACCAAGAGATCGTAATACTTTGCAGTACTGTTCGTGCTCTCGACGGGCCTCATCAACATTGATCATCCCGTTGTCACTCGTGGGCATACATTTGACAAAAGAGTTGGGTATACGCGACACTATGGCATGAGAGTAGCGGCCAAATGCCGGCACCGATGACATCGCGTTTGTGAGTGCGGGGGAACTCAACTGTCGGACTGACTGACTGACTGTCGGAACACTTTTAACTGTCACTTCTTTTAAGAAAAAAAACCGATCGCTTCCTCTTCATCAACACATCTGATCTCTTCGATGTCGACAATCCTCTGATTTCTTATAAACCGATGGTTTCCTCTCTCTCTCTTTCTTTCCTTCACTCTATTGATGTGTTTGAATGTTAGACACAATTATTATTTGTGTCATTCATTTGTTGCCTTCAAATAAACAACAGTCAAAAAAATCAAATGCAATACACTGTGTATTACAAACTCAATACACAATACATATACACAACACATAAACAGGGATTTCAATTGACAGTCAAAAATTGGTTACACTTTTCACTCCTCAAAAAGTAATGGCTTTTTATACTGTAATATAAAAGTACAGTAAAAATAAAGTTAACAAACAGTCAATTCATTCATCAAATACTGTATTAATATAATTGAATGTATTTTATAAACCTATTGGACATACAATTCACAAATAGTGTGACGTTTTTCTGCAGCAATACTATTGAATTGAATACAAAAACAATACAAAAGTCTTAACACTTCTTCATTCGTTGAGCACATGTGTTGTTGTGATTTGTTTGTTGACCGAAGAGGATTGGATCAGTTTGTTTGCTTTAGTTACCATCGGTTTTCTGATTATCAACAATGACATCAACGGCTGCACTGTTGGAAGGATTGCAGAAACAATTATCCGATGAGATCAACAAGTTTGGTGTACTCCAGAAGTCCTATCAGAAGACATTACATTTGAGACAACAATTAGATTCACAGCTCAATGAAAACAATATCGTCAAAGAGGTTAGTAGTGGTTGATGTCAGAGTTACCATATATTATTGATGATAATTAATATGTTGTTGTTGTTAATGTCTAATAGGAAATGGATCTCTTAGAAGACGACGCCAAGACCTACAAACTGGTGGGACCTTTGCTTCAGCGAATCGATCTCAAAGAAGCCAAAGACAATGTCAACTCTAGGATCAAATATATTTCTGAAGAGATGTAATAATAATAATCAATTTTAGCTCTAAATATTGATTTATTATTTTTTTTTTTGATTATTAATCTGTTGTTTGTTTTTATTGGACAACTTTATCAGTAAAAGACACGACAAACAAATTGCCGATTTATCACAACAACAGGACCAACAACGAGAAGTGGTAACAAAATTGCAGCAACAGTTGCAACAGTTCCAGATGAAGGCTACCACTGCAGCCAAATAAGTGCAGACAAATTGATTGATTAATTAATTTAGGATTTCAAACGTTTTTATATAAAAAACAAATCATTTATTATTTTTTGATTTTAATTATTATTGCATTAAAAACACAGTTTTTTATAACATTTCTTATAAATATATATATGAATAATGAATTGATTTGATTTTGATTGTTTGGTGATTATGATTAAGATAATAATAATAATTACCGTAATATACTGTACAATATATGTTATAAATTAATTTATAATAAATTATTATTATAATTGGATTACAATTATTGAAGAAGATATACGTTAAAGAGTTAGTTTGTGGCAAAATTCAATGCCAATTGAGGTATTTATTACATTTAATAGTAATTTTAAAAAATATAAATTAAGATAATTGTTATATTAAGTAAAAACCGGGGTTTAGATTATATAATTACAATAACTTAAATTAAATAATTATTAAATTTTTTTACAATAAGTTTGTTGTTGTATTTGTCGACGAAAGTTGATGAATAAAGTCTTATAAAAGTTTATCGTTAATTACATGAAAGTTGTGTCGTCGGTATCCGTCTTAACCTTATTGATGGTCTGTGTCCTCGACTGAAACAATTCGCGAATTAGTGCCGACTTTTCCCGTTCTAATTGTGTAATTCGTTCGCACTTTTTGCTGACCTCATCGGTAAGCAATCGATTCTGATCTCGGAGTCGATTGACAACATTGGGATTAACAACAAACTGTTGCTGTCGATTGGGATCATTATATCGGCCATTAATAGTCATCTGTGCACTAATTGGACGAATAGCCAGATTCATGTGTATTGGAAATCCTCTTTCATTGTCGTAAAGTGTCGATAAGTGTTGATTAATATTCATGATTCTTGCGGCCTGAAAGTTGATCCGCTCCTGATAGGCATCCAGTGTATAGTCGGCCGGATGTGTACCAACTTTGGTCACATAGCTGATCTTGTCCTGGATGATTGCAATTTGCCTCAGATACCAGTCCCTGGCCCTATCGATACCTTCCAAACCCTGAAAGAAGATACTCCTTTCCTGTTCCAACTGTTGAATACGTCTTATCTGAAGATTAAATGATATTTTTTTTAATTAGTAATTACAATGAATGACAAATTTGTAAAACAAAATTATTTACTGAATTGAAATCAATTCCATTTGATCCAACCGTATGCCTTCTTGGTTCTCGTCGTTTATTAGCTGCCCTTCTCATTGCCGGTCCATTTGGCTGAATATTCTGCGGCGGAGGTAGAAATGGTACCAATTGTTGATATTTATTGCTGCGAGGAGTGTCTGAGGCACCGTTGTTGGCACCATTAGCTGGCAATATATTATCTTTATTGCTGCCACCAGAACCCGAACCCGAACTCAATCTTTCCAATTCCAGTACTTGTTTACCCAACATATTCTCCTTCCAGTTCTGCAATGTCTTCATAATACAACTTTTGGACAATGCTTTTACCGATTGAATTGGCGAACGAATCTGACGATTCTTGGCATTATTCTGACCATTGATTACATTGACATCTCTTTGGACAAGTTTGGCATCACTTTTAATATTGCGAATTTCACCATTTGTCCCACAATTTATACCACCATTTGAATCACCATTTGTTTTGATCATCAACTGAGGCATACTTTTAGCTCTCTGGTAGTTAGTAGTGGATGAGCTATCGGAACTATTATAATCACTGTTTGCACCATTTTTATTATGCAAAACATGTGGTGGAGGTTGTTGTGGAGGAACAGGTGTTACGGAAGCCGTTGGCTTTTTCTGATGCACTGTCTCTGGTAGTGTATTGGAGGCAGATGTCTGTATTGATTTCATTGAATTATAAGACAGAGGTATTGGTTTTGCTAGAAGGGCTGGAGATGTTTGATGAGGAGGTACTGGAGGAGGTGGAAGTGCAGGCAGTGTTGGTGTTACTGATTCGGTCGATCCGGGACTGGGAAGCAATGGTGGCGGAGGAGCCAAAGGCAGTGCAGGTGGTGGTGGTGTTGGCGACAGTGTTGTAATACCATTATTGTTATCATCATTACTGCTGAAGTCGACTTGATTTTTAAGTAGACATAACTTGATTCCGGCACAAAAACGGTCAAATGTTAACAGACCGTTAGGTAGTGTCACTTTGGATAGACAATTGATAAGTCCTTTCGGGAACAGTGGATCCGAGTCGTCTTCTTCCCATTGGGTGGCTATGTCTGCATACCGAACATAACCCATACCATTGCTGTCCATTACATCAAACAATTCATGCAATGCATTAACAAATTGTTTGGACATTCCGTAGATGAATGGGTTTTCTTCGCTAACTTCAGGCATATCTATCGTATTCATAGTTTTCTTCTAAAATCAGTTTTTAAAGTGATATTTAAAGATATTTTTTAAATAACAATTTCAATGCATTATTTAAATAGCGTGTAGTCATCAAAAATAAATTGATTACTTGTTGGCAACATTTGAGAGCAGAGAGAAGTTATTTAAAAAAAGTTTATTCACATATTTATCCAATAATAATAATAATTAATAGTTAGACTAATTTTAAGTTGTTATATAACTATGTATTAAATGCACATTATATCATATCATCACTAGTCATTGGTGTATATATATATATACAGGTATTTATATAGTGATACACAAAAATCTGTTAGGATTTTAAAAATATATGAGAAAAAAATTTGAAAATTTTTAAGGAAAAGTCTGAAAACACTACAACACATAAACTGGAATATCAGTATTGGTTTTTGGTTTGGTTTGCAATACAGGTGCAGGTATTGGCTTATGTGGCCCTTCTCTCTCTCTCTCTCTCTCTATCTCTCTCTCCATATACTTATATATACAGTACAGTAACTAATATACAACTTCTGGTGAGTCTCGTTCACTGACTTTGCTCTGGAGAACAAAGATATACTTCTCCACCAATTGGGTAGTACGTGGTGTTGGGTTGGGTGCACACAACTGCACACACATATATATACAGCAAGTTTTTGGGTAAAGCATAATCTGCCAGTTGTTTAAATGGGTCACTACTTCTTCTTGACACTAGTTCTTTAACCACAGCACACACACCACTACTTACAGATTTCATCAATGGTTTTTCACTCTCACTCTAAGAGCGAGAAGAAGAAAACAATGTATTTATAGTTTTCATAAAAGCAATCTCTCTCTCTATATATATACAGTATATATAAGTGTTAGATTGTATATAACTTTTTATACATTTTTTTATATCATATATAATCTAATGGATGGATAGTAGAAAAAACAAGTTTTCCCATAAGGTATTAAACAATATATATATATACTGGATCTGATTTAACAATACATTTAGATAGAAATAAAGAAAGAGAGAGAGAGAGAGAGAAAGAAAGAAAGAGAGAGAGAGAGCGGATCTTCTATAAAAAAAGATGATTGCATTCAACCAAATCTTTTTGGAGCCAATGTTGTGGAAAATAATACATTGCTATCAATAGGACTGTTGTGATATCAGACAAGTCATGTCAACTTTCATGACAATTATCTGTCATTTTGGTCTCATTTTTCATTTTTTAGTTGACGACAATTATTATTATTATTTTATATTCACAAGTTGTGAATCACAACAATAATTGTTTATTTAATTGGAAACTCTTGTCTCTCTCTCTCCTCCAGTAAATTATTTCATAAAAACCAACAAAGATATGATAATTTGCTATATTTGTTGTTAGATTTATTAAACTATTACTATATATAAATTTATATAATGTATAATGACTTTAATGATTAATAATATGTTGACTAATGATAAATTGCTTAATATGAATAATAATACTAAGTTTTATTTACTTTAAATTAAAATTAACCTAATATTGTTGAAACTTATTCAACTTTTTATGGTTATCCAATATTATATAAGGATTTTTCATTAACATATTAATAATAATATAAACTTTTACTCTATAAAAGCTATTATGGGTTGACTATTAAATATTACTAAACTTTATTTGTTTAAATCATTTATTAAAACATTGAAACTAATCATTCATTATTATATATGTAGGTTAATAGAGTTAAGTTGTATTGTGTAATCAATAAATACTAGAATTTTAGTAAATTTTTTTAGTGTATATAAAGTTTAATACATTATTTATATAAAATATTTAAATATATTAAAGTATTAATTTCAAAAAATAATTTAAATATTTTAAATTGTTTTAAATTCTAAAAAATAATATAGTTTAAATTTTACATGCTAGTTAGTTAATTATATTAAATTATAATATAAAAATAATATTAATTTATTTAATTTTATTCAATAAAATTTAATGTAAACTTTTTTTGAAAATTTCGTTTTTGTTATTTAATATTTTTGTTTATTTGTTTCTTATATTATTATTATAACGACTTAGAGAAATATACAAATATTTATATATTAAAATTTAAGCTTAGGGTGCATTAATAATAATTTTTTTGAATTAAAATGATTTATTTTTTTGAAAAATTCAAACAATTTTTTTCAACAATTTACTATTTTATTCACGTATGAAATTTCAATGTCAATGTTTCTAAAAAAATATATTTATATATATTTATGACAAGCAATCGTAGTATTATATATTCAAAATACTGTTTTATTTAAAAAACATTTGTGAAATATTTTGATTTTATTATTTGTCATTTATAAAAATGTTGTTTAATTTATTTATAGACTATATATAAATATTTGTGACTAACAATGATTTTGTGTCATTTATTTAGGACAGTTATAAATTATAACTTATAATCATTAAAAATTTATTTATTTATTTTTTTGTAAACAAAATAAATTGAATAACAATTTATTTAAAAAATAGTTTAATCTTATGTTTCGCACGTTTCAAGTATTTATTTGAATATTATCTAAATTGTTTTAAAAAATTATTAAAAGCAATTACAGTGATAGTTGTTTAGTTAAATTTATTAACTATATATTAATCAGCAAATTGATTGATTAATTATTATAAATGCTAATAATCTTATTATTAAATAAAAACTTTTTCATTTTTTAAAAATTGTATCAAAAAATTTGTTTATTGTTTTATTATAAAACAATTTTTTTTATTGCTAACTTTGAACTCAATAAACTTGATAAACTACAAGTATTAAATATAAATTAATTTGACATATAATATATTAACTAAATAATCTTTTTAAAAAAAATGTTTTTTAGTAATTAGTAAAAATTGATTTAAATATTACTACTTAAAAATAAATTAGCAATTAAATTAAATGTAATGATTTAAATGTTAAATAATAGTCAATTAGAAATTAATTTGTTTTTTTATTGTTATTTAAAGTAAATTATTTTGTTTAATCACTTATTTTCAAATCAAATTCAACAGGTTTTTCAATATTTCATAATATTAATAGTTTAAAAATATAATTTATTTTTAAAAATCAATTTAACGATTAGAAAATATAATTTGAAAGATAATTTTAATATAAAAATTATTTGTTTAAATGCCTTTAGATTTTTAAAAATAATTAGCTAAACATACAAATGATTTAACTTTTATAAAAAAATAGTTTTATAAATAAAATAGAAATTATAGTAAAAACAAAATATATATTCATTTAAATTACTTATTAAAAAATTAATTAAATGAAAGCATAGTTTACTTAAATACTTTAATTTCATACACAAAAAAAACTAATATGTGATAAAATTTGTTAATTAATTGCATATAATATATGTAACCTGGGTCATATAATAATTAATATATCAGAATAAAGTTTTTAAAACAAATTTTTTAAAAATTATATTCAATAAAAATATTCAAAATTAGTAAACTTTTTATTTTTTTATACAATAAATCAAATAAATGAATAGATTTTATATATAATTTATGACATTATTTATGTAATAATAACTTTAGATTACATTGAATTCAATGGTATTTCAATAATAAATGCCATAAAAAACGTTTTCACAAAAAAACTGTTGTTTGTGTGAGCAGTGAAGCAGCGATTGGACGCCATTTTGGATGCGATATCTTCACCAATACTTTGAGACAATAAATAAAAAAAACAAAAACAAAAAATTGTCTACAAATTTCTTGGGAAGTGATATCACCACTGATTTTAATTATTAAATTCAAACCAATCGTTGAAAAACTGTAAGTAATAATAATAATAATAATAATTAAATTGAATGTCAAAACTAATGTCAAACAAACAAAAAACTGTCAAAAATTTTTTTAGTCAAACAAATTAGCGGCAAATGAGTCGTTTCGGTGGCCAATCAAGTCCGTGGACATCGGGTGCACCGCCAAGCTATGGCTATGGCAATCATCATGCACCGCCAATGCCTCCGCAATACGCCGCACCGCAGCCGGCTTACGGTCAGTCTGGCCCGTGGAGTATGTCGCCGCAAATGCGCAACACTGGCGGCGGCGGCGGTGGTTGGGGCGGTCAACCTACACCCGCTTTGCAACCATATCAGCAGCAACAACAACATCAGCGACGACCGGGCGGCGGTGGTGGTGGTGGTCAACAGTTTAATATGAGACCCGTATGTACCGGCTATTCATTGATGATATCATAATTAATCTTTAATTTGATTGTAATTGTTGGCCAAATTTTTTATTAATAGCCGATGTCTGGCCCAACTGGTAAACGGGCAAATCAATGGGATAACGGACCGCCAAATAAGCGATTCAACAATAATAAGGGTGGCCGAGGCGGTGGACATCATGGAGGAGGAGGCTATTGGCGTCAAGGAGGCGGCGGTGGCCAACAAAATAAGAACCGAAACAACAATAATAATAGTAATAATAATACTAATAATAATAATAACAAGAATAACAACCGAAACAATAGTAACAATCGGGAAGTGAATCGAAACAAACAACAAATTGATACACAACTTGAAAGAGTAAGTCTTCACTGTCTTTAAAAAATAAAGTTTTTGTCTTTTGATTTTTAAAAATGCGCTAAAAATTGCGATCAAAAAATACGACCATTTATTACTACATAAGCTGATAGTACCGTAAGTGTTATATATATACTATCGTATAGTTTATCGGTAATTATATGGATTTATCTATAACGTAACATATTTAAACAAAAAATAGTTTTTAAATTACCAGTATTTTTATGTTTTGAAATTTATAATCAACCAAAAACATCAACAAAATTTTTATCAATTGCAATACAATTGAGTTCATAATAATCTGTTAAGCAAACAGATGATAATGTGATTTACAAACAAGAATAATATAGGGTATATATAAACACAATTAAAAATAATTTTATTTTGGCTTTAATTAATAGTATGAATGAGTGATTTGTGATATATATATATATATTGTATATATTTATACGGTATATACCGTAATAATTAATATATATTTTAGTTTAAAAGAATATATAATTGATAATAATTTTAACATAATTGATGAAATATAGTGAAGAATCTTCAAAATAATAACTTATAATAATATTGATATAAATAACATAAATGGTATTAATATATATATATATATGAAGATTATGATAAATATATTGACATTTTTTAATGAAAACATCACTAAATTAACTCTAAAAATGCAAGCATTTGGGACAACAAAAATGCAAACACCGGGACATCTGATTGATAATGGGATACGAAATCAAATTGAAAATTTACTTATTTTTTGGGGTCATATTTATAATATTTGTTTGTATTCAGTGCTAAAAGTGTTTGTTAACCCAATGGATTTGGACATCATTTTGGATATACATTAAAAAAAAGTACGTATTAAGACATGATTTTATTTTATTATAAATTTTTATCTAATTTAAAATTATCTTATTTTTTATTATTAATTTTGAAATTTTTTGTTTTGCAAATATTAATATATGAAATAATATATATGAAATGTATTAATATACAGTATTTCTATTTAAATATTTTAAAAACTATATGAATTTTAATTTTAATTGAATGTATACTATAAAAATTGATTAATTAATTGCTTTTTTAATTAATGATTAGGTATTTATATCTATAAAGAAAATTGTAAATTATTACTAAAAAAATATTTACTCAAACAAAAACCACAATTTTATTTGAAATTAAATGAAATAATGAAATGTATTAATTATTTTTCCAGAAAAAAAGGAATTTCCAATAGAAATAAGTGCTGTCGATATCGTCGACAATTGGATTACTCGGCTATGCATTTAACGCCAGCCCTTAAAAAATAAATATGCCTTCAGTTTAAACAATCACTTATTTATATTTTATATGATATAAATAATGCCTTTTTTAAAAAAAAATCGTATTTTTAAATACGATATAAACTTAATTTATATGATTGACTGATGCACTCCCAATGAATTGCCATAATAAAGGGCTGGCGATTCAACTTACATGTGTCTTATCAAATCTGAACTTTAAATTTTTTTTATATATAAATTCAAACCAATTGGATTTGAATTTTGCTTATGATTTATAAATTTTTATTTATAAACTGGTTATAGTGCTAATTGCAATTGATTTATACTAAAAAATATTTTTAAAAAAACAATTGCAAAAATTTTTTTTGAACCTCATATTATAATAACCAATCCTCAACTTTTTTTGTAATGATGGCATTGCTAACTGTAATATCAACCATAAGTTTTATGCCAATTACCGTTAATATAAAATTTGAAATTTTTAAGTGAATTGTGAATTTTAGTTAAATTATGTATAAGTTTTATACTGTACTGTATATACAGTATAATTATATTTGATAAATATATATACTGTATAATGATTTAATAAAAAAAAATCATTGTAAAACTTTTAATTTTTTGTAACACATTTGGACAAATGTTACTAATTTTGTGCCTTCAATTAATTATCTATTTTTTATTTAAAAAAAATAATGATTTGAAATCAAAATCTATGAACAATGAACACAAAATTAACAAATAAAATTTAATAACAATTTTTTTTAATATATATCATATATAATTAAAAAATAGTAATTATAATAAAAATCTATTTAAAGATTTTAAACATAATTACTTAAAAAAAGGACAGCATTTTAATGCTTAGCACAAACTATATATACAAATAATAACTTACTTTTTAGATTGCAATAAAATTGCATAAATTATTTGAGAATTTTTTAAACAATATAAGCAGCGATTTTAGTTTAGAGTAATTATTATGTTTTCAATTATGAATTTAACATTTTTGTTTTGTTTCTCTTTAATTGTTGTTATAAATAGCGACAACAACATGATTTGGCCCAAAAGTCTGCAGAATCGTTGGAAAATAAGGTTTTTATTATTTTTTGTTGAAAATTGATTATAATTATTGATTACCTAATTGTTAATCATTTTTAAAAAATTATTATTAGGAGTATCCGATTGAGACACAGGTTGCCAAAGCAGGAGACGACGACAAGAATAAGAATTTAGACATTGATTCGGCACAAGAAAAATATTTGTTGGCTGTCTTTGGTTATGTTTGCCGTATGTGTCCATCAATTTGTTGTACAATCTTTAGCTATAATAATAATAATTAAAAATATATTTATTTTTTTCAATTTCCAGAGGTTTGCAGTGTATTCTTGAAAGACAAAACCGCTCGCTTTGATCACTGCAAGAGTGAACAACATTTGGAAAAGTTTAATGCATCAGAAGAGGAACGGATCAACAAAGAGAAAGCAGAATCCGATAAGAATCCAAAGACAGAGACTAATGAATCCAATGAACAAACGACGACTAAGACTACTACTGCTACTACAGAAGCGACAGTAACTTCAGAGACGTCGCCGCCGAAGCCGGAGATAGCTTCAGAATTGCCAAACGGTGAGGCAAGCGATGCAAAGACGACGACAGAACAGACGACAAGTGTCACCACCGATAAACCAATTGATTTGACTGATAAACCCAAAGAGGAGCCAAAAACAGAGGCCATTACTACTTCATCTACTACTCCTACAACTACTAATCAACCGGAAGGTCAGTCTCTATAAAACTAGAGGAACCGTCTATTTGTTTGTTTATATTTCGAACCGAATTATCTTTTGACTTATATTTTTGTTTATATTTTTGTTTATTGCATTTATTTTTAAAAAAATTAATAATTATTAGTACATTACCATAATTCCAATTTCAAATATATAATATTAACTCTTAATTAATTTTTTTCTCTAATTACGATATATATTGTAAATAAATTTTAAATTTGTTTTGATTACATTGATTTATAAAATTGTGTTTTGTATGTACTATTGTTAGAAATAAAATCTGAAGAAAAGGCAAACATTGCTGAGCCAATCAATGATAAAACGGATGATAAAACTAGTGAATCCAATGCCCCAACAGGTGCTACAGTTGCCGCCACCGCCGCCGTCGCCGACAACACACCCACGGCTACCTCTGCTGCCGCCGCCGCCAACACTAATACGGCTACCTCTGCCGTCACCGCCGCCCCTAACAGCGGCCAACCCATACAGCCCACCACTACTCAAAACAATCAAAATAATTATTCGGGTCAGGAGTTTAACCAAAACAGAGGTCGCGGCTATCGAGGTGGACGAGGAGGTGGAAATCGAGGTCGCGGCGGCGGTCGTGGTCGCAATCGCGGTCGGGGCCGCAAATGAGTGGCCACTCTTATTTTCCTCTATATATATATATCTCTCTCTCTCTCTTTATTGGCTCTTATATTGAGTTTTCTCATTTAAAAACAATCTAAAGATCTAATAATTGTTTTCAAACTGATCGGTTGTTTTACTCATTTAACGGTACTCTCATATGTGAACACAATTTCATTCATAACTTTTTAAAAATCACTTTTTAGTTGTAGGTTTTGATTGTTGTTTTTTTGTTGTTATTGTGTCTCATTTTGTATTGATTATACTTTACCAATAGCATTGCAAACAACAATATACATGCAATTCGTACAAAAAACATATTTTTAATGATTTTATTTAATTATTAATTTTTTAAACATTTTATTTAATATATATATATATACAGTATATATAATTATCAATATTTATCATTCATTTTATTAGTTTTTTAAAAAAATAATCTGATTGAATTTTGAGCTAATTTTTATTTATTATATTATATATACACAGTAAAAAACAAATTGGTTTCTATCGGGAAATAATAACTTAATATAATAATTGTTTGTTTGTTTTTAACATAATTTTGTTTAAAAAAAATGCATGCAATCATAGTTTATAATAACAAACATACAATATATTTATAACAAACAAAAATTGATGTCTTTTATATATACATTATATATAATTTATATATATTTTATTAATTCGTGTGTAATTTAATTTATCATTTTTTTTAATTTAAAATATTATTTAATGATATAAATGAAACAAAACAAAAATGTTTTTTATTTTATTTGGATTTGTTTGAATTGATTAAGTTATCCTTAAGTGTCGGATAATCGCATCCATTGCGAGGTAGCGGTGATTTAACCATTGGTGACAATAGTATAGCCGCCAACCAATTGGGTCCTAAATTTTCGCAAACATTTGTCCTCCAATTGCCTAAACTGTATTGATTGATACCATTGTTTCGTTCATATGTTGTCTGATTGTTGACCATCAATACTGAGTGATAGTAAAGAAGACCCGTTGCAAACATGAAACCAATAAAATTAATTACTGATAGAAATGTATAGCAAAAACATTTCAACGATATATAGCCGAATAGCCAGAATGGAAATGGAAATATATGGGTAAACACTGTTACGTATGTCAAACCTCCCAGTGCTTGCCATATGAAAAATTGGTTCAATACGGTAGCGTATAGACCGCCGATGGCTACCCATAGAAGTAGTCCGTAATAATATCTAAAGTTCTTGTAACCAATACAACAGCCTATTGATTGATTGATTGATTGATCAAAAATAAGATTATATGTAAATAAATTGAATGGATTTAATTTATAATTACCACTGAAGACACAGTGATGGTCTCGTTTAAGGACACATTCATCACAGATTTGGCAATGATATGAACGGGGAGGTGAGTTGCCCTCACAGATGGCACAGAAACGCCAATTGGGTTTAAGCAATGACGGCATTAGTAAACCCGCAGTCGATATTGGAGTTGTTATCAACCATAAGAAGTTTGACATTATATTGAATGTAATAAATAGGCCGACAATTATGTGAAAGTATTGAACAGTGATATCGATAGTGTGAATGTGTGGTAAAACAACTAAAAAATAAAAATAATAATAATAATAATTAAACCCAACAAAAAAAATTGATTTGAAATTTTAATTATTTGTTTGTTTTAAAAAGTATAATACAATAATATCGGGAATAAGATTTGAAAGAAACCTTTAACTTCAAAAACAAATGTCGCGAAAACCATAAACACCAGAAATCCTATACCGAAAGCGTCGGCCACTGTCTTGGGAACCGGTCTTCGGTAGTGTCGACCCATATTTTTTATCTACTGGACAATACTGAGATAGTGTGGCCAACAATTTATTTGGATAATTAATAGATCATTGATATATATATATATTTAGCCGACAGTAACCCTATTTTACTTCAGATATCGACTAAAACTATAGTATTTGAATGTATGACTACTGACCGCACATTTTTTTTTAGTGTAGTCTATAATACTATTTGTATGGACACAGAATTTAATGGACAAAATTAGTTACTGATGAAGATTATTGATGGCCTAATTAGACAAAGACATGATTGATTGATTGATACCACATAACAATGGTATTGAATATTAAATAATAACGAAATGAATCTATAATAACAAAGTCTTGTGTTTATTATCTGAAGACTTTTCGTTTCTAACGTAACGCCAACTCTTTGTGTCCAATCATTGATCACTTTGTCGTTTAAGGCGTCGATATTGAAACATACAGTTTGAATGTCTGGTTCGGTGTCCAACTGTTTGACGATTAAAAAAAACGGCCAAATAATGGACTGTCTGTCCATTTAAATATCTCATCACTTGATTGTCTGCCGAAAACAAACAAAAACTTTATAATAATTAAAAGTCCGAATCAAATGACGAAATGCTGACCAAAATGATTGATAACAACGTTATTTGTGAACCAATTGAAGCGCTTTTGTTTGAAAACAACTAATAATATAATAATAATAATAATAAACACGTTTTGAATGTAAGAAATGTTTGGCAAACGTAACGATGAAATTCCTGACAATCATTGGTGTCATAAGACTTTTGGCCATTTTTGTAGCCGTTTTAGCGGTCAAAGTGACGGCCAAAGATATCAACGAAAATCTGGTTACAGCCGATAGTGTCCGGACCGCTACTTTCGAGTCAGAATTTCCCGAAAAACCATTGCAATTGGTTCGGCCAGACGTCGATCACAAACGACTGGTGATTGTCGAGGAAAATGTTAAGGTTTTTGATTTATAAACTACTTCTTTGTCTTCTGATTGTTGTTTTAGTACTTTTTTTACGGTATTTTGTTTTTTTAACAGCTATTGCACCGTTTGGTCGGACCTGTGGCTACCGTAGCAGTGGTCGGAAAGTTTCATTCGGGAAAGTCGTTTCTCATGAATCAATTGATGGGCAAATCCAACGGTTTCGGTGTCGGACCCGATGTCCGACCAAAAACGATGGGCATATGGATGTGGGGAAAACCTACAAAATACACACTGGATTCTGGTCTGAAAACATGGATTGTCTTTCTGGATACCGAAGGTTTTGCTGCCAACAATGTGTCCGAGAATTACGACGCAAAGATTTTTGCCGTTTCGACACTTCTGTCATCATTTCTATTGTATAACTCGGTTAAGATCATCGACCAGTCGGATATCGATTACTTGGAACTATTGGCTCGACGGACACAGTTGTTTGCATTGCGGTCACAAATGTCTAGAAAGAAGTGGACCAACGAGTTTAACAAAGATTTGTTAAGTTTTCCGCCGCTGATTTGGATCGTCCAGGACTTTGTTCAGTCCACTCTCGAGGAATCACCGAAACAATGGTTACATCGATTGATGGGTTCACACACACGAGAAAATGATTTATACGAAATAAGTCTTAAAGATATTTTCAAATCAGTTGACTGTCACACACTGTTTTTACCGGCCGTTAAGAAACATTTATTGAATGACCTATCGTTGGCCAAAGAGTCCGATCTGACAGAAGAATATATATTTGAAAAGAAAGAGTTGATTAATAAACTAAAGCGCGGAATAGTTCCCAAAGAAAAAAATACTAATCCTATCACTGGTATAGAGTTGGCCGCATTGTTGGAAATATTAGTAAACGCCGCCAACGATGGCTCACTGGCCGACATTCCTAACCGTTGGGACGCGTTTGTCGCCCGATTACAAGAGACAGCCATTGAAGATTGTCTCAAGTTTTACGAGGCAGACATGAATGTCTTGATTATTGATGAATACGACAACAATGCTATCAATATATTAAAGTTTGACGAATGGCACATCCAGTCACAGGAAAGATCTATTCAACTATTAAAACAATTGCTTCACGGCTTAGAGGATCCGCTAACCAAAGGTTTACACGATTTGAGTCACAAGATTACCATTCACTTTGAGCGCACACGTGATATCAACGAAAAGAAAATCAAACTCAAGTGTTCACAGAGTTTACATGAATTGGAAATCAAATCCGAACAAAGAATTCGTGCCATTCAACTGCCCGTACAGACCAGTCATCTGATAACACAAGCAAAAGAAATACTCAAAGATATCAAAAGTGATTATATTAATCAAGTGAAAGATCTGGTCGATAGTTCAACAATGGAGTTGTATTTGGAAACACTGACCAAAGCTGTCAAAAATCAAGTGTCAAGTATTCAGTTGGAAAACAATCGGGCGATCGAAGAGTTTTTCGATCGACAAATACAAGAATCTATCGGTAAATTTGATTCGGTGTCACAATCGGACTACAGTCGTGTTAAGCCACGAAAACCAACACTATTGAGGCGTATATTTGAAGAATCAAACATACAGGCGCTCGACATGTTTAACAACAATTGTCAACAATATACCAGTGAATCGATTTATGAATCAAAGTTAGCTCTTTTGAAGATCAAATTGAATGAAAAGATTTTGAGTTTAGAAAAACAAAATGAATTGATTGCCAAAACCTATATTCAAAATGAATCCAATCGTTTGGTCGATGAGTTTCGGTCACAGACGGGTACATCGTTTATACCGTTACCGGTGAATAATACCGAATTAGAGTCTCGGATCAAACTGGAAGTATCCAAATCTATTAGAGACTATTCGGATCTATTAACCGAATATTCGACTTACCAAACATACGATGATATGTTTGTTAAGTTTAAGGAAAATTTAGTTGAAATTTGTGATCAAAGACGTAATGAAAATGTCAAGGCTTTTACTAAAGAAGTGGAGACACCGTTAAAGACGTCTAAAAAGATAATCAGTTTATCGCATCACAAATATACAACTGTTTTTAGTTTCAAGCAATTTGTAAGTTATATTTTTTAAATTACCGGTAAATTTATTTTTGATTTTTTTCAATCATTTTTATATTTGTTTTTTTTTTCAATTGACAGATGCATTCCGTGTGTTTACTTCATTTAGATGAAGGAAAACCTAAATACTGGTCATTAAAATTAAAGTCAGAAATAATCGATGAATTTATTAGTAGTGATAAACAATTGCTTGAATTAATTGAATCGAAGTCTGGCCTCTATTCATCAATTATTGGTTTTTTCCAATGGATTTTATGGATCTTAAATCTAGGATAAATGTTATCAAATATTTTTTTAAATAATAATAATTTATTTTATTATATAATTATATTGTTTTATAATAGTTAATTGTATAGTTATTAATTAATAATTTTCTTGTTTATTATTATTACAGTCATTCAAAATATGAAATTTGTACAAATTGTTGATTTTTAAAAAAATAAAATATACTATTAGACATTAAAATGTTAGTATAATAATATAAAAATAAAACTAATATCAATATAAAATTAGTCAATAAGTTAGGGTATGATTAGGCAAATATGTGTGAATTTTTTAAAAGTTGGCATACATTGGCATTAAATGCAGTCATAACTAACAACATATTGTCTAAAAATAACATAAATAAAAAATACTGATCACTTAAACGATATGTATAGATATATATTTACGGTATTAATTATCATACGAAGTCGTTTAACTTACCGTTAATTAATTACTACTAATATTCAATTGTATATATATTTCTAGACTTATTACCGTAAATATATAATAAAGTATTATATTAGTAATTTCTGAACAAATTTTTTGATTAGTAATTGCCAAGTAATGAAATTCACTTTTTAGTTTGTTTTAACAAACTTAAGGTACGATCAAAATATATAAATAATATATTAATTAATTACTATTATTGTTGTATAATATACTGTATGGAAACAACACACTATGGATAAGGCACTGGTTGATTAGGTTACACTATATATATAGTCAATTAAAGATAGATTAACCTCTGGTGCTAAATGCCTGGCCAAAGTATACTGTATTAATTATATTATACTGTACAAGTGTTTGTTAATACAGTACAATGGGACAGTGGGGTTAGATTATAAGTATAATCAATATGATTAATATAATAACAATTAAAGCTCCCAGTGCTGCCCATCGGCGACGTTCTGCTAAAAAATTAAGTTAATTTGGTTATTAAAAATATTTTTTGATTATTTAATTAGTTATTGTATGAAAAATATATTCAGTATACTAACCATTGGACAGATGTAAGACTCGGGCAATCTTTTTAAGTCTAGTATCAAATCGTGAGTCATTGATATCCATTTCGTGTCCAAACTCATCAAGCATTCTGTCAATTGATAATAACAACTAAATTATTAAATTACCGATAATTTTAGATTATCAGATATGATATAATATGCACATACACTGCGTGCTCATCGACTTCAGTGCCCATCTGTCGGCTAATTGACTTCAGATTACCGACACTTTCCCTGAGTTTATCGTACGTATCGTTGTTTTGCGACATAAATATCCGCTGTTGATGCTGTAGATGACTGCCCTCATCGACAGTGATACCGATATCTGTTGAGGTGTTGGCTGTATTGTTGTCCAAACGGGTATATTTTGAGGCATTAGTGGCTTCAAAATTGGACAAACTTTGACGGAACTGTTGTTGTTTCTTATCTTTGCTTTGATTGTCAAACAATTTTTCGCGCATAAACTTCACCTCATCTTTGGTCTGATGAATGAATTTGCGTCGACTATTGATCTCAGTTTCGTCTAATTTAAACTTTTTGGGATTGTTCTCAACGATTCCAATCGTTTCCTCCAAGTCTTCCAAATCCCATTCAATACTACGCAAACCATTTCGTAGTTCAGTTGTCGTACGATCTATCTCTTCCTTGGTCTCACTGTTGGGATCGTCCAAAAAATCAGTCCATCGTTCAAAATAATTGCGACATTTGGTCAGTGCGTTCAGTACTTCGCTATTAATTTTAGTGATAACAAGAAATTTGTATAAAACAAGTCAAACACATCCCATAAACAACAACTACTACTACTTACTCTCTGACGACGAAAAACGGATCTTCGAGTGACATAACTCTTGAGTGTCTATATATATGTCTATTGGATGGACATTAAAGACAATAATAAACTAAAAATAAATTTCAAGATAACAAAAGTTGAGATCAAAACAAATAAACACAATATGTTTGACAAACAACTTCTGTCGCAGTTTTGTCAGCAAAAAACAAAACAAAAAACTTAAACAACAAAAGTATTGTCCGGAAGAATAAGTTGATCTCAAATAATAATTATTAAAATTAATAATATATTTCACAAATGAGTTGTAAATTATTTGACAAATGATTTCATTATATTTAACAATAAAAATATTATAATATAATAACCGTTTTGTGTCTGATATATGATATAAAAACTGATTACAACTATAGCGACACAAAACTATTAGTTACTACAGTATTATAATAATAATTATAATAATATTAATAATAAATGTATCGACACTTCAAAAAAAATAAATAAACTAAAACTTAGGAAACAAATTATTGTCTCATTTTTCAATACTATAGTTATAATCGACAATAGATTTCAATATTGAATACAATTTGTATTTTCAATGCTATTATTATTATTACATTAAGTTATGTCAAAGTCATCACTATTTACCTGTACTTTACTTACAGGTAATCGTATAATACGCTAATACGCTGTTGCAATGTTAACGCATGCGTACAAACACTCAAAACAACTGTACAGTATATGCATAACAAACAAACCAAACATACATTTGTTTGGAACCATAAGTTTGTTTAAAGAGAGAGAGATATACAGTATATATATATAGAGAGAGATATAGATTAGTATTGAGAACTGGTTTGCAATGAATGTATTGATATTTATTTTGAACGACAAAACCGATTGACAATTGAATAGAGAGAGTGAACTCATTGACAGTGAAAACACATTTTAGTATTCGATTTTGATTCGACTCATCGATTATTATTGATATATCATTGGACTCATCATTTGGAATGAATGGCTTCCACTCAATACAAACAGAGGTTCGGTTCGATTATATGATATGATTGTAGCGGTGTTTACGACTCTAGTTTGTGTCCACCGAAAAAACAACAATCGAATGTCATTAACACTTAACATAACATTTACAACACTAACTGTTTGTTAATATAAACACCCCTTAAATATAATAGACATAACATAGCGTTCTATGATTTTTAGATGTAATAGACATTAGAAAACATACGGTTTTTATTATTAATAATACTTTTTATTTATAATTAGAATATTTAATCAGTAGTTAGTAGTGTTGACATCGAATCCCGACCCGAAACAGAAACCCGTTTTGTTGTTTAGTTTATCAATCGGTAAAAACCCAAATGGCTATCAATTATAATGAAATATAATATACTATTATATCATATATTAGTTGTAAATCATTGAATCGGTTATTGATTTGTTGTTATGATTACCTGTTGGCGACAAACACTCAATTAATTAAGTGTTTAGTTATTATTTGATTTGTTTTTCTAATTATAAATATTCAGTCAATTCATTGTACGATTAGTTAGTATTATAATAATAATAATAATAATTGCAATGAATTTCTGTGTTTTTTTGTTTGTAATAATTATTGCAAATAATTTCAATACAATTTTAATCAAAAAATAATAATTGTTTTATCATTACATTTGATTTTTGCATTTCTGATATGATCTCTCTCTCTCTCTCTCTCTCTCTCTCTCTCTCTCTCTCTCTCTCTCTCTCTGAAGATATTTAAAGTTCAATGAGTTGTTGAATGTCGACAAAGACGGTGATAACGATGTGGATGAGGCACAAGACAAGGATCAAGTGATTGATACGCGAAGTTTGCGTCGACTATGCTTTGATATCGGCTGTCCCGATGACCACAAACACGTGCGGTCATTGGTCTGGAAAGTAAGTGCTGTTGTTGTTGTGGTTTGCTATTGTGTTGACCATAATATTAATAATATCTTTGATAACATTTTTACAGATTTTGTTGGGATATTTGCCATCAGATAGGAGCCAATGGACGAGTCATTTGGCAGAGAAACGAAAACTTTACAATCAATTTGTTTCTGAGCTTATCATAAGTGACGACAATAATGTCAAATCACCCGACGATCATGTATTTTGTTAATTCAATTATTGATGTCTTAAACATATACACTAAACATGTCTTTAATATAATTTGTTAATTTTGTTTTGACAGCCATTAAACACTGCGCCAAACAGTCATTGGAAAAATTATTTTCGCGATAATGAAGTGTTGTCTCAAATTTATAAAGACGTCAGACGTCTATATCCAGACATATCATTCTTTCAGCAAAGAATTGCTAAGACATTCACCAAATCGACAGCTTGTGATGTCATTGGTATTGATATATAAATAAATTTTTTGTTTTATTTTTTAATTTCAAAGGCTTATAACTATAACTGTATATAAAATATATTATTTTTGTATATACTGTATATTGATATTTTTTTTGACAACCGAAAAGGTCGTACGTCAAGCAAAGCCTATACCATTGATGTGATTCGCAACTGTTTTGGTGCCACAGAAATAAGAGACAATCAAAAGAAATACAATACTAGCGATGACAATGACTTTGACTCAACTAAAAGCCTCGACGGCCAAGAATTTCATTGGTAATAATAATTCTAAATCTAATTGATTGACAATTACCGTAATTTTAAATGACTTGTGTGTATATGTATGGGACAGGCAGATTGTGGCCAGGGTACTATTCATATATGCCAAACTGAATCCGGGTCAGGGATATGTTCAAGGAATGAATGAGATTATCGGTCCATTGTATTACGTGTTTGCCAACGATCATCAAAATGGATGGAGTGGTCAGTTGTTAATGTTGTTGTCCTCTTAGATGATATCAACAGTCGATATATTGCTTCATTTCAATTGTCTTTCAATATACAGATCATTCAGAAGCCGACACTTTCTGGTGTTTTACAAGTTTGATGAGTGAAATCCGAGACATTTATAACAGTCACGCAGATTCTGATCATTCAACCGGTAATTTATTTATTTATTTATTTTGTTTTGTTTGTGCTTTTTAATAATAATAAAATTATTACTATAATAATAACAATTATAATCTGAAAGTATAATTATCAATAAGCAACAAAAAAATGATTTTATTATTAATAATAATTTTTATTTACTGGTTTTATCAATAATTAATTAATGTTTGTTTGCCTAACGTATTAAATAACACAATATAATGACGAATGGATTTTAAAAAATAATATTATTGAAAATGCAATACAATATTAATTTTCATTTCATTTGTATTGTTTTTATGTAAAAAATTACTTTTTGAAAAAAACTTGCATTAATTTTATTTTTTGATAATAAATACTAGTATTTAATTTATAGATTTTAGAAAATTATCCTTTAATGAAGGATTTCTATAAAAATACTATTTAATTAAATATTTCAGTTATTTTTTTTTTAATTATTTGAATAATTTAAAATTTATTATTACTATTACTATTTTTGCTTATATTAAATGATTTTTAAAATCAATTATAATGTAGAGGACATTGAAATCGTTATTATATTTTGATAACTATTTTTATAGTAAATATTGAGATTATTTTACTTACGGTAAATGTCATTTTAGTTAACAAAATATTAATTTTTATGATATTATCGGACCTCCTGTATCTATAAGGCATATTTTTTTAAATTTATAAATCTATTTAATATATTACTTTATACACAGTATAAATTATTAATACTATATATATATATAATAAAATTAGTTAACACATGCTAGCAATGTAATTGAAAATATAATAAAATAAAAAAATATAGTTGTATTTATTTATAAATTATTTTTTTATATGTTTAATAATAAGTTTAATATCAATAATCACGTAAAACACCTCAAACCTTACTTATAAAAAAGTATTAATAATTAATTTGTGCCATTTATCTGGTGCTGATCAATGCACTTTCAAAACCAACACACACTTTAATGTTAATCACTAGAAAACTGCATAATAATAATAATTATTATTATTATAGATTGATATCAATAATCATTATTATAATGTTTTTTGAGAAAAAACAAAATAATAATAATAATAAATAAAATAATGTTTATTAAATCAATGTATTTATTTCCCGGAGAGAAATCCATTTTTCTAATGTATTAATTATAATTAACTTCTAGTTTCTAAAATAGTATTTTTGTAAATATCAATAAATAAAATTAAAAAATAAGTACTAATGTACGAAAAATTAGTTTTTAAAATAGCGAATTTGTTAAAAATATATTTATATATACAGAGTCATGCAAATAAAAATAATAATTTATAAAAAAATATTATTATTATTAGAAATTATAATTTTATAAAAATAATATTATACTGTACTTTCTATATTTATATATATACAGTACTATACATATTAAGAAAAAGTATTTTTTTGTTGACTATTTATCTATTGGTAGGTATCGTAAGTCTAATGACTCGTCTAACAGGTCTGTTATCCAAAGAAGACAATGATTTATACCACAGAATCACTTTAGTTCAGGCAATAAAACCACATTATTATGCATTCCGATGGCTAACCCTTCTATTATCGCAGGAGTTTCCACTACCCGGTATGTAAACTCTCTCCTCATAAATATTTAAAGTACTTATACATACACACACACTAAAACTATATGTAAACAAATTACTATTTTTAAGTATTATTTACTTTATATAACTGAATAAAACAACTATTTATTTATTTCAGATGTACTCAGACTCTGGGATTTCCTGTTCTCGGATGAGAAGCGTTTCAATTTCTTGCTTCAGACTTGTTGTGCAATGATTTGGTTAGTATTTGAAACCAATGATTACTAAAAATATTTTTTTAAATGATAATTTATTTTCCAATAATATGTTTGTTTTGTATTTAATTTGAATTATAAATACAGTTTAATCCGATCCGAACTAATGAACGGTGATTTTGCCACTAATATGAAACTATTGCAGAACTTTCCCGAACATATCGACATCAATCAGATCATCGCAAGAGCTAAACAAATACATATCACTTGATATAATAATAATATGATATTTTTTTAGTATAATAATAATAACAACTAAATTAAAATTAAATAATTAACAACAATAATTGTCATCAACTATGCATAATATATAGTTAATGAGATAATTTTTTTTGAACATAAATTTTATTTTTTATATACAATATAAGATATAAATATATATATATATTTAGCATATATTTGTGTAATTTATTGCCAAAATGAATATACAAATTTATTTATATAAACTGTGTATTTGTAATATAAATTGTTTTATTTCATAATAACTTTTACATAAAAATTTTCGATATTTATTAACAAAAAAAACTACAATAAACTAATAAAATATAAAATAATATTTAAAAACTTTTACTGAATTTGTATTTAAATTGAATGACAACTTAAATAATAATAATGAAAATCTTGTCAAAAACCCTAACAGACAGACCAGAGCTTTGAATGTATATATTAATGATTATATAAAATAACTTTTAAATAGAGAGTTAAATTAGTTTTAATTTTTTGTTGTTGTTGTTGTTGTTGTTAGCAATCATTTAATTGAAAAGTGATAAAAACCAGTTTATATTTATAAGTTAAAAGTAGTGAATAGTGTTATTTAAAATAAAATAAAAAGTTAAATGTAATTCATGTCACTGTAAATCTAGATTATGAATGCATTTAATGCCATTAGTCGAGTGCTAGTTATATATAAAAAGTAAATTTATATAAACTTTATAATATACTGTATGTCTCTATTGAATGGTCTAAAAGATGTGATGAACTCTCACTTTGAGTGAAAGTCCTTTAACTTATTTTTTGTGGTCTCTCTCTCTCTCTCTCTCTCTCTCTCTCTCTCTCTCTCTCTCTCTCTCTCTTATCCAAGAATTCCTTTAAAAATGTTTTTCATTAACTTTTTTTACTCTTCAAAAATTATTTTATTATTTTGTTTTATCTTTTGCTATAAATTTAAGTCTTGATTCTCTCTCTCTCTCTCTCTCTCTCTCTCTCTCTCTCTCTCTCTCTCTCTCTCTCTCTCTCTTTCTCTCTCTCTCTCTCTCTCGGGAGTCAATCTCTCTTTCGTCTAACTCACTGTTAATTTCTCATCTTTCACTGATTCAAACATCAAAGGGTCAACAGTCCCGGTGCGACCACTTTAGTGAATAATAAGTTAAATAATTTTTTGTAGTCTTCAAAAATCCTGAGACTAAATAATATTAAATTCATGAAATCAATTGATTGTATTTTTGAGTGTTTTCATATGAGATTTTAGTTTTTTGTGTGTGTGTATACATTGCTTGTAATGTTTTCAAAAAAAAAATTTGTTTAGTACTTTTGAATCATTACTTTCAATAAATTATTTGTTATTTGTTGGTTAAACTAAATTAAATGATTAAAAAATTGCAGTTTAAGTTGAGAAAAGTCCAAACTTTTATTTCTTTAAAAATATAATTATTGCACTCAAAATAATTTTTTTAGAAAGATATTTATTTTATTCAATAAAAACAAATAATTATAATTAACCCTTTATTTTTAAGTACACGATTAATACAAATAATTTTTAATGGCTATTTGTCCTCCAAACAAGATAATGATTTTGTTATTTTGTATGTATTAATAATAAATAAAACAATTTTTGCTTAATTTCTATTCAGTGAATGTTGAGTTTCATTTATAGTTGATTTTTCAGTTTTAATTAAATTTTTATCCCAAAAAAATGAAACAAAAATAACTGTTATTTATCTATATTTTGATTATTTCGCAGTTTTATATTATATTTTGTATTATAACTTGTATAATGAACTTCACTTTTAAAGTGCTATAAATTTATTTGTTTTTATTATTAAAATATATTGTGTAGAATTAAATTTTTTCAAATTAATTTATTAAAAAATTAAAAACAAAGTATTATAATAATATAATAAATGTTTTCAAAAATTAAATAAATAATTTGTAAGTACATTAATTGTAACTCTCATTTCATTGAATTTCAATTTCTAAATCTATTTATCTTTTCAATTAATATTATGTTATAATCTTTTTTTTGTTGTTGATATCCTTAAATGTTTTCCACTTTAGCTTAAAATTTAAATATAATTTATTTATATCGAAAATTTCTTGATATTATTTTTGTGTGTCAAATATTAAATTTTGTATTATTAATACAGTAGTATTAATAGTATGTATATTATTTGGATAAATTATGGATTTAAATTACATGTAATAATAAGAAATTTATTATTATTATTTTCTTAGAATAAACAATAAATAAAATTTTTAGAAAATAAATTTAAAAATAAATATAAATCAAAGCCAACCGCTAGACTACCCTTGATTTTGGTCCACAAAATAGGTTTATGAAGACAAATGAGGGCTTATATTATATATGATACTGTATTAGCATAATATAACTCATGTCTACTGTATAGTTGTGTATGACATGTGTTATACTTATTATTCACCACAAAAAAAGACTCCGAAACCTCAATAAACAAGATCTTCACATAATTTTTAATTGCAAAACAATTGAGACCTAAAAAAAGTTAGTCAAAAAAATAATAATTAAGTAAAAGTTTGTTTCAATATAAATATAGTATATATATTGAATGGATGTATATCTCAGGTAAATAATTTCAAATTTAAGGGGAGAATGCCTTTTTTGGGGGCGGAGTTCCTTAAGCAGGTTTTCCAGTGCTTTTTGCCAGCGATGAGGTGCTCATCGAAGGGCAATCAACCGGTCCTCTCATCTCAGGTAATGTTTGAAGAGAGAGAGAGAGAGAGGAGAGAGAGAGAGAGAGAAATAGCCACAAAAGTGAACGGCAGGTGAGCTCCATATGCCATACATTGGTAGTAGTAATACATTACTGTACACAGTGTACTACACACAGTATATACCCTAAGATTTTATTATTAGTCAAAACATATAGTTTTCTCTCTCTTTTTGTCGTTTAATAGCCTCACTCTCTTTCATAGAGAAAACATACTACAACTCGACTACTACTATACACAACAGTATATATAAATATAATATAATTGAAAAATTTCAATATTTTTTTTTAAGTGAATTACTATAAATACTCATTTAAAAAAATTTTTTTAAAGCACACAAGTTTTGTGTTATCAATTTAGTAGCAAAATAAGCGAAAAAAAAGTTTTGTAACAATTTTATTGTTATCTCTCAACAACAACAACCAAAAAATTCAATGTTAAGCAAAACTATTTGATGTCTATTATTAGAGAAAGAGGCTCTGAATTGTCTCTTTCAAAGAGATAGTTATAATAAAAATATATTTATATATATATATATATATATCTGTGATGTGTATTGTTTTATTTTGCCGGATGTTTATCAATTTAACAAATAATTTTTAATTATTATTAGTTTTATTATTTAATTATTATTTATTTAATATTTAACTGTGTGTGACTATTATTATTATTATCATCGGATATATATATATTTGTGTGATTATTATATAATTTTTTTGTGTGTTTTCTGATGCATATTAATCAACTATAAGGTTCACAGTTGTAACATAACTATTTGGTAAGTTAGATGAAACTTATATCTATTTTTTAATTAATTAAAACTATATTTATTTAAAAATACAATTGGCAAACAGATAATTTATATATTTAACTATAATATTAATGAATATGCAATAATAATAATTAATAGATTAGTAAATAATGACAATTAGAGACTAAACCGTTATATCATTTTTATAGTGAAATTATTGCTACTTTTTCTTAAATAATTAAAGAGAGGAAACAATTAATGTTTTGAGACAAAGATGTGATTTTTACAAACAAATTGTCATTTTTTTGAAAGTGTAGGAAAAATTTTAAAAGTAAATTTTAGATACTTCTCCTATGAAAAGCCTATTGTTATTATAAATAATTGTCGGAAAACACAAATAGATAATTGTTTTTTAATAAATTGTTTTACTCTTTCATTATTTATTTATTTGTATTTTATAGATAAACACACATTGATTGCTGTGAAGTAAAAGATGCAAAAGCTTTACTTTATTTTATCGTTTGTTTTAATTATAATTTTTCACTTCAATGCACGTAAGTTTTGAAAATTATTATTATTTTATAATTTTATTATTATTATTATGATTACCTAATATATTCAACATTTCAAAATGCTTTATTTGTATTATTGGAATTTTATATAAAATTTATATATATATGTAAATACTGTATAATTAATATAATTTTACCAAATGTAATATTAACTTTTAAAAAGATATATAAAATAAAATAAAAGTATTAAAAGTAAATACTAGTTTATACTCCCATTACCCATATTTTCTATAAAATGATATTTTAAAATGATATGTTGTATTAAAATATTTTATTTTAATCAAAATTGTGATTTATTTGGTAATTGAGTTTTTATTTGGTAACAATCAAATAAATATACAGTATATATACTGTATAAAGGATTACAGTTAAGTGTAATCATAAACTAAATACAATTTAATGAGGCAATAGATATATCAGTCATCACTTTAAAAATTTCTTTAAATATTTTGTTTCCAATGGTTTTGAGTGATTCAACAATTGACTTATTATTATTATTATTATTATTCAGTATATTTCACAGTATATAATATATACAAAATATCATTTGCAAATCGCGTAATTATAAGGTTTTTTTTAAAAAAACAAAATAATTTCATCAAATGTATTATGAATAATAAAAATATTCAAAAAAGTTTGAACAAAAACAATTGAATAGAAAATATAATTTTATTTCTCAGTTATTAGCAAATAATACTTTATACTTTTTTAAGTTATTTTATTTCTATTAAATCTAAATTATAAAATAATTTATACATAGATTTTTGTCTTTATTTATATATATATATATATAAAACAATCAATGGATTTAGTCAAGGCTTGAGAGACCTGAAACTTTTAATCTTAACAATTATAGGAAAATTATTGTCAATTTTGTAGACACAAAATCATTGAATTGATATTTTTATATATGACTCATACCATCTGTTTTCTACCGCAAATAGTCTTATATTTAATGAATCATTTTGGGCGCACATATACTTGTATTACATACCTGTCCTGTTAGGTTTATCTATTGCATATCTATTATAATATTTTTTTATATATATATATTATTATTATTGAAATCTAATGTTTAGTGTTTGCCAAATGTTGTCGCTTTGGAGATACTGTACAATAATAATAACATTTTATTACATACATTATACTGTATTTTATAATGAATTTACATGAAAAACTTTATTTTATTTTATTTTTTGTACTTATAATATTAAAAAGGCAACAAAAATTTTGGAAAATAATATTACGAAATATTTATACAATTTTTTTGCATAGTTGTAATATATTTATTATATTGAATATATACAGGTATATACAGTAGATATATACACAGTATGCTTATAATTAATACAAAAAAATATTTAAATAATTATTGGGTCGACTGATGATTAAGTTAAGATTTGAAGACCTCATTGAGTGATTTTTCTCCAAAACATGATTATCACCATATTATTAATATGTATTTGTTTTAAATAATCTTTTATTATAAATACATAATATTTTAATGAAAATAAATTGGTTTTAATAAAGACTGAGAAATAATCTCAACTTTTTTTTAGATGCAATAACTTATAGCCTATGACTATATGTTAATTTTTATTTGTTTTATTTAAGTTGTTATCTCTTTTATTGTTTAATTATTTTGTTATAACTTCCAATAATATAATATATACTAGTAGTCTATATAAATATAAGTATATATAATAATAATTAATAACTAATATATATATATATAATTAACAACTTGATAAAAATATTTTAACATTTCAATAAACAAACAAATAAAATAAAAATATTTTTGGATTCATTTTATCTGTTAATGACTTTGAAATGAGAAAACCCATTGAACTATACGTTATTTAAATTATAGTAAATTACTGCAAAAAAAATCCAACTTTTTTTATATTTATATTTGCAAACTATATATTAAGGCATAATTTGATGTCATATCTATTACATATAATACATTATTTTTTACTGTTTTATATACAAATATAATCTAATGATTAGTGGTTTAATTATAATTATTTAACTATCATTTTTTGCCCAAAAACAAACAAATAAAACAATTTAGTTTTGTTTATTAAATAACTTAATGTATATAATTGATAGCTAAATATAAAGAATTTTTTCTTTATTTATTTATTAATTAATTATTATTATTATTTAATATTAATATAAACATTGGGAACAGATTTAAAAATAAATTAATGGGTTATATTATTCTTTTGTTTTAATATAATATTATCTCAGATGCCGTTCCCCTAAGATATAGGCGAGCATTTTCCTACATTGCCAATGATACCGGTATGTATTGATTTATTATAATAATAAACAACATAAAACAAATCAATTCAATTCAATAATAATTATCATAAACAATATTTATGATTAAATTATTTTGTAAGAAAAAAAACAAATAATTATTAAAATATCAACAAAGAAAACAAATTGCTTGAAATTTTTAATATATTTATCCCTCCAAAAAAAATTCCTCAAATCCTAAAGCCTGTACAGTTGACCACATTGTCTACAAAGACGGTGATCCGATCCCTACTGACGACCCGTGCGAGTCATGCAAGTGTCGACCACCAGGTTTTGCGTGTGTCCTAAGAGAGTGTGAGGTCAAGACTGGATGCAAAGCTATCCGAAGAGAGGGCGAGTGTTGTCCAGAATACCAGTGCGGTATGTCTTATATATATATATATATATATAAAGCCATTTTGTTAATTAGTTTTTATTAAAAAATAAATAAAACTATTAATAATAACAGGTTGTGAACACAATGGAAAGTACTATCGGGACGGCGACCGTATTCCCAATGCCGAGAGTCCCTGTTATTCGTGTTACTGTCAGGGCAGCTCAATTACATGCTCACTGGCCGACTGTAAGTTCAGATTTGACTGCGAACCTGAATATCTTCAGGGAGAGTGCTGTCCCCGATATGATCACTGTCCACCCGGTTAGTCATATATATATATATTTAAATTATTATCATTAATAATAATAATTTGCAAATCTTACAGTTACTAAATTAAAAAGTTAAATAAGTTATTTGTTTTGCCTATATTTGAGTATATAATGAATGATATAATATATTATATCAATAAATAAATTAGTATTTAATAATTGAAATTTTTTAAATAATAGCAACAATTTTTTAGTTTTATTTGTTTAATAGTTTGTAATATTTTTTAAAAAATAACTAAATTAGCAAATTCTGTAAAATTTCAACATTTTTAAAACTAAAACAAGAATAATACAAAAACTTATATTCTGTACATTTGATTATTAAAAATAGTGTTTATATCTAATTAAAAGTTACTTATAGTTTAAAAATATTTTTAGCAAAATTAATATGAATATATTTTCCGATAATATGAATAGTTAAAAAAAAGTTAAATAACTTTGATTTGATACTCTATAAAATAATAACAAATTAATTATAATATTTTATAAATTCAATTTAATATATTTATATATTTAATAATTTTCATTTGTATTTTTTATATATATTTAGAGCATGTAGCAACAAGTGTGACTGTCAAGAGTACTATGATACCGGTGCTGACCACACTCATGACCACAAAGCCAACCGTACCAATCTATACAACATCACAGTCGCCAATAACTACATCACCAGCTCATACACCACCAACAACAACAACTCCGGCAACAGCACCGACAGTGGTCACTACAACTACTACTACACCTCCATCATCACCATCGATGTCGTCGACGTCAGAAAACAAGGAATTACCCACAAGTACTTCAATCAAAATGTTTACAACAACTACAACACCTCCACCAGAGACAACACAAGAGCCTATCGCGACAACACTGTCGACTACCACCACCACCACTACTACTACAGAATCTCCTATAACAACACTATCTACAGAATATGCAACATCACCGCCACCATCTACGACAACAACTACAACTACACCGACGCCTATACCTGAAACTGAAACAACAACTACACCTGAGATAACAACTATGCCAGCGATGATCACCACCAGCACATCGAGCTCATCATTGCCACCATCGACTTTGCCGCCTATTTCTATAACTCAAAAAGATATTGTCGACAACTTATCTTCTGTTTCTTCGGGTTCAAGTCTAACGACTGAGGAGACTATAACCATCGCCGCCACCGTCGCCGACATCGAATCTCCAACAACTTTAGCCGCGACTATAGCTGATAAAGAATTGCCAACAGAAATGACTACAAAATTATCGATCGAATCGATTAGTTCATCGACGACAACACCACCAGAATCTACAGAATCCGTGACATTGAGAATATCGACAGAATTGCCGACCACTTTGAGTGAATCTAAAGAATCGTCTAAAGAGACAACAAATACTCCAATTATTGAATACTCAACAACTAATACTCCAGACATAGTCGTCAGCACTGATATCTCTGATGGTGTCAGTAAAGAAAGCTCAACACTAGTAACTGATTCAAGTCCTTCATCGGCTGAAACAACTGGATTACCTGAAACCCCAGTTTCTTCTACTTCGACATCAGTTGAAACAGATAAAAATGAATCAAGTGTTGAGTCAGTAACTTCAGCGCCTAAAGTAAACGAAATGACAACCAATTTGGTAACTACTTTACCATCATCTGAGACAACCAATGAAGACAAAATAGAAACGACTTCAAAGGAAGTGATAGTTGAATTGGAAACGACAACCAATAGTTTGATCACAGATTTAGATAAATCGGAAACAAAAGTGACTGAAGAAAAACTCATTCCCGATATGACCACAATTACAGATACACAGACAACACAGCCGCCATCGGTAAAATTGGATATCACCACCACTACTGCTAAACCTATTGAAGTCGCTGAAGAGATTACTACAACATCAGAGATTATATTGAAAGAGACTGTGGCATCGCAACCGTCATCTACAGAGTCCACCACCGAAAAAGTCACACCAGAAGATATTAAAACAACGACCATTGAAACTGAATTGACCACTAAATCGGAAACATCGGCTGAAACGTCTACTGAATTAAAATCAGAGTCGATTGCAACGGAAAGTCCAACAATAGTTAGTTCAGCAGAAAGTATTGTCACAGAAATGCCAAAGATTATAACAACAACAACCATTAGACTTGATTCGGAAACTAATGAATCAGAAATGACAACTAAACCAATTGTTGTCGAAGAAGTGGTAATTAAAACTGACGAACCACCAAAAGCTCCGGAAGAAATGCCGACAACTACAGTGAGATCGGAAGCGACTGTCATTGTGACTGAAAAAATTCAAACACAGCCACAAAGTTTGCCGTCTGAAACCCAACCTTCAGAATTGACAACTCAGACATCGATAATTGTTTCCGAAGAATCTAAGATTACCGATGAAAAAGCAGAAAAAACATTAACGACGACAACGATTCCAATAACAACCAAAGTTGACGATGAAATTAGTGAAGCAAACGTATCGCCCGACTCTATGGTCGACAAATCAACATCAGATCCAACTGTTGTTAAATCGGACGATCTGTTAAAAGAAATTACAACAGAAATTATAAGCACTGAAATGAGTACTTCCAAAGACATAATTAATGATAATACTGAACCATTAGCATTAGTTACAACAGTTAGTCCATCATCGGTGGAAACAATGACAACGACAACATCAATCAATGCACAAGACGTCACTAAAGTGACGGCGGCTAAAGACATTGTCGACGAGGCTGTGATTCCTGAAGTGACTACAACTAAACCACTGAAGACAATTGAAGAGATAACAACAACAACTACTACTTCTACTGAAGTTAGCGAAAATGTCGATAATGTAGTTGTTGTCAAAACAACAGATGAACCCAAAGTTGTAGAAGTAGAAAGTGTTAGCAACGAAGTAACAGAAATTGTCACCGAAGTAATGACCAGTGCATCGGATCCGACAATGACGACGACGACAACAGCGGTTCCAGTTATTGCCAATGATTCAAATGAATTGAATGACGAACCTATCACTAATAAAACTGATGTAATTGTTTCAAATGACACAAAACTTATCGAAACGATCTCAACAACAACAACAACGACGACAACACCGACACCAACAACAACAGTACTGCCAGAAATGTCTAGTGAATTGACGACAACAAGTAATGGTGGATCTAATCTGGAAATTGCCACAAATAGTGCCATTGATGATGATGTGGTGGTAGAAGATATTAAGACAGAAGCAAACAAATCGGATGAGACAACAGCTGAGAAAACTATTGAAGAGACGACAGAAAAATCTGGTGATATTATTATTGACTCTCTGAAGAAAACAACAAAAGTCTTTGAAGACATCGTTGAATCAACGATAGCGACGATTAGTTCAGCGGTTAATTAAAATCTGATTTTTAGGACTTAATTTTTTTTTAAAATAATAATAATATTATATAAAATTAAAAATAATTTACAAAAAAAACATAAAATTTGCGCAATTTTTTTATTATGACTCAAAAGTCAAGTCGTTTACAATAAAAATAAAATAAAACTAAATAATAATAATAATTAAAACAATCTTTGGTTTTGACATAAAAATTAATTGTAATTAAATTATATAAAAAAAACTTTAGTTTTTGAAATAATAAAAATAACTAAATTATTTTACACAAAAAAATGAATAACTTTTTTATAATCTGTATATAAATCTAAAGTAAAGTTTACAATAAGTAGTAATCAATAATGGTTTTAAGTTTAAAGTTATAAACAAAAGTTTAAAACTTTTTTAATGATATCATATAATCAATAATAATAGTGTCATTACTTTGAACTCCGATAACCGTTTTGCGGTATAAACGCCGGCGAAGAGTCCACTCGACGTCGGCCCACTTGAACAACATCGGAGGGTCGGGTAGTGTCCACTTCGACTTGGTTTTGCAATCGTCGGGGCAAGTCTTGCCAAATTGATTGGGGAACCGCTTCGTTGCATCGGTAGACCAAATCTGACCAAATAATGGCCTCTTGAGAGAAACAGAAGACACCGAGACGTCCGCCTTTGAGAGTACTGTCAAACAGATTGCCAGAGTCTGCGACCATATTCTCGCCTTCAAAGATCTGAAGTCTGAAATTGTAATTTAAATATTAACAGAACATTAATAATATCTATTAAATAATTTAAAGGCTAATCTCTCAGCTCATACCTAATGAGACCAATTTTAGGTCTGTGCAACATTAGCCACCTGTAGGCCACCCGTTCCTTCCATCCGACATTTCTCGGGTCGCGCCAAAGTAGTTTAACCTGATCAGTGGTATTTCCCGTGTGCCACAGCGAGTTGCGCAACATTTGTCCCGGTCCCGTTTGGGATGTGACCAGTTTGAGTTGTATGCCCGGTTCGGCTACCGCTCTAAACGGTGTGGCCTGCCAATAGGTTTGGGTACCTTTTTTCCACATAATTGAGTAGAAGTGTGCGTTGTCCTGATAGCTGAACACTAGGCCTACATAATCGTCATCGATCTCTGTGTCTACAAAGAATGTACCCTCGAAGTCAACGCCGCCAAAAGCGTGAAAACCGACAGCAAGTCCCGGATCGCTGTTCATTGTCTGTACGATTTCTGCTCCCTTATTGTAGATCACCCAATGAGGATCTATCTGGGAGTCGCCTTCCGGATCCAAAACCACTGTCTGATAGGCTCTGAAGTCAGTGGCGTAAACTTTTCTATTGTCTGGACATACATCCAGACTATCGGGCACACCGTCGCCATCGAAATCTCCTCGACAGGCATCGCCAACTCCCGTATTATTTGTGTCTCTTTGGTCCGGATTGTAAACTAAATAAAAGTTAAGTAATCTATTATAAAATAATATGATTTTTATGGATTCACACCAACCAAGTGGACAGTTGTCTAAATTATCGGCAACGCCATCGTTATCCTTATCAAAATCACATACATCTCCTGTAATAAAAATTATTTAAATTTTATTATTGATTAACAATAATAATAATAATTTTTTATTAAACCTAATCCGTCTTCGTCTGAATCCAATTGATCGCTGTTTGGTATCTCTATATATATGAGTCAATGTATGAATCAATTATTATATAACATTCAATTAAATTGGTAACAAAAATGATAAATACCGGGACAGTTGTCCACATTATCTTGAATTCCGTCCAAATCCCTTAAAATTAAAATTTATTTTATTTTATAAATATCTTAATTAATTAATTAATTAATCAAAAACCTGTCATAATTATTGTCACAGACATCTCCAACAAGATCTTTGTCCGAATCCTTTTGATTTGCATTTGAATGAAGCGGACAATTATCGCATTTGTCACCCACGCCGTCACCGTCTCTGTCCAATTGATCGCTGTTAGGAACAGTCGGACAGTTGTCTTGGCTATTGATTACTCCATCATTATCAGCATCGGGATCGCAAAGATCGCCTAAACCGTCGCCATCGGTGTCCAGTTGATCGGTATTGGCAATTGTCGGACAGTTATCGCAAGCATTTCCCAAAGTGTCCGGTCCATCGGCATCGGAATCCTCTTGATGTGGATTACTCACAAGTGGACAGTTATCCTAAAATGTCAATAATTCAGTTTTAATTATTTTGATTTATTATATTTAGATTTTTAAAAATAATTACCGGATCGTTGATAATGCCATCGTTGTCGGCATCTTCATCACAGGCATCGCCAATCAGATCTCTATCGGCGTCTTCTTGTCCACTGTTAGGTATCAGAGGACAGTTATCCTAAGGACAAGCACATTGTTTTGAAAAATTATTTTCAAAGTTATACATTTTATTTATTTATTTTTTTAGTAAATACCGCAACACATCGAGGATCGGAGCATCTAAGTTGATGGTCTGGCCAACCATCTAAGTCACTATCGGAACCACAGATTATACCATTGCCAGCGAAGCCAACTTTACATCTGCATTGAAATCGGGAATAACCTCTTCTCATAATACACTCAGCATTGCCGTCACATATGGTACCGTCGGGACAGGTGCCCGGATGTGGATGACAGCCAATTGTCTGATTACCCACAAAACCCTCAATACATTCGCCGCAAACATAGGAGCCCTGAGTGTTAATACATTGCGAATTCTCAACGCACCCACCGTTGCGGGCGTCGTCGCACTCATTAACATCCAGACAAAGCTTTTTTGACAACAAATTGTAAATTATTTTTTTTTTAGGATTATACCCGTCCTCTACATAGTAGAACATACCTGTCTATTAGCCCGAGCAAACTCTATACCGACTCCCTGTATTTGTCTGCCCGTATAGCCACCTGGACAGGGACCACATCGGAAACCTGGCTGCAAATTAATACACTGTGACTGTTGATTGCACGGACGGGCCAGTTCGCACTCGTCTATGTCGGTACACGTAACACCGTTGCCGGTAAGTCCTGGCGGACAGGCACCGCACCGATAACCCGGCGGCTTGTCATAGTTGGCACAGTTAACTCCTGGATAACATGGATTATCCGAACATCGTATTGCCGGCGTACAAGTCACGCCATTGCCCTTATAGCCACTGGGACACGGGCCACACCTATAACCATGTGTGTCGTCATCGATACATTGAACTCCTTGAAAGCACGGCCTGTCATCACAGGTTGTCATGCGTTGGCATTCAATACCATCACCAGTAAAGCCTATTTAAAAAAACATATTGAAAAGCAATTAAACCAACAAATAAAATGAAACTTAAAAAAATCTACTAAATGTTAATACCCTTTGGACAGGAACCGCACTTAAATGAACCATTTGGTAGGTCTAGACAACTAACCCCTGAGAAACAGGGACTTGTGGCACAACCAGTTACTAACCGAGCTATTCATATATTTTTATTAATTTGTTGTTTCAATAGCTATTAATTATTATTAATTATTTTTTAAAATCTCAAACCTCTACACATATCGCACTTTTCCAATGTTTCGCGCAATGCTTTAGTCTCTCTAGTCTTTTAAATGGATAAAAAAATTAAATATTATTTTTAATTTTTTAAAATAAAAAAACCAAATAAAGTGTTTTGTAGGAAAATACCTGTAAATCTACTGAATGTTTCAAATCTTTCAAAGTCACTGATAGTTCGCCAAATGCTTTCAATAGATAATCTTTTTCCTTGTATTTGCTGTGAATATAATAAGCGGTTCCCTCTGTCTGTTTGGGAACAGTGGCCGACACCGTACGGGTCACTACAATACGTTGCGGTTGTGTATTAATAATCGGCGATGACGTACACTCCACTTCCCGAAATGTTTGGCGGACAACATCTTTTGGATGACATTCAACTGAAAGTCTTTTATCTTTTTCCTAAAAATCAATGTTTAGAAACAAAAAAGAAAAATGTTATTAAAATTATTAGTTTAAATCTTTCCACAAAAAATAATAATAATAATAATTAATTATAAATCTAACCACTCGTACGGGTCCTCCTGTTTTTCGGTAACTATTAAATAGATTTGAATTAAGTGTAAGATATCCCTGTGAAACACATTCTGATAAAAAAAATATTTTTTAAAAATTGTTTAATCAATTAAATAATAATAATTATTATTTTTTTAAAAACAAAAATTAATTGACAAACTCGTATCATTAATTGCGTCCAATTCAAGTGTAAAGTTCCTCTCATGTGTCGGTCCTTTGAATGCCGCTTCCCTTAATTGTAATACAATGGATGGTTTGGTCCGATCCAGAGTCAGTATCAAATGGTTGGCCAAATTGCGGATTTCCACAATCGGCTGTCTGGGTAGTCGTCTCTGGGGTTTAAGTTCACGGAATAGTATACTAAAATCGTTGGCAGTGTTGATGGCATTCTGGATGTCGTGAGTGAGCTCTTGAGAAATTTTTTTAAAAATTAATTAATAATCAAATTTAACTAATTTTGACATAAAAATAATTATTTTTTTTAAAATCACAATTACTTGCATCATAGATGAGCACTGAGTAGACTATATTACTGGAAATAGTTATTAATAGCAATAATAATTTATATAATAAACACATTTTTCTTGGATTTATTTATTTTAAATAAATTCTTGAATTTATTTATTCACTCATTCAGTAAAATTCAGTGAAAGCCTACTTTCAAAGCAAAAATGAAACATTAAATTCTTGTCTCACTTTTTTGGAGTCAAACTGATATCGACTCCCAAATCAATTACACACACATTGAATGAGTTATCAATGAGTTTCAAACATTGCTTTTATCTGTAGTTTTCATTTTTCAACAAATCCGTGACCTCATGTCATATATATATTAATATAATATAAATATATAATATTATGAATATAAATATAAACAGTTATATATATATTTATATATATATGTTTTGGTTTTAAAATATTTAAATATATATATATATATATATACTGTAATATGTATATATAATGTAAATATAATAAAATTAAAATGAAAAAACTATATATTTTCATAAGAAATCAGTGAAGGGCAGCGCAAATGTTGCAAATTTGCTAAACAAAATCAATGCTAAATTGGTTTTTATTATTGCAATCATAATATAAATAACATAATTTTTAACTCTCTCTCTCTCTCTCTCTCTCTCTCTCTCTCTCTTTTCTTTCTTAACAATTTGTATGCGATAATTGATGAGTCAATGAAACCGTCGACTAATTTTTTTTAAGAAACCATTATTTCTAATAATTGTCATAAATTTAGATCAATTTTTTTGGTTAAACATTAGGTTTATTACTAATAATAAATAAATAAATAAACATTTATTGATAGAAGCTAAACATACAAGTTTATCAAACATTTTTGTTTGTGTTAGTGAATAATGCATTAATTTATTAAACATAAAAATAGTTACTATAAATTATCGAGAAATACAAATATATTAAATAACATAACAATAAATACATTAAAGGAATTCATTATTATTATCAAGTTATCTAAATATTATGATTTCAAAATTTTTTAGTAATTTTTAGTGTAATTAACATTAATTCATAATTTATTAGATTATTACTGTATTACGGGCACTATAGTAGTAAATTTAATTGTTAGACTAATTTATGTCAAAATAACAATATTATTATCATATGTAATGTTAGTTCATATTTATGGGTTATAGACTATTTTAATCCCAAAGTTTATCCCTTATAAAAATAAATAAATATATAAATTATTTTGATCTAAAAAAAGTTAGGGTTTCAATGTTTTAAAATAGTTATTGTAATAATTTTTTTTTATATACTACTAAAATGTTTATTTTAAAAAATGTTAATAATTTTAATAAGTAATGAACAATTAATTTTTTAAAACTCATATTCATTGTTTAATAATTATAATAAAAATTATTTAATTCCTAATTTTCAAATTAAAAAACTTAAATTGATTTAAATTAATTATAACATTAAGATATTACAATATTTCTTAACAATTATATATAAATGTATATAACTTTTATAATTAATAGTCTATTTATTATTTATTTATTAAACTAGAAAAATGCATTTCATTGAAACTACTAATTTTGATGAATGAGTTTTTTTCTAAAAGACAACAAAAACCAGTTAAGAATGCTAGAAAGCATTTTCAGAAAAAAAACTTGAATAACATTGAAAACTATTAGTTTTATAATTATAGCGGCTATATAATAACATAAAAATTTAAAAACTGGTCAAATATACATAATATAAATATTGTAATGTATGGTATCAAATGATTAAGTATGACAAAATAAAAAACTATAGTCATGTGGGGTATCAAATGATGTAGTATAACAAAATAATAATCTATAATTATACATTTGCCGCTTATACTTATTCTTTTTGTTCCCGTAGATATCAAAATTTAATGCATATTTTTTATCCTTGTTTTTGATTCTTTCTTCAAATCTATATTTAAAAAAAATTCTTAAAATTTTTTATACTTTTGCCGCCATTTTTAAAAAAATTATACTGATATATTATATCATATTTTTGATACTCTTTACAATTCTAAACGTTAAAATTTTTACCTAATTTTTTTTACTTTGGCCGCCATTTTCTTTATGTTCCCGAAGAGATATCAAAATTTTAATGTATATTTTTTATTCTTGTTTTTGATGCTATATTCAAATCTATACTTAAAAAAAATTTTCTTAATTTTTTTTTAATTTGGCCGCCATTTTGTCTATGTTCCCGAAGAGATATCAAAATCTTAATTAAACTTTTCAATACATTATTAGTAGTCCTCTAACCGAATATGAAGTCAGAATTTCAAAATTCGCAAAATGAAATGCTACACACAGACAGACTCAAAAAGCCATTATAGATTTCAGAATTTTTTCTTTTATCAATAATGTATTTCTAATATATATATTCTTTTATTTAATCATAATTTATTTTTGCATCATCTTTATTAATACGTTAACTTTATTATTTTGTAAACTTCAACATTATTTAATAACAGTATTTATAAGTTTGATTTATAGTAAGACAGCACTTTTAAGTAATATTATTTATTAAAATATTAAAAAAATTTCTGTTTGACCTAACCTAACCTAACCATACATTACCATACATTACCATACATTACCATACATTACCATACATTACCATACATTACCATACATTACCATACATTACCATTTTTTTACTTTAGCCGCCATTTTCTCTGTTCCCGAAGAGATATCAAAATTTTAATGCATATTTTTTCAGCTTGTTTTTGATCCTTTATTCAAATCTATACTTAATAAAAAAATTTCTAAAAATTTTTTTACTTTAGCCGCCATTTTCTCTGTTCCCGAAGAGATATCAAAATTTTAATGCATATTTTTTCAGCTTGTTTTTGATCCTTTATTCAAATCTATACTTAATAAAAAAATTTCTAAAAATTTTTTTACTTTAGCCGCCATTTTCTCTATGTTCCCGAAGAGATATCAAAATTTTAATGCATATTTTTCAGCTTGTTTTTCATGCTTTATTTAAATCTATACTTAAAAAATTTTCTTAAAATTTTCTTAATTTTGGCCGCCATTTTCTCTATGATCCCGAAGAGATATCAAAATTTTAATGCAACTTTTCAATACATTATTAGTAGTCCTCTAACCGAATCTGAAGTCAGAATTTCAAAATTCGCAAAATGAAATGCTACACACAGACAGACAGACAGACTCAAAAAGCCATTATAGATTTCAGAAAACAAAACTTTTCAAGTTTTTTTTGAATATATAATTTATTTTCTCAGAAATTAATTTTTACAACAAAACATGTGTTTATAAATTTAGTTGTCATCACATATAAGAGGGAATTAAAAATAGGACAACAAATCAATTGAAATAAAAAAAATTTTATTTATTTTTACATAAAAACTAATTTCATTTGAAATTATTTGAAATCCAAGGTTAATAATATTACTAATCATATAAATAAAAGGTCTATAAAACAAATTAAAAAATTATATCTATTTTATATAAAAATTTCTATATTGAATAATATCTATTGAATAATAATACTGTTGTATAAACATATAAAAATTTATTTGAAAAGTCGTTATTTTATAGGATTCACATTTCAAGTTGTTTTTGGAAATTTAATTATTGTATTTGTTTGGTAATTAGTTTTATTTATTTAAAGTTTAATTTTATTACATATATCTAATTTTTAAAAACATATAATTAACTTAAATAAATTTTTATTTATATTTACAAAATTTAAATTAGTTGTTTAAATAAAACTACTGTAGCTTAAAAATAACATAATATAAGATAATATAGTTAGACCAATATATATATATATATATACTAAAATTTACTGTATTGTACGTTAAATAATTAAAAATATATTACTTTACTAAAATTAAAATAAACTTTTTTAAATATAAGAAAATACTGATTATAAAATATATTAATATGCTTATTTACATTAAATACATTAAAAGTAGCATTGAATGTTAATAATATAAATAAATACAATTAATTATTTTTTTTGCAACAATTATCGTACAATTGTATATGTGTTTAAATAGTAATGCATTTATTATTTAGTTAATAATTCATTAACATTATAATCAATATTTATAATTACAAAAAAGTGTTTTTTAATTAAGTTTAGATTAGATAAGGGGTTTAAGTCTAGTTTAGGTTAGATTAGAAAAAAATGTAAATTTAAACTTTTTATTTAAACATATATTTTAAAAAAAAACTTAAAATACTTATATTTGGAAAATTTAGTTAATTATATTAAGTTCAATAAAAAAATATACTTAACTTATATTAATAAATTAATTTTTAAAAACTTTTACAAAAAAAATAATAAATAAATTTCGCGCAAACTGTACACTAATACTACTACTACTAAAAAATCAATAACGAGTCGACAAAATTTTATTTTGTTTTAAAACCAATGCCAAGTGTTTTGTAACATCAATTGTAACGTTATTTACGGACAAAAATCCTTTACAAATAATTTGCCGCCAATTGTTTAAAATGTTTTTATTTTTATTTTTTTAAATTTGTAAATGACTTTCAAAAGTTATCGACAATAAGGATCTCTTTCTCTTATAGTCTTCAGCAGACAACTAGTGATCAAAACAAAATGGTAAACACAATGGTATTATTGATGTTTAAAATATAGACACCATTGATGTCTTTGATTTGATTTTTTTTAGGCTCAGAGTGTGTCCGACGACTCTAAGATGAAACTAATGGAAATCAAGTATCAACTCTTGTACGACATCTGCAAAAAACAAATCAAAGTATCAGTTGTTGTTGTGTTTGTTGTTGACTATTGAGAGGATAGTCTTCCGGAGAGATTAATAACTTATCTTCATTTTTGTTGATCCAATACATACAATAGGATCCGTCGTTTCAGAAGCTATTCTCGTTGATTGAACTAAAGTATGAAAATCCAGATTTATATGATGTCATCAAAAAGTATGAGACAATGAGTACAGACATCGATGTCGAATCAATACATCATACCATTTATGAGACAATCAAAGACAAATGTATCGATTTGTTACAACTGATCTCTGGTCAGGACATCGATCGACAAGCGTTGAGTGACAGCGAAATCCAATCAATGTTGTCGTCAAAGTTGGATGTCTTGAGCAATGAGATCAATCAAAACCATACTCTGGAGAAACAATTGGAGAAAAACTATGAAACCTATCAAACCGTTAGTTATTTTTTTCTTAATAAATAATTTGCATTTATTTGTTTTTTTCATTAATTATTTTACAATATTATTACCGTATAGTTGGTCAGTGAATATATGGATAATGTTATGAAATATTATCAAAAATATAAGATACCATTTAAGCTGAGTTATGATGAGATTCAGTGTACTCTTCATATGAGTAAAGCACAGACACTGTGCGTCCGTAAGAGGTATTTATTTAGACGACAACGACATCCGGAAACCTGATGCACACAAAGACAAAGATTTTTTTAAAAATGATATTTTTGTTTGTTTTGTATCATCCAATAGATTGGCTGAAACAGAGGCTGTAGTCGAAAAGTATGGTAACATCGAAACGATTAAGAAGTTAACCGACGAACGAAAGTCATTGGAATCGGAGAACCATAGACTTGAAAGCGAACTCATGAGGGCTGAAGGACTGTTGGCTGAATATGAAGGTCTCGATAAAGGACTGCTCAAAGAGTATAAACGTGTTAAGAGTGATCTCGAGTGCAGAATGTGGGCCATCAATGAACTGAATAAGAGTTCTGGTTCTTCATTAGATGAATGAATTGAATTGAATTTTATAAATATTTGCCACAAATTATTGTTCATTTAATGGTTTGGTTTATAAACTGTAAATATTTTTCTGTATTTAATATTGATTTTGTTTAACACATATACCGGTACTTATATATTGTTATAATCAATGCAAAGATTTTTATATATCGGTATTTTATTAAATTTATAAACAAATAAAATAAGTTTTATTTAATTTGATATTTTAATACCAATATTGAAATACTATTGATTTTTTTTAGTTCCTAGTCTACATATAGTACTGTACCTACCGGTGCTACCAAACTAGCTGTAAAAAAAGTTTTTTTAATTTCAGGGTAAAATGCGACCGTTTTCCTCAATGATTGATCAATAGTTTGTATTTTTTTATAGTTAAAATTTTTAAATTTTATACTAAATTTTAAGTTTATAAAATTTAATACTAGTGCATAATTGACAATAAAAAAAATATCTGATTTTTAATAAATAATATAACATTATCATAAATTTAGTTTATTACTATAAATAAAAGATAGTTAAAATTTAATAATATTAAAAAAACTAAATAGTTTAATATATCATAATATTAAGTGTAATAGTTATTACGGTAGTAAGTAATAGGTAAAATATACCAACGATAATAATAATAATATGATTAGACTATAATATTTTTAAATTATTAATACAAATATGTGTACTCTATTATATAATCTTTATACTACTTTATAAGTCATTATAAGTTAAAATATAATTGTTAACTATCAATATTTTGTTAATTTTTTATTTATTTGGCAATTCTATGCTTAACACTCATAATTTAATACATTTTGTATAACCCTTAGAGAAATGTGAAAGACATTTATATACTGTATATTAATAGTATTATGTTTAAAGTTTAATAATATACAGTAACATAAATTTAATGTTAGAAAAATAAATAAATTTATAACAAGAATTTTGTCACCAAAAAATATTGCAAAATATTTAGACTAATTATTATATTATATACTATAGAAATCCCATATTTAATAAATTATACAATCATTTTGAAATTAATAATTGATTGTTCAGTATTGACAAATCCGATTATTTAATTGTGTAATTATAAACAAACAGTATTTAAATGATTATTTTTTTGATAAAATGTCAATTTTAAAATTTAAATGCTTTATTATAGATATTTTATATTTCATTTAATAAAATCTTCAATTTCTATAAACATGTATATATTGTTAAAATATCACTAATTGTTAAAACAGAGTCTATTTATTATATGAAATAATAATATATATAGTTATTTGTTCAGATAATCAATCGATTGTTATTATTATAATTATAAAATTTTTACAATTTGAAAAAAATTATATTTTTTATTTAAAATTAATTCAATATGTTTTTAAAATCATAATTAGTATAATATTAGTAGCTAGATAAGGATAATTTTAATATTAAAAAACTTTTTATCTGTGTTTAAACATAATATTTATATTTATTTTAATTACATTTGTAACCCAAAAAAAAATATTTATTTAATTTTATTATAACATTTTAATAGTTGAAAAACTTGACGTTTAATTGCATTTAGTTAGTCATATCTACACTAATAGACTATAAATGGTATATTTAATATGTATTATACATGTATTAAATGTGTTTTATATATGAATTTTTTGTTCACTAACTTTTTAAAAACTGGTTAACTCTATCATTACATAATAATTATTGTTGATATAGTGAATGATTGTCATAAAGTTTTTAACAAATATATTTTTTTTAATATAAAAATTAAATAAAAATAATTTTATATTGCTATTAGTTTGTGAGGAAATAATTGATTTGTAAATTATTTAAATAAATAATTGAATAAAAAAATAAATAAAACAAATTTTAAACAATAATTATATTATTAGTATATTCTTATATATATATCTATTGAGTGAATCGTTTTAGTGAATGAGTGCTAACCTTGTGTTTGACTATTAGTTTCAATATACCTGTCTGACTGTCTCTCTCTATATATATTTCTCTCTCCTAAATAGTGTTGGTATCGACTCTTTAATACAGTACTACCAGTGCTCAGTAGTTGACTTCGCATTTTGTCATTAGTTATACTGGATATTCCTATTCTGGTTGCCATCCATTCCTCTCAAACAGAGAAAAATATGACTTTTGTTATCATTACAGTCAAATGAAATCCAGATTTAGTTTTTATACTATTGTCTTATGGATTGCCGTCACACTCGGTATCACTGGTCAACAACAACAGTCCGATGATGTGCGACAAGTGCTCAGTTTGGGTGACAATGATATCGTCCGGAACTCCGATTCCTTTCAATATATTCCATACCAAATGGTTGACGAGCCGTAAGTTTTTATAAGTTTATTTTTGGTAACATTATATACAGTATATATATATATATATATATATATATATTTAATATTTAATATATGTGTATAAATATTTTAGGGAATAAATCGATTTTATAATAGACTAACATATATTTATATATAATCGATACTTTAGTAGTTGTGTATGCAATTCATGTAATGTTAGACATAAAAAACAATTATTATTAATATATTATTAATAATTTATTATTATTAAAATAATGGTATTTAATTGCCAGGCGCTACCTAATAGTGGCTCCGTCGCAGGTCCGACCCGGACAGGTATACAGAGTGGTCGTTAACCTTTTGGAAGCGCCCTTTCCATTGACAATATCCGCGACTGTTCAGTGCAATCATGAAGAGATTGCCGGTGCCACTGAACGTATAGCACCGGGAGATACACAAAACCTATTGATGAAAGTGAGATATTTTGTTGTTGTTGTAAACTTAATAAATAATACTAAGTATAACACTTTTATTTAGAAAAAATTAATACATTAGATTTTTTATAATTAAAAATAATAGAAATTTTGATAAAATAATTTTTTTATTATTGTTTAATTTATTTATTAAAAAACAATTTAAAGACAGTCATAATGTAATTAGATTTTTTTAGATTACTTTTTGATTATGAAATCATTTATTTACTATCATTTCCTGTCTTAAATATGGTACTCATATTTAATATAAATTAATATTATAATTGATTTTAACATGAAATCTGAGATCTTTTATTAGTATTATTATTAAATACAGTACTTTTTTAGCTGCTTTTATGTACATAGATTTAAATTTAATTATATATTATTATTAGCTATATATTTGATTGTTTCTTTATTAATATATTATTTTTGGTTATAAATACAATTACAAATAATAAAAAATAATAGATAAATAAATTTTCATTTCATATGTCTCATTAAAATGATGCACACAATTGATTGAACCGCAAATAGGTTATATAAATTTATTTATTTAAATGTATGCACAGTATAATAACATTTTGTGTGGTAGAGACATATAACGTAATAATAATAATAATAATAATAAAATAGATTAACAAAGCGTTAATATGGAAATAATTTTTTTACCATTATCAAAATATAGTTAATTTAAATTTATATATATATATATATATAGACTTTTTTTTTAAAAATTTTATAAACATAATTAAAGCAACTTTAACTATAATATACAGTATATATATTGTTCATCAATTCAATCCAAGGATAGCAACTCGTGACAGTATATAATCAATTTGATAAAATAATTGCATGATTTTTAATATATATAAGATATTGTTGTCTAGATTTCATACCTTTTTTATTATTATTTAGTTTTTCTTAATTATATATATACTGTGTATCGCAAAATCTTAGTAAACAATAGGTGTTTTAATTAAACATTTAATACTTGTTATAATTTTTGTTTATATCATCAAATAAAATTACATCAATGACAATTTTAGTTTGAAAAATATAATTTAAAAAATATTATATATTTTACATTCAATGTTATACATTAAAATTTTCTATTATTATTCAATAATTTTTTTTTTGATGTGTAATTTTCATTTCCTTTTACGATAATTTTTAAATAGTTATATTATATATTGTATATAAATATCTAAATTTTTAGATCATCTACAAAAAAAATTTGCATTAATAAAATACAAATGCATAATAAAGTTAGCCATCCATTATTATTATATTTAGCCAATTAATATGTATAATGTGAGTCAAATAAATTAAAACTACTTTATTTTGTTTGTTTGTTTGCCTAAAACATTTATATATAATTTAGTCTATAATATATTGTATAGAATCTATAGTAAATTATATTGTATTGTATCTTTTTATAGTTAAATAATACAAATATTAAATAACTCTATTTTATATAAAAGTATTCATAAACGTTATAGACATTCAATATATCTATAAATAATAGATTATTTGAAATAAATATCCTTTTTATATAAATCGAGTTTATATAAATGTATATATATATATATATATATATACTGTATATTGTAAATGTGAGTTATATTACAATATAACATATAAATTATTATATATTTTTTTTGGGAATGAAAACCAGGAAAATAAGTTTCAGTAAAAATAAACAAAAAAATTAATGATTAAATCGATAAATATTTACATTACAACTGTATAAAGTATTAAAAAAAAGTTCATATAATAACAAAAAAATATATATATATTATATTAAACAATTGGTTTTTTATTATTATTTTTATTATTAGATACCATTCACTGCACGAACCGGTAATTATCAACTGAAAGTCGAGGGCAATGCTAACGGTGTTCGCGGAGGCAATGGTTTTGTTAGGAATACAACCATCAGATTCTTACCAGAATTTCTTACAATACTCATACAGACTAACCAATTGGTGTATAATATGAATCAAAATAGTAAGTCATACCATACTGTTTACATACCTGTTCTTATATATATATACTGTATATACGGTACTACATTATAATCTAAGTTTAACTAAACTATTTAGTGTATGTTATTATATTAATACATATATAATTTTTTTTATTATACATAATATTATAAAAATCTATTTCAATTATAATTTATATAAATTAAAAACTATTAGTTACTAATATTAAATAAAAATTATTTATAAATATATTTTATGCAAGATTTTATCGCAGACTTTATTATTATTTATTATAAATTAATATTAATAATATTTACTACTAAAGAGTCAAACACCTGTACTTTAAACGCAATGTTTATTCATTATTTGAAATCATTAAACAATTGATAATAAAATACAATACAGTATTGTATTTGGAAACAATTCATCGTTGCATAACACATACACAGACACAACAATTTATATACCTATTTATCAATATATGGTATAAATATATACCTATAATATAATAAGTTATATACATATTCAAAAACATATGTATTGTAGTGTTTTGTCATTTTATTATCCGTATTAGTCACTCAATTAATACATCATTAATTATTAACTAAACAGTTATGATTTTAATTAAATTTATTACAATTATTATATATTTTTATGAGTCTAAGGGATACCTTATTATACATTATCACATATACCTTACAATAACACTGTATGACCTGACTTTCAAACTATACTATTTAGATGTTTACTAACTATAAATATACTTTATATTCAAAAGATATTAAATTTTATTGAGTCTAACTTTGCATAATTTTTTGTTTATTAACAATAAAAATTAACTAGAGTTTAATAATGTTATATAATAGTAATATAAAGTAAACTTCACACAATTACAGACAATTGAAAATCAAACCAAACAATTTAATATAAAAAATTATATTTTCTATTAATTATTAATTTAATTGATTCAGATATTGGATAGTATAGTAAAAATATAATAAATGCATTTATTTAATATACAGTATATTGTGTGGATATATAAAATATTAAAATTAATGTACAAATAATAATAGTTATAAAATTATTTAATAATTTTTGGTTTTCATTAATTATTATTAATAATAATATTATTATTATAATAAAAATTAATTTTAATATTTTTAGCAATTCAAAAATAACCAATCATAAACAATTAATTGAGTAATAATTTTTTTAAGTAATAAACAGATTAATTTTTATACTACATTACAGATACAAATTTTTGTGGAATACTAAAGTATTAAAAACTAACCAAGTACACTATTTTTTAAATTTTTCAATTAATCAACATAACCATGATAAAAAAATGTATTATACATGTCAAAAAAATTATTCACGTTTTATTTCATTGAAAGTGTTTAATAATTTTAATACTATAATAATAATTAATATTACAATCAATTATTATTATTGTTGTTAAAACAATTACACTATACTGTGATTCGTGATAATAAAACATGACATTAAATTGTTTACATAAAAATAATTTTTATGATTCATTTGATAAATTAAAAAACTACTAAAAATTTGGTCTAAAATGACTCTTTAAAAATTTAAGGTTAATTTCTGTATATTAAAAATATATTTTTAAAAATAAGTGTTCAAGTACAACTTGTAAAAGATTTGTATAAATTATTATAATTTTTTACAGTACTATGATTTAAACGTATTTTAATAAAATTATATTTTATATTTATTTATTTTAAACTTATACATAATGTAATAAATTAGTTAAATAGATTGATTTAATTATTTTTACATTTAAATGGTTTTATTTTATTATAATTAATTTAATACTAACACAAATGTATATTTGTTTAAAAATTTGTTTTCTTATGTAAAATATTTTTCATATATTAAATGCAAAAATTATTATTGATTTGAATCAAATATTATATTATAGTAAGTATACGAGTGATACTATTGAATATGGAAATGAAACCATACGTTGATGCCGTTGATGTCTATCTACTGGTAATTAATTAACACATTTTATATTATTATTATCATTATTATTATATTATACAATAATATTATAATTTTATAAATATTAAGTGAATTTGCATAAAACAAAAATCATAATTTCAAAAAAATGTATAATAATATAAAATTTTATGACCTTTTTGTTTCAATAATAATTTTTGTAATGAAAAACTCATTAACACAATATATACATACATTTATAGTATTACTTATTAGTCTAAATCACGCAATTTTAATAGTCCTAATATGTTATATTTAATAATTAAAAAAATACAGTAGTTATACATTAGTTAAACATTTAGACAACAAAATAATAATATTAATAAATCAATTATTAATTTTGTTTTGTTTAATAATATATAAATTACTTTATATAATAAAACTTTATATATTTACTATCTTTTGATAGGATTCTCGAGGACTTATAATGAAGAGATGGAACTCTTTATATCCATTTCAAGGCAAGAGGTCTTAATTATAGAGAGTTGTCTAATATTTTATGTTTAAAAATCTTAATAATTTAAAATTATCAACTAATTAGTAGTCGTAGTATTGTATATAACAAATTGTTTGGTAATCATTTCAAAACAATTAAAATATTATTAGATTCTACAGATAATTGTTTGCAATTTGCATAATATCATGAAAATAATTGTTTTAAACTTTTTTGTTTGTTTGTTAACAACATTTGATAATTTATTATTAATTTAGCCGTCTATATGAATAAATAGGTTTTATAACCCTTCAATTTACATTACCGGGTGATTATCCGAGAGGCTGGTGGACAGTCAGAGTCAAGGCTTTACAACAAATCGAGGAAAAGTTAGTTTTAAAAATAAAACTATATATACAGTATATAATAAAATTGTTTCATCAAATTAGTTTATGAATATTAAAATTTAATTAAATTTTGATTTTTTTTGTTGATTAAATAGAAAAATACTATTAGAGCGTTGGTTTACCAATCGGTTTGATGTTAGCATATCATTGCCGGCATTCATATCGCAAAACGATGACTATATCGAGGGTACTATTTATGCCAATCATACAAATTTGCTGCCAGTTGTGGGCAATGCCACCATCAGAGTCATCCTAAAACCGGAGAAAAAAGTAATCAATTGGCGAGTAATGAATGGAGATTATGATAATTATAATTCTCTTAACGAAAACGATATCTTCGAAGACATACTTAAGATCGATGTTGTCGACCACTTCCGAGGACAGTATACTTTTAGATACAATCTGAAAGAATTGTTCGCTGCCTTACTATCGACACCATTTCGCGACAAAGAAATTGTTATTTATGTGGAAATCGGCGAACGATTCTACGATACAATAGTGACTGGATATGCCCGGACACGACTAATCAATTCAACACTTTTACTCAGATTTTTGGACACCAATCCGTCCACTTTTAAGCCGGGACTGCCATTCGAGACATACATTGCCATCTCATACAGCGATTCCGTTCCGTTTCCATCATCAGAATTAGTACTATCGGATCTCTACATAACCCCATCATTTACTCTCAACAAAAACACCACTATTGGACAGTTAGGTTCGGCAGACTTTACCGGAAACAGTATGAGAATTAACTTTAACGACGATGGCGTCGGTAAGATCCGATTAAGGCCTCCGCCAAATATCGATCGGTTTACTATAAAAGCTCGTTTTTCAACCGTCGGCAATGTGGCCACCACCGAATTGCTGGTTGTTTCGTTTTTCTCGTCATCCAACCGTTTGCTTTATATAACGACAAGTACCGAAAATGGACAGTCAGGCGAATACGGAATATTTCACGTCTACTCTAATTTCTATATGAAATCATTCAGATATTTGGTTGTCTCCAAAGGCAACGTACTGTTTACTGGCGACGAACTGGTATCAGGAATGTTGCGATCGGTGACCACCTTTTCGGTGGCTCTTTCACCTGAAATGTCGCCCAATTGTAATGTCATTGTCTATCATATTACTCAAGACGGAGAGATTATATCGGACAGCGTTAGTCTGCCCATTGAGGGCATCAATAAAGTACAGCTCACTCTCAAAGTTAACCTAAATCAGGACCGAAGCGGTGATAATATTGAATTCATACCATATCTATCCAAAGCATCGATCATTGGACACAATGCCGTTGACGCCGATTTGGAGGACATTCAAGGATTTAATGACATAACAAAAGCAACGGTTGATATTGCTATCAGAAAATTTGAGACCAGATTTACCAAAAAAGTTATTCATAAGACCAGAGAAGGAATCAATAAGAAGGCCCTATACTTCTTGACACACAATATTGCCAGAGATTCGGGATCTACTTTTGGTGTATGTATTCCCGAAATCAGCGAAAAATTAATTTTAATTGATTGATATAAATCTTATAGTTCAACAATTTGGTTGTATTTACAAATCTCAAGATATCATTAATTAACCATCGATGCAATCCTCATATCTATTACAATCAGACACTACAAAATCAATTTCAATCGGCATTCACCAGTTGGCCACATCCAGGAGCTAATGTACCGAACTTTATGTCTCTGATGTGTCTAACCGGCAACGAATGCTACGAAAGTCATCAGCTGTGCGATGGACAGCGAGACTGTGCCGACAGAAGTGATGAACTTCTGTGCGAAAGAAGTGAAGAACGAAATGTCCAATTGTCCGACTTTATTGTCTATCGAAAGAATAGGAATAACTATTTTTATGGATCAAGTGGTAACAACTTTGCTTGGATCGACACATTTACCAGTTATAATCCGGACAACTATATTGGTCTCAGTGTTCCTCAGAGACCAGTTAACTGGCGATTCAATGCCATCGGTGTCGGACAGAGTACCGGGTTTTCAATTATGGATGAGTTTGTTTATGTAAGACTTCAATAACAAAAAATATAAATAATTTATTATCTTTTTTGTGGTAAACTTTTTTTTTGTTTGTTTAGTGGAATAGTGTCCGACCTTTCTTTATCACTGTCGAGGCACCAGAAGTTGTTGTCTTAGGGGAACAATTAGGCGTAAGAGTGGCTGCTTTTAACTACCAGCCCTTTGAAGTCCGAGTATGTATAGATATTATAGATTAAAATTGTATATAATTTTTAATCTATAACTAAATTATTATCCAAAAAGGCTGAAATAATATTAGAAGACTCAGATGATTACCGGTTTGTTGAAGTGGGACCCATGGGTCGGGTATCGTCCTATAGTCCTAAAATATCCGGCGGTATTCATCAACATCTCATCTATATTAAGCCTCAGTCGTCATTCTTAGTGCCCGTACCGGTGGTGCCAATCAAAAGTGGGAAAATCAAGATTGTCATCACTGGCAGAACACAAGTGGCAAAAGTAAATGCAATTTTTATTTATGAATTGTTTTTTAATAAGCAATTAATAAATTAATTATTCATTAAATTAATTAAAACGCTTTGATATTATAATAAGGATACTAAAGAAATAGATGTTGAGGTATTGGCTGATGGCGCTAAAGTATCACTCCATACATCACTACTGCTTGATCTCAGAGCACAGTCTTATATCATAAATTTTTTGGATATGAATGTCACTGAAGATCCCATTATTCCATATCAGGACAATTATCGGCGATATGTATTTGGATCGCCTAAAGCTTGGGTCACAATTATCGGCGATGTTGTCGGTGTGCCGGCAAAATTGAATCCGCCGATTGATTTTACCGATTTAGGCATCGGATCGACGGCAAAGTCGGGAGAGTTACGACTCTTTAATTTTGCTTATCTTCTCTATACTCTTATATACTTAAGACTTACAAATCAACTCGAAACTAGTGATAAACAAGATCTGTCTAAACAAATGTTGGAAACACTGAACAAAGAATACGTCCATCAAATGTCATTCTTCAGGAACGGCTATTTCTCGATGTTCGATCTGACCGGAACTCCCGGTTCGGTTTGGTTGACTGCATACGCGGCCCGGGTCTACTTTGACGCCCAATACGATGATTGGCATAATTTTATTTACATTGATCCGCAAGTTATACAACAATCGATTGAATTTGTTTTGCGCCATCAGATAGTTGATCCCAGCCATCACTATGACGGCTCGTTTTACGAATACACGCCGTACGGTAATTGGTCTAATCCGCGTCTATCGCCGGTCGCACTTACGTCGCACGTATTGATAACGTTAGTCAAAGTTACCGATGTTTACGGTGATGTCGGACTAAAGATTTCCAACGCCAAACAGTCTTCGGTGGCATTCCTCGAGAGAGTGTTGTATACAATTAATAATACTTACGAAGTATCGATAGCCACATATGCGTTGATGATTGCCGGAAGTCCTGACGCTAAGATCGGATTCAATAGATTGGAGTTTATGAAGAGGTCTACAGAAGGAATGGTTTATTGGTCTGAATATACTATTAAAGTAAGTTTTTCTATTGTATATCACTATATATGAAATAAACTTATAAATTATTAATTGATTTATAGATTTTATTAAAGTTAAATTTGTTAGATTTGTTATCTATAAAAATTATAAATTATTTTAGAAACTTTTTTGTTTTTTAAAGTTTATTGTAGAGAATTGTTTATCTGTCTATTAAATATATATATAATAGAAACTTGTATTTGTTTAAACAGCCGCAAGATATCATATACCAAAGTCAAAGGCCATATATTCAGCCGCGAACTCCGCAAACCTATGAATCGCTTGCAGTGGAGGGAACCGCTTACGCGCTGATGATTTATACAAGTTTTGGTGGACTAATTCAGGATCAGATTGTCAAATGGTTGGCTTATATGCGTCAATACGATTCGGGTCTTGTGTCGACATTTGATACAATAGTTGCCGTCCAGGCTCTGACCGACTACTCGTTTCGGACACACGTCAGATCCATAAGCAATATGAAACTGGAAGTGGAGGCGTCGTCCAATCCGGGAAACATTACCACAATTAATCTGTCGCTAAATAATCTAACGGATCAACACATTGTTACCGTCGAGCCAAACGTCTGGGGTTTTGTTACGGTTACGGCCAAAGGTGCCGGTATGGCCATTGCACAACTGACCACACAGTATAACGTGGACCACGACTTTCAATTACTTCAGCCGCCGTTTCCGGCATTTGATATCAATGTCGAACTGAAGTATTCGGGCAGAAATAAGTCCAGAATAGCTATCAAATCGTGCGCCAAATGGCTGTTGACTCAGAAACGAAATATTAGCGGAATAGCGGTCATGGAGTTAACGATTCCGACCGGCTATTGGCAACACAAGGCTGTCATCGACAGCTATGTAGAGAAACGTTCCGTCCGTCAGCTAAGCGAAGCCAAAGTATTGGGCCGATCGGCGACTTTTATGTTTGACTATGTAATGAAACACTAACTTTATATATAATATTGTCGTTAAATTTAATTAAATATTTATTTATAATCAATAAGTTGGATCACAACTGGAATTGTGTTGACTTTACTATAGAGCGCTGGCATCCCGTGGCTAACCTAACTCGTTGGCTAAAAGCTCGGGTTTATGATCTATACGAACCAGGTTTGGCCCTTATATTTAGATAATTTTGTTAACATTTTATTTTTATTTAATTATCGGTTTAATCGTATTTATAGCAAATAAAAGAAATGCATAAATTATTAGTTATTAGAAATTAAATTGAAACAAATAATTATAAAAATAATTATTATTTTATAGAGTATTTTAAAGAAGAAATTGTCGATGACTTTGGTCTCTATGCTCTACATATATGTGAAGTAAATATTTTTTTTTATTACATTTATTATATATAAAATTTATTAATTATTATTTTTTCGATATAAATGACTACTCGGATGAATAGGTCTGTGGTAGCTATCAGTGCCCTTACTGTCCATTCTTTAGCAGTTCATTGCGTCTAATCATTAATCATTCATTAATACTTATAACAACAATCATTATTATAATTAAAAATTGTTTATTAACTAACTAACTAATAATACATTATTTTAAAAAAAATGTTTATAAAATGCTTTATTAAAAAAATAATAATTTATCAATTTTGACACAATTATTGTTTATAAAATATTTATATATATTGTTCAAAGATATTTGCAATATAGAGCATACTTGAAAAGTGCAAAAATTTATAATAATAATAAGTTTACATATAAGTTATATTGTTTATTTATTTAATAATAAAAATTGTTTATATATATACTGTATATTTAAATATTTATAGCATAATATCATATTAGGTATTAAAAACTCACACATAAAATTAAAACACACATAAAACATTTTTTTTAAAAATAATAATACAAATCATTACCAAAAAAATAAAATAAATTGTGTTGCTTTCAAATGAGATGATTAAAAAAAAATTAGTTATATCAGAAGGAAATCAATCAATTAATAAAAAAAATAATCCAATCAATCGATCTTAAGGAGTCGGGCGATCACCTGTATTGCCAGGAAATGGTTATCAAATTCATAGACATTTGATTTGGCGATTTGCCAATTGGGCCAAAATTTATAAACACTTTTCAATCGGTATTTTTTAAACGATTTATCTTTTTTGAAGGCATCACTAATCTGTTTGATGGCACAAATCTTGCGCGTATCCGACATTACGTGCTATTAATATAGAAATTTTATTTTAAAAAAATAATTCATTGATTCAAAAACTATTATATTAGACATCATTACCTCAAATAACACTTTATTGTTCAACAGAATAGACAATAGTGTAAAACATTTGCAGATAAGTTGTGGACAACGACTAAAGTTTTTTATTATCCTAAATAATATATCAATTGTTTGGGAATTGTTGACCAAATTTGCGAGTGTTTTCTCATACTTTAAATAAATAATAATAAATAAATTGGTTAAATAATATAATAATTGATAATCAAAATAACAAATTAAAAGGTTAACTAAAAAAAATAATACTTACTTTTGCTAAATTCAAAAGTATATTAACAGTGAGAACGACAATCTGTTTGTGTGGTTCGGAACGATTGGATTCATTAAGTATTTGAATCAATATTTTGACGGCACCGTAGAGGACAAGTGTTTCGCAAGACACGGGCGACAATTTGGTTGTCCTATCGAGAGCTGACAAATCATAGGCTAAGTGTAGAAGTGAATCGTAGGCCAATAATTTCTGCAAAGCATTTTGTGTCCGATTTCCTAATTGCATGTCTTTAGTGGCCAGTGATGTGGACGTCAGTATTCGTTGGAAAGCTAATTGAATTTTGGCGTTTTCTTCGTGGATCTGTTTGCGAGTTTTATATCCTCTCCAGAAAGACTACAACAAAAAATTTGATTCAATTAACTTAATATAAGAAAAATAATAATCAGACTTTTTTTTAATGATAATTACCTGTATCTTAATCGCAGCTCTTTTTGTTCTGAAATCGACTAACTTGTCTCTGAAACGTCTTTGGATCAAAATGACTGACTGTCGAAGTTGAACAAAGTGTTGCCTATCGTATTTCATCTGTCTATTCGATCTAAATATCTTCTGGACCCAAATGGTTGTCTTTTTCAATATTAAGTATTGTTTCCTCTCTTGTCTCATATCTTTGTTCGATCTAAACCAACGTTGAATAACAATAGTGGATCTCTTCAGTGATTGGTATTGTTGGCGATCTTTTGACATCAATTGATTAGCTCTAAACATGTTTTGAGTCCAAATAACAGTTGATTTCAGTCTCAAATAGTTTTCTCTTTCTTGACGCATAAGTCGATTCGCTCTAAACTGCATTTGAACCCAAATAGTTGACTTCTTCAACGTTATGTACTGTTCCCTCATTTGTCTCATAACTCTGTTAGCTCTAAACCGTCGTTGAATAACAATAGTGGATCTCTTCAGCGACTGGTATTGTTGGCGATCTTTTGACATCAATTGATTCGCTCTAAACTGCATTTGAACGCAAATAGTTGACTTCTTCAACATTATGTATTGTTCCCTCTTTTCTCTCATAAGTCTGTTCGCTCTAAACCATCGTTGAATAACAATAGCGGATCTTTTAAGTGATTGGTATTGTTGGCGATCTTTTGACATCAATTGATTAGCTCTAAACATATTTTGAATCCGAATGACAGCAGTTTTAAAATTTAAATAATTATCTCTTTCTTGACGCATAAGTCTATTCGATCTAAACTGCATTTGAACCCAAAGAGTTGACTTCTTCAACATTATGTATTGTTCCATCTTTTCTCTCATAAGTCTGTTCGCTCTAAACCATTGTTGAATAACAATAGTGGATCTCTTCAATGATTGGTATTGTTGGCGATCTCTTAACATCATTTTATTAGCTCTGAATATGCTTTGGGTACGAATGACAGCAGTTTTAAGATTTAAATAGTGATTCCTTTGTTGTCTCGTCTGTAGATTCGATCTGATCTTCATTTGCATCCAAATTGCAGTCTTTTTCAAAGTTAAATACTGTTGTCTTTCTTCTTTCATTAGTTTATTTTTTCTAAACCAACGTTGAATAACAATAGCGGATCTCTTCAGTGATTGGTATTGTTGTCGATCTTTCGACATCAATTGATTAGCCCTAAACATGCTTTGAATCCGAATGACAGCAGTTTTTAAATTTAAATAATTATCTCTTTCTTGACGCATAAGTCTATTCGATCTAAACTGCATTTGAACCCAAAGAGTTGACTTCTTCAACATTATGTATTGTTCCCTCTTTTCTCTCATAAGTCTGTTCGCTCTAAACCATTGTTGAATAACAATAGCGGATCTCTTCAATGATTGGTATTGTTGGTGATCTCTTGACATCAATTTATTGGCTCTAAACATGTTTTGAGTCCAAATAACAGTTGATTTCAGACTCAAATAGTTTTCTCTTTCTTGACGCATAAGTCTATTCGATCTAAACTGCATTTGAACCCAAAGAGTTGACTTCTTCAACATTATGTATTGTTCCATCTTTTCTCTCATAAGTCTGTTCGCTCTAAACCATTGTTGAATAACAATAGCGGATCTCTTCAGTGATTGGTATTGTTGGCGATCTCTAGACATTAATTTATTAGCTCTGAATATGCTTTGCGTACGAATGACAGCAGTTTTAAGATTTAAATAGCGATTCCTTTGTTGTCTCATCAGTCGATTCGATCTGATCTTCATTTGCATCCAAATGGCAGTCTTTCTCAAAGTTAAATACTGTTGTCTTTCTTCTTTCATTAGTTTATTTTTTCTAAACCAGCGTTGAATAAAAATCGCAGATCTTTTAATAGTAATATACTGATGATATTCCTCTCCTTTAGTACAACGATTGGCTCTGAATTTGCGTTGAATCAAAACGGCTGATCTCTTAAGTGATTGGAAATATTGTCGATCTTTTATCATCAATCGATTAGCTCTGAATAGTCTTTGAATAACTATAGCGCTCTGTTCGCGCAATTGTTCTTCAGCTAACAGTTCGTCTTCTTTGTGTTTAAATATAATGGCATCCAATAAGGCAAATGTCTTTTTCCGGTGACCATAAACTATATCTTTCGGTGAAATACCGTTGGGAACAATCTGATCGAATGCTTTGAGAGCCACATCAATGTTATGCAACTTTCTTGTAATATTATTACTCGGATACAGTAGTTTAGATAACAACTGTTTATGTTCAGTACACAGTTCAGCCAATCGGGCCAATCGTATACCATCGCGAAAATCGATGGCCAAGTTTTCCACTTGAAAATCATACTCTTCAATAGGTGTCTGTTTATAATTCAGCGAAAACCCGATGCTTCGTAAATATTTTGTTATATCTCCGACACCAGTGATGTAGTCGCGAGCAAACGATATAATCAGATCCACTGTCGACTTATTAGTGGCTGAATGCCTGAACAAACACGGATTGTGTTCAATGAGTCTTCTTTGTTTAGCGGCGTCCAAAAAATTAAGTAAATTCAAAAATTTTATGAGAATATATTTTTTAGCCTCCAATATGTGGTGATCGTCTTTAAAGAAGTTAACAACAGTTTTGTGTCCATATTTGGCAATCAATTCTTTCGAAACCAATAGGTTTTGGGCGATAAACTTTCCAAGAATTAAGCGCATCTGATTGGATGAATTGGTGGTCATTTCAATCTTATTATTATAAATAGTTTCCAAACCAATTCTAAGCCACAGAGGATTATATGACAACAAAAGATCTATAATATGTTTGCGAAAACCAATGTCCGCATGAATGGCTCGATCCTTACGTACGGCAAACTTGCTGTTATGGATGTCGGCCAACATTTTCGAGTTAACACGTTTGACATCATTTGACTGATACAATGCCAGCGCAGTACTTCTCAAACTGTTCCACTTTAACGACTCTCTATAGGTTTGAGCAGACATTTGTTCTTTAGTCGGACAGACAGTGATTTCGACTTTAGTTGAGTTAAAACAATCCATAATCAATAGATTGCAATCAATTTTGTCATTTTTATCATCAACTTTGGGCGCCAACATTGTATTACACCACGACATGTACTGAATATCTTCAATACCGAAATACGATTTGGTCGCCGATTTTGATGGCGTACTAAGTGATTGAATGATTGCCGATTTATTTCTTGGCGTCAGAATAAATGACGCACCACTTGAACCACTGGATCGTCTTTTTTTGGTCTTTATTATGGTATTTGACATCAAATTAAGTGGTGTTCGCGACTTAGGACTCACTCGAAAGGTTTCTCTTCTCAAAGAGTTAAGACTTGTTCGCCGAACTGGTGTCGCGACCTTTGCCGGCGTCAACTTCTTCTTGATTTTCATAGGCAATCGTTGGGGAACCGAAAACTTGTGATCAGCGGCGGTGTTGTCGCTATCATTGTTGTTGACATTGACTGAATTCTCGCCCAATGGGACCCAACTGAGGCCAAAGTTTTTCTGTTTCTTCATCGGTCGCGTCCGTTGTTCATTCTCCAAGTCGTGGTATTGGTCATCGTCATCATTTGTCACCGCAGTGTTGATCTCAATGGGAATCCAATTGAAACCACCGCCTCCTCCGCGGCGATAGTCCATTGTGTACTCAGTATTGCCAATTGTATGCGTTTTGTTGGCGGACTCGGCAGTGGTCGTCGTCGACAACATGTCATCTTCGGGTCGACTGCTGTTCGTGTCGTCCATCGATATCCAAAAACCTCTCTTAACTGAACCACTTTTGTCGTACGTTTTGTTCATATAGTTGTCCATCACGTTTGAGATCAGATGAAAATCAAACGCATAACAACTCGTCAATCAATCAATTAATAAGTAATAATAAGTCAATCAATCAATGAATGTCTTCAATGAATTCAAAATTACTTATAAATAAAAACTTCAAATAGTTTTTCAATAATAATAATAATAATAATAATAATTAACGACAAGTTTTTTAACAGTTTAAATGTTGAAACGCTTTCAATGACTCTCATTGGCTAACAGTTTGCTAAACAATCGATTTGATTGGTTCACAAGTATAACGATAACGTAAATATCACAATCGTTTTATATAAACAGTACAGTAGAGTCTCGTTTATGAATACATTTTTGCAAAAAGTAAACTATTAATACAAGTAATTTAAAGTTTGATAAAAGTTTTTTAATGTAATTTTTATTATTATTTTAATAATTTAATTTATTATAGAGTATATTATTATTTCATTAAATAAACTTAACAATTATTACAAAACTATAATTACATCATTATTTTTAAAATACATAATATTATTAATACTGTATCAAACTAATAGTACAGTAATTCATATGTGTTACACATAGATTTTTAGTGCCATAGAATCATAGTTCAGTTAATATTAAAATATTTATAACAGTAAACTATAAGCTCCTCCCACAACACGCTTTAGCTGTTGTAATGTGCGATCAATGTTTGCAATTGTAATGCAATGCAATGCAAATCACATGTTTTTAAATTGAAAACAATTTGTTTTTGATGACTAAATACAATACAATTCATTAAAAGATTAAACTGAAGATAACAAATGACATCACTTTATGAGATCCGATACGCGCCGAGCGTTTGGCGTCTACTTAACGGCGTCTTCTGTATCTATAAACCAAACCATAAGTCAGTTTCATCGACCCGACGGACACTTCTTAATAATCTATGCAATGGTTAGTATTAAATGTCTTTTGCAGTGACAATGATATCAATGAAATCTAATATCAGATTATTATCTTATATCTGATCACTAGATCTCAACGATATGATAGTCCGACCGCCGCGACAAATGGTTCAAATAGCTGGTGATCTTTCGTCGGGCAATGAACTGAAAGTTGAAATCAAAGAAAATTTGTCCGACAATCCACTTGTTGTCGGCAAACGATATCAACAGCAAGACTTTGCACTTTCTGTTGTCAATAATCCGGGATATTTTGCGTCCGGTGTTGTTGTCGTGTTTATCGGCAAAATGGCCAAAAATGCCAACGAATTTAGAAGAGCTAATCATTTAAGAGTTTACGAAATAAAAGGCCGATTAGGTATGACAACAGACAATGCGAACAGTGATGGAAGGATTGTCGAAAAGTCGTGGTTCAGACACGTCAACGAAGGACGGATAAGCCGAGTCCTGAGCAAAATCGAGTCAACACATCAAACGCTTATGTATAAAGTTATGGGAATCGATATGACCACTCAGGAAGCATACGATTTGGCCTCTCGGGGAATGGTTAGGCCAGCTATGCGTAAGACTATTCCCATCTTATATAGGTTACGTTTGACAGACTTGTCATTGCCCGAGTTTACCATTGAAGTCGAATGTATCAACGAATTTGATCAATACCTGTTTGATTTGATCCAAGATATTGGTTTTAAATTAAAATCAACGGCAATGTGTAAACAATTAAGACTCAAACGGTACGGACCATTCACTGTCGACCACTCTTTATTGTTAAAGCACTGGACGTGCGAACATATCATAGAAAATATACAATTATGTAAATCAATGATAAAACCGGAATGTTTTCAAACATTATCACCACTGCTATCGAGTAGTAGTGATCAGTCAGTGGTGACCAGTGTTTCCGATCAACAATTCTTTTTGGATACACTGAAACAATAGAGAGATATGAAGAAGTTATTGATTTAATAGAAATTTTAGTCAACAAAAAAAATGATATCAAACCTATAGTGATGATGTCGTGCAAATGTTTCGGCCACTAATAACGGAAATATGATCGAAGCGTCGGCATATATTTTGACAGGTTTTGCTTCACGTTTTATTTTGCCCCACGAAACAGCCTCATCGGGTCGGGCGCCGGCATCGCTGCCATCAAACTCATTGGCCGTATTTATAAAAACGGAATAATCGGCACCGTTTCTCTATATAAAAAAAAATAATTTATTAGATATGAGTTATTATAAAAATATTATTAATACCCGCAATCATTATTGTGATATTAAAAAATACTAATTTTGAAATTATGTTATTGACTGACCATTAAGTTTGCGTTACAGATATGATGTTTAACTAAACCACCGCCTAATATAATCATTGCCGACTTTCGGGCCTTCACTGCTATGGTATTAAGTCGTCGTATATCTAATAAAAATGAAGATTACAAAAAAAACAAACAATTAATTGGTGGTTAATCAACAACAAAATTAGTATCAATTGTGTGTGTGATGTGAACCTTGAACTATATCAATGACAAGACCCGGGTTTCGATAGGTGTGAAAGTAGATCATATCGCCTAACGAGCCGTCAGTAAGTGCCGGACAAAAAACTGGTATCTGATTGCGTGCCGCCCAATACAGTATCGATTCTTCATTATTAATCTTTTCGCCTAATCTGGTAATAACCTTCGATGGCGACCAAACTATTTTTTGTTGTTGTTGGCCATCACTACTATGTTGTTCTGCAAGCATCTGATCCAATACTGGTTGAACCCAATTCTCGAATTTACAATAATTATCGTTTGGTACCAAAAGATTTCCAATTCTATTGATCCCTTCATCTCTTAGTTCACTACCTTTTAGACTAAAATCGCCGACAAATGTCGGACCTAAACATTTGATTATGTCTTCCTCTACACCGCCAGCACTGGTGACAATACAGTCCACCTGATTAAGACATGTGATATATATATATAATCATTGACATGACATGAGTTTGTTTTAAAAGTGTTTACCATTTTGTGCTGAACCAAGAATCGGATGGTATCTCTGACACCACTGGATATCATATTAGAAGTATATCCTAAAAATATGGTACAACCGGTCTTTCGTCGGATAAAATTATCGCTTTCCAAGACGTCCTCTTCGAACGGTTCGTCGCGACTCTTCAGCTGAAGACAGTAATGTTGTCGACAGATATATATTATTAATAATAAATCAAATGACATAACTTATGACAAAAGATAAATGTTTACCATTTGTTCAATTTGTTGAACAGATTGTCCAAAACTGGTCGCTTGAAATCCAGTGGTCAGATATGTCTGAAGTAGTGCCGAATGATTTATACCTTCATTGAAGTCATAGCCCTTTACTTGAGTGGTAAATGTATCGAGAATTGAATCCGTGGTCTTCAAGTGTCTGCCGTTAACATCAACGCAGTGGTGGTTATCGTCATCGGCAGTACCTTTACTGGCCATCAAAACTGCCTCTTTGGCCACCAATGGTATTGTGTTCATTGTTTTTTGTGGATCTTTTTCTGGGATCAAATTGCGGTGATTGTCTGTCAACAGTAGTAATTGTTTTTAATTATCTAAATATTTAAAAGTTTTTTTTGTCGCTTTAAATACCTTATGAAATGTGTTTTAATAAAAACATATGATTTTGTTGTCATATATTTGTTTTGACCAATAATTATGTCAAACAAATACAAATATAAACTTTTTATTTTTCATCAACTATTTCATTGATAATAAATTTTTTATAATAATTGTGTCAAATGTTGTGAAAATTAATTAATTTTTGTTTATTAATTGATTTTTAATAACAATTTTTTTTTATAAACAATTAAAACGATAGATATTTTTGAATATATTGTCAATAATTTGTGGGACATATGGTATGGATGTGTCCCACAAATGCTTTAATATTATTATTCATTACATCATATGTTTTGTAAACAATAAGTTGTAATAAAAAAAATAAATGCCTTTTTTTATTAAGAAACTATTGGATCAGCTAATAGATAGACAGATAAAGAGTGAGTGAAGAAGTGATGTCCAAATCAAAGTACGAATACGTTCGGACATATGAAGACTCGTCGGATCACATATTACTGAAGGACTGCTATATTGTCGTCAGAATTGATGGACAAAAGTTTCATAAGTTTACCAAAAGACACAATCTTTTGAAACCTAATGACAAACGGTATGTCATCGACTTTGACCACATTTTTTACTCATGAGTTTAATATATATGATATATTTGTATTTTTTTGTAATACTAGATGTCTGGATCTGATGAACGAATCGGCCAAACATGTCATCAAATGCTTCTTCCCGAACATCGTTATGGCATACGGTATGTGTGAATCAATGGCCAGTGATTATCATATATTGTTTGTCACTCAAACTTGATTTCATGTCTTCACTATTCATAGGACAGAGCGATGAATACAGTTTTCTTATCCGTCGTATGTCTGATCTCTATAAGCGACGCCAAAACAAAGTCCAATCACTTATTTGTTCTTCATTTACTTCGGCATTTGTCTACTATTGGTCACAATATTTTTCAAGTAACGAGTTGTTCACCGATCGGAGGCCATCGACATTATCATCATCGGTGGTGACACTTCAATATCCGCCGGCATTCGACAGCCGTTGTATTCTCTATCCGAACGCCAAAGTCGTTATGGATTACTTCCGATGGCGACAAGTGGACTGTCACGTCAACAATCTGTACAATACTGTCTTCTACGCACTCACCGGTCAATACACTAAATATCTTATCAGTAGTTCCAGTAGTGATAGTTCATATAAGATCACCACTTGCGACAAACAAGTCCAGCCCATGACTCCGAAAGAGGCTACCGATAGACTGTCAAAGACTATCAGCTCAGATAAACATGAGATCATGTTTACAGACTATGGTATTAACTATAATAATGAATTGGAACAGTTTAAGAAGGGATCAATTATTTTGTTGAATATCAACGACGATGTACTCCAACAGATTAAACCGAAAAAGAAAAATTGGGATCAAATACGTGAAGATATCGATGTCGATCTAAATCAGTTTATTGATGTAAAACATTGTGATATCATTAAAGACGAGTTTTGGGACCAAAATCAATCACTTTTAACATAAAGTATTGTGAAATTAAATATATATATTTGTTAATCATTTAATTAATTAGTTTCTATCAATTAAAATAATTTTTTGATTGAATTGATATAAAATGAAATATTTAATTTACACGAACAAAAAAATTATAAAACTATTGATAATAACAATAAAGTAATTGTTGACAACAATTCAAATTTACGATAATTTTTAATTTAAAAACCGTTAGTTTTTAATGACATTTATAATCACAACTGACTGACAGTTAACTTAACATTTATTATCTGTTTTGTGACACACAGTATATCTACTTTACTACTAAACCAATGGGTAATACAATCTGTTACTACATTTGCTGTAGTTGTTGTTGTAGTCGTTATAATCGTCGTGAAGATTATCTGAAAAAAGAGAGACATAAAGAAAAGAAGCGAACAATGAGACAGTTTAGTAAACTATCGAAAAGTCATAAAACGCGAGTCGAAGTCGGATCCTATCCGACAAACCTGACCATCGAAGAGATCAGTAATATTGTTGAAATACCGAACGCGAAGTACAATACAGAAGACGATGTGATCGCCGGTCGGGGCTATCTATTGGGCCAGAAGTTAGGCGAAGGAAAGTTTGCTACGGTTTATGAAGCGACAGACATAAAGTTCGGGACAGAATTGGCCGTCAAAGTGATGGTATTGAGTGACAAAAAATATAGGAAAGCTGAACGCAATGCACTGGTTAAGGACATTACGCACGAACTGTTTATGTTGGAACGGATTCGGCACCTGTATGTCGTCCGATTGGGCACACATTTTGTTGTTGAAAACCATACGGCCCCTAAGTCTACGGTCTATATTGTGATGCAACGGGGAGTGGGTGGCACACTTGCCGAACGTAACAAACAGTCGGGACCGTTCAATGAGGACGTGTGCCGGATCTGGTTCTCGCAGATGTTGTCGGCATTGGTCTATATGCACGCAAGTGGTATTGTCCATCGGGATCTGAAAACACAAAACATACTTTTAGATATAACTGACGACATACTGATCAGCGATTTTGGACTGAGTCGTGTTGTCTACAGAGAGGGCGTCCAATTGGAGTCGAATACGTTTTGCGGTACGCCTTCATATATGGCACCCGAATTGGTGAATATGAAACTGACAAAACAAGAGCGCCGCCGCCGACAGACACTGAAAAAAGACAGCAAAGATGGTCAGCCAAAGTTGGGTTATATGGCGCCGCCGGTCGACGTCTGGGCACTTGGAGTCGTATTGTTCACACTGTTTACCCAAAAGTTTCCGTACGATTCATCTGATCTGAATCGTTGGTCGCAAATGTTAGTAACAGATATGCAGCACAAAAAGTATCACTTTGAGCGTCATCTTCAGCCGTCGACAGATTTGGTTAATATTATGGACCAAATGTTTGAACCCGACCCAACTCGACGATCGACAATGTTATTACTGACCCGACATCCGTGGATTGTTAAGAAATATGAAGAAACCAACAATAAAGTTATCGATTGGTTTAAGAGTAAAAAGTTATCGAAAAATATATGAATATATAGACAGAAAAGTTTTTATAAATATATTTTATGTGTTATTAAATGATTGATTGTATTGTTTTGTGTAATATTAATATCACTTAAAAAAATTAATTTAAAAGATTTACCGGTACATTACCGGTAATTTATTTTATAGCTACAAAATAATTTACTGGGACTATTACCGTAATATAAATATAAATTACCAATGATTTATAAATAGCAAACAAAAAACATTTTTAAAAAATTATTATTTTACTATAAAAATTTCTCTGAAACTATAAATTATAAATAAATTAAATTAAAAATAATTTATTTTACTTATAAATTAAAGTTTTAGTTTCACTGAAATAACATGTAATGAAATGTTAAAGAGACTATCAATGTTTGTAATTACTAAACAGTCCCTCACATGTGTTGTCTATGTTTTTTGTATTCAATATATAAACGCAAAAAGCATTTGTTTTTTATATAATTTAATTCAAACATCACTTCAATTGATTTAATCAATAATCATCACCACTGAAGAAGACCGACGACGACGAAGACATGTCCGACGATGAACTTAGTTATGTTAAGCGACAAAAAGTCATACATTATGGCAGTATTGAAGACAAAGAAAGGGAACGAATAGCGACAATCAAAGACCGACAGACCACTGCCTCCGCATCCGTCGTCGTCAGCGCCGCCGCCGCTGTTGGCAACAAAAATGACGATTATTATGATTTAGAGAAAGAGGTCTTAAGTAAAGATAAACAATTGGTTTTGGAAGACTTTGAACGCAGAAAGAAGGCCCGACAGATACATGTGTCCACCGATGATATCGAAGTCAGGGCTCACTTAAGACAAATCAATGAACCGATTTGTAAGAATTGATTTTTACCGATTATTTTTTTATAATGAAGACATAGATATCTTAACAATGAATTATTTGGTTTTGTTTTTTTATAGGTCTGTTCGGTGAGGGACCAGCCGATAGACGGGAACGGTTGAGACAGTTATTGGCCCGATTGGGTGAAGACGCCATCAGAAAGAAGAAAGAGGATGAAAGAGGAGATCAGAAAGAGGTAAAGAATTAATTTGAAGATTTTTTTGTGATTATTTAAGAGATCAATAATGACTATTAATTATTATATATATGAAGACATCCCAGACCTGGTACCACGAAGGACCCGAATCGCTACATTCGGCTCGACTATGGATTGCAGAATATTCCATACGAAAAGCCAATGAAAGACTCCAAAAGACACGAGTTTTTAGACAGACTCCCGAAGAAGCCCGAGCCGCCGCTTCCCAGGAGTTGTACAAACATTTGGGCGGAATTGAGATCAGTTGCAGTCAATTGGGTGACACCAGACCGCTGTCAAGTTGTCAGTTTAGTCCCGATTGTTCACTAATTGCCACTTCTTCATGGAGTGGTTTATGTAAACTATGGACAATGCCTGACCTCAAACTGAGATCAACATTAAGAGGGCATAATTGTAATGCCGGACACATAGTATTTCATCCAAAGTCAACCAAAAGCCAGTCAGAAGAGAGCCTAAACCTGGCCTCATGTGGTGTCGATGGTTCTGTGCTTCTGTGGAATCTTAAAAGTGAAGAACCAATGGGTAACCTTCCGGGACACGAACCGAATCGTGTCAGTCACATGGAATTCCATCCGAGCGGTCGCTTTTTGGCCACGTGTTGTTACGATCATTCGTGGCGTTTGTGGGATCTGGAGGCCGAAGAGGAAGTACTCCATCAAGAAGGCCATAGTAAACCTGTTCACGATTTATCGTTTCAATGCGACGGCTCATTGATAGCTACTGCCGGACTCGATTCGTTTGGTCGGGTTTGGGATCTCAGGACAGGCCGTTGTATAATGTTTATGGACGGACATCTTAAAGGAGTTCTGGCCATTGATTTCTCGCCAAATGGCTATCAAATTGTTACCGGAAGTGAAGATAATAGCGTAAAAGTATGGAATCTTCGCGAAAGAAAACTCGAGTACACAATAGCCGCCCACACGAACATCATATCGAAAGTAATGTTCGAGAAGACAATCGGTAACTATATAATGACCGCATCGTATGACAATACTGTCAAACTGTGGGCACATCCCGGATGGACACCAATCAAAACGCTTAGCGGACACGACGGCAAAGTAACGGCAGTGGATGTGTCGCCAGATAATGAAAATATTATTAGTTCATCGTTTGATCGGACATTTAAATTGTGGCAAAAAGAGTGAAGTTTTTAAAAAATATTATATAAACCATTGTTTTCATAAATTATTTCATTTTTGTAATCATTTCATTATTATACATGTATATCGTAATTGAATTATTACGATAACTAAATTAAAACTGTTTTTTTTGTTGATAAATTGTGTATATTAAAAAAAGAAATTTATCAATAATTTGAATTATATTATGATAGTTAATAAAAAACCACTAAATCTCTCTCTCTCTCTCACACACACACACATACATACACACTCACTCATGAATATCCATCAAAACTTATTTGTTTTCTTGTTTTAATTTATATGATTTATTTATATTTGAATAACTAATATATACTGTAAGTATACTGTGTATTGTATTTGTTTTTATATCATAAAAATTTAATTATAAGTGATATTTTATATACACAAAGACAAACAATTGTATAAATAAACAAATTTCAATTTAATAAAAAATTAATTATGATATTAATAGACAAAAAATGTGTATTTTATTTGCTATTAAATACTGTACTAAAAAATCTGTATTTAAATACACTGTGTAGCTCTGTACTACTCTCTCTCTCTCTCTCTCTCTCAGAGAGAGAGAGAGAGAGAGAAGCCATATATTTTCATTAGTTTTTGTAATCATAATAATTCTTAAAATTATAAAAAATTATATAATTGTATCAATTATTTGTCAATTAATTAGTTACAGTTTTTAAAATTAATTTTAAAAAAATAATATTGAAATTACCGTTGAAATTATTAGTTGTATTATTTACATTAGTTTTTTGTTTATCTATCGGAATAATTCTAACAATCTTTAAAAAATTAATGTTTTTTTAGTAATATTATTAATAATAATTTTATTATCCATTTGAAACAAATCAAAAATCTATAACATTGAAAATTACAAATCAATTCATCAATTTTTATTGAGATTTTTTTCTTAATATTAAACTAATTATAAATAAAATTACGATAAATTATAATATCAAATTAAATACATTGATAAAGTATTTGAAAATAAATAACTTTTATAATTTGTCATTATTAACATAATAATAATTATCATTATAATATGATTACAAAATAATCATAAAATTAATTAATTGTTTTACATTTTATAAATAAAATTCTATTTAAATTATAGTTTTTAATTTTCGGTCTAACAATTGCTAAAAGTTTTTAAAATAACAGCTTAGTTAGTGCACCAGTACAGGTATATACAGTACAGTACAATACAATATACATGTATATTAAGTTTGTCATAATATTACTGTTTAAAAATTTTACGATAATTGAAATTATAAATTATATTTATCAAAAAAAAAATCCAAAATATTTTATAATAAATAATTACTGTAAAAAACAATCAATCAATTTTGATGAACAACAACAGGAGGATTGGATACATCCCTGGGCTCTAATTTAGTTATTTTTGTAATACCGAAACTACACAAAGTGGTCACTGTGTCGACCAGTTGTTGTTCTGCCGGCGAGAATGAACTGACAGCCTCGGGATCAGCTGATACCTTCATAATCAGCTCTTCGATGGGCTGCCGAAGAGCAACAATAGTGGTGGCAAATCGGAGATCCATTTTAAAGTCAATCCATTTGTCCAGTTGGACGTAATGGTCGGGCGTTACGTCCACACGTTTGGCGCCAAACAGAAGCAGATGTATTGGCGAAACCATTGTTAACTGTTTGGCGCAAACAATACTTGTCCGCAGCTTTTCACCGAACACAAAGAACGGCATCGGAAACGTCTGTTGAGGAAACGGTATGTTTGTGTAGCCGATCGACGACTTATGGATTAATGCAATCTTTGCTTCGGTGGTCAATACTTTTCGTTTTTCTTTGTGAACGCAAACATTGGGATAGAAGCCCATCGTTAACAATGCAGTCACCAAATCCAGACAAGTATTGGTATTATTATTGTTATTATTGCCATCAATTTGATGATTGTTTCCGTGATGTGATTCATTATAACCACCAAAATCATTATTATTAAAACGATCGCAAAGACTTTGATCCGGAAACATTGAACTCTTCAGCAATTCAATCAATTGTCGTTTAGCTTCGGATGTGATTCGCATCGAAGTCGGCAAAAGTGAATTTTGTTCGCAATATTGAATAGCATTACCTTCACCTTTACGTTCGGCTCTTTCCCAAAGTCTGAACGCCTTCAGTAGCATCAGATGATCGCTGAAATATCCGTTACTGAACTTCTTATGCGCGTAACGCAACCGATTCAAATTGAATGAATCAAACGGATCGGGACATGTGCTGGCATTGGCCGTTATGGTGCACATGGATTCGGCGCAACCGAATATAATCGACGCAATCATACATTTTCCGATTCGCGGTTCGATTGGCAGACGGGCCAGTATTCTGCCCAATGGTGTCAACTCGCTTTGGTCGTCCAGTGCGCGCAACTCTCGTAACAATACTTCTGATTCAATAACCGTATGAATAGGCGGCGGTTCGATAGCTTTCGATAGAAATCCGGTAATCGATCCGAGTCTTAATAATTTAATTGTTAAAGCAATTTCATGTAATGGTGTCCTAAATATTTCTGGTTTCAGATAGTCGTCCATCGCATCATACCGGGCTCTACTGCACAGATAATAACAAAATCCGGGTCTAACTCGACCAGCTCTTCCTCGTCGTTGCTGAAGATTTGTCTTCGACGCCCAATCAGTGGCGTAATGAGTCATATTGTTGTGAGATGTAAATAATTTGATCTTAACTTTGCACGAATCGATGACAAAAACAACATCGTCGATAGTGATACTGGTTTCGGCAATATTTGTGGCCAAAATAATTTTGGTCACTCCCGATGGAACCGGTTCGAAAACTTTTCGCTGGTCGTCGCGTGGAATTTGCGAATGAAGCGGTAGAACACAAAATCTCTTGGAACCAAATGTCGGATGTGATTGAAGATGACGCATAAGTGCAAAGATATAGTTCCAACCGGGAAGAAATACCAGAACAGATCCTTTGACAATCAAACCATTAATGTGATTCAGCAGTGCCTCAATCATTTCGAAACTGATCTCTCGTTCACTTAACTTAGACATTGTATGTCGTGTAAAGTCCGAGTACTTCGGCGCCAATACTTTGTTAAGATTTTCTCCGCCATCGTCAGCGCCGCCCTCTTTGTCTTCGTCTTGAAAATTTTTATTCTTTCGTTGCGGTGGTGGCGGAATAAATTCTAACATTTCAACACAATCTTCAAGGAAAAATTCTTGAACTGGATGTGATTGACCCGGTATTTCCAGTACCGGACAATTGCCGAAATATTTTTGAAATATAGTCGTATCGATGGTGGCCGACATCAATATAACTCGTAAAGTGGGAAACGCGTTGACCATATCTCGGATGACAACCAAAAGGAAATCTGTGTTGACATCGCGTTCGTGTACTTCATCGATGATTACATGAGATATACCACGCAAACCACTTTCAAGTTTACGCAGAAGTGTACCGATTGTACAAAATAGTATCGATCCGTACGGTCGGGGAAGTGAATTCTCAAACCGGACACTATAGCCGACGCTTGCATTCAAACTCAGTATTTCAGCCCTTTCCTGTGCCACTCGTTCGGCAATAGATACGGCACTAATTCTTCGCGGTTGTGTTACAATAATATTACATTCGGCGCCTCTTCGGTTGACAATAAATTTATCCAAAATATATTGCGGTACTTGAGTTGTTTTACCGCAACCGGTACTGCCTCTGATAATGACAACCGGATTTTCGGTAATTTTTCTGACAATCAATTCTCTAACCGACCAAATTGGCAGCGCTTTGCGTCTGTTTGTCATTTCTTTGAAAAGCGATGTTTTCTGTGCGCTTTCACTCATCTGTTGTAACATTTCGCTAATTTGTCCCAAATTATTGACAGCTAAGTGTCCCTCATCTATGTTACAGCCTCTCCAGGCGTTCCAGTTTTCAATTGGTGGACACCAACTAACACAGTCTTGCGGTACAACTATTGTATCAATATTTCGATTGTCTTTTGGTTCTTCAATCAGAATTGAATACGTTTCCGGTGTGCCATTAGTAGTTCGGTGATCGCAAATGCCAACCGGTATTACATTCAAATCTTTTAGGGTTTTCCTGAGCTTCTCTAACAACTCGATTGGTATATCAATACTGTATGAATCAACCTATTTATCCATAAAAATAGATAATAATTATGATTTAAAAAAATATTATATTATAATTTAATGTAGTTTTTTTTATAATACCATCGATTGTTTGTTACGTTTTGATTGTGTGATCTTAAACTCGCCGATAATTCCATAATGAAACAGTTGTCTCATAATGGACAGCGCACAGGCTCGGGAAGCCAATTGTTTGTTGGACCCGGTGTCGCGGGCCGTTACAGCTATAAAATAGACCCCGATTATTACAATCACATTAACAATAGGGACATCATATATGATACTTACGTCTATCCAATTGTCGCAAATGAAGTGTCAGTTCACATACAAAACTCCTAAAATAATTATATATATATTTGTATTTTAAATTACAGATAAATATTTATATTATCTTAACAACAAAAAATAAAAACAAATTACCGATTTATTTGAGACTTAAGATGAATTGTAAATTAACACTATTTTTGTGGCCATTAGTTTTTCAAAGAAAATTAATAAACGATAAACAATTGACATTAAAAAACCTATATATAATAAATAAGATTTATTACTTACAATTTAAACATACAGTAAATGTTTTGTTTCGTCAATTAGTTTGCCGTTTATTAATTCAATTCAAAATATTTCAAATCATATATTCAGAGCCGACAAAAATATTGTCAACCAATTCATCAAAAAAATGTCAAACAAAATACTCTCTAAAAATCATTACAACAAAAAAATTTACTGATTATTAGAGAATAATTGGTTTGACATAAAAAAAATTAAATATTAAAAGAAAGAAAGAGAGAGAGATAGCCGTGAAATTATAGGCCACGGTTGGTGTTCATACTTGCTATGGTCGGGTCCAATGGCTGTATAAACATAATCAGCTTTAATCTTGTTTTGTACCAAATACTCGTGCAATCGTTGTTTCGCGTTATCCAACGTCCAGTTTCCGTGAATACTTGAATTGGTGTCCAATTCTTCCGCTTCTTCAAACTTACGTTTCTGTGCAATCCGGTCGACATAGTCTTGTTTGGGTCCCTCACTGTATTGCATGAATCCTTTGTTAACCAGTGGCTGTTGCGTCTGCTGGCGTATCGGTGCTGCAGCTGCTGCTGCGGGTGGACCAGTAGATCGGCAATGAGTTATCAGAGCATCGATCGCTGGCGGCGGCGTCGATGCAGCCGACACAGTGGCCTCTAAACTGTTGGACATAGCCGTAGTAAATGGCAGTTCATTTTCATGCATATGTCCGTCGCGGACCAAATACATTATGAAATCTCGGGCCGCATTGACGCCGGCATCCTTTTTGTTGGTCGAGTTTCCCATTGCCACATAATTGTATCCCGGGACCCGAACCTTTTACGGGTAAATAATAATAAATGAAATACCAAAATGAAAGTCATTGGTGCAACCAATTTGGTCACACATTGTCATCGGATGGTAGAGATAGACAAGACATCATACTTCGCACTTAAATCGCGACCGATTGCCGGCACCCGACTGATTAAAATGATAATTAGGTGTCACCTTCTTCTTTCCCAACCAGGCGTACAAAAATGTCTTTGTCTGGTCACCCATTTGTGTCTTTAAAAAAAATCACTTTTTTTAGCCACAAATGGATTTTGTTTACGACAAAGACTTTTTAATTATGTTTAAGAAAAATACAGATTTTTTTCGTTTCTCTAAATAATAATAATTATTATGTATTTTATTATTGATTTTCTTTAAAAAAGAGCTTTTGTTGTTAAGACAGACTTAGAGAGAGAGAGAGAGAGAGAGACATCTTTTGGATGAAACGGATGATTACAATAAAGTTTCGATAAGTTTTGAGATGTTTTTTATATGAAGTGATGATTTCATCTCTCATCTGATCCTTTAAAAAAAAAGTTGATCACCAATTGACATATCAATTGATGATTTCAATGGTGTATCCAATCATTGGACTACAACTAAACTAATTTTTTAAAAAAAAAGTAAATCATTTCTTAACTAATAAATAGATGTTTTTTTTAATTTATATATTTGAAAAACATTTGTTATTAAGTTTTATTTTACATTTAATTTTAATGAATAATATTTTTTTTAAATACATTCTTAAATTTAATAAACATTTAATTAAAAATATATTTAATATTTATAATTATTTACACAAATTAAATATTTAGAATTATAGAATTTTTATAATAGTTTTATAATAGGCATAAAGTTAAAATCTATATTATATATAATTTTATTCATAAGTTAATAAATTATAATTACTTAATTAAAAGTTTAATCTTTAATTTAAGAAAAATTATGAATTTAATATATTTTATTTATCATATTAAAAAACTACAAAATATACTAATTATTAAAATTTTCAATATTTGTTAATTTGGTAATGTTGCTAATTTGTACTATTATTTATATCAATTCACATTAATTAAATTTAAAACATAGTTTTATCATAACTTAAAACTTAAATTTATGAATAAATATCTATTAATTGTATATATTTTTATTACAATTATTTAATACACTATTTCATCATTTAAATTCAATATATTTCAAACTGAATCAATAATCTCAATATATATATATATATATAATTTATATATAATTAGATAACTTATACAGTTATATAAGGTCGTAGTCCTATACAATATAGGCTATAGAAACTAAATATAAATAAGCTTGGATAATTTAATTTTACCATGCTAATTATATTGTAATTATAACAAGCATATTTTTTTATCATAATTCTTTTACAAATTAAAAATATAGTATAATAAATATCTATATATCAATAATTTTTTTTTAATTAACTAAAATTTACACAATAGTGTATTACATATATTTATAATTTGTATAAACTAAAAAAACATAGTAGTGCTGTTAATAACTTTTTAAAGATTACATAATTACATAAAAATTGATTTATAATAGTAAATATAATAATGTTTGTCAATAACTGTCATATATATTTAATAAAACAATTGAAAACACAAAAATTAACATTTTTATCGATTTTGATATTAGTATCTAAATATTAGAAAAAAATTGACAAACAAAAAATACATTATAAATCAAAAACAATTTGTTGTATAACATGACAACAAAATTTTAATTTAGATCATTATATCGATTCAAATAATATACTAAATAAAGTTTCGTTGCAATAAATAAATTGATTTTTTCTGCATTTCACTGATATATTACATTATGAATTTGCAATGAATTCATGAATATATTATGACATATTGATATATAATATATATATAAAGCACTGTAAATGAGATAAACTCTTATTATTATATAATATAGTTATGAAAGAGAGAGACAATAGTATTTGTTAAGCAAAACCCAAACTTTTTTGTTGATTCCAGACTCGGATCAGTTGGTTGGGGTCACTGAAGCCGTGAGCTGCTATCACATCGTTATAAGTGTCGACACTGTAGCCAAATGGCCAGAAATGAAAGTTTTCGTTATGTATGGCAGTGATCGACAACTTTTTCGCTAAGATTCCCACATAAATGTCATCAAACGGAAAGTGTTTTGTGTAAAGGGAGGCGTAATACATCTCAATGAGTGATGCATTGGATAAAACATAAGCTCCTGCTGTCACATATGGAGGATATCGAGAATATGGATAATCTTCGAGAGAGACAAACCATTTGCTTGTTTTATGTCTCATTGGGGAAGAAGTGGTAAAAACATAGCCGGTGTATAATCGGCCATCAAATGGAGTATTTGGTACAATATTTATAGAATTGGTATCAATTGTTGGCCAAGTATTCAATGGATTTCTAATATATTTTAAGAGATTCTTAACCGAAACATAATAGTCGTCGTCAACAAACAGTATGAACTGAGCACTGGAACAGTAGTGAACCGACCATTTGAAAGCCATCATTGTCTTAATGGTATTATTATAATAAGAGTCAACAAAGTCTGCCTGAACTATGTCTTTGTTGGCATCCATTTCTTCATCAATACTGTCCTGACAGTTGTAGACATCACGTCTGTCAACACAATTGCCTAAAATAAAGACAGTTTTGATGGTAACGTCCGAAAAGCGTTTCTCAAATCCCCAGCTCTTGCGAATGACATCTCTGGCCTTGAAATGTGTTAGCGAACTCTTGACCACAATTAGCAAAGTTATATCATCTAAATTTCTGGTAATAATCTCATCGTCGGTATTACTAAAACTGGTTATTATAACTGATTTAGAAGAAGTAGACGACGACCATCTCTTGGAACACTTATTTTCATTGCGGATAATAAAACGGTAATTATAATCATTAATATGTTGGGGAAGTGGAAGTGTTTGTTGCAATGTTTGTCTATCTTTGACATCGGAATCAGTATTGAAATTCATTTCTTTTAAACCTTCGATAATATCTCTGAAATTTTCCAAATCTAACGGATAGCTAAAATTGGTGCCGAAGTCCAATTCAAACGGATGAATATAAACGCCGGATATGTTGACCAATACCAGACACAGCGAAGCCATCAGAAAGACAATCAATCGGTGTCTTCGGTAAAATCGTTTGGTAACCGGCGATCTCATTGTGTCGGCAATTATTTGGACAATTAATTAAATCAATTTAAAATGACTTAACCGAAGACACCAAAAATAATTGCCGACACGTTTTATTTGCACACGAGTGGTGTGCGTGTGACACGTGTGGCCGTTTTGTGTCACGTGTAAGCCATGCATTGATTTGATTGCAATAATAATAATCACAAACTAATTGTCAACAATAACAACAAAAATCCATTGAATTGATTAGTCATTGATTTACTAATGCATTGATTGACAACAAAAACACACAAAAAAATGTGATTACAATAACAGCTGTTTTTTCCTACTGTACTCTATGTGTGTTCACAACAAACGTTACGCATATTATAGTGAGTGTGTATTGTACTGTGTTTTGCGGTCATTAATAATAGTCGGCACGTGTTTGTGTTGTTATCGGTGTTTATTGTTTGGCCAGAGTTTTCTTTACACCCGTCGGCATACAATTGTTTTAAACATGTCTTCATTACATCATTTGCCAAGAGATGAGGTCTCGTCAAAGATTCCCATCGGCGGCGACACTGCTGTGAACAACAGCAACCAAAACGCTGTTCCCGTTGTCGATGAAAACGATACCGATATTAATGGCAAAGCTTATGGCAAATACTTTGAAGCGTTTCACATATTTAACGACAATTCAGTGGTAATAGCATCGGATAATTTGTCGGGTTTTCATCAAACCGGTTACGTCACAAAATACGATAAGATCAGTGACGTACCAAAGATGCCAGTGTTGTCGTTGAATCCCGATTTTGGCGGTATCTGTAATCTGATTGCTTTGCGAGACAGACGTTTGGTGGCCGGCTTTGATTCCGGACACATATCATTGCTCGGCCAAGAACTCGAAGAAGAATTATCTGTTGTACACCACGACAATCCAATTACGCGACTGAATGTCAATCGTTTGGAGTCGAAGATTGTCAGCAGCGGTCACGACATGACAATTATCATATTAGACATTGAGACGTTTGTCTTAACCAAGTGCTATAATTTTGGCCATTCGGCTACCGTTTGGGACATCGACTTCAGTCCTTGTGACGACAATCTTGTACTGTCGTGCAGTCGCGACAAGAATGTCCTGTTGTGGGACTTGAATAAAGCCAAACCATCGTCAAGAATTGCCACTTTGACATCGGATCCGACAGCTCTTTGTTGGTCCAGCAAAGACATATCGATGGTATTTATTGGTACAGAAAATGGACACATAAAACAATTTGATGTACGAATGCCCGGCAAAGAAGTAGCCGACTGTACGGTCGGCCAGAATAGAGTTTACCGAATTAAACGTGTTTTCAATGGCAACGGACTGGCCGTCTGTTGCAATGATAATGTGTTGAGAGTATTGAAATCCGATTCACTGATTAGTGTCTACGAGAACAGTGGTCACACCGATTGGGTCCGAGATGTCAGTCATTATAATAAACAACTCTATTCTGTTGGTCGCGACTCGAGACTTGACGCTCATATTGATTGCTCTTTTGATGGCATTTCCATTACAACCACATCAACAACCCATACCTAAGATTGTGATAATTATTGTTGTCATTTGATATACAGATTATTAGGTTTTTTTTCTTATTTATTTTGGTTAACATTTATAAAATTATACTGTATTTAAAATATAATGTATCTGTAAATAATTATTTACATGAATTAAACTGTTTTTTAAAAATAAATTATAAAGAATTAGAAATTATAATAATTGAAAACTGTTTTTATATATAAATTTATTCATTTATTTTTTTTATTATCACAAATTCATTAAAGAAAATTTTTGTCTTATAATAATAATAATTATTACAATTCAAGCATAAATAACTATTTACAAACATATTACTGTATTTTTTATTTATAAAAAAAATAAAATGTTAGGTTTAAAAATAAAATATATATTTAATTTTAAATCGTTGCTAATTTTTGCAGCAATTTTGTCGACTAAATACACAGTTTAAAACATTTAATCTAACATTAAAAATCATAATAAATAAATAATTGAATTAATTATTTTCAAATAATAAAAATATAAAAATTAATAATAATAACAATATATTTATGGGGCAGTAGACGTTGGGTGAAACAATTTTTTTAAAAATTAAAAATACTTATTAGATTTTTTCTTTACTGTATATAATTGATTTTTTTAAAAACATATTATTATTAAGGTGATTTTTTGTTTTAAAAAATAAAAATATAATAATAATTAAATTATACGTTGTTCAACAATTTGATTATAATAATAATGTGATTATAATAATTATAACACTGGATGATGATTATACCAACTCTTTTATAAAATTAAAACAATAGGTCAGAAGCAGTGGATGATGTCGACCACGAACTGGTCTCCTCAGGATTGGCCGGTTTTATTAAGTCAGTCTCGTATGAATTGTTGTTGGCTGAGGAGGAGTTGTTCACATCACTACCACCGCTACCATTATTATCTGTTGTTGAATCGCCTGTTGTTTTTGGTGTCGACTTATGATTAGTCCTCGAGACGCCCAACTCGAAAGGGGTCTCAATTAATGTAGGTTTATATGACCCCAAACTACCTGTTAATGTGAAAATAGTTTCAAATGAGTTTTAATATTCAAAATTAAATGAATAATTTTTTAAAAAAAAGGTTTATACGGGAGTATATATATAATATTAAATGTAAAGCATAATCTCATTAAAATGATATAAAAAAGAGATAAAATATACTAAAACAGTTCAATTATGTTATTATATAATATAATACTATCATATTATTAGGTAATATAGTAGTCGTAATGATACATACCTTGTGAGCCTCCCAGTGCTAAATTGTTTTTAACTGTTTTCAAACTTGAATTTAATTGAATACCATTATTATTATTATTATTAGACTCGCCATTATTTATCACAGATTGTGTCTCACTTTTACTACCATTAATACCATTATTACCGTTAACTATGAATTCATCGGTGGCGGCAGCGGTCGATATACCCATCTCTTCTTCTTCAAGAAACGACTGTTCCGATTGATATTCAAACGTCTTTGTAAGGGAATCGTTGAAATGAAGAGACAACTGTTTGGATAATTTGAAAAAATAATTGATAAGAAAAAAGTTTTTTTTTGTATAAATTTTATTTATGCAGATCTTATGTATCAATACTTTATTGATTATAAAAAAACACTTTAATAGTATTGTTGTCTTTCACAAGAAACCAATTGTTTGTTTGATTTTGTGAACAACAAATTGTAGTCTATTTTTTCTAGTCGTAAGATTTGTTGACAATTTATTGTTTGTAAGTAATATTGAGAAACACATAAAAAAGGCCTTAAACTAAAAAACTTTTTTTTTAGGTACTGTAGTTTCAATGAACTATTTTTTTTAGTTGGTATTTAATTTGCGAAAACTGAAATTAGTGTGAATTATGGCATTTATTTTATTTAGTTTTTTGTTTGTTTGTTTGTAGTCCTAACGATTGAATATAATAATTCAATTTTTTTTCAAAAAAATAAAAATTATTTTGTCAAATTATTTTGTATCGTTAAAAAAACAATTATTTTTTCCTTCAATAGGACAATGAACTGATTATAATAACTCTTTGTATATTTTCAATGTATACCATTTTTTTTGCGTATATATATATATACAGTAATTTATAATAATATATAATATTTTTGTATTAGGGACGCAAAAATTACAAATATATATTATATATAAATGATAAATTAAATACTGTATATATAATGAGTGAGTTTTATATTTTGCATTCATAATTAAAATTGTTAGCATTTTGTTTGCCTATTGTTATCGTTAGATAATGGAAAGCCTTTTTTTATTCACCCCAACAATCCATATAAAGATATATATATTATTATATTATATTGTATTTAACGACAAAAAAATGTATTGAGATTTATGACACACACACACACACACACACACACAACAGGAACAGTCAGATTCATACACAATATACTAATATAATATATAAACAGTTAATAATCATTTTCAGCTAATTATATGAAAGTTTTTTTCAACTAATTATTTATTCCGATCGTAACATTTTATAATACATTATATATTTTTTTCAGTGATTCATTTAAAATTTAAAATATCATTTGTCAGGAAAAATGTATAATTTTTTTTTAAAAAATATATAATTTGTTTGATAATGATTATGAATAGCATTTTATTGAGAGATAACATATTTGCAGTTTATATATAATCTATATAAATAAAAATATATAAATTATATATACAGTATATCTGGTAGTTATGTGTCTGATATGATGACTGACAACGAGTTTTCCGTTACTTTATATACAATATATTAAAATTTATTAGATATTTATATGCGATATAAATATATTTCAATTTATTTACTGTATTTGTATGTATAATTTATTTTGATTTCAATCGCATTTCATTTAAATGTAATATTGAATAATATTATATAAAATATTTCTTCTCATATTTTATATTCATTAAATTGTAAAATTATCATATTATGTATCGCAAAAATATTTAATGTTATATATATTATTTATATAACATTTAAAAAGTTGTCAGTAACTCAAAAATCTCATATATTATATATATTATGTATGTATTATTAACAAATAAAACTTTTTCAAACAAAATTTTCTCAAAGTTAGTCAAAATGCATAAAATTTAGATTATATAAACATTATTTTTGTAAACTGATTAAATTACTAAAACTTTTTTCAGAGCACATTATGCAAATAAATATATAAAAATCAATTTAAACGTCAAAATTATAACAGATTATAACATATAATATATTGGAGTTAATTAAATTTCCTTTTATAGTTTAATTGTCGGCTCAATTACTAGAAATTATTATTATTATTATCATTAATAATATTGAATTCAATATACAGTATTATATTATATATTTTTTATAAGGAAATACTAATAAACAGACTAAGCATTCATATGAAATACACACAAAAAAACAATAAACTAAAAAAATTAGTTCACTTTTATTTCAATTTGTTATTATTATCATTATTATTATGATTAACAATAATGTATTGTGTATATTAATTGTCATTTTCTAACTATTAGACATAGTTTACTAATTATGCAAAAAACATTATTATAAAATATTTTATTATTATTATAATTAAAAATTATTTAATTTGTCATTGTCCTCTATATTTTTTCATCATCATAGACAGTACAAAATGATCAAGTTCCCATTTGTTTAACCGTAATAATAATAATAAAAAATTATTGTTATCATTATTTTAAATAAAATAAAATAATTATAATATTTTTATATTATATTATTCATAATATAATATTAATATTAAACTTTGTCTAAAAAACACATGTAATGTATTCAATCAAATGAATTGACATTTTTTTATTTCGTTTTAAAACTAAATTGCAATATATATATATATATATATATATATATATAGATATAATGTATATAAGTATTATCTCAAAAGATTTTCTAAACGCCTCAATAATTACATTAAATATTCACTATTAGATGAATACAATTCACTGTATTATTATTATTATTATGAAAAAAGGTATAAAGTTGTTGAAATGAAAAAATAGTTTCAAAAAACATTTTGAATGCATCGATAAATTCACAAAAAAAGAGAAGATTATGTGCAATATTTCACAAGAAAATACACTATTATTTGTATAAATATTTTTTTTAAAGAAAAATGTTATTATTATTATTATTGACTTAAATGAAAGTGATTTTCTTTCCTTCACATAATTTAAATATTAAAAATTCAAATTATATATAAAATATTATTTCGCATATCATATATATACTGTATAATCAAATGATTTATGGGTAACGACTTATGATAAAGTATTAAATGAATGAACTTATGTGAAAAAGTAAAGTTAAATAAACTATTTAAAAAAATTTATTCAATTTATAAAATTGAAAGAAATAAATTGATTTACTTTATTTTTCTTTTGATTTATTTATTGTCAATTTTTTTTGTTTGACAAATATATGGAAAAGTCAATGAACTAATCATTTCTAATCTTCAATTATTAATGTCGTCATTCAATATCATTTTGATAATAAACTTTTTTACACTTTTACACTTAAAAAGTCCTAATAAATACCATATTTTTTCTGATGATATGCATGAGTGTCCTATTTTTTACAGATCATAGACCAGTTTGTGTCTAAATATCATTGTATCTGTCATTTTTAGACTCACTTTTTTTGTTAAAAGTTATGAAATAGTTTTTTTTTAAATACCAACAGAACAAACCTTTATTATTAATGAGGAGTTAAATTACAATAACTTATCAGATAATAAATAATGATAATCTAAAAAATGTTTGTTTTGAATGAATTAAAGAGTAAAAAATAAGTTATTTTGCATAATATATGTATTTATAATACTATACTATACTTATATAATTGTATGATTCATATCCTACTACTCCTCACACTATGTGTTAACCCAATTGTTTGCAATCTTAACAACAAAAAACTTTAAAAACAAGCTGTGATTATGATTTATATATATATGCAGTCTATTGTTAAAAGTTGTTTGGATATAATTAAGGCTCACTTTTAGTACATTTTTTTGTTGTTAAATAAAAAGTTTTTCAAATTGTCTAAACATTTGGTTTTGTTTGTGTGTATTTAAAACAAAAATCAAAACATATTTTTATTTCTCTCTCTCTCTCTCACATATCTTATTGAACTTAACATTCCTTAACATTGACCCAAATATATATATATTATTACAAATTAATATATTTTTTTTAAGTGGAAAAAAGGTACTTAATTTAGGAGTTAAGGTAAATAATGGTACAGTCAGTACAGTATATAACCATGTTTTAAAAATAACATTTACAACAACAACAACAAAAACTTCTAAATTGTTTGCTATATTTATAAAAGTGGTTTTCATTTACAGTCATAAACATACAAACAAATAACAAATGAATTTTAATTTTATTTTTATACTTTATTTTTTTGGTTATTAATAATAATAATAATTATATATTTAGTTAAGGACACACATTTAAATAGATGTCTATCAATTTTTTTAAGGGGGTGTCAAACAAACAAACAAAAAATGCGATTCACTAGTGTTGAAGTTTTATCTACATTATTATCTATGTATTTCTAACTATTTATATGAATGAATAAACGTCCTTTAAGTATATCTCCCTCTCTCATTCACTCATTTATAAACATTTTAAATGATATTTAAAGCATTAAATAGTCATTTTCAACCAAATAAAAAACACTTTTCCGATTAAAACAATTTTGAAATTATTTTAATTTTCTGGAAAAACAGAAAAACTTTTTTTGTTATCATTCAATTATACGCCTATTGTATAAATGAAAATGCAATTCAAGTGTGATTTAGGTTTCAAATTAAAAACAGATATATAATATATATAAGTTATATACTGTATATATATTTATATGATATTTCTCTACTTCTACTATATATTTATTACTAATAAAAAACTTGTTTCCCTTTAACAAAATCATCTAATAGTGTTATTTTACTGTTAATACAGTATTATATATATATAATATTAAATGCTTGTATAAGGTCAGATATATAAAAGATAATACAATATAACATAAAACTAATTACTTGTGTTAAGAGAGAGAGAGAGAGAGAGAGAGAGAGAGAGAATGTTAACCAAATAGGAAATGAATGGTAAAAATTTATATTTATTGAGCAATAAAAGTTGTATACAGTATAGTATAACAAACTATTCAGTACTGTATTTAATTATGACTAAAAAAGGGGTTTCAACAACAAATAAAATAAATAAATGACACAAACATTACAAGAGAAAAGCTTCACTGATTTATCTAAAATATTTTTCTTCGACATACAAAAAATAACAACATTTTATTGTAATTTATGACTTAGTTTTTTTGTGGACAAAAAAACATTATAATATATATATATATATATATATATGTTTTCAAAATAATAAAGTTTTATTCATTGAGAATAAATATTGTTTGGAGAAAATATTATGAAAGAAAAAAAACTAAAATATAATTTTTTCCTTACAATTGAATCAAAAGAAATCATTTTGAATGGCTTTTAAGTTAATCTCTTTATAGATAATTATTTTCACAGAAACTCAGGTATTATTACCTTATTATATGAGTATAACATACATATTAGCGACAATTATATGTACAGTGTATATGGCTTTAAATATTGTATAAATTTATATTGCATTTTATTATTAATAATAATGCGTTTGTTAGGTAACACAACAATATGTTTGATTAAATATTATTTATTATTATTAGTAATATTTATTAATAATAAAATTAGTAATAATATGAGATAACAAAAATATATACTGATATATAATGTATTTCTGTAATCATAGCAATTATTGTTACAAATTTCAAGTTTGAACTTAAAATCAATTTATTAGTTTTCAATCAATTTATTAGTTTTCAATCAATTCATAAATTATTTAAAACAAAAACAAAAATAAAAGACAAACCTTTTTATTTCTCTTCACTAATAGAGATCCTTTGCCGACCCTAACGTTTTCTCCGGTAAATACTATGCCCGACGGCGGCCCGATTTCCGTAGACCCGTTATAGTTGTCGTCGTCGTTATCGCTATCGTTTACCGATGAATTATTTCGGCCGTTTGTCGACCGCTTGGCGGCGGTCGTACCGAACGGTGCCGGCTGTATGGCTATATTGGACTTGACGTCTTTGCCACGGAAATCAAATACAATACTAGTGGTCGACGAGTTGACTGATTTTTTTGTGACAGACTCCGGACTCCAGAGTGAACTACTAATAATCGGCGATTTTGTTGAGCTATTAGTGCTATTATTTTCAGAGTTCAACAAAATACTCGGTTTCAAGACGTCGACAGTTTGGTCCATCAAGTGATGATTATTATCTGGAATTGTATGGGAAGTGATGGATGTATTGTTTGTTTGTTTTGTCTTAAGTTGTTGAGTGGTATCACATGAAGAATTTGGCGAAACATTATTTTTATTATTATTAATATTACTATTATTATTGACAACAGCTATGGACTGCTGTTGTTTTTCATCAACTTTTTGATTGTTGTCTTCATTGGAAACTTTGGTTGAACTTAATGTTTGTTCATTCACTTTGCTATCAATTTTATTATTATTACTATTACTTGTATTATAATTAGCAATACTATTAATAATATTATTATTTTTATTATTAATTATATTATTGCTATCAACTAATCGATTATTAATATTATTATTACTATTATTCTGGTTTGAAGTGGTCGTCGTTTCATTAGAGTTCAACCCATAACCGTTGCGACAAATGTTATTAATAATGTGCTCTTCATTATCATTGGTTTGTCTTTCATTATTAATCCGTCCAACCGTTAAGTAATCATCGTTTTGATTATTATTATTTAATTGAGTGAAAGGTTTAATATTAGCGATAGGTTTATTGACTTTTGATTTATTACTACTATTTACTACTAGACTGTTGTTGTCGACCGAGTTTAACGGCGGCGAAGTGGCGTTTGATTCTTGATTTACTATTTGATTGGTTTGATTATTGCTGGAACAGTCAGCAGCAGATGCTGATGATGAAGAATCTGCGGAACCGTTGATCATCATTGGGACACAACTTTGCTTATCATCATTGCTATCAATTTCATCTATCGGCTCATTAGTTAAGCCAACATTATTTACAGACGTTTGATTGTCTATTGAATTAATAGACAATTTATTATTACTATTACTACTAGTATTTAAAACTGATTTTTGATTTTTATTATTATTATTATTAATATTAATATTTGAAACTTTTGTTAGATTAGTAGCAATTGGTTTAGCATTAAGTCTTTGCATAGCAGCAGCCGAAGCAGCTCTCGTACCTGTGATAGCCTTCTGTGTCAGCGACGGTCTCTTGGGAGCGATGGGAGGCTTTCGTAGAGGAGGTGTGACGACAGCACTTGAATTGTTGGCACTTTTGTGTGAATTATTATTATTTTTATCGTTCATACCATTCATTGTTGGTGTTGTTGTTGTTAAGTTGGTGTTAGTATTAGTAATCCTTTTGGTCGGTGAGGGTATACTTTGGATAACTTGAGGCAATGATGACTGAGATTTGTTTATTGGCTGGGAATCATTAGACGACGACAACGTAGACGTCTGAGTCTTTAATTGAGCACTTCTTGTAGTCGCCCGAAGCACCGGTGGTTTTCGTTTGACATTAGAACCAATACTACCACTACTAGTAGTAGTAGTAGTAGAAGTAGTACTGGTATTAGAAGTATTGGTACCATTGGAACCGTTAGTCATTTGGCTTTTCTTATAATTTTTTAATTTATTAGTGTTTACGGCGGGACTGGTAGTAGTAGTGGAAGTAGTAGTAGTCTTGCCATTATTGGTATCTTCACTGGTCTTTTCACTATTTTTCGGTTCAAATAACTTTTTGTATGTCTTAACAGTATCTGGTTTTGGCAGCTCATCGATGAGGCCTTTATTATGACTAACACTTTTCATTATATCGGCAGCGGATGACGATTGACTGTTCATCTGTATGTTTGCACTGTTATTATTGTTGTTGGTGTGACTCTTGTCACTACTCTCTGCACAACTGTTTTCAATCACAACAACAGTACTGTCATTGAGTGGAAATAGCAAATCGTTTGTTTGATTAGAAAGAGGTGTTTCTGGCGATAACGACAACAACTGATTAGTAGGCGATAAACAATTGTTGACGGGTTGGCGACTCCTGTCTGTGGTGTTCATCTGATGGTCAGACAACGACTGCATCACCAATGTTTCCATACTTTTAGCCCGTTTGATGACCGGCACAGTGGCCATGGATCTACTGTTGTATAGATTTTTATGGTTATGATTTTGTACATACAATCGATGGCTGTTATTGTTGTGTTGTAGTTGAGTGCCATTGACTGTATTTCCCCCGCCGTCCATGTATGACAATCTTGTGCCACCATTTATGGCCACCAAATCATTACTTCCTTTCGACGACAACTTTAAGCCATTTGGTATGTGCTGACAGCGGCTCTGCTTCGGTGACTCTCTTGAAGTATAATTAGCCAAATCATTGCTTACAGAAATGCATTCAAGACTTGAAAATCGTTTTAATTTATTTGTATGAAACACACATCTGTTTAAGTTTTGCTGTTGTATTGAAATACTCATAAACTTGTGTTTAAGTCTATCGACAATTCCCGGTCCGTACTGTAGCTCATACTCGCTGTCATCACTGTTACCATCGCTGGTATTGCCATTCATGTGATGGCTGACCACTTGTTGTCTGTCAAACCTGTTGTTAGTGTTGCTGTTGTTCACTGAATTCATGATCACTTCGTATTGGTTATACATATCTTTGTTGTTGATTATATCACTTTTGTTATCCCTATTAATCATTTTGTTGTCTTTGTCTAACAACTGTTGATGACACCGCTGCTGCTGTTGGTGATCATCAATCTGTTGGACATAAGTGTTGCTATCGTTTTGTTGGTGATGATGATTGAAGATGAGGTGGTGATTACCACCACCACTAAGTACTGGTTCACTAACTTGTCGCTGAAGAAACTCGCTTTTTCTTTGGGCCACAAATCCTGGTATTATCTGTTGCTCTTCAGATGTGGAGTCTTTGACTCGTGAAGTATTATTATAGCACTTATGTTGAATAGCGTTGATTTGATTGGTTTTGTTTGATAAGTCATTGGATGAACAGTCTGTTGTTTTAAAGTTTTTTAAACAACAGTCAGCACAAGTGCTAACTAAGCACTGACTACATGGCCGACCGGTTACTACTGCTAAGGAACTAACGGATCGCACAATCGGGACGTTCGCACCACTATTAGTACTACTACTGGGGTTGCTATTGAGGTGAACAGCCTTAGTCTTGTCAATAGTAAAACCAGTATCTGATCCCCAATGGGACGGTGAGTCGTCGTCGTCTCTCTGGCACTGACAACAACAGCACTGGCAGCTCAGGCAGATTTGTTGGCTGCTCTCACTGTACGCACCACTGCATCCAACTGGAGAAGAAAGGCTGCTATGTTTGACAAGTAGTTGTTGTTTAGTAGGACTACTAGGGCTACCTATACTTGTTTTACCAGATTTCAGACAAATTGTTGATTGAGTCTGTTGTGAAACACCAGCACCACTGCCATGAGTTAGACTTTGAGACGATGGGCTTATATTATTTAATTGTCGTCTAAATGTTATATCTCCATTGGTGAGACCATCAGCAGCACCAGTACCAGAATTGTTACGGGCATTACCACCAGTACAGCTACCATTACCATCAACACTAGCAGAAGAAGCAGTAGCGCTGTTGACAATTAGATTGTCGACTAACTTTTCCTTTCGCTTTCCCAATAAATCCTTGATCCAGGGAAGGGATACAGTAGCTGTAGTAGTATTAATAGTAGTAGTATTAACACCACCACCACCAGCAGCACCGGTATTATTATTAGTTTTATTATAACTGAAATTCATCCTTCAATTACATCGACAACAAAAAAAATTATTAATAATAATCTTGTTTTATGTGATAGTTTGTCGTTAATCGCATAATATAATAGCAAAACTTATATTATTTTTTTAAAACTAGCATTTGGTTTCACTCTCAGGATATCAGTTACCGGAATATACTGTATATGAGAACTGAATCTCAATTTACAATCTCTTTATTATAGATATTATATTATATTTCTGTTAGTTTTGTTTTTTTGAGACCTTTTTTTAATTGCCAGTCATTTGCTATTAATTTTGTTATTATTATTATTATTATAGTTGTTAACAGACGTTACACATTTCCATCATTTCTAATAATATTATTTTTATTATATTAATATAAAAATTATTTATTTATTAAACAAAATTAATATCAAGTATTTAATATATTTATATATTATTATAATAATATTATTAAATTTCCTTATTTCGAAACAACTAATATATTCAATTAATATTGTATATTAAGTATTAGTTAAAAAAATAGTCGATAAAATTAGTTGAAATAATTTATTTTTTAAGCTCTTTTATTTTGGTCGCTATAGATATTAACTGATAAAAAGCTTTAAATTTAACATTTTATGTCAAGATTATTATTATTATTATTATGAAAATACTAGTTTTTGTATACACTTAATATGTTAAACAAAACACAAAAAAATATTTTTAATCAACTAATAGATTAAGTTTATTAAGAGATTTATTATTAATACTGAATATTGTAATATATATATATATTCACATTTGATAATAAATTATTTTTTTATTATTATTAAATTAATTGAATCACAAAAATATTCATAATTATAGTGGCAATGAATCAAAAAATTGTTTCATTAAACTATAGAAATAATATTATCACAAAACAATTTATTATTATTATTATTTTAAATGATCAAAAACTTAGTTAATATACAATTTTGTCACAAAAATAGTGGTTATAATTATAATTAAAAAATACATACATATAAATTAACGAAATAAACTTTAATAATAAATTATTGGGAGGGAAACAAATAATAATAATAATTTGCAATAAATTTTAAGTAATTGATATATATTTTTAAGTTAAGTAATAATAATGACTTTTTTCTCTCAAGTACTTAATAGCGATAATAAAAACTTTTTTTTTAACTAATGATTTATAATAGATATAATATTGTATATAATATAAATACCAGACTAAACAAAAGCTGACTAAACATTTTAATGTCAAACAAATCCTAAAAACTTATATATTTTATATATAAATTTATATACAATAAAAATATATTGTAAAAACAGAGAGAGAGAGGAAAAAACTCCTCATTTCAAAATGCAATGGACTTTCGGGTTATATAACAACTAATAATATTTTTTTAGTTGTATTTTCTGGTCTCCAAAAACACAGCCCATCTGTCGGTACGTTTGCATCCATTCATAGCATCTATTGTTATATTAGTATTATTATTATTACCTGTCGTGTCGTTTCCAACACACATGAGGCGTTGGTTAAAAAGCCATACCCACCTGTGCCAGTAGTGCACCTATCCCTGAATATTAACCTTTCAACCATAGCTTAGTAGTAGTAGTAGTAGTAGTAGTAGTAGTAGTAGTAGTAGTAATAGTAGTAGTAGTAGTAATAGTAGTAGTAGTAGTAATAGTATTACCCGAAAAAATATTTACAAAGTTTGACAAGAAATTATAATTATTATTACCCTCACTTGTATCATATATATATATATATACTGTATATAACAATATATCACTAAATAATAGTAGTAATAATAATAACAATAATAATAAAAGTTTGTACACACAAAGCTTTTGTTATATAATAAACAATATATATAACGATATATTAAATTGTAAAACAAGTCAATGAAATGCTTTAATTAAAAAAAAGTTCATACATTTCTAGTTCACTGATGCGTTAGATTTTTTGAGACATCAAATAATAATAATAATTATTATTATAATAATACAAACAACAGATTCAAACAAATAAAAAGACCACTACTTTAGACTAAAAAAAATAAAATTGAAAAATAATGTCCTCAAACAATAATATCTTTACGCCAATAATAATAATAATAATATTTATAGCAAAATAATAGCTAAGAATTTATATTTATATTTTTAATTAAAAATCACATTTTGATGAGTTGACTAAAAATTAACGAAATTTTTTTTATACTTATAATATTAAATAATTGATTTTTTGTTTTGTTTTAAATTGAGAGAGAAAAAAATTATTGAATTAAAATTTGTTTATGAAAAAAACTTGATTTTTGTTTTGTTATTTTTATTTTTATTATTATTATTATTAATTTAAGACTTTTCAAATAAACTTTTATATTGCAAAAGAGATATTAGACAAAAATTTTATACTTAATTACAATTCATTGTATAAAAACTTAATGGTGTGTTTATAAACAAAATTGTAATTATTGTTTTATTATTTATTATTGTGAATATAATAAACCGTATATACTGTATATACTGAATAATAAACCGTATAATAGGTTTTTAATGAATTACAACTATATATATATACTGTATATTACCGTATTATAATGAATATAATGATAATTAATGTTAATGTTATTGAGTGAACAAAAAACATTTTTTACTTGCCATTCATTATCAGTTTTTTTCAAAACAATAATTAGTAATCACATTAATAGTTATAGTTATTATTATATTATTTAGTAAATTATCGACACATAATAAATGTTTGACAAATTTGAATAAAACTATTATTAACTACTATTTAAAAAATTAATTACTGTATATTATTATTATTAATAATAATATTAGTCAATAGTTTATTATCTCATTATACAGTATATAATTTTAATTTCTAATATCATCAATGATTTCATCAAATTATTTGTCATAAAATTTCTACTGATATATAAAAGTCAAAAAAATAATATAAAGCATTATATTATTTATTAATTAATAGATGAATAAATTAATATTGTTTATCACAAATCAAACATAACAATTAATTAATGATAATTTTTAAAAATAGATATGATTATTTTTTGTAAATATTAATTGGGTGTTAATAAATGTTAATAAAATATTTTTTAGTAATTGTAATGAATGATATTGTAAATTTTTAAAAAATGTTAATATAAAAAAATGCAATCTATTTCACAAAAAAAATTAATATATTAGTATTTATCTTAGTAAATATCAAATTCAATGATTCATATAATATGAATCATTTACTACTGTATAATATATAAATTATATATACTGTATATCTAATATAATATAATCTTATATATAAGTAAAAGTATACTGAATTAACAAATTATATTTAATATATATATATATATAATATGAATATATACTACAGTTATTTCTACAGTTAGTAATCAATATTATTTTTAAAGACAACTATTTAATTAATTGTTTTATGTAAATTGTTAATTTATCCAACCATTTTGTTGTTGGAGTTCATTATCACGTAAAATAAATTATTATTATTATTATAATTATATATTTATTTCATTTATTCAAATTGATAAAAGTCACGATTGCCTAATCAAGTGGTGGCTCTTATTTTTGTTTTTGTTTAAAGTTAAAAAGTTATAATAACTTTATGGTAATAATAATATTTATAATTAACAGTTATCTTATTGTTGGCCTAATCTGATTAGTATTTGTTTGGTTTATTTTTTTTTGTTATTGCATTTGAAATTCATTAAAATTTGTTAACTAATAGCAATCATATCATTTATTTTTTAAAAAAGAAAGAATTTTAAGCTAAATTTAAATCTAAAATTAATTAAAACATGTTTATAACAATTCAAATTTTGTGAACAAATCTGTTTTTGTAAATAAAATAACAAAATTTTGTTAACCAAAGATCATAAACAATTATACTTATATACCATATATATAAAATATTTACATAAAAAAATTACATGACACAGTTATGTTATGGATATTATTGGTATTATTGATAAATAAATAGTAAGATTAACACCGAAAAAAAACTTGTCATATTAGGAATTTAAATATATTGTAACACATTTAACTAAATTGTGACAGGTCATAGTAGAATTGTATTAATATAATATAATATATTATAATTAAATAACGTATATTAGTGTACATTTAATCATTAATTTGTATTACTTTTATAAAATTGTTTCAAACACAATTTAATTAATAATATAAAACATATTTTGAAAATCAATTATTTGATAATTGATATATAAAAAGTTTTTATTCCTATTTTATCTAATAATGTTTTTTATATCAAATTGCATTCCATTGTCTGATTTATTAAAAAAAATATTCAGTTAAATGTTGTAAACATTTATCCTTAATATGACAAAAACCCTCTAAGTTTTATTTACACGATTTTAACAACAAATAAAAAAACAATAATATTTTTAAATTAATGATTATTGGAGTTAAATGTACTTTAAAATTTATATGCCATAAAAGTAAATACTATTTTTTATTTATCAAGGTTTACAATTTAATAAATATTTAAACAAGTTTTATAATTTAATTAATATTGAAATTGACGTGTATTTAGTAAACATTAAAAAAAGTAATTATTTTTATTTCTTTTTTTATAATGAACTGTATATTTAATGATATACAGTCTAATAATGTATTATTTTATGGCAGATATTCAATATTTGTTTTAGATATGGGTTCAGTAAATAAATAATTAATTACAAATAAATAATTTTAAATTAAAAAAAAATAATTGAAAAAATAACATTGTATTTTAATTGTATTTATTTTTAAATATCTAAAATTAAAGATTTAATTTTAAAAAAGATAAACAAAGAAAAATTACTAAATTTTTGAAAATCTTATTAGATATCAATTCAAGCATTAATAAGGATTATATTTATTTATTATATATTTTTTTTTGATGAAAATATAAATAAAATAATTTGTTATCTAACAAATCACGTTTTCAGTTGAATTAAGAGATTAAAAATTAGTATATACTATACAGTATATTGTATGGCATCAGGTATTTACAGATAAAATATAATATAATATAACAATTGATAAAATAATAAAAAATAAATCTCATAAAACATAAAAATCTAATTACTTTGAAGTTAATAAAACTAAAAAATAGTTATTATTATTATATTTTTAAAAATTTCTTTAATCATTATAAAAATAATGGTATAATTTGTATTTAAAGTGAGAAAAGGTGTACAACTTTTTATAATAAATAATATAATATGAAATATAACAATTTGTTTTGAAAATAAAATAATACCAATTAAGTATCGATATATCTTTATTTTTAATAAATTTTTATCAAAACATGTTTTTCAATCACGAATTAAAACATGTATTGAAAATTAATGTCTATATATTTATTATTAGTTAATCAATAGTATTTTATTGCAGTATATATACAACTAATATATATTCTAACTATAGTTAATTTTATGAGAAATGATTTAATCGGTAATTTATTATTATTATTATTGAAAATTCAATCATATTTTAAGAGATTTGTTCAAAATATTTATTTGACAACAAATTAATAACAAATATATGTAAAGATAATACTTTTAGATATAACTAACTATTGATTCAATAACTAAATTACTGAAATGTTTAGCAGATTAGAGATGCGAAGGTCAAGTCCCGTGGGTCCGGACACACTGTTCAGGGGCTCCGGTATTATAACTTAAAATCATTTAATATACAGTACAGTGTAATGTAAAGTAATCTCTGTTTACTTAATTATTATTGAGTTATTTATAGTAAATAAATACCAAAAATCAAAGAAAAATAATGAAAAAGAAATATCTAAAAATCTTATCTAAAATATATATTAATATATAAATATTTCGAGATTTATTTTTTTGAAATTATGTCTTATAGTATGAGACTTATACAGTATTATACTGTAATGTAGTTATAAGTTATTAACTAATATGTATTTACATATGTATTGAAATGCTTTTTGATTTATCTTTTTAAAAAAATGATTTCTTTTTCTACACTACTAGTAGTATACTAAATACATATAGTTTTTAAGTGTAAAAATAATTATAGCCTATCATTTAATAATAATTATATTTAAAAAAAATTATTAGTAGTGATATCAATTGATTTTTTGGGAAAAGTGTGCAAAATCATGGATAGCATTGATTTTATTTATTTTTCAATAATCTATAAGACGTGATTGGCATTGAAAAAAATCTGTTAACAATTGCTTAAAGACATCATCAATATTTTAAATTTCAATCAATTAAAAAAATTAATAGTAATAAAAATTTAAAATATCTATTAATTCAATAATAATGATAAATTAATTAATGATAATGCAAATTGTATTGACATAAATCTAATAATTTTTATCGCATGACATACTATGCAATGCATGTTAATAGTATGCATTCAAAAAAATATATATATTGAACGATAAATTATAATAAATCATTTATTGATTTTAGATAAATAATAGTTATTATTTTTAATAATAATAATAATGAAAAAAATAACAATCTATACTTACATTTATAATTTGTAATATGAAACAAATAAAAATTATATCACATTTTAAAGATTAAAAAATTAATTGGATTAATCATTAACTAGTTTTTTTACAATTAAATAGTTCAACAACAACAACAACAAAAAAAGTATTCAAATTATTTTTAGTTTTAAACTTAAGTATAGATATTTTTAACTTGAAAAATTATTATTATATATATTTTTTTAATATTAATTTCAAACAAACAAAAAATAAGTTTATAGTGCATCCGTAATGTAATGTAAATTAAAATACTGTATATTTACAGTAACATCAAAATATATTGTCTCAGATTAGATAAGAAAATATGCCGTCATTTCATATAAACTTCAAGTAAATCATTATATACTGTGTGTGTGTGTGTGTGTGTGTGTGTGTGTGTGTGTGTGTGTGTGTGTGTGTGTGTGTGTGTGTGTGTGTGTGTGTGTGTGTGTGTGTGTGTGTGTGTGTGTGTGTGTGTGTGTGTGTGTGTGTGTGTGTGTGTGTGTGTGTGTGTGTGTGTGTGTGTGTGTGTGTGTGTGTGTGTGTGTGTGTGTGTGTGTGTGTGTGTGTGTGTGTGTGTGTGTGTGTGTGTGTGTGTGTGTGTGTGTGTGTGTGTGTGTGTGTGTGTGTGTGTGTGTGTGTGTGTGTGTGTGTGTGTGTGTGTGTGTGTGTGTGTGTGTGTGTGTGTGTGTGTGTGTGTGTGTAGTACTGACACAAAAGTCAAATTAAAAATAATGACAATAAAAAATATAATATATATTTAGTAAATATACTTATATTTTATGTTTATTGTAGTAATCAGTATCGTTTTGATATCAGAGTACAATTACAGGTATTATTATTAGTAGTATAATTTGTTAAAAATTATAATTTTTTATTATTATTATTATTACGAAATTAATTTTATTTAATTAAAATTACGACATATGATAATTATATAAATGGCATTTAATTAAAATACATTAATTACAAACAAACATCATTTTCATATTATGTAGTTGATTAATTTTGTGGTTATTTTATAGTTAAAATTAGCTAAATGTAAATTTATAATCTAAAAATTTTAAAAACTAGTTTTTATTTTAGTAACTAAATTAATATTATCATATTAATATATAAATATAATCAATTAATAATTAAAATAATAATTATATTATTATTAGTTGTTTTTTAATTTTAAATTACAACATTTTTAATGTTTAGCTACTTATTTTAATAAATAAATTAAAATTATATAAATTGATGTGTTATTAAAAATTTAATTTAATATATATAGAAAAAATATTACTAAATACTACACAATAATCAAATTTAATAAAAAATAAAATGATATAAAATAGATAAACTAAAAAATTAATTTTAAATAAGTTATTATTTTTCTACAATAAAAACACGGTAATATTAAATGCAAAAATTTTTAATTAATTAGATAGTATGATAATTTAATACTTGATAAAATTAGTTTTTATTATTAAATTATTTTTATATACACACGTAATTTACAGTATCCTTGTTTAGATAATATGTAATGTCTTTAACAATAATTACCTAAATTAATCAATTGACATTTAAATAAATATTAATAAATAAATAATTCATTTAGGTTTAAATGAATTTCAATAATAATAATCAATAAATCTATATTATTATAATATATATACTGTATTTATATAAATTTCAAAAACAAATTCAAATTTTTAAAAATTTTATTTTATTGCTACATATAAATATTTAATAATAAGTACTACATAATAATTAATTTTTATAGCTACTAAAAAAGCATTAATTACACATATTAATTAAAATTAATTGATAATGTTAGTTACATTTAAAAAAGATACATATCCATATTAATGAATAAAATTTATTAAAAAATACATTTTCCATCAATTTATCTATTTGTTTATATCATAACAATTAGGCGGACGACATATTGGAGATTTGATGGACAGAGTAACTAAAATAATTAATTTATTTTTAACATTATTTTTAATGTTTATATTAGGTGTTTTAATTTTTAAAATTATATATATATATATACTGTATATATTGTATAGAATATATTCTATATATAAAATTATAATATAAAATATTTATTGATAATTATTATTACAATAAACAAATTCTATACATTCTTACACAATAATATTCTTACAGTTTAAATAAATATTTGATTGTATTATCACTATTTTATCACTAAAATTGTTAAATAAATTAAAAAAATTGTTTAAAAAAATTAAACTATAGTTTTATTCAAATCCCTTAATGCTTATCTAAACTATAATTATTAAAAAAAACATTAACAATCATAATGTAATCATTGTAAACAAAAAAACCGAGTCATTTCAACAACAAAAATTTTAAGATATAAATTTAACAATAAAATTAAATAAAATTATTATTATAAATAAAAAACTAATATCAAAAATTTGGTTAAACAAAAAATGATAACATATTAAAAAATCTTTATAAAATATAAATATAGTTATATTTTATACATAATTCTTATACAGTCAATAAAAATAATTCTTATAAAATATCAATTATAACTGTTTTATATATAATTATTAATACATAAATAAAGCAAATTTAAAGCAAAATTATGATTAGAGTATTAATTAATTTTAAATAAATACTCTAATAAATTAATTCTACAGTAAATAATTATTTTCTACCATAAAAACACAAGATATTACAAATTATTAAATACTAAAAATTTTATTTTTATAAGTAAAGTTTGCAATAAAATTTAATTAACTGTTATATTGTTTTAGATGTATGTTATTCCCTATAGGATTGTTGTATACAGTAATATGTACTGTCATTAATAATAATTAAATAAACAATTCAATTGACATTCACAAAAAAGTAAGCAAAAATAATTTTTAAATGTCTTAAATGGTTTAAATAAATTTTAATATAATAGTTATCTGGAAAATACACCATAAATTATAAATTCATAATTTTAAAAAAAACTAAAATTCTATAATTTTATTAATCGATTTATTTATTAAGTAATAAGTCGACAGCGTTTTGCGATTATAGTAACTAAAATATAAAATATATGATATGATATTAAATTTATTAATTAAATCTATATTAATAAAATGTTTAATTTTAAAATACTTTAGAATAATTACAGGTATAATATAAAAAATAAAAATAATAAAATATAATATATATATATTGTATAATTTATGATAAACTTATATGATAAAGTTAATATATTATAATTAATAATAAGTTAATCTATTAATAATTTTCTTTTAAAAGTCCTAAATTTAGTATAATTAATATACTGAATCTCTATTAATTTATTCAATATAATAAATCAAATATAATTTTGATAAATATTTGATATATTAATAAAAGAAACAGAGTTTGTAATGTTTGAAAACAACTATAAATGTTAACTGTTTTAGTATTTTATTTAGTTTAAATCACACAATCAATGATTATGTCAAACTAATTAATTATAGAAAAATTCATTAAATAAATAAATAGTTGATTATGTCTAAGTCTATCATAATATATATAAATGTAACTTTCATAGTTTTTATAATTTTTTTAACTGTATAGCTTTATTAAAACCACATAATGTTTATCTAAGCTATTTTTAACTAATACTTGTACTGTATTTATAAATTATAATTAAATAAAAAATACTTAACAATAATTTAGAGAATTATTTAAAAAAATACTACAAAACGAGTGATTTTTGTAAATTTTTCACTAATTCCACAAAAAATATTATTTATTTTTTAAATCTAATATCAAAATTATGGTTAAATTGATGCTTATTGTATATACATAAAAATGTATATAAAATTGAAATTAAAATTATCATGTATATTATACAGTACATTATAGAGATAGACTCTATAATGTACTGTATAATATACATAATAATTTTAATTTCAATTGTATATATAATAAGAATAAAATAGACTCTATATTATTTAGTAATTAAATAGTAGCTATAAACAAAATTATTAAACAAAATTAACAATAATAAATATTGTTAATTAATTTGTTTTTTCACAATTACATAAATGACTTTACATTTTTGTAGTTAATGAAATAATGACTTTATTATTATTATTATTATTATTATTATTAGATGTCAAAGTACTTAAAAATAGATGTAATTAATGAATTAATTTTAGTAAGTAATTGTTTTTTCTGCTACCATTAAAACCAGAGTGATATTACAGATTATTAAATGTTAACAATTTAATTAATTATTAAATGCTATTTTTTAATTAATTATATACAAGTTAAAAATACTTAATTAAATTTAAATATCTAACAAGTAAAGATTGCAATTAAAATTTAATTAATCGTTTTTAAATATAAAAAGGGTTTTCATTAATCTCCGGCACGCGGTTTTTGCTATAATTCTTAAACGGAGTGAGATATATTAATTTTGTAAAGAGTGTATTAAAAAGTGATTTATGCGTGATAATATAAAATTAAAAATTTTTAATTTTGATCATGTGATCATATTTATTCTTGGATGTTTGCAAACCACTATGTCAGAATCTAACCTATAAATGTTAGAATAAATTTTCAATAGCATATTTGTAAAGCTTAAATTGAAAATTTATGGGAAGAAAAAATTTTTGAAATTTGTCAAAAAATAAATTTTTTATGGCTTTTCAAACATGTGGAAAAACACATTATAAAAAAAAGTAAAAAATAATATGACGTTATTTATGGACAGTAGACACTTATTAGATAAAGATTTTAATACTATAACTTATTCTAAAAACAAAATTTTTTTATGTCGAATATTTTTTTAGATAATCAAATTTAATTAAAAATTATATTATCGAATTACAATGTTGTGTTTTTATTTTAATTTGATTATCTAAAAAAATATTTGACATAAAAAATTTTGTTATTAGATTAAGTTATAGTATTAAAATCTTTATCTAATAAGTGTCTACTGTCCATAAATAACGTCATATTATTTGTTACTTTTTCTTATAATGTGTTTTTCCACATGTTTGAAAAGCCATAAAAAATTTATTTTTTGACAAATTTCAAAAATTTTTTCTACCCATAAATTTTCAATTTAAGCTTTACAAATATGCTATTGAAAATTTATTCTAACATTTATAGGTTAGATTCTGACATAGTGGTTTGCAAACATCCAAGAATAAATATGATCACATGATCAAAATTAAAAATTTTTAATTTTATATTATCACGCGTAAATCACTTTTTAATACACTTTTTACAAAATTAATATATCTCACTCCGTTTAAGAATTATAGCAAAAACCGCGTGCCGGAGATTAATGAAAACCCCTTTTACGTAATTCCCAATAGGATTGTTATCTAATGTGTATACTGTCATTAACTATGCTTATATCAGTTAATTAAATGTGATTTTTATTATTTAAAAAATCATCCAGGTTTAAATTAATTTTAATCTAAAGTTTAAATCACATCATTAAACAATTGATTATTGATTTATATTTTTTGCTAGTAATTATTTTAATTAGTGTATTATTCAATAATATTATTATTATTATTGTAGATATTTTTTAAAATTCATAATTACCTGTACTAGATAACTTTATCAATGTTGTTTTGTTACAAATTAAAATGCCAATTGATATGTAATCCATAAATATCTATTAAAATTTAGTAAAACAACAAATAATATAAACATTTATTTATAACTAATATCATAATTTAATCCACAAAAAAATTTTAACAAATACTGTTCATCAGGTTTATTGTAAATTTCATTATTTTGATTTTAAATACAATCATCAGTTTTTTCTTTTTAATTAAATTAACTTTTTTTTTGATATAAAGTACAAATTTATAATAATATTTTTAAAATGAATTTTAAAAATACAATGTAATTAAATAAGTGAAATATATATATTTATAATAATTAAATAATAATTAAATAATTCGAAAGATAGTATATATATATAATTTTTCAAACTTTAATAAAAACAAGTGGTTTGTTGTGTGAGTATACCGGTAAGTTATAATTAAACAAACAAAAAAACAATTTTAATATTATAATAATAATATTATTATTATTATACATCCACCAATAAAAATAATAATTTGTGTAAAATAATGAAAATTATATACAAAAAAAAGATATTCATAAAAGTTAAACAATCAAAACAAATTTCAAAAAGTATTATTATTATTATTAATTCTAATTCTAATGAATAAGACAATGAAATACAATATTAATGAATAATAATAACAACAAATATATATATATAATGAAAATGTTATTTTTGTTTTGTTTTTGTTTTCATTATAATTATATGAGTTTAAAGAGCAATAAAACAGTGTATATATAATATATATAATAATAGATGAAAAGTTTCATTTCATATAACATTACCAACAGATTTGGTCACAATATCTTCAAACGTTATAACAATTATAAAAAACAACGATTCGTTCAAAATTACATATTTTTTTTATCAATTTATAACAATTATTTATATATATATATATATATTTATGTGTCCATAAATTTGATGTCAATTATAATAATTAAAAAATAAATAAATTTTGTCTTAACTTAAATTAAATTATTATTTTTTACATATTATTACTTTTTTCTCTTTGAAACCATATTTTAACAAATTTTTATAAAACATATCCTTTTATAATAATAGTGAAGTCTAAAAAATATAAATATATATATATATTATAATTAAGATCTCTTTTCGTCAATAATTAAAACAAACAAAAAATGCTAATAATTTATAATAACTTAGATATTGTTAGTAAATCTCTCTTTACTTAACAGTAATTACAATAAACTATACATTACTCAAATCATCCCTTATATTAACTTTTTTTTATACAAAAAGGAATGAAACGAAAAACAGTTGATTTTTTGTGGGTATATTTGTTAACAGTATTTTCTTTTCACAAAAACAAAATTAATTAATGATTTTTATGAGTGTAGTGTCTATTAATAATTAAAAAAAGAGTCGATGATATTTATATAGTTAGTCAATAAAGAAAATACTAAACAAATAATAAGAGTAATTAAAAAATAAAATGAATAAAATCCTTAGACACACTTTTTTTGTTTGCCAAACTAATCGTTTACATAGTATAGTAGTAACGTTTTATAACATATTTTAGTACTGTATATATAATATATATAAATCAATAATATAATAAACATTTTTGTTTATAAACTTTTAAAATAGTAATCGATGTCTTTCTTTAAATGGTTTTTCTTAATTAGGTGTCGTTACCGGACTCTAGCATTGTCATTAAATAATTATCTGAAAATAAATAAATAAATACATTAAAATTATTGTAAGACAATATAATTACCGTAAAATTAACAAAACAATTATAACAATAATATCAATACTCAAAAAAGCAAATAAAATAAACACACAAATAAATAGTTAAAGAGAGAGAGAGAGAGAGAGAGATTGCGTACGGATTGATGGTTTGACACATACCTATGGCTTCTTTCTTACCGATTGGTGTGTCGGCCATAAGTTTACACAGAAACAGATGCTCAAGACATTTGAGACCAATACTCCTAAGTGCTGGTAGTCTGAGTAAAAGTTTGGCAAACCTTCCCGGTTGGTCCGGATAGCTATGTTTGCAATACTCCTCGAGAACAGCGTATAATTTTTCCCGTAATGTTTCCACCTGTTGTGTTGATCGCAGATTTTTTGCCTCTAAAAAAATTCAAAATAAAATAATTATTAATATTTCACTAAATACAGACATCTCCTAAATGTATTTATATTTCTTATTTATAATATTTATTTTCATTAAAAAAATAATTTTTTAAAAACTATTTATAATTATGAAATTCGCATATTTTGAATGTTATTTAACTCTTTATTTTTTTTTCTCTCTCTATCTTTGAAAGAATTACTTTAAAATATCTTAAAATTATTTTTTGCCAACAAATTAAAAATAACAAAATTTCCGTTAAAAATAAGTTTAAGATAACTTTAGATGTTTTTTTGGCTAATAATAGCTAAGTTTGCAGTCATTATCGTTAATTTTTTTGTTCATCTATTTATATAATTCAAAACACACAACAAATGGTAAATGCGTTTTCTTAGTAAAAAACTTTCGATGACTAATAGTGAGACAAAAAAGTCATACCGGGATTAAAGAGGACAATAGAGCGCAGACATCCCAGTTCTGTCCGATCCATTTTCATTTCGCGCATCTTCGCAACCAATTCAGTCAATACCCGGTCGAAAATGGTGCCAACGCCGGCTCCATGAGCGCCGGGTCTGTTAACAATCATGTTGTTGGCAAAAACAATTCCGTCCTTAACATTCATGGATCGGTGGGAGAATTCGGCAATCAATAGCTCATTCCAACCGGTCTTCAATAGAACCATTTGGTCTTCAATCGGCAAATCAGTGAAATGAGGAATATGTTTAGCCCATTCAACCAATTGGTATAACTGTCGGTCCGCTGCTTGCATTATATTGGTCACCGGTCGCTATATAATCACAAAAAATAAAAACAAATTTAAAACAAAATTTTTTGTTTTCATTTGACAACTACTTCATCATTTCTTGGCTCAATTCGTTGCTCGGCTTCACAGATGCGTTCAATGGGCATATCCTGGTGTGAATTACTTGTACTCTCGACTTCATTATCGCCTTTATCTTTAGTTCGTTGTCTTTCCTCCTGAACGGCTTCTCTTTTCATACCACACTGAAGACATTTCTGGTAACGACAGTATTGACATCGATTTCGCTGTCGTTTATCGATAATACAATTCCGTTCCTCTCTGCAGGCGTACGACAGATCTTTGCGAACGGTTCTCTTGAAAAAGCCTTTACATCCCTCACAACTGTGTTTTTCATAAAATAAATTAAAGACATTTTTAGTTAATACTGTATATAACCTAATTATTGATCAATCAATTGACTGGACAAACCTGTAAACGCCATAATGTTTTCCCGAAGCTCTGTCACCGCATATGGAACAGAGATGCTTAGACCCGCTTAATGGATGGTTCGGTGGATAACGGCCTCCTCCTCCTCCCGATTGTGGTGATGACACTTGTGGTGATGAAACGGCCGGTCCATTGAAGTTATTGGAAAGTGAGCTCTGATATGGAGATTGAGGTATAGAACTGGACGGCGACCCACTGTTAGTTGACGTCCCGCCGTTTGTCGCTCCGTTTGAGGCTTTAAAATGATAACCATATTTTAAATTCATTATTTTTGGTCAACAAATTTTATTTAATACAACTTTTGATAATTTGATTAAAATATATATTTTAAAACTCGCACTATAAATCAAATATATGGGTTTAAAAATAAATGACTCGTTACACATATTTCGTAATTATTTTTATTTTTAAAACCGGGTTTTTAGGAAATAAATATTTAACTATTATTATACAGTAATAAACCAATTATATAATAATGCTTTTTAAATAAACTGTAATAATTATTGTTATAACATATTATTAATTATTAAATCTGCTAATAGTTTTTTCAGTTTAAATATATAACTACAAATCAAATATGTATACATAATTGATGATTTATATTTACTATACCATTAAAATTTTAAATAAACAAATTTATTTATCATTAAAAATCTCTGATAATGTTTTTAATTAGTTTGTCCAAAATCGGTAATAGTTTTTATTTTAAACTACTGCTAAATATTATTTTTATTATTATATTTTAATATATTATTATTATTATTAAGCTTAAAGCGCTATTGTTATTTTAAATTGTTAAAAAATGTTTGATTGATTGAATAAATTGACTGATAATTAAAAACAATTAGCGTAATACAAAAAAGTAATTACATAAATTAATATACATAAATATATATAAATGTTTTCAAATGTAATATATTTTGAAATATAACCCAATGTAATAATATACAGTCAATATATCATAAAAATATTATTTATGAATCATAAAAAATGTTGCAATTTTTTATGTAACTTTTTAACTATTTTGTTAACAACGAAATAAAAAACAATTTTTACGTTATTTGAGATACAATTCAATATCGATCTCTAGATTATTAGAATAACAATAATTTTTTTGCCAATATTTTGAATATATATTTACAAATATATATATCATTAAAATAAGAATATTTAAATGAATATTGGATAATATTATAAATATATATATATATTAGCTTGTTTAATATTAAAATATAATTAAATATATTAAATATACATGTACACTATGTGTCAAAATACTTTTGTTTATAAGTTTATTGAATTTTTTTAAAAATAAAATAAAATTATGTAAAAACAATTGACAACAGGTGTGTAAAGTACTGTATGACTTTTTCAAGTAATAAATATTTATTTATCCCCGAACATTTTTTCCCATTATTAATTTAACGACTTTTTATATACAATATATATAGAAATAAGTTAAAAATAAATATTAAGTTAGTTAGCAACACTAGATGTATAATGTGAAGCATACATTTTGCTAAATCAAGTTTCAACAAAAATTTTCTATTCATTTATTTATTTATTCAATGATTTGTTTGCATAATTGATAATTATAATAATAATAATAGATAAAAAAATCATTCAAAATTAGTTACAATTTATATACAATAACTATTTCTAATAATAATAATTTTTTAGTTAGTATTAATGCAAATAATAAATATTTTATACTACAGGTATATACATATAGTATAGTATTTTTTTAATATATATATATATACAAGTATTTTATTGCATTTTAGCACTCCTTTTATATGATGTGTCACATGATGTGTGTGTGTGTGTGTGTGTGTGTGTGTAGTACACACTGTGTACTCTTTAAACGTCAAAAATTTATTATTGATAGTAGTGTTGTTAAGATTTCCCCCAAAATGCGCAATTCATGCATTTTGTAAATTGGTTTGGCAATTGCAACTAGATCAATTGCGTAAATTATAAAATAACAAATGCTTTTGGTTTTTACTGGCACTAAAGATAATAACATAAAAATACTTAATAATAATTATTAATATTATTACAGTATCATTATTATTTTTTGTTGTTGGTGATATTATTCTAAATTATTGTCATGGTAATGATATTTCTAAAATTGTAACAAACAAAAATCAAAATGAGACAAGATAATTTTTCTAGAAAATGGTTTTTTAGATAATTTTACAAAAAATGTTTTTCTAAATGTATAATCAAAAATTTGATTGTTTCGAAATTAACAACACTAATATTATTATTTATTATACACACCATAATACATGTATAATGATATTATTAATAATAATAATAAAAAAAAGTCAATTTATAACTTTTATATACAGTATTATTATTAGATGGGAATGAGTTATGAATTTATAAGACACCCAATAGAAACCGTGACAACAGTTTTGCCGTTTTGCCAGTTTTTATACGTATGTATAGTGTTGTGCTTGTGTTGCACAACAACTCTGTTGATATATACATCCAAACAAACCAAACCTTGATATTTTTATCTACAATTTTTGTGGGCTCTTCAAAGCTAATGAACTACTTTTTTTATTTTTGCTTTTAAAACATAAAAATTTTCTACATTTGTTTAATTTGATGATAAGATTTTTAGATATATATTTACAGTATATATATATATATATATATATATATATACACATATAGACACACATACTGTATACACACCGCAATTGATAAGATGTTGGACTTAGTAATTAGTTTATTATTAGATGTGTTAACAAATATGTTTTTATAGACTATTAAATATATAATAATAATACTAATTTCTAAAAACATAATTGGTTTTAATAAGTTTAAATTTTTTGTTAAATATTTAGTTGACATATATATATAAATACCAATGTATATCTACAGTATTTATATACTATATATTATATAAATACAGTATATGCATATATATAGGCTATTTTATATTTAATTAAAAAAATGCGATGCTTTCATAATAATAATAATAATACAATGAACGCACAATATATTTACAAAAATCTTATTTGCAATTAAATGTTGTTTTTGGCAAAGACCCTAATATGTTATATATATGTATATATAAATATACAGCATATCTATCATAAAACTACAATATTATTGTATAATAAAATTAAAGATGAAAGGGTTTCTTAAATATATGATAAAAACCATAGTTTATTGGGATCTTTAAAGAAAGAGTTTCAGAGAGAGAGAGAGAGAGAGAGAGAGAGAGCACAGTCACCCACACAGTTGTATATTGATTTGAAGGTCAATTGAAGGTTATTTATATACTGTTTGTTCGGCATTTTAAGTACTAGTAATATATATTTTTATATATAGTATAAGTAATATTTTATATATATATTATTAAAATATTAATGTTTGAATCTGAATTAAAACATTGTTTCACTAAAAAAAAAATTTATAATATAAAAAAATAAATTTATCTATAGTTTCTATGACAGTCTAAACACGCGAGACTCAACACATTCAAGGCCGATGTGCACCTGAAATGGTTGTGCCAATGCATACCATTTTCATGTATGTAATAACTAACTATACCATAGGATTTTTTCAAACACTAATTAGTTAGCAAAAACATCTACACTGACTTCAATAATATCAATAATACTGTAGTAAATACTGTTTTAATGACATTTAGAGAGAGAGAGAGAGAGAGAGAGAGAGAGAGAGAGAGAGAGAGAGAGAGAGAGAGAGAGAGAGAGAAAAAAATACTTTTAGTTAAATAACTTTTAATAGTTTATTATATTTTTTATCCGACTAACTAACTAACTATACTATTACAACAACCGACTACTACTACATTATAAGTCTATAACTAACTTAACTTAACTAACTATAAGTCACTTTAATATATTCTCATATATTTATAAATGCATACATTTATATACATTATTATTATTATATTCATTGACATTGAATTTCATTGGCAATGAGAATGACATTAACATAAATTATTAATAGTTTCTTAACATTATATTTAATCGATTTTAAGTACAATTACTTAATTTTGTTTTTTCATTTAGCTTAACACTTAAGATATTTTATATAAATATTTTTTTCTCTAATTAATTAATTAGCTATTTGTTGATTTTTAAATTGTTATTATATAAGATTGTTTATCTAAATCTATCCAAAATCACATGACAATATAAAACAAAATTTTTTTTTTTTTATATATATAACAAAAAATTAAATGTTTTTAAAAAGTTTAACACACATATAGAGAGCAAACGTTTAATACTTTAAAACAAAAAAGTTTTGTTTAAATAAAAATCGAGGATTAGTGTGCAATTGTTAACAACAACAACAATAATAGATTATATTATTTATTTATTTATTTATTTATTTATTTATATACTAAAGAATTTTTTTTTTTGATATCAAAATATAACACTAACCTATATATTAAAAATATATAAAGTTATAGCTATTTCTCTGTTACTACTTAGCCATCATTCAATTGGGGACACACAGAGATAGGAGAGAGAGAGAGGGATGAGTATATATATTTGTCTGCATACCTGAGTGTTGTTGAATCCATGTATTGGGACTTTGAGTGCCATAGAGTAATGCTGTGACACTGAGCTTAGGTCTCTCTTTTTTGTACATTTGATGACTACTTAACTAACAAACTAACTACTACTTATATATTTGATTATTAAACATTTTTTTTGTTTCAAAATATACTTTTTTTTAAAAAAAATTAATAACAACAATAACAATAATTTAAATGTTTTTCCAATATATTGATGATAAAAGCAGTCATTTGAATATAAATTTTGTTGTAATGACTGGTAAAACTTGAAAACTGGATTTCTCTCTCTCTCTCTCTCTAAAACATTTTTTAGTAATTTTTCGCTATAACACACATCCCTTTGAATACTTATGCAACCAATTGCACGAAAGCTGAACCAAAACAAATATATATATATATATATATACTGTTGTAGTACTCCTAGTAATTGATTGCATTGAACATCACTACCTAACTAACTACTCCATAGTGTAGTACTGTATACAACTAACTATTTAATATAAAAAAATTTCATACAGAGATAGAGAGAGAGAGAGTACTGGCAATACTAATACTATATACACACAACATATCAATTGTTGCATCACTTGTCTAACAACTTTAGACAACAAACACAACTCCGCTTAATAATACCCAGACATCTAGTGATGCAAACCATCACTATATATATATATATATATACAGTATCTCAACAATTAAATATTAAGTATACGTATAATAATAATTTTAAGTGAATCGACATTTAGCTTAAATAGCAATTTAATTAATCAGTATTACAATTATACAATTAATCTAAAAAATATCTATGATTTGGCAATTGTTTTAAATCACTGATAATATCAATTGGCGACAATCGTTGATCATTGGAGAGGTTGTTGTTATTGTTATGTCTATTATTACGGTTAAGTAGTAATGCATTCCAACCCAATCTCTTTGCACACAAATAATCCAATTCAATATTATCGCCGATATGTAAGGCCAGTGACGGATCGCTCAGTTCGGCCGTATTGAGTGCCAAATTAAAGATATCAGCCGATGGCTTACAACAGCCGACCAATCGCGAGATTATTAGAAAATCAAAGTAATGTCTTAAACCGAGTTCTTGAAGAATACGTCCAAGTCTTTCATCAAAGTTAGAAATGATACCCAACTTTAAGTCGGGATTACTTTTCTTGATATCTGTCATCGCTTGATGAACACCGACATCAACGGTCCAAAACTGTGGCGAACAGTAAGCTCTGTACAAATACTTTGCCATCAAATCCAATTGATTGTCGTTTAGATCGTCGACTGAAAAGTTTGCCAAACGTACAGTCCGTTTGACGACTTGTGTCCACCACTCGACCGAAGACATACCACTCTTGAAACCAAAGTTTTCGTGTTTGGCGTTCATATCCTTCCAGACAGTAGTGAATGCTTTGGACAAATCGTTTTGTCGGTCACTGAGACAATTGGGATGTAGTCTAACAGCTTGTGTTGTACAATACAATTGCATTGCTTTGATATATTCGTGTCCAATACTGTTCTTCAAAGTGATCAATGTGTTGGTCACGTCTAGTGTTACCACTCTTAAGGCACTCATATTTTTTTGGAGAGTGTTTTGATTTTTGTTTTTGTCTATCAATAGTAAATACCTCTCAATCACCACCTCTACTATCATTAATGTGTCACTGATTTTCGCCCATTAATATTAAATGAATGATATGAAAAAAGATAAAAATAACATATGATATCAGTTTTTTAGGACCAACTTTTTTGGTGATAAGAGAAATAGAAAGACTAACAAACAAACAAATATTATTTTAATTATAACAACAAATCGATTCATTCATTAATTCATTCATTAATCAAACAGTAGTTTTTGCAAACAAATCAATTGACAAAAAAAAGATGATTTCATTAATTACTTAATTAATTAGTTAGTGATTGAGTATCACATCATATAATATATCATATTTGTAAACACAATATCTATTAATAAGTAAACACCAAAAACATCTTATCATATATTTTTGATAATAATTATTATTTGTGTAATCAAGTAGTGATTATTTAAAGATATCATTGATTTTTTTGTGATGATATCTTAAGCGACAATGAGTTTTTGGACGCCAAGTCAATGACCGTCACTGTCGAGGACACAAACACTGGCTTTTGCTTTGTGTCCCTCAATGTCGGTATGTATTAGACATACACAGACACATACAGTCTTTATTAACCATCTAATAGTATGGATCAATTGGATGCATCAAAACACACTTACCATTAGAGTCGTGGCCATCCATTAGGTCATCCGTAGTGGTCGTGTTTTTTGTGGTTTGTTTGTCTTTTGGGATCAATTAATGGGTCACTAAATTGTTGGTTCAGTTGTTTGACTCAAACACAACACTACACTCACTGTATGTTTGCAAACACAATGTACGAGTAGTGCTCACATATATATATATATATATATATATATATCATATATACTCTATAGTAGTGTAATATATCATATATTATAGACTGTTATACACATCAATACAGTGTTTAGTAGTATAGTATACGCTGTCCTTGACTTGTATGTCGCAACCATTTCACTACAGAGTCAATACACATAACACAAAGCAATGGCCTACCAGTGCTTCCACTCAAACCAGTGCATCAATGAATATAATACCAGTGCTCAACACAAACACTGTGACGTGAATATACCGTAGAGAGAGACAGACAGAGAGAGAGAGAGAGAGAGAACACAGTTATGTAAAAAACTTTATATTAATTATATAACTCTCTTAGCTATCAATTAATTAGAAATATATTATTTTTTTGTTGTTTAACCAATTATTTACAACAAAAATCATGTTTTAATTATAATAATTATTTTTACAATAAAAATGTAAATAATACAAGTATTTTTGTTACATAATTATTTTTTCAATGATAATAAACTATTGTTTGTTTTTATTATTTCAAGATTGAATAATATTAAAAAAGTTATTATAGTTATTAATATTTTTTATTTCAATATATATAAATAATTACAATATATAAATTAATTTCATTATAAATAAGAAATATATTTTTTCAATTTATTTTGATTTACTGTAAAACTGTATATATAAATTATACTGTATTTGCAATTATTTACTTATATTTATAGGTAAAGTAAAAATATATTCTAACTTATCTTTAAAATACTCGTTTTCGTTTATAAATTTTTAAATACCATAAATAAAATGTGATGATTGATAAGCCAAACCTATTGTTAATTAAAAAAAATGTTATACAAAAAAAACAATTTAACCACCGATGATATCAATATTGAACATACCATGTGATAATATAAGACATGTGTTCATTTCTCAGACTAACACGAGTCTGTCCGCCAATAGGACCGCCGGGTATTGTACTGTTATAGTCGGCATCAAATATTAACGGTAATGTATTAAGCCGTCGGGCCATTCCTTCTATGTCTCTATAATGCCATACATTGGACTTCTCATCGTTTTTCAAACCAAATGGCTGTCTCTATAGTTTCATATTTATATAATTTATTACAGTATTAACATGTAATCTATATTATTATTATTTAAAAAATACCTTTTCTGTATTACGGACGATACCAATCAATTCAATTTCTTCACCAGTTTGACCATTTGGTCTCGTTTTTGGATCCATTTGTGATCTATGAACCCAACCTCTGTTGACCAAAATTCTTGTGTCTTTGCCTTTCAATTCAAACGGTGTTATAACCCAAACACCGATCGAGTCTTTCGTAGATTTACTAAATACAGAACTATTTCTATGGTCTTCCGTCTGAAGCAAAGAACGCGGACTGATATACATCTCCATTGAGTTGTCAAACCTTCCTCGAAGTTTGACTTTTCTGTATTCTAGTTCTGATAATTCATCTAAACTACAGTCAAAAACCGGTATAAGAAATAATAATTAATATTAACTACTCATTCATTTTAATGACCAAAAAAACAAATAACTGACTCTTCGGGAAGATCGACGGCCGATAGTTTTGTCAACTGTTCTAATCTATCGATTAGATCCAATTTCCATTGTCTTCTCTGAATTTGCCAACAGCCCAGACAAAAGGTAGCCGACGGTATCGCCTGAATGGGAGACAATCATTAGGGGGTTATTATCATTATAATTATATATAATTAAATCCAAATCATCTTCAGTCAAATTAATCAAATAACATAACAATACAAACCAATAACAAGTAAGAAGTGGCCGATACTTTTGATGACCATTTTGTTGTCGAGGAAATATTACGTCTGCCAACTGATTGGACAAGTCTTTTACGGATCAATTGATTGCATAACAATAATTGAGTTTTAGTTGTAGTGACAGACAAACCATTAAAATACATAATGTTTTAATCATTGGATAAATTATCAATGATTTTAATATCAAATATTAATTCATAAATAATTTCATTACTAATAATCACTAATTTTTGTTTATTATACCAAAACATCAACACGTGATTAAAGTTACGCAACTCTAGGGGTCAGTCATATATGTGGTGACGACAACAAACATATTCATTAAATTACAGGTAATTAAAAAAATAGTCAAACAAACGTTAAACTAAATCTCAATTCAGTTAATTATCAAATAAATTATTTTATATTATTATTACTTCAATAAACAAAAAAATTAAATAGATTTTCAATAAATCTTCAAAAAATTATCGCAATTTATTTGTGTCATTACTTTATTAATAACGTATTACACATTCAATCAATTATTGTTTAAAGTAATTAACGATTAGATTTGGCTACTCTTTCCAATTCGTCCTTCTTCTTGATGGCATAACTGTTAGATGAGCCCTGAAGATCCAAACAAATACAACATTAAAACAAATCCATTTAGTAAAACATGTTCACAAAAATCCATTACCTTTGCAGCATTGATCAGTTCGTCAGCCAAACATTCAGCAATAGTCTTGATGTTCCTGAAGGCAGCCTCACGAGCGCCGGTACACAACAACCAGATGGCCTGATTGACGCGTCTCAATGGCGACACATCGACAGCCTGACGACGGACAGTACCGGCTCGACCGATACGTGTCGAGTCTTCACGCGGTCCGCTATTGATGATAGCGTTGACGAGAATCTGGAGCGGATTGTCGCCAGTAAGCAAATGAATGATTTCAAATGCATGTTTGACAATACGGACGGCCAACAGCTTCTTGCCATTGTTTCGGCCGTGCATTTGCATCGAATTGGTCAGCCGTTCGACAATAGGACACTGGGCTTTGCGGAATCGCTTGGCCGCGTATCGACCAGAACTGTGCGGCAAATACCGAGCGTACTTCTCTTTGACGGCAATATAGTCCTGTAATTAAAAGATAAAATATAATTAATCCTCAGTTGATGACAATGACAACAACTATTTAGTGACTTACCGTCAACGAGATGTCCGACACCTGGACATCGCTCGAACTCCAGCGACCAAACAGTTTGATTTCAATAGGTTCGGCACCAGTGGCCACAGCGGTGGACTCAGTCCAATCTTCGTTCATAATCTTCGGGAGGATCTGTTGTTGAATTTAAGACAACTGAATCCAAAAAACGATAGACACGTTTGGAAACAATACAGGAAAAGGAAGACTTCAATACAGACTATTGAGGGACTGTCTCTTAAGTGCAATTCAATTGATGTTTGAATGTGTTGTTTGGCTTTCAATATCTCGACAATAGATGTCGACAACCAATTGATCCATAGGTTTGTATGTCGACAACAAATTCATTAGTAAATTATTGTTTTTAATTTTTATTTCAAATTAAAAAATGCTATTTAAATGTCAATCAGATAGTTATCTTAAAGAGGTATTGATTTTTTGTGATTAATTATTTTATTTTTTTATTTCAAATTATTTTTTTTAATGTCAGTTCAAAACAAGAGTCAAGTCATGCAAATCAAATGAATCGAAGAATAAAGGAATCAAACAATCGGGTTATGAAGTGATTCTTGAGGACACTATTCTGTTTCCAGAAGGCGGCGGACAGGTATTGGTACTTATACAAGATGTGGCCATTTATTTGTATAACAAGTTTTTTTGCGAAGCCATGCGATTGGGGAACAATTGATGACAAACGAGTTGTCGATGTCCGTCGTGATGGTGACACTGCCATTCATTTTGTTCTGAGTGAAGAACCACTCGAAATGAATTCAGAAGTTTACTTACGGGTCGATTGGTCGCGACGTTTCGATCACATGCAACAACATTCTGGTCAACATCTGATCACTGCCGTAGCCGAACAAACATACGGTTTGAAAACCACTTCCTGGAATCTCGGCGATGAAGTTTCGTTCATTGAATTGGATGCCAAAGAAGTTTCCGATGACACTGTCAGACAATTAGAAGAGTTGGTCAACGAAAAGATACGTATTTCGGCTCCCGTTTCGGTCACTTTATATGATAAAAACGATAAACGTCTCGAAGAGATTAGCACTCGATTAATGATACCCGAAGATCAAAGTGGACCCATTCGAGTGATAACCATTGAGGGTGTCGATGAAAATACTTGTTGTGGAACTCATGTCTCCAATTTAAGTCATTTACAAGTAATTCTGTAATTATTTTAAATAATACCGTAATTTAATGTTTTTGTTTTTATTTATTCAAATCAATTCAGACGATAAAACTTTTGTCTGCAGAAAAAGGAAAGAAGAATAAAACAAATCTTTATTTTTTGTGCGGAAAACGAGTTCTCACTTATTTGGATAAGACTTACAAACGAGAAAAACTTCTCAACTCTTCATTAAAGTATTATTTTTTTAAAATTATCTTTAATTTTGTCAATTATTTATTTAACCGTACATTTGATTTAGATGTACATCTGAAGAGTTTATATCAATGATTGACAAACTAAAGAAGTCATTAAAAGTGTCGCAAAAAAATTGTTTGAATGCTATGAGAGATTTGGCTAAACTCGAGGCCAAAAATTTCTTAGAAATGAATCCCAAACCAAAATATGTGTCGATTCATCGCAAAGAAAGTGATATCGATTTTATTACCATTTATTTGATGGAAGTTAAACAACATATCGACAATACACTGGTCGTACTTACCGTCACTGATGACAGTACTAATAGTAATAGCTCGGGACAGTTAGCTTTGGCCGGTAATCAAGATTTAATACAACGATTTATACCAAAGTAATGATTGATTGTTAACTTTTTTTTGAAAAAATAAAATTTATAGTAATTAAGTTAATTATGATAACAATTTAATATATGTATTAATAATTTTTATTTTTTAGATTATTAGAGATAATGCCGAATACAAAAGGCTTCTTAAAAGATGGTAAATATGCGGCAAAAGTTGACAATTTGGCCAAAAGATCCAAATTGGATGACATATTAAAATGTGAATTTGGCGACAATTGATTAATAATTAATAATTTAATTTAATAAAACATATAAACAAATAATTTAATAAAAAACTTATTTTATAACACAATCTCTTGAAAACATTTCTACATTTAATGTATTAATCATTTTTCTGATGACATCTATTGGCAAAAGCATTGAAATTGAATGTCAAATACAAACACATGAAATGTTTGAATCAATTATTGTTTATTTTGTTTCGTTTTTATCAAAGTTTTTGAACCATATTTTGTTTGTTAACTGAAAAGATATGAGTAGTCGAAGAAGTGATTCCCGAGACAGGGATAGAGATAAATATGATAGAAGAAGAACAAAGGATCACCACAACAGAGATAGATCACCAAAGGATCGACAATTGGCTTACAATGAGTTAAGACATCGAGCTATTGGTGAACAACGCGGACGAAGACATGATGACCAGCAGCAGCCAAGACATGATAATCGATATCACAATAATCGAGATTATAGAAGACATGATGAACACAGAAATAGCGACAATAATTATAGAGGAGATAATAATCGTCGTCGAGATAGAGATACTCACACGAGAAGACATAACGATTTTGATGGAAAAGATAGAAATAATGGCGAGTTTTGGTCAAAAGAGGCCAAAAGCAAGACTAGAGGCCATAACAATGATGAGGAAGAGGAGGAACCCAAAGAAAAAGAGAAACCAAATTTGCAGACAACCGGAAAGTTGGCCGAAGACACAAATATGTATAACGGAGTTGTTATTAAATACAATCAGCCGCCAGAAGCCCGCAAACCGAAACGTCGGTGGCGTTTATATCCGTTCAAAGGCGACGATTCACTTGAATTCATTCCTATTCATCGACAAAGTGCTTATCTGATGGGAAGAGATCGCAAAGTAGCTGACATACCCATTGATCACCCGAGTTGTTCCAAACAACATTCTGTGGTACAGTTTCGTCTTATGGAGTACAAGAAAGACGACGACACCATCAGTAAACGAGTTCGGCCTTATATTATTGACTTGGAATCAGCTAATGGCACGTTTGTTAACAACCAGAAGATTGAACCGAAACGATACTATGAACTATTCGAGAAGGATGTCATCAAATTTGGTTTCAGTACTCGAGAATATGTTGTACTTCACGAACAGTCAGTCGACGAGTCTGATGACGACGACATCGCTGCCGAAGTCGAGATTAAAGATGAACCGAAAGATTGATTTTGTTATAAATCATTTGTAAGTTTAATTTAATATTAATTTTTAAAATTAATTAAAACTTATGAAAACAGAATTTAGTTTATTATCATTATTGTGTCCAAACATATCTTGAAATCATATATTGTTTGAATTCATAGAAATTGTTGTTTTTTGTGTATATATAAGTGTAATAATCATTGATAACTATATATTGAATATAAAGATAATAAATTTATTTTTAAATATTTTATCACTTATCGCTAAAATTATTATAATGTATTATTATATCATCACCCAATCTGATCCATTTCAAAAAATACTGTACCAAACCATTCAAAAATATCATTCAATTAATTAATTTTTGATTATGAATTTTTATTGTCTACTCTAATAGTGATTGTCTTTTCCTCAATGTATTCATACAAAGCATTTTCGCCAAATTCTCGACCAAAACCCGACATTTTATAGCCGCCAATTGGTGTCTGCGGTGTTACCACAAAGTAACAGTTCACCCAAACAGTACCGGCTTTAACTGCCTGTGAGTACGTAAGAACATTATCCAAACTTTTGGTTACAATACCGGATCCCAAGCCATAGATTGTATTATTGGATCGTCTAATCACTTCATCCATTGTCTTAAATTTGATTATCTGCTGAACTGGTCCAAATATTTCCTCTTTGGCAATACGCATATCATCGCTAACATTGGAAAAGACTGTTGGCTCTACAAAGTAACCTCTATTACCGATTCGTTTGCCTCCTGTTTCCAATTTTGCACCCTCTTTGACGCCGCTATCGATTAGTTCAATGATTTTATTCAGCTGTTGTGCATTTACTTGCGGTCCCTGAACTGTATTGGTATTGAACGGATCGCCAACCACTCGAGCAGCCGATAGTTCAACACTTCGTTTGACAAATTGGTCGTAAATGCCTTCCTGGACAAAAGTACGACTACCAGCACAGCATACCTGTCCGTTGCATACAAACACAGCAAAGTGCGCCAAATTGACGGCCTCATCGATGTCGGCGTCGTCAAAGATAACCAACGGACTCTTACCTCCCAATTCTAATGTAACACTTTTAAGGTTTGACTTTCCCGATGCTTGTTGAATGAGTTTGCCAACAGATGTTGAGCCGGTAAAGGTTATCTTATCGACATCCATGTGCTCAGACAGTGCCGCACCGGTAATTGGTCCGTAACCGCAAACCACATTGAATACACCGGTAGGAAAACCGGCCTCTTTTGTCAGACTCGCGATATACAATGCACTCAATGATGTTTGTTCAGCCGGTTTAACAATAACTGTATTACCGGCGGCCAGTGCCGGACCAATAGTTTTCGATAGCATAACTACCGGTGCATTCCAGGGAATTATTATAGCACAGACACCTTTGGGCTCTAATCGGGTTATAGTTGTAACATTGCCATCTAAATAGTGGGTAACATTATAATCAAAAAATTTTTAGGTATTATCACTGAAAACATATGTAATTCAATCAAACCTGCGGGTATAGTCTTGCCATGTAGTTTGTCCGGCCAGCCCGCGTAATACCGTATGAGTTCGACACCAAACTTCAATGAATGTCTCGTATCAGTGATTGTCAAACCATTTTCCAGTGTATCTAAAGTCTAAATTATAAATAAAAATTATTAAATAGTTTTTAATTTTTTTACAACAAAAACAATCAATTGATTCAATTAGTGTATGCATATTAGAAAATGTAAGTTTTATATATTTACGGCTATATAATCGGCATCCCTTTCCATAAGGTCAGCCAATTTATGAAGCAGTCGTCCCCGTTGTGAGGCATCCATAGTCCTCCACTCCGATCCCAATTCGACAGCTTTTTGTGCGGCACTGACCGCCTGATCGACATCATCTTTGTCCGCTTCCTCGATCTCTGCAATTACATCGCCAGTCGATGGATTAATTGTCGGAAATTTTTTATTATTAATTGATTTTCTAAATTCATTGTCAATAAATAGTTGAGTAAATCTAATTTGTGGTCTTTCTATTACTGACATTATTTTGTTGTTGTTTGTTATGCAATAAGAAATTATAGAAATTTATTTCTAAATTTACTTTTTTCTGTTTAAGGGCTACTTTTTTATTTGTGAAAATAAAAACATATAATAAACTTTATATTTTTTGTGAGGCACTAAAAGTTTTTAGTTTTCTATTAATCGCGGTTATGATCTCTCAGTTTATATATATATATATATATTTATAAATTAATTGCATTTTTTGTTTTCAACATTCAATTTTCTAAACAAATAAAATTTCATTTTTATTATTATTATTATTACAAAAAAATAATATTTTATAAATTCTTTGCTGTCTATCTAAATCATTATCTTAACTAAAATTTATTATCTATATTATATGAATTATATTATTGCAATAATATTTTAATATTAGGTAACCTTTTATAGTTTAAAATTTTTTATGACATTTTCTAAGTGGCTGATGAAATTTATGTATATTTTTAACTATATTTATGGTATATATTTTAAAATTTATTGGAAAATATTTTAATTGTGGGTGAAACTATAATATTATCTGATTATTTAATTATTTATTAAAATATAAAACTCAATTTTTATCTATATTATTGCATTTGATAGCATTTAATAAATTAATTATTTTAAAAAGTATTTATTATATACATGTACAGTATGTTCTAATTCTAACTATAATATCTAACTATAAGTCTAATAGTATTAAAACTATTAGACTTATAGTTAGATATTATAGTTAGAATTATAACTACTGTAGTTAATATTATATTAATTTTTTAAAATTTAGTTTTTAATCAATGAAAAATCTATATATTGTATATACAGTGAATTCAGTTAAGTGAAAATAGTTTAATATTAATAGTTATATTAACGTTTAATTTGTTGTTATGACTTTTAATTATTATTTGTAGTATTATTTTTGTTTTTTATGTAAAAATAAGTATATAAATTAATATTAGTCAATGAAATTGATAAGTAGCTTAAGTTTTATTTTATAGTTAAACTACAGTATAGTAAAAAATACATTAATATCAATAACAACAATATAAATACAGTACTTTATCTAATTTATAATACTTTTAGATAAGTATATCTAGTTTACTAATCAATTACATTGTTTAATAATTGATAATCATCTCATGTTTTATTAATATGTTTTACTTTATAAGATATGATTATTTAAATTAATTTTAATAAAAAATTTAAATAATCAATGTCATTATACAAATATTATCATTATTATTAGTTCTCTGTTATCAAAAGCTAGGATTTATAATAAATTTATGATTTTTTAAATATAAATATTTAGAAATAAGGATTAAATTTAATATGAAAAATATTATATTTTAAATAATTTAATATATAATTATGATTATTACAACTATCATTTAAAAAATTTACTACATTTTCAATAATAAAAATTTAAAGTTGCTTGCAATTAATAAAACTAAAAGTAATAAATTGTTAATAAGATCTCTCTCTCTCTCTCTCTCTCTCTCTCTCTCTCTCTCGTAATAAGTTTATAGATAACAATCAAATCATCTCAAAAATGTATTTTAGCTATGAATGGGAACACAAAATATAATAAATTTATAATAAATGCAAAACAGTTAACAACAGATAATGACATTCAAAATTGGGTCTCAAATCTTGACAAACAAAATATGATAACTTATATAATACAACATAAAATTTATTATTGTATATAATTTTTGCAAAATTTTATGCTTCATTTTTTTAGCTCAAAAAAAGTTAAATATTATAAACATTTTGAATAAATAGTTTGTTTTAAATAAAATACTATTCAAAGTTGATGTCAAAGAAAATAAAATAAAAATGATTTTTTTACTGCAATAAAAAATATCATAAAGTATTTTATTTTTAATATTAAAGGATTTATTTTTGTGTTAATATAAGTTTCTTTACGACAACAAAAAAACACATTTTTTTAATTTAAGATTTTTATCAGTCATCAACTAATTACTAATTGAAATTATAATTACAGTATAATAAATTTGAAAACAAATATTATTAATTATACTGTTAAAATGTCTCATACTATTTGTTTTTGTATTTTTTGTTTTGTTTTTGAACATTTGAATATTTCTTCACAAAAAAATTAATAATTTTTAAATTAATTAGGATTACTGTTAAAGAAATTTAGCCTTGGACAAATTTCATTCATCCTAATATAAACTTGAAATTATATTTAAAATAACTAATATTAAATATATATAAATTGAATAACTAATATCTATAGTAAACGTAAAAGTAATTTATATTTTTTTAAAAATAAATTGCTTTATTAGTATAATAAACTTTATAAATACCTGTATATAATATATGATAATTACAACAACAAAAATCTAAAATAAATATAAATATATATATTTCTATTTTGAGTTCATTGTATTATTTAAATTGTTATTTAATGAAATAAATAAATTAACATATTTATTAATATATTTCAATTTATAATATATCAGTATATTATGTAAATAAAATAGTTATACTGTATACTGATTTGATTAGAAATTAAATTAAAAAAATTCTATAATAAAAACATTTAATTCAAAATTTCCTTAAACTAATAATATATTAAAAATAAAACATAAAAAAATATATATTCTAATTGTATTATCTTTTATAAAAATTAAAAACAAAAGTTACAAAAATTATGCAAAAATAAAAAACTTTTTTGAATTATAATAACTCATTTTTAAATTACAACAAAACACAAAAAAAGTTTATGTCTGATATGATATCAATTATAAATTAGTGACAAATTTGGTTTATCTCATGCAAATAAAATTATTTATTTATCTGTTTGTTTTATGTTTCAAATAAAAATTTAACAAAACAAAATTAAATTATTTCATTGTGAATTTTAAAAATTTAAAAAATAAGTTAACATTTTATATAATTCAAAAAATTCAAAAATAAATTCCTGGATATTTTATTTTGCAATTTAGGTGAATTGGAAATCTATAAAAATTTGAAAAATAAACTAATATAATATAATATATTCAAAACATAATTTGCCAAAAAATAAAATCATTAATAAGAAAAAAAGATTAATTATTATATTATTTATAAAATGACAAAATAATGTTTTTTCCAATTTTCAATAATTTTAATTAAAAATTATAAGTAATATATCTAATTTGAAACGCTTGAAAAAAATCGGTCAATAACTAAACATTATTAGTTAATGTAAATAAAAATGTACTGATATTTAAAAATTAAGTGATTTTCAAGACAAAACATCGATCAAAAACATACTGTATTTCATTAAAAGATATATATATTTAATGAGATTTACATAATCTCTAATCTAGTGTTAAATTGCATTTAAGGCACAAATTTTATTTAAACGATTCATTCATCTCACGTAACGCTTCAATGAATTGTGTGACAAAACATTAAAAAAATAATTTATTATATTTTTTTCAATTTTATTTCAGTATAAATCTAATTGACTTTTATAACTTGTTATTGTTATTATTTATATATAAATGTAGAAATATAGAAATAATAAACATTAGTAATAATTAAATTTTAATTAATTATTAATTGTAACTTCAAATATATGTTAATTAAAATATATCCTGGAAAATAATTTACATTAAATTTTTAATAGCGTAGTATTATTTTTATAAACAAAAAATAAAAATTTATTTAAAGATTTATTTTTATAATTAAAAAGTACTATACTTATAATTAATAATAAAAATTATATATTTATATATTAATTTTATATATTTACATAAAGTAATAGAAGTTACTTCATTTAAATGTCTAGTTTTAATAGTAATAAAAAAAATTATATATGATATTAAAATTTTTATTAGAAAACTGATAATAGTCTATAATAATATTTATATTGTGTTGGATTGTATTATATTATATTTAATACATAATTTTATATAAAAACTTATTACAGTATTATATTTTTATGGAAAATTTAGTAGAAAAGATGATTTAAATATTTATTATTAAATTAATTTATACAAAAACTTTAGAGAAACAATTTGCTTATTATATAATACTAGTATTATTATTAATACTATAGTATTTGATATTATAATTATTTTCCAATTATCTCATATTTACTGTATGTTATAAAGTTTGTAATATATATAAATAAAATAAAATTAATTAAACAAAAAGTTTGTATCACTTATAATGTAATTTTAAAAAAATTCTTAACAATTTTTATAACAATTTTAAAAGTCGAGCCATTAATATATGTTTAATACACAAAAAAATTGTCATTAATTTCGTCACTCAGTTTGTGTTTGACATTATTATTATTATTACGAGTGAAACGTGTTATCAGTTTGTTTTCATAACAACAACAATACATTTATAATGTATTGACAAATAAATTGTGTAATAATTTTATGATTAGACACTTGAGTTACTATTTTTATTTATTTTTTAATTAATACAATACTCGATTGCCATTAATATTGTTAATACTATATATAATGTATTAACTGATATTTATTCACATTTTTAAAAAAGCCATTTATTATTAATAATACTGTATTTTGTGATATAATTTTTCTTATCAAACAATAAATTGCTTGAAAAAAACGTATACATTGTGTATGTAATACATTATTACAGTATTGTTAGCCATTTATTACTTACTGTCTATTATTATCTCAACAAAAAAATTATAGACATTTTATTATTTGTTTTTTAGTTAAACATAAGTTTGTCGGAAGTATTGAAACATTTTTTTAGGATATTTTTTATTATTATACATAACAACTGTTGTCTTGAATTAAATTATCATATGATATATACAATTGAAGACAAAATCAACAACTGATCCCATATTTAGCGCCTCTGAAGAGATGAATTTCTTGAGATCCAATTCCCAGACGCCGACTACGGCGACCACTTTATCGCCGCCACCGGCGCCCCAGTCGGACGTGCCGTGGCTTATGAGTACCGGAGCTAAAGTGGTGTCCACTATTGCGGGCATATGTATGTCAATTCATTTTTTGTTTATAATATAACTACAAATAATCTGTATTTTAATAATAGTCGCCATATTTATCGGTGTCTTAAGTTTGTTCACCAGTTTGTTGGGTCTGAACGCTACCTGTATTCTGGCCGGCGGTCTATTGGCGTAAGTATTGATTGATTGATTGGTGTCCACAACAACAACAACCTGTCATTTCTGATTATCTGATTTTTCTGTGTTTTTATTAACCTTATACTAGAATTGAGGGCACATTTATGATAGTCTTGGAGGCGCCCTGTTTTTGCACGTACTTTCAACACGCGTACACTCCGTCCAGCTATTTGGAGGCCAAACCTCATTGGATTAAAGCCACTGTCTATCTCTTGTAATCATTAGTTTTTTGATATTTTTTTACAATTTAAGTGATTGATTAAGTAATTAATATCTAATTATTGATTGTCTGTCTTTAGTTTTGCCGCCATTCCCTTCTTCTTCTGTATTGGTTTGACGACATTTTTGTCGTGCGGTTTCATATTAATCAGTTGTGGCCTATACTTGATGATGGCTATGGGCAGAAAGTGAGTGATTAATTGATTGATTGATTGATTGATCCGATGATCTATAAGTGTGAAGATTATCATTGTATTTATTTATATATTTTTTGTTATTTCAATCAAACAATTTAGGGCTTCATTGGATGAGATGAGAGTCAACGCCAATACAGTTGTATCAGAAAAGCCGAGTGCAGTACTCGTCCAAAATGAAGAGCTTCCCAAAGGCACAGACCCACCGCCAGCCTATACAGCCTATACCCCACAACAGTCCAACACAATTAGCGGACCCTATAACCAGTCCGTCCACTACTAAACAATTTAAATAATCAGAGATTAATTTATTTTATATAACTTTCTTTAAAAAAAACATCTGTTTTGTGGCCTTCGTTTAACTATTAAAAAAAACTTGTGATTTTAAATTTTAATTTCTTATATATTTATAATCCACAATTACAACATAATATAATATTGATTTTAATTTTTTTGTTTGAAAGCATTTTACAGTAATTTTAATGTAAATAACAATATTACCGTAAATATATTTACATATACTGGTATATATATATACAATATATATGTACTGTATATAAGAAACTATATTGATTTTTTACTAAGCTTTGCATCTAAAAAAATATATTTTTTATATTATATTTTATATTATAACTATATATTTTTACAAGTTATTACGGTATGTAAAATTCAATTTTAATTATTATTGAAATTTAAAATTAAACTATATCTAATACCTTGACATATTTTTTATATAAATGAGATTAATATAATTTACCTAAAAATACTAATATGTATTTTAATATTTATTTTTTTAAAAATAAAATAAAAATCTAGATGAAAACCATTTACTCTGTGAATTATTTTTTTAAAAACTAAACTATCATAATTACTTGAATAACTTATAAATAAATTTTTTGAAAGTAATAAAATATAAAATTTCAATTTAAATTCAGAGTTAATTTATAAACAGTAACTACAGGAAGGGATTAAATGTTAATATTATTGAGATTTTAATTTATTTGGACAAAAATTATTTGGAAATTTTAATTTTTTTCTGAATTTATTATTATTATTATTAAAATTAGTATGAATTTAAATCTATCTATCATTGGATAGTCTAGTGATTATGTCTGGTTCCCCACCGACCGACTGTTGTGCCAAAACTAGTACTCTCTGAGAGTCACCACAACTACCGACACATACATTAAATCCATTTACAACTACATCATCTAGAAATCAATTACCTTTTTTTGTCGGATAAAAGGATATATAATAAACAACTGTTTTTTACAATCATTTCATTTAAAGAGATTAAAGTTTTTTGAAGCAAAATAATAATATTAAGACAACAACAACAAGAAAACAGTTAAAACTCGATATCTCATACCCTCGGGTCATATTTATTCATTTAAAGTGATCACCACTTTTAGAGGTGAAAGTAAATAATCTGAATTTATATTTCATTATATGCCACACACACACACACACACACACACACACACACACACACACACACACACACACACACACACACACACACACACACACACACACACACACACACACACACACACACACACACACACACACACATACGCACACACACTACCTTTTTAAATATAGTTTAAACACGTATGGGGTATTACATAAACAATTGATATTTTCAAAAAACTAAAACAAACTATGTTTGTATAACAACACAAAACAAAATATAACAAATTTAAATTTAAATTGATTTGCATTGCAATTATACAGTATATAAATAATATTTATATATAACAATTGATAGACTGGAAAACAATACATCTATATTTATTTAGAGTAATTTTCAGTTTTTTTTTGGAAAAAATAGTGATCCTATTCTGCAATTATCTTAATTTTGTTGTTATTATTATTATTTCTTTTAAAAAATTAAAATTAATTACTTTCTTAAAAAAGCTTTGCATAAGTTTTTCTTAGCATATGATTGCCGTCACTAATATATATACACAATATATATATATATATATATATATATATATATATATATATATATATATATATCATCTGATAAGGAAAGAAATAGTATATCTTTTTTTTGAACGAAAATCAGTGTCTGATTATTAATGGGTCACTTCTTTTCATGTGATGAACAACACTTCAGGGACGGCACTCATCATTATTATACAGGTATTATATGATGACTCCCTTTGGGCTCATATATATAAAGACCATAACTTTTCCATAACTTTCCATTTCATTTCAAAGAATTTGTTTTCAAATAAGTTAATAATTATTATTATATTATCATATTCTAATTAATTAGAAAAATGTTTTGGGTATGATTTTACACATAAATGTTTTATACAAAAATTTAGTTTAATTATACTGTATATATATTTTTAACCAAAAAATATAAATCTAATTTTCAGATTTTTATATTTTTGAGTTGCATTTTGTCAATCAATGGACAGTTAGCTCGTGATGAGGAAAAACATCCGGCACCAGAACCTTATTCATTTGCTTACAGGTTTTAATAAAAATATTATGTTTTAATTAATTAAACAAATTTTTCAATTGGATTATTAATTATACGGATTATTTGGTTAATTAATTAATTAAATTAGTGCCGCCAATGAAGATGGAAGTTCCAGCTCTAGAGAAGAAACTGGTATTTAATTAATTAATTAATTTATTTATTTATTTATTAAAATTTTAACAAAAAAATATATATATTAAACTAAGTTATTATTGGCATTATTTGAAAATTGTTATATAATATCTATTAACTCTACTTAATTTAACTAAAAAAGTGTTTTTAAAACTAATTAATTTAATGTGTAATTATAAAGGAGACGCTTCGGGAAGAATTACCGGGTTTTATACTTTAGTCGGAGCCGATGGACAACAAAGACGGGTTGAATACGTTGCCGATGAAAATGGTTTCAGGTATTAATGTTTTTCAATTTATGATATAACCGATTGTATTGTTAAAATTATCAAATAATTAATTAGTTTGAAAAATGATTTTTTTTAAAAACTCTTTATTTTAATTATTTTTTTGTAAGAGCTAATGTTGTGACCAATGAAATCGGTACGGAATCGCAAAATCCAGCGGACGTACAGCTCGTATCGTCGGCTCCAACTGCCGCACAGTTAGTTTCCGCGTGGACACCGTCAAGACACCCGCCCCGTCCGGATAATATTCAAACAGTGCGACCAGTTGTCCGACCAGTACCCATAGGTCCAGCTGTAGCACCAGTTTCTCGACCGCCAGTAGCCGGACCTGGAATTGTTAGTCCGGGCATTGCTGGACCCGTTGGACCCGTTATCAGGCGAAGACCAGTTAAACCGACAGTCAGTGTAGCGCAAGCACCCGTCCAATCTCATGGACCCATTCAGATATTTCCGGCTGATGGAGGCTTTTCGGGTGTTCAAGGAGTGAGACTTCAACCACCGATAAGTGTTGTCGCTGATCCATCTCAAGGATCGCAAGTTAGTGCTTCGGGTGGGGCCGGAATAGGCGGAATCCGTATCGGTGGCGCACCCGCACAATCACACGGGGGTATTGTCAGCTCACAAGCGCTAACACCATTGAATGTTGGTAATGGTCTGATTGATTTGGGATCGGGTTATGGACTCATACCGCTAAGAGGAAGTGGTGGTGGTATTCAACAATTGTCCGGCTTAGGTAGTGGTTGGTCCGGTACAGGAGGTGTGATTCTAATCCCTAGTAGTAGAGGTGGCCATCGGTTTACCACTAATGGTCAGCAGCAGCCTATTGTTCAACAATTGCTACAAACAAGTGCGTCCGATAATCGGCCAACAATTCAATCAATTGATCCAAATGTAAACCAAGGCTTTGGCAGCAAAATCTGAATAATTGTTCAAATAATCTAACGGTTCTAATCATATATGAAGAGCACAATTATATCATAAATATATAATCAATAATTATTTGAACATTTAATTCAATAATAGCTCAATGGTTATAATTTTTTATTAATTAAATAGTTATAAATATCTAATTATAATATTTAGTACTAAATTTATTTTTAACTTTTTATTAGCTTAATTTTTTAATTAATATTTTATGATATTTTAAAAATTCATTTACTAAATTATCAATGATATTTAAAAAAACTAAATTGGATAAAAGTTATTATATCTGATTAATTAGTTTTGTTTTATTAATTCAATATATTAAAATGTGACTTTTTTAGATAGTTTGTATTAATATTAAAATATTTCTAAATGTTATTATGGATCAATTATTAATCATTATAAATTAATTTCTAAAATTAAAATTTAAAAAAATAAAAAATTGTAAAAAACCCAAATTTATTGCTTTAATTTGTTTATTATTGACTGTTAATTATTTTCTTTAGAAAAATATTTATTTTTTAATTGTTTTCTTTTGAATTGTGGCTATTAATAGACTGTAATAATACAGTAAATTAACAATTTTAAATAGATAAATTTACCTGTTACAATTCAATTAAGTTACTGGTGATTACCAAAAAAATAAATAATTGTACATATTTTAACAAATATCAATTTTCTAAAAAAAATTACATCAGTTATTTTTAATTATTATTATTTCTATAAATATAATTTTTAACTACATTTTCTAATTATTATAAAATTTTTTGTTTTTGTCAACTGTTATCTAAATATGATATTTTGTTTATGCAATTATGTATGTTTTTTTGTATACTGTACATACGTATTATGTATGTTTAGTTACATGTTTATATTGATCAAGTTTATTTAGATAATTAAAATTGAGACACAAAAAAATATTTCGCAAAATGTTAATTAATTTTTTATTTATTAACTGTAATCTAAATTACTGTATACACTATTGTATTGATGTAATGTATATAAATTATTTTATATATATAGTTTCATAATCGATTGCATTTTAATCACTATTTTTAAACTTTTAGACCAAAATTTAGACTAAACTATTAGTGCCAAATTGTGTAGGAATTTAAGGTCAGATAAAAACGTAAATTGACCTAGATAAAAATATAAATACTTAGATACAATTTATTAATAAATGCTATTATAACGATAACTATTGAGGAATATTAACTAAAAATATATAAATTGTTATAGAAAAAAAATCCCAATTAATTAATATTTAATTTATAATTAATTTCATATATAAGTAATACTATATTTTAATTATAATTAACAGTATTGTAAGATAAGTACTAACAGCTAAAGTTCAATTTATTTATATATATATATATTTATTTCCCGTATAAATTATCCTAGGTTATTTGATAGACGATAAACAGTGCTATTTATTTTAAACTTTGGTTCAGTCAATAAAGTGGTCTAAAATAAATAAAATAAATCATTTAATAAAAATCTTTATGAATTATTGTTGTTTTATGTCTAATAATACAAAAAATACTATAGTAATAATACTGTAATAATTTTATTATTTTATCATAAAATTAATAGTATGTCTAAGTCATTGAATTTTGCTGACTTTAGCATTAAATCAATATATATAATATAATTTACTATAGTTAATAATTCACATATATAAATAAAATAATAAAATCAATAAATATAAATTATAATAAAATTTATATATATGATATATACTAATATAATTAGTATAATAAAGTAAAATTTAATGTACAATAGATATTGAAACGGATCGGGTAATAGTATAGCAAATAAAAAGTCGGATTAGATTTCTCAAAACAATTTCAAAAAAATACAATACAAATACACCAACAAAAAATCATCAGTAAATCATAAAATAAAGTGTATTGAAAATAATGAAAAAACTATTTTTTAATTATTATTTTTTTCTAATTAAAATAACTAAAATGTCAAATAGTTTAATATAAATACAGTGACAAAAAATGTCATTATTTATATAATTACCGGTATATCAGTAATTATATTCATAATTGTTTATTAAAATTTATAAAATACAGTACTAACTAAATGATAAAAAAGATATTATAATATTGAACTCAGTGTTAAACTCATTAAACTTTTATATTTTTTTCGTATATATTTTTTTGATCGGACATAGAAATTGAAAAAAGTCTAAAATGTGATAATAAAATAAAAGTCTATTAATTTTCTACTTCTACTATAAAATATTTAAATAGTATATAAAGTACAATAGTCTGGTATTATATATTATACTGTAATATAAATATGATATATTATCATTACAATAATTTTATTATTATTATTATTATTATTATGATAAATATTATATAAATAGAAATATTGCTTCATCGACAGTTTACATTGTCTCAGGTCATAGAATTTTTTAAAATAAAATTAATTATAACATTAAACACAAAAATTAAACCAATACAACAAAAAAAATGATAACTCAGAAATTTTATTTTAATGAAAAGTTGGGAAAATTATGTTCACATTATTATTATTATGAATAAAAATAAATATCAAATGTTTTTCAAGTTAACAATGACTGCCTCATAAAGTAGTGTCAAAAAATTGAAAATCATTGACTTGATTTCAATGCCTCAATGCTTGGGTGTATACAGGTATATATATTTGTGTGTCTGGGAGTGAAAGTTATAATTTATATAAAAAAATTAATGATAAGTTAATAATAAAATAAAATAAAAGTACTTTTAATGACACGATTTTTTCCTCAAACAAAACTCTCTTTTTTTGCTGTACTAAAAAACAATGGTTTTCCGCACACAAGAGGTTAATGATTGTATTACTAAATTAAATAAGCAATACTTAGAAATGATTTTTTTATTATCTCTTAATATATTCAATAAAAAAAATTGATTACAATATTTGCACTTATTTTTTGTTTATTAAAACAAATGTCTATAATTTCATATATAATTGTCAAATAGTCTATTGATGATAATAAAGAAACTAATAATAATCAAATTGAAGGGCAAATAATTGTGATATACTATACTCTGTATATTAACTCTTAATATAAATAATAACTATTGTCATCCGATTTTGTTATTATTAGAAAAAAATATACCGTACGATATTATTATTATTATTAATAATAATATATTCAAATGAAAAACAAATTAAATTAAATAACAAAAAAATAATAAAATCAAATGTCTTTTTTTTATGTTTCTCGAAATTTCAAATTTTTATTATTTTATAATTATATTTTTAATTTAAAGAGTTCACAAGAATTACAATCATTAAGTTAGTTATTATTATTATTATTTAGTAGTAGTAGTAGTAATAATAATAATAATAATAAATAATTATAATTTTTGAGTTTTTTCATCAAACTTATAAAAAAATAAAAACCATAATTATTGACGTCTTTTGATGACTCTATGGATTTAATACAATGATATTTTTAAATTATTTATTAAAATGTTTGTTTTTTGAAACACACTCACCAGACATACAAGTGTCGCATATAATTATAAATTGTAATATAATAATCGTGTGTACAGTAAAACATTAATATATATGTAGTTTTAAATTATCAACATTAATGTTACTTTTAATTTAATATATATGGTTTTATATATATATGAGCAAAAGATTATCTATGATATAATGTTATCAATTTTGTTATTTTTGTCACTTCAACATATCTAATGTTTAAATAGTTGTTAAATATATTTTTCATGATTTGTTGTTTGTTTGATAAATAGATTGAAAAATAAATAAAAAATTTTCAAAATAAATTATTTATAGACAAAAATGAATACTATTAAAATATATATTTTCAGTGTATAATAAATGTTTACTATAAATAATTAACTCATAAATAGAGACAAATAAAGCACTCAATTCCTCAATGGGTTTGTATTTATTTATAGATATAAGAAAAAATAAAAATAAAATAAACTTTTTGTTTTAAACAAACACTTAAAAAAAGTGAAGTTCCGATTGGGATCACACACATTGAATTCGTACATAATATCAAATAAATTTTGGATTCAGAAAAAAATAATACAAATGTACTGCAATTTATAAATAACTGCAAATTATTTGTTACTCTACTAATCATAAAATAATATCAATTACATCCCAATTTAAAATAAAAGGCACAATTGCATTGTTAGTAAATGATAATTTTGGCAAATGTTTGACTCGATATTATTAATATTATAAGAAAAAACGATATAAATATTATGTGTATATATATTCTACGATATAACCTAAATTTTTATATACATATATCATATGTATAATTGAAAATATTGAATACAGTATATATAAAATATAAATAAATTATAATTTTTGCTATTTAGATATTATTTTTATGCACCAAATTATATACTATGATCTTTATATACTTTGCATATAAATAGACTAAAATATGTAAAAGCATTACAAAAGTGTTTTTTATATAAAAATTTGGTCCACACATCTTAAAAAACTTATATATATATATATATCAATCATATATGTTGTAAATAATAGCTAAATTACAAACTTTTGTTTTTTGAGTTATAAATTACTTATGTAAAATATATAATATAATTATAAATTATATATAAATATATAGATTTATATATTAACTAACATATATATTCATTTAATATTTTGCTATAATAAAAGAGTGCTTCAATTTATTGTTAAACTTTTAACGATGATATAAGCTGTGGATGTGATGATGATTTGGTGGATGAGTCTCGCAATTCATTTGTTGTCAATCGTTGGTTGCATTGGCCAACCCATTGAGCTTTTCGGAGCTCATGAGTCTACACAGAAAAAATATACAACAATCCATTAAAATTCAAACTAATAATTATATTTTCATTATACAACATAATAATAATAACTCATAAAAAATTCAATAATTAAAAACTGATTTAAATGCCAGATTAGCTAAATATATATATAATTATCTAATAATATGCAATGATGTAGACGTACAGCTCTTAGGTTTCGTTGCCATTGGGAGTCGCATTTGCCGTCACATTCAGGACAGGGACGAGACATAGCATAACCACCGCATTCACTACAGTCAAGGGTGACGTGATTCTGATGCCAACTCACTCCACATCTGCAACATTACAATCCATTACAATCATCAAAACTTTTATTGCATCAGAAAAAAACAGTTATAAAAAATTAATTATATATATATATATACATATGTATATATATAAAACAAACTAATAATACAATCAAAATATGATTGAAAAAAATTATATCATTGAAAATCTCTCGCTTTTTCAAAAAACTTAATTAATAACCTTATAATTACCGGAATATAATAAATAAATAATTGAATGAATGGATGAATTGAATGACTTACTCGAAGCATGAGTTGTATACTGTTCGGAGACCTTCGATGGTAACCATTTCATGGATAAAATCTTCGGCACTAATTGTTGAGTCCATCGATGATAGCGATGACGACGATGAAAACCAACGAGGATAGAGTAGTGTTGTATTGATTTCGGTGTTTAGATCACTATTGCTATCGATATCAGATCTTTCGATATAAAATCTGTAGTTATTATGTGATGAATGAATCACTGGATCAGACTTCGAGTGACGGATTTGAAACTCTAGACATAACAATACAATAAAAACATATATATTTGAAATATATATATATATAGACAATCCTTTTTTTATGTCAGACTAAATATTTTTTTATCAGTTCCTTAAACACGACACACAAGCAGTTCCTTAACTTTATAAATAAATCACTTTCAGATAATTAAGAGAAACTTTTCATTAACTTTATAATTATAAAAATAATAATAATACTGTATTAATGAAAGTGTTTGTTGTATGTGTTTTAGTTATATGAATGATAATAATTGCAATGAAAGTCAAATATACATCACTTCCAGTTTGGTGTATATTTTTAGCACTAACTATGATTATATAAAGTCAGGATATAATGAAATTATTATTATCATTATATATTTATAGTGAGAAAACTGCTATTTATAGAAAAACATAATAACTATCATATTATCATTATTCATACAATTGTTTTAATCATATTGATTTCAATTGCAAATATTAAGTAATAATTATACTGATAATAAAAGTACAAATAAAATAGTATATGAAATATATTTATAATTATTTTTAAAAAAAACATTTCAAACCGCGTTTTTATATGATATACACAACAAGTATTTCATTAATTTTAGATTACAATTAAAATCTAATTTATAACAACAACAATGAAAAAAAATAAAATTACATTTACTTTGAAATTAATATAATTTAAATTGTTGCCAATATTTTAAGGTTATTTGAAATACTGTATTATAATTAGCATTTAAATAATAAATAAAAATAATAATAACTTAAATCAAATTGCCATAAAAAGTGGGAAATTTTTCTTTCTATAGAAATTAAAATTAATTAACAATTTTTATTTATTTATATCCTATTTATATATAAAAAACAAAAACTATAAAATTAAAAAAATTCATTAAGATTTCAAAACATAACTAACACTAACTCATAATAATTAACAGTAATTAACGTTTAAAAAAAATAAAAAACATTTGTATTTTACAATAAAAAAATAATTGTGAAATACTATTAATTAACATAAATATATTTTTTTAAAGTTAATATTATTTTTAAATAAATTAAGTTATTATCAAAAAATATATTTTTATATATTATTAGTCAAATTAATGGTCACATCATTGACATACCGTTGCTGTTGTGATGATTAGCGTTCAAGAAGTCGTTGATTTGGTTTCTGTGGTCGTCTTGTATTTCGTTGATATCTTTATTATTAGACGATTGCAGACAACAACAGGATTTCAGTTGTTGTTGTTGTAGTGGAGGACAACTACTCTGTGATGAATCGTCGGGTCGTTGTTGGCCACAAACGGTACACTCGGAAACAATATGACAGACAGTATCAGTCAATGCTGTAGTACTGGTTGTTGTTGTTGTTGTGGCTGTCGTTGTGGTCATTGTCTGCAACAAAGTCAGAGAAGAAGTGTCACTCATATGTGTGAAGAGTTAACACATTTATAATGAAAAGAGTGATTCAACAGACAGACAGACAGTCGAAGTCAGAGTCAGTCATACAATGTGTTTGGTATTCAAATAAAATGCAATCATTGATCGGTCCCTTAAATCTCCGCCACAAACAGTACTCAAAAAATCATTGACTGACTCATTGCTGGCATTCAAGGGATGGTATGGCTATGTGTGTGGAAAGTAGTGTTAAAAATATACTACAGATTCTACACTCATTGGACGGTTGAATAGTTGACTCCCGGAGCTAATACACAACACATACATAGGATTCGCGTGAACTACCCGTTCGATCATTGAGTCGAACCGTTCGTTCAGTTAAGTGAGAGTCAGTCTCTCTCTGACAGTGTGTTTGGTTAGGCTTTTCATTCACTTATAGTATTAGTAGTAATAGTCATCCAATGTATTAAAAAACATAAGTGAATGACACCTCTCTCTCTCTCTCTTTAATACTCTTATGTATTGAAGAGTTCATTAAACTTTCACTACTTTTTATTTAGTGGATTACACTTTAAAACTATTATAACACTATTTAATAGACTATTTTTTGTTAGTTTTTTAAAAAGAGCCAACACTTGCAGATTAAATACTGAATGATATTTTTAATCCTATTTGGGGGCTAAAAAAGATTGCGAAATGTTTTTTAAAATTTTTGACACCTACACTACTACTACTACTGATTAATACAGTTGTATAGGATTTTTATAGGTATACTGTATTATTAAACTAACAACAAGTATGAGATGCACTTTACACACAGTACAGTATAAGTTTATATACTTTATTATACGGTATTAAAAGGGGTCGGTATGTGTGGTACATACATAAGTAGTAGTAGGAATACACTACTATAATAACTATGTTATCGGGTTATCAAATGAGCTTTTATTGATTTACCCAAATGTTTAACAGTATCTAAGTTTGCCAGTGTTTAACACACTTTTAATTATTATTATACATATTTGATCTAGATAGCTTTTTATTTATTTATATTTTTATCATATTGTTAGCATTAGCCACACACACATTGCTAAGCAAATCTTCAAAAATGTTTTTATAAATTAATACACAATTTTTTTTGGTTATCAATGAAAAACATCGGGTTTTATGTATTTTGAAACACCATTTCTCCTCTTTAAGTGAAATATCATATAATTTAATGTATTGAATACATAGTAGTAATGTAGAAATCATGTGAACAAAAATCATAATAATAATAAACATCACATGTTTTTCTAGCATCTAATTGATGCCATCCAACCAACAGTCAACTGACACTACTAACTCGTTATCACTAAACAAAAATTAATGTTGACTTTTGATATTGTGGTCATGGCTTTCATATTTATCATAAATACAGTATATATTTTGTAAATATATTTAATATATTACTTATAATATTATAACTGGTAATACCTGGGATATTATAGTAGTAGTTGTTGTTGTACTGTATAGTAATGGTTTGATGGTATGAGGATAGGGTGATTCATATGACTGCTACAAAATATTGGAGATTCAATATTGAGATATAAGTCTCTCTATTCAATGAACTCCAATGTCCAGGTTATATGTACTATGAAATTGAACCATAAATAAAAAATAGTTTATTTTTGTTATTGATATTTTATTAGTCAATATAATCAACAAATGCACTCAACTATATAATATAATATAGAGTATATATATATATTATTGATAATATTTTATAATAGACAATTATTTAATTGTATTTTTAAAAATTAAAAATTATGATTTATCTAATTAGATTAAACTAAATATTATTAATAATACCATTATATCATTAGTCAATGTATAATATCATAATCATATAATGTGTAACATAGAGTATATATAAAAATAAAATAAAATACATATACGACAAATAAAAATCATAAATATCTGTAATATATCATATGTTTATACGATATAAATATTATTAATACCATATAATCATCCTATGATACGTTTGGGTCGTGGTGTGATGTATTGGTTGATTTATTGAAATAGTAATTTATATTAATAATATAATTTTAAAGTTTATGGAAAATTTCACTTAAGAAATATTTACTTAAATTTATAAATGTGTCTAATGAGTGTTCAAAAAATAAACAATTTATTCATAACACTAAACACAACAATACTATCTAAAAGCCAACCCACTTATAATACATTATATATAATATAAGTTATATATGTATTTATATATAGATATAAATTTATATATATATATTTATACTTACAATAACTATCAATTTTCAGAGACCCACCTAATCAAGTGGTGGCGAAATTTTTGTTGTTGTGATAATATAGTCAGTTATATATATATATACAATAATTGATTAATTACACTTTTAATATATCAATTATTATAGTTAATTGAGTGATTTTCAGTTAAAACAAACAATTATTCACACTCTCAATATAATACTGTAATAACATAATATTGTAAAATAGTTTTCTTTCTGAAAATATTTTTTAAGCAAAAATTTTTAGAGTACATGAGATATGTTGTGAAACTTATATAATATATTTAAGTTATAATAATAATAATATTAAAACCCAATGTTGCGCTTTCGCACACATTTTGACCGATATATTTTGTTTGATCTAATTTCTTGACATATATGCAGAAAACCAGTCATACAATTAATAGTTATAAACTACACATACAGTACACATATTAGAAAGAGAGACTATAATTTTTTTATACATATAATAACTATATTATTACAATGAAATATAGTTTTTAACAAACAAAGACAAAAACAAACATTTATACGGTATATACAGTATAATAGCTGTGATTTGGAAAAAGGCAATCATATGCGCAAAGCCTATGCTCTCAATGACTTTGATATTATAAATTAAAATAATGAAAAAAATAAATTGTTTTTTCATAAGTATGTCGTCGGAACAAAACAAATAAAATAATAATATTGTCTACACATACAGTACATTGGTATATAAATTACCGTATAATGCATATGACATTTAACATACATTCAAAAAATACAATTTATTGGTTTTTTTCTGTTGAAATACTAATAGTATTGTAATTGATATGCAAATCACTGGGCAATTGTTTGACTGATTAGTCGGCATATCTCACGCCAAGCAAAATCAATATCAATGGCTTCGGTAGTTCGGGCACAGACAGCAAACCGTATGATGAACTGACCGGCCACTCGGGTGGGCGTTACGTGAATATTCTTGTTGTCGTTGATTAGTTTTACCAGTTTTTCATTGATCTCATTTGAGCCCTAATTATGGATTTTTAAATATATATAAATAAATTAAGTTGAATATTTTAAATAAACTAAATAAATCGATAAATAATTTTAATTAATTAATTATTTATTTTTTTTAAATAAATACCTTTAATCTAAAGCAAACCAAACTGAGCTCTCGTTTAGTTATTATCTCAAATCTGTCATCACTGGCCACCAGTTCCTCAAATAATTTGGCTAATTCTACTTGCTACAATTATTAATATTTTTTTGGTGATAATAATATAAAATTATTTCATTATTAAATTAAATTTTGTTAATTTATTAGTACTTTTCTTATATGATTCTGTAATCCTTGAACACCAAAGCTCCTGAAGACAAACCACATCTTCAATGAACGAAATCGTCGACCTAATGGTATTTGCCAGTGCTATGTGTGTGTGTGTTGTATATAAATATATTGACATTTAGTTTATTACAATATTATAATTGATTTTAAAAAAAATATATACTGATATATATTTTATATAATAAATATGTTTTTTGTTGGAAATACTAATAATATTGACTGATAGGTAATTTTTATTGAATATAAAAGCTATTAACTTATAATCAATAATAATAATAATACTGTACTTAAAAACCATTTGCATATTTTTTTAAATATACAATTCTAAATTTATTGTAATTAATAAATTTCATTAAAAAAAACAACAAGAAAATGCTAATTAATATTCTAGACATTGAATATTTAATTTTTTTATTGTCTGATAATTTTGTTTGTTTGAAATAATTGTGTTTATCGATAATATTATTTTAATTGAATATTTTAATCAGTAAAATTAAATATTCTGTCTGGTATGGGTAGAAAACCTTCAATAATAGTAATTTTTAAATATTATATAATTTTTTTAAAAATATTTATAGTTACAATGTATTCAATAGATCAAGTATTAAATAATTTGTATTTTAAAAATGCTAAAATTTTTATATTGATTATAATTTATTATTTATAAGTCAATTTAGTAATTAGTAAATATCATACAACTAATAAACTGTTTACTAATTAATTATCATCATTAATATTTTGTGCAAAGATGATTAATGTTAATAATGTAATATTAATTAAATTAATTATAAATTAATTATAGATTATTAAAAATCATAATTATACCCTATAATCAGGTATCTGTCCCTGTTTGTCATGTCTTAGATAAACTGGGTTCACATTAAACGCGTTCACAATATAATCAGCATTTTTAATCCTTTTAGAAAAACAAAAAAATATTAATCAATTAATAAAATTTTTAATATTATAATTTATTATATTATTATTATTTTGAAAATTATTTTATTGAGTTATACCAGGTATTATATATTATGTATTATAAGTATTATATACTATTAATATTTATCTCTAATGTATCTATATTTTTGGTTTTTTAAATTTTTTTTTTGTATGTGTAACTTATTTAGGGTGTGAATGAATACAAAAATAGCATACTATTACAGATTTCCAGTTTAACTATTTAGTAAAAGTATTTTAAGTTAGCATTAATAATATTACACATAGTTTAATAGTTTTTTAAAAATCAGCAATCAAAATTTTCCATTATGTTTATTCATATTTCATTAATAATTTTACTAAATTATTTAAATTATATTAAATTTTTGCATTAAATTATTAATATCACCAATTTGGCAAAAATGGAAAAATCGTTAATTTAACTAATTAACTAATAAAAGATCAAATATGAAGATAATTATTTCAGGAAAAATTTCCTATTTTTAAAAATACTTAAAAATATATTTTGATTTGATTTATTTTAGTTTTATTGCTATAATCAAAAGTAATATATATATATATTTAAAATAAAAATAATACCATAATGTGGAGCAATCAAAATTAATTAGCATCCATTTATGTGGATTCAAATTGAATGATGAAGCATACTATTTAGCAAATAAACAAAAATAATATTATTATTAATTTATATTTAGAATATTATAATTGGAATTTAATTATATCCGGAACTAATTATCGGAATAATTTCAAAAAATAAAAACTATTTTTTCGATACCTCGACACCATTCAAATGATGTCTAAATTCAGGGCATATGAAGGCCGAGCCGGCAAAAGCAGCGTCAATATGAAGCCATAGTTCTTCTTCTTCACCTATTATTTAATTATTTAATTAAAATTAACATTAAATTTAATACAAATTAAAAAGAAAAAAAACACAATAATATATGTACTTAAAGCTACCAAAAACACATACAAACTTTGCCGATTTCAAGCAAATTATCAAAAGCACATGTATTAGTAGTGCCGAGGGTGGCCACAACATAGAAAGGTATTAGACCGTCGGCCCTATCCTTCTGGATCTGGTTGCTCAGTGTGTCGCCTCTTAAGCTTAACTTATCATCTGTCGGCAGTTGTTTTATCTGAATGGCACCCAATAGGCCGGCCCTTTCAACACTAGAGTGCGATTGACTGGACGCATAGGCGACCAACTTATTTAGTATATCTTTATTATTGTTATGTTGTGCCAATAATTTATTTCTGGCCGCTAGAAGAGTGACATATGTGGCCTCACTGGCCGTTCCCTGTATAACACCGCCACCCTTTCCGCCGGAGCTAAACATGAAATGTTGTGGTAAATCAAGCATTTTTGCCAACCAATCCATCATTTGCATCTCCAGCTCAGTACAGGCTGGACTTGAAATCTAACATTTAGTATATTGATATATAGTATATAACATTTTAACCCATTTTGCTTTTATTGATTTTCTAACATTATATATACAATATTACTAACCCATGTAAAGCCGATAACTGCCAGTGCACTGGACAACATATCAGCACATATTGATGGATAGGAATTGGCTGTTGGAAAGTATGCATGAAAATGAGGTGAATGCCAATGGGTTATCTATAATTAAAAAAAAAATATAATAATTGATAAAATTTGATTAAAAATTATAATAATATTCTGATATTTTTAGATCTATATATATTTTATACAAAAAAACTATTGTCATTCTCAACAACAAAAAATCAAAGGTTAAATATATTGTATATATATATTGTATAAAGGTTATGTAATACTGTATAAAGTAATAATAATCAGTGCTTTTTCTACTACAGTATATTAAAGATAATGATAGCTAAAGATTGATTTTTTCATGAATAATGGTGTTTGTTATTCATAAATTCAATACATGGTTTATATACTGTATATATATATTGTACAGAATATTATAGGAATTTTTAACATTTATAGTATTCTGTGGTATAAATCAAATTCTGGTAACAATAGTATGAGATTGAAAGTGTATGTGTTATCACTTAAATTAGGGTAATATTGACTGAATCTTTTAAAGACTGATATCCAGGATATGGGCACTGAAAAAGATGATGAAAACTCCAATGAATTGCAAGCCATTCATGCGATTAATTATATCCTATACTCCTATATTCGTGTATAGTATGAACAACATTATTATATAATATTACTATACTAAAGTAAATTTGATTACTTCTATACTAGGATTAAGATAATAATAATTTTATTATACAAAATTATATTTCTATATAAAATCTAAAAATATTATACTTATAACAGTAAATATTTTAACAATAATAATAATATTAATATATATATATATATATTAACAAACATGTAGGTAAAAAATAACAAAATCATTAATTTCAATCATACCCCTGGCATTATAACTTTTTCAATATCATTAAATATTTCACTCCATGGTTGTCCCTGTTCAGGTGCCGAGTCACCAATCAATTGTTTAATATATCCGGGTTGTACTGATGGTAGTACAGGTCGATCACGAATATTCTCCAAATAGTCGGCAATATAGTCGACCAGTTGCTTAGCGGCCGATCGGAATTCATTTGCATCCATTGGATTACAACTTAAATATTTTTGTTTCAATACTTGATAATAATAGTAATAATAATGACTAAAAATCGATAGACAAATATTTTTAGACAAAAAAAATAGTATAAATTGTTTTTTTTTTCGTTTACTTCTATACTATGACAATTCAAATCTCTAAGTTATTAAATTCAATATATATATATATTTATTTAAAATTATTAATATATTTTTAAAAATAAACTTTTAATAGTATTTTTAAATTATGTGATATAAATATAGTTAACAGTAATATTTCAAACACAGTATAATACAATAATTAAAGTATTAATAAATTTATAATTATTGACAATACAGTATTTATATACCCGTAAAGTATCAATATATTACAAACAAATTGATTATTTCCAATCATTTTTATCAAATTATTAATTTACAACAAATCTATCAACAGTTGTTTAAAAAAAACCTAATATATTTATAAACAAATAAATAAATATATATATCTACTAATAAATTGATAATATCCTGTTACTTAAAATACATGATAATTACTTTATTATAAAAAACATTTAGATTTAAGATTTTACATTAACATTGAAATATCAGTTAAATCAGTATTTCTTAAAAAAATAATGATACTTACCAGGACTTAAAATTTAAATATTGATTTTTAAATATTTATTGATTTTATTAATTTTATTGATTTTATTTATTTATAACTAAAAATAAGTATCAAGTGTACTTGAATTTGTTTAATTAAAAAAAACTTTATTTAATCAAATTTTAGAATTTTAAATAATAACAATCCTTATTGATATTATTCAAAAATAGTTTATGATTTTTTTTTATTTAACGGAAACTATTATTATTAAATAATATTATTATTTAATTGTCGCACAGATTCGATATTAACTTAAAAGAGATCAAGTTTTATATATATATATATAGGTCTGTCTGAGAGTCAATGGTAATGGTAGTGATGGTATGTATTTGACACTTGTTGTGGTGATTCATAAGACCGGCGCAAACACCAGTGATATATGACATACCATTCATTACCAGTGCAACAGTCCGTACACTGTTGTTATCTAATTGCATACCAGTGTATGTACTGAAAGATTTTTTTTAATAAACTAAATGTATAATTATTTGTTACCATTTATTATTAGATAACAATAACTAATATCATATATGTAATAGTTATAATCTTATTTTATTTTATAGACAAAATATACTATTTATGTATTTTTATTAATTTATGTAATTACGGTATATATTTTATTGAATTTGATATTGATAAAATATAGTGTACTAATTAACAAAGCTTATACTTTTATAAAATCATAAAAATAAATATAATTTTAACTATATAATGTAAAATATTATAATATATAAATATAATTTAATGCTGTATTTAAAAATTATTTAAATTTATAATTAATGAATGATATATAAAATATAATTTTAGATATAAATGTTATTTTGTTAAACTAAAAAATTAGTATATCTATCAATTTGTTACTAAATATGTTTAATAGAAATTTATTTTGTCAAATGATACAAAAAAATAGGTCTGTTTAATATATAAAAAATAATAATAAAATAATGAGAAGCAAAAAATATATTTAACTATATTATTAATATAACTTTTTAAAAATTTTAATTAAATAAAATATATTCACTATTATTATTTAATTGACATCAATTGACAATAAGTATTCTATATTATTAAACGGTATAAAATGTTTATTAAATATTATAATTAAATTATGTATAATTTTTTTCATCCAATTTTAATATAGATTAATAATAGTAACCTCGATGATTAAACATATTTATTATATACTGTATATAATATACTATATATTTAATTTGATTTAATAAAAATATTGTACAAAACTAAAGTTATATATTTAATACCGGTATATATTTGTAAATTTAGATTTAATGTATTGGATATAATATATAATACAGTAAATAATTCAAATAAATAATTAACAAATTGAAATATTTTAAAACAATTTAAAATGAAAAAATAAAGAGAGAGAGAGAGAGATCTGAGAGAAGATAATAACTGGACATCGAGTGATCGATTGGACATTTTCTTTTAGCCGACAGATCGGCTCGACGACAATTGGCTGTCATTTTGGTCAGCGATTGTATTAACAGTTTTCGGTGAACGCCAAACAAATTGCCAGTTCTGGTAATACCTATCGTACCAGTGTTTCTGCTGTTGATTGTCAGTCCATTGATCATCATATCGACGACGTCTATACAATTGGCGATGACGTGTGGCGCACAGGTAGACCAATACGATCAGACACACCGAATCAAATACGGCCATCACTTTGATACCCGTTAACAGTATAGTTCGGTAATTGTTGTACATATTGTTGTTGTCGTTGTTATCGAAATCATCGTCATTACTATCATCACTAGTGGCCACCATTGATGAATTGGCCACAAAATCGGTGTTGTTGATTACCAGCCACCAGATAATTGATGATAGGCCAAAGACAATCGGTCCCGACCAGTGGCCAGTCATGTGATGTCCGAATCAACGACAACGGTATCGGATAGTGTTCTTAGTTCGGGAAACAAAAGTTTTTATTTTCAGTAATATATATATACAGTATATATAAAGAGTAGAAATACGGGTAAACTAGAGGAGGAAGGGTTCCACAAGAAGGAGAAGAATAAGAATAATATAAAGAAAACAAAAAACGGTTTGGTTTTCGGTTTTTGATTCAAAAATAACTAAATTGTAATTCAAATCAATTGATTAATGAATTGAATAAACAATAAATCGATTCGAATGTTGCGCTCAAAACATTTGACGATTCAATTCAATACATTTCATAGGCTTTTAATAATTGGCGCCAAAAATATTTAGAGAGAGAGAGAAATAAAACTAATGTATTAACAGTCAGTCAATGATAACAACAATAATAATATTCTATTATTGCGTAATAGAAATGCAAGTCTGAAGTGTGTGTAATAAACCCCCGATGTCTTCATTATCTGATTTTTTTTAATGACCACTGTTTAAGACATTGACAAACAAAATGAGCGGAAAGTCGCCAAAACAGAGCAACACTTTATTGAATTATTTCGCAAAATCGCCGCAAATAACGAATAAGTCGACGACAGCCACGAGTTCTGGAAAAGTTGTTGTGGACATCAAACCCGTTGTCGACAACAAGTCATCGACGGCCACATCATCGTCAGCGGACAAACTCGAAACGTCGTTCAAATTGTATGACTTGGTTTGGGCTAAACTAGAGGGGTATGTCATTGTTGGTGTTATTATTAATTATTATTATAAGATCTGATGAGGAAGTGATTGATTGATTGATTGATTAATTGATAATTTGGATTTTGTTGACCACTACTACTACTACTACTACTAGCTATCCGTGGTGGCCATCCATTGTCTGTTTGCATCCGTCGGCTAATACTTATGTGCGGCGCAAATGTAAGACAGTCTTCATTCACGTCCAGTTCTTTGACGATCCGATCAGCAGAGCCTGGATTCGGGTCAGAGATCTTAAGGAATATTATGGCAAACATAAGTCAGATGTTCCGCTTCTTAAAGACGTCAAATGGAACCAAGCGATCGAATTTGCCGATCAAGCAATGAAAATGTCTGTTGAGGACAGGTATACACTGATTGGTGATCTGAAAGGCAGCGATGATGATGAGGATGGCGTCGAAATGCTCGATGACATTGATTTTGAGGTCGACAATAATGGATCGCTTAGTTTAGTCAACACTAGTAATGAAAAAGATTTGAGTCCTAAATCAAAGACGACAGAAAAAACAGAAGAACAAAAACCGGATTTGAAACGAAAGGCTGAAACGATTAAAGAAAATACTGACCGAAAAAAGAAACAGAGAATTACTATTGCGTCGAGTGGTGAGGATTCAGTTGGAAGTGATGATGAGTTCAAGATTAACTCAGACGATGATGAAGATAGCAGTGATGAGGAAGAGCCGGACATTAAAGAAGTAGAAGTATCGGACAATGAATTAAGTTCTGTTGAAGAAATAGTTTCATCAGATTCAGAGCCAAAACAAAAGCGAACGAAGACATTGACGACAAAAAGTAAGTCAAAATGGGATAAGTTTATGAAAAGCAAAGATAATAAAAAATCAACAAAAAAACCAAAGAAGAAGTCAAAGAAGATTTCAGATGAATCTGAAGAAGAAGAAGAAGAAGTAGAATCAGAGGAAGATTCTATTTCTTCGGAATATAATTCATCCGATTCGGAGACCAAACCGAAGAAAAAAACCCAAAAGTCAAAAGAGAAGCCAAAAAAGTCACAAAATAAAAGCAAAGTCTTGAGTTCGGAATCAGAAATAGATTCTGATAATAATAATACTACTAATAATGCTCCCAAAGATACATTCAAACCAAACAAATCGTTAATATCGAGTACACCGGCGAAGAATTGGTTGACTGAGACATCGAAAAGATTGTCGAAAGGGTCGTCACAGCAAAAGAGTAAAAGTTTAGACACTACTAAACGAAATGGAAATACCGGTAGTAATAGTAATAATAATAAACTCAATAAAAGTATAGTTTCGTTAGCCGACGAATCATTTGTATCGGTAACTGACCAAAATGTCAACGACGGCACCACAAAAGAGTGGCCACACTTGAACTTAGAGTTTTTGAAGCCCGAAAAACTGAAAGACCGATCGGGAAATTTTAGACTAGTCGGCGACAAATTAAATCCCGATTACGATCCGACCACATTGTCGGTACCACAGAGTTTCTTGAATGACTGTACACCAGCACAGAGACAGTGGTGGGAATTTAAATGTCAACACTTTGATACCGTATTGTTCTTCAAAATGGGAAAATTCTATGAACTGTTCCAAATGGATGCCGTCATCGCTGTCAATGAGTTGCAAATTATTTACATGAAAGGCGATTACGCACACTCAGGCTTTCCCGAAAAAGCGTATAAACGATACGCCGACGTACTCATACAGAAAGGCTATAAAGTGGCCAGAATTGAACAGACAGAGACACCGGCGATGATGGAGGAAAGGGTCAAAAAGATGAACAAAAAGGCGACTAAATTTGATAGAGTTGTCAACAGAGAGGTGTGTCGAGTGTCAAGTATTGGTACTAGAATTCCGTCGGTTATCGATTCCGATGTATTTAGCGATCAAAACTCTTATCTTATGGCTATCACTGAAAACGTAAGTTTTTATTATGAATTTTTTGTTATTATCGATAATTTTCGATTAATTGTCAATTATTTGAATCAAATGTTTTATTAGTTTACAGAACAAGGCGTTGATTTTGGTATCTGTTTTATTGATGTATCGATCGGTACATTCAATTTGAGTCAGTTCTCTGACGATAGATATTATTCCCGATTGCGTACACTTCTAGCACACAATCCACCGGTCGAATTGGTTTTTGATAATAAAAACATTTCGCCTAAAACTAAACAATTGGTTGAAAATTGTGCACCAAATGCACGAAAAGAAGTGCGAAAAGAATTTTGGTCACCAAAGAAGACACTCCAATATCTAAGTGATGGCAACTTTTTTGACGGCCAATTACCTCAGGAGTTGAATCGTATGTTAGATGAAAACGATTCACTTAAACAAACGCCACGATCTGACTATGAATTAGCCATTCATTCGTTTGGTGCTATCATTGAAGTATTGAAAGAATCTCTAGTGGATGAAGAAGTGTTATCAATGAAACTGATCCAAGAGTACAAACCATGTGATTTGAATTGTGATAATAAGAGTACTGATGATAACATTAAATTACCCGAACATATGATACTCGATTCGATTACTATAAGAAATTTAGACATTTTTTCTAACTCTTTGGGTGGAACTGAGGGCACACTTCTGGAAGTACTTGACTTTTGTTCGACATATTTTGGCAAACGATTGTTATTCAAGTGGATGTGCTCACCATTGTGTGATATATCGCAGATTCAACAGCGACAACAAGCCATCGCAGATCTGTCTCAGGTATCGGTGAAATATGATGTAGAAGAAGCTATCAAAGTGTTGCGTAAGTTACCAGATTTGGAACGATTGCTCTGTAAGATTCATAGTCAGGGATCAGCTAAACGGGCTAAAGATCATCCCGATTCCAGGGCCATACTGTTCGAAATGGATACCTATAGTAAACGTAAAATACTTGACTTTTTGTCTGTTTTGGACGGATTTAAACAATCCATAAAAGTTGTCGAATCCTTTCAACAACATCTACCGAATTTCAAGTCTTCACTATTGACCAATTGTTTGTCGTTCGGTACAACAAATAATAATAATAATAATGGATTTCCCGATCTGAGTGGACAACTTAGATATTTTGATAATGCTTTTGACCATAGAGTGGCAAAACAAGAGGGAAAAGTGTTACCACTACCCGGTGCTGATTGTCAATACGATGATTGTGTTGAAAAGGTTGAATCAATTGTTAAGAAATTCGACAACTATTTATCGGAACAGAAAAAGTTTTTCGGTTGTCAGGTATCGTACTTCGGTAGCGGTAAAAATCGCTATCAATTGGAAGTCCCGGACAATTATACGAAAAAGATTGCCAAAGACAACGATTATATGTTGGAAAGTTCCCGGAAAGGTTTCAAACGATATTCGACATCATTTACAAAGAATCTGTTCGAACAACTGATTACTGCAGAAGATGCCAAAGAAATTGTTCTTCAGGATGGTATGCGAAGAATATTTGAATCATTTGATAGAAGTTATGATAAATGGTTGAAAGCAATCAATTGTTTGTCACAACTGGATGTACTGTTGAGTCTGACAAAGAGTCGTTCATTTTTACAACAAAACAGATCTGTTGTATGCCTACCGAAGTTTAGTCATTCGACGGTACCATTCGTTGATTTAGTTGAATCTCGTAATCCATGTCTTATAAAATATTGCTATAATTTCATACCCAATGATATTAAAATCGATAATCAGCTACTTTTGCTGACCGGACCTAATATGGGAGGAAAGAGTACTTTAATGCGTCAGTTGGGTCTTATTGTGATTATGGCACAGATCGGCGCTTATGTTCCCGCAAAAGAGTGTTCACTGACACCCGTCGACCGTATATTCACACGTCTCGGAGCTTTTGATCGTATCATTGAAGGCGAGAGTACATTCTTTGTCGGTATGGATCAAATGGATGATTGAAATATTCATTGCATGACTTTAATAAAAAAAATTTTTTAATCCAATTTCTTTATTAGAATTGAGTGAAACAGCGATAGTATTGAAACACTCGACCAAACATTCACTTGTATTGATCGATGAATTAGGTAATGGATTTTAAATTATTATATAGTAATTATTGTTTAAATTAATTGATTGATTGTATGGTACAGGTCGAGGAACGTCAACATTTGATGGCACAGCTATTGCCTATTCCGTGGCCAAAGCCTTAAGCGAACAGATCAAGTGTCGCACACTATTCTCATCACATTATCACTCGTTGGTCGATGAGTTCAAAGATAATCCGCACATCAAATTGGTTCATATGGTATGTGTTTAAAAATTGTTAATAAAAAATGATTATAATATCTTTGTGTTGTCCATCGATGGTGTAACCGCTGACCAATCAATAGGCCTGTATGATTGAGAACGAAAACGAAAGCGATCCGACAGAGGAAGACATAACCTTTCTCTATAAGCTTAAGGATAATGCCTGTCCGAAAAGCTATGGCTTCAATGCCGCCCAATTGGCTGGTCTGCCCAAACAGTTGATCCGCAATGCATTCAAAAGAGCCAAACAATTTGAACTGAAAACACAAATGGAGTCTATATTTGGTAAAGTCATGCAAAATACTGTTACCGACAATGAACTCATGTCTATCATTCCGCACCTCAAGAACTTTAGTTTCAATAATAATTAGTTATAGTTTTCAATAGACATTCATTTGTTATTATTATTTTTGTAAAAGTGATTAAATCGACAAAAAATTGTGTACAATATTATTATCCGTTATAATTATAATTACATTATTAATTTTTTAAAGTATACTTTTATTACAAATAAAATGTATTAAATAGTAATTTTTAAAAATAAAATATTTTGTCTTAAATAATAATTTTTTTTATTTACAATTCAATTTCAATTATAATCATTTTTGTTGTTGTGTTAAATATCTTCAATTGTATTATGAAATTATATAAAATTAAGACAGTATTATTTTGATTATAATAATAAGTATTACAGTATTATACTGTATATAAATTATATATTTAATAATATATTTTTTTCAATTAAAATAAATTGAGTGATTATACAGTATATATGAGGTGTAATTAAAAAAAACAAAACAAAATGAATAAAATTGAAATTATATAAATTTTAAAACATAAAATCATATGAATGAATATTATAATAAAATGCAATTTATATGATAATTAAGAATAATAATTAAAAAAACAATTATTACTCTTTTAAAACAGTAAACGATAGAAAGGCAGTGTCTTTTCGTTCATTTTCGATACCGTAGTAAGTGTTGGGCGCGATCTTAAAGTTGTCGCCGGTTTTGATAAGATATTCATTGTCTTCGACGGTCAACAGTAGTGCACCAAATGTTACGGTAAAATGTGTGACATAACCACCAGTTTTGGATTTCTTTTTTCCGGCCATCTCTTTGAGTCGCAACATACCGATGGCATCGCCTTTTGTTTTATTCTTCTCAATGATGGCAATATCGACGCCTTCATTCTGGTCACTCTTTTTCCAATTGAGATCATTGACTCGTTTTATAGTTTCATTGTCAGAGTTGTGTTTTGTCTTTACTTTTTTATTATGAAACGATAGATCAAAAACATCAATTGCTTTCTCTTTCTGGTGTTTCTGGAGTTTTCGTTTGACACCTTTGTTTTTCCTGACTTTTGGCACGTCTTGATTGCCCTCTTCAATGGTCACCGATGAACCACCGAAACTATATTTAATTCGTTGTCCTCTAAAATATTCCATAGGCTTATGGCGTATACGCGAAGAACGTCTAATAGCGTTGTGGTCTTCTTCCACTACATCTTGATTGTTCGCTCCTTCCTCTTCAATGTTTTCTATTTCTTTCTCCTGAATGACATCTTCTTCCTCTATGACATCCTCATCTTCAACGACATCTTCATCTCGAATATCAATATCGACTTCATTATCATTATCGCTGTCTTGTAGTATTGATTTGTTGGCCACTATATCCTTAATGGTTAACGTCTCGTTGTTCAATTGGATACTAAAATCCAATCCAATCATTGGGTCGGTTACTCCTTCAGCAACATTACAATCCTTTTCGATGACATCCTCAACGATATCTTCATCCTCAACGATATCTTGATCTTCAACGATATCTTGATCTTCAACGATATCTTGATCTTCAACGATATCTTGATCTTCAACGATATCTTGATCTTCAACGATATCTTGATCTTCAACGATATCTTCATCCTCAACGATATCTTGATCTTCAACGATATCTTGATCTTCAACGATATCTTGATCTTCAACGATATCTTCATCCTCAACGATATCTTCATCCTCAACGATATCTTCATCCTCAACGATATCTTGATCTTCAACGATATCTTGATCTTCAACGATATCTTGATCTTCAACGATATCTTGATCTTCAACGATATCTTGATCTTCAACGATATCTTGATCTTCAACGATATTTTGATCTTCAACGACATCTTCATCTCGAATATCAGTATCGACTTTGACTTCATTATCATCAATGTCTAGATTATCGTTATCTTGTGGTATTAATTTGTTATCCTTAATGGTTATCGTCTCGTTGTTCAATTGGATACTGAAATCCAATCCAATCATTGGATCGGTCACTCCTTCAGCAACATTGCGACCCTTTTCGATGACATCAAATGTTTGATCGCAAAAGTCATTTGTCATCAGACTATCATTTGTTTGAGTCATTGTTGATCTGTTAAGTTGTGTCAGACGTGTAGTATTATTGGTAATATCACCGAAAACAGTGCAATTGGCTCTCGACTGTCTCTTCTTCTTTATTATAGTCTTCGGCGTTACCGGCGATGCGTGTGGAGTACACTCGAGTACAGTCCGCTCCAAATGTGCCGGAATATAACGACTCAGCGATTTTCTGGTCGTTATTGGCGTCGGATTTCTGGACATTTGTTGCGTCAGTTTTCTGACCGATAGTGGCGTCGGATTTCTAGCCATTTGTGGCGTTAATTTACTGACGGATTGTGGCGTCGATTTTATGGCCGTTAGTGACGTCGAATTTCTGACCGCATGCGGCGTCGATGTCCTGATTATCGGTTCGTTTTCCGGCACATCAATTGACTCGTCAGAATCGGAGACAGAACTGATAGTGAGATCGTTGACCGCAAATTTGGACCAATCGATGGCCGGTTTGGAGAATCGGCGTCTCGTTTGCCAATTGGCAATCATATTGCGTAGTGTTTGGCCATCGCCTCCGATGTTGCCGACAACATCGGTCGTCACTGTCCGGACAGCTGACAAACTGATGGTCTCTATAGATTGTCTCTGTGGTCGCGATCGTGTTGTCCGCGGTCGCGGCGGCTTAACGTTGGCCAACGGATCCCAATTCCAGTTCATATCAATTGTTTTATCAATGAGTTAATCAAAATGAAGAAAATATATAAATGTTTTGTTTGTTTGTGCGCTAAAAACGTTGTATTTTTGTATTGCATTTCATGCTAACAGCCAATCAAAATCAAGAGTATTGATAATTCAAATATTTTGTCAACCAATTAGAGCGCGCGACAGATGACAGCACTATCATTATTACTACAATATTATGAATACTGTCTGTTAATACTGTCAATAGTATTGTCAAAAAGCCCTGCATTTGTGTTATATATTGCAAGCGATAGCACTGATAGTATACTACTATTAATAGTCAAAAACATTAAACAGTATATTACTGTGTATTACTGGTTGTAATAGTAATACATATTATTATATAAGTTATATATAAAACTGGGATTTTTTTTCTATGTATGTATAGTATGTAATACATACATACATACTATGTATAGTACTGTACAGTATATAAGTCAGTGATAATAACAACAACAATGAGTGGCAAACATTATCTATGACTACTATTAGTGGCCTATCTATGTGTTGTTCAACCACAACAATAACAACTGATCTCCTCAATGGACATCTCGGAACCGTCGACTTCTACGGCCAACATTATCAACAGCGGCGGTAGTGGCAGTGGTGGCGGTAATTGTGATCAGACTATAGCCAGTGGCGGCAATCAAACACAAGTGACTGCCGAATCGGTCGACGACTTTCTCAATACTGGTCGCACCGGTAGACGAAATGCAATGCCAGATATCTTGGAGGAGAAATCGTGTCAATTAAGTACATCTGATTTGCCACAAGAGCTCGAGAAACTCAATTTCAATGGTATTTAATAATAATAATAATATCATATAATTATTATATCATTTGAATTCAAATGTTTAATCAATTTTTTGTCGTTTATATGATATCTGATATGATTTCATAAAGTCATTAGTTATTTAGTTAGTTATTAATATCATATTTAATTAATTAAATAAATAAATAATAATAATTATTATTATTATTGACTTCTCATTTTAGATTTTTGATAGCTTTAACTCTTAATTAATTAATTAAGTAATTCAATGAATATTATTAATATGATATATATTAAGTCATTTTATTATTATTTATTATTTTATTATTATTTTTTGTGAATTAGTTATGATATATCATTAATTATAATAATTTCAGTAAAAATTATAGCAATACATGTGTAATTAATTTTAATTATCGATCAAACAAACAAACAATTTATTTTTTAAGTGATTTTTATAGCAACATTTGATTTGATTGATAATAATTGGTATCAAATTTTGTTTATTTTTAATTTTAAAAAAGCTTTAAACATTTTATTTTATTATTTTTTAAACTAATATATATTGTGCCAAAAAAACCCCAAAAATAATTATATTTATATTTAGTCTGATAATGCAAATAAAATGAAACAGTTATTTATTTATTTATTTTTAATTGTCTTTTTATTTTTTGATTGATTAATCTTTTTTGTTGTTAATGTTATATTATGAAAAGCATTGTATGTTTTGTTAATATTATAAATAGCAATGTTTTGTATTATTATTATTATTATTAGTTAAATAATGCACTTAATATATCGTTAAAATCACTATTCAATTCAATTTCAATTCAATAGGACTTAATAGTAGTATTTATAAAAGTAAATAAAATTAATTAAATAAATTGAATGAATGAATGAATTGAATTGAAGAAAAACAGATGAATTTGATTAAACAAATCTAGTGAACCAAACTGTATGTATATATATACTGTATATCTTAGAGATTGAACCAAACGGAAGTAGTGGTGAGTCCTCTTCGTCGACGACATCATCGACAGCAACGACTTCTTCGTCACAAAAATAATTGATATGTTTTTGGACCACTTTTAATGGATCAGTTGAAAGAAAAACAGCTGCAAAAGCAAATGAAAATTGTATTTATATTACTGTATTGTCAATGACATAGTGTGTGTGTCTGTGTTTATATGTGACTTCTCTGATGAAAAATGATAATCAACTCTTAACTCTTCATCGTTAACACCAAATTAATGTTGGATTTTATTTTAGATGATAAACAGTATTGTCTAACGGCTGGTAATTGAAGTCTTGTGTTATGTCAACTCTTTTACCATAATATATAATTTTGGGCTTAATTTATTGACATTTTATTATTATTATAAGACTTAAATTCGTCCTATTTTTATATATATGCTGTATATATATTGAAAAAAAACTTAACTATTATATAATAATAATAAATTGATAATGACAACAACTTGGCATTCAATACATGATAACATATATTTTCCACATAAACGATAGATTAGTAGTGCATTCAATATAATAATCAGTGATTTTATTTTCATAAAAATTTTATGGATCAGATACGATATGATAAACTGTTAATAATAATAAATGATTGCATATACATGTAGTTTGAATGCCCCCAAGTGGGGGCCCAACATAATATTTATGACACACTGTGGATAACAATTTGTACGGTTTTCTCTCTAATTTTATTATTTATACCAAGAATTTTATATACTGTATATATATATATGTATATAAGTTATAAGCCTTGTTATAAATTGTGTAATTTATTGCCATTGATGAGAATAGTGTCTCTTATATAATATTATAAATTATAAACGATATATGATTTGTATAAAATCAGGTCTATATATGCTTACAAGCTTAGTAGTAGTAGTAGTCTATTAGGAAATTATAGTTAATATTATATACATAAGTTATATATATTTATATAGGTATGTAATGTACCGGTATATAGAGTATAGAGTAATATTTAAAAAGGATGGTTGGCTGTGATACAACTGCTCTGATCCAATGGATGTTAGAGTTATGGTTGGAAACTGAGAGTTGAGTTGAATTTTTATGCCAAAAAAACAAACTATCAATACTATTGAGAGACGTTTTAAGTGATGATGTGTTTGCACGATAACTAATTTACTACTACTACCCATCAATACCAGCAAAAAAGCCATCAGAAAATGGTTTTTAATGTCAACATTAAGAGAGAGAGAGAGAGAGAGAGAGAGAGAGACCTATAACCTTATGAGTTATATTTATAATATACTGTATATATGATATATAGAGACAAAAAAGTCATACATTTGACTACTTAAATGATTTGCAAGTTTATTATACACTCGAGAGGAGTGAAAAAGAAAAAATGAGTGAATTTATTTTAAGGTAGTATTTCATCAACTCTTGAGATTAACAAAACCTGACTCTAAATGATGTGTCACAACATCATTGACAACATTCACAACAACTACTACTACAACAAGCAATACACGAATTTTATTATTATTTTTATTAGTGAAACATTTTTTGAGAGACGACTTGAATAAGACATCTCTAAAGTGAACCATTACTTCAATTTAAATGCATTGAATGAGATATATATTTATTTTTATTGTTGTTTTTGTCAAACAATTTTTCATTTTCAACAAAACATACATGTAATCAATATAACAATCACACAATAGTTTTTTATAATAAAGAGAGAGAGAGAGAGAGAGAGAGAGAGAGAGAGAGAGAGATGAAAAAACAATTTAGATATACATATATATTATATATTATCGACACATACACACATTTTCTAGTCATTATTAAAGTACTATATATATATATATTAATAATATATTACATAAAAAATATAAGTATTACTGTATATTTTGTATTTTATATGTGATAAAAAAATTATGTAAATGTTATGTATAAAAAAAGCGAGACAGGTTCATTAATAAATTATACGATTTTAAAGATTTTTTTTTCATTTCATATATTTGTTTTACTCTTTGTATATAATTTTAATGTAATAATACTGTATTATACAATGTATATCTCAGTATAAGCTATTAATAACTAGTAGAGAAAAGTTAGTCAACAATATTGCATATTTGCAGACTTTTTGCCAAAATTTATTTTATTTTGTTTGTTAAGTATTTATAAATCTTAATGTAAAAAAAGTTTATTAAAATAATAATAATAATTCAATGTTTGTGATAATAATGTTTTCTTCTTTTATAAGATTTTTCTTCTTCTTCTTCATCATGTTTTTTATGTTTACGTCGTCGACGACTATAGTATTGATAATCAGATTTATAGCTATCATTGTTTTTGTTTGTTTTCACAACAAGTCTTTTATTATCACTTTCTTTATGATTATTATTTGTATTTGATTTACTATTGTTGTTGTTATTATCTGTATTATTGCTATTGACTGGGTCTGTATGTATGGCGTCGACGTCGTCGTCGACTTCATTGATCACAGCCATCGAGGAGTGATTATCAATAACTTTCCTTAAGATCTCTGTATATGTGTTTCCTTTGCTGCTGTGAAGTAGAGGACAACCTTTTATCCTATAAGACTCACGTCTTCTCTTAAAATCCCTATTCAATGATTCATTCAAATCAAGTCGTCTATTGTCAACATCTACTCTCACACAACGTCTTTCACTTCGTTTATAATCGGATTGTTTGTTCGGTTGAGAAGAATACTGATCCGGTATTACAGTGTCGTCGAGTAGTAGTTCTGTTGTCTGTATAGACATTGACACTGGATTTTCGGTGACATTTAGTTGACTATTATTATTGTAATAGTCGAGAGCTAATCGTTGCTCAGTTGACGGATCGGTATTATTATTATTATGCGATCGATAGCCAAGAAAGAAGTCATCATCTATTGGTTTGCCTAAAGGGTAGACCAAATGTCGTCAAAAAAAATTATAAATCGATATAACTGTTGAAAAAAACATTCACTTTTAACAGTGAATACAAAAACACTTGTTTCACACACAAACAAATTCAAGTGTTTTATGTGCAAACAAATGGGGATTTTTTATGGTTTCATATTTAGTTAATGGAAAATATCAATTGAAATCTTAAGTTTTACAACAAAATAAATACTGTTTATATAATACTGTAGTATTAATTGATTTTATATTTGATATATACTATATATATATAAATAAAAGGATATAAATTAATCCAATCAAATATTGGAAAACACATTTGTGGCTTAAATCTGATGATATTATTATTATTGCTGTAAAAGTAAAATCAAATGCAATTTTATTCAAGATTTTTTTTAATCAATTTTATGTAAAAAATAATAAAAATCAAAGTTTAAATCTGGTAATTAATTTTTTGTTTATGTTGAAAACAATCTATAGTATTAGCAGGGTATTAGTCAAACAGGAAATTATTTTATCATATAACTAATAATACATAATATATAAAAGATATTACTACTACTAAGTTACTATACTGTATATGTTATAGTGTAAAATCATTACATTATATAGCATACTGTATACACAATATATTGTACTAATATGTTATATATATAATGTTATATAATATAGATAATATGGTATATATTGTATTAAGTTATAGTGTATTGAATTTGATGTTTATATTGCAATTATAATCAATATTTACCTAAAAGTTTTTCATCAATTTGTTTACGTTGTTGTCGTCTATCAACTGATGGTTTTTCATTTAGATAATGACTGTCAGATTGGACTGAACTCGTAAGCAGTGATGTCTATAATAAAGTATATCATAATTACAAATTGCATCAATAGTTTCGACATTCATTTAAAAACTACTTAATTATAATAATACTTCAATATATCATATAAACTATTTATTTAATTAAATCCAATGTTTTCTTATATATGAATATATTAAATAAAATTTCACATAAAAATATACTTTTTTATATTTTATTTATAATGTAAAATTATTAATCATTATTTATTAAATCATAATTATTATGGTAATTAAAAAATTATATTTAATTACTTGAATAAATAAAACATACTTTCAAATTACATATAATTCAAGTAAAAACAAAAAAAAAAAGTTAAACCATAATAATAATAATAATAATAATCAATGCGATCGACAACACAAAATGCTATCATTAGTAACACATGTATTATGTCTTTGTAAATAAAAGTATTGCTAAATAAATGTTAAATAAATAATGAAAATAATGAAATAAAAAGTACATAACAGTTATAATTCAATGCCATTGGGAACTAATGTTTAGTTCAACTAAACAAACAGTTTTGTAAATATTGATATATTGTATAAAATCATGCAATTTAACAGCCAATACAATACTATATTCAATTAAAGTCATTTACTACATAAATCAAGCTATATATAAATTATATAATATATAAATACATCAATATATATGATATATATAACTCCCATCGGGTTTTATTTAATCTAACTAACCATATAAAAAATAAAATTGTAATGTAAAAAAATTAAATAAATAAAACTATATTAATATAATAATAACTTATAAAAACTTAGATAAATAATTAGATTCATGTATTAAATTGCATGCATTTTAATACGATATACTGTTTTACATAATATTTAGTTATCATATCAATCATACAGTATATGATTGTATGAAATGAATTATATTGCAAATAATAATAACTATTTTTATCACAATTTACTGTAATATTAAAATATTTTTCATATATACTGAAATAAATACAGTAATTAAAAAACAAAATCAATTAAACAAAAAACTTACTAAATATTGATCGCCACATGTCTTGAGATGACAGCTAATGTCTGTCTGTTTTTTCATTGATTTGGCGGGTATTTCGGTTACCATCGGTTGACACTATAATTAGGATATAATTAATACGATATTTATTTATTTAATTTTTTGTATTAAATTTTTTGTATTTAATTATTAATTATAATTGAATTCAATGTCCACAACAACAACAAACACTTACATCAGTGACCATCACTTGATTTTGATCCCAATTCAGTTGTTCACACAATGTCTTTACCGATTGGTCACAATGTTTGACAAAATCATTGAATTGTTTTAATTGTTCAAAACGTTGTTTTCTTTGTTGATTTGAATGCATTTACTTTTTTCTGGTGACAAAAAAGTTTGCAAAATTTAATTTACTTTAAAAAAATAAATGTAATCACAATTTATTAATATTTAAAAACAATTAATTTAATACAAAACAAAAAATATTATTAATTAAATTATAAAGTAATTTAAATATCTAAACAAAAACTAATATGATTTTTAAAAAATGAAATTTAAATAAAAACTATTTATTTATTTGTTTTTTAAAAAAACATTTATTATTATTTACTGCAATAATAATAATAATATTATTATTATTATTATTCAATTGAATATTAATATGCAATGTATTTATTTAAACAATAAATAATGTCTAAAATAATTGTTTTTATTGGACAATAAATACAATATTAATATACCGTATAAACAATAATTGATTCAAATGTGTAATCAATTGATGCAATTGATTAAGCATTCAATGAATCGATTGTCAATAAGTATTGGTTATTGTAATTAATTTCTAATAATAATAATAATAATAATAATAATAATAATAATAATAATAATAATAATAATAATAATAATATACTTATCTATTAATTAAATAATACATAACTTGTTTTAATACTTGTTTAATCAGTTCCGATCCGTTTAATAGTTAACAATTGTCTGGTAATCTTATCTTTTCTTTAACCCGGAAATGGACGACCAATCGGATGAAGAGTATAATGATAATGACGACGAGGGAGACGATGACAAACAACGGGATAATATAAGACAGTTAACAATGACGACTGAAGAAGGAAACGATGATAATGATGATGAAGGCGGCGATGGCGGCGATGGTGATGACAACTGGAAAGATATGACTGAAAATCTGATGAAGAATGTGATGATTACCAATGCAAACGACAAGAAGCAGAAACGGTTTCGCAAGTATTTTCTCACTGATTACGAGCTACCGGTCAGCTATGAAAGCAAAGATGGTTATCTCCAGCTGATTGGTCAATGCTTTTTGACACAACGTTTTAGTTACGCTTCCCGTTTGGCGGCTGCGATGGCCATCGATCACCGAATGCCACAATCGTTGTTCGTTTCGGCCGCCTTTGTACTCAACGCACATATGATGGGCGGAGATACGACTCGGTTGACACAAACCATGAAAAAGTTTGCCTCATTTGATGTGAACAAGTGTTACATTATGTTAGAGATGATCATTGCATTCATCCGAAGTGGACAACGAACTGAAGCCAAAGCATTTGTTGAGGCAAACGAAGTCTATCTCAGATGCAATCGATTTAAGAGAAACTCAATTATTGATACTTATCTGAAATGTTTTATCTATTTGTTGGACTACTTGGAGATTAAAGAGTCCACTTTGGAGACCAGATCCGGTGTCTCAACAATGCCGGCCAATCGACTGTTGGTTCAAAAGATTAAACTTAATTTTACGAATATTATCAGTGAAACCAAAGACAAGAATATCTGTTTGGAAATGTTTTTATTACTATTAGTCGAAGTCTACGAAATGAGCCAACAGTACGCCGACGCTGTCGACATACTGACCACTTTTATCGACAATAATGCCGAATATCTCAATTCACACTTATATCTATACAATTTTGGTCTCAAATATCCCTCTTATGTTACCGACGATCAGATGGTCGGTGCGCTCAAAAATATTGCAAAATATTCGCCCAATTGTTGCCATGTCTTAGATTTGGTCGCCCGACACGTACTACCCGTCGATGAAGAATTTGCTTTATTATTAAATTATTTAGACTTTACTACCAATAGTAACGATACTAAGGCGTGGACACTATTAAGACAATTGGTTGACTCTATCGACAACAGGAACGATGAAACGTCTGATGATTCAAAAAGTGTCAAAGAGTTTTGGCATAAATACCGTTACGACAGGAATTGGCATCGAATTCATTGTCGTAAACTTCCGGCAGATATTGAATCATTGGATCAATTAGTGGACTCAAATGTCATCGAAATTATTAAATGCAAACAATCTGTGATTAAATATTTTTATGGCAGCGATCATGAATCTCATGAATTAATTGGAAAGTTTTTAAATTTGTAATGAAATACTACATTATAATGACTTTTGTAATTAATTTTTATAAATTATTGTATTTTAATTCATACTTATATCATAATATTTATACTACTGTATAATACTAGTGTACAAATTGTAATAAATTAATTATAGTAGTTAGTTATTAAATAGTTGTGCAATTTTTTAGATATTATTTACAATAATATTAATACTGTAAATCTAAACTAAAGTATAATTGTAATGGTATATTAAAAATCAATTAAAAATTTCAACTTTATAGAGGAGTCATGTAATGGATATTTAAGTTTAATATCTTGTAATAATGATTATATGATATATGAAATTAGTGTGTTTTATATATGAGACAAATATGTGAAATAATTACGGTATGTCTTAATGAATGAAAGCATAATAATTATCATATTTTATTTGATGGCATGGATTGTGTGTCGCAATTGTTGCTCAAAGTGAGTGAGTGAGTGAGTGAGTGAGTGAGAGAGAGAGAGAGAGAGAGAGAGAGAGAGAGAGAGAGAGATCATTAGCTGACCTTATTGTCAAACAAACAGCTCTTTTTTAATTTCAAAGACATCACTGGTGTTGGTCTCCTTTTTTTATATATACTCTTATCAAACCATACACGCAATTATCATATTATAATAATTTTATTAAAAAACAATAGCAATATTAAAATTGCTACGAATTTAATATACATGTATGCAATGGTTTATTATTTGTATTTTCAATGTTTGATTCAAATTTATGTACAAATGAATTAAACAATATTATAATACAGTAAAAATCATTTCACAAAACATTTTATTCATTGTTTGGTAATAAAAATATAATCAAAACAAATTGATTTATCCAATTATAGATGTTTTTGCAATTCAGATGAAATATATTATCATAATAATAATTATTTTTATTATTAATAGTGACATAAATTTAAAGAGACAAACATTGAAATATCTTCTACTGAATAAAGATATATAAATACAATTATATATCAGATTCTATTGAAAGTTATAATAATAAAAATAAATATCTATTAAAAGGAAAGACTATTTTTATTATTATAAGTAGACATTCCTTTCGCTTGACTTCAAAATTATTTACAAATAAATAACAATTAAATGCAGACCTCATTTCATTTTATATTTTTCATGTCTGAAATAAGACACTAATTTCAATATTGATATCTTTAATAATAATACTGGTATTAAAAGTTTCTGAGATAAAAATATAATGAAATATTTATTACAAAATTTATTTAGGTAACAACATGTTATGATAATATGATAAAATAATATCTATTTTCTATTAGCTATTTTTAATAAAAAAAATTATCTATTATTACATCACAACATTTATATTATACTAAAATTTTCTAAATAATCATAGCTGATAAATAATAGCAACATTGTTATTGATAATTATAAATACATACAATTAGAAATATAATAATTTTATTTGGTATTTTCCATAATTACTCAAATTATCTATAAAAGAGTATTTTCATTGTAATTGTTTATATTATATTAAATTATAATATATTTATATAATATAAAGTTTATAAACTCTATAATACAGAATCTATATACTAATTTCAATTAAGTATAATTTTTATATTCAAGTTAAATCATTAATATACAGTAGTATCGATAGTACAGATTAAAGTTATCCCTAAACTTAAAACCCTGTATTATAATTATATTACAAAAAAAAACTCGAATAATTAAATAGTATTAAACTAACACAAAAATAAAACTATTTTTTTAGTTGTTATCTTAAATATTATATATTACTTATGTTCATCTAATTATTTCTAAGTTATATGAAAAAATTAACACAAATTTTATTTTGTTTCCAACATATTATTTGATAGAGATTACTATTTAAATTAAATGACAATTTTTTTAAGTGTGACTATAATTAAATATTTTGCAAACATTTTTATATAATTCAAGGTTTCAGTTTAACGCCAATGTTTGAAATATAGTATTATTATTATTATTATTAAAGTTTTCAATTAAAATTATATGCATATAATAAAACACTTTGAAGATAACATCAACTAATTTAATTGTTATTTAAATTACTATAAACTTTAATTTAATTATAAAAAATATCTATTTAAGTGTTTTAATATTAAAATCAAATCAAAATATCACTATAAATATATAAGATATGAATTAACTGTATAATAATTTATATACTGTATAATACAAAACGATATTTTATGCAAATTTTGATTTAATGAATGAAAAACATTATTTAAAAATTCTATCCAATCTATTGTAATCTATAAATTGATAAATATATTTAAATTAAAATATCATACAATGATATACTGTATTTAATGTGATAATAAACAAATAAGCACTACTCGAAACATTATTTTAAATATATAATAAAACAAAATTAAATTACCATATATAGATATACTAAAATTAATTATTTAACAAAATTATAATAATATTTTTGTTATCTATTTAATTTTCTATGTTGCATGCTTACTATTTTAATTAAATCAAAACCTTGCCAAATTTATTAATTTTAATTACAAAAAAATAACTAATAATTTTAATTGATTTACATAATTTATAAAAAAAATATTTATTTATAATTAAAATTTGAAAAATTTGAGTATCATCAATTTTATAGCATTCAGTACATTTACTATATACTGTATACTAAATTTAATTTTAAAAATTATTATGTTATGACAAAAGTACTAAAAAATAAGATATTTCCTAAAATATATAATTTTATCAACACTTAAGTTTCTTTGAACTTTTGAAAAAAATAAAGATAAACTCAACACTACATAATCATATATAATTAAATTTCTATACACCTGTAGAGTAAAGTAGTATTTTATTAATAATAGACATTTTTTCTTAATTTAACCGTTAGATTAGCTAAAAAACTATATTAAAATAATAAAAACTATACAATTGAAAGGACATTTAGTGGCATTCATATCACGCATTTATTATTTTTTGTAATTATTTAAAGTGTTCATCAAATATTGTATTTTGAATTAATAATAATAATAATAAATTTTGCATAAAAATGACACTTAAATTAGTTGGTAGTTGTGATCACAACCGGAATAAAAACATGCAATCGGTTTGACTGTTGTTACGCCTATTTCGTTGAATTTAATCGCTTCAAAAACATATAGCTATAGACGAGTAGCCCTTTAAATACCTGTTTGTGGTTTGTTTAGAGAAAAATAAAATCAAAATCAAAATTAATGTATTATACAGTAGTAATAAAAGACTTTCAGTTTTTTTGCCATCTAAAGTGTTCAGCAAAGCGTTTAAATAATAATAATAATCAACAAAAAAAAGATAAAATGTTATGTTAAGAAAACAGTTGTCTTTTTTCCAAAACAACAAAACAAAAAATGTTTGCATAATATTATTGGTCACAATGGGAACAGTTGTCTCAGGTGGTGGTCGTGTATGTGTGTAGATCAGTGCTGATCATTGCCTACTCTCATGTATAGACTATAAAGAGTAGTTAGTAGTAGTAGTAGTAAATCGCCACTTGTTTTTTGGGTCGTCTCCTATAATAAATGTATACACAGTTGTGGTGACAATTATTAAGTAAAACAATAGTTTTTTTAATAAATAATATGCATTTTTTGTTTCATAGTTTCAAAACTGTTTAGAGACCTAATTAATAGAGATATCAGTGTTTTGTAAATGATTTCACTCTTTAAATAAAAGTTTTTCTCTCCTATTATGTCATACCTGCTGTGGCTTCTTCTGTGTCTCACTTTTTTTATCTGCCGATTATATGATAACTTTATTTTGAAGAGAGAGAGAAAGTGATGGTTCAGTATTTAATTTTATTATTTTTTTCTGCCACAAAACTATTTGATGATTTGATCCGATAAACTGAATTCCCAATCGGATATCGAATAAAGGAGTGGTGTATTTAAAATCATCATCAGTGGTGAAGGAGTTGCCAATTGATGGCACAGAAATTGAAACTTTTTATTTAAAAAAAAGTTATTTATTATAAATATAACCAACACTTTTATATATATATAAAGTATTAGTAATTTTCAAAACTTTTTTGTCAATCAATTAATAAAATGTTTTCAAAACATTTGCATTTATGATACCTAAATAATTATTGCTGTTCTCAAACAACAAGAAAAATGTATTTTGTGTTTAATATATTGACTCTGTTTTTGGTCAAAACATTTGCCAGCGATTATTCCGCTAATAATTTGACCACTTCTGTGGTCAACATATCCGAAGATGGTATCCAAACAACATCGCGGACAACATTGAGCGATGTCTTCTTCGACACAACCAATGTTCAGACCATCAACGACTCGATGCTTATGTCGGCCGATACTAACCACTGGCTTAAGGATCGGTCGACAGTAACCACTCCTTTGTCTTTGCACCAGAAGAAGACCACTGCCAAACAAACTGATGCCACCAACAGATATAGTGACGTAAGATTTTTTTTGATCAGTTTTTAAAGAGTTTTAATTTTGTTATTATTAAATATTAGTACTTTTAAAGTAAATTTGCTTACAGTGCAAACTGTAAGCATTGAAAAACAAGTTTATTTATTAAATAATCAATACATAAAAGTTTAATCAAAAAAAATTGTTAAATTTTGTTTTTACATTAGTTTTTTTTAAAAAATAATACTAATACTGATATAATAAGCAATTAATTAAACTAATTAAATTATTATAGATATACAGTATATAATAAAATACAGTATTAGATGTATTATTTAGCATTTAATATATTATGATATAGTATTAATTATTTTCCTATAAATCTGTAAAGTTGAAAATTATTTTTTATCTAATTTTTAGAAATTTATAAATAAATATTTAAAACATATAATATTTTACAAAGTTATCAAATAATTATTAATATTAAACACTCATTATAAATATGCAGTAAATTTTTATATTATAAGTTATAACCCTGAAACTTTTACTAATAAATTTATAATGACTATAATTTATCTGTGATTAAGTAATTACAATTCAATTAATATATTCTTTATAATATAAAACTTAGTGTATATTAATATTATATTAAAAATAATACAATACTATTAGGATATTGTTCTTAACTTTCTTAGAGGACATTCATTATATTGTTTTCACAAAAAAAAACTTATCAATAGTTTTGAAAGTATCAAAATATAATTTAAGCAAATATTCAAATTAATTACAGAACCAGCAAAATAATAATAATTATTAATATCATAAAACATTTTATTATTATTTAAAAATAAAAACTTATAAATACAAATATCAATATTATTAATACAATATTATAAGTTTCTCCAATGATATGCTAAATAAATGATTAATTGGTTATTATTTAAATTTCACAAAAAAATAAATAATTGATAAATTATAAGTTTTACTTTATATATTATAATTAGATAACATAAATTTATATTAGTAATAATTAATTTTTAAATAAAACAATTCAATTTTAAATATATAGTAATAATGCACTATATTTTAAAATTTAATAAATGATTAACATTTGGTGCACAGACGGACCAATTTAGTGACGACAGTGTCACACAAGCAACATATCAAAGCAAATCATATACAAAACCGACGACAACAACAAAAACAATACTGACATCATCGCCATCGATGGCCGCCGTCTACGATGATAGTGATAGTGGCCATCATATGTTGAACGGTGCCAACACTGCCAAAGCTAATACTCAAGACCTATACGAAAATGGACAACGACTCACCACAAAGTCGTTTCTCACTAAAAATTCAGGTAATTTACTAAACAATTTTGTTATTCAAAGATAACAATAAACAGAAAAATAAAGATAATTAAGTTTAAAGATAACGAAATAAATGTTAAAAAATGATTATAAAAAAGAGACATTGAATGCGTGCCTTAAAGTTCAATAGCGCTTCAAAAAACAATGACATTTAATATAATATATTATCATTAGATTAGATAAGAGATGAGTCCTAACTTATAGCGTTAAAAATTAATGAGATCTTGAATTGTCATCTAATTTGTGGTCAACTTTTTTTTTGTTTGTTTGGTGTGATTCACACCATTCATGTCAACAAAAAAAGTGTTTATGTTTTAGGTTGGGTTGGATTCGCTTGGATTCAGTTTGCAATTTCTCACTGCACTTGTAGGTCATATACCTTTCACTTTTTTGTTTGTTTGTTTAGTTTGTTTTAATGATTTAGACCAAACAAACTAAAAAACATATCATCAGGTGTTATATATATATATATATATATTCCGGTGCTAATTCACTTTTTTTGTTATTGAATGAATAAATACATAAAAACAATCAAAATTGTTTCGTCCACTTGAAAAACCCATAATACATATGGACGTGACTTTCAATATATAGGTTATTATTACGAGGGGGGCTAAAATTTATCATTATCACACAATTGAACAAAATAGTAGACACATTATTATTATTTTTTTGTTTACATTATTTTAATTGCATATATATATATATATATATATATATTAAATCTTTATCTAAATTGCATCATATAATAAACAGTAAAACTTTAAACACTATATCAATCTCTATTGATAGGTCAATGATGTTGTGTGAATTTTAATATGCTTTTATTTTTATGGTCCAATTATATAACATTTAATACTATACAGTACATAATATTTAACAATTAAAAATTTTTATAAAAATGCTTAAAACGAGAATTTTAATTAATATTGTTACTATTTAATAATACTCTTGAATAGTACTCTAATTATCTTATTTAAAGATATATGTAGATATTTTTTGCTATTATTTATATATATTAATAATTAACTATATTTTTTAAAAAATCAGATGAACCGGTATATATGGGAGAAGGAGGAGATACAAAAAATGGTCACTCAGGTCATTACGATACAAATAATGTCTGTGACTTTTGTCTGTACGAGGGTGAGGGCAATTTTACCAGTTATGGCTATCCTCTGGCCTACCGATCCAATCTTAACTGTACCTATAGAGTGATGAGAGTCGATGAATCTAATGTCTGCGAAATGGAAATCTATTTTCACGATTTCGATGTCTCAATATCGTCGTCGTCACCGTCACTGCCATCCACTGCCACATCACATCATTCAAAGGCCAAACAACAAAATGACTGCCACGAAGACTATCTAGAAGTTAATAATCGTAGATATTGTGGAACCGGTTGGAGACATCATTCAGATGTCGTAGCATTTCCTTTAGATCAAAAAGAGCTGGTCTTCAGGTTTGTATCGAATGAACAAACTAATAGCCAGGGATTTTGGGTTGAAGTTAGACGCCGTCCCAACACTTGTTTCGGTACTCGTCTGAAGACTGAACCATCGGAGATATGCGAAGAAAGGTTTACAGAAATTGAGTTTGAATTGAAAAGTCCCAGATTTCCCGACAATTATCCGTTTAATTCAAATTGTAATTATCATATCAAACGAATCAACGATGATGTCTGTGGTCTGGAGCTATTGTTTTTCAAGTTTGATATCGAAATGTCCGACAGATGTTCTTATGATTATCTGGAGATTGATGGCCAGCGTCTCTGTGGTGTACTTCCCGATAATTCTCAGCACATATTTAAGTTTGAAAGCGAATACAAATCATTGACATTTCAGAGCGATTCCCAATTGTCTAAATCGGGATTTCATATTCACGCCAAACAATTGACTGATTGTAGACCACCGTCACTGCCGGCGCCTCCTTCTTGTAATGTCTGTACCAGTGAAGGATTCGGTACTTTTGTCAGCTATGGCTATCCGGATCACTACCGAAACAATTTGTTGTGTACCTATACTATCGATCGGCGAAATGCCGACTATTGCTACGTTGAACTGGAATTTGAAGACTTCGAGCTCCAGAAGTCGGACAACTGTGAAGACGATTACTTACAAGTCGAAGGTCAGAGATATTGTTCGGATACTTTAAAACAAACCAAACGAGTCGTACCGTTTGAGGGCAAAGATAAAGGCGTTGTTTTGGTCTTCAAAACGGACGCCTCAAAAACCAAAAGAGGATTTCTAATACAATATAAGCAACTCGAGTGTACCACCAATGATGTTGTCCAGGAAAAGGCATCGTTGCCCGACTCGGCAGTAGTGCCGATGCCGACCAGTACCTGTGATCATGTGTTTACCGACAAAGAGTTTACGATACAAAGCGACAATTTTAGCCAAAGTTATGCCAATAACTTGGAGTGTAGTTATTATATACAAAAAAATTCGACAAAAGTCTGTTATCTTGAGCTGACATTCATTAAGTTTGATGTCGAAGCCAGTCCTGAGTGTCAATACGATTATCTGGAAGTTGGAAACACTGTAAGACTTTGTGGTACATTACAGACAGAAACTGTTAGGACATATATTTTCGATACAAACGAAAAGATATTGAAATTTCATTCGGATTCATCCAATGCGCGAAACGGTTTTATTGTCAAAGCGGAACAACTTGAATGTATGGGCGATAAAATTATTCGGCCATCAGTTCAACAGCTATCGGTGACCACACCGTCGGCATCGATGATCACACCCATGCATTATAACGGTGGCGGCGGCGGTGACACAAGTTTTTGCAGTCAAGTGCTGGACACCCAAGAGTTTAACATTTTAAGTCCAAGTTATCCGAATCCTTATCCGCCCGATCAGGACTGTCTGTTTATGGTCAGAAAGTTGTCGGAAAACATTTGCAAACTAGAGGTAACTTTTGATGACTTCGAAATACAGCCAACCGATCCCAATGCGTATTGTAAATACGATTTTGTCGATTTCAATGGTGTCCGAGTGTGCGGTGATGTGACCAGAGGCGATATTCGGACGTATTATTTTGCCGGTCAAACATTTCCCATACATTTTCATTCGGACAATTCGGTTACCAGTTCGGATCGGGCGTTCAGATTGAATGTACGACAGGTTGAATGCCTGACTGACCAACAACAACAACAACAGCAAACCAATCAGATCGTACCGTCGGAGATGACAAACAGGGATCAGTACCATAAAGTATACGATTGTAATCGAGTCTATTCAGACGTATCGATTGAATTGAAAAGTCCAAACTATCCCCAAAGTTATCCAAACAATTTGAATTGCAAATATACTATATTAAAGAACAGAGAGGGTATTAAAGTATGTCAACTGGAGGTCAACTTTGTGGACATTGATCTGGAAAAATCTCAAGACTGTAGCAACGATTATCTGAATTTTAATGGACAACTCATGTGCGGTTCGCTGTCAAGTGAGACGACCAGATATTACTTGTTCGAAGGCAATCAATTTGTCATCAATTTTGTAACCGATGATTACAAAAGTCAAAGAGGTTTTCATCTGAGAATTCGCCAAAAAGAGTGTCCACCTGATGACCAAAGACAAGTGACTCGCCAGCCGTATGGCAATGGTTTGGCCCAATGCGGCGGTGTCTACACTGAATCGTCATTTGATCTGAAGAGTCCACAATATCCTGAATACTATGAAAGTAATATGGAATGTATTTACCGAATTGTCCGCAAAAATGATAATATCTGCAGACTTGAGATCAGATTTATTGACTTTGATGTCGAACCGAGCACTTCCTGTGTCTACGACTATCTGATAATCGATGGCAAGAAATTGTGCGGCGATATGAAGCCAAACTTTGTCAAAACACTTGAGTTTTACGAAAATGAAAAGACATTTATTTTCAAATCGGGAACAGCAACCAAACGAAGAGGATTTTTGGCTAAAGTTTACCAAAAAGAGTGTGAAGTGGATCAGCCATCTTCGGCTGACAACAGTGTTGGTTTGCCATCAATTCCATCAATATGTGAACTATGTTTTACCGAAGTTATGGGTAGTATCCAGTCCTATGATTATCCAAACAACTATCCGGGACACTTGAACTGCCGGTATAAGATAACAGCCCTTCCCGGCAATTGTATGGTTCAGTTAAACTTCGAAGAATTTCGTTTGGAATACTCCGATAGTTGCGAAAGAGATTATCTGGAGATCAATAATATTAGATATTGTGGCAATCAGTTAGAAGGCGCTACACGTATGAGATACTAAATAATATATATATTAAATATTTTTTTGCTATTAAATCAATTGATTTTATTTGTATTTAGTGTTGGCTTTCAATAAAAAACCCGACGATGTGACCATCAAATTTGTTACCAACGGTCTGAAAGGCTACCGAGGATTTCGGGCCTCCTATACTCAATTGCCCTGTATTGGTGGCGTACCATCGGGTCAACAACAGTTGACTATTAAACAACAAGAACAGTATTATCAGCACAAATACGAGACCAAAACTCAGTCGCCTATCAAATCAGTTCAACCGATTCAACCACACAGGCCTAGCTTAGAGCGTCAACCACACCAACCAGTCTTCCAGGTTCCCCAAAGACCAGGTCCGCCATTTGCTAGTTCTAGCGGCGGCGGAATCTCACACTATGGATCGGTTCCGATAGCCGTAGTGGACAACACTAAGTCAATCAACTCTTCCTCTTCCTCCTCATCAGCTGCTGCTCGCATACCGTGCGATCAAGTAATTTACGATATGGTGTTTGAAGTGAAAAGTCCTAATTATCCCAATTATTATCCGCCAAACAATGACTGTCTTTATTCAATCAGAAGAGCCAATTCTAATATTTGTAAACTTCGGCTAAGATTTATATATTTTGACCTAAAAGGTGAATATAAAGAATGTATTGGAGATTCACTTGAAATCAAAGGCAATAAACTCTGTGGAAGTCTTCCTAATAATACAATAGGTTTGTGAAGTCAAAGACATTTGTTTTTTTTAATGATAATGACTTTCCACTCAATAATTAAAAAATATGTAATTTTATATTCTTTAGAAGAGTTTTCATTTGACGCCTACAAGATATCAATGAGATTCCGATCGGATCAGGACATCACTGGCAAAGGTTTCAAACTGATGGGCGAACAGATAGATTGTACGCCATTTAACTTACCAACGGAGCAAAAGCCAAGCAAACGGCCGCAATATTATGGTCAGCCATCGGTGCAATACGATAATGAAAATCAATTAACATATTCACAATCGCAATCCATACCTCAGCCGCAACCCCAGCCATCCTATTCATATCCATCAACAGCTGATCCAAAGCCACAGTATTCTGGCTATGGATCCGATTCTTCATACCATCATCATCAACAACAACAGCAACCGTTTAATCAAAAATATCCGATACAATCATCACGATCTCCTCATCAACCATCTCATTCTCAGCCCAAACCTTTTATGGCACACATAACGCCGACAACACAAAAGGGTGGTTCACATTACGATGACAGGAGAACTCCTCCATACTCGCCATCAAACAAGTATCCAACTCAGCAAACAACCTATGGATCTAAAGCTCAACCGGACTACAGTCCTCCTCCACAAAGTAATAGACCGTATTCTCCGGCCGATAGACTACACAGTGTATCTCAATCTCAACTTTATGGACAACAACAACAATCGGACAGTGAAGACAAATATTATGAAAGCAGAAAAAATCAGAAACCACTTTATAATATTAATAGTAATAATAATATCAAACACAAAATGCCGACTAATTATGATGACAATAATGATTATAAAGATAGCAAAAGATGTGAACAGAAAATCCAAAGCATGTATTTCGAGATAAAAAGTCCAAAAGAGTCGAATACCGAGTGTTCGTACAGAATTGAAAAATCAAAGGATAATGTCTGTCAATTGGATCTAATGTTTACTAACTTTAATTTGGGTGACCAGACCTGTCAAAAGCAGTATATGCTGGTCGACGATCAAAAACTTTGCGGTACAATACCAAGGAATACAATGAGGACATTCAAGTTTGACACAAATCAGCTGATGATTGTCTTGAAGACAGAGATTATGGGTTTTGGCAACGGATTCGATATCAAAGCCCGACAAGTCGAGTGCGGACCACCAAAAGATCGCGGATCACTACCACCGCAGTCGTCGACATCATTTAGACAACAAGATAGACCACAGATGAGTGATTCAGGTTCAAGAGTAGGATATATGTATATGAATCCGATATCTGATGGAGGAAGAGTAAACGGAGGTGGAAGTGGTGGTGGTAATGATGGTGATAATGGTGGTGGTAATGGTGGTGGTAATGGTGGTGGTAATGATGGTGGTAATGGTGGTGGTAATGGTGTCGGCGCATCATATAATATAAGAGATTCACCCAATTCACGGCCTATCGAAGAAGTTCGAGGTGTTCAGACAAATTTTGATGGTTTTAATATGAATCGCGTGGCACCATATAAACCGGACACACCTGACAAAAGAGTGGGAACACCTACTGGCGGACAAATTCAGGACAGATGTCTTACTGCATACAATGAAATTGAGTTTTCCATAACAAGTGTCAACTATCCTAATCCCTATCCACCGGATATGTTCTGTCAATATATTGTTAGAAAAGCTAATCCCGATGTTTGTGCCATTGATATGAAATTTACTTCGTTCGATATCGAAGACGATCCCAAATGTGCTAAAGACTATCTGGAGGTCGACGCCGGAAAAATATGCGGACCGTTGCCGCCCAGTCATGAAAGTATAAATCAAATATTTTTTTTTTTAAATGTTTTGAAATATTAATTATTGCAATAATTTTTGTCAAATAATTTAAAGGACGATATTATTTCTTACCGGAAGAATATGAAAAAGTCTTAATGTTTAAATCGGACGATTCGGGCTCTAAATCGGGTTATTCGATAAAAATTCGACAAATAACCGACTGTTCTCAGCCTTGGCAGCCAAGTATGTACTAATAAAAAATAAACAAATGTTTAATTTTTATATTTGAATTATAATAACCTAAATAAATATTTTAAACAAAAAATGACAATTGAAGTGTCGGGTCCAACGCCTCCAACTGTTTGCGATGTTTGTCACCAGAATCTTAGGGGTCAGATAAAGAGCGCCAACTATCCCAACCAATACAGCGATTATATGCGCTGTTCGTATCGCATCCAAGCAATGGGTTCTCAATATTGTTGGGTAAGGCTATTCTTGAGAGATATCGACATAGAGGCCAGTGGTTCGGGTGACTGTAGAAAAGATGCTCTAATTATTGACAATCAAAAGTTGTGCGGAAAAGATGTTCAAACAAAAGAAAGTGAGTTATAATTATATTTTGTTATTTAAACGATTAAATTCATATTATTATCTTCCGATAAAACATATTATAGTGACGCTAACATTCCCCGCTAGTGAGCCCCGGGAGGTTCACATAGACTTTCAGAGTGATGTTAGCGGTAGTGGTCGGGGATTTCTCATAGAGTATTTGCAGGTATTATATATATAAAACATTTTTATATATATTGTATTTATTTACAAAATAATAATTATAAAAAATAAGTCAAATAATTAATAACTAACTAACTTAGGAATCGTGCGATACATTGCCGTCAAATCGATCGCCAACTTTGGAACCGCCGCCCAATATTATCATCGGTGGTAGAGGTGGCCGACCACCAGTGCCGCCGCCGAAATCAGGACAACAAACAATAATTACAAAACCAGATAACAGAATCGGTGCGACGGGAACATTGGTTCCGCCCGTATATCCGCCCAATTATGTGTCTCGGGCTCACATAGAAGAGATCGTACAAACACAGGTCCAGGTAGTGGACAGAGGTTTACTTAATACAAATAATCAACGAAAAACTGGATGAAAAATCTGAACACAATTTAATTAATATTTTTAAAAAAATAATTATACAAAATACAAGTATAATAGAATATAAATAATATAATTATAGTTTTAATAACTGAAAAATTGTGCGATAAAAAGATTAGAGTTATTCTAATGTAATGTAAAACAAAAATTAATTTTGATTTTATTTAAGTGTAAAATAAGTAAAAATGTATTCGAAGTAATAAATTATTATTTTTTCTTAATAAATGTTTATTTGATTTTCTAAATATTTAAAATTGATAAATATTTTATAAGTCGGCAATTAATGGTCTAATCCAACAAAAGAATTCGAAACTTCTAACTGTATTAATAAATAATCAGTTTTTATTGATTATTAAGTCTTAAACAGAGGCGCCGATGATAATTAATATTTGTAACAACAAGGGGTGAAATTTTCAATACCATTTATACTAATGTTACAATATTTATTCATTTTTATACGCAATCAAATACAAGGGGTGAAATTTTCAATACCATTTATACTAATGTTACAATATTTATTCATTTTTATACGCAATCAAATACAAGGGGTGAAATTTTCAATACCATTTATACTAATGTTACAATATTTATTCATTTTTATACGCAATCAAATACAAGGGGTGAAATTTTCAATACCATTTATACTAATGTTACAATATTTATTCATTTTTATACGCAATCAAATACAAGGGGTGAAATTTTCAATACCATTTATACTAATGTTACAATATTTATTCATTTTTATACGCAATCAAATACAAGGGGTGAAATTTTCAATACCATTTATACTAATGTTACAATATTTATTCATTTTTATACGCAATCAAATACAAGGGGTGAAATTTTCAATACCATTTATACTAATGTTACAATATTTATTCATTTTTATACGCAATCAAATACAAGGGGTGAAATTTTCAATACCATTTATACTAATGTTACAATATTTATTCATTTTTATACGCAATCAAATACAAGGGGTGAAATTTTCAATACCATTTATACTAATGTTACAATATTTATTCATTTTTATACGCAATCAAATACAAGGGGTGAAATTTTCAATACCATTTATACTAATGTTACAATATTTATTCATTTTTATACGCAATCAAATACAAGGGGTGAAATTTTCAATACCATTTATACTAATGTTACAATATTTATTCATTTTTATACGCAATCAAATACAAGGGGTGAAATTTTCAATACCATTTATACTAATGTTACAATATTTATTCATTTTTATACGCAATCAAATACAAGTTTTTCAATACAATATTTATTTTATTCATTTTTATACGCAATCAAATACAAGGGGTGAAATTTTCAATACCATTTATACTAATGTTACAATATTTATTCATTTTTATACGCAATCAAATACAAGGGGTGAAATTTTCAATACCATTTATACTAATGTTACAATATTTATTCATTTTTATACGCAATCAAATACAAGGGGTGAAATTTTCAATACCATTTATACTAATGTTACAATATTTATTCATTTTTATACGCAATCAAATACAAGGGGTGAAATTTTCAATACCATTTATACTAATGTTACAATATTTATTCATTTTTATACGCAATCAAATACAAGGGGTGAAATTTTCAATACCATTTATACTAATGTTACAATATTTATTCATTTTTATACGCAATCAAATACAAGGGGTGAAATTTTCAATACCATTTATACTAATGTTACAATATTTATTCATTTTTATACGCAATCAAATACAAGGGGTGAAATTTTCAATACCATTTATACTAATGTTACAATATTTATTCATTTTTATACGCAATCAAATACAAGGGGTGAAATTTTCAATACCATTTATACTAATGTTACAATATTTATTCATTTTTATACGCAATCAAATACAAGGGGTGAAATTTTCAATACCATTTATACTAATGTTACAATATTTATTCATTTTTATACGCAATCAAATACAAGGGGTGAAATTTTCAATACCATTTATACTAATGTTACAATATTTATTCATTTTTATACGCAATCAAATACAAGGGGTGAAATTTTCAATACCATTTATACTAATGTTACAATATTTATTCATTTTTATACGCAATCAAATACAAGGGGTGAAATTTTCAATACCATTTATACTAATGTTACAATATTTATTCATTTTTATACGCAATCAAATACAAGGGGTGAAATTTTCAATACCATTTATACTAATGTTACAATATTTATTCATTTTTATACGCAATCAAATACAAGGGGTGAAATTTTCAATACCATTTATACTAATGTTACAATATTTATTCATTTTTATACGCAATCAAATACAAGGGGTGAAATTTTCAATACCATTTATACTAATGTTACAATATTTATTCATTTTTATACGCAATCAAATACAAGGGGTGAAATTTTCAATACCATTTATACTAATGTTACAATATTTATTCATTTTTATACGCAATCAAATACAAGGGGTGAAATTTTCAATACCATTTATACTAATGTTACAATATTTATTCATTTTTATACGCAATCAAATACAAGGGGTGAAATTTTCAATACCATTTATACTAATGTTACAATATTTATTCATTTTTATACGCAATCAAATACAAGGGGTGAAATTTTCAATACCATTTATACTAATGTTACAATATTTATTCATTTTTATACGCAATCAAATACAAGGGGTGAAATTTTCAATACCATTTATACTAATGTTACAATATTTATTCATTTTTATACGCAATCAAATACAAGGGGTGAAATTTTCAATACCATTTATACTAATGTTACAATATTTATTCATTTTTATACGCAATCAAATACAAGGGGTGAAATTTTCAATACCATTTATACTAATGTTACAATATTTATTCATTTTTATACGCAATCAAATACAAGGGGTGAAATTTTCAATACCATTTATACTAATGTTACAATATTTATTCATTTTTATACGCAATCAAATACAAGGGGTGAAATTTTCAATACCATTTATACTAATGTTACAATATTTATTCATTTTTATACGCAATCAAATACAAGGGGTGAAATTTTCAATACCATTTATACTAATGTTACAATATTTATTCATTTTTATACGCAATCAAATACAAGGGGTGAAATTTTCAATACCATTTATACTAATGTTACAATATTTATTCATTTTTATACGCAATCAAATACAAGGGGTTTTCAATACCATTTATACTAATGAAATTTTCATTTTTATACCATTTATACTAATGTTACAATATTTATTCATTTTTATACGCAATCAAATACAAGGGGTGAAATTTTCAATACCATTTATACTAATGTTACAATATTTATTCATTTTTATACGCAATCAAATACAAGGGGTGAAATTTTCAATACCATTTATACTAATGTTACAATATTTATTCATTTTTATACGCAATCAAATACAAGGGGTGAAATTTTCAATACCATTTATACTAATGTTACAATATTTATTCATTTTTATACGCAATCAAATACAAGGGGTGAAATTTTCAATACCATTTATACTAATGTTACAATATTTATTCATTTTTATACGCAATCAAATACAAGGGGTGAAATTTTCAATACCATTTATACTAATGTTACAATATTTATTCATTTTTATACGCAATCAAATACAAGGGGTGAAATTTTCAATACCATTTATACTAATGTTACAATATTTATTCATTTTTATACGCAATCAAATACAAGGGGTGAAATTTTCAATACCATTTATACTAATGTTACAATATTTATTCATTTTTATACGCAATCAAATACAAGGGGTGAAATTTTCAATACCATTTATACTAATGTTACAATATTTATTCATTTTTATACGCAATCAAATACAAGGGGTGAAATTTTCAATACCATTTATACTAATGTTACAATATTTATTCATTTTTATACGCAATCAAATACAAGGGGTGAAATTTTCAATACCATTTATACTAATGTTACAATATTTATTCATTTTTATACGCAATCAAATACAAGGGGTGAAATTTTCAATACCATTTATACTAATGTTACAATATTTATTCATTTTTATACGCAATCAAATACAAGGGGTGAAATTTTCAATACCATTTATACTAATGTTACAATATTTATTCATTTTTATACGCAATCAAATACAAGGGGTGAAATTTTCAATACCATTTATACTAATGTTACAATATTTATTCATTTTTATACGCAATCAAATACAAGGGGTGAAATTTTCAATACCATTTATACTAATGTTACAATATTTATTCATTTTTATACGCAATCAAATACAAGGGGTGAAATTTTCAATACCATTTATACTAATGTTACAATATTTATTCATTTTTATACGCAATCAAATACAAGGGGTGAAATTTTCAATACCATTTATACTAATGTTACAATATTTATTCATTTTTATACGCAATCAAATACAAGGGGTGAAATTTTCAATACCATTTATACTAATGTTACAATATTTATTCATTTTTATACGCAATCAAATACAAGGGGTGAAATTTTCAATACCATTTATACTAATGTTACAATATTTATTCATTTTTATACGCAATCAAATACAAGGGGTGAAATTTTCAATACCATTTATACTAATGTTACAATATTTATTCATTTTTATACGGTGAAATTTTCAATACCATTTATACTAATGTTACAATATTTATTCATTTTTATACGCAATCAAATACAAGGGGTGAAATTTTCAATACCATTTATACTAATGTTACAATATTTATTCATTTTTATACGCAATCAAATACAAGGGGTGAAATTTTCAATACCATTTATACTAATGTTACAATATTTATTCATTTTTATACGCAATCAAATACAAGGGGTGAAATTTTCAATACCATTTATACTAATGTTACAATATTTATTCATTTTTATACGCAATCAAATACAAGGGGTGAAATTTTCAATACCATTTATACTAATGTTACAATATTTATTCATTTTTATACGCAATCAAATACAAGGGGTGAAATTTTCAATACCATTTATACTAATGTTACAATATTTATTCATTTTTATACGCAATCAAATACAAGGGGTGAAATTTTCAATACCATTTATACTAATGTTACAATATTTATTCATTTTTATACGCAATCAAATCAAGGGTGAAATTTTCAAGGGGTGAAATTTTCAATACCATTTATACTAATGTTACAATATTTATTCATTTTTATACGCAATCAAATACAAGGGGTGAAATTTTCAATACCATTTATACTAATGTTACAATATTTATTCATTTTTATACGCAATCAAATACAAGGGGTGAAATTTTCAATACCATTTATACTAATGTTACAATATTTATTCATTTTTATACGCAATCAAATACAAGGGGTGAAATTTTCAATACCATTTATACTAATGTTACAATATTTATTCATTTTTATACGCAATCAAATACAAGGGGTGAAATTTTCAATACCATTTATACTAATGTTACAATATTTATTCATTTTTATACGCAATCAAATACAAGGGGTGAAATTTTCAATACCATTTATACTAATGTTACAATATTTATTCATTTTTATACGCAATCAAATACAAGGGGTGAAATTTTTTATACAATGTTACAATATTTATTCATTTTTATACGCAATCAAATACATTTATACTAATGTTACAATATTTATTCATTTTTATACGCAATCAAATACAAGGGGTGAAATTTTCAATACCATTTATACTAATGTTACAATATTTATTCATTTTTATACGCAATCAAATACAAGGGGTGAAATTTTCAATACCATTTATACTAATGTTACAATATTTATTCATTTTTATACGCAATCAAATACAAGGGGTGAAATTTTCAATACCATTTATACTAATGTTACAATATTTATTCATTTTTATACGCAATCAAATACAAGGGGTGAAATTTTCAATACCATTTATACTAATGTTACAATATTTATTCATTTTTATACGCAATCAAATACAAGGGGTGAAATTTTCAATACCATTTATACTAATGTTACAATATTTATTCATTTTTATACGCAATCAAATACAAGGGGTGAAATTTTCAATACCATTTATACTAATGTTACAATATTTATTCATTTTTATACGCAATCAAATACAAGGGGTGAAATTTTCAATACCATTTATACTAATGTTACAATATTTATTCATTTTTATACGCAATCAAATACAAGGGGTGAAATTTTCAATACCATTTATACTAATGTTACAATATTTATTCATTTTTATACGCAATCAAATACAAGGGGTGAAATTTTCAATACCATTTATACTAATGTTACAATATTTATTCATTTTTATACGCAATCAAATACAAGGGGTGAAATTTTCAATACCATTTATACTAATGTTACAATATTTATTCATTTTTATACGCAATCAAATACAAGGGGTGAAATTTTCAATACCATTTATACTAATGTTACAATATTTATTCATTTTTATACGCAATCAAATACAAGGGGTGAAATTTTCAATACCATTTATACTAATGTTACAATATTTATTCATTTTTATACGCAATCAAATACAAGGGGTGAAATTTTCAATACCATTTATACTAATGTTACAATATTTATTCATTTTTATACGCAATCAAATACAAGGGGTGAAATTTTCAATACCATTTATACTAATGTTACAATATTTATTCATTTTTATACGCAATCAAATACAAGGGGTGAAATTTTCAATACCATTTATACTAATGTTACAATATTTATTCATTTTTATACGCAATCAAATACAAGGGGTGAAATTTTCAATACCATTTATACTAATGTTACAATATTTATTCATTTTTATACGCAATCAAATACAAGGGGTGAAATTTTCAATACCATTTATACTAATGTTACAATATTTATTCATTTTTATACGCAATCAAATACAAGGGGTGAAATTTTCAATACCATTTATACTAATGTTACAATATTTATTCATTTTTATACGCAATCAAATACAAGGGGTGAAATTTTCAATACCATTTATACTAATGTTACAATATTTATTCATTTTTATACGCAATCAAATACAAGGGGTGAAATTTTCAATACCATTTATACTAATGTTACAATATTTATTCATTTTTATACGCAATCAAATACAAGGGGTGAAATTTTCAATACCATTTATACTAATGTTACAATATTTATTCATTTTTATACGCAATCAAATACAAGGGGTGAAATTTTCAATACCATTTATACTAATGTTACAATATTTATTCATTTTTATACGCAATCAAATACAAGGGGTGAAATTTTCAATACCATTTATACTAATGTTACAATATTTATTCATTTTTATACGCAATCAAATACAAGGGGTGAAATTTTCAATACCATTTATACTAATGTTACAATATTTATTCATTTTTATACGCAATCAAATACAAGGGGTGAAATTTTCAATACCATTTATACTAATGTTACAATATTTATTCATTTTTATACGCAATCAAATACAAGGGGTGAAATTTTCAATACCATTTATACTAATGTTACAATATTTATTCATTTTTATACGCAATCAAATACAAGGGGTGAAATTTTCAATACCATTTATACTAATGTTACAATATTTATTCATTTTTATACGCAATCAAATACAAGGGGTGAAATTTTCAATACCATTTATACTAATGTTACAATATTTATTCATTTTTATACGCAATCAAATACAAGGGGTGAAATTTTCAATACCATTTATACTAATGTTACAATATTTATTCATTTTTATACGCAATCAAATACAAGGGGTGAAATTTTCAATACCATTTATACTAATGTTACAATATTTATTCATTTTTATACGCAATCAAATACAAGGGGTGAAATTTTCAATACCATTTATACTAATGTTACAATATTTATTCATTTTTATACGCAATCAAATACAAGGGGTGAAATTTTCAATACCATTTATACTAATGTTACAATATTTATTCATTTTTATACGCAATCAAATACAAGGGGTGAAATTTTCAATACCATTTATACTAATGTTACAATATTTATTCATTTTTATACGCAATCAAATACAAGGGGTGAAATTTTCAATACCATTTATACTAATGTTACAATATTTATTCATTTTTATACGCAATCAAATACAAGGGGTGAAATTTTCAATACCATTTATACTAATGTTACAATATTTATTCATTTTTATACGCAATCAAATACAAGGGGTGAAATTTTCAATACCATTTATACTAATGTTACAATATTTATTCATTTTTATACGCAATCAAATACAAGGGGTGAAATTTTCAATACCATTTATACTAATGTTACAATATTTATTCATTTTTATACGCAATCAAATACAAGGGGTGAAATTTTCAATACCATTTATACTAATGTTACAATATTTATTCATTTTTATACGCAATCAAATACAAGGGGTGAAATTTTCAATACCATTTATACTAATGTTACAATATTTATTCATTTTTATACGCAATCAAATACAAGGGGTGAAATTTTCAATACCATTTATACTAATGTTACAATATTTATTCATTTTTATACGCAATCAAATACAAGGGGTGAAATTTTCAATACCATTTATACTAATGTTACAATATTTATTCATTTTTATACGCAATCAAATACAAGGGGTGAAATTTTCAATACCATTTATACTAATGTTACAATATTTATTCATTTTTATACGCAATCAAATACAAGGGGTGAAATTTTCAATACCATTTATACTAATGTTACAATATTTATTCATTTTTATACGCAATCAAATACAAGGGGTGAAATTTTCAATACCATTTATACTAATGTTACAATATTTATTCATTTTTATACGCAATCAAATACAAGGGGTGAAATTTTCAATACCATTTATACTAATGTTACAATATTTATTCATTTTTATACGCAATCAAATACAAGGGGTGAAATTTTCAATACCATTTATACTAATGTTACAATATTTATTCATTTTTATACGCAATCAAATACAAGGGGTGAAATTTTCAATACCATTTATACTAATGTTACAATATTTATTCATTTTTATACGCAATCAAATACAAGGGGTGAAATTTTCAATACCATTTATACTAATGTTACAATATTTATTCATTTTTATACGCAATCAAATACAAGGGGTGAAATTTTCAATACCATTTATACTAATGTTACAATATTTATTCATTTTTATACGCAATCAAATACAAGGGGTGAAATTTTCAATACCATTTATACTAATGTTACAATATTTATTCATTTTTATACGCAATCAAATACAAGGGGTGAAATTTTCAATACCATTTATACTAATGTTACAATATTTATTCATTTTTATACGCAATCAAATACAAGGGGTGAAATTTTCAATACCATTTATACTAATGTTACAATATTTATTCATTTTTATACGCAATCAAATACAAGGGGTGAAATTTTCAATACCATTTATACTAATGTTACAATATTTATTCATTTTTATACGCAATCAAATACAAGGGGTGAAATTTTCAATACCATTTATACTAATGTTACAATATTTATTCATTTTTATACGCAATCAAATACAAGGGGTGAAATTTTCAATACCATTTATACTAATGTTACAATATTTATTCATTTTTATACGCAATCAAATACAAGGGGTGAAATTTTCAATACCATTTATACTAATGTTACAATATTTATTCATTTTTATACGCAATCAAATACAAGGGGTGAAATTTTCAATACCATTTATACTAATGTTACAATATTTATTCATTTTTATACGCAATCAAATACAAGGGGTGAAATTTTCAATACCATTTATACTAATGTTACAATATTTATTCATTTTTATACGCAATCAAATACAAGGGGTGAAATTTTCAATACCATTTATACTAATGTTACAATATTTATTCATTTTTATACGCAATCAAATACAAGGGGTGAAATTTTCAATACCATTTATACTAATGTTACAATATTTATTCATTTTTATACGCAATCAAATACAAGGGGTGAAATTTTCAATACCATTTATACTAATGTTACAATATTTATTCATTTTTATACGCAATCAAATACAAGGGGTGAAATTTTCAATACCATTTATACTAATGTTACAATATTTATTCATTTTTATACGCAATCAAATACAAGGGGTGAAATTTTCAATACCATTTATACTAATGTTACAATATTTATTCATTTTTATACGCAATCAAATACAAGGGGTGAAATTTTCAATACCATTTATACTAATGTTACAATATTTATTCATTTTTATACGCAATCAAATACAAGGGGTGAAATTTTCAATACCATTTATACTAATGTTACAATATTTATTCATTTTTATACGCAATCAAATACAAGGGGTGAAATTTTCAATACCATTTATACTAATGTTACAATATTTATTCATTTTTATACGCAATCAAATACAAGGGGTGAAATTTTCAATACCATTTATACTAATGTTACAATATTTATTCATTTTTATACGCAATCAAATACAAGGGGTGAAATTTTCAATACCATTTATACTAATGTTACAATATTTATTCATTTTTATACGCAATCAAATACAAGGGGTGAAATTTTCAATACCATTTATACTAATGTTACAATATTTATTCATTTTTATACGCAATCAAATACAAGGGGTGAAATTTTCAATACCATTTATACTAATGTTACAATATTTATTCATTTTTATACGCAATCAAATACAAGGGGTGAAATTTTCAATACCATTTATACTAATGTTACAATATTTATTCATTTTTATACGCAATCAAATACAAGGGGTGAAATTTTCAATACCATTTATACTAATGTTACAATATTTATTCATTTTTATACGCAATCAAATACAAGGGGTGAAATTTTCAATACCATTTATACTAATGTTACAATATTTATTCATTTTTATACGCAATCAAATACAAGGGGTGAAATTTTCAATACCATTTATACTAATGTTACAATATTTATTCATTTTTATACGCAATCAAATACAAGGGGTGAAATTTTCAATACCATTTATACTAATGTTACAATATTTATTCATTTTTATACGCAATCAAATACAAGGGGTGAAATTTTCAATACCATTTATACTAATGTTACAATATTTATTCATTTTTATACGCAATCAAATACAAGGGGTGAAATTTTCAATACCATTTATACTAATGTTACAATATTTATTCATTTTTATACGCAATCAAATACAAGGGGTGAAATTTTCAATACCATTTATACTAATGTTACAATATTTATTCATTTTTATACGCAATCAAATACAAGGGGTGAAATTTTCAATACCATTTATACTAATGTTACAATATTTATTCATTTTTATACGCAATCAAATACAAGGGGTGAAATTTTCAATACCATTTATACTAATGTTACAATATTTATTCATTTTTATACGCAATCAAATACAAGGGGTGAAATTTTCAATACCATTTATACTAATGTTACAATATTTATTCATTTTTATACGCAATCAAATACAAGGGGTGAAATTTTCAATACCATTTATACTAATGTTACAATATTTATTCATTTTTATACGCAATCAAATACAAGGGGTGAAATTTTCAATACCATTTATACTAATGTTACAATATTTATTCATTTTTATACGCAATCAAATACAAGGGGTGAAATTTTCAATACCATTTATACTAATGTTACAATATTTATTCATTTTTATACGCAATCAAATACAAGGGGTGAAATTTTCAATACCATTTATACTAATGTTACAATATTTATTCATTTTTATACGCAATCAAATACAAGGGGTGAAATTTTCAATACCATTTATACTAATGTTACAATATTTATTCATTTTTATACGCAATCAAATACAAGGGGTGAAATTTTCAATACCATTTATACTAATGTTACAATATTTATTCATTTTTATACGCAATCAAATACAAGGGGTGAAATTTTCAATACCATTTATACTAATGTTACAATATTTATTCATTTTTATACGCAATCAAATACAAGGGGTGAAATTTTCAATACCATTTATACTAATGTTACAATATTTATTCATTTTTATACGCAATCAAATACAAGGGGTGAAATTTTCAATACCATTTATACTAATGTTACAATATTTATTCATTTTTATACGCAATCAAATACAAGGGGTGAAATTTTTTCAATACCATTTATACTAATGTTACAATATTTATTCATTTTTATACGCAATCAAATACAAGGGGTGAAATTTTCAATACCATTTATACTAATGTTACAATATTTATTCATTTTTATACGCAATCAAATACAAGGGGTGAAATTTTCAATACCATTTATACTAATGTTACAATATTTATTCATTTTTATACGCAATCAAATACAAGGGGTGAAATTTTCAATACCATTTATACTAATGTTACAATATTTATTCATTTTTATACGCAATCAAATACAAGGGGTGAAATTTTCAATACCATTTATACTAATGTTACAATATTTATTCATTTTTATACGCAATCAAATACAAGGGGTGAAATTTTCAATACCATTTATACTAATGTTACAATATTTATTCATTTTTATACGCAATCAAATACAAGGGGTGAAATTTTCAATACCATTTATACTAATGTTACAATATTTATTCATTTTTATACGCAATCAAATACAAGGGGTGAAATTTTCAATACCATTTATACTAATGTTACAATATTTATTCATTTTTATACGCAATCAAATACAAGGGGTGAAATTTTCAATACCATTTATACTAATGTTACAATATTTATTCATTTTTATACGCAATCAAATACAAGGGGTGAAATTTTCAATACCATTTATACTAATGTTACAATATTTATTCATTTTTATACGCAATCAAATACAAGGGGTGAAATTTTCAATACCATTTATACTAATGTTACAATATTTATTCATTTTTATACGCAATCAAATACAAGGGGTGAAATTTTCAATACCATTTATACTAATGTTACAATATTTATTCATTTTTATACGCAATCAAATACAAGGGGTGAAATTTTCAATACCATTTATACTAATGTTACAATATTTATTCATTTTTATACGCAATCAAATACAAGGGGTGAAATTTTCAATACCATTTATACTAATGTTACAATATTTATTCATTTTTATACGCAATCAAATACAAGGGGTGAAATTTTCAATACCATTTATACTAATGTTACAATATTTATTCATTTTTATACGCAATCAAATACAAGGGGTGAAATTTTCAATACCATTTATACTAATGTTACAATATTTATTCATTTTTATACGCAATCAAATACAAGGGGTGAAATTTTCAATACCATTTATACTAATGTTACAATATTTATTCATTTTTATACGCAATCAAATACAAGGGGTGAAATTTTCAATACCATTTATACTAATGTTACAATATTTATTCATTTTTATACGCAATCAAATACAAGGGGTGAAATTTTCAATACCATTTATACTAATGTTACAATATTTATTCATTTTTATACGCAATCAAATACAAGGGGTGAAATTTTCAATACCATTTATACTAATGTTACAATATTTATTCATTTTTATACGCAATCAAATACAAGGGGTGAAATTTTCAATACCATTTATACTAATGTTACAATATTTATTCATTTTTATACGCAATCAAATACAAGGGGTGAAATTTTCAATACCATTTATACTAATGTTACAATATTTATTCATTTTTATACGCAATCAAATACAAGGGGTGAAATTTTCAATACCATTTATACTAATGTTACAATATTTATTCATTTTTATACGCAATCAAATACAAGGGGTGAAATTTTCAATACCATTTATACTAATGTTACAATATTTATTCATTTTTATACGCAATCAAATACAAGGGGTGAAATTTTCAATACCATTTATACTAATGTTACAATATTTATTCATTTTTATACGCAATCAAATACAAGGGGTGAAATTTTCAATACCATTTATACTAATGTTACAATATTTATTCATTTTTATACGCAATCAAATACAAGGGGTGAAATTTTCAATACCATTTATACTAATGTTACAATATTTATTCATTTTTATACGCAATCAAATACAAGGGGTGAAATTTTCAATACCATTTATACTAATGTTACAATATTTATTCATTTTTATACGCAATCAAATACAAGGGGTGAAATTTTCAATACCATTTATACTAATGTTACAATATTTATTCATTTTTATACGCAATCAAATACAAGGGGTGAAATTTTCAATACCATTTATACTAATGTTACAATATTTATTCATTTTTATACGCAATCAAATACAAGGGGTGAAATTTTCAATACCATTTATACTAATGTTACAATATTTATTCATTTTTATACGCAATCAAATACAAGGGGTGAAATTTTCAATACCATTTATACTAATGTTACAATATTTATTCATTTTTATACGCAATCAAATACAAGGGGTGAAATTTTCAATACCATTTATACTAATGTTACAATATTTATTCATTTTTATACGCAATCAAATACAAGGGGTGAAATTTTCAATACCATTTATACTAATGTTACAATATTTATTCATTTTTATACGCAATCAAATACAAGGGGTGAAATTTTCAATACCATTTATACTAATGTTACAATATTTATTCATTTTTATACGCAATCAAATACAAGGGGTGAAATTTTCAATACCATTTATACTAATGTTACAATATTTATTCATTTTTATACGCAATCAAATACAAGGGGTGAAATTTTCAATACCATTTATACTAATGTTACAATATTTATTCATTTTTATACGCAATCAAATACAAGGGGTGAAATTTTCAATACCATTTATACTAATGTTACAATATTTATTCATTTTTATACGCAATCAAATACAAGGGGTGAAATTTTCAATACCATTTATACTAATGTTACAATATTTATTCATTTTTATACGCAATCAAATACAAGGGGTGAAATTTTCAATACCATTTATACTAATGTTACAATATTTATTCATTTTTATACGCAATCAAATACAAGGGGTGAAATTTTCAATACCATTTATACTAATGTTACAATATTTATTCATTTTTATACGCAATCAAATACAAGGGGTGAAATTTTCAATACCATTTATACTAATGTTACAATATTTATTCATTTTTATACGCAATCAAATACAAGGGGTGAAATTTTCAATACCATTTATACTAATGTTACAATATTTATTCATTTTTATACGCAATCAAATACAAGGGGTGAAATTTTCAATACCATTTATACTAATGTTACAATATTTATTCATTTTTATACGCAATCAAATACAAGGGGTGAAATTTTCAATACCATTTATACTAATGTTACAATATTTATTCATTTTTATACGCAATCAAATACAAGGGGTGAAATTTTCAATACCATTTATACTAATGTTACAATATTTATTCATTTTTATACGCAATCAAATACAAGGGGTGAAATTTTCAATACCATTTATACTAATGTTACAATATTTATTCATTTTTATACGCAATCAAATACAAGGGGTGAAATTTTCAATACCATTTATACTAATGTTACAATATTTATTCATTTTTATACGCAATCAAATACAAGGGGTGAAATTTTCAATACCATTTATACTAATGTTACAATATTTATTCATTTTTATACGCAATCAAATACAAGAAATTTTCAATACCATTTATACTAATGTTACAATATTTATTCATTTTTATACGCAATCAAATACAAGGGGTGAAATTTTCAATACCATTTATACTAATGTTACAATATTTATTCATTTTTATACGCAATCAAATACAAGGGGTGAAATTTTCAATACCATTTATACTAATGTTACAATATTTATTCATTTTTATACGCAATCAAATACAAGGGGTGAAATTTTCAATACCATTTATACTAATGTTACAATATTTATTCATTTTTATACGCAATCAAATACAAGGGGTGAAATTTTCAATACCATTTATACTAATGTTACAATATTTATTCATTTTTATACGCAATCAAATACAAGGGGTGAAATTTTCAATACCATTTATACTAATGTTACAATATTTATTCATTTTTATACGCAATCAAATACAAGGGGTGAAATTTTCAATACCATTTATACTAATGTTACAATATTTATTCATTTTTATACGCAATCAAATACAAGGGGTGAAATTTTCAATACCATTTATACTAATGTTACAATATTTATTCATTTTTATACGCAATCAAATACAAGGGGTGAAATTTTCAATACCATTTATACTAATGTTACAATATTTATTCATTTTTATACGCAATCAAATACAAGGGGTGAAATTTTCAATACCATTTATACTAATGTTACAATATTTATTCATTTTTATACGCAATCAAATACAAGGGGTGAAATTTTCAATACCATTTATACTAATGTTACAATATTTATTCATTTTTATACGCAATCAAATACAAGGGGTGAAATTTTCAATACCATTTATACTAATGTTACAATATTTATTCATTTTTATACGCAATCAAATACAAGGGGTGAAATTTTCAATACCATTTATACTAATGTTACAATATTTATTCATTTTTATACGCAATCAAATACAAGGGGTGAAATTTTTTTTTTAGATTAGTTTATGAATTTTTTCGTGATTTGTACCGTAATTCAAATATTTAAAATACTTTTTACTAATAATTACAAAATATTAATCAATTAATATCATAAAAACGTTTTTTTATTTGCAAAACAATTATCACATTTTAAACTAATGGACAAAAATAGTGACAAAAACTATTTGATTTTATGTAACGATGTGTTGGAACTGATACTTCATTATATCAATTGTCGTCAATTGTTTCAATTGGAGATAACATCAAAACAGTTTCAGCAATGTATTCGTTCGGTTCTTCGGCAGCGTCGGTGTCTTAGATTTGGCAAAACAAAACTACTCTTTCGTCGACCACAATATCAGATACACGAGTCGATTGAGTTCAGAGACTTAAGTCAGACATCACTAAAAATACTATTTTAAGTTTGGTAGACATGAAGTCAGTGATAGACAATTGTCCAAACATTCGGTGTCTTTATCTCAACTAAGAACTGAATTTGACGGCAATTGAGTTAATGGCCAACTCATTGGTCAAACTGGAGTGTCTGTGTTTGGCCAACAACTTCTTGACCTATTATTTAAATGACTTGCAAACAATTGGTCGCCTCTTCGGAGATCGCATTCGTCATCTATCGATTGAGTGCCACTTTCAAGAGGAAGATATCCACAAAAACGTCGCTCAACTGATCCAATATTTCAAAGTATTACAGATACTGCGAGTCATTCACTTTAAACCATTGCATACGGCTTTGGCATCGGTTTCTGATTCGCTGATTAGTCTGGAGATCGATTGGTCTGGTCCAGTGACTCTTTGGACTACAGAGATGTCCAAACATTGTTATCACTGATAAATCACTGTTGACTATCATATATCCGATCAAATGTTTTCTCAAATCTGTTGTCTTCTGCAACTTCAAGAGTTGTCCATTAGTTGTCATTCGCTATCTTTGACACAAATAGTAATTTGTAATCGTCAAAGTCTTGACTATTTATCAGTGATCGCCGACAATGGTCTTCAATTGGATCCCAAACGCTATCTATTAATGTTAAGCATCTTGAGTTGAATTCATTTCGTTTTGATGTTAAATCATTTGATATTTTCCGACAGACATTGAGATCAATGGCCTATACATAGAGTGTTAATGCGATCTAAAGTCAAGTCAATCATATTTTTGTCCAAATTGTTAACAAAAATGTTACGCAAATCTGGACAAACTAAAAGTCTTGCATTTGTTAAGCGGTTTTACTTGTATTCACTATTTGACAAAAACTTGATTGAAATGAAATCGTTGACCAAATTGAGAGTCGATTACATACTGTCGAGTGAAATGGAGTTATTGGCCATAAATCTGGTGACTATTTGTCGTTGAATTCATCGACAGTCAAGAGAAATGCCAATTCATTGAGATCATGACTAGACTTTACAATGAATTAATGCCAAGAAATCTGATCATTAAATGAAAATTTATTTATAATATTATTTGATAAAGAAAAAGACAAATTTATATCGTATTTAAATAAAGTGTAGAATTATTTTAATTATGAATTTTATATTAAATATATTAAGTTTTATATCATTAATTAGTATACAATAAAATTTAATTTTCTAAATATAAAGTTTAGTTATTTTATCAATAATAATGCAATAATCAATCGATAACTCGAAAAGTTTTATTCAATCATTTATTTATTTAGTAATTAATTTATTAAAAATTACTATTTTATAATTATTTTTAGTTAAACTAATAATTTTTGTGACTAAAAAAGTGTTATTTATTTTTTAGTTAACAAACATTTAGTAAAAGAAAAGTTTGTTTTGTTTACTGAATTTTATTTCAGATAATCAGATGAAACATTTTTTTCAACTCTTCTTGTGATGCATCCGTAAATTGGACCATCATTTGGTGTACCGTTTCATTTGCCAATCGTTGAGTGTCTTGTTTGGCAAATTGGGTGATAGAGAGCAAGTCATTGAACAGAAACGACATATCGATGATGTCGTCGTCCAACCGATCGTTTAGTATTTGTTTGAGTTCTTCGCTGAGTTCGCCCTGTCTTTCGATTTTTGCGAACACAAAGTCTGTGAGTTTGAGTACAATTTTGTCGTCTTATTTGCCAAATATCAAGATATTAGACGCTTTGATGTGTCCGTGACTGATGTGCTTCCTCTGCAAGTAGTTCAGTGTTTCTGAAGGACTTGAACCACTGTTTTGTCATTATTTCGTCGATCATTTGCTTTAGTTTTCTTTTCATAAACAACTGAAGATTTCCGTCGGAGAGTTGAATGGCAAAGAATAGTTTGACTACTCCTTTGTGATGAATAGTCATCAATGCATTTATGTTTCTGTCGACGTCTGTGACCTGTAATTTCTTAAGCAAAACAATGTCAACATATTTGATGGCAAATTTTTCTGTAGACATCATTGACTTTCTTGAAGTAATTATTCATTTCATTAATTCTGTCCTCTCTTTCGCTTTTCTGTGAATTCAAGTTAATCTTTAATATCTTTTCATTCAATGCTTTTTCCAATTCCTTCAATTGGTTCATCTGTTGATCAATCTTTTGCTGAGTGTCACCTAATTTATGAATTATTTCATTTCTGCTAAGATTTGACTGTTGGATCACTTGTTGTATTTGTGCACTCAATGGTATGCCGACGGCTTGTGATGACTGATTGGACTGTCTGTCGGCCAATAGTCTGGTAGAGAGAGAGAGAGATATTATTGTTGTGTTCGTATAAAAAGCAAAGTGTGTCTCAGATTTCAATTGAAGAGTCAATGAATTAAATTTTTGTCAAAATTCTTATCTTTTCTATTATTTATATTTCAAATAAAATTCTTTAAAAATAAATTCAATTCAATTTGCATTTTAATTTTATTGTCAAATATTAACTCAAAAAAAATTCATTATATTTGTCTAAAATTATCATTGAAGTGATAACTCAAGAGTTTTTATCGTTAATTTCTTATGAATAAAACCGTTAATTATCATAGATTTGATTAAATCGGTTATGAGTTTAGAATTTAAATTTGAAAATCTCGTGAAAACTAAAATAAATTTTAGTTATAATTCGCGTAATTTTAATCTCAAAAACATTGTTATAAAATCGTGACAACAATTAATAGTAAGTATTCTAACAAATAATTTTAATTTAAATTCGAATGTTTAATGAATTTCGTGAAATCGAAAATCGAATTCAAATTCAAATTCAAAAGTCATTCAATTGATTGATCAGTTTCTCTGAAGACGTATTCAAACGGTTTTCTTAAACTATAAAAACCATTCATTCTTTTGAGTTATTTTTATTCATTATTCATCCAATACTTCTGACCGTCAAAACTAAGTCATCCATTACTTCATAAATTGTCTGATCATTAGTTCTTTACTTATCGTTTATTCATATCGTCATCGATGGCTCCGAGACCTCACAGTTTGCTTGAAGTGAGTGCTGGACTGACGGGCGGCAAACCAACACCGAAGACAGCGCTCATGCGATCGGGTTTGGAACTGAAGAACGAACGCTTCCTTTCGTGTTCACAGTTTGTCCCGCGACCGGGATTTGGCCAAAAAGGTCGCCGAATTGTTCTCAATTCCAACCATTTTGCCGTTGACTTCAACCACAAGAAAGTTATTTACCGATATCTGGTAACCATTGAGCGACTGCCGCAAGCCTTCAAACTCAGCGCTTCGGGAGATGAAAGACGAAGATTTCGCAAACTCTCAGAGAGTATGTGCCATAAGATTGTTAAGAAAGCCATCGATGAGAACCAGTCGTATGCAAAGCTCTTCTACAACACAACTCCCGTTTACGACGGCTCACAATCGATGTTCACTTGTGGACCACTGATCGGAGTCGCATCCGATGGCAAACCGACCCGTATTTTGGTCGAAGTAACCGACGAACAGGCAATTGACGGCCAGTTTGCTGTTATAATCAAATTTACGGGAAATACTATAAGTCTTAACGCATTGAAGCTCTACTTCGATAAGAAGACAAATACGATTCCCTTCGAACACATCCAAATTCTTAACATTGTTCTCAGACAAGGACTCGTTGGATCCAAAGTGACAATCGGTCAGTCACTGTTCAATCCGGCCGCTTATGATAAGAGAATCCCGATCGGCGGTGGCAAACAATTGGCATATGGTATCTACCAATCGCTGAGACCATGCATTTCTGGAGCACAACTGGTGGTCGACCGGACGTGTACTGCCTTCTGGATGAGTGGTTCGGTCGAGGACTTCATCCGCAGTATGTTTCCGTTCAAAGAAAGCGAAACATTGATGCGATACAAATGGAATGACTTCGAGAGGAAGCGAATTGAACGCGAACTCAAAGGTCTGTTCATCGAAGTAACTCATCTTCGCTTTCACAAGAAGTACAAAATTCACGCCATATCTCGCGAGTCGGCTCAAGACATCTATTTTGATTTCATAAAAAGAGGCCGAAGAGGCGAAAAGCTGTTCGAGGGAAACGTATCGGTCGCCCAATACTATAAACAGGAATACCAAGAACTGAAGACACCATATCTGCCCTGTATTGTTGTCCGATCGGGTCCACGACCAACATATTTTCCGCTAGAAGTATGCAAACTGGTGACAGATCAACACGTGAAGAAAGCACTTCCATCATTACAAAAGGCAGAGATGATCCGTATCTGTGCCTCAACGCAACCTAAAGAGCGCTTTGAAATCATCGAAAAAGCCGCTAAAGACGTCGCACTCAACCCGAAGTGCTTACGATATCTGAACGAGTTTTCCGTTAAAGTCAGTACTCGACCCATTGGATTGTCTGCTCGAGTTCTGGATGCACCAGTTCTGCTCGAGAAGAATGGTAAACAATGTCAACCGAGAGATGGTAAGTGGCGTATCGGACAGTTCTTTAAGTGTGTCGACGTTAAGAAATGGATTGTTGTTAATCTGGCGAATCTCGACGACTATCAAATATCCAATTTCATTGACACCATCAAGAAATACGGCCAACAAATGGGTATGAATGTCGATGAACCGTTGTGTAGAGTGAAGATGACATATCAGAGAGGAATGCTAAGGGTTTGCATACATTTACTTATATTGTTTGATCATTACATTACATTTGACGCCTTAACTGTCTTTAGGATAAACTCTTTGACAGAGCACAGGAAAAGTATGGATCTGTGGAACTGTTTGTATTCTTGGGTATTGATTCCGATGAATGCTATTACGAGATCAAGAAGTGCGGTGACATCGATATCGGTCTCTCCACACAATGCATACGAAAGCAGAATGTGTTGCGAATGAATCAATCGTTGGCCACAAATATTTTGCTTAAAATCAATACAAAACTTGGCGGCGAAAATATGTGTGTCGCCCGATTGCCACCACTTTTGGCACTAAAAAAGACATTAGTGATCGGTGCCGACGTAGCCCATCCGTCCCCATCGGACAAGTTATGCGCTTCGGTTGCCGCAGTTGTCGGAAATATTGACGCAAATTGTGTCAAACATTACGCCACTGTTAACGTCCAACATCGATATCGCGAAGAGATCATCAATGAATTGGATCTATTGGTCAATGAGTTACTCCGTGAATACGAGCGTCAAAACGGAGAGCTGCCCGAAGAAATTATCTTCTATCGCGACGGTGTCAGCGAAGGACAGTTCATGTATGTCATGGACTTTGAAATTAGAAAAATAAAGCGCGCGTTTCAGGCACTCAAAGTCGGCTATAATCCGAAATTGACATTCATTGTCGTCCAGAAGAGACATCACACGAGGTATGGTATAGTCAGTGGTCATCTGACGTATGGTTTTGACACAAAATAATAATCCTTTAAATTATTCGTTTAATTTGCAGATTCATTCCGGACGACGAAAAGGATGGCGTCGGTCGCGGCAAAAACATACCGCCGGGAACTATAGTGGACAACGTTGTGGTTCATCCAACCGACTTTGACTTCTTCTTGTGTTCGCACGAAGGAATTCAGGGCACTTCTCGTCCGTCACATTATTATGGTTTGTATAATGAAATCTCAGTCAAAAAAAATTGTTTCCTAAGATATTAACGATATATTTATTGTTTTTCCCATAAAGTTCTTTACGATGAGAACAGGTTCGGCGCAGATGAACTCCATGAGCTAACCTACTATTTGTGTCATACTTATGCCCGATGCACCCGATCCGTGTCGATACCATCTCCCGTTTATTACGCACATCTGGCCGCTCATAGAGCGCGCGGACACATCAATGGTTCGTCGGGTGATTCGGATTCGGGATCTTCTGGCGGCAGTCCTAACGTTCGTCTATCGAAACGAATTGTTCCCAACTTCGAGAATCTAAGCCAAAAGATTAACGTCAGACTCGACCGCAAGAGTTCGATGTATTTCTGCTGAAGAAGAAGAAGAAGAAGAAGATGTCCATAAACTCTTTGCAAATCTTTTATTTCGTTTTAATTTAATTTATTTTTTCAACAAAATTCTTATCATTTATTTGTTATTTTGGTTTTATTTCAAAGAAATACCCATTAATTTACTAATTATTATTTACTCGTTTTGTTCACATAATGTGATCTAAATTCTGATATATATTTCTATTTATTTTTATACATTTATTGTCTCTTTTTAAAAAAGTGTTTTTTGAATAATACTATTTATTTTATTTATTTTTTAATGTTTAATGTTATTGAGATTTTAACAAAGATACTATTTATTTTATTTAATACAAATTTTACGAATAAATTGTTTACTAATGTAATAAATGAATGTTTAATAAATTTTATTGTTTAATAAACAAAAAAGAAATATTTGCATAACTTATAAAACATACGAATGATTAACAAAATTAAAATTATTAAAAAAAACTAAAAATTATCACAATTTATGTGACTACATTTAAAAACATTTTCAGTCTCTTATTATGTAAATAATTCATATAATATATATAATAAAATATAACAAACAATATATATCGTAATTTTGCTTTGGTTTATAACACATATTATTTTACAATTTAATAATTATTTCATTGAAATATCCAATTTATCATTCACTACTATAAATGTTTCGATAATAATTTTTCAATATATATATATATTAAAATTTTATATTTAAAATCACTATCAAAAGAGATCAATAATCTGTGACTTCATTGTTAAAAAATATTACGGTAATAAACGGTAATAAAAAATATATATTATGATTATTTATGACTCAAATATTATTAATAATTAATGGATGAGTCTGTGACTATAACTATATGTTTATATATATAAGTGTAAATTATAAAACAAATTAAAATATATATATTTTTAAAAACTGATTTCTAAACATAAAATGACTAAATAGAAGTCAATCTTTTTTGTTTTGATAAAAACCAAACTAATGCTCGTTTGAATTGCTGTTCAAACCATTTTGTTTGTCTTTTTCTTGATTTAATCGGAGAATTAAATCAATTTCTTTCTTTTCCTTATTCTTGTTTCTCAGTCTGAAATCCACTGAATTGGCAATAATCCGGTCGACAATATTGAAAGTGGACAAACTATTGCCGCTATCGATAACTTTATATTTGCCCAACTGTTTCGGGATCTTCAGTAAAAAATATATAAAATATGGATTATTATCGATACTATATATTAAAACCAATTGTGAATTACTTCATATGGATCCGAGCCATCGACATCGGGATGTATTTCGGTGTTTCCTTTGATAACAATATCGACTTTAAAATGATTCATTAAATCACTTTTCACACTATATGGAGCACCAATAACCACTTCATTGACATACTAATGTCATAAATTAAAAAAAAATAAATTATATACAATGTTATCTATTGTTATTAATTTGTTTATCAAATTTGATTTATTATCTAAATTATACTGATATCCTACAAAAAAAATCATAGCGTAATCATATTACTGTTTTAGCATTTTATATGATTTAATAAAAATATTTATTATAAATGAATTGATTTCATTCATACCTTACAAGCGAGCACTGATAGGACTCTCTCGTGTAGATTCATAATCGGATAGTTATAACCCCTGTATCTATTGACTACCAGATCAGTGTGTAAACCAACTATAAGATAATCGCCTTCTTTTCTGGCCTTTTCCAAGAAGTCTATGTGACCGACGTCTACACATTGAAAAATAAAAAATCATTTGTAATCACAAAATCAAAATCATATAATTAGTGAATTAATCAATACTTACGAAACAAATCGAAAGCTCCGTCGACGTAAACAATGCGGTCGTTTGGTTTCGGTTCCTTTCCTTCGGCAAACTGAATAATCTTTTGAGTGGTCGGCAAAAATTGCGAGATTCCCGTCCACGGACTGTGCGCTGATGAGTCGCGACTAATCTGTCGGCTAAAGTTAGCCGTATGTTCACTATCGGGCAGATCCTCTGTTGGGCCACTTTGTCGGTGATGTGTTTTCGTTAACAATAGCATTCGTCCGACTAAATCGGTAGTCGACACGCCTTCAGTACGCTTACATTCCCGATAACGACCAGACTCTTTGACAAATCGATATGTGTCTAAGCCATCGGCATCCAGTGTGATGTCGTTGCCGTGAACACAGAAATCGCATTGATATTGATCTAACGTTTCCAATGTGGTTATATACGGTGCGTCTTTGACCACTTCGTCGACCCATTTGATGGCCGACACCATCTTATATCGTTCTTCTTCGTTGAAAACGGGTGGACCCTTATGTAGATTTATTTCGGCGTCCGAATGGACACCAACTATAAGCCGATCGCCCATTGCTTTGGCCTGACGTAACTGATTTGCGTGACCGAAGTGGACCATATCGTAGCTGAAGAAAAACGAGAGGAGTTTATCAGTTAAAAAATAAACCCGAAATACCGGTTCACATATCCTCGTGACACACCCTAACCGGTGTATACATCAATACATACCATCCATCGCACCAAACACGTACTTCTTTGCCATTGTTGGTCTCTGTTGTTGACTTGTTTGCCATAATTTTTGTTTAATAAAATTCAATTCAATTGATATTTTATTTATTAAGTCGATTACGACTGCAGTTTGCAAACAATCTGATGGTTTGTGTCTTTTGATTGATTGAATCAAATGTTGTGATAATAACTTCAATATAATATTTTGCGAAAATATATGTAAAAATCAGAGCGAATTATAATCACAAGAGATTTTTTTCCAATGATTAGTCGTCTAAACAAAACATCACTGCAATTGGTTCCGCCACTCAAGTCAGTCATATATTATATACAATGTATATAACAGTCAATAATAAAAATGTGATTATCGTGAATGCGACAGATTGTAGCCATTTAGGCAATGCGTTGACTACTACTGTATAATATTAATACTGTATTGCTATGCAATCATCATATGATTCAATGACTATTGAAATTTGCAAACATGTGAACACATTATGCAATCCTATGTGTGCCACACATACCATACATACTCATATAGCACTGTAATAACTGTACGATTTATTCAAAAATGTTGGGCCCAGTAGTAGGTGGGCGCCCACTGGATCAATAGTTATTGGCCATATTAAAACACGTATTTGTTTTTTTATTATAAATTAATATCAGTTTGTTTTTAATAGTTTACAAAAACTTATAGTTTTATTTGTGTCTATTTTTGTTGTAAAGTTTGCATTAGTTTGAAGTTCAATATAATAATATCATAGTTTAGATTTTGAGTGAAATATAATTTATTATTAGAAATAATTACATTATTAGAAATCTTATTTATTATTATAAATAATTTAAACAATTATTTATACAGTAATATTTAGTAGATATAAACTTATCGATAAATATACAGTACAATACATTGCAGGGTTGCAATTTGGGGTTAGGCCGGCCTACCCCCCCCCCCAGAGACCAAGATTTAGAAGATTTTTTCGGAAATTAGAAAAAATTATAGCTTAAAATGCAATAAAAGCTGACACCCACCCAGTATCCCATCACCAAAATTTTTGTCAGCTTACCCCCCCCCTCCTCCCCTCCATTATCCCCTAAACCAAAAAACTTGTGAAATCCTTGGTATTATTGATTTTATTGAATCTATTATTAAATTATCAATTATTTTGTTTATTTTCCGCGAATTATCTGAAAAATTATGTTTTTAAAAATGAATTATTAAATTCTTGTAAAATTTCTTTATCCCATAAATAGATTGTAAAAAATAAATATTGATTTTTAAAACTAATTAAACACACATTAAATTATTTGATATAAATATTATAATACATTATAATACTCCATATATTGATTACTAAAATTTTTTTCTGTATATTTAGAATATAACTTCAAAAATATTTAATAGAAAAAAATGGTATCTTTTTATAAGTCAGAGCATAATTAAAATATTTATTGCTTATAATAATTATTATTCATATTTATTAATTACTAATAATTAATAGTCTTTATTAGACTTTAATTAGTATATAAAACTAAATTTATAGCAACAAATGGTTAAGTTTTATGATTTATTTGTTGTTATTTATAGTAACGTTGTATCAGAATATATCCTTTCTATTGATTAATGAGTACTAATACTAATATCCCATAAACTGTATGCTATACTTTGGATGTACTGTATATTACTAAACAATGTGTAGCTTTAGTAGTGCTAACACTTTATAGTTATGTTGTAATCTAATAGAGCGAGTAATGAGAGTTCATTGTATAGTATAGTATAGTATAGTATAGTATATCCTGATTGTCGTTAATGTGTTGTTTGCTTTGCAAAGTGTGACTCAAAACAGTGAAACAGTTGTGTCAAAACCCATCATAAAGACAATAGTGCGGTGAAGACAATGGCCAGAGGACACCAAAAGATCCAATCGCAACAAAAGAATGCCAAACGAGCCGCGGACGCAAAGAAGGCCGAGAGTCACGACCAGAAAAAGGCGGCTCAGGCGGCGCTTACCTTCCAGTGCTCGGTCTGCAAGGTATGCCTGAAGACAGACACATACACACCACTGATATGATGGTTAGATCCGGTGTTACAATAAATTTTTGATGGCTTTTATTATTAGTATTATTATTAAGTAGATTCAGTCTAAGATTTATTGTAACTTTTAATCAGTGGTGTGTTATATATATATATATATTATATAATAATTGGTTGTTTATAATAATAATAATAATAATAATAATGTATTGACACGATTGCAGAGTCAGATGCCTGACCCCAAAACCTATAAACAACACTTCGTCAACAAACACCCGAAGTCTGAATTACCGGAATCGCTTAAAGATGTCGTCGCCAATTGAAATACAACATTAAAATTTCAAGATATTTTCAATTATTTTATTCAAACAATAATTAAAGTGTTATTTTTTAAGACTAATTTGTATACAAAAAAACATGAAGTTATTCGTCGACAACAAACAAAAAAAGAAATTAAAACAAACAAAAAATAAGTTCTAATAGATTAACAATAATTACTGTATAATAATAATAATAAATGTTTTTCACAATTGAAAATATAAGTGTATAAAAAATACAATAAATGATTAAAAAACAAATTAATTTAATGTCATTTTTTAGTAAGTATGAGATATGTATCTAAATTAAATAATAATTATAATATCAATAAACGACTATTTTCTTAACGTTAGGTAATAGTCAACTGATAATAGACAGAGAGAAACAAAATAAAAGGAGACATCGATTCAAGTGATTTGATTTGAAAAGCAATTATGTATTGCTAGAAGAAGTTATCTTTTAATCTTAGTTGAAGTCAGTGTTGTCATCATTGGGAGCGTCGAGATCTCGATAATTGATTCGCTTTCTGTAAATTCAGTTTATATATAAATAACATAAGCTTTCAAAAAATTATAAACATTTAAATAATATATCAATTATTATTAGTTTTAAATTATAATCTTATTTCCAAAATCAATGCAAAATAATCGCAGAAAATTGTAGACGAAATGGGAAGAAGAAAAAAGAGTGGGAAACCACCCAACGGTTTGCGACACAAGAGTGTGTGTGAAAACAATGTCTATTTGTCGTCAATTTGTCTAATAATCTTCAATGTCGTCATAAGCAACGATATTTCTATAAGAGTTTCATTCATCAATGGGTTCCATAAGAATCCATTATATAGGCATAAAAATAATTAAATCTAATCATTAAAAAACACTTACCGCGTAAATCTAGGCTTTTGTTGTTGCGGTTGACCCATAAGTCCTCTGCCATATCCGTCGTGCATCGGACCGCCCATCGGTGGGTAGCCTCTGCCATAACCCATCATAGGACCCATCATTGGAGGACCTCTCGGGCCATAGCCAGGAGCCATATATGGTAGTGGCGGATAAGGGCCGGGACCGTGCGGCATATATCCATGAGACATAGCACCTCCCATTCCCATGCTATTACCATCTCCACGATTTGTGTTAGTTTGAGGCCTATTACTGGGATGTTCAGGGAGTTGTGGTCTCTTGGGATCAAATACATAGTTATTATAATAAACAGCAATTTGTTTTGCCTCTTCAATGTTGTCGTTGTGTTTATTAAGAATATGTTTTCGCACAAAATCTGGTCCTTTAAACTTCTTTCCCGAGAGAGGACAAAGCCATTTGTCTTTAGAAATCTCTTGGATATTAGCTTTGATAAAATTTTCGGCCTCGACTTCGGTATCTTTAAGACCTAACTTTTGAGCTTCTTCTTCGGTAACAACTGTTGGCGGCAAAAGATATGGCTGTATCTTTGTCTCAAAGTTTTTCGTGTACTCATTGATCTCTTGTTGTGTAACTCGACTGGCCGTTGATGACATTCCTCTGGCATGCATTATACCTATTCTATTAGGCATTTCATCTTCATTGGGATAGTCTGAATGATTGTAATAGTCGACTGAATGAACAATTCGTAAATATAACAGCAATCGATCCAAAACTTTAATCAAATTCTCGTCTCTATCAAGTGCTGGACCATTGTTCTGTCCTTCCTCTCCATCTTCGACTTCACCGATCTCTGATGTGCCCAAAAGTTCTTCCTCTTCAGCCGACGCTTCTTCGATTAGATAATCAGTTATATTCTTAAGTAAAGGATTTTTCGATGTAAATCCAAACATAGGCTTAGATTCTGTTAGTTCTTTGTTATCATTAGTTTCGTCTTCCCAGAGCTTCTTTTGTTTATCTAAATTAAGGACAATCTTTGCCGCGTGTCTTATATCAGCGCGAACTACATTCTTATGGGAAGCGATGCCATTAACCGAACGAATTCGTCGATTCAAATCTCGATTTACAATTACATTGAGTTCTGTGTCTCTCAACTATTCATAAAAATAGATATATTTAGTTAAATAATGAATAAAAATCATTATTTTTTATTAACGATAACTCACTTTAATGCTATTCAATGACCAACAAATCTCACGAATATTAACCGATCGATCATATGCTGCCCAACCTCTACGGAAAAATCGTCGCTCAGATGTAGGATCAGCGATACAAAGACGTAAGAAACCGGGATAACGACCGCACAACTAAAATACAAATTTAGTTTTAAATATATTTACAGAAAAACTTCCAATCATTTGAAATACCTCTTCTATCTCTTGTCTTAATATAGACGGCGCGAGATTACGCATAAATACTGACAAAGTTTTATGAAGAGCTCGTGGTTTTTCTGAGTCATCCATTTTATTATTATTATTATTATTAGTATTATTATTAGCTTTCGGTGTCAAGTCTTCCTGTTCATCTTCAGTCTTTACTTTAGATTCCACATCTTCTTCTGTCTTTACATCACTGGTTGCATCCATCGATGCCTCTCCTTCTTCAAGACTGGCCATTGAATCTCCAGCTTCTGGTTTAATATCAATATCGTTATCCTTTTCGGTGACTTCTTTCTCTTCTTTTGGTTCATTGTCGGTGGCGTTTTCATTATCATTATTGACATCATCGTTATCCGACTCTTCTCCCGCTTCTTTCTCGCTTTTATCGGACACTGGTTTAACTGGTTTTTCAACTTCGACCGCAAACAATGACAAATCAGGTTCAGAAGATTTCGGTTCATCAAAATTTTCGTCCAACGATTTCAGATCAAAATCGGTTCCGTCTTCGAGCTTAATAACAGCCGCGTCTAATAACCGAATGATTTGACTCGCCTTTTCGACATCAATACTGACCGAATCGATCCAATTATTAGCCAATAAGTCGAGGAAGACATCCAATCGTTTCTTGAGTGCTGCAGACTGTTCTTGTTTACGCTTTTCAAACTCTTCCGGATGATATTTGCTCCGAAACCTAACAGTTCATTGCAAACAAATTATACAAAATCATACAATTATTAATAATTAGTCGATAATAAGATTTAAGATAAAAAACATTTTAAAATATAATTAACCATTAAGTGAAAGCTTTATAAAAATTAAATATCGATTAATTAAAAAAAATTGATACAAATAATGATTATATTTTATTATAAAATCTCCTGAATTTAAGTCTCACCTCAACCAACAATTGGGATTAATTTATAGTCGAAAAATTTGAATACATTTGTGTTATAATTAACACTAAATTAAAAAACGATTTTAAAAGAAATTTACTTGTTTTGTAAAATATAATAACTTTTGTTTATAATATATATATATATTTATGAAAACACTTTTAAGCATTCATTTGTTTTGAAGAGATTATTATATTATTTGTGAATTAAATATTAAATCAAATAAAAATCAAATATTTATATATATTTACTCTTTGAAATATTATACTGTATTTTGTTTTTAGCATAATATGTGTTTGCAATAATCATTGTATAAATTGATTAAACAAATTATTTATAATATATATTTGTTATTTTTTGATTAACAGTTTAAAGAATTTATATATTTCGCGTTATATATCATCAATTGAATCAAACAATTAAAATGAATCACCGATTTTTCCGTACAAAATATAATAATATCAAATATTACAACAACTTTTTAATATATATATATATATATCAAATCTTTCCGAGATATTAATCACAAAATTATGTATTTTGTCTCAAAAAAAATTTAGTTCATTTTTATATGTAAGCAATATATTATATTTTTTCTCTTAACAAACAATTTAATATAAAAATGATTTGTTGTATAACGTATTTTAGACAACAAAATAAAAAATATATATATCTTTTTGGTTATATATTATTATCCTTTTTGGAAGAAAATATTTAATAAATTATATGCAATAATAAGTAATGAATGATTAATAATAATATATAAATATATATATATAATGAGTGACACATCGGTCCTCCCATTCCTTACCATTCCTCGTCTTTATGAGCGTTAAAAAACTCAAGTATTTGTCTCTTCTTAAAATCCAATTTGTATTCATTATACTTCTTAACAGCAATTTGGTCATCAATGCCATCATCTTGAGTGCCCAAGAAATGCTTGAATGTCATCATAGCTGGTTGAGTGGGACCGGTATCGCCCTCACTATCACCACAATTCATATTTTGTTTATTATTTTAATTCAAAATTTAACAAAATTTAAAATAATATTCAAATAATATACAAACCGGTGTTGATTTTGATGATTAGGTCCACTATTGTCTGTATGGCTCCAATTAGTCGAGTTGTGATGACCACCATAGCCGGCGCCCATATCATAGTTAGGATATGGAGTCCTGTCCTCCCAATCGCGAGCGCTTCTCATCCGTTTCATCGGTGGACTCATATCGTTGCTGCGATCGGCCGGACTATAGCGGTCGCGACGCTGATTAACGGTTTGACCTAACGAGTAGTTGTCGCGATAGTTATCGCGCCGTTGATTATTACGGTCTCTATTCTGGTTACCCCACGAACCGCCTCCGCCGGCACCGCCACTCTCGCGACTACTCGACACAAACGAATACAATCAGAAGGTTATCTCTAAGCGGCCACTCGGGTGTGTGTTTGCTTACCGATCGGTCCAATCCTCTCGGGTCCTATTGTTTGATGAGTTCCGGTCGTTGTAGTCGCTTCTCTCGCGTCTGAACTTATCTCTACCACTTCCGCGCCGATCGGGAAAGTCGTCATCGCTGTCACCCATTGTTTATATGTCGCGACAAAAAACTCTCAAACAGACTGTTAATACATTAAATGTTTAAATAAAACAAAAAATTATATGATATCTCATAAAAAATTGAAATACAAATATTTGGTGTCAAATGTAAAGCAAATAATTTAAAAACAATTATTTATTTTTTTTAAAAAAAAGCAATAAAAATATATTTTAAGTTAATATCATATAATAAAAATATTCAGTGATTTTCAAATTCAATGCACTGTAAGTGTATAGTAATGGCGACACTGTATTCAATGTATCACTCATTCACACAATATATTTATAAAACACTTTTAAAATTTATTCAATCGATTGTCAATACAATTGTTAGTTAAATAAAACATTAATTTTTCAATGCATTTGACATTCAAAAAAAAAGTAACCAAATATTATACACATATTGTATTCAAAAATATACTCACATTTAAATTAATTGTCACTTTAATCGAAACTTAAATTTATTTTTACTTACAATAAAAAACACAAAAATAGTATTCAATTCAATGCTTAAGTGTGTGTGTGTTGTGTCACTCAATCTATTGAGTTGCCGACCAGTCATAGACAATGCACTCTAACACTAGACGTGTGTTCACAAAATAGATGTTCACTACTATATACCAATCCTAAACCGATATTTTTTTTATAACCTTACGACTAAATGTAAATTATTATTATTATTACAAATAAATATCATGCATTTTGTTAACTTTAATAATTTTAAGAAATTTAATATTTATCTTATTTAAATGACTAAAAATTATAATATTAAATAATTGTTATTTTAATTCCCACAATTATTGTAATCCCGTTACCCAATCCATTCATACCGCATTGTTCACTACTCTATGCTGTTAAGGCCTATTGGATACACCCAATAATGACGTCCAAAATATGTGCCCCCAATGACCCCTATATTTTTATAACACACACACAATGAGTCAAACAATTAATTATAATTAGCAATAATAATGTACAGTAATGTACAGTACATTGTAGTGTTCAATGCTATGCTTGAGAGGCAAACCCTAAACTTTTTTTTAATAGTTTTATTGTTTGCTTTAGTATTTTTATAAACAATTTTTTAGCAAACTTAGCAAATCATGAGTTTAATTGATGTTATATTTTGTTTATTCAATTCAATGATTGATTATTTATACCAATAAATAGCAGTTTTTATTTTCAAAATAGCAAATCGGAAATAGCATTGATATTTCAATGATGTTCATTGAATGAGTAAATTATATATACAATAATTGTCATACAAATAAAAAAGTATGAGTCTATAGAAATATATGATGACTATAATAATAATAATAATAAATTATTATTATTTAACTAAAATCATACAAATCTGGAAATTAATTGAATTGTAGATTTTTTAAAAGTTATAACTTATAAGTTAATAACTTAATAGATAGCAAATACTGTACTTATTAAAAAAATATTTATATAAATCAGCTGTTAATTTGATGACATGGTATATCCCATAATAATAATAATCAAATAATTGACTATAAATTGAATTTATTAAATAAAAAAAAGTTTTTCATTGGTTATCAAAAAATGAATCGACAGAGCATTTCAATTTGATTTGATTAAAATTACTTTACATAAGTTGTATTATAATGTATATAAACACAATCATATGTTATAAATTATAAGTTAACTACTATTTGCAGATAATATAATACTAATCAATGATATTATATAATTATTAATCACTGTATCATTAGTACAGTAATATCATTATTAATAATAATATGCATGCGATTAATCAAAATAAAATTCATTCATTCATTAGTTTATTAGTTTATTCAATAATACAGAAGTAATAAAAATATTTTAATGATTTGTTAGTTTTTTGTAATGCTTTTAGAAATAAATAAAAAAAATTAAAAATAAAGTTGGTATGCATGTGATATTTATTTATTTATTTTTTAGCTAAAGTTATATTACTTTTCAATATACAGTATATATTAGACATCCAGTCATCAAGTGATGTCTGGGTAAGTGAGTGAATGGAGTAAATGATTTAGAGGAGAGAGAGAGAGAGAGAGAGAGAGAGAGAGAGAGAGAGAGAGAGAGATTAACATTAAGATTGAATTGAGTAGTGTTTTGTTGCTATCGTTTAGTGTGTTTGTAGTATGTATTGCATAACACAATATAATGTTTTGATGTAAGACCTTGTGTTGGATCGGGGAGTGTCTTATGTGTTGTATTGTAGCCAATGATAGTCCAGATTATATGCATATGTCTGGGCATTATTGCTTTGCACAACATTTTTTTGCAGTACTTTTTGGTGTTTGTCTCTCATTATTATTATTGACTGACTATTATTGAGAGATAGATTTGTTTGTTATATAGAGATAGAGAAATATAAACAGTTTTCTGTTATTTAATTCAATCACAAAATAATAATAATAATTACAATTAATATTTACAAAACAGTTAATCGAAATTATCTGTAATTTTTTTTGGTGTCAAATATATATATATATATATATATATATATAGAGAGAGAGAAAGAGAGAGTGAGAAAAACAAAACTAAAAGTTTTTATGAATCACTGATTATTTATTCACTAATTTATATGAATGAATGCAACTATTATTCTGTGGAAGTGCTGCTAACGATGTCTTCAGATAATAATAATAATAATAGTAATAATCATAATATTAATCAATTGCGGCTCCAATTGGGTTCGTATAGGTTGGCCTCTGAATTGACGCCCGAGTTGGCCGATATCATAGAGATTGATCGCATGCTATATACCCATTGGGCTATCTATGTGGGCGATGGACAAGTGGTCGATGTGGTCGGCGATGACGACAACGATTTACCAGACAATGAAGAAGCTATTGTCCGTAGGTCACTGTTGACCGATGTTGCCGGCGATAACTATTGTCGGGTTAACAATAAGGAGGTTCCGGTCAAAGAGCGCTGTCTTCAGCCCTTACCCGCCGACTTAGTGGTCAAAGAAGCCAATGCTATGGTTAGTAATAATAATTATCAATTGGTTTACTTTTTTTGGTGTTGTTTTCCAATAAATCTATTAATTTAATAGATTTTTTAGTACAGGTATTAGTATTGATAGGGTTTTATAATAATGGTATTTATAAAACAATTGACATGACTTGCAATTGAATTGCATTGTATTGTATAAGTAGTCGACTTTTCTTATCTAATCAGTGTTTGAGTTAATATATATAAGAGTTTTATGTTTTATTACATAAAAACAATTGTATTATAGCAGTAATAATATATGATATGATATATTATTAAATTAGTTGATAATAAAAATGAATTGCGTATACAATATCTAATATATTATTGCTTTAATTCTCAATTAATGATAGGTTGGCTCAACAGTCGACTATAATTTATTGACCCGAAATTGCGAACACTATTTGACTCAATGGAAATATGGACAGCCATGGAGTGATCAGGTATGTTGTGTTGTCACCTACCATATCTATACACATAAGTACAGTATATATACTATATATATATATATATATATATATATATATATTTAATCTAATCAAACCTACAGTATTGACTTTATACTGTATTTTGTTGAGTCAACTGTTATTTTTTCTCTTCAATATTATATACCATTTTAATTAGATAGCACTTTATTATTAAGATTATTAAATTTTAACTGTATATATAAATTTATATATATATTATCTATAGTTTATTGATGAAAAAACTTTTTAATATATAATGTGTTTACAATTATATTGTAAATTTGTACTGGTAAATTTATTTATCTTTTTTATAATTAAAAGTGTTACTATAAAATTATCTAACTTTATATTATACTCTAATGTTTTTTATTTCAATCAACTGATTTTTTTATTTTTAATTTTACGGTAGTGTTAATAAATTTACACCCATTATACAATAGTAAATTTATTGTGTACTCTTAAATTGTTAATTGTGTTATTATTATTACAATACTTAAAATTTTTGTTTCGTAATAAATATTTTTGTTTCAATTGACTGTAATAGAGAAGGAGTTAGAAAAACTGTTAATAATATATATTCAATACATGTACACTAAAATACTTAAATTTATTTTTAAAAATCATATATATATATTACAGGCAGCGGTAGCTCTATCAGCAATACGAGCCCTTAGGAGAGAGCATAAGGACTCGATCTCCGATGGCCACAGTTTTATGGTCAACACACTTAATGAAGTGCTCAACAGTCCCGGACAACAATCGGGAAGTCCATCACTCAATGAGTTGCGTTCAAACTCTATCGGCACGTGTCAGCTAACGTCGGCCAGCAGTCAAACAGAGGTCACTCATGTAATCTAAGTGTTTAAAAAAATTCAATATAGTATATGATTTTGTTGTTGTAAATTTCGTTATGATTTTGCAATCAACATGTTTTTTAAGGATATATATATATTTATATATATATTGATGTGTGATTTTAATATTTATTTTTTATGTTATCGACTACTACTACCACTATATAACGGTTACCTCATTATAATGAATGTCATTCATTCAATTAATATTCTAAATACTTATATATTATTATATTTTATGTATTAATTATTTGAGTGAAAAAAATCAGCAAAAATTTTCAGTCATTTAATAGTTATATATATATATCGCACATCTTTTTCTGTAGTATTTGCTTACATTTTGTGCGAATTAATTGAAGGTTTTAATTGTTTTTCTGCGAAATATAAATATTTAATGATTTATACAACTATTAAAACGATTAATAAACTTATATATTGCTATGAATATAATATAATATAAAATATTGTTATCTGAATTAATATAAATTATATATATTGCACATACTTTTTGTTTATTTTTGTAAATATTTAAGTAATTTAAAAGTGAATTCCTTATTAATTTTTATTATTATTAATAATAATAATAATAATATATAAATTATATTAAACATATATAGTGTACTCAAATCTATGTCAATTTAACCATACATGAACACACTTTTTTTTATTTATAGCCTTTTTTAATATATAAATAAATTAGATCTCTTAATACAATATGTATTAATATCTCTCTCTATACTGTATGTCTAATCATTTTTTGAATATTTGAGCTGTATATACACTGAGCTTATTTTGATGATTTTTTTGTTTGAAAAAATATTGCAAACATTTTAAATATAAATAGACTTGACTAGTAGTATAAACATTACAATAAACATATTTTTTTATATTGATAAATTCACAAAAAAAATAATTTTTTATTATCATTTATTGGCAAATAAATAAACACTTATACATCTGTATTAAATAAATATACTGTACTATAGATTATATAAATTATTATTGAGCTTATAATACTACTTTATATAGAATATTGATAATAATAATAATGGGAGTGACTCTGGTTAATTTAATGATTTTTGTATAATACTATTTTTTTATTTCACTCTACATTTACAGTAATAATAATAATAATAATAATAATAATAAGCAACATTATTTTAACAAACAATTTTTTGTACTAAATCATTAAGCAAATTGAAAAAAGAAAGATATGCTTACCATTAGTTATGGTATGTTTGCTTGAATAAAAAAGATAGGTTTATAAAAAAAATATATAAAAATATACAAACAATGACAAAAAAATAGCCACAAAACTAAACGATAATGGTAAAAATAAAATACAATATATACTAGCAATATTAGAAATTAGCAACCAATGTACAATTACTGTAATATAATTTATGACACAAGTAATTGATTTGAAAATATATTTTCAGTGATTTTGTTGTAAAATAATAACTAATAACTAACTATATATACATTTTATAATTTATAATTTGATATATATAGTGATAAATATAAAAATAAGTGAAAAGAGTTGGCCTCGAAATACAATTTATATAAATACTTTTAAGTCAGCAGTGTTTTTGAATGTTAAGATAAAACATATGAATTTATTATTATTATTATTGCAACTCTTTATATATATATATCTTTATAAATAATTGAACAAAAAACTAATAATAATATAGTGAACTCTTGGAAATACTATTTTTGTAAAACATGAAAAATGTTGAGTTTATTTAAAGTTTTTTTTAAATACTTTTTATATGTTTTGTTTGAACACTTTGCCAAATGTTTTTTGTTAGTTGATTGTTATCATATATGTTGATCATATTAGTTGATTGTGTAATATTATACTGTATAAAACATTACAGTATAAAAATGATAGTATTAAAATAATATCAGATGGTTTTATTATATAACTGAACTCTTCATATTTTCTAAATAATTAAATTAAAAAATAAATAAATAAATTTCTTAATTATAATCACTGATTATTATAATTATAGAATAATACGGTATAATGAACTTTTATTGAACACAATATTAAAAAATTACTATTTATATCATTATATTTATATATATATTTTATAAGTAAATCGTATAATTTGTTCATTCAACTTATAATATCAATTGTTTATTTGCTATGTATTAATTTAATATTACATTATTTGATTATTTCTGAATCTTTGTATTAGTAATATTACAATGGTTTGAAAAATTTATTTTTAAAAATGTTATACCTTGAAACAAAATTATCAACATATAATTATGTATAGTCTATTGAATATTTTATTAAAATTGTTATGAATTGGTTATAATGATAATTATTACTATTATTATCATTATATATAGAAATGTTAGAATATTGATTATTATCGGATATTGTTATTTAATAAAATGTTCATTAATTTATTTGTTATTTTAAATATTCTGTACTTATATAATATTTAGTCATACTTTTTAAAAAGTATTGATTTTATTAGATTTACTGCATAATGATAAACATTAAAAATAAAATACCAAAAATCAATGTATTATGAAATGTATATATATTGGTATTCATACTTGTTTTATATTGAAATGTTGTCTAATAATCTGCTTATATTATTATAAAAAATTGCATAAATTCTTGACAAATAATAACTATATATATATATATACGGTATATATAATACAATATAATAATAATATAAAGACAAATGCAGTATTAATTAAACGTTAATAAATTTTCAATTATTAGTTAATAATCAATGAATATTACAATAGTTATCTATTTATTAATATTTATTTTTTCTTTTTTAAACATATCAAGGAAATCTGATTAATTGATATTGAATTTGTGTATTAATGCTATATATTGAAGATGTTAGTGCCAATCGATTGTACAGTTTATATACAGTAGAGATACTTTGGTAGCCTTGATATTGTGATCCTTGAAAATGTGTCTAATGTTTTGCTTTCCTTTTTTTTTCTTTTTCCTCATCTTTCGTCTGCCGATATTTCTTAACTCTTTGGTTAGAATCTTCAGGTATGTCTTCTACTGGTTCTGATTCTTCTACATTTGTCAGTGTAATATTGATCTCAACTTTTGCAAAGTTATCTGGATTAGCCAATGGCACAACCGTACCATCATCTTTGAGTACGTTTAGACAGACTCTTGTCTGACCACCCGGTTGTACAGATACTACTGAATCTTTGCTATTGGTTCTCTTGATGGCCGTATTGGTGGTAGTGTTTGGCTTCTGTACTTGATTTGTATTAATCAGATTCGGTTCAAATTTGACGATCAGAAACGTCATGTTGTCTTTACCGGCGATTCCATGGGTAGGCATAGTTGTCGGCAATATCTGTTTGAATACTTCTTCGCATATTTTGGACAAAACAGCAACTCTTGGTATTCGTTTGTTGACATATAGAACAACTTCCTCAACAGAAATGGTATTCCAGATGCCATCGCATATGAGTACCATAAAGTTGTCGTTTGATGTCAACTGTTCTGTCTTTATGTCGGGCAAAGCAATGATCATCTGTTCCTTCTTTGGCAGTTCAGTGTTACCTTTGTAGTGATGGTCACCAAAAGCGCGCGAAACGTTTACACCGCCATTAATGCGACCGCAAATGATTTGTCCGCCGGCGTTCTTAATGCGACTTTTTTCGTCAGTATTTTCCGGTTTGTGGTCACTGGACAATGGATATGCTCTGCCTTTTCGTGATAGAATACACCGACAATCTCCTAAATTGGCCGCATATGCGATGCCATCTTTTATAAGTACAACAATAGCCGTACAACCACTGGCCACTGCCGGTGCATTTTTTCGGTCGATGGGCACTTGTGTGTACTGTTTGCGTATTGATATCATTTTGTTGACGGTTTCCAATTCGAGAAGTTGGTCATCAAATTGCATGAATGAGTCCTGAAGTGCCGTTTCGTATTTGCCTTCTTTGTAGTTCTTATTCTTTAATATCATATTCGGTAAGAGTTTTGACGCCAATTGTGCCACTTCTGCGCCATTATGTCCGTCGAAAACAGCCCACAGACTGGCGTTTTTGTCAAACTTTGGCAAACATATGTGTGCGTCCTCTTGAGTGGATCGCCAGCCCTGTACTGATGAGGCGCCGTATGATATGTTGGGTCCCTTTCCGTCTTCAGATTCAGGCCTTGATATGCATTGTTTCAGATATGTTTCGCCCATTTCTTTTGTTTGACCACTAATTTATGATTTAAATGATAATCTCTTAATAAAATGTTTTTCAGTTATTAGTTGGTCTTTAATAACGATTATCTCTTTTGGCTATAATTTTGAATTATTTGTTAAAATACTTACTATTAATTGTTGTCACGATTTTATAACAATGTTTTTGAGATTAAAATTACGCGAATTATAACTAAAATTTATTTTAGTTTTCACGAGATTTTCAAATTTAAATTCTAAACTCATAACCGATTTAATCAAATCTATAATAATTAAAACATTAAAATATTTCATAAGAAATTAACTGTAAAACCTCTTGAGTTATCACTTCAATAATAATTTAAGATAAAGTTTAATACAAAATATTTTGTTTTAACATTTGGTAATAAAGTTAAATGTAAATTGAATTGAATTTTTATAGCATTTTATTTGAAATATAAATAATAGAAAAAATAAGAATTTAATATAAATTTACATTTTTTAAAAATTCTTAATTATTATAAGTCATCACTGATTGTCACAGCATTGCTGAAAGTACCACCAAAATAGTTGACAAACAATTTAGCACTTTTTACAACATATGAATACATAGTACTTATATTGTCATAAAAAGTACCAAAAAAACATCTGAAATATTGGGGTTTGTATTGAGAAAACAATTGTTGTTTTTTTGCAGACATTTTGGTGTCATTTGTAAAAAAATCTTTGAATTGGTGTTTGATTTGATACTTCTTGTGGCAAAAAACAAACAATCAAATAGTCATCAATCAAGACATGGTTCGGGTCACTGGTGTTCTCAGACAATGTAAGATATGATCTTAAAATTAGATAAACTTTTTATTTGTCTGTTATAACAAACAGGGATCAAACACAAGCCGTTCCGTAAGTGGTATTACAATCTTCAGGGATATAATAAATTCGGTTAGAAATTGAATTGAATGGACACTTGAATTGAACTAATTTTTGTTTTGTTTGTTTATCACCTGATCTGATCCGATCCGATAATAATAATTATTATAATTATTAGGTCTCTACCAAAACGACTTCTTGTGTTTGGGTGTCTATACCTTTCATCCATCTGACGAACCACTCTATGACGAAGCTTTGCGTCGACTGCCGCCCGATGAGTACGACCAGTATGTCTATCGAAACATTCGTAGCCAACAGTTGGAGATAACCAAAGCAGCGGTTCCACTGAATGAAAGACCCACTTTTGAAGAGGTAAGAGACAGAAAGAGAGAGAGATCACTCACTTGATTAGTGATTGATTTCTTGATTATTGATCATTCAGTTGATTGGATTATTAACTAATGGTGTTTTATGTTTGTCTTAGGATGAAACCAAAGGCCGATTTCTTGAGCCGTATATTAGAGAGATTTTAAAAGAAAAGAAAGAGAAGGAACAGTGGCAGGAGTTCCTGATGAGCAAGTGATGGGGCTATCATTTGGTGGTCATCTCTATCCAGATATAATTGTTTTCAAATTATTGGTTTTGTTGTTTCATTACAAAAATTAATTAATTAGAGTTAAATTTAGTTGTAAAGTGTCTTCAATTTTATTTTAGTCTAAATTATAATAATAAAAATATAGATTAAATAAATAAATAAAACGTTTTAATTGCGGAAAAAATATAAAAACAAATATTTTACAATAAATATATAAATTCTATGGGTTTAGTGTATATAATAATAATAATCATTAAAAATATTAATTAATTAATTAATAATTCGCCTAAAAATCAAGACTCATCTCATTCTAGTCTTATAAGTCTTGTAGAGATAATAAAGGGACGAAAAGACCGGAAGACTGACCGGTAAGAACAGTGGAAAATAGACGGCATATTTCTGGTCGTCGGGAAAGTAAAGTAATGACAAAAGCGATGGATCAAAGAATGCCGTTTCCGATGACAGATAACCTTTTGTACTCAATTTATAGGCATTCTTGAGATCTGTTTCGTGGAGACAATTAATGGCTTCGATGGAAACATCGACTGCCGTATGCATTCGTTTGGCTATCTCTTGGATTATAACAATATTATTGACTTTATGAATCAATTTCGATATCGACTCAAGTGATGCCAATGTCTTCAGTATTCTCTTCTGGGTTATTGACCGTCGAATGGCATCCAATTCCCATTTTGCGAAAAATAATTCATTGGTAATCAAGTTTTTCGGTATTTCATTTGGAAGTGCTATCAGATTGCGAATAACAGCTCTGAAACCGTTAACAAAATCATTGTCTTTATTCCACACAATGACACCGCCTCTGAACGGTGTAACCATTATATTGGATTTAGTCTCGTGAGTGATATCATAGAAAAAGAGTGGACCATCTGATGGAATATAAACCAATATATGAAAGCTTTGCTTATTATTATGTTCGACAACTCGCGACTCAACTGTATTCATAAGAATCGGTACATTCTTGACATCGAATAGCCTATCGGTTCCTCCGATTGTCAATCGGCTGTCATTATTATTATTAGCATTATTCAGATGAGTAGATATAAAATTATCTTTAAACACATAATGCAATGTCTGTGTTATAATATTAAATCGGATCAACTCTGAAATACCACTCTGTTTAGTCAGTCCGATGTCACCAATACTATGTATCTCATCGACTCTTTTCTTAAGTAATTCATTGTTGGTTTCATCTTCATTGACTACATTAACAATGATATCGATTTCCGGATACAATAAGAAATCAATTCTCTGAGAGTTATATGCCTTTTCAGTTAATATTTGTGTGGATTCAACCAATTCATTGATAATTTCAGCTAAAGATTTTTCATCAAAAACTTTGGGATCATTTCGTAGATAAAAGAATCGATTCTTTCCGAAGACATGTCTTTGTTGACCAGAAATTAGTTTCGTATTCGACGGCAATACGAATAACCAAAGTTTGCCGACTGTTTCGTGATCTTTAATTGCGGTCAACTTGTCGTCAATATCACTGAGAGGTCTTCTCTGGGAACCGCTATTATTAAAAAACAGTTCTTCTTTCGGCAAAAGTGCCCGTACTTTCCACTCGTAACCATAGGAACAACTGCCGTCGGGACTGAATTTTTGCGGCCAATTGCCGACCAATTGTGACTTCAATTCTTGCCTATCGATGTCATTATCGACGGCCACAACAGTCACCTGTAACTGGTGTCTAATCGTTTGCGAGCTGACCATCAGTGCACTTACGTCGGGAAGTGAGTGTCTGGACGGCGAAGTGGTTGTCCACCAAAGCGGAAAACCGACCATAACTATGATACAGATGTAGATAACCGACGAAAGGATGCCTAAGTTGTTGTCTGTATCGGTCCTGTTATTGTCGGCCGTGTTATTGTCCACATTGTTGTCGTCGTCGGCGGCGGTGATGTTGGCCATGCGGTCATATGGTTAAGCACTTGTAGTTTAATTAAATTAATTATATAAACAATAAAAATAATGTAAATAATTAAAAAATATGTGTAAATAAATAAATCTATTTTTTATTTGTAAATAATTTATTAGTTTTTTATTTATTTATTTAATTCCCAAAAACTGCTACACATTTGCCATTCATTCATATGATAAGCGGCTATCAATTGGGCGCTAAATTTGAAATTCAATTTTTTTCAAAAATGTAATAATAATAATCAAATACATGTAAAATGCATTCAATTAATGTTTTTATTTATTTGTTTGCTTTATTTATTGATTGAATCTTTATTTTATTCAAATGAAAATTAGAGAAAATAAAAATTTGTTTTATAAAAATAATTTCCTAATATAATTAATTTAACTGTTATACAAAAATTTTTTTTTATCTAACTTAAACTACCGGTATTTATTGCATTTATTTTTGTCATCAAACTGTATGTGTGTGTGTAATAGCAATGACTAATAATAAAATTATTGATTAACATTACTAATGTGTTTATTTAATATGATATATATATATATTGTATAACTATTTTTGGATTTTCAATACAATTATTGCGACAATCAAATTGATTTAATAAACCAAATGAAGCGATCAATGATTAAACAGATTTATTTCAGTATAATTTACGGTATATACAGTACTATACAGTGTTTTTATACATAACTATTATGAGATCATTCACTGCATTCACACATACAGTATATTTCAAGGCGTTTCTCTCTTACATTATATTATTTATATTGTAATACCTGTCATATCATTCATACGGTATGAGTAGTCAGTCATACAATAAATATCGGGTGCAAAACAATGCCATCCCTCGTAGTAGTAGTAGTGCTGTAGTAGTAAAATACCAAACAGTTTTATAATAGGAAAGTTGTGCTACAAATATATACACACATAAGTTATGTGACACTGACTGAGAAATTTTTTATATATAATATAATGAAATACTAATACATTATTAGTGTATTTGTTATATAATAAAAAATGTTGTCTCAATAGTTTGTGTGCACATGTTTTGTTGCATTGCAGTACAGTATTAATAGTACTGTAGTACAAGTGCTTCAAAAAAAGTTATTATTATTATTATTATTTATTTTTTTTATAAACACACTGTCTGTATACAAATAAAAGTAAAATTTATTTATTCTTATAATAATATATTAGTAGTAGTAAACCATGAATTGTGTTACAATTAATTTGTTTTTAGTATAAAAATTTAGTTTTTTTTAAAAAATTAATTAATTTATTTATACCTAATATAATACAGTACTTATTATTTGCTTAATTAGTCAATTTTGATATTATTGAAAGTATTGTTTTTTTTAAAAATCAAATGTAGAAAATTGTTTTGTTGTTGTTGTGACCCAATGTGTTGCCAATGCATTGCATTTGTTTTAATTATTAATTACATTATTAATAATATTATTATTACAATCAATCAATCAATTGTGATCTCAAATTTAATTACAACATTTTAATTAAAAACAAAACTATGATATGTTTATATAATACTAGTTTATGTGTGAAATATTTATATAACGATTAGTTCAAATTTAAATATAATAAATTGTCGGCCAAATGACATAATAATAATCTAATATTATTTTTAATTAATGGTTAACAACGATAATAATAATAATAATAACAAATATGTTTGTCAATCAAAAGTGTTCAACAAATGTCATATTATTTTTCATATATTTAGTGTCCATCGTCTCAATTGTTATCAAATGTAAGTCAAAAAAAAAAAAATTTTATAAAACAAAACCAAAAAATTACTATTAATTTAGTTAATTATAAAAACTTGTCAAAAGTTCCGAAATATATATATATACAAAATGTTTGTCATATAAAAAAATAAAAATTATTAGGAGGTGTGGCCCACGTTTGTGGGGTTGACATAACGTAATATTGTCGTCATATATGTGAAAATTGATGATGCGCCTTTAATAGTTATTTAATTATGTTAATTTTTTAAAAATTAAAAAAATAAACAATTGATAAAAATATAAATTGATAACATGATATATGTTTTATATATGATAATTAAAACTGAATTATGGTATCATATAACTACTACTAATAATAATAAGCAATATGTATGATATATATTATTGAATAGTTTAAATATTTTTATAATTAGTTTACTTATATGATATATGATATGATATATAAATTATGTTGAATTGAATTGATTAGCATAAAAAGTAACCTGATACATTTATCAAATTGTTTTATTTATTTTTAATAAATTATTACTTTATGTTATATTACATATCATATATGATATATATATTAATTTTCAAGTGAAGTAACATGATTAATTGATAATTAATTATTTGGTTATAATAATTAATATTAATATGTATTACAAGTGATTATTATTTATTAATTCAAATATATTTATATATGTAAAATTTATTTGTTAAGATTTTTATAATATTTAAATGTTAATAAAATGCTGTATTTATAAAAAAAATTGCAAAAATGTTAAATAACTTGGAAATTAATTTTATAAATTTTGTTGAAAATTGTGTGAAAATCAATTTGTTTAGTAATGTGATGTTTTTTATCAATTGTTTTATTTTTATTTATTAAATAATGTATATATTTATAAAAAAATTAATTAATTTTTTTTATTTACAGGTGATTACCAAAGTATTCCTCAATTAGATTATTATGAAATTATTGATGCAATAGATATAAAACATAATAAAATTGCCAAAAGAGATACCGATTTTGTTGATGAAAATCATAAAGAATCGGTCAATCATTTGGTATCATTTCGTGCCATTAATAAAGAATTTAATCTTTTATTAAATCATAATAAAGATGTGATTAGTTCTCAGTTTAATGCCTTTACCATTGATGCCAAGGGTCGCAAAAAGCCATTATTTGTCGACTTAAATGAATTTTATTCGGGAAAAGTAAACGGAGTCAAGGACTCGGATGTTAGGGCACACATTGGCCGCAACGGCATAATGACAGCTACCATACAGACCAACAGTGAAACCTATGAAGTAGAACCTCTGTGGAGACATTTGCCAAATCACTTGAATAGAGATGAATCGATGATTGTCTACAAGAGATCCGATGTCAAACATTCCTCCGATTCGACGGACGGGTCGCGAAAATTCTGTGATTATATTAAAATCGACGACAATGTAACCGATGACAACATAATGGTTACCGAAGAACTGATTAGAAGAAAACGCCAATCATTTTACAATGAGATTGCAATTACCGGTGAAATAAACGCACAGACATTCACACCGACTCACACACATTGCGCTATTGTGTTGGTCGCCGACCATTACTTTTATCAATTGATGGGCGACTCAAACTCGAAGACAACAATCAATTACTTGATACACATAATAGATAGAGTGAACAGAATATTCAACGGAACCGAATGGACAGACATCGAAAGTGGTATGGGATTCACTGGAATGGGATTTTTCATCAAAGAAATCCAAATCCATACGGAACCGACACCTGATTGGGATCACTATAATTCAGATCAAAGCAAACGATCGGTACGGGATGTGCTCGAAGCCTTCTCCTTGAACAGAGAGAACAGTCAGTTCTGTTTGGCCCATCTGTTCACTCATCGATCGTTTGAAGGTTCGGTACTGGGTCTGGCCTACGTAGCCTCGCCCCGTACAAACTCGGTGGGCGGTATGTGTAGTCCCAGTTATTACGGTAATACACAGTTACATCCAAACGGAATTTCACTGTATCTCAACACTGGACTGACAACAACCCGGAACACGTTTGGTCACAGAATTATAACTCGCGAAGCCGTATTAGTTACGGCACACGAGTTTGGCCACAATTGGGGCTCAGAGCACGACCCGCACACTGAAGAGTGTTCGCCAAACGCCGAAAACGGCGGCTCTTATATTATGTATACCTATTCTGTGAGCGGTTATGAAGAGAATAATCGGGTATTAATTATTGTTTTTCAAATTTTTAGTTATATTATCAGATAATTACCGGCAATGAGTTATTATTATTAATATTTGTTTATTTTATTTGTAGTTTTTCTCGCCGTGTAGTAAACGGTCTATTAGTGCTGTATTAGTGGGTAAATCTCATCGTTGTTTCTCTCGTAAGTTGTTTTTTTATTCATAAATGATATTTATTAATAGTATTATCGGTAAAATTATTAAAACTAATGACTATTAATTATGTTATACTGTAAGGTCCTGACAAATCATATTGCGGTAACAGCAAAGTCGAAGACGACGAAGAATGCGACGAAGGTTTACTGGTTAAGGGCGACGATTACGCCACTGGTTTGTGTTGTGACAGTCGCTGTCGTCTACTTCCCGGTTCCGATTGTAGCGACAAAAACTCCGATTGTTGTGCTTCTTGTCGGGTCAAACATTCCGGTCAGGTCTGCAAACTAAAAGATGAACTCAACTGTAAAAATGAGTCCTATTGTGACGGAGAAAGTCCGTAAGTTATCAATTGGTTTTGATTTAATTTTGATGATTGTGTTTATAAAACATTTTTTTCCGTTACTTTATTTGATAGCCACTGTCCAGAGCCATCTCCAATGCCCAACAACACCAAGTGTATGGACAGAGGTCAGTGTAGAGCTGGAAAATGCCTGTCATTTTGTGCAGCTCAAGGACAGTCGTCATGTTTATGTGAAGGGGCCAGAGATGCCTGTTTTCGGTGTTGCCGTGCCGTTACAATTGGCAGTAACTTTAGCAGCCTGTCTGGTACATGTGCTCCAGTTGAGCCCAGAGATCCATTGCCCAATGGGACGCCATGTAAATACGGTGTTTGTGAGGCTCAAAGATGCGAGAGAGCTGTTCAAGACTTTGTTGAACGCTTTTGGGATGTCATCGAAGAGATTGATATCAACACATTCTGTAAGTTTACCATACATTTAAAAAAGTGATGACATGTTATTATTGATGAAAACTGGTTGTTCTGATTGGAACAGTTCGCATCATGAAAGACAACATCGTCGGTGTGGTATTAGTGTTATCACTGATAGTATGGGTTCCTATCACATGTGCCATCAGCTACTACGACCAGAAACACAAAGAAAAAGTTCGTCGAAGAAGTTCCTCATTTGACAGCGTCGGAAGTCAGAGAAGGAATGGTAATAGTGTTCGTCCGCGAAGTTTTAATTCAACACTTTCGAGACCAAGTGTTCGCTATGCGAACAATCAGCGCATCAATACCCCGACCTCATCTGTCTATTATCCGTCCACTTATGGTTATAGACATTAGAGACATAAAAATCAAATGTTTAACAATTATTAGCTCATTATTTAAAAGAAGAATTGTTTTTATTTGGTTTGTTTTTTTGCTCCGAATTCTAAGTCATAAAATAATGTATATTTTGACCAAATGGTTGAAAACTTAATTTCAATTTTCAAATGTTTTATATAATTATTATTTTAATTATTTCATTAAACCTCATATTTATTCATTGAAATAACATAACATAACATCTATTGTATTATTATTATTATTATTATTATTTTTTAATTACTAGTTAGGATGTGTACTATAGATAACTATAGATTTATTAATTGTTAACAATGTATTTTAAATTACGGTAAACTAAAAATAAAAGCCTTAAAATGTTGTTTTTCATTTTGTGCTTCTGTTTGCATATAAGTCCTGATCCTCTTTGCGTGCCATTCCGTAATCTCCCTTAACTGGTGACCCCTTTTCCCCTGTATTGGCACTTTGAGGTGAAGATTGTGATTTATTTTTGTTATCCTAAAACCATTACAATTACCGATAAATAAATAATTATTTATAAAATGATAACTACAGTAACTATTTTGAATGCTAAAAGTGTGGATCAGTTCATCAAAATCTCACCGATTCTGATAATCTAAATCCATAGTACTGAACATCACTCACTTCTTGACCCACATAATCGATGCTCTTCTTTGACTCTGATTTTGTTGGACTCGACGATATCGCTGCTGTCGTCGTCATCGTCTTTTGGCTTAAGTCGACACCTTAGATGATATGATTGATTTAAATATTTTTAAAGATGAATACAATACTTGTGTGTCATTTACCGGTATATTCTTTGACTATTTCGGGACCTTTTGTTTTGACAATAAACAGACCAATTTGTGACAATTCTTTGGCCTCTTTCGGATAGCAAGCGGCCGACGCAGCCGTTAGACCAGCGGTAGTATAAAACACTTTCTTGAAGAAGCCTCTGCGCGACGATATCAAAAGTCCCAGAAGTCCGCCGGTAGTGATTGCGGCCGCTTTGGCCACTGTGTTGCCTTCGGCGCTGATATATTCATAAGTTGCTGTAATTTAAAATTAATAGTCAATCGTTTAGTAACTATTGTTTGGTTGACATTCATTTCATGCGATGATAATTATCTCACATAACGAGTGATAGTAAGATGTTTTCAGTATATCGACAGCTCTTTCACTTGATTTGGTGATTGTGTCCACAACTGGATTCAATTGTTGTCTAACTTGTTGGACACCACTTTCAATATAACCCAATTCTTCATCAATAATCACTCGTTCAGCTCTTGGATAAGGATTGCCATAAAGTGGTAACTGTTTTGTAGATAACAGATAAAGAAAAATAAGTTTTTAAGACAATTGCCATCATTTGATTTACGGTAATAAGTGATCCATTACTTCACTGATTTTCATCAACTTCTTGGCCTTTGACTGACAACAAGGCTTTGTGGCCGAAGTGGTCTCCAGTGTCTCAGTCATTATCAGTCCAGTGGTCAACAAAATCGGCGATAAATTAATAATTACTGTAATGAAAAATATGTTTTTTTTTTTAAAAATTCAAAATATATGAAAATAAGTTATTAATGAAAACATTGAAATCACAATTACTTACAGATAACGGCAAATATCTAATAATATTAGTAGAAATTATAGTTAATATTAGTTAATAATAGTTAACTAAAGTTTTATATTAACGGTAATTATTTGGTCAAAAAAAAATATTGTAAATATATTGCACAACACTATAAACAAACCAAACAAACAAATAATATCAATAATTGTATAAAAATTACGTACAAAAAAAAATATTATAATAACCAAACAGTGGTTTTCGGGTTTATTATTAATAACCGAAAAAAATAACTGAAATATTAACCGAAACTATGTTTACGGGTTTCGGTTTAATTTGCAATTACATTGAAAAAATACTGTAAATAAATACACTAATTCAAAATTAAGCTTTATATACATTAAAATATAATTTATTTTTAATATATAAAAAATGTTACATAAAATTTTCATTTACATTAAATTTATATTTTCATTATTATTATTATTATTATTATTATTATTATTATTATTATTATTATTATTATTATTAATTTTGAACACTACAATTTAGTTAAATAATAGTTAATTTTGTCAATTTAGTTAATAAATAACATGTAGTAGTATTATTTATTGTATTCAATTGTATTGAAATTAAATTTTTTAATTAAAAAAACAAGCTTGCTAAATTATTATTAATATTTGACTAAAAAATAGCTATTGTATAAAATATAAAGATAAATACCACCCATTGATTTTTGCTTTAGTTGCTAACAAACGTTTAATTTATGTGAACTTTTTTTCAATATATGTGTTATTAAATTATAACAAACCCATATCCATCAAACTTACTAAACATATTTCACAAAATTTTAATTAACAAAAAAACAAATAAAAATATCTTATTTGAATTTTATAACAATAATAATTTTTTGAATAATTTATTTGAATTGAAATGAGTTTTTTGTTTCATCATATTATAAATGACAGTATTTGGTCATAAATGTTGAAACTAATACTACGCTTAGTTAATAAATTTTATATAAGATTTTTGTCCTGATTTTTGTTTATTTTTATGTTTATGTCAATTGATTTTTCAAAAAACAAAAATTATATTCATTTCAAAGACAATGATTACAATTAATTGATTCAGTTATTATAGTACTATTTTTTGATGGATTTGATTATAAACGATAAACTTTTTTTTTAAAAAGGAGGGATTTATAATATATAATTTGTTTAAAAATTGATTTAAAGATATTTAAAAAATCTATTCATCTATTAATCACAGTTTATTTAATGTCATTAAACTTCATATATATTCAATAATTACACAAAATATTTGAAATAATTTTCCTATAATGTTTTGAAAGTGTTTTACTATTATGTATTATTATTATATTATAAACTTTTAAAATGTTATTAAAAAATAATTACAAGTTTATATGTAAATTGAAGTAATTAGTAAAATTTTATTAGTCAATAAATATATTATAATTATTATTAGTTTGAAATTTATAAACTAAAATTAAAACTATTGAAAATTTATTATTATTTATAAAATATAATATTAATAAATATTAATAATTTTAAACATAATACAGTATAACAAAATGTCAAATCAAATTATGATGACATCATTTTGAAAATGTTTTGATATATTTTTAATGAAATTCATTTAAAAATAAACAAAAATAATAATAATAAATATTTATAATAAAAAGATTTTGTTTTTTTACAAATACTGTTAACTATTGAAATTAATAAATGAACATAATTTTCACTTATTTAGCATAAAAATATAATTATAATTTATTAATAAAAATTTGAACTTTTTATTGACGAATCGAGGCTATGAGTTAATTCATTATTATTATTATATTATTATTTTTGAATAACAATTTTTGGACATTATTTAGCAAAAAATAATTAAAAAATAAACTTATTTTCATAAAATTAAGTTTAATAACTAAACTAAACTAAACAAATAAAAATATAATAATAAATATGATTGACCTTTATAAATTTATTATTTTTACTGTTATTGTATCTTATAATGTTAAAATATATATTTTTAATATATTAAAATCTATATTTATTTTTATAATTACATTTTATTTCTTTTATTTCAATTTAATTAATAAATAAAAATTATAATTTAATCAAATAATAATTATAATTTTTGCTAAATATAGACATAACTTATTATTTAATATATCTAATTATAAATAAAATTGCAATTTTAATATTTTCCACTTTGTATAGCAATAAAGTAATAATAATAATAATAATAAAAATAACTATTAATAGATGAAAATAAATATTTATAGATTATATAAATATTATTTTTAAATGAAATTATTATTGTATTACAGATTTAATATGAAATATTGCGGTTATATTTTGATAATTGTATACATAAGTATATAAATAAATTTTTAAAATTATTTAATTATCTCTTTGAGTTTAATATTTTTTATGCTAAGTTTAGTCAAAAACAATTATAATAATTTTACAATAAATAATTAAATTATTTTTGTCAATTAATTTTTTAAATTTATTAATTAATTTATATTTCCTATGTGTTAACATTTCAATTAATATTTCAATGATTTGTTTTTTAATTACACATTCACTAAACAAATAGGTAACCATTGATCGGAAATAATTATTTTTAAACTTTTAAAACTCTATTTATTTTTTATTGTTATAATAAATTAAATTTTAAAATGATTCGTTAATTATTTAGGTCTTAAAATAAACATTTATTTTATATAAAAAGAGTATACTGTAATTAGCAATGCATTAAAATAAACAATCAATTAATTAATTAAATATAATTATTAAAAGAAATTAAAAGCTGAATATAGTAATAAATTATTGCTAATGATTGTATCAATAAATAAATAAAAAAATACTATTTACTTATGTTTGCTATAAAATAAGATTTGTTATGTTATATGAGATAACAGTTTGCACCAAATAATAATAATAATAAATTTGTAAAAGGAAAATTGCGCTTAAAAAATAAATTGATACAAAACAACAAAGCACTTATAGGTAAATATACTTTATATATAAATTTTATAGACACACACACACACACACACACACATACCACTTATCATACAATTTATGGCATAATTGAATAGATAATGTATATGTCTTATTGGATAGGGTTATGGGAAAGTTTAGTATTTAAAATAAACTGCAAATCCAAGTTCATTACTTCGACTTACATAATACTTTTAAAACAGCGCACAGGTATATGATATGTGTGGGGAACGGGAGGAGAGTGAGAGATATATAGAATAGACAGGCATTTGTGTTGAAGATAATAGTAATAATATTGTAATAATAATACTATTAATTGTGAACTGATTTTCATATACGGCTCTCTCTCTTATCTGGCAACCTTGGCTTCAATTTTTTAGGTCCAATACAACTAGTTATTAAAAGTTTTTTTTATTAATATTATATACCTGTAGTTTTAGCACACAATGTTGTCCAACAACTTTCACTTTTTTCAAATATTAATATATACTGTATATACTAATACATTTTGATATTATTATATCTATTATATTGTATATTTACCGTATATACTATAATAATAAAATAAAATAATAAACAAAAACAAAATAATATAACGTTTAGTTCGCTTGAGTGCCAATTCAATTCAATTTAAAATTGTTTATTCATTCATTCATTCATTCATTTAACTGCAGTATAGAAAAATGCATTGATTAGTAACTATGCTTTAATTACGACAATAACTATAATATTTTGTTGTTGCAATGACTTTAATAAAAAAATAATATTAACAACAATTTTCCTTTTAAAAAGTTTATTTTATCGTAAAAATAATAAGTTTTTTTGTTTCACTCTAATCTCTATCTCTTTCTCTAATATGAAATATGAAAATATTATTCTGGTTTATATCACTGAAATAAGTTGTCTTAATATAGTTTTAAAACAGACAAATAATGTTTTTTAAAAATATATGATTGATTTTTTTGGAGATCACATTTGAATAGTATTATACAGTAGTACTTGAAAGTGAAATTAAGTGCAATTGTGAGTTGAAGTGATTTTTAAAATATCTTGAAATTATTAGCAGTTTTTTTAAGTTAATTAAAGTGAAGTTAATTATTGGATATTAAAACAATAAAAAATGCCATCAATTGATAGCTCTGAAGAGCTTCAAGAATCTGTTTGTAAGATTAGGGAACTGTTTGTCGAAGATTATGAACAAAATAAAGAACTATACTTTGATGGCGATGTCGAACGGATTAAAGAAGATGATTGGTATGTCCAGAGATTTTTATTAAGAAATAAGAGACAAATTGAACCGTCGCTGGAAATGCTCAAGAATTGTATGCGTTGGAGACATGAACTGCAAATACCAGTGCTTAAGGAAACTGATTTTCCTCAAGAATTTTACAAAATTGGTGGAGTATTCTCCTATTGTAAGGACAGGGATGGCAACGGAATGATTTATATGCGCATAAAATTGCATCGCAAGATACCGGAGCTAGACTTAGCACTCAAACAGTTTGTGATCTATACTATGAATAAAGTCGATGTCGAAGTTAACGGCAATGGTATGGCCATTGTGTTTGACTGTAAGGATGCTGGCGTATCCAATGTAGACATGGATATGCTATGGTTTCTTATATCATCGATGAATAAATACTATCCAAAAGGTCTGTCCTATATATTGGTCTATGAGTTGCCATGGATTTTGAATGCCGTCTGGAAAATAGCCAAAAGTTGGATACCAGAAGAGCAACGAAAACTGATTAAGTTTGCCAACAAAGACGACATTGAAAACTATGTCGACAAACAAAACTTACCGGACTTTTTGGGCGGTGTTTGCGATCGAGAGTATAGAGTCGTACCGAAAGGCTGTCCGACTGCCGAAGAAGTGGCCAAAAATAGAGGTCTTACCGATAAAGAGATCGAAAAGATTAGAAAGATATTTGAATCTCATTTAATTTGAATGAATAACTACTAAATTGATTGTTGATTTCAATAGATTTTTTTGGTTGTTTGGTGGGGATTAAGATTATATAATATCTTTTAAAAAAAATTATCTAATGTTTGATATAATGTAAAAAAATCTATAAATTATAAAAATATTATATCTATTGTGAAATATATATATATCATATATTTATATAAAATCTGATCTGATTATTATCTGATAATAATTTTAAACCGAATTTTACTTTTTATTATTATTGATATTTTTACTATACAGAAAAAAATGTTTTGTTTTTAACTAAATGTTTTTTTAAATATTGCGAAATCGTTGTTAAAAGTCATTAGGAAAATTAAGTTTAAATTGTTTGACATTAAAACTATATTAATTAAACTTGAAAGAATTTTTGAGGAAAATTTACATTTTATAAAATAGATTGTAATCTAAATTTTTTTTGTAGTCAAACAATATTAAACTATTTAAATGTTTAATTATAGTTTTAAAAATTAGTTAATCAATATGTTATAGTTTATATTTTAAACTTATATTAATTTTTAATACTGTATTATACTATTAAATTAAATATTAATTAATTAAATGAATTGTTTGTTATATTGTATAAATTTGAAGCAAACTATAATCAAGTTTCCAATAAAACTTTAAACTATTTTAATTACATAATAAAAGTTTAAATATTTTACATCTTTAACTGTGAAATGCAATAATATTTTAAATAAATTAAACTAATACTTTATATAATACACTATACAATAATAAATAAATGATATTAATAATATCTTGATATTTATGTCAGTTAAAAAAATTAATTAAAAAATAGATTTATTGAAAATGTCATATTAATGTATAAGCATTGTACAAATAAATGAAATAATATTTACTAAAATTTTAAACATTTTTAATTAAAACTATAATATTATTATATTTTTATAAAAGTAATTTATGTTTTAACAAATTAGTACATACATGTAAGTTAAAAAAATAATTAAAAATATACAATCACATGTTTGTTAACTTTATTCAATGAAAAGGTACAAAAGTATTATAGTATTAATTTGTAAATTATTTTTTTGATTACTGAAAGATATTTCATTACATATACAGTATATTAATAAAACAATAAGATTTATTTGGCATTAAGCACTAAATTATTTAATTTTTTTTATCATTTAATCGTAATTTAATTATTTTTATTGTATAACTTTATATTTAATTATCCAATTAAATAGTTATGCTGTACCGTTAACTATTTGTACAAAAACCAACGTAAAACTTTTAAAAGTTAACTATTTAACTATTAATGAAAAAACTAAAATTGCAAAAAAAAAATAAATACTAAAGGCTAAAAATTTAAAATCAGCTATAGCATTTATAATTAAATTATTGTCAATAATTTCTACTATTATTATAAATATTTAGTACTGAACTTACAAATAAAACAAATAATAATTAACTATTTAATTGAATTTTTTTTGATTACAAAAAAACATGTATCTGATTAAGCATTTTAAACAATTTCTAGTCTCCATATCTACGCTTTTCGTGCCCTTATAACCAAATATCCGACCAAAGAGATGACCAAAAAACCGGTAAGTACTCCGCCAACAGCTATGGGAACGGTATCACTGCCCGGTTTGACAGTCTTGGGTGGTTCGCACTGAACCAAACGTTTATCAAAATCGCCGTTATTTTTCTTTCTGAAGGCCGAAAATTTTAGCCCAATTATCGATACTTTTATTTCCTCCGTTTCGGTTGCATTAAACCGAAACGTATACTTATGTCGACATTCAAATGAATAACCGCCGCCCAGTTGTTTAGCTTTAAGATCGGGCGACATCTTCGAGATATTACCATTTTTCACTGTTGTCCCATCAAATAGTGTCTGATTTTCCACTTCAAACATAATTAGGGAAAGTTTATGCAATTTTGTTGTCATATTTTTCTTGAATACAAACTCCAAATAATTTCCCGACACATTCAATGCCAGACGTTGTGTTTGATCGGTAATATTAAGACAACTACTTCTGTCGACAATTATCTGAATTTCGTCGCTGTCATCGATAATTTGATTCATAAATGTTTTATCCGTTGTTTTTGATGTTACACTAATATTCAGGCTTTTGAATGCCATCAATAAACAAACGGTTCCGTTATATCTAATACCAATGGTATTGTTTCTATAGTTGACCGGTTGAAGACCTTGTTGTTGTTGTTGTTGTTGATTATCATTTTGGTTGGCATTTAAACAATTATTGTTTGCCACCATAATAAAACAAATTTTCAACAAATATATTATCAACTTATTCATTTTTTATAAAAATAATAATAATAATAAAACTAACTTGTATATTTTTAAAAAATATATAATTATTTAATAACTAATAATATATCACTTTTCAATTAAGCAGTTTCCAATGCAAATAATTAGTGAAAAACTTTATTATTTTATATTTGTTTTAACATTACCGTACTATTATTTAACATTTATTTTATTGAACTTTTGTTTTTTAGAGTATTAATTCAATAATAATCAAAAACAAAATAATAAACTGATTATATGAGGTAAATGCTGTTTGCTATATAAATTTAAAGGTATTAATAATAAATTATTATTTGCTATTTAAGTATAGACATTAAAAATGTATATTAGGTTTATCTGTAATTTTATTTGATTAGCTATAATTACAATTAATAAATTTATCTGAAATACAATTCAAATCAATTTCATGTGAGGTTAGCATAAGTGATAAACATTTTATAATTGTTTAACAAATAAAAGAAAAAAATTGTTATCAATTATAAATAGTCTGAATGTCTTTTTAATAATAATATAGTACTGTATATCATATTTAATAAACAATTATTGTGACAAATGTATTGATAGTAAGAGAAAAAAAATTAATTGAATGAAAAGGAAGTTTACATTTGAAGTTATCATTAAATATAAAGACAAACAATAAATTTTTTGTAAGCAAAGAGTTAAAAGATAGTAAATTAGTTTTTTGTTTCCCAATAAAATAATTTTTAAAAAACGGTTAGAAATAACTCAAAAAATAAAGTCATTATTTGTTATCTTAAGGCTTGTCTTCTTGAACTGAATCCAAAGGTAAACCGATTGTCAATTCGCGTATAATTTGGGCCATAGTTTGTCTGTTTTGTTGACCACCTGTTGCACCGTTTTCCGCCAGTATGTCATTGGTTTCGGGTTCAATTGAGTCGACAATATGACGACAGCTGATCCAAATGGCTGACATACTGGTGATAAAAGCCATAACCAATATAACCATTTCGACACCTCTTATCCATTGATTTCCTTTTATGATGTCTCTATTGTAATGATAGATAACTGGACGTGAAGTAGTCGATTGCCGATTAGTCGCTACAGTCGAGTTGTGGTCATCGGTGGTCATCATCACAGTTGTCGATGAGTTAGTCTTATCATTCGGTGAAGAATCGGTATTATTTTCGATCCCGTCCGATATATCTATTGTCATTGTTATCTCTTCCGATTTAATTGTGTTTAATGATGAAGAAGTTGTTGTCAAAGTTGAGACATTTGATGGCATCGATGGATGAGATGTCAAATTTTGTTGATATGTTATACCAATTGTTAAACTAATCAGACATATAATCAATAGTTTTGATTTCATTATTGGTATTATAATTGTATTCATAAATTCACATATTTTTTGGTCAAATTTAATGTCAGTCACTGTCCAAACCTATTGTCACATTTGACTACAATTTAATAACAATTTTTTTTCTAACATTAAATACGATATATTCGACAGTTTGTTAAACAGGAATATTTGGTGCAATATTTTAATACTATTTTCATATTATTGGCAGAGAGTCTTAAACAGCGGTGACGGCGATGATAGCGGCGATGATATTAATTACAATTATCTGGTCAACAATACGTTGAATTAAAAAGTGACCAAGGGCAATGTTGTAGATAAATTTAAACTAAATAAAATTGTAATTAGTCAATATTTAATTAATTGTACTATATGCCAGATAATTTAAAGTAGACTGTTTAAAAAATTTATAAATGATAGTCGACTTTCAATTATCTGGCAAATCATACAATTAATTAAAAAATGACCAATAGCAATTTTATTCAGTTTAAAATTATCTACAACATTGCACCTGGTCACTTTTTAGTTCAACGTATTATTGACCAGATAATTGTAATCAATAGCATCGCCGCCGCTGTTTAAGATTCTCTCTATTATTAGGATCTAATCTAACATTATGTATAGCGAAATAACAATTATGAAATTAAAGTAAACTACTGTATATATAAATAATTATTGAATTATTTATACACATAAACAACATTTTTTAATAAAAAATTTATCAATTATTGTAAAGTTTTCAAATAATAGCTATATTATTAGTTTACATAACTATTGTCTACGAATTTAATCATAAGTATGACATAAGACTATTTTAACAATAATTTTATTGTCTATTTATATGCATTAGTATTTTATTTAAAAATAGTTAGTTCAAAGTTTATAACATATTAGTTTATTATATCATATAATAATTTTAATTAAACAACTAATATTTATTGAAATATAAAACTTTGCAGTAAATCCTAAATTGATTTTTAAAAATTATTACAAAAAAACATGTTATGATGTTTGTGCCAAAGATTAAAAAAACAAATCTTATAAATAAAATCATTTATTTTTTTAAATAGTTGTTTACTGTATAATGAAATAAAGTAATATTTTAAACACTGTTTTCATAATCAATGATAATAATGATAATATATCGATATGACAAGAAAGTGAATTAATTTTTATATCGCAAATTAATTTTTTTTATTTATTAAATATTATTATACAAATATATAAATATCAGATACAAAATGTATATCTAAATGAATAATATACAGTAATATTGATTTTATAATCGCATTTCAAAAAAGGAAATATTCCGATAATTATTTATATATCCAAAGTCTACTTTTTAATAGTTTTAATAAGTAAAATATTGACATAAATTTCTAAAACAATAATATAATAACAATTTTATAGTTAATTTCAAAAAGCAGTATACCTTATATATGTAAATTAAAAATATAAGTTAATAGAAATTAATTAATTTTTTTCAATAGTTTTACGTCAATGAAAAAGGCAATAATAATAATAATAACATTAATAATAGTGAATAAATTATGACGATATTAATATTGAATATAAATTATATTTATTTTTACTGTAATTAAATAAAAATCCGCAATTAATAGCAATTATTGCATCAGAGAAGTGCTGTAATAATATTTTATAATAATAATAAAAATTTGCAAAACATTTCACACACAGTTTGGCATTCAAATGGTTGCATAACTACAGGGCATTGGAAACATACTATTGGATGCATTGAATGAATTGAATGCTAGACATACTGTATAGACAACAACAGTGTGTATGTGAGGGACGTATTGATTGTTATGTTTGACTTCAATGCTTGCAATGACTGCTTGAATGTGTTGTTATTATTGAGTAAAGACATCGATTGACACATTGTTTTTGCAAAACAAAATAAAACAATGATTTTATTAATCAATTCATAATAATATCATTAAAACAAAAACATTTTCGCATAACTATCGGCCAGAAAAATGATTGGCCACTCATCGGTTGCTGACCATCACCACCAACACCGCGGCATTGATATCGCCAATCAATTGTTGTTATAGTGATAGTTGTTGTGTGACATCAAAAAAACAGCCACAAAGTAGTCATCACATCATTATCAACAACAACAACAACAAGAATAGATGATGTCTAACAATATTATCATTTGATGATTTTTTTTGAAGACACAAATAAAAATCTCATTTGATTTCATAGGATATAAAAAATTATATATAATTTAATTAAGTTATTGTATTTTAAAATAAGTGATTGATTTAATCAATAATAATAATATCATTAAAACAAAAACATTTTCTCATAACTATCGGCCAGAAAAATGATTGGCCACTCATCTGTTGCTGACCATCACCACCAACACCGCGGCATTGATATCGCCAATCAATTGTTGTTATAGTGATAGTTGTTGTGTGACATCAAAAAAACAGCCACAAAGTAGTCATCACATCATTATCAACAACAACAACAAGAATAGATGATGTCTAACAATATTATCATTTGATGATTTTTTTTGAAGACACAAATAAAAATCTCATTTGATTTCATAGGATATAAAAAATTATATATAATTTAATTAAGTTATTGTATTTTAAAATAAGTGATTGATTTAATCAATAATAATAATTATAATCATATCATATATATAATGAGTGTCAATAACAACGCCATCAGTGGTCAGACCAACAGTCAGATGAAGGCCATCACCGCCAGTAGCGGCGCTGCGTCTTCTGCTTCTTCGGTGCCAAAGTTTCTGTCGCACGTGAAGTACGAGCACCTGATCGCCGGCATAGCCGGCGGTGTCGTATCCACTCTAGTCTTACATCCGTTGGATTTACTCAAAATACGTTTGGCCGGTATATCTTCAATATTTCAGATAAATATATTGTCAATTGTGGTGTTATTATTATCATATATCACTGCAATTGATCTTATATTAGAGATTTTATTATCTGAAACTAATATCACTTATTTTTTATCATTTACAGTAAATGACGGCCAGAAAGTGCGACCTAATTATCAGGGATTGGTTAACACCATCACCACTATAGCCAAACATGAAGGTGTTAAAGGTCTATACCGTGGAGTAACACCTAATTGTTGGGGGGCCGGAATCTCCTGGGGGTTCTACTTTCTATTGTATGTTTCTATGAATTTTATTTATTTATCGGTAATTATATTTATATCCAATTTTGTTTTTATAGTTATAATACCATTAAGTCTAATATGACCGAAGGAACTTCTACTACATTAGGTCCGGCACGACATATATTGGCCGCTGCGGGTATGTAATTACTAGAGGGGGGGGGAAGGAGGTTATCATCAATTAGGGATCAGTCAAATATAATGATATAATTATTAAAATTTCTAAATTATTTTATTATTTTGAAATCTTAAAAAATACAATTGTTATAATGACTGATCCTATGAATTGTTAACTTATTTTAAATATCTATCTATTGTAATGTTAAAATTCAATTCAATGACTATAGAGGCCGGTATATTGACCACAACGATAACGAATCCCATATGGGTGGTCAAGACTCGTATGTGTTTGCAATACGGAACCATTGCCGAAATGCAGAATCTACCACCATCGAAACGTTACTCGGGAATGGTAGACGCCCTGCGCAAAGTGTACAAATTTGAAGGCGTTCCCGGTCTCTATCGGGGCTATGTACCCGGTATTCTAGGTGTAAGCCATGGTGCTCTACAGTTTATGGCCTACGAGGAGCTGAAAAGATATTATGTTGATAAACATAATCTTGAATCCGATGGCAAGTTGGGTACAATGGCATATCTGACGTGTGCGGCACTCAGTAAATTGTTTGCCGCCAGCATTACATATCCATATCAAGTACTACGGGCCCGACTACAGGACCAGCACAGCAGCTATAATGGTGTGATTGATGTGATCCGCAAAACCTGGAGGTATGAATTGATTTTATTTTTTATTATTATTAGCCTTAAATATATCAGTATATATATATATACCGTATATATATATTGTTGTTGTTGTTGTTTATATAAATTGAATTTATTTCTAATATATTCATCGGTTTTATTATTATATTTCGCTATCTTTTTAAAAAATAATTTTATTTTATTTTCACTTTTATTTTTGGTGCACTTTTTTCCAAAAAAGTCTTACCGTAACTTAATTTAAAAATTTATTCTACAGAAAATTTAAGTTTGTATATAATATATCTTAAAAACTTTTTTTTATAGTTATAATAATGAAGACAATAGTAGAAATAATTGAAATCGCAAAATAATTTTTAAAATAAGATTAAATTAAATAAACATTTTTTCTTGAATAAAATAAAAGTGCACTAAAAATTTAGTGATATTATGTTAATATATATATATATATATCGGGAAAAATATCCACTTGTTTTTTAAATTTATATTTTATTTTGGTTTAATATTAACTTATAGTTTTTTTTTTGATTATCTTTATTCTAAAAAAGTATCAAAAAATAAGAGCTTTTGTGTTAATTTAATGTTTAGTTTGTTATGTTTTTTTCAACAACAAAAATAATAATTCTTAAATCTATAATACATGACAAATATAATATTATAAAACTAACTTTAGCTATAATAATAATGATAAGCGAGCTTTAAATATACTGTACTGTTTTAATAGTAATAATAATAAGATATTTATATATAATATAAATATTTTTTAAAAAAATGAATGATAATTATCCGTAAGTGAAACACATAAAATAAAACACACACAAAAAATTGTTGGCTTTTTTGAGTTTAAAGGTTAAGACACTTTACATAAAAACCCCATCTCTAGGTTTGAACGATTGGGAGGCTTTTACAAGGGTTTGGGTGCTTATCTGATTCATGTGACGCCCAACATATGCATCGTCTTCCTTATATATGAAAAACTATCGCCAACGACAACACAGTCCAAGAGTTTCAACAGAGGATATGTCGAAGAATAATAATTATTAATAATAATAAATGTCGTGATATAGCGGTTAATAATAGTTTTGAATTTTGTTTGTTTGTTTGTGTTTATATTTATTATCTCTTGTTATATATAAATATTTATAATAATTATTTTTAAAATAAATTATTAGTCTTTTATAAATAATAATATTAATAATTATTTATATGATATATATATATATATGAGCTATTTATCACTTTTAATATAAGTTTATAATTTCAATTGAATATTTTTTAATATTTTTGTTTTTTATATTAATGAAAGTATATTGGTTTATCTTTTCATTTTTATAAAAATTTTATATTTATAAATGTTATAATTTGTTAAATGTGTGTAAATTATAAATTTATTGTATAGTTTGTGTTGTTAATAATTATATGACAATTATTTTTTCAACTTATGCTGTGTTTGGGGGCGTAATAAAAAATTATACCACTTTTACAAACAAAGATATATATACAAAAATATACACAAAAAAGTGGATATTATTTTATTTTTGAGATTATTTATATGTTTATTACAATAACACACAATTAACAAACACTTGTAAATATATTAAGACAAATTTTACAACAACAAAAATTATTAATACAGTATCAAAAAACTTATAAATGTTATGTTATTATAAAAAAACTAAACAAATTTTCTAAAATACAAATAAGTCATATATGTTAATACTTCTAAATAAATATATATATATATAATAAGAAATTAAATATCTATATAAATATATTTATATAATATTGTTACGAAAAAACATTGAAAAATACATTTATTTCAAAGATATTTTCTTTTTTCTCCCCATTTTTTCATATTTTTTGTTTGAACACATCTATAGGTTTGAAGGCATTAAAGGATATTATAAAGGACTGCTTCCGAACCTAATTAAAGTAACGCCGGCCTGTGCTCTCACTTTTGTTACATATGAGCACACAATTAATTTTTTGCTCAAAAAATAAGTGTTTATTATTATTATTATTATTTAGTAGACCTACTAATTGGTCTCTCATTAGTTATTGTTATTTTTCATATATGTATGTGTGATTATTATTATGATTTAACTACTAAGTTATATTCACTGTATAAGTATAACTGGGTCTCACAATTCAAACAAATGTTTTGTCATTGTGTTGAGTTATTTTTATATATATATAAATACACACACATTATATGAAATGTTAGTTGATTTTTATATGATTACTATTTTACTGATATTTTTTCTCTCTATTATCTGTTTGTCTTTCCCTGTCTATTGACAAACGTGTTTACAATTTCTATTGACTTTTAAAAAATATTGTTTAACACAAACATGATTCACCAAAAATAATAATAATAAATAATCTGAAAAACGATATCATTTTGTTTTAAATCTATTGATATAGATTTAAATTATATCTATATTTTTAAAAATATATATATAATTAAATTATTGTTTTTGAAAATCAATATATATTTAGAGTTATTTTGTAGCTTTCATGATGAGTGCAATAATAATAATAATAATCATAATAATAATAATAATATTGTTATAACTATAAATGAATTACAATTAAAAATAATTATTAATTTGTTAATTGTTTGAATTATTATGTAACACAAAAAACAATAATTTTTTGGTTTTTATACAATATTTTGTATATTAATAAAAAAATGCAAATGTTGAAACCAATTGAAAGCAACAATATCAAAATTGTTGAATACTATAATAAAAATAAATACTAGAATTTATCAATAAAAAAATTGAAACATTGATTTATATTTATATTTTTCAACTGTTATTTTACTTTTATTGCATTACTTTTTTTTATTTCTCTCTCAAATGTTTAATTGAAAATCAATGGCAATAATATTATTGTGTAAAATTGTAGACTTACTATCTATAGCAATGTTTTATTAGTATATTTGTTTGAATCGATTGCTTGTATTATTATTATTATTATTAAATGTTTTGCACTATAAAATTGTTTTTATTAGTCACAAATAGCGGCTAAATTAGAGAAACACATTGTGTATAGTATAAGGCACTGAAAACATTTTCTATGTATTTAATGTCCCTAAAAAAAGTTTAGTCTAAAATTTGGACTAATTTATTGAAATGAGATATTTTATAGTTGAATACAGTAGTAATAGTAGTGTTCATCAAAATGGGATAAGTATTTTATTTTGAGATTGAATTTGTTAGTGAATTATATTCTGCTAAATATTACACCCAAAACTTGTTATATTGATATTATATATATATATATAATGTTTGTACAAATGTTAGGTTTATTTGAATTAAATACTTACTATAGAAATAATATGTATTGAAATTAAGCGCTTATCTGGTTATCACAGACTTTCATTCAGGTCCACGACTGTACAGTCAGATCTATACAACAGAATATAGTAGTATTAAACTCTTTGAAGAGTTGTTGCCTTTTCAGAGTGGGCTTACAATCACATTTCAATTGTATTGATACATACACTATATATATATATGCCTTTTATTGAGACTATATAAAGGATTTAAACAAAAAGCCAAAAGGATTATAAATAACCATTTGGTCGACCACTGCATTCATACAGAAGCTCTTCGTGTTGTTTCTGGTCTACAGGTCTTCTTCATCAGCAGTCGTGTCGATCGATGTGTGTCTTCAAAAAACAGTTGAGAGAGAGTTGAAAGCGACATATGTTTGAAAGTGTTTACTCAATCAAAATCAATATTTTAACAACAATTGCATTGCACTTAAATAAATCACAATCTCTGCAATGAATTATTGTTCATTATTGACATTTAGTGGCTATAAAACTATTGTAAAACTTGATATTTGTCTAACATTTAAATTCATCAAACATTTCAATTTCATTCTCTCTCTCTTTCTCTCTCTCTCTCTCTCTCTCTCTCTCTCACCTCATTCACTCATGAATCCGTTCATTCATACAATCCATCCATCAATAAGTTAATCAATGAGTTATTTTAGCCAAACATACTGTGTATATTAATATATAATAAATAATATATATTTATTATTTATTTATTTATTATATACCTCAATCATTTAGCTAATCAATCAATCACTCAATATACTATAAAAGTAATAAAATTATATCAATTGATTTTTTTGCTGGGTACATTACAGTGCATCAAGTTATCCACATATACTGTATAAAACTGTCATTATATCATATCTATATATAATTTATATATAATGTTATAATATATTGATATATAATATATAGAATGTTGTCATCTGTTCAATAGATAAAAATAATTATCATTTTTTTCGGGTTATTTATTTAGATTCATATTTAAATAAAATATAGAAATATTATTAGTTTCTACTGAATATTCTGATAGTTAGTTAAGTGCAACAACTCAGCAGTTGATGACAGCATTGGGTTTGCAAATCATTGGTTATATTCATTGAAAATCTCAGTCCAAAAGCAAAAAATAAAAAGCAAATCATTATTTATTTACATTACACTGACTGTACAATTGCTATACAATTATTGTCCGGTCATTCAATGCATTCATCATTTACTTGATTCTCTGGATTTAACGATTTATATTTTATTTTTTGTTGAATGATATACAGTATATTTGAATGTGAAATATCGGTATTTCAAAAAATACACATAAAAAATTTATTTAAAAATAGTAATTATAATATAATACTATATTTTTTCTATTTATAAATTTAAGTATATTTTTTGTAAATACTAATCTAAATGTTAACTATTACTATATTATTAATTTTGTGTCTTTTATTTAATTGTTATCATTTATTATCAATGATTTTTATACGATATAATTATATAGTGAGTACATATAACTGACATAAACAATATGATAAGCATTATATATTTTTTTATAAATACAAAAGTTAAAAATGATTCGTATAATTGGCATATATTTTAAATGATTGAAAATTATTATTTTTTTTGTACAATCATGACTAATAAAATTAAATATTGTTATTACTGGACACAAATAATTAATGAATACAATGAGTACTACACAGTATTAATTAAATTAATGAAAAAGTTTGATTCAATAATTGATTCAATGTATATAATGTAGACTTATTATTAACTAAAGTAACATGATAAATTGAATTATTAATCTACTTATTGGGTTAATCATAATAAACAATAATTAAAACTTCAAAAATATAGGCTCAACTCTTTGAAATAAAAATTAAAAAATATTTAACTAATGCAATTGCAATAGTTTGCCTAAATAACAATAAATTTACAATTGTATTGTAATAATTATTTAAAAATAAATTTTCATTGAATATTTGATTATTTTTCCTTGTACACATTTTATAATACTTGAATAATTATTTTTGCTATAATTGTTATTTTATGGAATTTTTAGACAAAGAATTTTTATTATATTAATAGTATACATGTATTAATAAAAATGTTTTTATATTTTTATTGAATATTTTATTTATAAAAAAAACAGTTAAGCAGATTAAGCCGGATCTTTTTAGATATCAATATTAGTATTATTTATAGAAATTTAATATTTAAAAAAACAATAGTATTTTTGAAAAAATGAGTTATGATTATCTAAGTTGTAAAAAAACCAAGAAAAATGTTTTTATTATTAGTTTTATCACTAAAATATTATTAAAATGTTAACAACTATTTGTATGACAATATTAATAATAATAATAATATGGACGCATTATAAGAAATTATTATTAATAATAAACGTTTAGAGAATTATAATAATTGATAATTTTGTTAAGTGCTTACTATAAATACACTAATAATATAATATATAATATAATTTTTATTCAAACTTTTATTATACTGCAGTCGCGATTCTGGTTATGAATATGTCATTAATTAATGATATTTTTAGGTCACATTCATAGACAAACATACACTTTATTGTTATATAATTTTTATAAATATATACCAAATATGCATACAATACTGTGTATGTATTGATATTTTTGTAAACAATTAACAAAAAAATTAATAATAAAATTATAATAATGTAAATATAAATAAATAAAATAATAGTTTTATTTATAGAATGAATATAAGTGAATATACGATAAAACAATTGAAAAACTAATATTAAATGAACTAAAAAAATACTTTAAACATTTTGTTTACTACTAAATATAAATTATTAATAATAATAATGATTAAAAAAATATTAAAAAAATATTAGTTATATTTAGTTGACATAACATTAGATACAGACATTTAGATACAGATTGTTTATTAATTATATGAAATTATAGTATATTAATAGTCGGAGTCAGAAAAGGTATTGAATATTCAAAATAAATACAATAATAATATGGTATAAAAATAATACATTCATAAAATAATGATTGGCAACTAGTGATGATTATCATTTTTTAAAATTTTTAAGTATATAATTAGATTTAAATCTAAAAAATATGCAAAACTTAATACAATAGAAACTAAAATAAAATTTATTGTACAGCTATTTTATATAAAGTTATATACAATATATACATTATATATAAATTATTCTGAATATTTTAGCTAATACTACAATATCTTTACTAATCCTCTACTAATTTGAATCTTATTTTTTCCACAACAATATTCCTGTTGTCCCGAAATTTTATTTATTTATATAATAACATACCTTATTTACACTTTCATTTATTATTATAAATTTAAAATCGCCAAACATATTATACTATATTATTCATCATTAATTTATAGTAAACTTTTTAAACAGAGTTTAAAAAATATCTTTTATGAAACACTTGAAGTGCATTTATATTTAGATTTTTATCATATATTCATATTATTATTATTATTATATAAACGACAATAATATTGTGGATTATGGAAACAATATGAATGCAATGGTATTATTAATAATAGAAAATTCATTGAAAAAGACATTTGACATAATAATTAACTTACATGTCATTCACAATCATTTTTGTCAAAAGCATTTGAAAGCTAAAAATTTTTAATAATTTTAGCGTTCATTTAAATGATGCCATCAATTATTATTATTATATGTACAATATATATATAAACTATAATAGTTATGGGCTATACAAAAGCATGTCATAACTTTAAGTGAACTGAATACTACAATATACTGTACTGTTATTTAAATTGAAATAAGTGAAAAAATATTGCCAAATGTGTATGAATCAAAAAATAATATTAAATGTTATTATTATTTAGTTATAACTTATAATAGTTAGTAATATATAAATAATTATTATTGTTGGTCTATTTGTCAATTTATAATAACTATATAAAATTTATATGTATATTTAAGTACTGTATTTAACGCCAAAAAAATATTTTTTTAAAAATTTAGTGATTATATTTTTTTTGTTCATTAATTTTAATTAAGTTATTGATATACTGTTATATATTATATACTGTTATATATCACTTTTCAAAAAAATATTAATAAAAGAAATGAAATAAAAAAGAGCAAAAAACCTTTATTGTTAATAAATAAAAAATGAATTCATTTGTTTTATTTGTTAAAATAAATCTAAGATTTTTTTGAATTTATCATTTTTTCATATTATACTCATTGAAATTTATCAATTTACAATAATAACAAATTTATATTTTTATGTTTATTGTACAAAAGAAAAGACCATTTAGTATATATTTTTTTCAATTAAATTTTTATTTTTTTTTATTTATAAAATTATTTAAATTCAAACAAATTAAATTATTAACCATCATATGATTTTTTAAATTGTTATTATATAAAAACAAATGAGACAATTATTTTGTGCCAACTCTCATGCGATTAAAAACATCATTAATGTAAATGTTTTAATTATTATTATTTTTATTAAATGATATATAAACAGTTAAAATGAATCGATAGTAAGTTAACATTAATTGATTTTGTAAATAATCAAATATAGTTAACAAATTTACATTAAATAGTAAAAGGTAATAAATAATTTAGTAAAATTAAATTGTTTTATAAATTTTTAAAAATCATATAAATCAATTAATTGTAATAATTATAATGATAATAATAAAAATAAATAAATAAATAAAAATAAAATTATTTGACAATCAATTATACAATTATTATTTTTTTATCAATTATATATAATACTAATTATAATAATAATATTAAGCCTATTTGAAAAAGTTTAGCATTTATTTTGTTTGTTAAATTGTGTGATAATATTTACTGTACAATAAATACAGTATGCATTTTTTAAATACACAATTAATTGCTGCTTGAGCATTTTTAAAAAAGAAATTGTCATCAGTTTGATTTTTTTTTTTTGGAAAAAAGTTGAATAATTTTTAAAATTGTTAACAATTTTTATAACATTTTTTGTTAAATTACAATTATAATAATTTTAATAATTACAATAATAATAATAGTCAATAATAATATATTTGTATAAATTATTAGTATATATATATCTTATATTTACATTTATAATCAATAATTATTATTATATACACAATTTATTTATACTTTTTTGATCACTTAATTTGTTTTATTAGCATTTTAAATAGATATTTATTATTTATATATATATTTATACTATATATTTATATATATATATATAACAAGATTTCAAAAAATTGTTTTAAAATGTTTGAATTGATGTCTAAAAATGATGTTATTATATACACAGTTGAGAATAAAATATATTATATATATATAGTCGACAAAAAAAGACGATAAGAAGAATCGATGAATAATAATAACAATTATTATTAATTAATAAATTTTATAACATTATAATAATAATAATAATTTAATAAATAATTTCATCAAAAATCTGGTCATTTCATTAAATGGACGCTCTTTTATTAGTCACTTCCTCGAGAGAGGGATCACTATTTATCGGTGCATTGATAAACATAGTCTGGGGATTGTGTTGGTGTTGTGGATACGGATTACTGACGCCGCCGCCCGACTGTCCAAATATGGAGTCGTGATCACCAATTTCTGACGAACCCGACGCTGACCGGAACAGATGCAATGGAAGCAAATGTGATCCCTGTCTATAGTAGACACCACTGTCCCTCCGGAACGAGTATTTTGTTGAGCGTCGTCGAGATCGTTGCTGATAGTGGCTGCGCGGTCCGTAGCACGTGCACGAACACACCGATGCAATTTCATCGTTATCGTAGGACACGCCGCCCTTGTCGGGCTCGTGACCACTAATGATGGACCCGTTGGCTGTGATGACATCGCCTTCTAGCCGGACAGCTCCCTGTGCTAGGGTTGCCGCTTCGGCTTCATCACGGCGTTCATCTTCCGTATTGAGTGTCAAAAAGCGAAGCACTAGTAGATTGATGGCGGCCGACACTACCGACAATCCAAACAGTATAAACACTAAACTAAACGCCACGTACTCGGGCTGTGATTGCAGAGCACTTTCCTTTTGAAGGGCAACATAATCACCGAAACCTATTGTAGTCAATGTTATAAAACAATAATAAAATGCATCGAAATAGTTCCACTGTTCATATTTGCTGAAAGCTGCGGCACCGGTAGTCATCACCAATGTTGACAATATCGACACAAAACATATCAGATTAGTTTCTGTCACCTGTTAAACATGTCATTTGTATTTTGTTGTTGTTGTTATTGGTTTTGTTGGTTTTATTGGACACACATTTCAATTGTGAACAAATAGATAGAGAAAAAAGTGAAATAAAATTAGTAAAAATTATCATTAATCATACATATGTTATATTAATATTTTAAAAAAGATATAAGAATATAATACTTATAATAATACTATATATTAATATAATATTAAATACTATTTAAAGAATATTCTGTTATAGAAAACAATTTGAAGTTTTTTTTAGGTTAAACTATATTATTATATTGACATTATGAGTGTAACACTTAAACTATTATGATATGAGTGTGTGTGTGTGTGTGGGTGTACTGTATAGAAAGTACCAGTATATAAAATAGCAAATTTTTAAACAGCAATCATTAATTTATATATATTATAAATTAATATAAATATATATATATATATATATATATATATTAAGGAAATAAAGCTTGGCTTAAATCTTACATAATATAAATTTAAGAAACTGTTTATTTAATATAAAAGGCATCAAATAAATTGATATAATAAACATAGAAACACAGCTATAATATCAATGCTATTATGAAATTACATTAAAAATAGTTATTACACAGTCGTGTAGAGTCTATACTGTAGACTCACATTTATTAGACCCGATTTTTTTTTGTTAATGTCTATTAATGTTTACAAACAACATAAAATACAGTATAATAATAATAATAATTATGATTAAAAGTTTTTATTTCTTGAAACAGTCAGTAATTAAACTAAAGGTCTTATAATACTAATATTGATAGCTATTTGACTGTTTTTGTTATCAAATTATAACTTTTTTTGTGTGTAATACTGTTTTTGACATTTACTATTTTATTTTTAATGATCTATTTAAACCTTTTATTTATTATATAAAAATATTTAGTTTTAAATTTTTTAGTAGTAGCAAACATTTTAATTTATTACTAGAATTATTTTGTATGATTGTAAATATTTCATTTAGTTTTGTTATTTAGTTTTGAAATTAATTAAAAATATTTAAAAAAATATATGGTAATATTAATATAAATAAATAAATAAAAATATATATATATACTATATGTATAGGTAAAAATATTATTATTATATATTATAAATACCATCCACTACATTGTATATTAATATTAATTATAATACACTGTATATTATAATTTAGTTTCTTTTGTTTAGTTTGACTGAATTGACTGAAACCTTACATAACAAATGAGTTTATGGTTTTCATTGTTGACCGATATTTTTATTTAATAAAACAATTATACTATATATTATTACGGTATGTCTTAGTGGGGATTATTTATTTTGTAGACTATGTGTAGACAAAACTACCGTTTCCTTAAAAAAATCATTTACTGTAAGAATTAGGTGTTTTTTGTAGTTATGTGAAACTAAATAAAAGTTATGTTTATTTTTATAATTATTTTTAATTGTAATAAAAAATAAACTTATCTAAATTTTGTAAATATTTAATTAATCAATAATTGTAATGTGTAGGTGGATAAAATTAAGTATCACTATAACTAAAAATACCTGTATATAACTAATTAAATGATTAATTTAATATACAATATTAATATTACAATAATTAGCATATGTATCAAAAGATACTGTATAATACTGTATAATATATATAATTGACTAAATATAATATATAATGTACTGTATATTTAAATCAGACATACTGTATAATATATAATATTATATGTACAACATTTTTGAATATTAAATTATAAATAATTTAAGCTAAAGTATTAAGTTATTAAACTAATTAAATATGATGTTTGAAAAAAAACTAAACCTAATTATATAAAGTATTTTTATTAAAAAAATTAACATTTAACCATATTTTCTTTAAAAACTTAACAATTTATTTTTAAAAAAATAAACAGTATGAATCTGTGTATGTAATGTAAGTAAACTACTAACTATTGAAATGTTTATAGCAGTATTTCATAGCTTAAAAGTATAAACTTTTTTCAATAACAACTAAATATATATAATCTAAATATAAATTATTTTTCTTCTTATCTAAATAAACACACATTTATATATGTATATATTAATATATATATATATATATATATATATTGTTAATAATGTTATCTGCATAAAACACAAATATACAGTAAACTTATACTGTATATATATTAATTTTGTTATGTTTGAATGTGTTTTGTGTGTATCAAAATAAATAATGAGTATAAAATAACAGTGTTTTATTATTTTTAATAATAATAATAAAATGTTTTTTAAAATAATATATGTGTCACATCGTATATACAACAAGATTGTATTGTTGGCAATCACTTAAGCGAAAAACTTAATGATTATATTAAGTGTCAACATTTGTTTAATTTTTTTCAACAATAAATAGTCGACTTAATGGTTTATATTTACATAACATATTTATTGTATAAAATTTTATTTTGTTATCGTTGTTGGTTGTATTGAAAATTTTATAATAATAATAATAAAGTTTTTTCTTTAATTTGCTAACAATTTTCAGTATACAAAATAAACAGTGATTATTCTTCTAAATACTAAAAATAATTTTTTATTTAGTTATAAAATTTAACAAAAATAAAAATCGATTTTTATTTATTTATTTATTTATATATAATTCAAATTACAAAAGTTTTGTTAATTTTATTTTTAGAAAAATGTTGTTTTTAAGTAGTAAAATATCAATTAACACAAATGCTTAAATTATTAAACTAAATAGTAATTTATAAATATTTTTGAATGCCTCCGCCAACACAACAATTTGCTAAAATATTTTTAAAAACAACATTTCATTAAAAATAATTGCATTGTAAAGACATTATACACAAGTTTTGTCTCAGCAAATGAGTTGTTGTCTGTTTTAATGGCCAAACATTTAAGTTATGGGTTCCTATAAAAACGTAAACTAATTTACTGCTAAATTGCTAATATATTTAAAATAAACTCTAATTAAATTTAGTATAAGTTTATTATTATTATTATAAACATATATCGTATCATTTAATGTTTACAATATTTAGGTGATAAATAATTGTGTTTTATTATTATATTATAAAATTTTATAACTATAGACTATATTTTTTAAATAATATAATATAATACTACATCTAATATTTTCTAATAAACCATATTTATTTTATGTAATAAAAATTGATATTATATAATTTATCATTTAAATTTGAAAATTAATAGTAAATTTTATTTGTAAAAAGAAAATTCCATACATTTATTATTATTAAATATTTATAAAAAAAATATACAAATAATTTATTCAAAAATATGTTTGGCTCTTTTATCTTTGCTATAAATAAATATAAATAAATAAATAAATAAAATAAATATAACTTTGAGAGGAAAAATAGTTGCGTTGATTACATTTGAATTTCCAAATTTTTTTATTTTTATTTGAATCGACAGTCAGTTTTGGCAAAAATTGCAAATTTTGTCAACATATAAGTGCATGTAATTTAAAAAGTAAACTCTTTTTGGAGGCTATTGGCTGTTATACATACGGTTTATATATATATATACAGAATACACGTATACATCAATCGTAACATATTTTACTATAAGCTATATTATAGACTGTATATATATACAGTATATAATATGAATCCTGATTTTATCGATCCAAACAATTTTGACTGTCATTTATCAATAACAGAAAAATTTTTGTCTTTAACTTTTAGTCTAAATATTAAATATATATTATAATATCCAGTATATAATTTAGAAAATTTTCATACAAATTAATGCACTAAAAATGATTAAATAGTCTAAAACCATATATTCATCCAATTAATTATTTATATATACTGTTAGTGTATGTATTATATAATTAGGAATAAAACTATATATTCTTGTTTTAGATGCCCAAAAATAATAAAATAAATATGTATTTTATGAAAATTATAGCTAACATTTCTTTTAAATACGGGTTAATTTCAATGTGTTTTATTAAAAAGAGAGAAAGAGAGCGACTAAACAAATTGAATAATCATTTACAGTATTAGTTAGTATTATATATTATTTTTTAATACAGTGTTACGTAATCACAGTTATTTGTATTTATTACTTATTTGTTATAATTATATATATATATATATATATATATTATACATCCGTAGTCACAAAATAAAAAGAAAGAAAAATTAAAATTTATGAAACACTAATCTGTATTATAATTAGTTTGTCAGTAAATTTAGTATTAGTTTTCCGGTCATTATTGAGGCACAACCAAAGTGAGTGATGTATTTATATTACATAAAAATATTATAGTACTGTATACCATATTTACACACTAATATTATATAGAAATTGTTGTCATCTAAACAATAAAGTTAGTTATTATTTTATGTAATAACTACTACTACTACTACTATATGTATTACTTGTCTAATACCAGAATATTCTTGAATATTCAATTGAATTCATTGAAGCAGAAGTGATAGGGAAGTGATTAAGTGATTATATATAAAAAAAGAAAGTTTTTTTTGTGTGACTGTTATTTGTGTTGTTTTGTCTGTTATTATTGTCATTCAAATACACAAACCTCAGTATTCTTGAATCGGAAGCATTTCTTGCATTGTTTGAGTCCTTTCTCGACAAAAGTGTTTAATCGTTCGCCAATACTCTGGAACATCACAAGGCCTAAGGGTATACCCGCTAATGCATAGAACATGCAAAATGTCTTTCCGCCCACACTATCCAAACCATATATATATAGATAAATAGATTGATAGATAAAGACAATCAGTTAGTAAGTGAATTAAATTGAAAGACAATATTACATATAAGAGAGAATATAAGAAAGAGAGAGAGAGAAAGAGAGAGAGAGAGAGAAAAAGAAAAAGAGAAAAAGAAAAAGAGAAAGAGAGAGAGAGAGACTATGAAAGAGCAAATAACAAACTATTAAACCATTGATTGATATTTATTGTCAATGAACAAAAAACACACACATTTTATTGCTTAATAATAATAATAATGCTGTGTTTGTTGTGTATGTGTGTGAGTATTGAATAAAAAATATGAAACAAAAATCATATATTTATTTGGCGGCTAAACACTGAGACTCTATAAGAGAGAGAATCAATCATTGATTTGTCAAATGTTTGGTTATAAACATAAATATATTTTATTAAATATATATATGTTTTTATATATAAAATTCTAAGTCTGAAATTAAATCTATTAAATATAAAAATAATATAAACAATTGATTTATGTTTATAACTTTGAATTGTGTGCGAAAAACGTGTTTTTTGCATTAAATGTCTATCAAATCTATTTATGAAGTATTATTTTTTTGTTGCTAAAAAACATATAAATTATAAACATAAATGTTTTTTTTGTTGAGTTAAATAAAGTTACTAAATATTTAAATAGAAATTTAAATACAATAAACAATAGTATAAATTATATTAAAACAATTATATTTTATGTACAGTATGTATATAACTGTTCAAACAAATAAAGCAAAATATTGTTTTTATTCACTTCAATCATATTGAAAAACATTTTGTTATTTAATAAAAAAAACTACTGTCAAAATAATGATAATAAAAACTTGTCAAAATAATATTTAAAATAAGTGATATATCATATGTTTATATACAACAAGTTTATTAAATAAAAAAATAATATAATACTAAATAATATATTTATAAATAGTATTCAATAGTTATGATTTATGTTCTGTATATAACTACTACAGTATTTTTTACAAACAAATAGTATATAAGTTCATTGTTATAAGAGTTTTTAATATAAAAATAAAAACATTAATTTTTGTTTATTATTTGCTTTTTTGGCTAATTCAAAATGATAATAATCTTGACATATATAATAATAATTATTATAAAATGGTACAAAAAAATAAACATTATTATTATTTATTAAAAAAATACTTACGTTGCTGGAGTTGAATGACCATATCCTATGTGAAAATACAAAACAAAAATTTAATATTAATTTTTTAAAATTTAAAATAAATAATTATTGTTATATGTATATACAGTAAATGCTGTTATAAATTGAAATTAAAAAAAAATATTGAAGGTGTTATACAAAATGATGATTAACAAAAAATTCATATTAACTATTATACACTCAATTGTGTTTTGTATTATAATTTTATATCAGAAATTAACAACTAATATTATAATAATAATTGTAATATATACAGTATATATATTATAATAATATATTTTTTATTATTGCAATAAAATGCTAATAATTGCAGCTAATTACTGACTAAATTGTATCATAATTGTCAAAAAAGATTAACATTAATTTTATAAATATAATATAAATTGTATATCTATGTGTGTGCTTTGTGTTAAGCAATATGGGATATTATACAATATTATTATGTAATTAATAATATATATATACAGTACAGTTTATTATCGTAAAATGGTCACATAAAAAACTCGATAACATTATTATGATATCGTAATAATCGTATAAATAAAAATTAAAGTTTTATTATAAATTTAAAGCAAATATAGATTATCAATATCATTAACACTTCCGAGTTTTAAAAAAAAAATATAAATAAGTTTGTACTCAGTTAGCTAGTGATTTGATTAGTACTGTAGTCAATCTTTTAAAAATGAAATAAAAAATCAAATTATTTGAATTTTTTTTAAAAATTACTTTATTTTATGACTTATGAAATAAAATATAAAAATAAATAATCTGCCGTTACCGAAATAATTTTATTAACTTTTTTATTATCATATAATAACAGTTATATGCTATATATTATGATTTTGATTGTTAGTGTGTAATGTATTTTTGTTTGACAATTCAAAATATTCATGATATCATATTTAGTAATGACATCACATTTGTGGCTAATATCAACTAAAAATGGTACAAAAATATATATAAATAAATACAGTATACCTCATATACAGAACATTTATCTATATATTTATCTAACTATAGATACGATGTCTAATACATACCAAAAATAAATTGAGATAACAAATCATATTTATTCTTACATTTTAACAATATATATATATATATTCTGTACAATATATGATATATACTTATATTTTTATATATAAATAGTATATAAGATTTGACCAGCAAATAAAAGTTGCACTACTTTTATACATATATTATGAAACATTACAGATATATGGCTTAAAGTCATGAATTCATATTAGGGTTTATCAACATTTGGATGAAACATCAGTGACACAAATTGGTTGCCAACCATTTTTCTTTGCTGGCAGTAGTTGTAGTAGTAGTAGTAGTAGTAGTCAGTCATTGTCAATATAATCGCCAATCAAAATATAGTTATATATATATACAATACTGTAGTATAAATTAAGAAGATATAAATATAAAGTAAAAAAACATGAGAAAAAATAATTTGAAACCCATAACACAAACGCCTAAAGCGATTACAATAAATGATAAAAATTGTCTTTTTGTCTCTCTCTCTCTCTCTCTCTCTTTGCTCAAACAATTGATAATTCTTGTCATAACTTTTTAAAAACATATAACAACAAGAATTTTAAATCAAAATTTTGTTATTTTTTTATTTAATATCAATGTGTTGAGTAAATTTTCTATCAATATTTCCCAAAAAGTAAAGTATTAAATTAAAAAGTTATGTATAAAAATAGTGTTGAATCACTGTTGACAGTCTAATGTCCAAATGGTTTAAATATTTGCAAAACTTTTTTTTCTTATTCATAAAATAAAAATAAAAAATGTTATTTACATTTAAAAATAATTTTCTCGTAAATATTTAATATTAAAGTTAACATTAAAAAACAAATATTTATAAACAAAATTTGATATTATATTCAATAACAACTATTATTATTTAATTTTATATTAATTTTTTGATTGAAGTTATATTAAAAATATAAATATATATTTTATTTTATTGATACATCAAAACTATAATAATGTTTGGCAAAATTTAGTAAAATATTATGAAATCAATTTTGAGAATTATACTATTAATATATGTTTTTATACATTATTAGATTATTATAAATACTAACAATCAATAGATTTGGTAAACATAAAAATTTACATTTAATAAATCCTACTTTTATTTAAAATTTTAGAAAAACTTGTTAAATAATAAACAAAATATTAATATAACAAAATATTAAACAAAATTAATAATACAGATATAATAATTTAAAAAAATAGATGAATATTAAAATGTTTGTATAGAATTAAAATATTATTATGTAAAACATAATCATAAATAAATGTGAATCACTTTCAATGTTATTTCAAATAAAACATAAGAATAATACACTTTTTGTTATATATTCAATATATTAAAATTTTTAATCTTTTAAATAAAAAATATATATACAATAATATAGATTTCATACTATTGAAGCTTAAAATCATTTTATTTTGTATTAATATACATTAGTGATAATATTTATTTATTTTGTTATTTTATTTACAACAACAATTATTATTATTATTATTAAATATTAAATTTAACATTTCTTATCAAAGTTATGACAAGAATTTAAATTAAAGTTAAATATTTTGAATAACTGCCAAATATTTTTTAACTTTTTAACTATACTTTTTAAATAAATAAAAAAACATACAAACATTTGTGACATGTTTGCAAAAATTATTAGGTAAACGCTTTTAAGTAATGGATAATAGTATTAAATATTAATAATAATATTATGTAATGTATTTAGTTTATAAAAATTATAAGTGTTTATCAAGAAATGTTAAGTTATATACAAATATATATGTTTTTTAAACAAACAAGAAAAATAACTATTAATATAAATTTATAATATAATCATAGATGTTATAAAAAATATATTTTAAAGCAAAGTATTAAAAGTAACATAATTAATGTAATTATTAAATAAATAAAAATAAAATAAAAAATAATTTAATAAAAAAAATAAAATAAAATAATAGTTAAATATATATAATAAGTTAATAATTTACAAACATTTAAATGCTAATTTTTAAATTTTTACAACAATTTAAGACAATATACAGTAAGACAATAAACATTTTTATATTAAATAATAATAATATTAATATATATAATAATAGTACTAATAGTAGTACAATATATTATATAATATATACAGTACTATCCATTTCCCACATGTATTGTCAAACAAGATGACATTAAATGACAAATTTAAATTTAATAGAAAAATATTTTCATATAAAAAAGGAAATTCAATTGAATCAAATTGATATTAAACAGGAAAAGTTTTATAAAAGTAAAAAAATGAAAGTTATTTTATTTTAAAAAACTAAAACATTATAAAATTGGGAGATATAGAAAAAAATAAATAAATTGAATAGAAATATATCGATAAAAATTGAAATAACATATAAATGAAAAATAAATTTGATTTATTTATATATTTATAAGTATTTATATTATATTAATATATACAGAGTATAGATAAATAAATATAAAATGTACATAAAAATTGAAAATACCAAACGATTTCTCGTTAGATCTAAAAATTTTGTGACAGTTTTTTTTTTGGTTATATATATATATATATTAAATTATGTTAACAAAGCAATAGATTCATTGATTTAATAATAGAAATCAATGTTTTAAAATATAAAAGTTTTTTTTATCTATTTGTCTAAAATTTTGAAAACAGAAATTTATTAGAGATATATATATATATATATATATATATATTAAATATATAAATATAAAAGTTTGTTATTAAAGACACAGTATATTTAGTAAATAAATTTTAGTTATCAAAGTTTTAAAGTTATTTTATAGTTATCAGTGCTATTAGTTATAAATTTAGTTCTATATATTGAGGGAATATACTCGTGCCTCAATGCCTATCGTCCCTCAATATATTTAAAATTAAACGTTTAAATAGATATATTAAATTAAATTATTTTATCATATAAATTATACTGTATATACAAATAATTTATAGTTTATATGGTATACTATACAAAAAATTATAATAAATATTAAAAAATCAGTTTTATTATTTAGAAAAATTTTTATTTTAGTTTTATTTGTATTAAATAATGTTATTGGTTTTTTATTTAATGAATAAATTATTTAATTAGTATATATATATATACGGTATATATAATAAAACAACTAATTTATTGTCTATTGTATAATAAAAATACAACGAAATAAAAAAAAATTTAGTTCATTTAATAAACCTAATAAACTAATAATTATTTAGTAGAGTATAAGAGACTATAATAATCGTAAAAATAAAATAAAAAATTGTTTACTATTGGATAGAATAGCAATAGTTACTGGAATTTATTTTAGTAAATAAAAAAAATAAAACAATAAGTTATAACTTAAACAAAAGGCCAGAGAGTATTAAGACATTAAAAAATAAAAGAGAAATATAAAATACCTATCAATAAATACTACACATAAATACATTATATATATATATACTATAATTTATATATAAGTTATAAAAGATATTAAAAAAGCACGTTTTGACTCTTAAACAACAAGTTAATTAAATGTGATATTAATGAAAAACTTTTTTATGTTTGTAACGTGAATATCACACTATTATAATACATTTACAGTAGAAATATTATAAAAACTCTATATTTAGTGTTAATATTATATTAAATTTAGAAATATTTTGTAATATACAGTATATGATATACAATATTATTAATATTACATTTTTTACCATTACAATAAGGTTTGTTGAAAGATAACAATGCTTATGTTTTTGATGAGTATATAAATAACTTTTTGAATGAATATAAATATATTTATATATTTAAAACATAAAGTTTAGAAAATATTGTCAAATATTTTTCTTCTATAAACTTTGCTATTGTTTTATTTTTTCTTTATTTGTAAATTATTATTTAAAAAAACAAATTTTAATGACATTTATACCAAACTGTTGTATATATATATATAATATATAAAAAACGATGAAACACAACATCATCTCATACTTATGTTTAGCTAAAAATTTATTTGTTTGTTAAATTTGATGTACTATTAAAACTTTATTATTATTATTCGAAGTCTATTATATATAAGTTTAGTATATAAACTATTATATTATATTCTATTAAAAGCTTTCAATAAAAATGATTAACTTATTTAAAGTTAAGGCACGCATTAGGTTTTTTTGAAGTAATTCACACATTCAGACACTTTAAATGTGTGTGTCTTATAATATTATATAATATAAAAGGGCCTTACATTAATCTCGGGCATGGGGTTTTTGCTATAATTCTTAAACGGAGTGAGATACATTAATTTTGTAAAAAGTGTATTAAAATGTGATTTACGCGTGATACTATAAAATATTTAATTTTTAATTTTAATCACGTGATCATATTTATTCTGAGATGTTTGCAAACCACTATGTCAGAACCTTACCTATAAATGATAGAAAAAAATTTCATCAACAATAATGTAGAGCTTAAATTGGAAATTTATGGGAAGAAAATTTTTTTGAAATTAATCAAAAAATTATTTTTTTATGGTTTTTCAAACTTGTAGAAAAACACATTATATAAAATAGTCGAAAATAAAATGACGTTATTTATGGACAATAGACACTTAATAGATAAAGATTTTATTACTATTACTTATTTTGAAAACAAAATTTTTTTATGTTAAATATTTTTTTAGATAATCAAACTTAATTACAAATTACATTATCGAATTACTATATTGTGTTTTTTATTATAATTTAATTATCTAAAAAAATATTTGACATAAAAAAATTTTGTTTTCATAATAAGTAATAGTAATAAAATCTTTATCTATTAAGTGTCTATTGTCCATAAATAACGTCATTTTATTTTCGACTATTTTATATAATGTGTTTTTCTACAAGTTTGAAAAACCATAAAAAAATTATTTTTTGATTAATTTCAAAAAAATTTTCTTCCCATAAATTTCCAATTTAAGCTCTACATTATTGTTGATGAAATTTTTTTCTATCATTTATAGGTAAGGTTCTGACATAGTGGTTTGCAAACATCTCAGAATAAATATGATCACGTGATTAAAATTATAAATTAAATATTTTATAGTATCACGCGTAAATCACATTTTAATACATTTTTTACAAAATTAATGTATCTCACTCCGTTTAAGAATTATAGCAAAAGCCCCATGCCCGAGATTAATGTAAGGCCCTTTTATATAATACTTTTTATAAAAAAACATAAGTTTAACAAAATAAATACAAAAAAAAATATTTTTATTTCTTTCACTCACTCACTCACTCACTCACTCACTCACTCACTCACTCACTCTTTTCTGAGCCCAAAAATTAGTGTTCAACTAAAAAATTTTAAAAATGATTATCATATATATTATATTTTCAAGTTGTAAAAGATTTGTTTTTGTTTATCATTTAATTTATAAACACATTTTTTAGAAACTTTATTTTATTATATATATATTTATTTAATAAATTTATATGTATTATACAACAATACTGTAAAACGATTGATTTATATAAAAAATACACTTTATATAATATTTTCATTAAAATTCATTATATTAGATGATTAGTCGTATGAAGTGTTTAATCAAACGATATAAATACAGTACTTATAGTTGAAATGGTTATAAAACTTTTACAAATACAGTACATACAGTTAGTATAATATTAATTTTATTATATTATTATCATATTATGTTTTAACTCGTTTTCCGCATATTGTGTGGGCGTATATTTTTGTACTGTATTAATGACATTTTATTTATGTTGTTATATCTATAACATTGATGAATATATCATATGTATGTAAACTTTTATTGACCTATACTTAACCAGTGATAATGACGATGCTATTGCTATATATTATTGAAACACACACACACACACACACACACACACACACACACACACACACACACACACACACACACACACACACACACACACACACACACACACACAGTTGAAATTGGATGCCATTGTTTGACTAAAAAAAATAGTTGTAAAACAGATATAAACTTTTTTATTTTGTTTTAAACATTTTTATATAAAACTATAATACTGTAGATTTCAGTTGCGTTAGTTAATGTCCAGTAAAAGTCAAGTTATATTATATATATACTGTATATTGAAGCTATAATTCAAATAATGAGTCTAATAAGAAAAGTCATCCAATTATTTTTTGATGATAATTTCACATAATTTTATTTTTTGAAATTAAAGCAGTATTTTAGCTATTAGTTAATATTTTTTTGTGCTCTCTTTCTCTCTAAAAAATATAATTTTGTTAATTTCTTTCATTAATATAAATTTCTACTGTATATTATCATACACAGTAGTAAAACATATATTAAGTTAAATTAAAATTAGAAAATAAGAGAGTAACTAATATACAGTATATATATATATATATATATATATATATATATATATATATATTAATCTAAAAACATTAAATTAATGATTTTATTTAGAATGTAATATTATGATTATCAAAAAATAATGTACTTTATTATACAGTATATAATGATAAATGATATTTAGTTAATTATTTTTAAAAATAATAATTAAATTTATACATAACAAATATTGTTTATTAATTTTTTGTATTTTTATCTAATATAATAATAATTATTATTATTAACATTAATAATAATTAATTTTCAAAATTCAATTAAAACACTATTTAAATAACATAACTGTTAAACAAATTATAAAATTGATATTATTTTTTAATTTGCTTATAATAACACAAACATTTTTATTACTGTTAATAAAACAACATGTAATTAGATTAAAACATTTCTAATAAATATTGAAATATTGATATTAAATATTTCTATCATAAATTTAATGTAAAAATAACATTATTAATTAAATAGTTTATTTTTATGTAGTTTATAATTATATTATAATATATAATATTAAACATCATTTTTAAAAAATGTTAACAATTTTTATCATTTAATGATATACTTAAAGCCTTTACAATAGTATAATTAAGGTTAAGTGGATACTCTATAGTAACACAAAATAATAGTTTTGTTTAAAAAAAAATATAATTTTCATTCAAAAATAAAAAAAAAGTTATTTTTATCAAAATGACAAAAATGTAAATATATATATATATAGATATTTAGTTATATGTATATAAACATAAAGAATAATTTAAAAATCAATAATAATGTTAAGGCAAATGTTATTATATTATAATATATAAGAAATATATATATATGTCTTAAGGTCATGAAAATACTGTACATATATTATGTAACAAACATGTAATTGAATGAATCGATTTGTGCATCGAATCGCTTATAATAACAATTTTCTTTCTCTCAACAAAAAAAAATCTTATGACAAATGCAATGTAAACCTTAATATTCATGGGTTGGGTTGACTTATATATATATGTAGTATCAGAGAGAGAGAGAGAGAGAGAGAGAGAGAGAGAGAGAGAGAGAGAGAAAGCCAAAAATAATGATCTCAAAAAACTTAAATTATATATAGATTTCAATATTTTTATTAAAGTAAAATTCTTTCACATTTTTTCATAGAAATAAACAAATTGTTAATTCATTAAATATAGTAACAGTATTTTATAAAATATTTTTTTTATTATATTAAGTCAAATGATAAAATTTAAAAAAATATATTAATTTTTAAAGTAAAAGTCAAGATTTTTATAATATATTGCTTCAAATCTTAGTTATTTTCAAATAATACACATACAACTCGTAATAATAATAATAATAGTATTTTTGTGATTGAAACATTGTTTCTTTATCATCCAAATAAATTTCATAAATCAAATAACAAACAAACAAAAAAAATCAAAGATTTATTGAAAGACTGTGTATTCATTTTTATTGTAACCGTTAGAAACTGGAACTAAAAGTTTGATTTATTGACAAAATATGATATAGTTTTTTATTGAAATGTTTTGATGTGTTATTTGCAATTTTATATGACTTTTTTTTAATACTGTATGTATAGTATCCTATTTTATAATATATTTTTTGCTAATTTAAATTACAATTATTATTGTTAGTAGTATATTGAAAGTAGTAATTAAATATTAGTAGTTGTTTTTAATTTTTTATTATTATATCATGTTTAATAGCAAAAATATATCCTAGCATTTTAAAATTAAACTTTATTGATATTAAACTATATACAGTATATATTGTATAATAGATACAGTATATTATTAATCAATGTTACTGTATATACTATAGTACTGTAGTTATAAACATTATTTTGCTTGAGAATATTGTAAATATTTATTTGAGATTTTTTTTATTGAGATGATTGATGACAATTGAATTTATTTAAATATTTATGAAAAATAGTTGTTTGCGTTAACATATAAATATATATATATATATACGTTGTATAAAGTGTGTAATATTGTTATTATACAGTAGTTTAGTTAAGTAATACTAACAACTATTTACAGTAGTTTACTTTTTCAAAATTATCATTTATTTTATTATTATTATTTTATTTTAAATATTTGGACATGGCTAATTTAATATAATTTGCCAACACTTCACATGAAATTTATTTAAATAATATAAGTTATGTATAAAGTATTTATAATATTTAGATATATTCCTAAAAAATAAAATAAATTGCTACCAATTTATCTACTAATAAATAATTTAGCTTAATATAAATTTATGATATATATATATGTATGTATATATTATATTAAATGGAGTTAAATGGGTAAAATAAAAAATAAATATTATTTAAATGATCCTAACAAAAAAAACATTACATATAAACATATATTATTAAATATTTGTTTATTGACATTGATACTATTTAAAAATAAAACAAAGATTTCAATATACAGTATTATAATGTTTTTTAAATATTACTTTTTTCTAATGTTTTGAACAAATATGTAATTTTTATTTTATTCACACATCATTGACAATTGAATATCTCATTGTTTTCTTTTATTTTGAATAATTTTTTTTGCTAACTTTGCATTATTTTCTAATCGCATAAAAATAAAATACTGTAAGAAAAATTGATTTATAAAAATAGGTTTCCATAAAAATTAATGTATAATATAAATGCAAAGCAGTTCATACACACTATTAGTTAAGTTCACTAATTTCCATAGTAATCACTTATTTAATGCCAACCGTTAAGCTATTTAAACATTTTTGTGATAGTATTTTGTGATTCACCTTAAATTAAGTGCATATCACTAACAAAGATTTGTTTTAGTAAAAGTTCATAACAAATAGCCATTGTATGCATGTATGTATGTATGTATGTATGTATGTATGTATGTGTGTGTGTGTGTGTGTGTGTGTGTGTGTGTGTGTGTGTGTGTGTGTGTGTGTGTGTGTGATAATAATATAAATATACGTCTACTTTTAATAAAATATTATTGACTAATTTGAATAAATTATAAATTTAATTCAAACTCATTTATTAATAGACTTTAATTAAATGTCTTTAAAATATGCATTCAATTATTTAATTTAAATTCTAAAAAATTATGTGTAATTTTTAAGAGATTTAATTATTTAAATTATTTCTTTAAAGAATATTCTAATAATAATAATAATAATAATACAAACAAAACTAATTTAGTTGTCTAATAGAAATTAGTGACATTTCTTTGACATTGCTATTTAAATACATTTATTATAAGAAAAAACATTAATAAAAAATTAGTTATACTTAAAGTAAAGGTACAAAATATTTTCTATGTCTATATTGATGTATTACATGTTATATAATTTGAGTTAATTTAACAAAATTTAGGTCAAAATTTCTTATATACTAATATATATTAATAGTATTTATATATCGGTATGTATACAATAAAAAGCTAATCATTTAATAAGAAAATTTCTTATCATATGACTTAATCATTAAAAAAATAATTTATTCATTTTTATAAATAAATTAATATTTTATTTTTGATAAATAAATAAATATATATTTATTATTTTCTAATGTTTTATTAATTCTATAAATAATAAATTATTTAATTAAATTAATAATATGTACGCAAAAATAGTATATCATATAAATAATCTATTTTTATTAATTCTTATTTTAGTATTGTATTATATATCAGTTTTAGCAATCAATTAATTATATTTAGATGAAATCATATAATTAAAGTCTAAAAATATTATTTAATCATAAATGAAATAAATAACATAAATACCGATCACTATATATATCATACAATATAATTGAGAGCCGTTTGTATATAAAAGACAAAATTAAGTTAATATTATTAAACAGTGTTTCGATATTATTTCTCTGGAGAGACGCTAAATAAAAGTGATATAAATGGCAACAAAAAAAACAAAAACCGCCGACAAGTTTCATAGTTAAACAAAGTAAAAGACTAAAAGATTTGTACGAATAGTATTATATTACAGTATACGAGAAAAAAAGAGAGAGAAAGAGAGAAAAAGAGAGAAAAAGAGAGAAAAAGAGAGAAAAAGAGAGAGAGACATAACATAATAATAGACAAACTGAGAGATAAATTTTAATTAAAGCCCTGATAGGAATGAGACGGAAATTGTTGGATATGAGAACAGGGAGGATATGGAGGTATTGAATCAATAATGAGATAGTTAGCGAATGGATAAGTGATTCAGTGTCTATGTATGTGTGTGTAAGTGTTTTAGTTGTCATTTTATTTGTAATAAATTTTTATAATATTATTTATCTATTATTTCAAATGATATAATCATATTTTTTGCGTTAAATACTATTTCTATGTATCTAACAATTAATCAGAATGTGATATAAGCATAGAATTTATATACAGTATATAAATAAATAAATATATATATATAGTAAATAACTATAATTGAATATAGTTGTGTACTGTATAACTACAGTATATGGATAGCAAAGTGGATATTGATTTGACATAATTGGTCGACAGATGCTATCAGTGATCAGCAGATAAACTTGATATCTATTAAAAGATATTATATGACAGATCATATATATATATATACAATATATTTTAAACACACACATACATACATTTTTTTTGTTAATTATTAATATATAATTTAACTATTATTAGATTTCCTAATCAAAAAAAAATTTAGATAAAAAATTAAAAATAGTAGAGAGAGAGAGAGAGACCAATAGATGGACAGTTAGTCAATCAGTATTAGATATTTAAAAAAATGATGATTTGCTGTTAAAGTCAATATAAATGACTCCATTTCTCTCTCTTTTTATAGTTTGATATTTGACGCCTTAAATGTGGTTTTTATTGAATTTTTTGCCACACAAAAGCCCAACGCATGAGTATATAGGTATACGACCTGATTGTCATCTCTTTCTCTCTCTCTCTCTCTCTCTCTCTCTCTCTCTCTCTCTCTCTCCTTCAGCATCTGTACAGCCAATACTAACAGTGAAAAAACTATTATCAATCAAAAACTATTTGTCTATTTTGATGTCCTTTTTTGTTAAAAATAAATAAATAAATTCATTAAATCGATTTTTATTTTTACTAATTTTTTGGTAACTATTATATTTTATCTTATAAATGTTATTATAATACTTGTTGTTATGTTGATTATGCATATAATTATACTGTATTTATATATTTATCATATTAATAATTAAATGTAAATTTAGACAACAAATATTTAACCAATACATCTAATTACATAAAATTAAACTATTAAAAAATTTAATAAATATTATTAAGTTTAATAAATTTTCATGATTTTATTATAATTAATGATCATAAATATTGTAGCAAAAATTATTATAAAATAAAAACTATAAACTATAAGCTTATGTTTTTGAGATTATATACATATAATTTCATAAAAATTCATTATAATTCTCAAACAATAAATATTTCTATTAATAACTGTTATTAAATTGACACAATTTTTTTTAATCATATTTATAACATAATAACTTATATAAACTATAAAGTTATGGATAAACACAGTTATCTTTGTAAACAATTGATTTTCATTAATAAGTATATTTCATATATGAAAAACATACACAACTTTCTAAAAATAGTGTGTAAACAATAATAATAATAATTATTATTATGCTTTTTAGATATAAATTTTATACATTTATCTAACTAATAAATCTATAAAATAATAATAATAATTTATATAATTATTAATAAACAAGTTCAATTGCATTAAACTTTTTTTTATTAATAGCGGCAATAAACATTAATTACGGAAGTATAAATATTATATTTTATATAAAAATAATAATAACAAATAGCAAGTAATTAATTTAAATTTTAGTTAATATTTTGGAGTCAGTTTTTACATATACTGTACGTTGAAATTCAAAAAATATTTGTAATTATAAATGTGTTTTATTTTTCATACTAAACTTATTGTAACAATAATAATAATAATAAAATTCATACAATTTATAAACTAACAAACATATGATATATAAAGACTTTATATAAAAATTAAATTTTTATATCATTTGAATTCCTGCATATATTTCTAATTACTGTATAAACAATAAACATTTTGTGAAAAATTTCATCCAAAAAAAATTCTAACTATTTTAATAGTAATGTTTCAATACAAATGTAATGGTAGCATATTATTATAGACTTTATAATAGTTAAAATTATTATATAATAGTTTCAATGAAATTTAAAAACAAATAATTATTTAAATTCTCATCAAAAATTGTAAATTTCTTATAATTTTCAAAATAAATTTATTATATAAAATTAATTAAATATTTTTAATTTCAACCTTTTAAGTTTTCTGATTTATTATTAAAATTAATAAATTTTCTAAAAGCCAAAAAATTTAATACAATCTAATTTCTCACAATAGTTCAGAACACAAATATTTAATCAATAAAAAAATAACAGTTAACTATTGATTATGTGTTAATCGTATACTATATATAAAATATATGAAAATTTGATCCATTTTTATCCATTA